>NC_056554.1:3856500-5142000 GCF_910596095.1 Thunnus maccoyii | reverse complement strand
TATAAAGGCGGGCATGTTGATGACACATCGTAGTTAAAGACTTCCACCATCCCAGGATCTAATAGGCAACATCTTGTTAGCAGTCCCTCAGTGGATAGTCTAGATGGGCTGAGAGCTGAAATTCGAGCGAGGAGAAATAAAGGGGGGAGAGAAGAAGAGATGGCAGTAGAGATAAAATGTTTATATCATATTAATTCATGTTTGTTTCTCTCAGCACTCATGCGACTGGTCTTCTTGTATAAACGGTATGTGTGTGGATGTGCACTCAAGTTGCTTTTTCATCAGAGGCAAAAAGGATGAATCAATATGGTCTGACTGCTGTGACTGCACTGCATCAGCATTTTCACAGACTGGAAACAGTGGCACCACTCCCTAAAATCGATCAGTCAATGAATTCATCAATCAGTGGTGCTATACCCAAGCCATTTAGCTTTGGTAACCTTTCAATCAGTTTAATGAGCTGTTTTTGTGTCACTGCAGTGACTGAGGTAATGCAAGGCTGACTGAAAGAATTCCATGGTGACGTCACGATTTTCCAGAAAATGATTTGCCATATTCAGCCTATTCTGTCTAATCTGATCTTTAATTAACCTGCTCCAGTATAACTAATGTGGAACATAGACTCTTATTCACAGAGGCAGTTGGACTCATCACGTGTAAGTCGATGAGCTTTCAGGCTTGTTCTCTCCTGAAGACTGGTTTCTTGGAAGAAACACGATTAAACTTCAGTCAATCACAGTCTATTGATAAAAAGAAAAGAGCAATGGGTTATTATTTTGTATTTTGCCCCCTAGTCAGATGGTATTATTTTTAAATTCATGCGCTGTTACCTGAGCCACAGAGGTAGGAAGAAGCCGTATTGATCCTATGTCAGGCAAGGAGAACACGCTGTGAGAGGGAGTAAGGGAAGGAGGCAGCAAGAGGAATACAGGAAAGACAGTGACAGAGAATATTTGAATGTAAAGATAAAGAGGAAGATAGAGTATGGTAAGAATGGCCAGGCAGGCTGGCGTGCAGCAGCTGTCAGATAAGTGCACAGGGAGCGATGGTAAGCTGTGATGAGACAGCTGAACTTTGCACTGCCTTCCCCCTAGTTCCCTTTGGTGGCACCATAGCCACTTTTTCAAAAGGCATTAGCTGTCATTCTGTGTGAACTTAAGATAAGATAAGATTAGTGTTTATTGTCTCCCTTTGGAGAAATTTGTCTTGGGCATTCAAGAGAACACAGGTGCCACAACAGCACACAGCCTCTCCATAGAGACAATATATCCATATACATGTACAATCAAACTACAGTTAACATGCAGTATCATACACAGATCCATATACACAAAAACATACACATCAAGAATATTGCATGATGCCCTACACCAAAATACAGCACAGATGTCTTAAACCAAGATATTGCACCCACCCCATCCACACACACACACACACTTCTTACTGTTCAGTGGTTTGATTGATAATGGAACTAAGGAAAATTTTATAAGGCATCAGCTCATGCTCTTTGTAAAGGATATGGTTTGGGTCACAGGTGATTCTAAGGCCCTGCCTCCTCACTGTCTCCTCAGATATCTCCTGGAGAGAAGATGGGGTCAGCATCCCAATTATATTTCCAGCCCTTCTGATCAGGTTTTTGAGTTGTGAGTTTAACAGACAGGTTACCAAACCATGTTGTGATGCCATAACGAATAATAGATTCAATGGCTGCCCGGTAGTGGTAATATTGAATCCATGGACCCTGAGCCTTCACAGAAAATGCAGACACTGACTGATTCTTGAACAAACATACTCCACTTGATGAGCCTATTGTAACTGAGAATCAAAGTGAATACCTAAATACTTGTATGTTGTTACTTGCTCAACTCTCTCCCGATTGATTAAAACTGGGCTGTAATCACCAACGGACTTAAGATGAAGATGACAACTTAGTTTGTTTTGATGTTTAACATCAGGTTGTGCCGCTCACACCACTGCACAACCTCTTCTATCTCTGACTTATGCATTAGAATGTCTGAATCTTTTGTCAGTAAACTGAGCATAGCTGTATCACCAGAAAACCTGATAATGTAGGTGTTTGTGTACTGGTTTCTACAGTCATTTGTATATAATGTGAAAAGAAGGGGGAGCTTATGCAGCCTTGAAGAGCTCCAGTAGTTGTAGCCAGTATGTCAAAGAGAGTTTAGTTGACTTTCACCTGCTGTTGTGTTCCTATGAGAAATGCATGATGTCATCTGATTATATAGGGATTCACCTCCATCTGTTTCAGCTTGTTTAAGAGGATCTGAGGGAGTATAGTATTCAATGCTGAGCTAAAGTCCATAAACATTAGTTTTGCATAAGCTGTAGGATTTTCAAGGTGCTATAGAATAAAATGAGTCGTGGTATTTGGAGCATCATCAGTGCCTCTACCATCTTTATAAGCACATTGTTAGGAGTCTAAGAGATGTTTTACCTCACTTCGTAGGTTCCCTACCATAATAAATTCAAGTAATTTCATCGCTATTGATGCCAATGCTACTGATCTAAAATCATTATCATTAACTTGGGCATCACTACTCTCCCACTATCTGTACTCAGTGCCAGTCCCCTGTGATGCTGGCTTTTAGTTAGCTGGCAGTACAACAACAAAGGATGACAGCAAGGGCTACACCAGCTCAGTTACCTCAGATGGCCTCCTGCTTCATGTCTCATCTTCCTATGGGAGTCCTCAGGTGACTCTGGCAGTTAGCAGTGTAGCAGCCACGGGAGGGAGCATTCCTCTCCGAGGATGATGGGATCATTATACCCATATTTTTCCATTGCTAATGTACAGTATTGCTCAGTTGTACTGAGCCAGCTTTTGATACAGTATAATGGTATTCTCTGAGCATTCTTTGGTTTTCCACAGATATACAGGAGAGGAATGTGGTAGTAACAACCTCGCCAGCACCCTATCAAAGTGGGCCATCACTTAACGTTTTGAAGTAATTTCTACATCTATAAATTATGGTTTGAATTGATTTGCTAGGGTTCTTTCACTAAATTTGAAGACTAGAGCATTTTGCTTGTCATTATACTTTTGCACGTGGCAAAGGCTGGAAAACGTGCGTGGTGCAGCGTACAGTTTGTGCACACACCTTTAGTGTTGTGCGCTAGGTTAAAAAAAAAAATCATGATTTGACAGACAAACATGTCCATAGGGATTTAAATTTTATACCAAGGTGGAACAAAAAGATGAAAAATAAACGTTGTGATAAATAACAGTATTTATTTTGTAGACCTGGGACAAAACTCTTATCTCCCGATTCGAAATTATCATGATACTTGGGTGCTGATTCGATTCAGAATCGATTGAATGAATAGAAAAGGGGGCACTGTTTTCAGTCTCTTGCTCCAGTGTACTATGTACCAAAACCATTCACTGGTGTCCTTACTCCACTGAAATACAATATGAAACATTACTGGCAGATAAGATAAATGGTCCATAGCCTTTTATTTTAAAAAGTTAACTGCATTCATTAATGAATGAACAAATTAATTTGAAAGTATCTTAAAGTCTCCTGTCTGTATTAGAATAACAAACTGAGGGGGAGTGCTCCGCTGTGTTGTTATTAATGTCATGTCTCCAGAAGTGGAGAGCAGCCTCTCTGCTGCACCATTAGCCCAAAAGACATCATTGTCCAAGACACTGAGTGGGTGCAGGGTTTTTGAGGTGAAAGACTGAGAACTGAGTTAATTTCTTTACCTCAGAGTTGGTTTAAGTTGTCTGTGCTGCAGTGTGTAATTATTTAGTCATTAAATCAAAAAACATGTGCAAATGCTGCATTTTTTGAAGATTAACTGAGAGTAGATTGTCCAGGGGCTGTACTGCCCTTGCAGTTGAGTTCTGCCTTTTTTGTTTCATCAACATCACATGCTGGAATTTTCAACAAAGGCAGAGGCCAGTAACACAAAGTAGGGCTGCTCAATTATGGCAAAAATCATAATCATGATTATTTTGGTTAATAATGACTTTCTTTTTGACTTTCATTTTTGCCAATTGCCAATGCCGATATATGCACATATTTTTTTTTCCAGCTGGCTGAAGAGACTATTACACATGCAATCATAGATTGTACTAATGATCAAAGACAATATATGGGAAGAGCTTAGGAAAACTGAAGTTCGGAAGCTCAGCGTTAAAACTTTAATGAACCTGCCAAGTGGGTGGAGCAGTAGTTTTCTTTGAGTTTATTAGACAGATAGGATTAATGTGTAGGATTTAATCTTTGGTCCACAGTCCGAAGCAGAGAGTGGCGATGATGCACCTAATATGCTGGTTGCCAACTGCTGTTATAAACCAAAAAGAAGAAGAAGAAAAAGTTTTTTCAAACAGAGTGGTACATCCTGTCAGCCGAGGTGTTTCCTATCTGTGCAGCTGATCACCATAGCACGACCACGGACTATTACATCCTGATGGTCCCGGTGTTTCCTCCGCAGGCTCCACTTCACTCAACTGCCCAACAGACCCGCTGCTTCTTCCCACTTTAACCTGAAATACAAACCGGGGCTCGGTGCTCTGGTTGGATCCAAACGGGGAGTCGGAGCTAGCTGGTAGTTTAGCGGAGGCTAACTGGCAAGGCTAACTGGCTGTGCTTCTCCTCGGTCATGCTGCGGCTAATGCTCCTCTAGTGTTCTGGCTAGCCCCGGCTCTCCGTTTAAATCAACCGGAGCACCGAGCCCCGGTTTGTTATTCAGGTTAAAGTGGGAAGAAGCAGCAGGTCTGTCGGGCAGCTGATCGAAGTGGAGTGTGTGGAAGAAACACCGGTTTCACTACAGGCAGATTCACTTGCTACAGTGGGCAAGGAAATAAAACCAATGAATCAATAATAATCGTCGGAAGCCAAAATTGTAAATGGAAAATAAAATTCAATTAATTACACAGCCCTAATACAAAGGCAGCCCATTTTTGAGTTAGATAGGCAGGGAAAACCCTGTATATGTTTTCAGATTGCATTCATGCACAGTTACAGTACAGTGAAATCTTTGAGTTGACAAGGCTAAAAGCTGCTATACTTTTACTTTTTGGGAAATGATGTTTGGGAAATGATGTGAGGATGCAGAATGAGAGGATGAACATCTACAGCAACAGATATGTGGTGGAAAGTGAAACACCTCAAGGGATAGTCAGTAGTCTGCTGTTGTTTTCAGTACGAATTAATATATATACACTAAGAGAACTTGAGTTGGTTTGGATATTTGTTAATCTTAATTAGCTGATAGTTGAGTGAGAGGAGGGTAGGCTAAATATCAAGCACATCTTCAGCGGTTCTGGAGTCCATTATATCAGGAGCAGAATGGTCACTTTGATTCTCTGATTTCCAGAGGAATTCCAGTCTGACAAAGACAAGAAAGAACTATATTAATCCTGATGGAAATTCTTGTGCTATCAACATGCGCAATGCAACAGAAACACAGGGTAGAGAAAGACATTACTTAGTCAAATCTAAATACTGTGAACAATAAATAAAAATAAAATAAATAAATAGAAGAAGATAAAACAGTGACAGTGTAATATAGAACAACAGAGTTGTCAGTGACAAGTTGAAAGTGACAATTTATATTGATATTAAATGATAGAATGATGGCCACAGTGCTGACAGCAGAAGAAAAACAGACAGGATGAAGATACCGCACCCTCGATATTGCACTCAATGTAGATGGTAAATTACTTATTGCACATGTTCAGTTTAAGGCCATAGAATGATTCATGATGTTACATGTTATTGTCCTTACTGAAAGGATTTTTAGGTGATCTCCCTGCAAAGGGAGGAGTTACAGAGTCTGATGGCCTCCAGCGGAAAGGATGTACCTGTACTGTTCAGCCCTGTACCAAGGGGCAGTGAGAGTCTGTGTGCTCTGATGTCCTTCTAGGGAGGCATGCAGGGGGATAGAGGGATTGTCCATGATGCTAAGAAGTTTCTGCAGCATCCTCCTCTGACACATCCACCAGAGTCTTTAGTTCCACTCCCAGAACAGAACCAGCCTTCTTAATGAGCTTGTTAAGTCTGTTGGCATCAGCTCCCTTCACCCTGCTGCCCCAGCACACTGCCCAAAGACTGGATAATATCCAAGCTCAGCACTGCTGTTACATTGAGGAGCTACAAAGCTGCAGACAAATACAAGCCTTAAATGTGTTAAATGTGGTGATGTGATTAGAAAGTAGCTACAGCATAATGAGCTGGTAGACTTGGATTGAAAGCTATATTTTTTTAATTAGATAAGTATAGGGCCCTAAGAAATCGGTTTTGATATTTTCCAGATTCCACTTTTATTTTTTCCCAAATTCCCTGTTTTCTGTTTTAATTTTTCTAAATTCTGTGTTTTACGATTTAAGCACATTTTGTCATCAGAAAGAATGTCTTATCATATGGTGGATGAATAAAATTTCAACAATTCAATAAGTATTCAAAATTTAATCATACATTAAAGGAAATTAATATATATCAATGAATTTGTAATGATGCAGCATAGCATTGCACTAATTTTTAATCAAAGAAAGTGTTTCAATACACAGTACAGTCAGACATCAGCATGAAGAAGTGAAACAGATATGTAAGCACTATGGCCTGAAGTAATCCTTCACATTGTTGTGAGTGATTGCACTGTGTGCCATAAAAAAAAATAATAATCGCAAAATAACACTGGTAAAACGAGGCTTATAGTGAAGGGATTTGAACAGCAATTTGCTCATCCTACCAGAGTCAGGGTGTAGCCACTAACCAGCTGTAGGGATGGGTATCGTTAGGATTCTATCTTTTTCTTATCCATATCCTTATCGGTCTGGTTCATACTCTTACTGGTTCATTTTTCATTACTAAAGAATTGGATTTTTTTGAATTATTATTTTAAAAATATAATAATTTCAGAACAGGATTAGAATTGATTTATATTTTAAATATAATAATATTGTTTCTAGAGCAGCAACATTAAAGTTTACACTCAATAATATCCTACTGGAAACAAATCTAAAATGTCAGTTAAATAAATATTATTCCTGATAGGCTGGGGCGGTATCTGTTTTTTTTCATAGTTTCATACCTTTCTGGTTTTCTGGTTTTTCTTCATTCCACTGGGGGATATGGTATATGACAGTATTTTTGTGTTTTTCTTTTTTTTTTTTTTTTTTTTTTTTAAAAAAACCTGTCTCTTACCTTTCATCCAGTACCACAGTACCATAGTGGAGAAACAGCTGAATAAATGTCAGGAGCAAACTTACTGAAGGCCAGCAGATAAACAACAGCTCAAACAATGAAAAGTCTTGTGAGTTTCATTCACCACAAACATAACAAGACATAACAAGATAAAATTTTCAGCAAAGTTATAAACTTTGAATTACTGCTTCTGCAGTCTTTACTTCCTGCAGAGTCAACGAGCGGATATGTGGGCAGTGCCATTCTGCCATTGCAACCCACACTGTGGTTGGAGGGGGGAATACATGCTGCCTTCAAGTGCTCCTCGTAAACTCAAGGTGTACTCAAGGTTTACTTGGAGTCTGCATTTTTGACAGTATTGAAAATCATACCTTCGAGATTTCTAAATACCGATAACAAAATGTTTTGAGTTCATATGTACATCAGTCTCATCATTATCTCCTTACTGCTGCCCCCTCTAAAGAGAGGTGTTTTTAAAAAGATCAAATGCACAAAATGACTAATGTTTTAAAATAAAATGCTCTGTTATCAACATCTGTTTTTAAAAGGTTGGCAGTTATTTTGTTCACATCTACTGGAGTCAAAGTTTTTTGTTAATATTCTTGCATTTATAAACTTTTATATTATTTGAGTGATTCTTTTTTATCACTGTTTATTTACACTTGAGTTATTTCCCCATATCAATAATCTTTCCATTTTATTCTAAATTGTGAAACTGTTATATTTTTTCTTTTAATATGTCACTTTATTAAATTTTAACATTTTTTCAGATGAGAAAGTAAACATTTAGATTACCACATGTGGTCAGTTTATCCAAATAACACCTGTTTTGAAATTTGCTTTGACATTTCTCTACTGTCTCAGAATTGTCCCACACACTATTGTTGCGTCCTAGGTGCTATTTTTACTGTCCCCAGGACAACGGGACATCCTTAAGTTCCAGCACTGGTACTTGCAGTCAGTGGAGTTGGCTGGAAAAATCGATTCATATAATCGTGATTCTTATCTTCTACAATTCTGATACAATTCACAGATCCTAAAAAATAGATTATTCTATGATGTTAATAATGTAATGCTGACAGAACAAAAAAGGCGGAACTGCACCCAGAGCAGCACCTGGGCGTTCTACAGTGTGCACACACTACAGTTGACTTGTGGTTTATCTTCATAAAAGGCAGGCGGTTGGGCCCTTTTTGAATTTAATGACTTAATAGCTTTGTGAAACAAAGGTTACGTATTTTTTGAAAACTTCATACGTCTTCACCCAGTGACTAACGTTAGCAGAGCGGAGCAGTAAACTCCAGCAGTAACAAACAAGACTGGCTGACCATACCACACTGCAGCACTTTAGAAAACTTAACGGTTTTTTCCTTTGCCCGACCAACTCTGGTCAGGCAAAGGAAATGGCTCAGTCCGCACAGCATTTTGGCAACGATGGCTTTCCACTACTAGCGGTGCAGCAGAGAGGCTGTTTTCCACTGCTGGAGACAGAACCTATATTTATAAAATTTTAAATCAAAAACTTTTCTCTTTTTTTGTTCGTCAGTTACATTCATCAAGACCAGTTTTTTTTTTTTTAAAATTGCCAGTTATGTGTCATATTGCACTTCAGTGGACAAAGTACATGAGTGAGTGATTTGACACACAGTGCACTGGACAACAAGAGTCCCTTAGCAGTCAGTGCACTATGTAGAAAGTGGTCATAAATTCAAAGATACAGTTTCCAGCCAAAACTGTCCCTCTTTTTTGGTACTGTACCTTTACCTTAGATGACTTACTGTAGGATGGGATCATTGCCTGTAGGATGTAATCACAGAGCAAAGGCAGGATTACTGATGCATTCTCAAGGTCTGATTCCTCTAATTCTTTAATTTTGGCACAGCAACTGGAGATTCATTGTTCAGCCACAAGACATTTGCACACTATATAGTGAAATTGTCATGAGCTGTCCCTGAATAGGATAGTACAAGAGGACAACGTAACAAAAGAAAAATTGGCAGAACTGTAAAATTGAACTCACTGTACACAAAGTTAAATGGTACTGTACTGTAGTACAATGCAGTAATTCCCATATGTATTGTACAGTTCGTCTCCTGTGGAAAAAAACAATCAGCATTGGAAATGGTCAGGATGGAGACTGCAGAGTGTCAAATCCCATTCATACTTATTTTAATGTTTGTAATCTGCAAAATGATGATGGTATTTTGATCTTTCTGCATCTGAGCCTAGCTGGACACTAGATATACACAAAGTAGATGGATGAAAACAAAATATTGAATCAATTTTATTCATTTATTAATGTGTAGCAGGAGGCTTGCTTGAATGCTGATGAAAAGTATTGTGATTCTAGGCCAACCCTGCCCTAAAAGAATAAAAAAGTAAATCTCCTCTCGGTCTGAGCCAATATTGAGTTTTCTACCAAACACTTGAATCTCCATCATCACTGCCACTGTGTTTCTATACAAAAAGAGATATGTGCAAATAGTTCTGTACATGTCTGTCAGTTTAAAAAAAAAAATTCAACACACAACAACAAAGCTAATAAGCTTGCCATTTCCCACCTTCTGGGGTATGTTTACATTAATACACAGACTTGTGATGGTGTTTGATGTAGGTGTGTGAATGCATATGTTTAACGAGTTCCTCTACCAGATTCAACTGCACTCTGGTAATTGATTCACAACTTTTGAAATGCAGTAGGTTGGAGAATGATGGAAGGGGGAGAGAAAGAGATAAAACACAGGATGTGTGTTGTGTATGATCTTTTGTGGTCCAGCCTATCCCAGAATGCATTTCTCACCAACCGGCAGCCAGCAATGGTGGAGATTTTGAGCCAGGCTATTGTAAGGCAGAGCTATTGTAATTTTCGCTGCAGGATTGTTAATATTTCACTTAAGTTTTTAATATTTTTTCAGTTGAGAAAGGAACCATTTAGATTCCAAATATGTGGTCAGTTTATCCAAATAAAATAATTCACTGCATCTCTCTGTCAATGTAGTTATTTTTTTGTGAGAGAAAAAAAGTGTTAGTGGAGCTTTGAGTTGAGATTATTTTGTCACAGTACAGTCTGGCAGTTGTGTTGAAGCTGAGCTGCTGCTGTCAGCAAGTACGTTGCTGTTCCAATTGCAGAATGACCGTACTGTGTCCTCCCGTCCTCGGAAGCTAGAGCCACTTAAGAGAAAGAGAGAGAGGATTAGCTTCTTCAGCTCATGAAGGAAGACATGAGGTTGCAGAGAGAGGCAGAGGAGAGGAGAGCTCAGAAAAGTAGAGAGAGAATGGACAGGCTTTTCTCCTTACTTGAGAGATCAGTTGAAAAATAAAAAATATTGAATGAATTAAAATAAAATAAGTGTTAAATACATTGTTTATTTCATTTACAGCAGTCTTTACAACTTTTTACAATATACATAATAAGCACATAAGAAGTGGAATAAAATGGTTTCTGCAGGTCCTTTTTAAAAAGTCTTAAATTCAATTTTATAAATATTACCCCCAAAGTTTGCAACAATGGGTTAGCCTAGCCTGACGACGCTAAACAGAGAACACAGAAATGTGTGGCTGCTGAGTCGCTGAGCCGCTGCCACCCCAAAGCAGTCAACCTAGGGGAAACACTGATACACTTATGTATATTTTGGTTCAGCTGAGCAAGGAGTCCCTGGTGGTGCTGCTGGACTTGGATGGGCTGCCACAATGATAAAATAAAAACTTCTGGCTCCATTTCTACTAGCTGTGTCCCAATTGTCAACTGCAGCTGTCAAGGTTGCTAGGTGACAGGAGCAGCGCTTTGTGACGCAAGGGTAAGGGCAGGAACAGCTGGTGATGCAAATAGGAAATCCTCAATAGACCAGACCATCTCATTTAACAAGACTTAGTTCGGCCTTTGTGGTCTATGAAGGGCACACCTCTGTAGACTGTGTCCTTCGAAGGATGCAGCCTCTGAACTGGGAATCAGCTACAGTCATTGTATATGAGCCAAAATGGCAGCCAGACTGCATTTTGTTGAATATATGAACAATCAGATTTTGACATGAATGTATGCTTGCTAAATTGCTGCACTTCTGCATGATATTCATATTTCATATGCCCAAAAAAGCTTGAATATTTATTAATATTTATTAATTTAATAATTAATTTGAAATAATTTAACTATGCAAATTTTGGGAATAGTATTGTATATGTTCAGAAAATGTAGATTTGTAAACTCCTTGATAATTAAACCCATCATACTTCAGCTGAGCAAGGTGCTTTTGTAGGTGTTAGAAACCGTAACTAACCCTTGACAATCTCAGAATTCAAGCAACATTCACGTCAAGTCTTTTTTTGCCCGTCACCTGTCAACTATCAATATATCAATCAGTAGTGAAATGCATGTCTTCAGTTGAAAGAGACACCAGTGGATTTATGTTTCAGCACACACTGCAAGCACAGATTAGTCCTTTAAAGAGCAAACACTGTAGTAGACAATATTAAACCCTCAGAACACTGCAGTGTATTTGATATATGAGCTGTCTGCCTTTTCCACCTCCTAGCTAATAGTAATAACATTTATTCAAACAAAATCATCCCCTTTTTTTCTCCTTTTAACCTTGGAGCTTTGTGTTGGGGCTTTCTGTGTGTTTGGAAGGCTGACAGCCTGAGCTGTTGTTGTCAGAGGCTTTGCTCTCAAATACCACTCTAAGGTTTCATTCAATCAGTCATTCTCCCTGTGTCTCAGCATGCTGTGTATCGATGTTGGTTTGTAGCCCCTCTCCCACTGTGAGCCGCTGAAGTTGATGTAGCCTTAGGGCAGAATAAGCAGCCATCCAGCTGTGGATTGATGGGGGAGAAAGACACATGTGCACATACACACAAACACACACACAAGCAACTGCAGGCTTGCTATTGATCCGATCATCTTGATGCTGACTCCAGTGTAGTGCACTCATGTCAAAAGGGCTGTGGAACACCACACAGCTACATGGGGTGCATTCAGTCAAACTGGCCACAGCTGGGTTAAGAAAGTGTAACATCACTTGAACTACTGTAATACTTCTTAGTATCCTTTGTTGGCAAGACAGTTTCTTGCCACATGGGCGCCAACATGACCGCTTGTTTCTTAAGGAATTACTCTTTGTATTTGTCTTGGTGTGTAATAATTGGGAAGTAGTCATCAGCTAAGGGGTCAGATCACCCAAATGACCAAGACCAATTTCTCTCTTACTGCAAGTTGTATATAGCCATCCACATAGTTTAAATTTTATGTGCTGAGGTATATAAGATATGTACCTTTTGTAAAAGGATTTAGTAAAATGGAGGTGAGTGCAGTTTTGTTTGTGCTGCTCAATGCATTGAAAAAATACAGTAATGTGTCCTCATAAAAATGATGTCTATAATTCTAGGTAAACCACAATGTACAACAGTTTTCATTTGGGATTGTTTCTTCAGTAGAAAGGCGAGGCACTATAAGGGATAAGTAAGAAAACATCTGTCTTTGTGATTTTGATCAACTGCCACTTGTAGTTGTATATATTGTACCTTTATTGGACTCTGAAAATATGAATGATCCCTTCTGTTTCTTTTGTTATGAAGATAAGGCTTTCATTTAACAACATCAACACATAATAGTTCCTCAACTGCTCGATAGGAAGAACACTCAGTGGGATACTGATAGGGAAGCATGCAGCACTGTGGGAAGTCATAAAAGGCCAGTGGTTCATTACCAGTCTAATGGACAAAGAGAAAAATCCTATAACCCAGTTAGAGAAGGGCTTTGTCTTTATGAACCTGCTCCCTCTTCTCTGACCAACACCTACTATCTTCATGTTGCTTTCTTCCTTCTTCTCTAGTTTTCACTTGCACTTGGATGACCATAGACAATGGTTTGACTGATATTAATGTTTTTTGGGCTATACATAGACAACCAAAATATTAATTTAGCTTTAAGTTTTAGACGAAGACAGACAAGAGTGCGTGTGCACACACACATACATGAGCTTCAACCTACACAAAAAGGCATCATCAATGACTGAGAGTGTAATGGATCCTCCTCAGGTTTCCCCCAGTGCACACATCTACATGAGCAGCGACAGAGCTGAGGAGAGGAGGGGTAAGAGACAGAAAGGGAGAGTGAAAGCTGCAGACAGGGAGAAAGAGATAAGAACTTGTAAGTACTCCTCTTTCTATTATCCAGCTAAAGCACTCATTGTTATCACTTTTGCACTTGCTCTATTGGGGCAAGACAGTGTTGTGTTTCACCCTGCAGTGAGTGTGTGTATGTATGTGTGTGTGTGTGTGTGTGTGTGTGTGTGTGTGTGTGTGTGTGTGTGTGTGTGTGTGTGTGTGTGTGTTGGGGTTTTAAGTGTTCATGATTATTTGGCAATGCCAAAGGCATTTTCTGATGATCACTTTGATGACGTTGTACCCACAACAGGCAGGTGATGAAAATAGCTTTGTGTTTTCTCTGAGGCGAAAGAGGTATTATTAACTTTGATCGCTATGTCTGGATGTTTATTTTAGGCGGAAAATTGAGTCATCAACATGGAAATGACTTAATTTTGACTTCATCCTACAGACATAACAGTACCCAGTTCAAAAGTGAACTGAGTGCAGAAAGGCTGTCCTTCTCTGTAGTTTTCTCCTCCTTTCCTCTCCTCTCCTCCCCCCTCCTCTCCCCTCCTCTCCCCTGCTCTGCTCTGCTCTGCTCTGCTCTGTAGGGTCTTGCCTTTCATCCAGAGACTGCTAGTTGGGATCATCTCATGACATTACCTATGCAGACAGGGTAATAGGACCCATGGATTGATCCTTGCTTTCCTCCATGAGGGGATCTCTAGCCAGAGGCTTAGGTTACAAAGCTGACATCATCTTTAGTACCCCCACCTCCCACAGTCATACTCCATCTACCCCACTAAACCTTCTCCTCCAGCGAGAAAAGATTTGCATGAATGCATGAACAGCTTTATGGGCCACATAACTAAAATAGATTTTTTTGAAGGATTCCCAAAATACAGTAAAAAAAAAAAAAAAAAGTAAGTTAGTTGAATTGTAAAAGAATTCACCTGGAGAATGGCCTGATGTGTCATTGGTAGCCAGAGAGCTATTAAAACACCTACTGGACTGCTCATGTTAAAGTTGTTTACAATTGAAACAGTAGTGAATAGTTAATTAGCAAAAGATTCTCAACAAGGTTAACAAATGGTAATTGCTCCTCAAGGAATGGGGATGTAGAGTAACCCAGTTTTCTCTGTTAAAAAGCTGCACCTCTATTTAATGAAAGCTGGACTGCCCACATAATCAAACACTAACAGAGTTAATTCTTTATCAATAGTGACTACCAGATCGTAAAGACAGAAACTTAATGTTAGAACATTGCTGGATAACTCCACAGTGTTTTTAAGGCCCTTTATATAAAAAAAGTTCTCTTGCTGAAGTCTTGGGGACCACTGTTTCTGCAAAGCAAAACCAGCAAAAGAAAACATTTTTCACTCTCAGAAATGCACAATACATCTGGATGAGAATAGATGTGAACACTGTGAACGGAACATTCATAGATATAAACACTAGATGCAACGTGTCATAGTGACTTGCCATTCTGATGGAACTACATGGCAACCATCTTACCTTGGTCCAGTTTTAAACTTGCTGTAATTGGAACCTATGTTGAAATCTATGTCAGTCCTTGTATTTTTCTACCAATACACCATTACTGTTTTTTTTTTTTCAAAGGAATGAGCATAACACAACAGTGCCTGTCTAGACTGAACCAAAAAAACAAAGATTCTGGTAGAATTTTGTTTATTTATAGCTCTAAGAGAACAAATCATGGTTTCAGTCATTAATCTCATAATTGTGATAATGCAGAGAAATTGCTGGAATTTTGCAAAATTGCAAGCTTGACCTCAACTGCTGATGTACAAACCTCCTTTTTCCAACTGGATTACTTTACCTGATCAACACATGGATCATTTTTTATTTGCTTTACTGAAAGGAAAATCATGTAAAGGTATGAGGTAAGCTGACAAAAAGTGATGTTAATATATGATGACTGATTGCAGGATTCCTTGCTAGATGTTGTGAACATGTAATGTTAATTGCAACTCCTTGTTCTTGAATATGTTGGGTGATTGTGTGGTTGGTTAGCGCTCTGTGTTGCTGTCAGTGGCTAATGTTACTGTTGTGTTGATTTGCTTGGACTTCATGTTTTGTGTAGATTGTAACATAGCTGGCTTGCTGGATTTGTTTTCAGATATTTAGATTTAGAAGTGAAGATGAGCACTTCTCCTTGTCATTAACATGTTGTATGTTTACACTTGATTGACAACTGCTTGGTGGTCAAATGCTATGGTAATATCAATAACGATCAGCAATAACTGACTTAGAACTCAGCTGGTCTATTACTTGGTAACTTGGCTAATGGTAAAGTTACCAAGTTTACCAACTTTTTATAGTTTTAGTTGACCCATATGTTTAAAAAAACAAAAAAAAACAAAAAACATCTACTCTATACTGATATGTGGAAAGTGATGCCAGCCTCCCTGGTCTCTTTGGTCCTTTTGTTAAAGTGGTGCTGCACAGCCAACAACCATAGTTGCTGCCAATGAGTAGTGATTGTAAACAAAATCCAGGTCAAATGGCAGACGGTTATCCCATGATTTATGATGTAATGTTGCATCTAGTGTTCTATGGAAAAATTGCTGTATCTCAAACTGCTATATGTGTATAATGTAAAAGAGGAGATTTTGAGGTGTAGAACGTTGTAAATTAGCTCTCAGTGCCTGAATACATTAGCACCTTGTTACAAACATTTGGTCATATTTGCTTGCTCCATTTCTCTGTCATTTACACAACACAGTGTCACAATATAACATGGTTTGGCCTTATGATAACATGGCTTTAGGGGAAAGTTGATTTTTCGGTTCCCTTTCTCTCACTGTGTTTGGAGATGTTGAGATTGAAGATTTGGAATCTTCCAAATAGCTGGTCAAAATCTTTTACTCACCACTAGTGATATTAAATATGAAAGGAAGATGGGACAGAATTTTAAAAGGTCAGCTGGGTAATTTCGTATCTACAAATTTAAACTACAAACATAGCAAGTGAGTGTCCCAAAAGTGTCGTCTGACATGTTCTGGATATAAATGGTGATGATGGATTCATGTATTGCACTCTTGAAGAATACTCTTGAACACCTGTGAGAAAAGCATATCTGATGAAAATATGGTTGGTATAATTGTTTTGGTCTGTATGTACAGTATGGTTCCCACTCAAATCTCTTGACTGGTAGTGTTCTTCACAGTTTTGTGTGATAACACATCAGTCATGGACATAAAATGGCAGCCAGGTATTGAAAATTATATTTAATTTTTAAACTACTTTTCAGTCATATTGTCTTTAGTTTGGAATTTGCTTATTATACAGACTAACATTTGACTGATCACAAATATGTACATCTAAATAACCTGCACCCTATACAGATAGATATAACATAATTGTGATTTAATAACTAAACAATACATTTCCAATGAAAATGTGGAAGTTTAGATGTAATATTTGACTTTGAAGCAGCAAAGTGATATCTCACACTTAATTTACAGAAAAGATGTTGCATGGATTGGCATATGCTATTTTCTGTATCAAAGATGGTGCCAAGAAAAAACAAAAGTACAAATTAACACGTCAGTGTATTCACACATAAAACCTCAATTCACATACTTGCTTCAAGAGGTTTACAGCTCTTGCACATGTAAAGACTTGCAACATACTGCAAACTTTTTAACCAAAATCTGAGTTAGTGACTGACTAATAAGTCTTAAGTCCATCAATAATGGGGATGCAGTGTTCATCATGCATTAATTAGGACTTAAGTAACTAGTAAATAACTTTTACACCTTTTGTATGTTCTACATCTTATGCTCAGACACTGCTGTATAATTTTTCTGATGTGATGCATATGTAAGCTCTCCTCAAGAGTTCTTAAAATGGCGTTCCTGTGAGCCAGTTGTGTGATTTATCAGTTATGAGATGATGCTATGTGTCATGGCCAAAGATGACAGGTTTGTGTTCATCCCCAACAGGGAAGAAACAGAACAGGAGTTAAATACAGCTCAGAGATCATGCTCACAGATCACAAAAACAAATGCTTTGTGAAAAAAAATAAAAAATTCTCCTGAATTATTCATTGTTTTTCATGGGAATGTTTCATCAAGTTCTACTTTTCCACTATCACATCAAGTGGAGTGCGACAGATGATTTAGGCCCGCAAAACACACTTTAGGGGGAGAGACAATGGTGGAAAGAAAGGCTTTTAAAAAAAAAAAAAAAAAAAAAAAAAAAAAAGACAACAGCAGAAGTCCCAGGGGTAGAGTAAGGCAACTTGATCCCTTCTCTGTCTCCAGTGGACTGATTGTAAAACAGCTCTAGTTCTCTGAGCAGTTGTCGCTGGTCTCCTGTGACAACTCTGTTTTTGTATATTTACTGTATATTTTTTCTCAAAAAGGAAGTGAGAGTTTGGGGATGCATTTGTTTCACATTCGCTCAATAACCTCAAATGACAAAAAGGTAGATTGAAGCTGCAACTGGCGTTGACAGCAGCCCTATTCGCATGGGACTAGTATTACCTGGGGACCTCATAAGATTTAGAAACGACCCCCCCCCCCTCACACACACACACACACACACACACACACACACACACATCTATGTTTTGTGTGATGCATTAGCACAGGATAAACAAAGTCTGTATTTTACTCAAATTTACTGACATCACCCCCCCCTCCCCCCCGATATGATTGAAAATCTCAAGGCTCTTAACTGTTAACACCCTGTTGAAAGATAGAAAAATGTACATGCTGCCATGCATGTCATCCATTTCATCATCTTTCAAGATTTCGCTCTTGTGATGGATTTGAGGTTGCTCTTTTTGTGAATTGATTTCCATATTGTGTAGCAAGATGAGCCTCCTGAATTTGTACCCAAAATGCTGTCAAAACTTTGATTTATAATTTCTACCATGGCCTCTATAATTCTTGACCGGGAAAGAGGCAGAAAAAAGGTGTGGAGAAAACAGAAAACCTTGCTTTAAAAAAAACAAAAAACGACCCCATGTCACGAGATGCGGATTCGCACAGGACTACTGTTATCACATAACCTCTGTGTTTGGCAAAATATGGTAGGTAATTTGTGGTGGAACTTTTCCTTTACACATTACAGACATAGCAGATTTGCGCGGGATTAAGATCACAGACGACCTCCGCAATTATTACAAATTACTAGAGGTCCTGAGGTAATACTAGTCTCGTGCGAATAAGGCTTATGATGGGGTTAGGAGTGCTTTTGACTTGTTGTCATGGAAACAGAGAATGCACTTTTAGAGATAATTGCCATATACGACAAAGCTATTAACAGACAGTCTGATCCTCTCATTGGGTACTGATCAGTTAAACTCTGACAAAGGGAATATGGCAAGAACACTAAGAAGCTGTAGTGTTGCATGTAAAGTGTGTGTAAGCAGGGGTGTGTATGTCTTTGTGTTGGACAGTGAGTGTATATCTGTCTGTGAATGTCCGTTTTTAGGACCCTGTCTCCATAACAACATGATGTGGACAGTTTGATGTGAGTACTGCACTGCAAAAGGCAGATTCTGGCCATTCATGTCTTCGCATCTCTGCACTTCTTTTCTCTTGCCTGTAACATGTGGTGTGAGGGCTGGGAGCACTCATTACTCAGCTCAAGTTATAATAAAAAAGAGACAAATATATTTGAATCCGGGGAGTAATATTGCTATAGCTGAATACATTAGTACCCTGTTCTGGCAAAATACAGCACTATTTTGTTGGCTCCCTTTTGTTTTTCTCATTTTAGAGGAGAGGAATGAAGGAGATAGCAACAGTGCCACATAATTTAAAAAAAAACAAAACAACAACCCAAAAAACCAAACAAACGAATGTACACGAATGCACATTTAAAACAGACCCACACTAAAGACACTACTGTGTATAATAGATGAGACACAGTCCAGTAGGTGCAGACTAATTTCAAAATGACAGATATCAGAGAACTGTGTTTGAAGCTAACCTTTCCCCTTCAGCCATTAGGGAAAGATTGGGCCTTGCTAGACATCGTTTATAGCCTGGCTGGCTCCAAACAGCCAGTAAAAGACACTGGGGTCACTGTGGGTATTAAAACATGGGGCAGTGATATCAGCACCATTTTGCTTCGAGATAGACAAAGCTCCAAATCATAGTTTCTGGAGAGTGCTCTAACACACACACATAACCCACAAATATAACCCCAGTGCTCTTCATCTGTTCTTGCTCTAAGCACCTTGGTAGCATAAATCGATGGCCTAAAGCTGCCTCTTAAAGCAATCTTAAACCATGCTTTTAAAGTTTGGAGATGAAGGATATCATTTTACCAATGGCCTGTGATTTTTAAATATGAAGTCTTTCGTGAAGTGCCTGGCACAAAAGGTGCATATATCCTATAGGCATTTTAGATTGAAGTGAGTTTGTGTAATATGAAATATTAATGAAAATCTGATTTTACCCTTAACTGAACTCAAAAGAAAACTAGTCAAAACAGAGTGCACTCACGCATCGTCTGTAGACCCCACCTCCACTTGTCCCAAGGAGTGGATCAGATGAAGGGATAGGAGACAGAAGATAGAGGAGAAGGAGATGTTAGAGTTCCTTAATAATTCATTTCCATCTGCCGATATAAAAGTTCTAAATTCCACTTGAAATAATACATGAATCGCTGCCACAGACACACCCGTGTCAATTTTTAATGGTCGCCTCTTTTCCAGTGACTACACCAAATCAATCATTGTCCCAAAGTCAAAAGTTGGAAAGTTCTTTTTTTTTATTGCTGTACCCTATTTCATCCAATCGACATTATTCACAGATCCCAAGCATGGAGGAGTTGTCTCAAATGGTTTTCAAGGTCTACCTTGAACGGACGTGCGGGGACAAATTTTTCACAGTGGCATGGAAGTCCTAGTGAAGATGACATTTTTCCTTTTTTTATTTTTTTCTCTTTTTATTCCTGTTGAAATATGCATCGTGTTGCCAGAGATCCCTGAGTGCCTTCTCCTGTTCGGGACTTGAAAGTGGCATGCACTCCTCTTTTTGTTGTGTGCCACATCTAATTCTCTTTCCTCTCCAGTAGTGTATTAATACATGCACGCCAGAATTAGTGACACTCAAATGTCCACACAGTCTCTGTGCAGACTTAAGTGTTTGAAGTAGGTTGGATGTGCTTGTCCTGCTTGAGTGTCTATTTGTGTGCACAGCCTGTGTAGACACTATAGAGTTATATATTGTTATATTGTTGTGTATTACAATTGTCTTTTCATAAGTGTTTGTATGTATCTTTGACTCTGTATGTGTTTGTGGTCAGGATAAATATAGTTGCCTTGTCTATCTACCCATGTTGGTGGTTTGGCCTGCAGTTTCTGTGCCTTGCATATTTTACAGGCTGTGGGCCCGTCAGTTGGCCACCTCACACCAGCCCTGACAAGTGTTGTCTGTGTCGCCTCACCTCTCTCTCCAGACAACCGCTCAAAGCACACAGAAGCGCACACATGAATCACACACACAGGCCCAAGCACACGCACAGGCCATACACAACTGTTGTGACAAAGTCAGATTTGTTTTTTCCTGGCATGGCATGCTCTCACTGCCAGTGCCAAGGTGCTGTTATAGATTCAACGTGACATGTTGAGCAATTATTCATTTTTTCATATTCAAAATGACATGAGGAAAAAGACTCCATGGTAAAATCAATTATGCTGAATTGTAATGGCCTCTTCCTTATCGACTGACATCTCTGTTTATGTATAATTGGTTCATGATAGCAGTCTCTTTGCTCATATCGCCTTATCAAGTGCATCTCTCACAATTTACCCCAACACAGAAATGCATTTTAATCCAAGATACATCTCTCGGGCTTTATGATAACACTAGAAATCTATAGGGTCATCTATACTAGATCCCGTCATCATGATGTTTGATAATGGCATATAGACTTATCTGAAAATGTCTATCTTTCAGACTAGCGAGTCCATGTAAGCACAAAGCCAGTGAAGTGTAAAGAACAGCTTAGTGGGGTCTCTTCTTCCATCTCTGTCTCGACACGTTTTAAGGCTAGTTCCCTTTCGCATCTCTCTGGCCTCATTTCTGTTACCCTAGGTGCTCTGCTGGTGAAACGAGACAATTGAAAACCAGGAATTGACCATTACAGAACACTGCAATAATTAAAACAGAAGCTCCTTTGTGTTTCACAAAGTGGGCACTTTATTACACCACATGGGTGTCAGTTTCAGGCAGGAAGTGTTGACGGTGACCGACTGTGAGCGAGGTCCTTGTCTTACACGTTTCAGGGTCTCCAGCCGCTACTACTTAAGCCTGCACACCTCAGGCCAACCTGATTAGGCCACCTCTGCCTTGTTTTCATCCACTTCCTCTTTATTAGCTAATAGGCTTAGCTCTCTCAGGGGGCCACATACACATCGGATCAGCACACCAACCTGTGCTCTGTCTATCTCTGCCTCATTTTCTACCCCCACCTCCTTTTCTTTTTCTTTCTCTGCCTCATTAACTGTCTTGTGCAAAACCTCCTTTTTTTTTTTTTTTTTTTTTTTTTGACATAGCTGCTTCACTTCCTGCAAACTGCAGAGATGCAGAGATGCATGTAGGAATGCAAAGGAAGCCATCTTTAGATACTCTTGTTTGTATACCATCTATGAACACACAGGCATGCACACAAACACACACATGCACATTGTATTGACTCAACTTAAAGTGAATGAATTATTCATGTTTCTTTTCTGCATTTAGGGACCCATCTCCTTCATCCTCTTCTTTGTTTGTCTGTTTTCCCTTTGGGCAGAAACACACACAAGCACACGCGCACACTTGGAACGAAGGGCAAGTTTTACTACTGCTTTGCTGATTCTTGGTGTGGAGTCATAAAAACAGACAGCATCATCCCTGACTTATCACTGGCAATATAAACATAATAACTCCACTGGGATGCTGCATTACACTGTAATTGACCCTTCCTCATCTGCAAAATTGAGCCCATCATTTCCAACTCATGTGTGGCAAGTCTTTAGTCTGGATGACGAATTAAATTAATATGAGGACTAGCTTAATGCTATCAAAGCACATCCACCTTGAAGTTAATTGTAAAAATAAAAATGGGATAAATATGATATGATGACATGATTATTATAGGGCATTAACACTAGCACTGCCAAGAAGTTTGGTACAGCTGCCCCATCTGTTGGCGTGTCCACTCCAGGAAGGCGTGGTTATTCATTTTGTTCATTTGTCTTTATTAATTTGTTTGTTTTTAATAAGTTAATTTTATTAATTATTTTGTGTGGGATAAAGCATAGACGAGGCTGTTGTTATAGCGCAGCCAGGTGGCATCAGTTCCATGCCAAGCTTTTTCAGCGCAGCCGCTTGACAAACTATATTTTGTGAATACAAACGTGAATACAGACGTTCATGTTGTACATAGTATAGGCTGTAAACAGTAAGCAACACCTATAATTATCCTCACTAATAACAAATAAGGAATTATAATGTAACTTAATAAATCTGAACAGTGGAAACACCAGATGTGTTGCTGCCTGCAGTCCAGTGCACAAGCCACACTGGTCTCTGTGAGATCTCGCATGCCATCTCCAGGTAGAACAATTATTGTAAAACACTTTAGGCTATTTTGGTCAAATCAGTTGTACAGGGTATCCTTGAATCTTAAAGTCTTAAAAGGCTTTAAATTTTATTTTCAGAATTTAAGGCCATATAACAGAAGGATACTTCGTACTATTTCATCAGACAGGAGAGGGACAAATTGATCAAAAAGTTGCATTTATTTGTGACATTTCAGTGCTAAACCTTCATCAGGCAAATGATTTGTGACAATGAGAAGCCATCTTAAATAGGGTGTGGCTGTAAGCCTGTAACCAATCACATTCCCCATGTGCAATATAAAGGCATAAATAACAATCATCAATTTACTATATGACAGTCTCCAATACCATACCGGGAGCTAGAAAAGTAAAACACTCTGTATAGCAACAATCATTAGGTAGTATGGGTGGGTACAATTAAAATAAAGGCCCCAAAGGCTAAAATGCATTCTCAAAAAGATACTCCCAAATATTGCAGGTTACATTTGTAGATGAACCTGTAGGGATACATTTACATGCCATGTAAATACATTTACATGCCATGTAAATGTATCTGCATTTATAAATAAATAGAACCCTTCTAATAAATACATCAAGGCCTCACAAAATTCCAGTGGGTAAACACTATATCAGTGGATACATACTTTATGTTAAGTAGCAATAATCAAATTTACCTCTACCCTATCAAGACTGCATACATTAAATTAAGTAGGCCCTTATAAATACATTATACAGGCCCCAAGAGGTAATTGCAGTCAAAAAATGCACATATTTAGCAGGTTACACTTATGGATGAACCTAACATAGCATATATAAAAAGTCAACACCAATATTTTACTTAGAACCATCCAAAATACTAAATACAAAAGACATCAAGGCCTCAAAAAATTATTCAGCATCAATGCATCATTGGTAAATGAATCTGATAATGATCTGGTATGGACATATTCATATGTATCCAAGACTGTCTGGAGCTGGACAAGGAACCCCTCGGATTAATCTTTAGCAACAAAAAAAACCCCATTGCTATATAGCCCACAGAAAACTATCTACAGAATATATTCATTATAAGGAATCATAGGAAAATTTTAACAAGTAATTCATCGTTCAGTCCCTTAGTAGCCCATGTTTGAAGAGTATGAATCCAGTAGGCCTCATGCTGTTTGAGTATTTTGTCATGGTCACCACCCTTGGGGGGTAGGGTGACCGGTTCGAAACATAATGAAGGGATGTTATGGTGAGCTTCATTGAAATGCATTTCTGCGTTTTGTGCTTTTGTGCTCACTAATACTTTAAGTTTTCTGGTGGTTTTCCCATGCAAACTCACAGGGACAATGTATCATATACGTATATCACGTATGTGGATGCACAAGTGATGACGCTGTTGATGGGAAATATTTTGCCTGTGTGGGGATGGGAGAAATGATTAGTAATGGAATTTTGTGAGACCTTATTGCATTTATTATGAAGGGTTCTATTTATTTATTGATGCTGATTTTTAACATGACATGTAAAGGTGTCCTTACAGGTTCGTTTACAAATGTAACCTGCAGTATTTGGGGATGTATCTTTTTTAAGAATGCTTTTAGCCTTTTGGGCCATAAGCATTTATTTTATAGTAATCTACCCATTTAATGTAAGCATTTTTTAGGTAAACTTATGATTGGTGCTATACAGAGTGTTTTATTTTTCTAGCTCCGGGTATTATATTGGAGACTGTCATATTGTAAATTGATGTTTGGCACTTATGCCTTCCTATTTCACGTGGGGAATGTGATTGGTTGCAGGCTTACAGCTACTCCTTATTTAAGATGGCTTCTCATTGTCACAAACCATTTGCCCGGTGAAGGTCTAGCACCAAGACATTGCAAATAAATGTATCATCGCAAGTTAGACAGTGTGCAAGTGTTTATGTGCGACTTTGTGAATTTAAGACCATAAAGTGTCTTAAGTCGATAAGCCAATATGACAGGTCTTAAATTTCATGACGATGCCTAGACTCCCAGAGGATTTAATAGGCTATTTGTTTAAATATAAAATCACTTTGTCATTCGTCAGTCTCAGACATCAGTCTAGTTCGTCAGTTCATTTTTTCTCCTTACCTTATTGTAGCCATTTGGCCCAGTTCTGCACATATTTGCAACTTGCTCTTACAATTTTCCCTGAAGGAAACAAGTGACAAGATTCAGGAAGTAAACACATCATTTACTGATGATGCTAAGCTAAAGACAGCACCAGAGGTATTCAAAGAAGAGGCAATGTCTTGTTACAGATGTGGCCGAAATTATTGGTACCCTTGCATTTAATTAAAATAATGCACCATTCCCCCTGAACAGTGTTGAAATTAAGATATTGTATTATCAATGCATGGCTATGTTTGGTTTGCAGTGGAGCAAAACAAAAAAGTTGAGAAAATAACTAAATTCATGCTTATTCTACAAAGACATTCTAAAATTGCCTGGACAAAATTATTGGTACCCTTTAGAAGTTGTAAGAAATAATTGATTTGTAGTGATACTTTAAGCAAGACTATTGTGTTTTAAAAGGAGAAAATTACTCACTCTGCTATTTTGTGCAATTGTGTGCATCACATTGAACATGGGAAACAGAAAGAAAACTAGAGTGGTCTGAAAGCATTGGAAAAAAGGTAATAGCCAAGCATGGTCAATGTAGAGGTTACAAGACCATCTCCAAAGAGCTTAATGTTCCTGTGTCCAGTGTTGCCAATATTATTAAGACGTTTAAGGCCCATGGAACTGTAGCCAACATCTCTGGACGTGGTCACAAGAGGAAAACTGGCCCGAGACTGAACAGAAGGATTGCTCGAGTAGTCGAGAAAGAACCAAGGAAAACTTCAGTACAGATCCAAGCTGATCTTCAAGTTCAAGGTACAATAATTTCAAGTCCCACCATCCGTCACTGTCTGAATGAAAATGGGCTCCATGGTAGAAGACCCCACTTCTAAGAGGGAGACACAAAAAGCCAGACTGGACTTTGCCAAAATGCATGTTGACAAGCCACAGTCCTTCTGGGAGAAAATGTTTTGGACAGATGAAACTAAATTAGAGCTTTTTGGTAAATCCCATCAACCCTATGTTTACAGAAGAAAAAATTAAGCCTTCAAAGAAAATAACACGTCTACTGTGTCTACTGTGAAACATGCAGGAGGCTCAGTGATGTTTTGGGGTTGCTTTGCTGCCTCAGGCACCGGGTGCCTTGAATCTGTGCAGGGCACAATAAAATCACAAGACTATCAAGGCATTTTGGTGTGAAACATACAGACCAGTGTCAGAAAGCTGTGTCTTAGTCGCAGGTCATGAGTGTTCCAGCAGGATAATGACTCCAAATATACATCAAAAAGTACCCAAGAGTAGATAAGAAGAAAACGCTGGACCATTCTGAAGTGGCCTGCTATGAGCCCTGATCTGAATCCCATTGAACATCTGTGAAAAGAGCTGAAACTTGTAGTTGGGAGACGGCATCCATCAAACCTGAGAGAACTGGAGCAGTTTGCTCAAGAAGAGTGGGCCGAACTACCAGTGGAGAAGAGTAGAAATCTTATTGAGAGTTACAGAAAGCGTTTGACTGCAGTTATTGCCTCCCAAAGGCTGTGCTACAAAATACTAAGTTAAGGGTACCAATATATTTGGCCATGCCATTTTCATTAGTTTTATTGTGTTAAATAATATGTTAAGTAGTAAATCTAAAGCAAAGTTTAAGTTGTATTCAATGTGAAATAAACAATGATGGATACCATATACTTCTGTTAGTTTCAACTTAATACAGAGAAAATTTAATTTTTTTGTTTGTTTTTTAAAAAGGTGGAAGGGTACCAATATTTTCAGCCACATCTGTATATCTGACACTTCTCAGAATTTGGACAGTACTGTTCGTCTTTGGGTTTAACACTGACCTTCAATATGTTACACATATTGACTGAGAAGAGGAGACGAGAGGACTTTTTAAACTGATAATCACTTTGGCAGGTATTTTCTGTTTAAGTTAAAATAGACAAAAGGTCAGTACACATTTGTCCACAATGACTGAGGTTGACGTTAAATAATTAAATATGTTTTAACAAACGACGAGAAAAGAAATGTGGAGAACTTGTAGTCTGAGAGAGCGTGAGCGGGGAATCACTTGTGTAGTAGTGGTGGGTGTGTTACAGACACTAAACTGTCCTCTGTCTGATCAGCTTCATGTTTTGTCATGATGATGATGTCATATTTTCTGACCTTGTAGTATGAGCAAGGTTATGTTGGCAGTTTAAGAGCAGTTAGTCTGTAAAAGTTCTGAGTGTGAGATGCAATTGGATTGTTTGGATGTAGTTGGCTCACCAAAACCCAAATCAAGACAAGAACATGCAACAAACACAATATAGAATTACCGAAAATATAGCACTGAACAGAAGAACATGACATAAAATACCAACACCTGCAGCTCAGCTTTTTGAGTTTATAATGTTCATTGCATTAGGAATAAAAGACTTCTTAAAAATACCCTGTGGCACCTGCTGGAGTTCAGAGTCTCAAATGTCTGTCAGATTGCTTAACACTTTATTTCTTGTCCTGACTGTATTCAGTTCACTCAGCTTCATTTGGGACTTAGTTATTTTGTTGACAATACAAACTATTCTTGCTAGCTAACTCCTAAGCCTTTAGTTCAGGTGACCGAACCACGATGTTAGATGGAATGTTAAAACACAGAAGCACAGTTTGAGCATTTTAAACATTTTATGCATTTATATGCTTGTTGGATTTTTATGTCACTGTTCCTAGACTGAGGCACCAATCAGGCAAAGTGAAATAAGTAATTCTGATAGCACTGATAGCAGCGGCTATCTTATTGTCTCATATTGATAATTTTATGTGATATTGCATATATTTGTTATATGGTGATACATTGGATAAAATAATCCATAGGTAAATAATCCATCCAAACGTATCATCCAGCCTGCTGTGGAAAAGGTATTAAATTTTCTTTGCTGTGGTCTTAAAAGGGTCTTAAAAAGCATTAAATTTGATTTTTAAAAAGTGTGCAGACACACTGATTGTAACTAATATACCCATGGATATTTGTGGGCAATATTTGCAAGCCCCTGTTATTCAATGTTGTTTGATGGACTGAAAACCTTCTCATCCAGTAACTTACGAAGCTCTGACTATGCCTGTCATTTACATTATATATTGATATGTTGGGCATAAAAGTTGTTAGGCTTGCATAGATAGACATTTTTCAGACATTAGGGCTGTAGAACCTGTGAAAATCTTGTCTGTCCTTTCATTGGCAGTAGATGGTACTCACCTTGAAAGAACATCAGGCTTTAAAAGCCATGAGACATTTTCCAGATGAATATTTTGAAGACTTATGCCAGTGATACTGCAACAAGGGTAATTGATCCATCTTAGCTTGCAGTAAAAAAACAGAAAACATATCTAAAGCAGTCTTTTGTGGGTAATGCCCAGTCATCAAAGGTTTTGTGTGATGAAATGTGTAAGGACTAATTAAGCTTAACCTTTCACTGCCCTGAAAATTCTGCAATGAAATAAAAAGCAATTTTTTATGATGTCATTTAAATGGACAAAAACAGTATAAATTACAGCATTTTGCAAACATAACTATGTTTAAAGCATAGGCAGAATGTCCAATAATAAAATGTTGACATAAACTCACCAAGCAATTTATTAGGAAAACCTGTGTCTAATCTAATGCATTCCAATACAACAGTTCTGCTATTAATTCTATGTCTATGAAGCTTATACATTTTTGGTTTTTGTTGGCATTGTCAGAAAGATGATAATTCTACTTTATTATTGAGGTAGTAGTGGGTGGTGGTGTACTGGAAGGGTGCATTAAATTGAAAAGTTTTCCTAATATTTTGTCGACCCCATTAACATACATGAGGGTGGCAAGATATTAGGAACATGTTTCAATTTAATAAAAGTATAGAAAAGTAGAATTTTAAGTAGAGCTGTTGTATTTGATTGCATTAGATTGCACAGGTGTTCCTGATAAAGTGCTTGGTGAGTGCATATTTACAAAGGCAGGTTTTTATTATTTTGCTATTATTGCACAGATATCCCTGAGTTGCATTATGCACAATCATCAGTCCTACATCAAATTGCTCTACAGTATGCCATCATTTATTATTCATACATGAGATTTTCTCCTGGTCCTAATAAATTATCTGACTTGTGTGGTGAGTGCTGCTTGAGTTGTGTTGGAAGCAGTCTTTAAGTTGTCCCTTGTGGGATGGATGATGCTCTGAGATGCTGTTGGCTTGTGTAACCATTGGTGTGCCATACACTTTTGTGGTTGCAATGAGAGAATCCCATTGATTCACAGATGAGATTAGCCAAGGATTGTGGTGCTCATGAAGAGCGTGACAGACCATGCCGTGCATGTGCAAAGTTGGTTGTAGCACAGTAGAGTGGTGGAGGAAGGAGAAAAAGGAGATGGGTTATATCCAAATCTTTTGAATGAATTTAGTGTAACAAGTTTTTGTGTTTCTGTGTAGATTTTCAGTGTGTTTGCAACAGATAAATGTTCTGAAATGGCAACATATGCCTACACAGTCACCCATTGCCTTTTTGTACATGTGTTTGGCAAGGCATCCATTTCAGCAGCTCTAGCAGACCCCTCTAGCCCTGTCCTATTGCCTGCTATTGGGCTATACATCTGGGGCTGGGGTTGTGACAGAGCCCCCCCAGCCATAGAGGCTAACATTCAAGTGAAGAACAAACGAAACCAAAGGCTGTGAGCTAGTGTGATACCATTACCCAGATACTATCAGGGAGAAATGCTGTTGCCTGGCCAACTAGGCCCACATCCCATCATTAGCCAAGTGCAGCATTTCTACACTTCCTCCCCAAGGAGTTACCTGGGTACTGTTTTCTCCACTCACTCACACCTGCATGTGGGCCAGTCTACAAAAGATATACACAGCTATATTTAGTAACTAATCCATTTCCGATCCTTTGTTTATTGTAATGCATTGTCCTCGGTGTAAGATCTACACTGGCAGTACTCTATGGATACTATGCCAAACACTGGGAAAACATTTAAGGGGAAGCTTTGACACAGCCTATATTCTTATTGCTTTGGCTTGATTTTACAAATTTTATTAGGCATACTTAAGTGTACTCGCATTACATTATGTAAAAATATATACATATCCAATCATGACTTTGTATAGGCAGATACTCATTATTACATGAGTTTGAAAGGGATTGTATGCAAACCAATTAGGACATTCATACATATCACATTTGCAGATCATACAGTAGAATGATAATACTAATCACTCCATCATAATCCTGACTAGAAAATTATATCGGTGTTCCCTTACAAAAAGACTACTGTTGGGTAATTTCTTTTGTTGTAACCACTGTGTATTGACTCCTCAAACTCTTCTTGATTTTAAAAAAAAAAAAAAAAAAAAAAAAAAAAATCTGTTGCCATACCAGTGAATACCCTGTGGACAGCAAATAAAGATTCCTTTAGTATACTTTCACCACAGGTGGCTCCACATGTAGCGCAGGCAGCTGGGCTCTTTATCAAAGCGTATATACTCTAGAGCAAGCCAGCAGAATGCATGTAAGCCATGTCAATTGAGAATGGTGTGTCTGAAAAGGAGGGCAGCCATCAGGGACAGATAAATGTTTGGTCTTCCCCGGTGTTTCTCTGTCCAAGTCTTAAATGAACCAAAGAAATTAAGCTTGGTGTTGTTGGGGTGTAGTGGCAAAAGGTCAGAAGGGCGTCATTATAAAAGCCTGCGGATGCATTTAGAAACATCCATAAGAGGAGATCTCTTCAGCCGTCTCAGCCACGTTTTCCAGTCATCCATCTCACGAGCATCTGACGGAACAGATACCCTCCTATTTTAATCTATCCAACTGTCTACACAGGCTGTGTAATGGCTCGCATTTCACGCGCTATAGGTGCGTAACTGTGACCTGAAGCATATTTTTAGGTTTCAAGTCTAATTTCCCTCCATCTTATGCGCGTAATTACAGTGATTGTGTATTAGGCATAGAATGCTTCCAAAATGCAGATGACCTACATTCAACCCTGCACCTGAACGCCTCCAGTGTAGACACAGAAACAGAGCACTCAATGCTGCTGCTCTGCTGAACGTGTTGCTCACGCTATGCTTTCTGTGTAGACACTGTGTTATACCATCACAAGTTCTGAGCACTGTATACTCAGCTCTGACCTACTATGTGAAGCACAGTGCTACAGTGTTAAAGCTATCAAAGGTAACTTATTGTGTCTAGACTGTCGTTTAGTAGTTTGTTGCATCTGAGTTCCAATTTCAAAGGTCTCTGTTTCATTAACAGACAATCCAAGACAAAAGTAGTTGTGAGGTGACGGACTGAAAAACAGGAGGAAACAAAGATGGATAGAGTTCAGACAAAGAGTGAGACATGGATTGAGAAAAAGAGACAAGAGGAGTAAAAGCGAGAGAGCTCACTGGGAGGAAGTGTCAAGAGAGCTCTGGTCTTCCCTCTTTCGAAGAGACGCTGATCATAGAGTGCGTGGCTGTTGTGGGATCAAAGGCTTTGTCAGTCAAAGCCCCTTAACTCCGTCTCTGCAGAGCCTACTACAGGTATTCAGAGAGGCATGGACTTGGAATTATTCATGACCAGAGAGGCTAACCCTCAGATGCTCTCTGCAGAGAACTAGACGGCACATCTGGGGTCACAGGTCTCAAAGCCTCCCCTTATCTGCCCCCAGGCATGGAGTTGAGAACAGCTGTTGGGTTTGGCTTCTTTTCCTCTGCTGTATTATCTGTTTTAACACACATACAGCACAGTAGTGTGTTTGGCACAGTCATGCTGTGAAGTGTTTGTGTGTGGCATAGATGGCATGTTTTGCATGTATATGGGTGGGCAGGTGGGTGGATTCTTGGCATGAGATGTGTTGTTTTTCCTTGTGTATGTATATTTTTAGCTTTTCTACCCATGGCTGAACTAATTCTTTTTGCGAACGAAACAGTTAAATCACATTCTACTCACAGATCCAACTTTCAAACAACATATGGTTTGGGCTTGCTGGAAGCATATATGAATACTATTAAGTCATCTTTTTGCAGTTCCGTTACACAAAGCTGATTAGGCGCTCAGGCAAGGATCTATGTGAATTGAATATAGATCTACTATAATCTGAATTTGAACTGACATAATTGCACTTCATTTTCCATTCCATTTTTATTTTAAAACAATTAAAAATAAAATTTCTCAGTCTATATTCACATTTAAAGCAAAACGGGTTTCTGGGAAATTCAACTGTTGTCCTTTATTATCTATCAAAATATTCATACAAACTCACAAATGGTTTTCATCATAATGTATCTGCCTGCTATTGGAACAGCATATGTAACTTACCTCAAACCATTAATATCTTTCTCAGCTTCTCTCAAAAGTGTGGAAAGGCATCTTGAAAAAACACAAGATTTCACAAGTTGTCACAACCAAACTATGTGAAAATGATGATGTCTTTAGTTTTCTTGTTTTGTCTAACAGTCCTAACACTAAGAACAACAATTAATTAATAGCAATTTACTATCGTATATGACAAAAGAAAACAGCAAATCCTCACATTTGAGAAGCTACAACAATAAACACAGAAGAATGACTGAAACAATTAATTGATTATTAAGATAGTTGCCAATAATTTTCTTTCTATCAACAAATAAACTTTGTGGCTCTAAGGTCCCTCAGATAAACTGCACTTATATAGCGCTTTTCCACCTGAATGGACAAAGCACTTTACAATATTTGCCTCTCATTCGCCCATTCGCACACACACTCACACTGATTACGACAAGCTACCATGCAAGGTGTTGGCATGACCATTGGGAGCCACTTGGGGTTCAGTGTCTTGCTCAAGGACACTTTGACACATGGACATGGAGACCTGGGGATCATACCGCCAACCCTGCAGTTAGTGGATGACCCACTCTACCTCCTGAGCCACAGCCGCCCTCACAGGCTTTGTACAGTCCCCAACAGCCTCCACCAATCAAATATCTAGGCTTAGTTAGTAGGTGGTTAAAGTTATGTTTAGGGCCTTGGTTTAGTCTAGTGTCATTCCTTGTCAGGTCTGTAAGGAAATGTGACCCAAGAGGCTTATATCAGGGCAACAAAGTTACCCAACTGTGTGATACACCTGTTGGAGCATGTATGTAGGGAAGTCCTTGTTTGATATAGTCTCACTTTATTAATAGTAAAATTAGAAGGTTTATATCTTAATTACAATGTGCATTTAGTATAAGACCAGGCAGTTAAATGGTTTATTTTCCTGCCTTTTCTTGTTGTTCATTGGTCTAACTAGTACACTGCAAACATTGCTTTTTTGGCACCAATCCCTGTTCAAAGTACTTAGTAAGGGATTAAAAATTGAATTTAAGAAAAATCAACCAAGAGAAAATTGATAGATGCATTTTCTTCCGATCATCTGAAATCCTTTTGTGTGTGGTTTTTTTTTTTCTTTTTCCTTTTTCTTTTTTTTTGTACTTTTAGGTGCCAGATGCCTGAGGACATAAAACACCTCATTACATTTGGCATTATTTCAGTTTAGGCTGAAAGAAAGCTGGTACACTGAGCATGTTTAAAACTAAAACAATTGTTACAGTAAACATAGGTCTGCTATGGAGCTAAAGCCTAAGCAAATGTCCATTGTACACATTTAAGTCATACAGAAACAACATGATGTTCGGACTGATTTTGGTGTTGTAGGCAGGATTCAGCGGAACAGTCCACTGTAAATGCCAGCTTCAAGCCTGGAATTAAGTCATTTTTAGGGCAAGGCCACTTTGGCCTTTGATAAATACAAATTTATTGGGGCATCATGGCCAAAATATAGGGCACCAAAGCCAAAACCAATGGTGCAACAACATTAAATGATAATTACATTGTATGAAGACAAGACAGTATACAATCAACAATTAGTAGTCAGTGTATTGAAAAATAGTATAGAGTTTATTAAAACTGTACACTGAATGTCTGACTTTTTCACAAAATGCTGTCTGAAAAAATGTGAACAATTCATTATATTATTATATTTTAATGATAAATTCTATAAATGGGTAACGGTGATCAATATTAATCTAAACAAGTTTCAACACGTGTGCAACTATTAGCATTTGAGTCTGAGATCATAGGAGCAGTCACAAAAATGACTTAAAACACTTTTTACACGTTAAACATTAAACACACTGATGAGAAACGTCTCAAGGAGAGACTCAGATGAGAGCTGCCAGTCATGTAACAGCCGGCAGACTCTCCTGATCTGTCTAAACTGAGAAGTGACTGTCTGCTTTCAGACTGTGTGTGTTAATGTCACATCGTGCTGAAACAGTAGCAACCCATCAGGTCTCACAGCAAGTTATAAATGCTATGTACATTTGTAGTTAGCTAAGTTAACACCATGCAGCAATATCCTGGTTAGGACGTCAACAGTTAACTGTCAAGAATATTTTTAACTGGTTATGCATGTCGGTCTAAGGGTTCATTTGCATACACACTGCACTAATGGCTTGTTCACTACATCGATCTTCTTTGTCAATGGATAAAGTACCGGTGTGAAACCGACTTCAACATGGAGTTTTGCATTATGGGCTGTTTGTAGCATTAATGTTGCTAGGCTAGCGAGTGTCTTAATGTCTGTTCATAGTGAGTGTGTTGGAGTCAATCAGCACTAAAAGTTTTTCGTTACTCCAGTTCAACCTGCAGCAGTTGCTGAAGGATCATGTAACGTCTTTTTCTGCCACAGAGGAAATAAATTCATAACGAGTGAAAGTGAGTCCAAAGCATCTGCCAACGTCTCTACTACTACAACAAGCTGCTAGATAAGTTATCACTGTCACAGACAGGTGAAGCAGGCGGTTTTATAAATACTACGTTAACTGCAAGAGAAAATCATTTTTGACTGCTTCCGAGAGCCTGTTAGGAGAGTGTGTGACTTAACTTTAAAACACAATGCAGTGTTTCCCCTACAATAGTACAGGCCTAAAAATATTTTTTTAAATGCCAAAAATAATGCCAAATATCTATTCATTCGGAAATCAATAGTGTATGGGAGCCTCTGAGCAGCGCTGTTTCGAAACGCGAGTCAACGTCTGTGTTGTTGCCTGGGAAACTGCAGGTAGTGTAACTCCTTTTAAGGAATAGGGTAGTACCAGTGAGTGAATGGTTAAGCGAGAGAGTGAGCATCAGAAAAGTGAATGTGAGCACAGCTGAGGAAAAGGTTAGCAGTAAGCCCGTTTTCAGACCAAATCAGGTGGTGCGGCGTTCACTGATGGGATTGTTGACTTACTGATGGGATTTTTTTCTTATACTCAACTTTTGAACTATTCTGCATGTGCCATGTCGAACAACATTTGTTATAATAGTTTAAAGCTTCCCAGCAGACTTTATTTGAAAGACTACATGAACAAACCCCTTAAAATGCTTGGGGATCTATTAAACCCATTGCTTTGGATGATGCTAAACTCTAAAGTAATTGTTTTCAATTTGGATCTGATTTATGGCATCTCATTAGTGCTTCCTAGTTAGCAATGTTAACTCATCAGAGGAATGTAACATTTTGAAAGGCAGCTCACTTCTCCTTTCTTTCTTGTACTTGCGTTAACATGAAGCTTGAGAGGGAAGAGCAGCTTGTAATACTTTTTGTGTGCACTCACTTGTGCCAACAGTTTGGTGACAAAATTATGTTTTTGTGATGCAGCATCACATTTAGATCACTCCTAACAAAATCCAAGTGACCCCTGTCTTTGCCAGATCGCTTTGTAATCACTTTGTTGGCATGACAAGAACTACAAGAAAGAAGGCTGCTTTTTTCAATTGTGTAGTTTGGACCAGCTGACAAAGCAGACGGAATGAGATGGGTGTGAAGAGTGTCTAGGGTGAAGCAGTAGAGGTATAGTAGATGTTGTCTGGACATCAGATGAACCCTTTCTACCTTAGCCTCCCCTTGTCTTTGTGCTCCCCTTTCTGTCAATAATAAAGCAGTTGTTTCACCAGAACAAGACATTCTGCAAGCCATGTCTCACTTTCTATTCATGGTTTCCTCTACCTCCCGCCCCCAAAGCTTAATAGTGTATGCAAGCAACCATTGTCTCTTTTCTTGTTGTGGTAGGAGAAAGTAAGATGGTGCAGGTGTTTTATTCCCCTGCTACTTGAACATCATTGACAGATGGTGAAAAAGGTATTGACATATGGGCTATCCCTGCATTTAGTTTTTGAGCTGGTAAATATGAACACTATCCAAAATTTCTTATATTCCAAATAGTCGTCTTTATTTAAGTTTTGAAAAGTCTCAAAACATTGTCAGTCATGCTAACTGAAATTTTGTCCATTTCAGAATTTATGCTACTTTTTTTTGGACCGTAAATATTCCAGAATTCCAGCCATATAGAACAACTACCAGACATATATATAAACAGCCATATAATAGCCTACATTTAAACAACCATAACACAAAATGCTATGATCCAACAAATATCAGCAGAATGAAAACTTTGCGAACTGAGCTACCAGGATAAAACAAAATAAAACAAATAGCATTAAATGCAGCCATGCGGGCAGCCTGCAGCTCTAGCTCTGCCACCACCTCCACCTGCTGCGGTCTCCCTGAGTCCACCTCTTGCTGGGGCCAGGAAAAATTAAACTGGCTGCTTTTCATCCATGCGGGAACCAAACATACAAAATATGCTTTGGGACAGCGTTGGGAACATGATGGAAAAAGTTAGTTTCAAGCTCTGCAAGTTATTACAAATCTCATGTACCCTACTTTGACTTAAACATTTGCCTAAATTTCCTCAGTTACCATCATCTTTTCAAAATGTTGACACATTTCTCCCATCCTCATTGGGGCCGGGGAAAAGTTGAACCTCCTACTGATCAGTTACATGATATTGAACTGTGGAGCTCTGGGCTGATCCATTTGGTTCACTGTGCCAATAATGGATGTAACGTTACCTGAGAGAAAACAGTAATACTTTTCAAAGTCGTGTTAACTACTGTTGAGGCAAAGCGCAGGGCTAGAGTGTGCGTCGGCTTTTGAATCTCATGCCATGCTTACATCTGACCAAACACTCTCAATGTCTTAACAGCGGAGGCAAAACCGAACTTTTGCATAATTTAAGTTGTCTTGGCAACATATTATAGATCCCACAATATTAGGCTATTTAATATGCTCTTAATGAATGAATGAATTTATTTATTTGACAATTGGCATATTTCCCACCAGGCATTTTGGCCATTTATGTTTTCATCTGCTGGACAACTATATGTGATACTGGCAAAAAGCTGGTATCACGTGCTAACGGCTAATGTAAACCCTGGTCCATTTTATTGTATTTATTTTGTGAATACTTACTGTATTTCTTTGCTAGCTAATGTGAAAGATGCAACAGTACAAGCAACAGCTTACCTCAAGACTTTGAGAGCATATTCCAGTTATTTCTGTCAACATTTTCATTCACATTTACCTGCATTTTATTGCATTTTCAAACCTATAGACAAGTGAATTTGATAAACTGCATTGGGGTTTAATTTTGCGGGGAAAATTAAGTCAGTGAATATGATAAACAGGGTGGACAGTGATGAGGATGAGAGAAATACAAGAATTTAATAATGAATAATAATTGCAGCCAATTTTTGTTAGTAGAGAAAGGAAATGATGACCTTGTGAACTGTTAACCTCCAACCAACCTTGTCAGCTTTTGGTGAGGGATTACAGGATTATTCCGTAATTTGTATCGCAGTACAGGGACACCCACTACCTTTCTCTTTGTACTTTGATCTCAGTCTTGACAGGAAAAAGTCCCATGTCAACCCATTAGAATATCTGTTGTTTTAAGAAATAAATGAGAGGGCATGGGGAAACTGAGAAAGTAGGTCAGGGTGAATATGCAATGTAGGGAGTAGGGGGAGGGAAAGACTGAGCAAGGGGGAAAAATAGGGACAGAAAGGGGGTACTAAACTCCAAGGCAATAGTTAAGTGAAATATGGAGCTTGCTTTCAAGTGTACACCCAAATCAGCACTTTGCATTTTGATAGAATATGAGACAGTGTTGAAGTCACTTGATGAATTTATTTATGTGTGGGTGGATAGCATCCACCCTGACTCTGCGACACGCTTGGTCGGACTCTCCCTCATACTTGCAAATTGCTGGCAGGGGGCAAATAAAGGTGACTCAGGGTCTCATCTACTCAGTGTACTACAAGCTGTGGAGACCAACCATGTAATGATCGACTTATTTACATAATGTCCCCTCAATGTGGCAAATCATATGGATTTGTATGGGTTCATTTAAGTTTGACCTATATGGGTTTTTGAAGCCAATGCAGACATAAGATGAAGCATTTTAAGGCTGTTTGCAGCACAAGCAGATGTATTTTACGGGGGGGTGGGAGAGGGTTTGAGCACTGCTTCAATAAAAATAGGATTGTACATGATGGTCTTCCACACTGTCTCTCTTTCCCCCTTTTTTTCTTGTCTTGTCTGTAATATTTCATAGATGTTCTCTCTTTTTTCATGCACTCGTCACAATCATAAATGAAACATGGTGGGCGTGGGTCATTGGAGCTGGTGTTGTGGTTGGCCTGAGTAGTTTGCTCTTGCATACATGGACACATCTCTACAAACACACATCAATCTCGACATTCTCATGTATAATTATGTGTAAAATGGTTCACCACACTTGAGCATGAAATAGCTGACACCATTTGAGAATACTCACAAGGGATTTGACATTGGATTGGCCCGTGGCTCACCACCTGTCCCTGTCCCTCTTGATGATAAAATTACCAAAGTTGTGAGGCATCTATTTTCAGTGTAAAGTCTAGGACCAAATTTCAAACAAAATACAACAACTCACTGCACTGCTTCATCTGAATGAACCTCCCACCTGTTTGCACCTCTCCTCCCCCCTGTGCACTGTGTGCTCTGTGTTTCAAGGTCAGTAAAAAAACAGTCGGAGCGCTGTGCGTGCTGCTTGTTGCGCCTCCACGAAAATAGAAACCTAACTGTTAAATTGTTGTTTTTTGCTAGACAAAACATTAAAGAACAACAAATAATCATAAAAAACTGCACTATTTCATCAATTATAACTGGATTTATGACACATGATTCTGACTATTTGTTATTTCAGTCTTAATATATTCCCCCTTATGTTTACATGTAGCATTTTAGTTTAATATCACCCACAAAAATATTAATATAATCACAGAAAAAATTGAAAAAGAATAGAACAGGTGTACTTACAATACGAACTGCCTAAAATGATAACACTGTATTAAAATGTATTGCAAAGCAATCTTATAAGTCCTTTAGAGAGCTGTGTGCATCTGAAGACAACTTATATACAATACATCACTGATAGAGCTTTTATCCATCCACGTTAAGAGCAAGAATGTCATCATGAAATATGTCCATCTATTCATGCCACACATATTGCCAGAGCTAATGGGTTTCCTTTTCAAGTTGCGTTTGTTAAGACGGTCCAATTTGCAGCATTAGATAGTCAAACTGGGTAGTGTTCAACCTGAAATACTTTGTTTCCTTTCTTGCCCAAACAACAACCAGAAACAAGTGAACAACCAGTCATTGGTTTGGTTAAGGGATGTTCCTGACTCTGGATTTTCAGTTGACTTGTGATGTGTATCCTCATATTGCAGGGTTGGAAATGAACTTTTTTTTGTCCACTTGCCACTGTGGTTGGTGGATTCCAAAATCCACTCAGTTTTTTACCAGCCGCTTTCTTGATTTAATTGGTAGTCTGCATGCGAAAAATAATAAAACAAAATCTACAATATTCAAGCAAGAAGCTATTTTATTTCATAAGAGAAATGTTATTATTATTATTTAAACTCTTAAGGAAAATGCTCTCTCTCTCTGTCTCGCGCGCGCACTCGCTTGCTCGCTCTCTCATACACACAAATAGTACACACTCACACTCACACTCACTCATTTACTTACTCACTCACACACACACATATGAACTGTGAACTGATGGAAGTTACATTTGAGTTCAGTGGTGCTTTCCTGAGCGTTCGTCTTCCCCTCTATGAATTCTGGCCTTCTAGGAAGGATGCTAGCCTGATGCCAGAGTTGGATGGCAGGGGTGAGGTCAAAATCCTCTAGAGGGAGTGGAGAGCAGGACATCAGGTCACACAGGCTTCTTGATGTAAGACAGGACTTCAGTCACTCTTCATTAACTTCATTTGATCGAAGCCTCTTTCACAGTCTGCTGTAGTGGCTGGTAGGGTAAGAATGACGTCAACCAGGCTGAGGAGGTCAGGGCATTGTTGTCACAAAAACCTGTTGATCACTGGCCAGGTCTTTGTGTGAAGACTCTTTCCCTTCTCATACAGTCTTGTCTTGAGGATGGTCCACTGGTCTGCTATGAATTCAATAGCGACCCCTGAGGATGTCAGGATGCTATGGAATTATCTTGTTAATTCCTCCACTTCCGATTCACCAAATTCTGAAAAGAGACGTGAAAGTGAAAAAAATATTGAGTTATATACTTTCAAGAATTTCATCGTCTGAATCTGAACAACATACCTTCTCTGTGATCTGCATCAGGCCAACTGTTACGATTCACCAACTTTGTAGCTGGGAAAATCGCTGTGAATTGACTTTGCAGACTCTGGCAGAGTTGGTCAAGCAGCTTGAAGGTAGCCTTCATAACACAGTTCAGGGTGTTGTCGTCATTCTCGTGCTGGTCCATATAGGCTTTCAGCTTGGGCCCAGGTCTCTGGTATACAAGTATGTTTTTTTTCTAGATATTCAGCTAAGCAGCAATTCACAACTTGTCAGTTCTCCCAGTCACTTACCTGGTTTTATATTTTGTGAGCACTGTCTGGGTGGTTTGAAGAGTTTCGAAGAGTCTGAGAGAGGCTGCTGAGGTGGGTCAGGCAATCATGCATGAAGTTGCATAACATGAAAACTGCTGGATCCCGGCAGGTTTGAAAGTAGTGGCGCGATTTACTCCTCTGCACTGGATTCACTCCTTCAGCATCTGGTGACTGAATCTTTATACAAAATCAGTCAAACAAGAACATTTTTTAGTTCAATGGCCACTTTAAAAAATAAGTTAGCTCAATTCATGATATTACACTGAACCTAATTCATTACAGTCAATTGACCTAACCTTTTAACATTCAAGTAATCTATACTGTTATTTAGCCTTACCTTTTTCTAGGTGCTGGGTAAGTCCCTGGTAGGCTCTCAGAAAATGGTCAATGGACCTGAAGAGGTGAGAAACCCACGTGGTACCTCCAACCCTAGTTGGTTGAAGGGGCTTCTTGTCTTGAAGCTGTGCGTCAGTTTTGCCCTTTTGTGAGTGCTTTTACAGTAGAATGTATGCAGCCCTGAGAGCATATCTTCAAGCTGTTTTGCCATAGAGCAGCTCTTGGTGGCATCCTTGAACGCTAGTTCCAGGCAGCGAGCCATACAGTGAATGCCCAGGACTTGCATGTTAATTCCTCTCAGCCTGCTCACTATGCCTTTACCTGCCCCTGCCATCAATGCAGCACCATGAGTTACACATGCCACCAACTTGGCCTTTCATTTCCCTTCTCCGTGGACCTCCCTCATCATGTTATCTATTGCCTGGGCGATGTTCTCACAGTCTGCTCTCTCCACATCCTTTAACCTTACGAGGTGGACCTCCACCTTGCCTTGGTTGCATAGAGCATCTCCTGTTCCATCACAGCAGTGTCAGTAGACCTGTCAGACATGATGAAGAGGAATCTTGCTGCCGCTGTCTTTGACAGTAGGGTCTTCCTCTCAAATTCAGCTATGTGCTAAATAAACACCCTGGCTTGCTTCTGATTCATGTATGTGCTCCCTGTGCTTATTCTTTTTTTCTCATCTAATCCAGATAATAAAAAAAATAAAATAAAATAATAATAATAATAATAATAATAAACGTAAATTGTCACTAGAAGTCAATGGATAGCCATCTTTACCTTTTTGCTAACTACATGTAGCTAGCTAGCTAATGACATTACATGACAGCTATATTCCGACCTTAAGTCAACATTTAGTCTAACGTTAGTAAATAGACTAAAAAAATGATAATGTACTTGCATTGCCATTTGTTATCTCAAAATGGCCTTCCTTTTTTTCGCGATTGCATGGGCATTCCTAAACAGTATGCTCGTCCTCTCCAAACTGGGCTGTCTTCAGGCTGGTTAGTGCTGTATCCTCTGGGGCTGATTTTCCCTCACTGTCTTTCTTACCTGGATGGGGCAGTATGGCTTCCACTTTTAGGTTTTTAGTCGCAATAATGAATTAGTTCTCTCATTGTCTGGCTTGTCTCCTCGTGAACTAACCAATCATGGGACTCTCTGTTTTTTTTTCTCCACGGTTTTTCTCTACTTCTCATAAAAACAAAAAACATTTCATTACCTTTGCCTCTTTGGCCTGTGTCTCCTCCTGGGAGGTCTTCTCTGCAGACCTTTTAACCCCTGCGATGTAACGTCACATTGTTTCTCTGTGTCTCCTTGTTAAAGTGTCCAAGTAAAACAAGCAGACTTGCAATTCAATCTGCGTTGTGGAATGTCACAAATTGCTGTGTTACGCTACTTTTATGTACCCGCCAAAGTAACTGGTAGGTCAAATTCACCCGCCATTACACAAAAGCACCCGGATTTGGCAGGTGCTTATTTCCAACCCTGCATATTGTCATCAATATTTCTCTATATTTATCTCTTTACATATATTTGTAAATTAACCACCTGCATCACTGAAGTGTTTTTAACATGGGGTCAGATCATGTACACACGCATACCCGTCAGACCAGCCACATGCTTGTCATTTGTGTCCAAAGTGGTGATTATTTTCTTCCTCCTGTTTGTCCACCAAGAAGATAACCTTTACATTTATTGGCCAGTGGTCTTGCTGCCTCTGGCATCCTCCCTAGCTTTAATTAAACCTGTAATTGTGCAGACAGACTCTTCTCTCATTATATCTAATCTTTTCTTTCAACCTGCTTGCTGTCCCCTGTTCAATTAACTGAACTCACTGTTGTCGAGGCAGCGGTATAACACAGGGTGAGGGCGAAGTAAATGAAGTTGGAAGTATGAGCTTGTCAATTTCTGCTCTGACCACATTGACCTTCAGTGCAGGTTGCATTTTCTTGTGAGATGTTTGAAATAAGATGTGGAGTGTTGGACATAGGACTTTATTTATTATTTATTATATATATATATTATTTATTGCAATTATTGTTGCAAATAGTGCTGCAGCTAATTATAATTTTCATTTATTAGATTATTTTTTTTAGATTAATTGTTTGATCTATTAAATATCAGAATTTTTTTTGAAAAAGCTCCTCACAATTTCCCCAGAAATCTTCAAGTTGCTTGTTTGTTTGACCAAGAGTCAGTCCAATTTGAATTTAATTGTTAATTTGAATGATTATTAATGAATATGAATATAATGATATAAAACAAAGTGGGAACATTTTCTTACAACAATTATCAAAATTGTTGACCACTAATATTCTGTACACCAATAAATGAATCAAATAATTATTTCAGGACCACTATGATATGTTCTAAAACCTCTTCTGTTGCTTTTGAGAATGAATGAAGAGTGGCTCTGTTGTGTTCACATGAACCTGATGTTGGAGAAGCAAGCTACTCTGTTGTGTGTAGACCTTGTCAAGGTCAGTTTTTCTCCACGTTTGCTGTACTGTGTGTCCAAGGTTGGACAGTCTGCATGCCACATGCTGGTAGCAGCCTGTATCCTGCTGCTTTCAAAGTCACAGTATTTAGCATACTCCACAAGCCTCTGATTTGTTAATGATGGAATAAAGGATATCTGTCATACCCTGTTTATTTCTCTTTTGTTCTGCGGTCTCATGGTGAGAAGGAGATTGTCAACAGTAGGAAAATACAACCATTATTGTAGACAGAACAGACCTCTGCCCTCTCTTATTGTCCACTGACAGTCCCTGTATACAGTGCATTTTCCTCATTATGATTGAAGTGGATTTAGCAGGACAGGATTCAGGGCTTTCCACAAGGATATGGAGTAGCCAGCTAGGGGGCTCCAGGTGCACGCACCCCCTGATTGATCAGAACTTTTGTAATTAAGAATCATTCGACCTTATTTCTTTTTTTAAATTTATTTATTGACACCTTCACTGTAAGGTTTATCAAGACATGCCATGATGATGGTTAATGTCTTGTTTTACTAGAAACATAAATACACTCTTATTCAATGAAACAAGGTTATTTTAAGAAGGAACATGTTTTAATCCCATGTCTTATGTATCCTATGTATTGGTTTTAAATTAAAATATTTATAAAATAAACCTGTGCCTAAAATAACATGTGAATCACTTGACTCAAATCATGTGAATCTACTGAATCAACTCAACTTCTAGTCATCTTCGTCTTACTTTTCATCTTCTCTACTCTGAGTCCATACCCAGCTCTAAAGTGCCCTGCTGAGCTGCTACTGTTACTTTGATAATTCATTCATTTCAATTCAAGATAATTCATTCATTTGTTCATTCATAAAGCCATAAATGTCTGTGTGGAGTATATGGAAAATGTAGCACTTTCAGCTTATAGCGCCTTTCTAGTCTTCTGACCACTCAAAGCCCACCATGCAAGGCCCCATCCTACCCATCAGAGGAAATCATTGACACACATTTACACAGTAACGGCACAGCCATCAGGAGCAATTTGGGGTTCATTATCTTGCCCAAGGACATCTCAACATGCGGACCGCAGGAGCTGGGAATCGAACCGCCGATCTTCCGATTAGTGAATGACCTGCTCGACCTGCTCTACCTCTTGAGCCACAGTAGCCTGCTTAATGAGGATGTCCCCTGTCTGTGCAATCAATGCAATTCTTAATGTGTTTTGTCATCAATTATTTTGCTAATATTTGTCAAACACTGAAGACGGCTCTCTGCTCGGCAGGACACAACCTCTCAGCTGAACGCACGCACACACATACATTCATATAGAGTATGTGGGGGGACGAGACTGATACAGACAGATAGGCATGTTTCTCTATCATCATGCTCACATTGTTTTGAAGCGGAGGCTAGTGGTGGTAAATGTTCACACATAGTGAATCACAACTTGTTAATCAAAACTATTTTATTAGAATCAAAAATTAATCTAATAAAATAGCCAGCTGGACTTAAATTAGTAGTTGGCTCTTCGGCCAGGAGCTGGCACTTATGGAAAGCTCTGCAGGATTTGGTGTAGAGCAAATCCTCTAGTGTTAGCATGAGCATTGTCCAAGAGGTATTGGAAGGTAAAAGAATGATCAAGGAGTTAAACTGAGATTAGAAGATGACAGTGAGGTCTAAACAAAGAGGTGTGTGTGTGTTTGTTGTTGTGTATGGCAAGTAAAGGTGACCCTGGATGGACAAGGGATGGAAAGGAAACTTAAGATCAGTATCTACAAACTTATCTCTGCTTGGGCCTTGTACACAAGATTGACAGAGGAAGCCACACTAGAGAGGGTGGGGTGTGTATGTGTGTGCATTTGTTGATGGGGACTTACATTTCACAGTCCTAAGTATGTGACATAGCATCCTTAGTGCTCCACTTGAATAAATAAAATATCTTAGTTTTAGAAAATTCGAGTAAGCTGAGGACATAACCAATTTTTTTATTAATTAGAGACAAATCATGTAACTGCCCTTTATTTAAAGTGGTTGATAGTCATTTCAACACCTTTAGGTCAAATGAATAAGTGTAACATTCATATTTGTAATTAGGCTATGTCGCAATTAAACATCAACAATAACATTTTTTTAATTAAACCACAGCCCAGATGTGTGCTATAGTCAGTGGTAAGAGAAAACCACAGCCTCCTCCACAAATTGTTTGTGCAGGTATTGTGCCAGTCTGTCACAATTAAGTGCTGAGAACGAGGTGATAATGCCTTAATTATGTTCCTTAGAATCCCCCCGCGCCATTAAAGCCAAACACAAACCCCCTTTTGTTGTTCGGCAATTACGTTGCATCTTCACTTATGCTCCCTTCGCTTTGTCTGGCATCCATTTTCTGGAATGGCCTCCATCCTTGCGTCTTAGATATGACCAGAAAATAGAATAGATATAAGGAGCTGAGAGATTGCTGTTGAAAAGGAAAGCAGCAGAGAGTGAAAGAAGTCAGGCAGAGCAATGGAGAAAAGGATTATTGAATGTTGTGCTATTGTTAGTCAGGGACGTCAGAGTGCATGTGTGCGTAATCCAGTTGGGGAAGCAAGGGACACACAGAGCCATGCCAACTGTTACTGACGGCAGGCCGTAGGATTAGCGCTGCACTTGTTCACTCCCTTATTATTTTCCACTCACCCCTCCTAAAGAAACAATCCTGTATACAAGGCTGTGTAGCCTTAGTGTAGCTCTGCCCTTTTTCCTCATCAGCTCTTACACGTGTGAAGAATACATTAATTTGTTCTGAAAATGCTATTACACAAATGGAATGTGGCAACAAGGGTATAAAAATGTACTGTATATTCTGAGGAGAAGAGTTGCAGCATGCTCATATTCTGTCACAGACATGCTCACCCCTACACCTATAGTATAATTAAGATTAGCGGTGCCCTTGGCTAATGTCTCTGCTGTATAACTGGCACACTCAGGGGTCAAAGGGTAATGAAACATTTGCAGGTACAAGCACTGACCCTGATTTCCAAAGGCACTGCTCTTTGCAGTCAAAAAATGCATATTGTTAATTTTAGTATGCATTATTCTCCCGGGCAGACAGGCTATACATAGCTTTATGGCCTAGCTTTGTGGCCTCCGGTCAAGGCACTTTACCTCGTTAAAAGATCCTGTTTAATAATTAATTGAGTCCATCAGCTTCAAAGGCAGTGATCAATCGATTGAGCAACTCCTTCACCCACATTCCTGAGGAAGCTACAGCTTCCATGAAATTGTGTTTCCCTCCTTCACTAATGATTTATTTTCAGTGCTTCTAACCAAACACACTAAGACTAAGAAGTCAAACGGCAATTATGCTGAAATGTGGTGCCTACCCTTATATCATCCTTGATCATCCCATTTCAAAGAAATATTGGTTATACTGTGTTTTTTAATGAAAGCTGCTTCGGACAGATCTATCCAAGAGAGATGGAGGTTAGTTGGGTAAGGCTGACTACTATTCTTGGCAGAGATGATGATAGTGATGATGGCTGAGGAAGAGAGGCCCTGAGGACTGTTGCTTTGCTGTCAGCTCTGACCCCTTGCCTCAGGGTCAACATCAGTGGCGTATATCTCTGCCTCTGGGTCTCCTCAGCAATGCAAACCGGACAGTGCCCGCATTTTTTCATCCAGTTGACACTGGTATCCTTAATCATCCACATCTCCTTTGCCACCTTAGCTCCTCCCGAAGCCCCTGGCTTCTTTCCTCCCTTTTTATTCTTTTTCAGTCCCTCACCTCCATGCCTGCTCTCCATGTCTTTGTGTTCAAAGAGAAGACTAGACTTACTTTTATTTCACACAACTATTCCATAGTGTACAGTGCAGTATGCTCTATGTAGGACTCTTTGATATGACCAAAATCTAATATCCTTATATGGGTCATTTCATATCCAGATAATAATACATATCACGATATAGCACATTTTTTGTAAATTCAATGAATAAATAGTTTCTGGTTCGTGTCAGACTTTTCATACCCAAACCATGTCCATGCAATACAAGTAGCCCCTTTTTAGGTACAAGCTCCTTTTTGTCTTTGTCCATCTTTTGCGCAAATTACATCAATAAATTACTCTTCTTGGCTTTTTGCTTGTGAAGCTATTGTTGAACTTACAGTAACGTAACAAGTGTAGTTGTTGTCAATTTGAGTACTTCATCTGGTTCACTGTCTGTCCTTCTTCACATGGAGGGCTCAGCCTACCCCTGGTGAGACACAGAGCAGAGGAGAGTGGCAGGCCCATAAATGACAGTAAAAAGCAGTGGAGACTCTCACACTAGCTGAAGTGAAACAAGTGCACATTAATTAGGTAAATAACAATAACATTGTCTCTACTGCGTTTTGCTGTCATTTATAGTTGCGCTACTCTCCTCTTCTCTGCTCTCCATTGAGGGCAGGGCTGAGCCCTTCATGTGTGTGCTGTAAACAGTGCAGCAGAGGAGGGATGGTAAACCAGATGAAGTACTTCAGTTGACGACATCTACAATCTTTACGTTACTATTACTCGGCTCAAGCACCTCGTTCCTGGCCGCATCACTGTCGTGCCAACAATGGTGGTAAAGCACACCCTCTCGTGTAATATTGCGATCATACAAGTGACCAACAAAATAAATGAAAACTAAATGTATTCATATTGTGGGGCAATTTGCTCTAAAATTTGCCCCCCCCCCCCCCAAAAAAAAAAACGACTCACCAGCACAGCTGATGAAGGATGCCAGAGTGGGAGCTGTGATATACTCTCAACTGAAGAAAATGGTTAAGTCTTGTTGTGTATGGGGGCGCCGGGTAGCGATTAAGACCAGAAGGGTTTGGCTTTTTCAGTGTGCGCGACTGTGTGTGCGTGTGTAACTCGTCCTACAGTCGGCGTTCAATCCACTGAGTAAAGGATCCGTTTTGTTTTCCCCACAACCCCAAACCAGTTCAGTTCAATCCAGTTTCACAAACAAAAGAAACACAACTCAAAACAAACCAACAATGCTAGAAAATTAACATAGTACTTCAAATAAGCACAGTAGAAACATCAGACAGGCTGGACCACTGTGTCTAACTATATATCTTCAAATGTTAGTTACGACTGAAAGTGACAGAAATAAGAAGTTTGCTGAGTTCACTTATCTCCGCAACTCAAATCAACTGCCAGTTATCTACCTGGAAGTGACTGTTATTAGCGTGATGTCACTGTCTTTAGTTCTAATGAATGGTGGAGTAATATTTATAGTGATGAGGCATTTTTCATTTGAGCATGGCTAGGTGTGATGTCATGCTGATTTGATCACGTTCTAAATGTCTAGTTGACCAATCAGATTACTTGGTTGGAACTACCTGTTGTATGATCCTGTACATGTCTCAAAGGATGCCCCCAAAGCAGAGTTACTTCGTCTTCGAGGGCAGATGCATTGTGAAGATCTTTTCTTGAAGTATTGAAAAAATATAAAATAAATGAACGTCTTTGTGTTTCTGTAAGTAGGGTGATGTATCAGAGAGAAATTGCTAATTATTTCAAGTCAAATGGCCAATAAAATAATCACCATCTTTGTATTCATCCAAAACTGCTGCAACACTGAGAATCACTAGACTTTAATGAGGACATTACTGCCATCAGTACACCAAGGTCATCTGTTTTGTCTTTTGCCCTCTTAGCAACCAACCAACCCACCAAAAGTCAAAAGTGGATTTCCCTTTCCGTTGAGAAAGTCAATTAGTTTCATGTGATCATATTGTCTGTATCATCATTGCTTTTAACACTTTCCCCCTAGTATAATTCAGTTATGTAAACTCTCACCATTCAAATAGCAATAGATGTTATCTTCTAAAATGTTTGTTAAACATCTCACAATAACAGATAGACTTAACAGCATAATTTGCAAATTGTGAATTTTGCAAGATACTGCAAAGTGTTCATATGCATAGTATGTGGGATAATATGCAGAAAAGCAGTGCTTTCTGTAAATAGTTTTAATGACATTCTTAAGAAATAATGTAATTCAGATTGCATGCTGATAATTTTATAATAATGCCAAAGATTATTTCTCTAGATTATATCATTGCTTTGCATAATGAGTCAATATAAATTATGAAGCAAGGATATTATGAAATGATTTAAAACTCCAAGTCTTTAAGCCTAATTACACTATCCACAAGAAGATACATTGGGTTTTTGTGTGTATTCCAGCATTTAGATCTTAAAGTCTGTTTTTGGGTGTGCTTCTTAATGTGTGATTCTTTGTCAGTCTCTGCTTTCACGCTTTCCTAGGTTAAGATCTCAGAGCATTAGGGTTGACAAACAACTATACCTCCACCCAGAGAATGAGGAGTGATTGCGTGTGCCAGAAAGGAGCAAAAATGAAACAATAAGTTTGAGTAGGTGGTAGTACACGCTCAGACTTCTGGTCGGTGGAACTGGGTCATCCCAGCTACAGGCCATCACTATCCTACATCTAAATTTTTATTGGCAGAAACTCTGTGTTCCTACTTCCACAGTGATTTTTCCCCCTCTAATAGGCCACAAGTCAAGTAATATTTCTGAACTACAGAAGTCTCATGCTTTGGGCTATTCTCACACACAGGTAGTGTTATCTTCCAACAAAGCTGATATAAAAATAGAAGACAGACATAGTAGCAGCTGCAATGTTTTACCCTCTGTATAAAGACTGTTCTGTTGTTTAGAAACAAAATCTGGAGATACTGTGTTTTGTGTGTGGTCCTTGTGGATCATTTGGTTCAATAGGCCATGTTAACTGTAAGGGTTAAGGGTTTGATTCCCAATGGAACCACATATACATATATAAAATGTATGCCTTTAGGGTACTTCTAAGTACTCTCTGACATACAATCATCTAGTAGTGGCAGATAGTTTTAATCATGCAAGCCTTCCTCTGAGGATGAGTCCTGTGGAGGCAGAAAACATCTCATTTTGTGAGGTAGACCTCTTTTGGTAGTCAAAGAAGCACCATTTATTATTTATTTCTAATATTTGCACTTGTGCTGTTAGCATGAACAAATCCAATCTATCCACACTAATTTATGTCTGTCTTCAAAGTGCTCATATGTCAGCCAATAGCTGCATACCTAGGTAAGCTGGTTTTCTGATCTGGTTGACTTCCAACATAATGACTGCTCATGAAAAAATGGAAAAAAGTGTAGATTAGACTTTGATAGGTTTCTCTCAAGATAATATTTTTCCTCAGAATAGCTTTTCTCCCCATTAAAGGTTTCTATAACTAAACTCTAATCTGTCACCAAGTGACACGTGTACCAAAGCTGCATGTGGGTCTTCATTTCTATCTCCTGTATGCCCATGACATTTGACCTTTGCCAGCTAAAGGAACAGACATTGATCCGTGTCGAGCTGGTTGTCCACTCCTTTTTAGCTTAACTGCCACTGGCTCATTGTAATGATTCAGTGTCCTACAGGTGTCATTGGACCCCATTACTGGAGACAGGCTTGATTGGCTATGCAAGAAACCTTGGCTCATTAGAGGCAATGGAACCGGTGAGAGTCCCATTTCCACGGCTTCCCTCATTCGCATATTGGCCACAGATTTCTCGGATATTCCATTGTTTGAGTGGCAGGATTAAAGTGACAGGAAATTTCGGATGGATGAGTTTCTGAATGACAATGCACTGCCCATAATTGAACTAAGGATTTACATGTTTGCCTTACACAAGTGGGCAGTAGCTATTGCCTACACATGTAAGGCTTTTCAGACAAAATATTAGGATTATTATATATTTCTATTTCATATACAGTTGTCAATATATAGTATATACAGATTTTTTATTTGACTTTATGAATACCTCACAGTATTGCCTGCTCTGTATTTGTCTGAGAATTTCGCTTAATCTAACAATGCAGTCTTTTACACAAAACCTGATTTACAGCCTTGAGACATTTAGGTTTGAACTTATCATGTATTATTGCCTGTCTGAGAGCTATTGGATTTGACAGGATATTTGTGCTCAGCTCGCCAGACTGGTGTTCTGAACGTAATGTGATGCAATTTTGATCACCCCTGACCTTGTCTTTATTCTTGTGGTTATAAAGCCCTACTAAGCTTAATCCACACTGGAAACACAATATACTATTAATGTACTGACCATACACACACGTACATACAGATACATAACTAGAGATTTCCCCCCGCTCTCTGTCTCTATTACTTAATTTGTTAAGTCCCAGAGGAATATTATGCATAATGTAGGATTTTGAGAGCTTTCTTGCCCTCAACACAATCTGCTCTGGTCTCAGTGAAGCTTCACTGACCAGACCTTGGTCAAAGAGTATCTGTAAATGGCAATGTTGTTATGCTTCTTGGACCTGATGTGTAGGGTTTATTTTTCAATAAATATTCATAATTAGATTATTTATAGAGTTCAAACCAAATGCATGATAAAATATAGATAGGTTCAGTAATTATTTCCAAAAGTTTTATTGGGAGAAGTTTAATGTTAGTTTTAGGGTATTAGGTCACATTATGTAACTATAATAGAAAGGTTTGCTGATATTGTAATTGTCAGAGGTTGTTGGGGGCCATACACAGCTTGAATATTGAGTTCAGGGGAAAGAAAGTCCTCCGGACATATTTGCAAGGAAGTGGTTTGTTGCTGATGACTGATTTTAGTTGACATGAGCTCAGACAGTGGTTCTGAAGTATTTTATGTTGAAAGGTGGTGTACAAATATTGACAATTATTTGTGAAAACATTTTCACAATAGCTGCAGTTTTGTCCAATTGTGATAAACTGCACTATTTAATAGATATTGGATTATTTATTGTTATGACAGGATTTCAAATTCCAAGAGAGATTCTGCTTTGTCAAGTGTTTTTGATATCTCTTTATATAGAAGAATTAAGGAAGTAAATGACATAGCACAACAAGTTTTTGCCCTTTTTAACAATCAACTCTGCTTAAAGAGTGGAGAACATATTATAAACTGTGGAGCACACATCTGTTTTTTTTCTTTTTCCAAAAATCTAAAAAGTGCCATAAAGTAAAAAGTGTTATACACTATTAATAGTTGTATCTTCAAAAAGATTTTACTGGCAGTCCTGTTATTATTTTATGAAGTGTTGCTAATTTATTAATAAGAATATTATATGCTTTTAAATATTAACCTTGTTGTGAAATATAGAAGCCTGCATTTGGATTAGGCATTTTAACTGATGAACAAATGGATTAGTTGGGTCAGAGGTGGTATGACTTTGGTATGTCTTGAGTGCTGCAGACGTCAGCTAATGTCACAATGTCAGCAGTAGTGAGGGGTTTATAGGTGACACAAAGGAGAGGAGGGAGGGTGTGTGCATGTAGAGGCCTTATGTGTGCCCTTATTCCCATCGTTATCACCTCACAACCTTACCAGGTCATTGCCACTCTACAAACACACACTGACATATCCGTACGTCTGTCATGTACACACTTTTGTCCAGTCAGTGTTTCAGCAGTGAACAGGTTATTTACAGCTGTGGCCTCAGCTCTCCTCCACACGCAATTAAAAAGCTGTTTGGATGCACTCATGTGTAACTCATCGGCCATCTATCCTTCCCTTCTTCCCTCCCCTGTTTCCTTTTATTTTTCCTCCGTTTTGCTCACTGAAGGGGAGCTTTTTCATTACACCACACATGACATCCTCCTTTTTGTCAAGGTCGCAGAGGAGAGTCTCCCAGATGATTGTTGTCACCTGTCACCCCTTTTTCTTCTCAGCATTGGTTTTCTTTCTGTGATGTGCAAACCATCACATACAAGCTATTGCAGGGGTCTGCACTTGCTCTGCTGCCATGCTGATTGTATTCACCCTGAGTGCAAAGTGTTTAAACAAGTCATTGTCACAGTGCAAGTGGTAATTTGCAAAAGGCCGTGTTCTTTAATAATGCTTTTCATGGGCTGAGTGTCATGTCCTGATGGCATGGCTTCAACTGATCCATTTCAGTTCTGGCCATAAGCTCAACCGTACTTCATATAGTTCATTATGGAGAGAACTGGCTGAACGCCAGACTTGAACACTGTCTGGATGCCACTATTCTCAATTAGACCGTGTGTGTGTGTGTGTGTGTGTGTGTGTGTGTGTGTGTGTGTCAGTTAGAGAGCAGAGGTCATTATTTCACAACCATTATCCAACCAAGCTGAACCTTAATACCCCTCCTCAAAGTCTCATGTTAATTCCTCCCTATTCGTGCTCTACTGTGAATAACTGTTCACCTGAGATTCTCCTCTACTTCTCCTCTTCTTTGTTGCATCCTGCCATGAACTGCTGGTACACCCTCTTTTCGGCTTCACTCCTCTCCTCCTCTCCCTCCTCCACTCTGTCCCATGAGTTCCCAGAGGTGACAGGCAACGAATGAGGACACTCATTGTTACGCCAGCCCGAGCAAAGCCATGCATTTTTAATCTGCTCTGACACTATCCTCCGTCCCTCTCTTTCTCTCTCTTTCTGTTTTCCTCTTCTATCTCCCTCGGCATCCTGTCCCCCAGCCACAGCTTGATTCACACCCAGCAGAGAGGCATTTCACCTGGGACCACAAACCTCAGTGTCCTGCCTGCCCCTGGTGCTTGTGCCCCGCTGTGTGTATGTGTGTGAATGGGAGACACCTCTGTAGTGTAACTGTGCTTCAGGGCTTCACAGCTTGTGTCTGGGGTGCGGTGGGGGTTGGGAAGGCGGTCTGCATCCACTGACCTTCAGCCATTAGCAAAAGGCTTCTCTCAAACATTCTGTCCACTGCGGGTAAATTTTGCTCAATGAAACTAATAGCACTATTACTGAAGTCTTTTGGTTGCCAGCTGACAACGGTCTCTTGTGTGAATAAATTAATGGATTTATCAATAAGACATTTGGTGGATATTTAACTTTGCTGATTTAGATAACGAGAATCCCTCACAGAAACGAAATACATCCGCTTTGCTGATCTTACACACAGACATTGACAAAAGTTTAAATTTATATTGAAGGATTTATAGTGATAGAAAAAGCATCTCCACACTCCAGTCTATATAATATTTGACATTTAACAATTGACACTTTACAATATATTATATATATTATAGAGCAGTGGCTCTCAAACTTTTTGACTTGTGACTAGATATGGGTATTATTAGGATTTTATCTCTATCAATACTGATAATGCTTATTGATACGTATTGATACTCTTATACTTATCGATATATGTCAGTAAAATTTTTTGCCGACACAGGATATCAAACAAAAGCCAGAGGCTGTATCACATTAAGTTGCTGTGAGCTGTAAACTCACCACTTCTAAACAGAAGACAGAAGATAACGTTATCTCGGAGCCTGACAAGCCCGGGCAAGGCCTTTCTTCCTCCAGGCAGCTCTCCTGCTCCCGCTTCCGTCTCAGACTCACCCTGGTCGGTGGCTGTCTCCTTGGCCTGCTGCTGGCTGTGCTATCTTCTTCTTTTTTTTAAATATTAAGCTTACAAATGCAAAAATGATCATCAAAGCTATATTTTTTTACTGTAATTATAGAATAATTAGTTGTAAAGCACCTTTCATACAATGCAGTTCAAAGTGCTTTATGTTAAATTATAAAAAATCTTTTAAAACAAATTAGATGTGGCAAACGAAGCATTGGAATAAAACAGCATATAATTGGAATAAAATTTCAAATAAGATGAAAAGAAATGAGTAAACTTTCAGTAAGATTAAATAAGTGCCAGGGATACAGACTACTAAAAGCAAGATTAAAAAGGTGAGACTTAAGATGTTAGATTGACATGTAGATCAACAAATGTAATCTTCTAATACAAAAGTTATGTTTTAGAAAGCCTTCACCATCCCTAGAATAAATGATTATATGTATGAATACTAAACTTGTTTGTTATAACCATAGCTTATTTTATTAATATGTAGAGTGGTTGGTGTCAGTCTCAAAGCCTGCAAGAATTCAACTAGGCCTAGTTTTAATATACGTGACTAATTAGGCTCAACTGTTACGTGTATTTAGTGCTCGTTTTTAGCTTGTTCACACCAATTTGTGATTATCAGAATGAGCTGTCCATGGCTGTGTAAAACATTCTGGCTGAGGGTGAAGATGGACCAGCAATTGACTGCGGGGTGAGACGTCGAAGACCATTTCTTCAAGTTCATTACCTGCTTGTTCAACAGGTGTTTGAAAATCAGTCCTGCCCTCATGCATATACAGGCAGGCACCAATACAGAATGCAGAGGAGAGGAGAGAAAAGCAGAGAGACGTAACTCCCCATTCAGAAGCAGGTTTTGAGTGGTGTCCCTTGTCTGTAGCCAATGTAAAAAGGCTCAGGATTATCGTATTCTTGTAATTATCGGCTGAAATTCGGAACAATAACAATAGTTTTCTTATTTAATGTTATATTTGCCACCTATGTTATGCATCTCTTGTAACCAGATTTATGAATGCAATAACATGCCTCTGTTTGCATTATATTTACATCCAGTTTATTTACATGGTTCTCACATGTCTGTAAATGCTATAATGGAAGTCATTACTCTCCCGCTCTGTGCTCCATTCTAATAGGGCATCAATATGCTCTTAGTGGCGCCATTGGTATTGAACATTCTCCCTCCTTCAGAGCAGACTTACTGCTGCTGGGTCTTTCCTTCATTCTTCCCTTCTATTTCCCTCCCAATGTCAACTCACCTCTTTTCCTTGTCGATCCCCTTGACTCTCCCTCCGTACCAGCCCCCACCTTCTTTCCCTGCTGTTCTCTCCTCGTGCTTGAAGATGGTGAATTAGCTCCAGCCTTCAACAGGGATCTGCCTGTAATGAAGCCTTTGTGTTTGTACTCTGAGCCGGCGCCGTTTCGAAATTGAATTGGATGTTCTCTCCCCGCTCGGTTCCTCTTACCTTCCTGCTCCTAACACGACTTGGGCTTTCTCCATTATCTCTTGCATTCCTCGCCACAATGCTCCACATCGTGCGCCTCAATATGCGAGCATGTTTTTTGAACGCATGCAAATGGTCCCAGGCACATATCCAAGTACCTGCACCTGGTTGCGTAATATGCTACGCATGCAAACACACACATATATATACATATATATATACATATACATATATATATATATATACATACACACACACACACACACACACAGTATATACCACTTTGTGTTGTATGAATGCTTGGAGATGTACACATATACATTCTCCCTTGTTCATGTTCATGGACCAAGTTGCACTAATGCTCTATTCTGGCGCCCATAGCTCCCCACACACTTGTATTTGCATCCTCTCTGGTGTACTTATCTCTCCCTCACTGCCACTGTCATCAGTGCTTATACCTCACTTTTTTTTTTTTTTGCAACTGTTGTTGCTGTTCCCAATGTGTGACTCCTTGTTTCAGGTCTTCCTGACCTCTCCTTATTCTTCACACGTGGCTTCCCTGCTGTCTGGGAAGCCATCAACAAAGATCTGCACTCACCAAATCCTGCCTGGGTAGCAGGGGGCCTTCTTGTGTCCCTTCGCTATGCTTAGGCTGTTACCAAGTGCTTTAGTCTCACTTGCTTCCTCTCCGTCTGCTCCTACCCCCTCTCTCCCTCCCCTCCCATATTTTCTCCTCTACTCTCCTGGTAATGGTCAGGGATGAAAGAGAGAGCTTGTTTCTGTTCACTGATGCCCCAGTTGGCTTCTTGCCTTTCTTCCACTATTGTTGTCTCGGCTTAGCAGTGGTTAGCAGGCGCTTAAGAAGGTAAACACAGTAGGAGGCATGACAGGAACATGACAGAATACAGGCGGTGAGGGTTTATTTAGGGAAAATGAAAAAGAAATACATGGAAAAAGCAGGTGGAGTGTGATGAATGATATATGATGGAATGCTTTCATATTCAAAGAGGGAAGAGTAGACTGAGGGCCCTGTACTGTGGCAAAGAGTGCAGAGGGCCCAAAGTGTGACAGCTGCAGTCCAATTTTCAGTTTATTTTGCTGTTTTTAATACTTTTCTTTTATGTTTTTCTGACATACAGCAACTTGACAAAAGTCCATTGGCATCGCCTCTGGGACAACATGTCACATATCCACCAAATACCTCCCTAAACTCTCTTTGACACTGACACTTTATGTAAGGATTATAGAAGAGAGATGCAAACATGACATTTTGACTCACTGTTTGACTTGGCAGAAAAATAGCCCAGAACAACAATAGTCGGGCTGTAAAAGTAGCACAGACAGCAGTCGAAAGAGGGTGAGAGGGAGGTTTGGGTAGAGTGAAGAGGCCAGGATTGTGTGTGTGTGTGTGTGTGTGTGTGTGTGTGTGTGTGTGTGTGTGTGTGTGTGTGTGTGTGTGTGTGTGTGTGTGTGTGTGTGTGTGTGTGTGTGTGTGTGTGTGTGTGTGTGTGTGTGTGTGTGTGTGGTTTTTTTTTTTTTTTTAAAGTCTGGAAAAATATGAGAATCTTGATTCACTCAAGGGCTTTTAATGACCATGAAATTTATAAACAATAATTCTATCCCAGTTCACCTGTATCTGTGTTGTTGAATTATATACTCACCATTACCAGAAATGACAGCAAAACAGAGCCAGGTAGACTTTACATAAATACCCTGCTAACCTTTTCCTGTGAACTCAATGAGACTTTCCATTGGCACGTAGCTTATTTGACACTAGCCCTGTTACTCTGTGGGAGAGCTGGGCTTCCGTTTACATGCTCCAAGTATACATCATTATGGAATATCACATTACTACCACATTATAACTAGTTTAGTGCCGGTGGATGGGCACAGTGTGTACTGGCTGTTGTTCACTCAGCCATATGGCAGAGGTGATTACCCTAGTGGTGTCTTGCTTTAACTTCTACAGGTGGCTCTGTGGTGTAAACATATCACTGAAAGGAAGTTCTTTTTACAGTTGGTAATAATTGTTGGTCTGTGAGAGTAATGAATGTGCGTATAAAAACTTGTAAGCCTTTATCTATGTGATCCTTTTTATTTGGAAAATTGTTTGAAAGCCCCCTATATTGTAGCCTGGTTATGTTTTTAATGAAACCAGTGCAGTTTGTAAACCTTGCTGAAGGGCAGAGATTTATCCAAAGCTGGTATGATTCTGACTGCAGTTTTTTTGTTAACCATTTATTGAGGCAAACATGCACACACAATTTGTTAGATGTTATCATCGGTTGCATATGTTATTTCCTGTATCATTATTTATATTCTATTTTTCTTTGCTGTATTTATTAATATTTTTAAGTTAGTGAACCCATTTTTCATGGGAATCATTAAAGTTTCATCTTATCACATAGATGCACTAATGCAAACACACGCACATAAACACAAAGTACAACACACTAATATGTAAATGTATGGACAAAATACAGATACAATATAGACGCTCACCTTAAAATGCATAACAACAAAATCCATGAATACATATTAACATTATGAAAATAAACATGTCACATTACAGATGTTGAAATGATTCATTGATTCATTTTTCATAGCTACTAGCATAGAAAAAACACTGACCCTGTCAGGTTCATGATGTTTGCTCACAAAATGATTGCACAGTGATGATTATGTGCTCAGCAATAATGTCACTGGGGAGTTGCTTTGTTTCTTTTTAATATGTAATATTATACTTTCCTTTCCTACATCCCACTTCAACACACTGTTACACTGTTTCCTTACAGAGCAAATAATTATTCAAAGGCATTATCTTGATTTTGTTTGTACGAGAGAGAAAAATGGAGAAAGTGCATGTTTGTGTGTGTGTGAGAGAGAGACTGTAGGTGTCTGCTGCATTGGCCTGAGAGGTTAAAGGTTCCTCTTTGCATTAGCGAGTGGTCAATGAGTTTATAGACTCAGAATTGTGTGGTATGAGGACAAGGAGGAAAAGCTATAGTCAATTTGAAACACACACATGCAGGCAAGCATACATCACACACAACTGTTCACTGCCAATGCACTTCACAAAACGAACTCCAGCCTCTGTTATGATGCCAAATCAATAGGTGAGCATCGACTTCATCTCAAGATAATGTGATCATCAGCATCTTACATTTCTAAACAAACACACCTGAGACAACATCTATGCCTTCTCCTGTGCGGGCAGATTTTACAAGGTCATAGCCAGTGCATTTTGTATTGATCGACTGAACTACTGTCTTTTAGCTTTTCCACTTGGTTTCAGTAGTAAATCCTGAGGCACTGAGTGGTTTCAATTGGCCTCAGAGGCAGCTGGTGTAATATTATTTTATTCCAGGGGTCATAATTTATCCTGTCTGTAATATCCCCACTGAGGCTGTTGGGAGAAGGATGCAGTTTGTCTTGCAAGTTGAGGTCGGATGCTTAAAGAATTCCTCCTGCATTTCTGGGCTTTTTTCAGAAAGACAGTGAGCATTAACCGTTCTTACATAATCTGATCCTTTATTCTCAACTGCAGCCCCCCCCCCACCCCTCCAATCCAGCCTGTGTCTCCTCTCTTCTCTCCTCTGCCTAACCTACTTCTGCCCAGAGGCTTGCAAATGTGTGTGCATTCTGTCCCCTTTTTGACAGCTCTCCGTGTGTGTCTCTGTGTCTATATGTGTATGTGCACACACAAAGCTGTGTGTCACCTTATATCTTTTCAAACCAAATTCTTGCCACTTTTTTGTTCTGAGTCACAAAGCGGCACCGCATGCCTGTGCATGTTCCCGCTCCCTCAGATTTAGAGCTGAACTAAAGCAGACCTGAATCAATGTTTTCAGAGTAACTTCAGTTCAATTTTTCATCAGTTATTCTTCGTTACTTCTTCTTTCCTCCTCAAAAGAGGAGAGAGAGCTGATGAGAGAGACGGACTTGATACTGAGGACTACATGTGAGAGGAGCTGGGTGAGAGGTCTTTTGTAAGACACTGCTTTCAACCATATTGCCCAGATCAATATGCCACCAAAGGAAGTGCGCTGAGTGAATTGAGAGGCCAATAATGAGCTCAGCGAGTCTACAAGGTCTGTGAAATTAAACACATTGCTCACCTGCTGCAGATATCACTGGGCCTTGACTCTTAGTAATCATATCGGCGCCCGAACGTCAATGGAAATCGCTAAGCTGGAACGTTGAGTAGAATATCCAGGCCCCAGTTTATTGCTTCTGTCGGTCCCCAGGTCTCCAGTGTGCTTGTGTTTCTTTTGATTTCTCTGAAATGTTTGTAACAATACGACTCTACATCAGCCTTAGCTGGAATATTGAAATGTCAATTCCATTTATAAATCTGCGATTGCGGTGATATCCTCTCAAATATATAAAACATATCCTCTCTTTGAGAGTTTGTGTCATCACCCGCTGAGTTTACGAGCTGTGAGGTCTAAAAGCCAATAAACATTAAAGAGGCTAGTTATAACTGCAGGTTTACTTCTAATAAGATTTGTTGCTAATGGTATTTTTATGATGGCTGCAGTCGATAGAATCTTAACCAACAAAATGTATTAAACTTTCCAACTTCATTATTCCCCATTGATACTTCCTTGCCTGAATTAAACATTTGGTATTCTATCAAACTGAGTAAAAATTTATCAGCATTATTTGTGTGAATAGGCATTTAAGATCCTTTTGAACCAAACTTCCATTAGTGATGAGTGTCAAAAACTCAGAAAGCCTATTTAGTCTGTGTTTTTATAGTGGTTACATTATAGGACTTTCTCACAGCTTTTAGCCTTTTATCTCCAGTTCTATTCACCAGCCCCTTTCACTCAAAAAAAAAAAAAAGTGCTATGTTAGACAGGCGCACAGGTGGCTTATGGGAAAATTGGAGCTCAGAGAGGTTGGAAGGTTGGCTTCTTAAAATATAGGGCAGCCTCCCTAATAAGGTGCAAATATCAGGCCTGTGGCATGAGCGAAGCAAATTGCTTTTTGACAGTATATTTAAGATGGTAATCGACTGTCATTTACCACAGCCAATTCGCTCTGAATTGCTACGTGTGCCTCAGTGTCCCTCCCACTCCTACCCTATCCCACTTCCTTTTCTTTCTATCTGCTGTCCCTCTCATTTTTCCTGTCTGATTCTTCCATAATTCATTGGTGGCGACCCCCCAGCCACACACCCCCCACTTCACAAAGCACAGTAATGCACATAATAGATGAAATTCAGTATTATATTCATAAATCCCGCACTTTCTCTGGGCTTAAGGAGAATGTTATTTGACAGAGTGGCAGCTTCTGTGGCTCCGTTTTAGAGGACATGAACAAGCAGCAACATGTATAAAGGTACACAATAAACCACACTATATTTGTGTGGCTGTGTGCACATAGAATATGTGTGTGTCAGAGCATTTAAACCAGTGGTTTTGTTGACTGAAAACATGCTGACATCAAATAGTTAAATTAAAATTGATAAATGAAAAAAGTGAAGCTATAATAACCCAGGTGTACTAACATCCTTCCCTTCCCACAGTTTTTAATCCCTCAGCTCACCAACTTCTATTGTTATTGCTGTTGGGCTCATGAAAAAATAATAGCAATGCCTGTGTTCCTTCAAGGCTGTCCCTGTACTTGCTGCCCTCTTACAGGCTGGTTGGCTGCTGCTGAAATGCTTCTTGTCATTGGCCACTCAGGAACTAGAAATTGCATCTAATTGCACCGGCCACTGCCCCAATTAATATTCAGGAGAAATGGGACGGTTGCCACCATATACAACCGCTAATGGCCCCTTTTTTGTTGGTGTAATTTTCTAGAAGCTCAAGCTGTAGCATAATGCCTTTGAAATGCATACACAATTTCAGGCTCATGTAGACGAAGATCTAGACAAGATGCATCCTGGTCTCAGAAATGTTTGACAAATGAGCTTGACACAGAGGTGTAATAGCAAATATCTTTACCTGTTGACTCAATGACTCAGACTCAGTTCCTAATTGATGTGTGGAAGTTTTCAAATTCAAGTTGAAATTTACTTTTTAACAAGCTTATCTTAACCACAGTTGTACTTTGTACATAAATATAACTTGTAGCTGACCATTTCACATGATTTGGTTAACAAAATAATCTGTTTTCTCACATAAGGTTTTGTGGGGGAGGTATTGAATATTTACATCATGTCCATGAGGTATTAAGTGTGATAATTTGCACTAATTTCTCAACATCTGTAAGCTTAGAAGAGACACAGTTAGAAGTATATATGTATCTTTTTTACACTCCTGGCTTTGTTACGCCACCCTCAACAAATGTTATCTTGTTTTTCAGATGATCATGAATACTTATTCTATACTATAACTCAGCACAAATAATTTATTCAGAATCAAGCTTTCTAAATCATTACAAATTACAAAACCTGAAGAGGCACTATCTTCCTTTGAATAAATAAATTCTTACTTTCCTCTTTGTAGTGCAGTGAAACTCATCCTTAGATTAACAGAGGTTTGGTATTTCACGAAGTTGTCTCCTTTGACCATTATGAAGCCCAGTGTACAACATGTGACTGCTGCTGAAAGAGTGTCCTTTTTCCACCCTTTACTTAACAATGGCTATAGAAAAGGCCCAGTGGCTATATTGACAGCATGGTGTTTTCTTCCTAAAATAGACACAATACCTTTGTCAACACCACACTATCAGTTCTCGCTCCCAACACTACGGCTCCGACGGGTCTTTGTTTCTTACCAAGATGGTTCTCTCTTGTCTGATGGGGAGAAGATGAAGGAAGGAAAGAATGTGCATGTATGTGTTTGTGTGAATGGATAGGAGTTGGAAGACATCAAGCAAGCAGGCATCTGCAGAAGCACTGTCTGGCAATATGACTGTGGAGCGAGTTCTCCTCTTTTTTCCCTTCTCTCCTCTTCTTGCTCTCCCAAGCCTTACTTTTTTCTTTCTATTGCCTTCCAACCTTCTCTGTCTTTCCTATGTCCTGTCTCACTCTATAACCCCCTCCCTCCCCCCCCCTCTCTCCATTTCTTTTCTCCCAGATAAGGCCAGTAGAGCTGCAGGCTGCTGGGCTGGTTAATTGGAACGGGGAGAGTCTCGAGGCCTGGCCAGTGAGCCTTGTGCTTCTACCAAAACATCTCTAGGCACCAAGACAGCCACACGCATGCCAGTGGGCACACACACACACACACACAAGCACACACGAACTTAATCGGCCACATTTCCACACGCCCACAGCAAACATTTTACATTTCACGCATGCAAAGCAACTTAGAACGGGTGAACAGGTAGGAGTTCAGTATCTTACTCAAGGAAAATTGCAGAGGAAGCATTTACATAACTTACATATATATGAACTTGTATGCTGTAAACATACTGTCGGTGTCCAGGGCTGCCTTTAATTGCATTCACATATGCATCACCTTTGGTACTGATTGGTCCTTCTATATGTGCATATGTACCATACACGAACATACATGCACAAACATACAAAATTAACCCCTCCAGGCATTAAAGGTACAGCTATTTCACCCTCTTCACTGCAGTGGTGCAAACTGATATTAATCTGGGACAGCTATCACCCCCACACAACAGTGATAACATGACAGGGCTTAACCCAGGGCGCAAACAAACTGCCAGTTCATTCTGCATTTAGCATTAAGTCAGATTCATTTGAATTTAAACTTGCAACACTGGCTGTACCTGTTGTCCACAAGCACTTCTGAAAGGTTGGAAATAGCTGGAACAGTGGGACACAGTGGGATGGTGATTGATGGCAGGGTGAACCGAGAGAGGGAGTTAAAGAGAGAGGGAGTGTGAGGAGGGAGGGGCGTGATGGGAAATGAGAGGCATTATGAGGAGGTTAGTGTCAAACAGGGAGGAAAAAGGAGGATGGAAGGACAAGTGAAAGAGGTATTTAGAGCTTGGATGAGCAGGCAGCCATACGCTAATGTTACAGTATGTGTGCAAAAACTCTGTCAGTCTTTCTGTCTCACACCATGATTGGTACATTAAACTGCAGTATGATGAGGCTGGCTGATGGCACGCAGATCTAATGGAGCTGTTGTGTGGAAGATGACGTGCGTGTGAGTGCGTGTGATAATACATGTCAGTGTGATTTTGCCTCAAGTAGCATGGCATGCTAAGTGTCACTGATGTCATCTTTCTGTTTTTTTTTCTTCATTTATGTCCCTCATGCTCAGTTTCCTTCTGCTCCCCTCTGCTCTCTACTGTTGTCGGCCATTTTGTTTCGATCAGGGATGTAATAATGCGACTTGCTAACACCGATTGGTGTGCTTCCTCTGGTCTCTGTTGTCACAGGCCTACATGATGTAGTATGTGTATCTTTTCCATTTCTGTCATTTATGTGTTCTTGTTTTTTGTGTGAGACTGTCAGCACTGCCATCACAAAGGCTGCTGTGTCTTGTGTCTGTAATTCATCTCTGACTAGTCATTCTAGTTGAAAACAATCTTTACCACACATTGTGCCCTTAAAAAGCCTTCATTATTGCCAGCCAGCGTTTACTGATTGACTTGATAAAGTGTCTAAAACAAGCAGCAAAATAGATGCGTGTGTTTATCTTTCACCACATCCCTTTTTATACAGTTCCCAAACTTAACCTGTATGATTGCCCTGTTTTTCAGCCTGATCTTACAAAAATATGTGAAATGACCATAACCTCTTTAACATATGTTATTTTAACAAATCTTGCCACTACCAAGTAGTGTGGTGTTAAGAGGTTGTGGTCTTTTCACATATTTCTGTGAGATCAGGATGCTCTTTTTTCACCCTCACAACATTTCAGCTTGCAGAGCAAATTCATTTACTCCCCATGATTCACCCTGTCAAGGTGTCGTGGCAAAAGGAGCAACAAGGAGTCCCGCTAAAGTCATTATTAATCTGGCTGTTACAGAGCTAACAGCAAGGCTAAAGCCCTTGATCTGTTTCATTAGCATCTCCTCATCAGGGCTAAATGCAGTTAGCACTAACAGCCAGAGCTAGTCACTAGTGGCTTACAGCTGATGGGGCTGATCAAAGGCAATAGTCTGATGTAGAATAAAGGCCCACTCACCTCTGTGTTAGCTCACACGCTCCACATGACTGGAGGACTGTGTCATGGAGCTTGGCTTTCGTAATACTCATTAGTATATTTTTTTCCCCACCCAGCTTTAAGGTGCTCAGTCTCCTTCATTTCCTCTTTGAAATGCAGGTTTGTTCTTTTTTACAATATCTGTTCTCTGTAATTCCTCCTTCCTTCAATCCCTGAATATAAACCTGTCTCTCCAGTCTAGAGCTGCATTCCAGCGATGTCAGACAGTCAGAAATGTGGATTTTCTAGTTAGAAAGATGCGCTACAACAGCCCTCCAGAATGAAACTCATACATGATTTCTCAATCCAGAAAGCTGACATGACATCAACATTGTTGCAAAGACTGCAAACAACAACATTCCCTTTCTGAAAATGTGTAGGCTATAATTTTTACTTTTGCACTTCTTGACCTAATATCAAATTACCTGTCAGAGATTACCCTATACATTGAATTTTAATGGTGAAATTGCACTTAGAGCTACTGACATTTTTGCTAATAAGCTAGTGCATGCCAAATTGCATTGATTTAACAGGACACATGGGGAATAATTTGATAAAAGAAAGAAAATTTTGCAGTCTTTTGTATTTGCTCCCTGGTTTTGCTAAGATTTTCTATTGAAACACACACGTTTGATTTACTGCTTTCTTGGAATTGTCTGACTTCCAAATCATCCCTCTTATCTCTTCTCCCCATCCAACTCTGTATTCTTGATAATCAAAATGTCTTGGCACTTCTCTTTCTATGTTTCTCTGTGCTACCCACTCTAACACCACTCCTTTAAAAAAAAAAAAAAAAAAAAAAAAAAAATCCTTGTTCTCTATCTTGACCAGGAATATTAAAAGTGGCTCAGCGTGCCTCTCTGGTTAATTAGAGCACAGCAGCGGCAGCGGCAGCCTCATGCTGACGGATGGTACACTGCTGAGCTTCTCACAGGCCAGGATTAATGTCTCCTGCCTGACAAGGATATGGTGTGTGTGTGTGTGTCTGCTTGTTTGCATGTGGAAACTGTGTGTATAATGCATACATGCGTAGGTGTATTTGTGCATAGAAAAACTATTTGTGTGTGTAAATATTTGTGTGGGCTACACCTGTATTATCCTTTTTCTAGATTATTGTGCTGTATAAATATATTTCATACGCTTCAGCCATTTTTATTGCACCTGAAAAGTGATTGTGTCATATTCACAATTATAAATAAGGTTGTTGTCCATTAGAAGGAAAAAAAACAAAAATGCACAACACTGAACTGTATGTTGCACTGTTAGGCAGTGAAGTATTCAAAGCAGACTTCATCTGATTGAGCATAGTGTTTGCGGAAGAAGGAAGATGAATACCTGGCACAACTTCACACAACAGGTGTAGTCTGGTCAGTGGGGAATCTGAGGACTTGGGGCCAAGGCGGAGCTCTGCAAGAGATGGATTAAACACCAAAACACACATTCATGCCAAGGCATACTGTAAATGTGTGTGCACATACTGAAACTCATGCTTCCACAACGAAAACAAATTCAACAAGAACAAATTCCCCAAAACTGATCCAACCACACACAAGCAAGCATACACACATTTTTAAAGCTACATTCACACTACAAACCTTCATGGCCACTTTTACCTTGTTGGCTAAATACTATATGTTTTAAGGGTGTTTGCTTTTACTCTAGGATGTAAACCACATACAATATAGTATCATGGCAGTTCACAAGTGCTTAAAAGAGAAGCATACATGAAGTGAAAACACAAAAACAACCTCACCAGCTTCTGTTTAGATTTCAGTTTCTTTCCATTATTGTGTGGTCTCTGCGCTAATGCTGGCTTAGCTTAACTGCTGTGGGCAGGAAAATCATGACAACTGGCTCAAATCAATGATTTAACATTATTATAACAATTTATTTTCATGCAAGTATTATTATTGAACCCTTCCAATTAGTGCATTCAGATAAGTACAGAAAATTTTCTTAAGTATTTTATTGACAGAAAACATCCCATCTTTGTCTCGAGTGATGGAGAAAAATAATAAATGGGACTGTTTCCACTGCAATGTGGATGTAGCCAAAGACTCTTAAAGAGTTGGAGCAGAATTTCTGTCAAGATCTTGCCAACATTCCCCATGGGATGATGTGTGAGGAAATGGGTTGGTGGGGGCTCACATGACCATGCAGTTGTTCTGAGGGTTGCAGAGCTTCACTTTGACAAGAAGTCAAGTCGGGGTGTATGAGGCTGGGTACAGATTGAGTCAAGCTGCCTGGCTATGCTACAGCTTAGCCAAGCACTGTGAGTGAGAGAGCTGTTTTAGTTTCCTTGAGAAAAGACTCAAGGCTGATGGATGTCATGCTAACAGTTAGGAAAAATGTTTTTGGACTGAAACTGCACTGAAGCTGGATCGTACATGTCATTTGTAAAACAATACTGCGGTCAAATGCTGTAGAGGGGACATTGTTGACTGTAACTTTGTCAAAAATCATAATCCCAAATGCAGGCATAAAGATAGACGCACACAAACTTGCGCTTCCAGATGAACACTGCACTGTCACACAAGGACAGTTGGTCAGTTGAATGCAGACAGCTGCACACGCAACTAGAATCAATCACAACCAAACACACTCTCACACACAGCTCAACCCTCAGAGCTCTAGTTATCTCCTGAGGCTTGTTATGTTTCCTCAGTGTCCTTGGGATTTAATGGTACCATCAGGCGAGCCCGCCAATACTCCTAAATAAATAGCAACATAATGCATAGAGGATACACTGAAACTCAACATAGTGAAACTTCATAGACAGTACTGTGAAAAGAGCAAAAGACACTGCTTCGTTCGGTAGCATTAGAGTCCCCAACCAGACAGAAATAACTCAATGAATATTCAATTTGGCTAGGGAATATTCCAAATCTATTTACCCATTAGGGACACAGATGTGGTTAAAAGAATGGTTGATTAAACAAGTGTAAGCTCTCAAATTGTTCACAAAATGCAATTCTTTTGGTCCCAAAGTGTTCAGGGGTTTTATCATGTTTTTGTTGATGTTCATAATTGCCATTATGAACAATGTAATGATTTATGTGTGTGTGTGTGTGTGTGTGAGGTGAGGTGGGGGGGTTGCATGCATGTTAAACAGTAGGCTTTCTGTTCATGATGTAGTATATGTCTGCAAATTAGTGGGAAGCGTATTTGCTTCTGCATAATCAGATGTACATGTATTCCTTCCAATGTACATTTAAAGTACAATATACCCATCCAGATGTGCATCTAAGAATGCCTTTTATCTCTGAAGAGGACCTGTTTCTTCTCACAACTGCTGTTGATGAATCCTGTGAATCATGCTGGATCATTTGCAGTACCGCATGTATCTGCAATGCTAGTGTGTGTGTAAACGAGAGAAGAACGTGTGCAAACATGCAGATTGGGTTCTGTCACTCAGAGACCAAAATAACCCAGCCCCGGTTTTATCACTCCTAGAGGCATGTTGTGCCTGCCACAGATTAGAAGACATTTTGTCTGACAGTGTCTCACATTTAACAATCTGACATACAGTAAGGCTGAATTCACACCAAATCAGGCATTGCGACAAAAATGCCAGTCCTCCCATTCATTTGAATGGGGGTAGTCTGTTTAGGCTACAAGAGCGGAGGCTGCAGGGGTGCCGCAGTGGCCTGCGGCAAGAAAGTTGAACCATAATCAATTTATAGAGAAATGCAACCTGACGTCACGCTGCCGTGGCCAATCACAGCCGACAATCAGACTGATCAGAGCTGTTCAACCCTGCCATGAGGGAAGACAAAAACGTTACTAAGAAGAGGGGAGGACATTTCTCTTCGTTTGATAATGTAAAGTAAAGATAACGTAAAGTTAGACTTTGCTGACGGCTTCCCGACTCATTTTTAAAAAGATGAGAGAAAAAGAGACAGCTAAAGTGAGCTTAGAGAGAGAGATTGATCAGCGGTCGAATGAGCTAGAGAGTTAATGAAGAGGGCTAGCAGTCGTAGTTACAAAGCTGGTGAAAGAGAGGAGTAAAATGTTATTTTCTGACCGTTTCACAGTGGTTACAAACAAACAAGCCCACACCCCTACCCACACCCCGCACCTCCACACAACAATGCAGAAGTGTGCTACAATGCCTGATTTGATGTGAATTCAGTCTAAGTCATGTGTTCTTAGTGCCCGATGTGTACACATAGTTGGAATCATGAAGCCTAATACAAAGGACTGTAGCCCTACTTTTTCTGTCAGAAACTGAAAAACTGTAGTTCAGGAGGCCATACATTCAACATAGACAGCAGATCACATACACAGAGGATTTAGGATGGTAGCTAGTAGGAAAACCACAAAATGGATAAGATAAGTCTTTTTTTTTTTTGTACTCTGTCAGTACATCTGTGGTCATGCACTTCACCTGGTACAAAACAGACAGATAAACTGCCATCTGTACCTTGTTACCACCAATGCTCTGATATCCACCAAAGTGAGCACACTTTGACACTGTAAGATTTAAAATTAAGTGTTTATAATTAAAACCCTTTCATAATATGGTAAACTTTGAATTTAGTTGGAACGTTCAAGATGGCTGGATTAAATGCTATGACAGGATTAAGCAGCAAATAACCACAATTTTACCCTTTTTGTTGCAACAGTATGTCGCCTTTTAGGTATGGTCTCATTTGTATTGATCTTTAGTTGTGACATACATTGACATGTATGAGGATGTTAGTTTAAAATTTTTTAATCTTTTTTGTGTGTGTTGTATTTTGGAACAACACAGCACCCATTTTTTTCTGTCAGTCATCTAAGCTAATTTTCTCCACACCTACACCACTTAGATGTCAAGCATAATGTGTTCTGTGCTTCCCATTTTGAAAATGGGACCCTATGAGTTCCATCTGGAGGCAGCATTACTTTCTCTTGCTTGCCAATATGAACATCACCCAGAGAAAAATAGCCCCAATATTAATTGTGTTCTACCCTCTTCTATTTCTCACAGGTCCGTCTGTCCCCTCTGTCCGCCCTCCTCTTTCTCCATCGATGTTAAGCCTCGCCCCTCTGAGATCATAATTATGCATCCTTCTCTCTCTCTCTGTCTCTCCCTCCTTCTCTCTCTCTCCTCCGCCCCCTCCTGTATCTCTCCCCCCTCCCCTTATCTCTCTCACTGTCCCTCCCTCCCTTGCTTGCTTGTAAGCTAGCGTCATCACTGTTGTCACTATGAAACCAGGGAGGATAGCATAAGGCAGCATGAGCAGGGGTGAGCCTAGCTTAATTGTGGACTGTGGGGGAAATTAAATCTCACTCAAGAAATAATGGCTGGGGATTAGGCTGAGCCCCAGGGTCAAGACCAGCTATTCAGATAGCTATTGACTCTGCAGCACTCCACTCTGAAATGCATTTGATTTAATGATGTGTGTGTTTGCATATGCATGTCCATAGCATGTGTGTGCCACAGAGAAAGGGTGTGATTTATTAAATATACTCTTACTGATTGGCCAAAAAGTGTGTGCAGATGACAGCTCTCCTCAGTGCAAGAGAAACCATTATGTTCAGTTTCAGTACACTGCTTGACATATCTATTAACATGACTGCGAGAGATCAAATGAAATAAGACATATATATTGCTCAGATCCCTCTGGGAAGTATGGAGCCATGCAAAATTCACAAAGCTTATTTATTGCTGGGCTCTAGACAAACTTTTTTTGCTTTCAACTGAGAAGAGCATAGGAATTTTTATATATAGTACATGGTGTCTAAAACTGCAGAGGAAAGCAAACTACCGGCGAAGCAGATGAAAGATAGGGAAAAAAAAAAGCATTTAAAAAAAATGTTCTAAGGCTATCAACAGAGTAATTGCTGATTACATAATTTTTGGATATATTTGTGTGTAGACTTTCCCTGTTTTGTATAGTTGTGATGAAATGCATTGAAACATATTTGCATGTAATTTATGGTTGTTGTTTTTGTGTGTTTCCTCCAGATCCCCACCTCCCACTATAATGATGGGACCCATACCTACCTAAAGTCCTGTGGTCAGTAGGTTTCAGGAGAAGAATGGGTTTACACTGAAACCATGACTGCATCTCATGCTCCAGCAGACACCAGCAAGCTCTGACACCCATCTCCTCTGGGCTTTCTTTCCATTTTGCTAATTTTATTCTGGCTGCACCCCCCTTAAAGAAAGATCAAGATCGGATAACTCTTCCCCAAAGCTTTTGGTGGCAGCTGAAATTTCTTGGAAATTACACTGAGATCTGGATTCTAGAGACGAAGATTCTATTTTCGGTCCAGGATAGACCAAGAGGCTTTTGAAGAAACGGCTGTGTTGAAATTATCATATTCCCCCCTCTTATACTCTACCCCATTCTTCATTCTTTCCTCAAAGTCCCAGAGGCACCAACTGATGGAGAGACGAAGGAGAGAGTCAGGATAAGGACAAGAATTAGAGCATCAGAGAGATAAGGAAAAATTCTGCTGATTCATTAGGAAAATTGAAGTAGTGCCCTTGCAAGGATTACTTCACCCAGTGAGCTGCATATCTTAGTTCAGAGATATATAAAAATTATTGTTTACATTTGAAATCTGTTAGCCACCGCAAAGCTAGGCCCTACCTCTGTGGTTAATTTAGACCTATAAGGCATCAAATAGAGAAGGGGAAACAGGAACTTTGAGGATGACAAGGGGGTTAAGATTCCTGTGTTGGCCCCTGTGGCCTCTGGCCCTCCTCAGCCTGCTCACTACTGTGAGGATGCTGGAATTCGGTGGGGCACCCGGTCAGTGGGCACGCTACGGACGCTGGGAAGCTGGATCAGTGGGTGAGCTGAGCTTTAGCCTCAAGACCAACATCAGCAAAGCCTTGGTACTCTACCTGGATGATGGTGGCAACTGTGACTTCTTGGAGCTGCTGATTGCTGGTGGGCGCCTCCAGCTGCGCTTTGCCATCCACTGTGCCGAGCCCGCCACTTTACACATGGAGACACGGGTGAATGATGACCGCTGGCACATGGTCTTGCTCACCCGCAACTTCCGTGAGACCCTTCTGATGGTGGATGGGGAGACTAAAGTGGCTGAGGTCAAGTCCAAGAGGAAGGAGATGGCAGTGGTCAGTGATCTGTTTGTGGGCGGGATCCCGCCTGATGTGCGTCTCTCTGCGCTGACATCCAGCACAGTGAAGTATGAGCCACCCTTCCAGGGCTTGATCTCCAATCTGAAGGTGGGGGAGATGCCTCCTACTTTGCTAAATAGCCAGGGCATCCAGAGTGACCTGGAGTACCTCTGCACCAAACAGAATCCGTGCTTCAATGGAGGGTTTTGCTCTATTCAGTATGGAGAGGTTCACTGTGACTGCACCCACACCCGCTTCAAGGGGAAGTACTGCAAGGAAGGTAAGGAACCAACATACTCTACCTACTCTATGCTTTTTTCAGTGCATTAATTCTGTGCACTACAAGTGGCTAGCAGAGTGTGCTCCCCCTTGGCATGATAACGATAACTCTGTTTGCTTGGTTACTGAAAATCACTGTTATGCCATGAGATGTTGCAGATTTGGCCCTTACCTTTGGTGGGTTTATCACTTCGTAGCAACTTGGTCTCTTTGAGGATAGGATGAGTTGTACAGTTCTGATGTGTATAAGTTATACTAAAATAGTCTTTTTCTTCACCTTTTTTCTTAAGTCTCTTGAAGAGAGGTCACAAGTGACTCATTTCTTTGGTGTGAGGCAGCAAGTAATATCTAGCTCAGTAAGATGTGTTCTAGTAGGGTTTAGAACCCAATGAGGGCTGAGAGGAAGGAGGGTGAGGTGCTTTCTGAAAAGGCTACTGGCAAGCATTTTTAGTCAATCATACAATGTTTTTAAGAAGTTTCTTTTCTTTTAAGATTGAGTTGTTGAAAAAGCATTTGGGATTATGTGAGTCATACAAGATTTTTAGACATGGCACAGGTGCTACATTGGATTTGGCTGAGAATTTTTTTTTTTTGAAAACAATACTTAACATCAAAGGTGCTGAATATCTGAACAGAGTATTTCAAATGCAAAATCACACACTGTCGGTCTGCTTTTCAACTGGCTTTCTTTCCTTCTTTCTATTTCATTCCTTCTCTATGTCTCTTCTTTTTTCTTTCCAAGCCTATTGTCTCTGGCGTGCACCCTGCTCCTGCCTTCATTTGCTCTTGGGATGTGCTCCTGTGCTGTCAGCTCATGTCAAACTGTGTTCTGTTTTAAACCTCTGGCTCCCTCTTTCACTGACACATCCCATTTCCATATCTATAGTTTTTCCCTCTCCTTCACGTTCATCCATCTCTCTGTTTCTCTTCGTCCCGCAGCATTTCCTTCACCCGCCTCCTACCTTCTCCTCTCAAGGCTATCTGGGCTTTCCATCTCTCTTCACCTCCCTCCCTCTCTGTCTCTCCCGAGTTCACTCCCTTACTCCACTTATCTCTCTTTCACCTTTACCCGCTGTCAGCACTTCCTACTCCTGCCTCCCCTCCTCCTGCACTTATCTCCCTCCTCTCTTTAACTTTCGTTCTGTCTGCATCTCCACACCTTGCTTGTGAATTCACATTCCCTATGCAGCCATCAGAAATTGCTTGCTCTGTCTAGATCATTTGTAATAGGGGAAAAGCACTTCAGCCTACATTATCTCCAGTTTTTTGCTGTTATAATATATACTATTAATATTGCAACACAACCTTCACAATAATCAATAGACTGAGTAGCGCCTACCTTGTCCTGTGTGATGAAATGACTTGTAATTACTGAATCTTCAAAAGGTAGATAACTAATTTGCCAGCAGTTATGTACCAATTGTTTGAAGTCTTGCATTTTTGTGGCACTCACAGATAAGCTTTGACAGCGCTGAAAAAAATTAACCCAAACAAAATATTTTGTTCAAATTTTTGTTAGAGTATTGCTTTTGAAAGATCTGAAGTAATAAGAATAAAATCAGCATACAACCATAATTTAGATCAAAGCTTTTAAGTTGTTTTGATGTAGAAAGTCTAGAACAGTCTTTAGTAGCTCAAGAAGCTGTATTGTTTCGTCTTTTGCTCTCCGAAGGAGCCAAACAGAGGCAGAATCCTTCATTTCTTGCAGATGAGTTATTGCCGTTTAGAGACTCTGTAGCACAGCAAATGATGTCACTGCTGGACAGCCATGTATGTCTGTCTGTCTCCATCTCTCTTCCTGTCTCCCTCTCATATTTTACAGTTCCTTTTTAATTCTTGAAGCCCTTTCTCCTCCTCTCTCTCTGTGTGCTCTGTGTCAGATTGCTGTGTGGTTGCTGCAAGCAGATACTGCTGCTTGGCTCTTGGCTAAATTGAGAGCAGAATACCAATGCAGTGCTACAGTGACTGCAGGAAACATTTGTCCTTTTGAAATGAAGAGAGAGAGAGAAAGATAGAGGTTGAGTGAGGGAATGAGATGGAGGTAAGGAGGAGAGAAACAGAACAAGAGGAAAGAGGGGAGAGAGCAATGGCTGATCAGTAGTGAGAAATGGAGAGGAGCGCAAGAATGAGAAAGACAGCATGAAGATATTCATTTGCTCAGTGTTAATTTATTTTCAGAGATGTTCTTTGGTTTGAGGATTGTAAATTGGGTCATTATGGCTGACTGCCAGTGCAGTGGTATATTTATTCCTTTTATCTAACACGTGGATGAGAATGTAAAGGTCTCTCTCTCTTTTAGTTGGTTTTAAGACACTCCAGATGTCTGTACTACTAACAAATCCATGTCTCGCTGTGTTAACTCTGTGGTGAAGGGGCCATGTCAAGGGAAAGCTTATGTTTAAAGGGCTGCTGCCTGCTCACTTCAGAGAGGGAAAACACATCATTTCATGGAAACATTTTTAATGATGAGATGTGGCACTTGCTATATATTCATGTGTCTCGTTGTAGATGATTTGTGATGTGCTTCTTGATCATTTAGGCATTTAGCTGATGCCCTTCCTCACAGAGATTTACAATTGATAGAATCAGCTTGAATTCCTAGATCACTAAAACTACAAACAGCTGAAAATGCACAGTTCAAAGATTTGAGCAACTATACATTATTTTATCAGAATACAATGGAGGTGATTTAAAATTGACCTCCACTAAGGATTTTGTACTGTAGTAGCTAAATTAGGCCATTTGCATCACCTTGTCAGGTATTCAAATTAGAATTATTGTCATCTATATTTCTCTATATTTATCTCATTACATATATTTTGTTCTTATAGGCCTATATACTAAACAACATTATTACTTATTGATTGTTTCTTCAATACAGCCTCCTGTGAGAAATATTATTCATGTCTCCGGCCAATTACCACAGTTACAGAGCCATTTGTACCTAAAGAGCAGTCTCCCCACAATTGATATAACAGCTACATGGGTCTTGTGTTTTTACCTGTAAGACTTGTGTTGTAATGCTGCTGTTCATCCTTTGTGATGTGAAAACGTCACATTTCCACACAGAAATACAATGTGCGCGTCCTGGTATTAGTTCATCTTGCCTATAAGAGTCAGTCACACTGGACGGTAGAAGAGGAGACAATAGAGATGCTGGTACACGTCTGTTTAAACAGTAGTTTAACCAATTATCCTGTCCTCCGTTTCCATCATCCCTCTCTGTTTCCATCACAATTATGTTTGTAGGTGTTTAAGAAACAAGAATCTGTAAAACTTTACAGCCTGTCATGCTGTCATTAGGGATGGGAATTGTTAAGACTTTATTGATACCAATGCCATTATCGATTCTGCTTATTAGTCCAATTCTTTATCAATTCCCTTATCGATTCCTGATCAATTTGTAGAAAAAAGTAGGCCTACATAGGGTTTCATTATCAACGCAACTGTTTTACTATCTCCACTGTTTCTCAATGACCTTGCATGCTGATGAATTTATGAAACATAACTGGTAGATAAGATAAATGGTCCGCAACCAAAAGTTAACTGCATTAGTTAGTTTATTAGTTAGTTTAATTAGTTGTCAGGCATATCTACTTGTTCATATGAAAATCAACGGACAGAAAATGTGTTATCGTCTCCATTGTGAAATTTCTTTCATTTTCAAAAACATAAACATGCTTCCAACCCAGTTCACTTTTCTCAACACATACTAAAGAAATTCTATTTGCTTTCATGTCTCCATTATAAACTAAATCAATAAACAAACACACCTTTTCTCCTAATGTTTTCTTCTAACGTTACACCCCCCCTACACCCCGACGCCAACCCTTGCTGTAGTTACTTGTTTGTGCGAAGCAATAACGTTACTCAAACTATGTTATTACTATGCAATACACATCATCACAATAGCTATTGCCTGTTCCCAAATTCAATATAAAATTGTGACAATTTCAATTTACCTCTTCAGTGAACGTGCTTCTTTCTTCTCTAAGTTTCAAGGTAGCGTTGATCATTTCTTCACGGAGCTGTGCTCTGAGGAAACGGAAAGTGATCTGGTCGTCTTTGCGATAGCAGTGCAAACAATAAAACCCAGGTTGAAAAGTTGTCTGTTTCCACTTTAAGTTGATTAGTTTAAAATGTTAATATGATCAAAGTTTAATTAATTAATTAAACTGATGTGAGTTGATCAGCTAGATAATTTATCTAGAGAAGAGTACCCACTCTGTTGGTCCCTGTTGAACTACAAAAACACACAGTCCTCTTGAGGTCATACAGTGGTGTTACAGAGTGATCTCTTCATTCATAATCTTTGGCAGAATACAGACAGCAGCTGCAGAGAGCACATTAACCAGAGAAGAGCCAAACTTTTCATTTTAGCTGTTACAGAATTAATGTTAATTAGCTACAGCTGATCTAATCTGCTGCCAGTGATGTCTGTCATTTTAACCAGCGACGCCAACAGTCAGCTAAAAATCATAAGCCTGCTAAAAGAGTGAGGAGAGATAAAAGGTTTGGTAAGAGATTCATCAGATCCGGGTCCAAAATAGACCTAGCAATCAGAACCCATCCTTATGCAGGATATCATATTTGTCTAAAATTAACCTATCAATTCAAACATGAACATGCATCCAGTAGGGCTGCCACTCAGAGCAGCAGCTCATTAGCAGAGGAACTGTTTATGAGAAAAAATGCCAAAAACAGCCTTTTCACATGTGGGTGGAAACAAAGCACTGGGATGTGAATCACTGAAACAATAGATTGTGGGCTTTTACAGAAAAAATAAAATGAAACAGATGTGTTTCATTGACACCAGATAATTATACAAAATTGCAGGACAAATGAAAGGTACCTGTCCTTTGAAAAGAAACAAAGAAAGGGATTTTAAGAGAGAAAAGAAGCTGAATGTTAATACAATAGAAACTGCTTATGATCACGGTTACAGTGATCAACTGCTTATATGGATCAAAAAGCCTGGGACAGAGTCATTCCTATACAAATGCTGTTTAAATAACTCACTTAGAGTAACCAAGAAGTCTGCTTACAGTGTCCATTTTGGGTCTTGGGTCACCATATCTGTGGAAAATGCAGTCTCTCAAGTGGATAAAAAATTAGCTCCATTCAGCCACTAGCTCCGCTAGCTGTCAGTTCCGCCAGCCGTGCTGTGGCATCCGCTTGGCGGCTGTCAGCGGCTCAAACCACCGGGATCAGGCCCAGCAAGTAATGCCGAACTGTAGATCAGTTAAAAAGACTTAAGTCATTATAAAACTGTGTTCATTTCCTATATTCAGCGAGGAAACTTTTAAAATATCAAGAATTATAATCAGGGTTTGGCGAGAAACCAGATCACTGTCCGATTTAGCGCAATGTAAGTCAGAGACCTGTACTGTATTTTGAAATGGTCAGTAAAATTCCGTAAATGGTGATGCTGTCTGTTTCATTTCTTTATATTCATGTAATAAATATACAAATGTCAATTAGATGGTAAGCTGCATGAGAAATAAAGAAAAAGAAGAAAAAATCGATTGTAGTAATCATCCACTTATAGTGATCAATTTGAGCAGGACAGACGTGATCACTACCAGCGGTTTCTACTGTATATAGTATATAATGTGCTATGTGGTGTCCTGTCGTGGAGTCTTGAAGGAGTTGTTTAGATATGTCTCTGGATTAAAGCCAACATTTTGTGGTGATAGTCAGCATCATTTTCATGCCAAAATAAGGACAGATATGACACCTTTTTGAACCTGTGTTATGAATCACCAATAAAGATGCAATTAAAGACTGACAGCCAAAATTAGTTTGGAAAAAGGTTCACTGTGATTGGCAGCTGGTCAACTGTGATGCCCACCTATTGAACAATTTATTGTCAGCTGTCAGTCTGAACAGCATTTAGACACTAAAGTCACCACTCAAGCCCAGTATATAAAGCAAACTGTTGTGTATTGATCAAATCTTTTAAAAACTGTTAAGTAAACAAGCATGATTATTATTTCTTAGAGATGGATAACAATGGCTGATGTCTGATATGCTGTTCAAGAATAAAGGTTTAATAAAAAAGTGTGAATAAAATCTAGTTTTTGATGACAACAAATAAAGAAATATTTGTTAAGTACAAAGTTAACATTATTACAAGACACTAAGCGAGAATGTAGTGATCAGAGGAATTGTTGGTTTTTTCTACTGTCCTCTTTACTGATAGCTGCTCTATGCTCATGAATACAAGGCTTTGTAAGTGGCAGGCTTTGATGTACACATTAGAGCATACCGAGAGAGAATGGGGTTTGACACTAAGAAGTTGCCTTCAAGTCTGCCTGAAGCAAAGATGGAAAGGAGAAGAGCCAACTTGAACCATGTAATCTTAACCACATTGTTACATAAATCTTCTCAGCATGCACATTCAACAACCACACTTTGACAGCCTGTAGTGCACTGTGGACTAATTATTGAAGTAGAAGCTATTAGCCACAAAGGTCTAATTTACTACAAAAATATTGTCTTCCAGACTTTTGAAATCCCTTTATAATGATGAATGTCAGCCCAAAGTGGACTCAGTAAAATCTGAAAAATTTTATATGACAGCAGACGTTCTGTAATTTAAGAAGGTTATGCCATCTCATCTCCCTCAAGCACTGTTTTTTTAATCTTACTGCTCCCTTTGTAGAGTCTGTGTCTCCTGTTGCGTCCATTTGAATACCATTGATCTCACTCAGCTGTTCCTTCATCCATGTCTGCCACAGAAAGTTTCAGCATTTTTGCTCATTTACACTGAGATTGTTCTGGTGAAGTGGGAGGTTGTTAAGAAGAGAACATCAGATTGAATGTGAACATCACACAGTCAGCTTGATGTCTTTTTGAAACTGACCTCCTCCACAGACAAAATTCAGACTTTACCTCACAAATATTACACTGAATTCTTATACAGAGAAGCAAACATACATATTACCTGAAACAAAATAAGCTTAATGTATGTGTGTAGGTGCACCTTTTCTGCTATGATGGTAGATTTGGTTAACATTAGCATGCATTTTGAAATAGTCACGGGCACGCCTTTTACCATTAGGGGTTGTAATTAAAGCCGCTATGTGCCTCTGTGGGCCATTGTTTTTATAATTGATGCTGCCCCTGGCTTTGTTCTCTGTTGACCCCCAAACGGCAGCACTGGGCAAGAAAGCTATGCGCTCTTAACTCAGTGTAATTAGAGGTTAAATGAATTTGTGAAAATGAATGCTGTGATATTAATACATTCATTTACTGAACAAATTATGAATAGTCTTTCAGGTTTCCACGAGGCTTGACTTCAACCCAACTTGAAAGCAATTTGTCATGTTTCTTTTAATATATATAGGCTGTTTTTAAATGACATGTAAATGGCTGTGTATAACCAAGCTACAGAGGCATGCTGTCTGAAATCGTAGTCATCTGGCCAAAAAATGTCTGTTATGAGCCACTTCTTTCTCACAAGAAACTTGATTTCAGAACATAACTGAGTCAGACATCAGCATATTGAATGTATTGATCTCTGTGGCTATTTCACATCAGTTTGCAAATGCGCTGGTCAGTGAATTTAATTATTTTCATATTGATTTTTGAATGTCAGGGGATGGCAATTTTCAGTGTGATTGAGATTTCTTTGTTTAAAATTGTATTCTGTCAGTAAAGCGTATTTGACAGGAGTTGGGCAAATGAGCATAATGATTTACTCATTACAGAATAATGTCAGTAATATGTATAATTTAGTCATTGTCATTGACATTAAATTTGGGAAGTTTGTAATCTTAATTGGATAATCTATAGATTTAGGTGTAAAATTTCATATTCATAATGCTACATTATATTGATTACACTTTTTGGGAGATAATGAGCAGTCAGTTATGGTTTACATTTGAAAAATAATCTTCCCCAGCCTCATCAGTCATATAGCGTGGGAGTGCATTTACTTCTCTTATTCAGCTTGTGACAGGAAATTATATCTAGTAGTGTGACAGAAAATTGTTATCCGTCCGCATTTGCTGCCTGTTTCTGGCAGTGGAATAAACACTACCCCATTTATGAGGAAAAAAGGTTGATGCAGCAGCCCTTTTCCACTTGGCAGCGCCATATAGAGAAGTGCTCAAAAACAGCTGCTTAGCTCATTACTGCTCACACTCTCCAATTCACTTTCATCATCACTTTTTATTATATACGTTGGAATAAAGCAGAAACCTGTGTCCCTGAGGAATGCTGCTGTTAACCGGCCTGGACCTTGTATTTTGGCATCCCCCCCTTAAAGCAAGAAGCTGTGACCTCAGGTGAGCCTCTAGCTGCAGAGTGAGCGAGACAGAAGCGAGACAGACAGAGCTGCATTCAGGGAGCCAAGGCGTCAGATTCAAATGCACACTGTCCTTTTTATAGCCTGTGGAGATGTTTTAACACGGTTTGCCATGAACAGATGCTATTTTCCCTGAAAGGCCAGAGTAATCTGGGTTTATCAGTTGTTGTAATTCATGAATGATAAGGGCCCCGACACTCTCTTAACACCACAACACCCATGAACTTGGCATTTTATATACTGCAGTTCTACCTCATTTTAGGTAACGTTTGAACATTGTTTTTTTATGTTAAATTACATTCACATTGAAAGTTGAGCCTGAATATAATTATTATAATTCAAAATAGCTTTACCTTTTCTTGTCTCAAGCAGTGAAACAAGAAGAACCTCACCTTTACACCCATGAAGTTGACATTTTGTACTGCAAGCTTACATTAATACAATATCATATTAATATTTGAACTTAATTTTGTGAAATTACATCTCACATAGTGAAAAATGTAGGTTGTTACTGAAAATGGATATTTTGAAAGAAATACATGTATCCCCTTTACACTACAACCTTATGCCTAATGGATGTTAGAATATCATACTACTTTAAATGTGAGTTGAGTGAGGCGGTACAGAAAATTTTAGTACTAATAGTTGGGGTAGGACGTTGACAGAACAGGGCTGGGGCAAAGAGCGGAGGACACCAAGGAGAGTCATACATCATGGTGATAATTACGCTCTCTCCCCACTGGCAACCACAGAGGGAGGAGGTGGAGTGAGTTGGGGTTGAGTGTGTGGTGGTGTGGTTGGGGAGTGGGGGCTCACTGCCTGATAATTGAACTCCCAATTAACTTGTCCTGTATACATAAATAAGCATATTACTAATGAGGGGGCTGTACCATGTAAGACTGCCTGAAGAGGTTCCATAGATAACCTTATCAGCAATATGTTTGGCTGTGACAACACATGCTGACAGAATCTAAGCCATGTCTTCTTGCCCACACCAACCAACTATACAGATAAAGTCTAATGAAGCCCTCCATGCTTCAAGTCTCCATTGGATCTTAGTGCTGAGATTTTGTTGGTGTTTACCAAAGTAGCTGTGTCATATCTCTGCTGCTGCGACTGCTGCTGCTACTGTGTGCTGGTGGGATTTGGTGCTTGTAAAGTAGGTGTCCTTATCTTTCTATCATTTTGGTGTTCTTTTTCCCTCTCTTTCTCTTGTTAACCAATAAGCAATCCCCTTAGTTTCAGTTTGTGTCGGTTGGTACCCTACGGGCACAGATGGGAAGACTACGGAAATATTTTACCAAAGTGTATTGTTAGAAGTTTCAATGGTACAGTTTTTCCCCTAAAGTTACAGCAGTAATAAAAGTAATAACAGACTTAATTATAGTGCACTTATCCAAAGAGACTTAGTCAGTGCATAGAAAATAAATGACAATAAATGAGTAAACATGCACATAATATTATTATTGTTATTATTATTAATAATTACGATGATGATGATAATAAATTCATTTGTTTGCGTAATGACACATTAGCAGAGCTGCCCCCTCCCCCATGGAATGAATGAAAGAAACTTGGTTTTGCAGTAGAAGGACAAATTCAGGCAGTAACTGGAGGGAATATCACCAATAATCATCTGAAATCGCATCTTACTTTTCTCCTTGCCAATCTTTGTTTCTGATGTTTTAATAAGTATCTACACTGTCTCTCTAGTCATCCCGCTTTTTTCATCTCCTCCCCTTCTTCTGTTCCTCTTTTTCTCACTCTCTACCCATCACCTACTCACTTATTCTTTTTTATTTATTTATTTTTTTTACTTCTTTCAACTGTGTAGTCTTAGCTTTTTGCTGGCTGAGCAATCCCAAGTTCAAAGGACACATGCTCCTGGGTCTCCATTCTCCTGTTGATAGATTCCCAGCTTCTTCGAACTGACAGCAAAGCAGAAATCCACTATTTAGGCATGGGTACCCAATATTCCTCAATTCCTCATACTTTCATCAAAGGATGTTTCACTACACGCTTATCTCATTCTTTCTTGCCGTGCTGTCTTCCTCCATATTGCTCTCTCATGGTTTTTCTTATATCTGTGCTTTTGCACACAGGAAGAGCATATATTAATCTATACTCCAAATAACTGATTCTGATCCAGTCTTTTTCATAACCTGGTCTTCGTTGCATTAAAAAAAAAATCCAGTAAAAACTGCTTCAGATGAGAGACTTCCTTAAATCCCTAATCCCCTAATTCCTCCCCTCTTTTTTGCACTGTATGAATACTTTCATGCAGATTGCTTCTCCTCGCAGAAGCATAAAGCAAGAATTAATGGATTAAAGTGTGAGGTTAAGTTGCCTGACTCAAAGCAGCCGGTGAGTATTAGGCACACTCAAAAACATGTTTGTTTTGACTTGCATGACGCAATGGGGTGGTAGTGTAGGATGTAGGTGGGGTGGGTGCAATCAAGCGAGTGGCTTCCAGTGTCAGTGTGATGTTTCCAGCCCACCACCTTCTTCACCTTTTTCTCAGGTGAGTCTTTAGTGGCTTGAAGGTCCCTTCTGGCGCAGTCGTCCGTCACATGCAATTAAAACTTGCTCTCTACCCCAGCTGTCACTCTACAAGTGGAAAAGTGAGCGAGAGGTCTGGCACACACATTCCTGTCACATGTCACTTGACATCCATCCCCATTATAGCTGAGCTGTAGGGGTGGCAAGGAGACAAAGTAGGCCCAAAACAAAGACAGTCTAACTGTAAAACTGATCTTTTTGAAAGCTTGGTTACAGTATTTTTTTTACTTATTGCGTTAAATGAATGCTAAATGCTTAGTCTGTTGCGGTTCCATGAGTTACTGCAGCGTCACCATATAATACAAGTATAATATACAGCATTTACTTATGAGACAGTTATTGATAATTTGCACATGTGACTGTGAGGGATTGTTTTTTAAATAATAGATGAGAAAATCGACATGCATCTCATTGCAATACACGCATTACAACACACTTCTGGAGTCCATTAGACAGCTTTCCCAATGCAACAACAAAGCAAATCAATAAGGGATTCTCTGATGGCTTGTTTTTACTGTGTCGAGCATGCAGCATCAGTATCCTAATGCACTCACGTCAAAGGCTTTAAATTTAATATATATAGATTTTTCAGTGTCTGGTGCAAAGTTTTATTCAATTAGGCTTGATTTTTTTTTTTTTTTACCTTCAGGGTCTTCTGATTATTTGTGTACACAGTTAATTAAAAGAAAGGCGGCTCCCCAGAGGCATCAGCCACCAGAAAAGGCGGTATTATGGGCTGCACAGTCAGGGCTTTCCACAAGGATATGGAGTAGCAAGCCAGTGGGGAAAAAGTAGCCAACTAGGGAGAAAAACAAAAATTTTGGTTGTAAAAACCAAAATTTGGTGGCCTCTGGCACAATCTAATGCCACTATTTCACCATATACTTACTTACGCCTATCACTTTTTTTCATGGAGCGTAGGCCATTGACCACAGTCCGCCAGAGTCTTCTGTCTTCTGTCCTGGGCCATCCTCTCCAGCTGTTTCCATGTCAGCCCATCAGATTGATGTCTGTCTCAAGGTCCCTGCACCAGGTGTTCTTGGGCCGATCACTCTGTCTTTTACCTTGGGGGTTCCATCTAAGGGCCTGCCTGGTGGTGCTTGGGTTTCTGGAGTGTGTGGCTGGTCTATCCCCATCTTCTTCTCTTGATCTCCTCTTCCACAGATGTTGGCCTGTTCTCTGCCAGAGATCATTGTTGCTGACTATATCTGGCTAGTGGATGTTTAAGATCCGCCTCAAGCAGCTGTTGATGAATGTTTGTACTTTTGTCGTTTTGGTCTTGCTTGTCCTCCACATCTCTGATCCATAGAATAGTATAGGCTTTATGTTGGAGCTGTCTGAGTTTTGTCTGCCGGCTGATTTCTTTGGAACTCCAAATGTTCTTCAGTTGGATGAATAAAGCCCTTGTCTTGCCGATTCTGACTCTGACGTCTGCCTCTGTGCTGCCCTGCCTGTCAGTGACACTGCTTAGGTAAGTGAAGGCTTCTCCTTCCTCAAGTACTGTTCCCTCCAGGGTCACTGGGTCTTTTTGGGTTGTGTTGACCTTGAGGACTTTAGTTTTCCCTTTATGGATATTGAGGCCTTGTTGAAGTCTATGAAGTTGATACAGTGGAAAGTTCCGTTCAAATGATTAATCGATTATGATAGAGGGTTGCAATCTGGTCCACACATTATTAATTCTGCTGAAAGCCTGCTTGCTGGTCTCTTAGCTCTGGGTCCACAGCTTTTTTTATTCGTTATTCAATTTTTATTTGTTTTTATTCTGTTGAAGATCTTTCCTGGCACTAAGAGAAGCATGATTCCTCTGTAGTCATGGCATTTGCAGAGGAGCTGGGGAGCTTGACCAGGTCTTTCCAATCTGCTGGTACTTCCTCTTTCTCCCAGATCTTCTCAAATAGTGGGTGCAGCTTCTCTACAGAGGTGTCCATATCTGCCTTCAGTGATTCTGCAGGAATGTTGTCTGGTCCTGCTGCTGTGCTGTTCTTCAGTTGTGTGATGTTCTTTTTAATTTCCAGCTTGGTGGGCTTTCCACAGTAGCTGGGCAAATCCGTCTCCGCAGGTTGTATGTCCAGAGGGCTGGGTGGTGTCAGTCTGTTCAGGAGTTCTTCAAAATGCTCTGCCTACTGTTGTTCTATTCCTGTGATTGTCTTCCCTTGCTTGTCTTTCACCGGTTGCTCTGGCTGGCTGATCTCGACAGACAGCTACTTGGTGGTGTCATACAGTTCTTTCATGTTTCCTTTTGCTACTGCCTCTTCTGCTTCTTTAGACAGGTTCGATGTAGTTTCTCTTGTCCTTCTTGATGCTCTTCTTTACTTTTCTGTTGACCTCTGTGTATTCTTGCCTTGGTTGGCCTATGACAGTTGTTAATCTCTGCCTTCTTCTCTTTCCTCTCTTCTGTCTTGGGTAGCGTTTCTGCTGATATCCACTCTTTCTGCTGGCATTTCTTTAGTCCAGTCTCTGACATGTTGTTGTGATGGCCTCTCTTGACTAACTCTGAACATTTCTTGCAATACTTGGTATCTGTTCTTCAGATTTAGTGTGTACTCCTCCCTTTCCTGTGTGTCTTTCAAAAGGTAGATGTTGAACTTGTCTCTTTGTTGCTGCTTCAGTTTCAGTTTCAGCTTCAGCGTGGGGACTAGCAGGTGGTGATCTAAAGCCATGTCTGCTCCTCTCCTCACTCATAGGTCCCACAGTGATCTCCTGAACTTCCTGGTTATAAGGAAGTGGTCTATCTGGTGGTTCGCCACACCACACCACACCATCTGATGATACCCAGGTTGCATTGTGGATCCTCTTGTGTGGAAATATGCTTCCTCTGATAACTAGGTTGTTCAGGGCACAGGTGTCCACAAGTCCATTCCATCATATAAGCTGATCTTAATTATTGCATATTTTAATGAGTTTGCCTACCTGATTGTAAACATGTAGAGAATTATTGTAAAGGAGAATTAGGCTTCTTGTGTCTTTTAGTCCACACAGTCTGTAAAAATGTAAACCATGGATAAAATGTATGATGTGGAAAACATATAAACTTCATCATTTATATTATTGCAGGAAGTTCCATTACATCATATTTTATTTTTGAAACATAATTTGGGGCATCTAACATTAATTTGCATAATTGGCCAATGGCAAAAAATACAGAAGAATTCTAGGATATTTCAAACTAAAATTACAGTGTGAGGCTGAGGCATAGCCCACATTTTCCTCATAGGACATAGTCCTGAAACTTTGACAACATTGCCTTTGTCACATCTGTTTGGAGTATATGGAAAATGCAGAGCTTTCAGCTGACTTTTTAATACTCACTGCGCAATTGTCAAGTCTCTGCCATTTGTGTTTTCCAGTGTTTTCTGAAGTAGCCTATCTAATTAGGATGCACCCTGTTTGTCCATTCAACGCAATTCTTAATGTGTTTTGTCATCAATTATTTTTGTAATATTTGTTAAACACTGAAGACGACTCTCCACTCTCTAACCAGCAGAACACAACCTCTCAGCTGAGCACACACCCATACGTTCATATAGAGCATGTTGGGACAGGACTGATATAGACTGATACAGACAGATAGGCACATTTCTCTATCATCATGCTTGCATTGTTTTGAAGCGGAGACTAGTGGTCATAAATGTACACACATAGCGAATCGCAACTTGTTAATCGAAACTATGCTGTTAGAATCAAACATTAATATAATGAAGTAGCCGGCTGGACTTAGATGAGTAGTTGCAGCTCAAACTCAGCAGATAAAGCATCGATTTGGGCTAGTTGTAATTAAAGTCAATCAAGTTACACCTCTATTCATATTATTTTGGACTGAAAAGGACTTGGGAATCCAAAGCCACAATATAACACAGTTTAGAGGGCAACAATGGACAAATACATATTTACAAGGGAGGCACTTGGGAATAAACCTTTGGAAGTGAGATCTTTCATGCATGATTGCACATAAAAATGCTGCACTATGTTATATTCACTATTACTTTGTAGCCTGAGGAGGAGATGTAGTGTTACGTTTAACTCTGATAATGGTCTATATTACTCTAAGTTTTTATTAGAACACTTTGTAACCATGAAAGAACACAAATGTTAGCAATCCATTTTTGTCCCACACCCACCTCTACAGTGGATATTGTAGGCTACATATCAGCAGTACATGTTAAGGCCTACATAAAATAGTCATAGCTTATTGCTTTTATTGTTTGATTATTAGTTTATTTCTTCTCTGGCATCTTTTTATATTCTGGTGTGCTCACATCTTGGCAGCTGTAACAAATTAAATTTCCTACTTGGCTGAATGGTTTCACCTTACACTCTGCTCTTGATATGTTGCTGTTACTGTTTCGTTTGACACACACTCAACGTCCAGCTTTGAGTGTGTTCTCACTCAAAGCTGGACTTTGAGTGTGTTCTCATTCAAGAGTGGGCTCTCACTCGAAGGCTTGGTTTAGAGCAAGTTGGTTAACTTTTTGTGACAATTGTTTAAGGGTCACCAGTGAAACCAAATGGTTCAATACGTTTGTGAGACAGGCCACAAGATATTATATGATATTATGTTTCATCAAGATAATGGCTAACATTATCTTAATGCAAAGAAACATGGTTGCCAAAGAACTGAGGATGTATAATATGGCCCTTGGATGCTACATTACATCACCCGGAACCCTTGTGCATTAATATATGTTCAGATTAGCCATATTGTGCCATTCACTTATAGCTTGGCTCAAAAAACACAACTGCTGCTCTTTGCACTACACAACTTGAGTCTACACAGTCATGCTGGGTGTTTTTTTTTTTGTTTTTTTTTTGGACTACTGCACTTAAAAGCTCAAGGAAGCCAATCTAAGCATGGTTTATTGCACCTACATGTGAAAGGATCTGGAGAGAAACTAAAAGAAAAGATGGGAGAAAATGAGATTGTGAAGTGCTGAACACCCCACCTTCATAGCTGCAAACTGTTGATCTCAGTCAACCAGTTTTGCTCTGTAACCCCAGGCTCCTGGTGACAATGATGACTGACTGTAATGTGACTGATAAGAGATGCTTGTGACTCCATGCATCAGGTGACCCCCTGTGGCCCTCTTCTGGACAACTTGTTTGTGCACTGAGTCAGAAACAAGATACATGGGAAAGCAGGGAAGAAAGGTTTGGGGGAAACAAATAACAGGGTGAAAAAGGGGTGAAAGCTCAGAGGAGGTTTTGGACCAAAGTGAGGCTTGGAAGACATTGCTTTCAACACCGACTGAGGGAAAATCTTCACCTTTCTTCAGTCCCTCCCTTCTTTCTGGGATTCCACTTCTATCAAACACCTGCCAGCTGAGCTTCAAAAGAGGACTGTAATCCCCCTCCCTTCACAAGCTAAAGACCCCTGCAAATGTAATATTACAATATTGATAGACTGAATAGAGCAGGTTCTGATACTGCCTGAGGTGCCTTTATAGCCCTGACTGAGTGTGTGACTCAAGCCCCTGTCGATACAGGTACAAACAACCCTGCACTACACTAAAGCATATAAAGGAAATCACAACATGTAAGACTCAAATTGGCCTTTGGAGACTACCTAAAGGAGCTAAGTTGTCATCACCGCTGATTTCTGCATGAACAGGGTGGCATTCATTATTACTTTATACATCTCCTGTGAACCGGGCTGGTTCTATGACATTTATTTATTTATATAGCCTTCCAAACAGACGGGACCACCTATGGAGTTAATACAGCGCCGGCGACACCAAATTACTAGGAAATGAGGTCTGATTGCTGATGTGCCTGCTGCTGTAATGCCGTCACTCAAGTTGCAAGCTGTTTGTGCTTGTGGCTCATCAGAGCTCTCCTGCCTCACTGCTGAGTGAGACTGAGGGTAAAACTTCTCTTTTATTTATTTTTACACTACTTTCAATTTGACTGGTGCATTTTTTCAATGAAATAACCAGGCTAATTGAAGAATCTGTTGGGTTCTGCAAGAGTGTGGAGAAAAAAGCAAAAGATTTTGGGCTACATTTTTTTTTTTTTGACTAAGCTACAATTAAAGTCAGCATGCTCACTGTGCAGGGCAATAACCTGGTGAATTAGCCCACCAAGTGCCATGTTGTATAGCAAACAGGACATTGACTGATAAAGGTCATTCCGGTTGAAACACAATAAGATGGCTGAACTTGTTTGAGCTGGAAATCTGAGGTAAGCAAATGGCACCATCAAAGCAAAAGCTGCCAAAGGTAGAAACTCATAATGGGGGGTCCAGATAGTTAGGACACTCAGACAGGAAGGAGGACATTTTTGAGCATGTGGAGAGCACCAAGATGTAAAGAGAGAAACTCATCTTCGGCTAATTAGCAGACAGAAATACGCTGCATGGCACAACAGCGTGGCAGTGGTAGTGACAAAGTCGCCCAAAACCTTAAGAATGGGCTTATGTCTCTGATGGATTACCTGGGGTGATATTTGTCAGGGAAAATTGAACAGCTTGAGGGGCACACTGTGAGTGCTGGGAGGGCAGCACATAGTAATGCCAGTCTGGAGATTGTGTATCTGTGGGAATGTTTAGAATTGCAATCAGGAGACGTATGTGAGGAGTGTGGGACTCACCCCAGTGGTGAGGCCTTTAGCATGGCTTCTCTGTGTCTCACAGGCAGGTTGACAGATGGTATGGAAATATTCACAAAAAAGGAGCAACAAAGAAAGGTAGACAGAGACATTTCACCTTTGTTTCTTTGTACATCCAGTTCCTCCACTGATATAACTGTTTTGCCACACAGGCATGGACCTTAACGATAAGTTTTCAGTTTCATTAGCATCAATATGATGACATGATAATGTGATGCAAGAAAACAGACTTTATTTTCACATTCTGAAATTATTATTGTAATTATTCACTCTTTCCATGCTTTTGGAGCAGTCATGACAACATAGCACCACATTTATTCATAGCCACCCTTCTCAGCAGAAGGACTTAATCACACATTTCCATAAACACATAAACACATTGACACACATCCTCTGGTGTCACCGCTCACAAACCGAGCAGGGAAGGTAAATATTGACTGACAGTCTTCTCATTAAAAGGCTTTTTGATTATCATACCCTGAAAAGGACATATAGTACACTAATTGCAAATGTTAGAGTGCAAGGGGCAATGTGTGCTCATGATAATGGTCACCCTTTGTCTACTGCTTCTCCACTGGAGACCCTGCGTAGGCCTATTGCCAAGGGATAAGGGCAGAAGGGTGGAATCAGATTGGAGGTCATCCCGGGTCTTGGGAATTACACGATTTCACTGTAAATGCAGAAAACATAGTTCATGTGAAAATAGGGTTAATCTTGTTATGCCGGGAGATCATGCCAAGTTTATACAATGGACACAGCTTCTAGAACCCATTTTCTCTGCCAGCTGTTGTCTCTGTATTCCACTAAGCCGTGCATTTTTAAAAACCATCTTTACAGCTCAGAGTTACAATAAGCATAATGCCTTCCCCTAATGCTTGTTGTTCAGCCATGGTTTAAATTAGGTCCATCATAGCAACAAAGTCATACAAAGTCACCAATACCATTGGTAAAATGTGAAATATTATAAAAATGAAACTGCACAGTAAAGACTTATCTCATGAATATGGAGACAAGAACTAGAGCAAGAGAGAGTAAAGAGACAAGACATAAAATAAATCACAATCCCAAAGAGAATTGTTCTGCTGTTCACATGTCTGATCAAGCTTAAAAATGCTATTACTCTATTGTCACTGGGGCTGTTCTCCCTGGTTTAACTTCGAAAGATGCACTGACTTTTCCACTTCAGGTCTAATACGCGCCAACAGTTCACCTCTCCCTTTTCTTTGCGAGAGGATAATACTAGCTCCTCTTTTTATTGTGATGAAAAGGCAGTGCTGGCTTTAATGTGATTTCATTTCCTCTGCGCTTGGAGCTTCTATAGGCAGAAGTCCTGACAGTCACTTTACCTGAAAGCAATCAGTAGGAATGACCGTTGCTTTAGTGTGTGATTGAATACCAATAAATCTGACCCTCTTATTTCCCCTTTGAACACAGAATGGTGGAGGGATGCCAGCTTGTACAGACAAGAGAGTGGATTATCTTCCCTGGTGGACTTTTAGCTACATGATCCGGCATCACAGTGCAAAGCTTCCGTAAAATATGTAGTGGAAGAGATTGATTGAAGCTGATACAGTAATCCATATTATACTTACAACATTTATATTACCTCAGCCATTCTGTATCTCTCTGTTGTACTGTATGAACAAGTATCTCTTGCCCTTTGACTTTTCATTGACACTGGAGGAGGTTAGAGTGCAGAGGTCATAGTGACTCAGGACTGTGTTTGCAGCCTGCCTTCCATGGACCTCTCATTGATCTGTCTTTGAATTTTTCTTTTCTCCTCTTTTCCATCTGTACCACAAAGTGTGGAACTTGGCTCATACATAAAACAAGTCTAGACAATCACCATCTGCATCATTCTATCCCCTGAGTTTCAAAGACTAAACCATGACGCAAGCATCTCAAAATGGCTTCCTGGATGATTTTGAAAAGAAAGGGCAGATGGGGGTAGGGATTAATTCCATGTTTTATTTGTGCTGCTAATGACAAAGAGGCTGTTTTGGCCCTTGTGAGGGGAGAGGCAATCTTGAAGTGAACTGACAAGATTTTGACCAAAAATAAATATATTCCCATAATACTTCTATGGCAACAAGACACAATAGTCACACCCACATAGCTGGTAATGAATGATCAACCTAGCATTATCCTTTTATCTTCGCCCACAGGGGTGTTAATGAACTATGTCTGTGTAAAACGGAAGAGGTAGGTAGGACTTAAAGGATCCTTTTTAAAATCGGGTAGAGAGTGAAAACTGAGGCAACCAAAGAGCCAACACCAAACAGTAAGTCAACAATAATTTATTACAAAAAGCAATAAATACAATCTGTTAAAAACTATAATATGAACTATAAAATGTTAAATAAAATTATACTACTAAAATGAATAAATTTTGAAATAGAAATACAATGAAAAAAACTATAAAATGTTGAAATTAAGAATACTAAAACTATAAAATGTTAAACGTCTATAGTGTCGCTTAAAACAGCTTGAGGGTCTGTTTTCCTTTAGAGAGAGGAGAAGAGTCTTTACACGTCTTAGAAGTGACCAGAGGGGAGTTTTGGACCATTGGCCTACCTAACAATGACAGTAGGTGACGCTGGCCTTATCCGTAAGTGGGGATCATTTGTAGGTTGCCTGCTGGCTCTTCCTCCCCAGAGCTGCCTCTTCTGGCTGCCGACCTCTGCTGGCTGCCGACCTCTGCTGGCCGCCGACCTCCGCTGGCCGCCGACCTCCGCTGGCCGCAGACCTCCGCTGGCCGCCGACCTCTGCTGCTCACTGGTAACATCTCGTTAGAGACAGCTAGCAATAACTAGACCCAAAACCACCAACCCACCCGCTTGTCCCCAAGAGTACTTTTCTTGTTTACTCACACAACTGGGCAGAGCTCTCACTCTGCCCGCTGTCTGTGTTGCGCTGTAGTACTGAACTAGTAGTTTCCTCTCTCGTTTCTACTTGTTTCTCCTCTCTGTCTGAATCTCCTGCATGCCCTCTGGCCACCTGGAGGGGAATGGTACTTCAGGAAACTGGGGAGCGTCACCCTGCCTGCGGTCCCTGGTCGCCATGGTGGGGCACCTCCTGGGCCTTTTCCCTCTCTCCCTCTCCCTCCCATAATTCTGCCATGGTGCGCCCATAGGTGCACCAAGGGAGAGAGGTATACTCAAGCCCTCCATGAAAAAGTTGCCCACACCTGGTTCTTACCTGGACCACAGGCAGGGCTAAACACTGCTCCCCATGGCTGTCGTCCCTCCTCCTGACATGTGCTCTCTATTCTCCTTCCTTTTCGCCCGATTCCCTCCTGTTGCCATGTTGCTTGGCTCAGCCTTTGTTTTCGTGTATGGGTGTCTAGTCCCTCTTCCAAGGTGTGCCGTTGGTTCCTCCGGCTGCACCCTTGTGTCCGATTGGTTCACAACAATGTCTATCAATGAGCTCAACCAGGTGCAAGTATTTAGTGGTAATCACAGTGGTAGGAAGTTAAACATGCATCAAACATTAGCAGCAGATTTCAAACTAAAAACATGCAAATAAAACCAAGCACAGCAATAACAGCAATTTAAAACACAACATATAAAATCACGCAATATAAAATAACCACAGCAAATATAAAACTATAAATATAAGGAATCAAATAAAACCACTACTTCCACCGTGTGACAGCTGGGCTGGATTTTTATCAGTGTGATACATTTATTATGTAAATTCAAATACAGACTTATACTTTATTCACACACAAACATACATGCAGGGACAGACACACAAACCTACCGTAAACAGATGAGCTAGAGATGGATGTGTTTACTTCGTCTGTCTTCAGCCAGGTAACTACTGTGATATGGCCTGGTTTTTCAGTGTATTTGGGACTGTGTGTGTGTGTCATCGCACAGCACAGGTGGCGGGCAGCAGGGACGGGAGCAGGCCAGTGAGCAGGTAGAATACCACTGAGGTGGAAATAACACAGTCTGGACTCCTCCGTTGCTCGGAGAGGCCTGGCGTGAAATGCTGCAGGTAATGCTGACCGCACACTGTTGCTCCCCCTGCGCTGAACAAAATCTGGTACAGGTGCATCTGTGTGGCTTTGTATATCTGGGCAAGTCATGCAGGTATTTGCTGGCATGGATGCGTAAACAAGCAAATGCACACAGATAAATAAACTGTACATATGTAAACAAAAAAACTTTCAGCAGTTTGACCTTTGTGACTGTTGTATGTCCAGATTGGTGCTTGATAGCTGATACTGACTGTTGAACTTGGAATAGAATAAAAAGAAACCAGTTGCGAGCTAGAAGGTATTAAACAGTCTAAAACTTGTATGCTTTGAAAAATGGTCAGTACTAATGTAAAATAATAGTAATGTTCCTAATATAAGACACTTTTGCCCTTTAAAATATTCAGTTCAACATCATACACGTGATTTGTAGTTGAGTGGCTAAAATGTGCCGAATCAGTGGTGCCCTCTTAATGGATAATGATTGTGCAATTGATTATTGAGAGAAAAAAATGGTTGCTTATATATTATATTTTTAATATTTTTTATATTGCTGTGTGTGTACTGTTTGTAGATGACATATCCAGGGCCTTTGTTCACATACTTTCACCTGTTACCGCTGACCAAAGCCAGCACACAGCTGAGAGCCCAGCTGCTGTTCCTCTGGCATATTAAATAGACAGGTGCCATTGCCAAAGGCAATCATAAACTCATAATAGTCCAAAAGTTCCTGTAGTTTAGCAGCCTCAAACTCTGTGATTACACCAAACACTGGCAGCAGACAGATAAGGATAAGATAAGAGCAGATAAGATAAGAAAGACAGCATAATTGAGGAAAACAAAAATGCTTACCAGCTAGTAAATTAATAGTTAATTCTAACACCCCATACTTGAGAGCCTTAGTTGCTGAAACATGTATTATACGCTTGACTCTGTCTGACCTGCATACAAGAGTGATCAAGCTTCCTGGAGTGTGAAAGTGACTACGAGGAGGAGGAGGCAAATAAAGGAGACCAGTCAACACCCTTCTGTTTTGTCTCCTCCAAAGCCCTTCTTTTGTTCTTATGTTTTTGGCAGTGAGCCTCAGGTCCAGCCAACTTTCACTGCAGTGATTTGTCTGTGACACATCAGTAGCTCACAGAGCCACTCACTACTCTCGTCCTAAAGAGTTTAGTGGGGAGAAGTGAGGGGTGAGCCTGAATGCCAGTGCTAGGTATCCTGTAGACCTGCATTTTGTTCAGGCTGTCGTATCAGAGGCAATTCTCCTCAGCAAATAAATCCATATCCCCTCGGAGACAGATGGATAGATTGCCAGACAAGCGTGGAATCAGGCAGGCAGCTGGGCATACTGGGTATGATCCCACCAACCAAGTTTCCTTACTCTTACCAGTTTCTATGTAGGGGGGTTATGCACCAGGTTAGGTCAGTAAACTCAAGTCAGTTGAGCAGTACATGTTGTTGTCTTGACTACTTCTGACAACTTTAACTTTAGAACCTGTTAGGTGAAATGTAGAATATAAAGTGTTGATGGAAAAGCATACATCTAATTGCCATATGAATATGCAGCAGAATTGATTGAAACAGAGCAAGAAATGCTGAAAATGTATATGAAAATGTGGTGACACACAATGATGAAATAAATGGTGCTTATATTATATATGAAATATATAACAACTAACAAAAAGATGAGCATATAATTAAAACTTTTACGGTACTATATACTTAATATAGCATAAATCAACAGACAATATGGAAGGCAAGGCATGTATGCAGACTTTCCAGGTGTGTAGAATTTCATCATAGGCTACAACATGCATTCAAATCATCAGATTATTCAATTTAGACTCTTGTACACATAACCATGGTATCAGTGTGCAAACATTGTGTGTGCATGTAAATAAGAATGCCCGCAAATCATTTTAATGCTAGATAGATATAATAGACTGCACCTTCACTGAAAATCTGTGTAAATATTCTAAGTCTGTATTTATGTGGTCATCTGTAGCTGTATTGATGTTCACTTTGCCCAATTATGTTGTGAATATTTTGTGCTCATTTGAATTGACATTGAACTTGGCCTCTTCCTGCATATTACCATCTGTGAAATATTTTCTGATTGTGTTTATGCTATCATTGTTTCTCTGACATCCCAGCTGTCTTTACACTTTCTAATTCTGCATACTGTATATTCCAGAAGTGCTTCTTCCTGCTGTGTTTCCCATGGAGCTGTCCCATTTGGTGACTCAGTGACCCCCTTGCTCATGTACAAATCTGCACACTGTCCCTTTACATAATGCCCACAGCCCATTTCACTTTCACTCTGGTGAACAAGACTGAAACAATGGCTTAGTACACACTCCCACCCCAACTCTTTTCTTCCATATTCCCTCCCTATGGTTCAATGACTACTGTCTCATTGAGGGATGGAGAGCCGATGTTCCCATTGCCACATCCACATAAAGGAACAATGAATGTTTCAGTGCACTGGGGGACAGTGAGGGGCTGGAGACAAGGTCAGGAGGTTGGTTCAGGACAATAATGCATACAAGTCAGGCAGAAATGAATGTTCCGAATCCCTAGCAAGAGCTGGACTCCCCTTTCGGGCACAGTTCTGCCACAGGCCAAAAACTCATTCCCTCAAACACATTCAGCCATTTCTGCAGTGCTGTGTCCAGAGTGTGTTTTAGTCTGTGCATGGCGCAAACAACACACTCCATTTAGAAATTCCATTTCCATTTCTTTTCCAGTGCTGAACTTTTTATTAAAGCCGGTGTCCAGCAGACAGAGCCTGTGAGAGAGTAGGAGATGGTTACCAAGTAAAACCTCAGGTAAACTTTGTGTACTGTGCAGCTACAGATCCTACCTTGGCGGTAGGAGAGATTTTCACAAAACTGTGTCTTTGCAGTCCTGATTTTTCGCTGTTTTCTGATGATGTCTGGTTAGGTGTTCAGTGCCGTGGTTGACCTTAACAGAGAAAGCAGCATCTTGAAGTTTGTGCTGTCTGTCTCTGTGATCTTTGTGTCTTTGGCTTTCTTGGTTGTAGATGTGAATTATTGTGTGAACCTTGTCGAGGCTGAACTCCATGCCATTAGTATGATTCACTGGGGTAGGTCACAACAAAGCCATACTGTATCTCCCAACATATTATTACATGGGATGGGTAGCATCAACTAACTAACTGCACTCAGATCATTTAAAGCGCAAGAGTCCTCTTACTGGAAAAAAGATGCATTCTCACTCTTGCAGTTCATCAAGAGTGAGAATGTATTCTGAATTAAGTCCAAGGATGCTAAAGTGCAAGAGTTGGTAGGTACAAGATGACAGGTGATGACATGTGATAGCTCTCCTTGGCAGGCCAAGCAAATCAAATTGAAGCAAGGGAAAACCACAGTCTAGACTGATTCTCATATCCAGCTATTGTTTCATGTGCTCCTAACTTAAATGAAAACCACAGACAAGTCCATCATGTTCAGGTAAAGTTGTAAAACAATACCAGAATAATCATTTTCCCATTCCCATCACTTTTTACTCAAATATCTTTCACCTTTATGGCTAAATCACTGATTTTTACTGGCTGGGTTATAGTTGTTTATGCATCTTTAGTTTGTCTTGATTATGAAAGTGTAAATATTGTTTTAGAGAAGTGCTGTATACATAAAGTTATTATTACTTGACTCCGCTTTCAACAAACATGAATTATGGAATGCAAAATGGCGCTTGAAGCTGCTCAGGGTAATTTACATCAGCATTGAAAAACAATTGACTTTGTAATAGCTTTCGAGTTAAGATCTATCTTTTGTCCTCAATATCTATCTTCCCTGCAATATTGAATTTCCAGCTCCCTGAGTTGAATGCAGTGACCCAAAGCAGCAGCAGCCATCACACACCTTACTACCTTATTTTTCTGAGATTAAAGGCAATAAGATAATGGTGCTCTTGCTAGCAAAGAGCAGGCTAATAAACCCCAGGGCCATCCACCAGGCCACATAATGATTTGATAGCAATGATTCAGTGTATGACTAACTCAGAGAATGAAAAAGGGAGAATTTGCTAGTGGGTGCTTTTGAAAAATTTAGAAGATCCCATCTTTATGTGAAACTAAGTCTCTCTTCACCATCAAAAATTGCTTCTTGTTTGCTATTGAATGAATTTGGCTTGTGTCATTCTGTGTTTCCCTGATTATACAGAATCATGTATCAAAGGAACAAGTCATATAGTATTCAGTTATTCAATATTGTGAGAACTGAGTGACATAGTATATGCAATCTGAAATTATCTACTCAGTGATTTACATATTTATTGTGCCACATTAGACCAAGAAAGATAATAAGGTAGATATCTTACTCATGTAGTTTTCAGTGATAATGCATATGATGAGCTGAACAAGCCCTCTTATATGTAATCTGGTTTATTAAATCATTTAATATTAGATTCCCTTTTGTAGTACAATAGAGAAGAGTTTTTTTTCTCCAAATAACCCAGATAATATATCTATATGCTATGCAGATTAAAGACCAAACAGACTAGCTTTACATTATTCCAAGACACATTTTATGTACAAATCTCTTTTGAGTGTTTTGGTCATGCAAGTTAATAACATTTACATTTACCCCTCTTGAGCAACATTTTGCTAGTTCACTTGGGCACCTCAACCCAAAATCCATTGGCCTTGCCTCGCAGACTGTAATGTACACATTCATTCTGACATTCATCACTTCCTGACTGTAGGGAGGTGTACTGCTGTGGGCTCGCTACCACCAACAGCCCAGAGTGTGGTGGCATTTTTGGAGATCTATGAGGGTGTTTATGAGCAGCTTGAAAAGGGCATTTTGCAGATTTATGGATGACAAGGCTAAATGATCTATGGAAAATGGGGGGCGGGGGGAGGAAATTGTTGTTGTTGATTGGAAAGAGTGTGTTTAGAAGTGTGCATTTTTTGTGTGTATTTCAGAAGAGTGTGTCCATCCCTCCCATCCCACGATGTCAGGGACCTTTCACAGTACAATATGACAGGGACAGGGACATGTGGGGATATGAATGAATAAATAAAAAGGTCACGTCAAGCCATTTTCATAAAAGCTCATTAACTTTTATTTGCTGCAAAAGATGTCTGTGTAATTAGAATAACAGAGATTGAGCTAATGAAATTACAATAAACAGTGGTGGAGTGGAACCAAAAAATAACACAGAGCTCACGCATGTCTGAGACTTAACTGCACATTATTGGCAGGTGACCTTTCAAGGAGATTGAGTTAGATCCCAGGTGTGTTTTGCAAGGTGTGGGTTAAGTTTGTGTGTATGCATGTATGCATACTGTATGTGTGTGTAATCTCCTTGTTCCCTGAATATTTGAGCACCCAGGATTTTCTCGTGTGTGTGAGACAGGGTGGTACAGTAACAGAGATGTTTTTATTGCTACTCCAACCTTCATTTATTGGCCCTATCATTGTCTGCTGGACAAGTAGAAGAACAATATATGTTTGACAAATGGCAAGTTATCGAACTGGCTTTCTCTGCACATTGTTAAATAAAAATGAGCAATCAGACACATAGATTTTTTTATTTATTAGCAGATTTAATAATGAGGGTAGCTACCTCATCCCTGGCTTGCAGAATGCAGTGCAGATCCCGCTCTGCCATTTCCCCAGCCTGGCAGTGTCATGTTAACAAATGCCAGAAGAATGAAGGTTTCCACTGCAGCCACAACATGAACTGATTTCAGAAGGAACTACTCAGTGAAATGTGCTTGGTGCTGTGTTCAGGCAGCACACTCTCAGCCCTACATGATCAGGCTTTGTGGTAGACATGATTGGACACCAGCTCTCTGCTCCCATATATTATTGACAGCGGGCAAGTATGGGTTTCATTGTGTGTCATTAGCAAGAGCAGGTCATAAATGATGAATGATACCTGATGTTGCATTTGTAAGAGATGAATGAGTAAAGCTCTCTGTAAAACAGTAATCAATTCTTGGTCAATTTAATCACCTCATTGGTCTGATGTCTGTCTTCGACCTTCAGAAGGGAAGTCATTCAGTTGGGACAGCGATGCTGATACATAAGAGCAACGGTTCATATTTTATTAAAATTGAAATCATGTATGTAATAGATTAATAAGTGTGAGAAAAAAAGGATTATTATATGGATAAGATTGTAGGGATTTGCTCCAAAGTCGCATCAACCCCATCCCTGTGTTATTCCAACACCTCACCTTTCTAACCTGCATGATATCTGGCTTGGTTCCATAGATATGAGGGAGATTTGTCAGCCTCCCTGTTTGTTCACTGTGTGTGCTGATAGCCTGGCAGCCTGTTTGTTTATTCCCTGTCTAGGTCAAAGCTGATGCCCTCGCTCTTCTTCTCTGCCTTTCCACTCTCTCACCAAGCCTCTGAATCTGAGTCTCTGAACTCATACAGACCCTGTTGTGCTGACCTTTTCAGAGAACTATATGTGCTGTAAGGTAATGTCACAACATCCAATTCTCAGATCCATTGCCTGTTGTCTAAAAAAGCTGAAGGTTGTCTCTGGTGGTCGGTAGATTCATGAATCAATTGTTCATTTGAAAAAGACTTGAAGGTGAACAATTCACATGGGCTTGCTAAAGCAACTGCATCAAAATGTCGAATTGTTTGGCTGTAGTTAGACTGTTCTTGATACGGTCTTAATGCAGAATATACTAAAGTACATGCAGTAGGTGTGGGCGGAATCTATTTTTTAATACGTTCATACCTTCCTGACATTTCACCGGGGTATACGATATATGATGGTATTTGTGTGTTCAAAAAAAAAAAAAGCAAACAAAAAATTGCAAAATGTATTGACAGCATCAGGATTTCTAAATACCCTGCTATACTGTAATACCTTGATACTACCCAAGCCTAGTAGACAGTGCTTTTTCTGTGACCCTTAAGTACAGTTGATTCATATATATTGCATCCCTTGAGGGATCAATGGTATTTTCCCCTATTACAGAAACAATAGTAAACAATAGATTGCATGGCACTGAATGTACCTTTGATATATATCCACCAGTAATTGAGAATGAGAATGCTTTTTCCTCAGTCTAATTAATCAGTATGGACTTGATTTATGTAGCTAAAAATACATCATATGTTTGTGTTTACTATCATGGCAGACCTGTTTTTTTTTCCTCAGAGAATATCAGATCTTTAGTTTTTTATTTTCCCAGAAATAAAACACACATTTTTCCACAAATGTTAGTATTCCTACAAATTATCAAGTAAGAAGGAGAAAATCTTCCCCCCATTTTTGGTAAAGTTTGGATGGATGGAATAAGCTTAAGGATAAGGAAATGTTTGGGATAGATAGGATGCTACAGACTAGCAGGCACATAGAGAGATTATCTACTCGATCATTCTGTGAGATAGTTCATTAACATGCTTTGATGTTCTGGTGAACTATGAGGATTAAATTCTGCCGATGAGAACCTTACAAACAGGTTTTCATTTTGTCTTCTGCTGATGTATTCAGAAATGTTCAGTTGACCTGAATCATTTGAAGCTTCAACGTTATGAATCATCACAAAGTAAACAAATCTGACCTGCTGTCAATAAGAATGTGAACATCACACTACTCATCTGAAACATTTCAGTGAGCTCAAGTGGGTTTCTGTCTGATGGATCCATTCTGATACATTATGTATCGCAAAGGTCATCAGTGTAATAAGATGCTGGGGGGGTCAGGAGATTCAGCAGCCACACATTTCTCCGTTCTCTTTCTCTGTTTAGCATCTACAGGTTAGGCTAACCCATTGCTGCTAACTTAAGAGCTAACCCCCTTCACTTTTTCAGCAGTTGGGGAAACGACAAACGTGACTTTCCTTGGTCTTGACAAACTGCAGCATTTATTAACTGACACACTGTAGTCTTTACACCGTCACTTTCTGCTGCTTACTATCTCACTCAACCACTCACTCACCCACAGCTACGCACACATTTTTAGCACTGCCTTATTCCTTAAAAGGAGCTACGTTACCAAGAGTTTCCCAGGCAATGACACAGAGGTTAACTCACGTTTCGAAACTGCGCTGCACAGAGGCTGTCAAACGCTATTGATTTCTGAATGAATGGATATTTGCCGTCATTATTAGCATTAAAAACATTTTTTTTTTGGCCTGGTGGGGTTTCTCGTTCTACCATTATAGGGAAAACACTGCAGTAACATGCTGCTTACACACTGATGCTTCAGTATTAATAATCTAATGATGTCATATATAATAATATATCAGTCAGAGGGACCAAACCTCTACTTTCACTGCAATACTTTGACTATATCAAGCTGATAATACTTACGTACTTTTACTTAAGTAGGATTTTTCAGGCAGGACTTTAACATTGCTGTTTCGGTACTTTTACTAAAGTACTGGTAAAGAATCTGAGGTTTGCAGGCTATTTAAAAAAAATCACCATGTAAAACCTTTTGGCACTTTTTGCCTTTTTGCTGAAAGTGCAGAGTGACTGAAAACATGGGTAGAGAGAGGGGTATGACATGCAACAAATGTCATTGCGGATAGGTGGCATGTGTCTTAACCAGTAGGCTACTGGAGCACCTATTTTGACATATATTCTATGCATTTTCTTTTTTCTTTTTCTACTTCCATTCTTTTCTTTTATTCTATTATAGTTAGGACATATAATAATTTACACCTTGGAGGACATTATTCACAGGGGATTTAATGAAAATGGCCCTATTTTTCTTCTCCTCTGAAATGAAAAAGCATAAGTCATCATAATTTAAACCTTGGAGAGCATTCTTCACAAAAAATATTGGTTTATTTCTATCTTACAATTATATACCATTATTGATGCATACTCAATTCTTAATTTTTCTCCTTTTTGTTGCAAACAAAGCAATGTAATGAGAAGGTTTTGCTCCATGGTTACCATACGAGTTGGCACAGCAACTACAGCAGTTGATCTTAATTTATGTGTAGCTGTTCTTTCTAGTGGTTAGCCTGGCTAGAATAGCTCTATAACCTCTTACCAGTCACCCCTATTTTTGTGCATGAGCCCTAAAATATGTACCAGAAATAAAAAGGTTTAGTGTTCATAACTGTGGTTTCATTTGAAAGGCAACTCTTAAAATTTCACTACCAAAAATGGTATACCTCAGAATGAGTATAACTGATCCTGAACCAAAGTTACAGAGGCTAAACTGTCCCACAGGTAGGACAGTGTTGTTTAACAGATTAATCAGACTGCTTGGCTAGGATGACCTCACTGTGTAAAAAAGGAATCCTTTTCAGGTTTCACAGACAAGTGAGTTTCAGCTCCCAGTCTATAGCAACCCTGATCATTTCCTTACAAGACAACAGCCTTATTACCAGACCGCTTGATCTCTGCAGGAGAACAAGCTCCTGCTGCGACATACTTCTTTAAAATAGCTCTATCCATTTTCAGATTCTGATTCAGATTCTCATGTGGGTAGAGGGATTATGACAAAGTGCAGTGAAACATACTTGAACCCAGGCAGACACTCACGCTAGCACACACTGAGATAATGTAGGTCAACACACCCTCACATACCCACATGAGAGAGACACACACACAGAGTATTGATTTACTGTCATACACCTTGAAGGAAGGCAGGTGGAAGGGTGCCCCAGGCTACCAACTGTTTTCCAGAAAGTTCACATATGACTTGCATTGTTTACTTTCTGAATGCATATTCTCTCAAAGACAGCAGCATTTTTGGCACAGCAGTGAGTTAGACACACATTGGCACCTGGCAAGACGGTTGACTAAGTGTTGAAACTGTGAAGCAATCGTTTTGACAATGGCATTTCTATTTTCTACCCCCCTTTTTTTTTTGGGCAGGTGTAAATTCTGTGAGCTGGTACTTTTTTCTGCGCACTCTACACTTTTTTCTGTCTCTCTAACTGACAAAGACCCAGCCTCTTAAAGATGATGGTACTTGAAAGCTCAGCATTTCATTTTCACACTTTTTCCACTATCTTTCACATTTCTTTCTCTGAAAGTGAACAACAATACTGGACATGCAGTGCTATAATGCCACAATTGACATAATCACTCACATTTCCTGTATTTTACCTTTTTACTGTAGCTCATGTAGTTGACTTTTAAGATATTTTTTGTCTGTGGCTAGAAGGTAGGTTTATTCATGCTAAGGGCAGTTGATGAATACAGCAGGTCATTTATAATGGACTCAAATGTGCTTTAAGTGTAACATGAAAGGAACGTGTTGTTTTTTGTTGTCCATTATGTAAATTCATTCGACCTTTTCAGTGGGTACATGACCCTTGATTTGACAGAGGTGTGCCTTAACATCCACAGAATGACCGGCCAGTATGTGACAGTATGTGTTCATTATTTCAGTGGCTCCTAAATTTGACCCATATATTGTGGTACTATGTGGCTGAAAACTCTGCATGAATTTGATGATATGGGAATACAGCAGATATAAAACATGTTGACAACACATTAAAACGTGCTGTATCGCAAAGGCTTTTTTCTCAAAATCTTTGAATGCAAAATTCATTAATGTCTCAATATATCAGGCAGGTAGCTCAGATCAGTCCTTCTCTGTTAAGTTCATTATCATCACAAAGTGCAAAGATGCCTTCAGGTTGCAAGATGTTTTCATCATATGCCAATTTTGCTTTTCTGCTTTTTTATTTTTTAAGCAGTAAGCAAACTGTCTAGGAAGACTATGAAACTGTGTGACTTATAATCTATACTCTCTGTTTTCTACTTGTAGACCTGGCCAAAAATATTGGTGCCTCCACCTGTTTGAAACTGACCAAAATATCTGGTATACATCATTCATTATTTCACAAATCATTTGCATTGATTTACTTACTTCCATATTATTTAATACAATAAAACAAATGAAAATGGCATGGCCAAAAATATCGGTACCCTTAACTTAGTATTTTGTAGCACAGCCTCTGGAGGCAATAACTGCAGTCAAACGCTTTCTGTAACTCTGAATAAGATTTCTACACTTCTCCACTGGTAGTTCGGCCCACTCTTCTTGAGAAAACTGCTCCAGTTCTCTCAGGTTTGATGGATGCTGTCTCCCAACTGCAAGTTTCAGCTCTTTTCACAGATATTCAGTGGTATTCAGATCAGGACTCATAGCAGGCCACTTCAGAATGGTCCAACGTTTTCTCTCATCCACTCTTGGGTACTTTTTGATGTATGTTAGGAGTCATTATCTTGCTGGAACACTCATGACCTGCGACTAAGACACAGCTCTCTGACACTGGTCTGTATGTTTTGCACCAAAATGCCTCGACAGTCTCCTGATTTCATTGTGCCCTGCACAGATTCAAGGCAGCCAGTGCCTGAGGCAGCAAAGCAACCCCAAAACATCACTGAGCCTCCTCCATGTTTCACAGTAGACATGGTGTTATTTTCTTTGAAAGCTTCATTTTTTCTTCTGTAAACATAGGGTTGATGGGATTTACCGAAAAGCTCTAATTTTGTTTCATCTGTCCAAAGCACATTCTCCCAGAAGGACTGTGGCTTGTCAACATACATTTTGGCAAAGTCCAGTCTGGCTTTTTGTGTCTCCCTCGTAGAAGTGGGGTCTTCCTGGGTCTTCTACCATGGAGCCCATTTTGTGTCTAGTGGTATGGTTGCAGATTGCAACCAACTGAGCCTAGGAGTGTAGGAGAACCTACGGTGGCCGCAAAACTTGCGAAAAACACAACAAGTCCTCTCTAGAGCCAGTGTTTGGTTTTTCTATTCTGGGCTACTGCAGAAACATGGCAGTGCAACATGGTGGCTCCGTGGAAGAGGGCCCGCTCCCTATGTAGATATAAAGGGCTCATTCTAAGGTAACAAACACAACAATCTTATTTTCAGGTGATTATACACTAATTCTGTTTCTGCCAAGTCCCTTCTGCTAGATGCCACTAAATTCTACACATTGCACCTTTAAAGTATCACTACAAATCAATTATTTTTTACAACTACTAAAAGGTACACTTTTAGGGCTGACTGACTCTAACACACTCACTATAAACAGACTTTTAAGACACTCGCTAGCCTAGCAACATTAAGGCTACAAACAACCCAAAATGCAAAATACTCCGTGTAAGAGTTGGTTTTACACCGGTACTTTATCCATTCAAAAAGAATATCTGATGTTGTGAACACATAAGTGTCAAGCCATTAGTGGAGTGTGTATGCAAATTAACCTAAAGACTGACATGCGTAACCAGTTAAAAATATTCTCAGCAGTTAACCGATTGTTAACTATTGACATCCCTAGTGTGAATGCATTTAATTAGCTGCTGTGTTGCAAAGAAAATAAAATAACAGATTTGCCAGTATACATTTTATAGAATACAAATTATAATTGTTTTCACCCCAGTGGAATGGAAATCGGAGGGCTCTAAAGTGACTGTCAGACATACTCAAGGTCGTTAGCAAAGAACTGTGCATAATATTATACCTAAACCACTGGTTGGTTATTTCATTTATTTTCCTATCTCTTTGTTTGCTGTTAGTGTTGTAGAGGATAAAATATTCTCCTAAGCCAGAGGAAAATGATAGGTGCTTTCTACAGCACATTGTTGTGCACATAACACCCCATCTTTCAAAGCTGTGGAAAAACAAATCAATACTCCTCCGCTGAAACAGAAAGCAAGAAATAAAACAAGAATTCCAGTTCACCTGTGTTCATAAGGTTTTGCTCTTCTTTAGCTTTTGCAAACAAAGATAAAAAAAAAAAGTTTCTCCCCTTCTGCCTACTTTGTATTTAATTCTTGCACTGTGTACTTTTCTATTTTAGAATTCTTTCGTCCATGTAATCTAGGGGCGTGCTGCTCAGCACCTCGGGGCCACACCGGGCAGTTCCAGACAAAGTCACATTAGCTTCTCTTGACCTCACAGCTGTAATCGGCTCTAGTGGGAAGCGGGGGGGTTTCATGGTGTTTTGCAAGATCCCATGCTCACCGTTAATAGTTTTGCAAGTGTGAGGCCGAGAGTGTTACAACAGCTTACCTGGAGATTACAGCATCAGCAGTTCCCTTACAATACAACCCCATGGGATTTGACTGCCATTACCCTACCATGGCGATTTTTTTTTTTTTTTTCATCTGTGGCACTTAGAGATTTGGAGTGACTTCACCAGGCAGTTATCGGAAAAGCGAGGATTGAGCTGTGGCTCTCCATCTCAGCACACACTTTGTGAGGACTATGACAATACGAGCTGTTGTCATTGCAAATGGAGCATCTTGTGTTGTATTAATTAGGCACTTGGCATCAGATGACAAGCTGTGATCATTTATTTCTGTTTTGTCATGTCTACAGCAGTTTTGGATGCATCAGCCGGCATGACAGAATCCTGCTCATCACAATGCATGGCTCTGCACATGCTGTGCGCCCGCAGATTTATTTACAATGTCTCCAGAGTGAGGTGTTTCCCTTCATACTGTACATTGTCTAAAAGTCTATTTCAGCGATGGATGAGAAGGAATGGAAACTGGCAGCCTTCTTTTTCTTTTAGAAATCCCCAACAATACCAGCCATGTTGTTGGACTGGAGAGGCTGGCTAGCTCAATCCTAACTCAATCGAGGATCATCAACAATTGTTACTAAATCAGCCCCTTTAGTCTTTAGCTTCTCTCTCAATTCATTACAAGTGAATGGGCTTTTATTGGCGTGACCATTTTAACAGGGACTCAGGGAGTGTGTGGAAGCTTGTAAGGCTGAATCGACACAGGCAATTTACGAGGGGATCGACGGGCGACTTGAGGCCAAAACCAACACAAAACAAACAGAGCTAGAGAGAGTGAGAGAGAGATTAAGAGATTTGTCAACCCCCCAACCCCACTGTTCCTCCATTTTTATTGTCCCTCTATTTTTTTTTCTCAGCTTGTTTGTTTTGCTCTGCTCATCCCCCTTCAATCTTGGATGCTGTTGGTCTTCCAGGCTGGCTCGTCATTTTTCTGTGCATGTATTTTTCCTTCTTGAGATTTTCCCTGGCAGTCTTCCCAACAAATCCTAACATGTCCTCCACTGAGACTGCTATTCAGACTGTATTATATTATTCCATGCCTTCATTTTTTTTTTTTTTTTCAGAAAGTGTTCTGACAGTTGACTGTCATTTAGATATGACATATTTGTCATATGTCAAATGTCATAGACTGACATTTAAAATGCAAAGAGCTACTTTGAGTGTTAGTTTCCCCATTTAAACAACATACTGTTTGCTGTAGTGCAAAAAGAGAATATTTTGAAAAAGAGAGAAGAGGAAACACAAAAATCCTGGTAAAATATCTTCTAACGATTTCTTCTTTTCAATCATCTTGTTGTTTTTCGATTTAACTGCCTTCTATAGCCATTTCAAAATCTTTAAGGTTTCACTGAGGTGTAGGTGTTTATATCTACAGGTGGCATTGAAAGCATTAAGACAAGTTATATAGGAAGTCTGAGATATCAAAGCAGAAAAGATGAATGTCTTCATTCCCCTCAGTCAAACAAGAGTTGAAGCAGGTCAAATCTTTTAGCTCTTGTCAAATGCCCTACCAGTGATTCCCACAATGCGTGCCAAGTGTGACACATCTTTCCTTCTTCATCCTTGACTTATTTGTGTTTTGAGGGAAAATCCTCCAGTCGAACATAATATCTGACATCTAGGACTGGGAAATACTGGAAAATTATTTAAATTAGGCTAAATGATTTGAAGTTTTATCATATTGTCATATGATATTGTGAGATCAATATCAACACAAAAAAAATCTATTTAAGCAGTTAATTTGACTTTTTCAGTTGAGTGTGAAAGATGTGGCACACTGTGTTTATTTCCATTCTTTGTGTAATTCTGATATCTCTGTAAGACAAATAAGCAAATGAGACCACAAGTAAGAAGATTGACCATCTAATCATGTTGAACTCTACATGGTACAACATGGATGCATGGCTGAAGGTCACAGATAGGTCAGGGGTGATGATCTTTGTGATAAGAAGCCACAACGATCAATGGCATTGGGTTACCACAGTCAATAAAAATCCACAACTCCTTGTGGTGACTTGAAACTCCATTATAGTGGTTCTGGAATCATCTGGACATCACATGAGTTGTTGTTGTCTATGTTTGTTATTTACATTGCACCAGTAAACACACAACCAGTTATACCTTTGCACTAGAAACTTGAGCCATTTTCATAAGTTTTTGCTGCACGGCTTGTTGTTTCATCAAATTCAATGCCCCACCCTTAAACAATAGTTTTCAGTCTCATCCTGTTTCTTATTTCACATAAGAGATAAGCTGTCTGCCAAGGTTTCTTACATCTCATATCTTCCTCGCCCCCCTCTCTGTACTCTTCCCCCTTCCTCTCTCCCACTCCTCTCTTTTCCCATTATCTCCCCCCTTACTCCCATCTTCCCTGTCTTCCTAGCTTTGCAAAGATAAGATTCGCTCTCCCCAGTGAGTTCCTGGTGTCGATACTAATGTGCTGCTATCATCGATGAACTGTCAGACCACCTCCTCCCATCCCACACAATTCCTCTCCTGACCTTCCTGCAACAGTAATACACTACAAAAACTTTAATGACACATGCATGTTCCATATGACTGACATTTTAAACACAGGGTTTAATGCTGAGTGACAGATTGATAAAATATTTCTTTTTGCCTTGTTCAGTGACACACTTTTTGCACCATGCAAATGAGTCATAGAAACTTAATTATTATTAATAAAAGCCATCTACATAGCTGAATTAAACATAATAGAAATGTATCATTAGATCACAATAGAGCACATGACGGGAGTGGCAAGAGGCATCAGCCCACTCAGTCATTGGTCTGGTTGAGAAATGGAGCAACAAACATGTCACTTAATGTGTGATGATGTGTCTTTGCTCACAGTCTTTGGGCTCAGGAAGGGAGCTGAGTGGCTGCCAGCGAACAGTTAGTGACATCAATGAGGTGGATCGACCGCTGCTGATTGAACCTAACTATATGTGTCATCCTGGCGAACCCTGTTATCCAAATCACCTCACAGCATCATAAGTATGCATATTTTTAGCACAGGGAACCCCGGTGGTAACCAAATCTCAAACCCGGAAACCATTAGTGTTACGCTCTGTCTATAGAGCTGCACATGGAAACGACTTTGTATAGTGTCTTTGCCATAGGGGTAGAGACTTGAGCTGCTGCGCCCAAAGGGTGAAATGTCACTGCAATGCTTTGACGTCAAATGACAGTTGTTTGACTTTTTCTTTACACATGAACCATAAAAGTAAAATCTCCCAAGTGTGGCAGCCACACTTACATTTCATGTCTAATCAACGCAGATAGCTTAGAAAATGGCTTCAACTAGACAGCGTTTCACAGAGATTATTCTTGCAGGCTGTCTCGAACAGCCAATGATGTCATTTACTGTTTCAGTTTCTCCTTTTAGATAAGTTTTGCAGTCAATAATTGTCAATCTTGTAAATACTGACTGTATTACAGGCCTGTTGTAGCTCCTCTGTAAGAGCAAATGGCCACTGTCTGACTGGAATTCACTTCTGTCCTTCATAGCAGTTGCTTAAAAGCTCTTAAAAGAACTCGATTTGTTACGACAAATGCCCACTTTCTTACATTTTCTTATGTCAGTGTGTCATGAAAATGGCAGGAACAGTTCACAAGGTTTGTGTGCACTCAGGCAACATTACATTGAGCGTTTGAACAAGGGAACAAAGCCAAACATGGGTCACTTAATAGGAGACCCATCAGACATAAATATCCATATACACACACATACAAAACAATGTTTTTCATCCTCATGTGTAATAAGCATTATGTGTACAGACTGTTTAGGATGAGTGGATGTAGATAATTGGTTGACCCTATACAAACTCCACATGTAGCACATTAACAGTGCTCTTGCTTTATCATTTGTTGAAATCAAAAAATGTTTTCATAAAGAGGTCACTGGAGAGCATACAGTTCCTTCAGGATGAAATGAGAGTTAAGAATATAACATCCTCCAAATTAAATGCTGACTTAAAAAGACCATTCTGAACACAACCTTGTATGTTTGTCTAATAATCTAACCTTTTGTTTTATGTTTTTATTCATTGGAAGAAATAATCTGACAAGAGGATTTGATAGTGGGGGACAAAAGAACATGATCCCTTCATGTCATTTGAGTTCATGACCATGTCAGATTTCAGGAGCAATGGAAACACAAGCTATTTTAGGTCACCTTGAACATGGATTAGTAAGAGTACAAGAACTATCATAAAAAGTCAGATTTGTATAGATGTAGACAAAATATTCTATATTCAGGGAGAATAAATGTCATCATTTAATTTGTTTTATTGATACAATTATGTTTTTTACAAACCCAGGTCAGGATTTTAGATTGTTTGGTGTGTTAAAACTTAAAATACTTGACCAGCTTGCATATCTGGACACATTTGTTGTCTGGTGATGTTTTTTGTCTCATGTCCACAGATGACTGTCCAAATATAGATGACATGATGCCATGTTGAGATGAGTCCAGCACAGCTATTGAGCAATTTAATTGCAGAAAAAAAATCAGCAATCTGAAACATTACCCATGCACGCCAGGTTTTGGTTTCAGCCCCTTATAATCAAAGAGCAAGGGCTTGCTAGAGCTTACAGGAGCTGCCATTTTACATCAGTGTTGAGCAGTCATACAGGGAGAAACTTACTGTACTGTAGAAGAAGCAGAAATACCCCACTGACAGCAGCCCTAATAGACCAGAATGCTAGGCAGACAGCCACAAGACATGTTTTGTTTGGATTGTGTGATGGAGTACTCACTTTTTCTTCACAGGATGAAACTTAATATGCTCAGCTGTTGCTTGTTTCCACCTACACATACAACCTGCAGCATTTTCTGGGGGTTGTTGAAAGGCATTGTGGGAAATGTAGTAAAACACTGACTGATGTGGAAGTAGAAAGGTGGGTTGTGTACACTACAATGTTTTATCACAAAAGGACTCCTGAAGTGCTTTGAACATCACGGAGTGGTGACGTACTAATCAGTGTGTCTTTAATTTGTTACCTCTACAGAGAACAGTTCACTCCTCTGCCACGATAAATCTCACAAAGAAACACAAAAACACTTCTCCTACTCCTACTCCTAAATGAATATTTGATCACTAGTCAATACTTCTGAATTATTTTGTGTTGTCACGTAAATGATACTAATACGAACTTCAATGATGTTTAAAACCAAGGTTAAATGTAGTGAAAAATGAGCAGAGTTGAAATCAAATGTCATTAAGTCCGCTAGGCTGGAGGGCCCAAATGGACAGGAAGGCAGCCAAGCCAGGCCAATGCTTGATTGGTGAAAGATATACTCATTTCCTGGCTTCTCACACACATGCACACAAAGGAAATATGCGAAGTACATATTTAAAATATTCATATTGTATGGGGTTAGGGTAAGGGTTTAATGGTGTTTTAAGCTCTCTATCCCACAAAGGTGCAATCCATCAATCACTGTACTTTTTGTCCGTGGTCTGCTTGCTTGCTGTGGCTGTCTGCACACAGTCACCAGAGCTGGAGATATCAGCTCACATTTTCTGCCATCTATTTGCTGCCATCCATCCTTGTATATTGTTAAAAACACATTTCACAGGTTTGAAAACAGTCCCAGATAATCCATCACAGCAAACATGAAGCCTTCATTTGATTTAGTCAAAGTAGTCAGTTTTTTTCAATATATCATTGTGCCTCAGTTCAGGTTTTTTTTTTTTTTTATATTATATCAGTGCTGGATTATGTTACACTTTGCTTTCTGTCAATCACCAGACACCCGCCGGAGGAACTCAAGTCACCTTACAAACTTTATTGTAACACTCATGTCTTTTTATTTAGGTTGCCTTGGTGAGTGGAACAGCATTTTAAACTAAGTTTAACCTCGCAAAGCCTCTTTTATTGCTGCTCTTCACAGACAGGAGTTGGGTTGTACTGCATAATCTCATGTTTCTGATAGCTCCCCCACCCCCCCACGCCCATATCTTTTTGAGCATCAACAAATTGTCTTCCTTTACTGTCTTTTTGCCTCCTCTCGCTCCTTGCTTTCCCCAGTCAGCTCCTATCATCTCTTGCCTAATTAGCTCAGGCCGTTTGGAATCAGTTCTTTTCTCACCTGCCGAAACACATCATTGCTGTTTTCTTAATAAAAAAAAGACTAAAATGATCCAGCTGCTACACTGTTATACAGCTCATGCACCTCAAATTCTGTCTACAGAGAAGGTGTGGTAAAATGGCTTTTTTTAACTAGCTTTACACTCAGTTAATAAACCACACAGCTGTTTAAAAGAGGATCAGTTTAGTATCTAATACTGCCCACTGCAAAGGAAGGAATGTTTTATCTCTACTTTCAGCCTTTATTTTATCTCAATTTCTTCCTGTCTCTTTATCGCTGTTCATTTCTCTGACCTTGTCCTTGTTGAACCTTGTTCGAAGGGCCCTGATATATGTCAACCATTGCCTTTACCCTGTCCTCTAACTTTTACTCTTAACGCTGTGATGACATTGGTACAAGAGGTGACCCCCCCATTCATTTCTCAGGTTATTACCTCTCCCTGAACTCCCTCTGAAACCTGCTTTTGCTTTATGAGTCAGCAGTGTGTGAGGTTACACCAGTCTCTCTTTGTTAAGTTTGAAGGTACTACGGACATAGTACTTGATTGTTTCTATGAAAAACGTGTCTAGGGAGCACTCAGTGCTTATCTCTGCCAAGGATGAACAATCTTTTAAATATATTTACAATAGAAAAAGTTATGAGGGTAGAGCGATGGACAAGGGAGATAATGTATGATATGTAATGTTTCTTTTTTGTACTTTTATCAATAGAAAATTGATTAAAATAAGAAAATATATAGAAATGTTATGCACATCTGGATCCAGATGTGCATCAAAATACAAAGTGACAGTCACAGACACAGTAGATCATGAGAATAAGGTAAGAATGTTTCAAAATGCTAGCCGTCACACTGTGTTAACAAATCCTTTACAAATGTCTTGAGCTGCACTGAAAACACTTCCTCAACTCATGGCTTACTTTTCTACCAATTTTGATTGAAATCCAATATATGTTTTTATTTGTTGCCCTCCAAGGCAAGATAAACTGCAGTGACTGCTAACAAATGCAGAAAAATATATCCCCATCTAAATTAACTATTAGACATGTAGACATTGGCAAAATGAACACCTAATATTTAATATGTTCAAGCATAAAATATCCAGTGAATATCTGCCTATATTTACCAAACAAACAAACAGGGATTAAGAAAAGATTAATATGAAGGCATCTTAACAACTCATTTAGTTGCTTAAAATTGTTGATTCAATCTCTTTATGCAAGTGGAACAAATCTGCTTTTAGGTTGAGGTAATTTCATTTCTTTCTAATGTTGATTATTATTTATTATTTCTCATAAATTAATGGATATTACTTTGAAACAAGGTGGGTATACAATATACCATGTTTTCTGATTTTTTTAAAAAAAATCTAGATACACCCTCGACGGAAATGGCTTTTACTGTTCAGTGAAGAAAAAACCCTATACATCTGTTTTATTTTTAAGGTTAGTGCATTTCTCAGATCATTCCCATTTTGACCCCTGTTTCCTCTTTCCCCTGCTACATCCTGTGTTTTAAATGGGGATACTCTATCTATTGTGTTGTTGCTAGATAATTCAGTCAATTTGTTTATTTTTTTCTTTATCAGGATTAGAAAGCCTCAACTGTATTTGCACAGTTGTTGGGTGGAAGTTTTGTGTTTTGCTGTCGAGATTTGGTATGAAATCTGCAAAGGCCATGTCTTGCGGATTAACTTGTCAGTCAGAGAGAAAGTTTCTGACAATGTGAGAGAGTTCAGGACAAAGCCTCCCTCTGATTAGAATGTAAAGAGGAAGGAAAAGGCTGTGTGTGTGTGTGCGTGCACATGTTTCTATCCATCTGTCTGTCTCCTCTCTACTTACCCTGTCTCCATTATTCACTAATGTTGTCATTTCTTTTCCTCTCTGCCTGTCTGAAATGATGTCAAATAGCCTTGGATGGAAAGGGCTTTTTCTCTTTCTTCTTGCCTTTTGAAATCTCAGTTCACTGAGTGACACTCTGCTGGCCAAAATAATAGACTTTCAAAGTCTTTCCAGAGTGACTCACAAGACAGGGACCATGTAAAATAATGGTTGGCATTGAAGTTTGGAATAAAAGGCTGACTCCAAAGCAAGACACAGAAATTTCAAATTAAGTATCACTTTTTTGTTCCACTGTAATTAGACTCCAATATGAGGTATACCAAAGAAAGCAGTAGCAGTGTCCACAGCCCTGTTAGGCTCTTTGTTGGCATTGTTGCCCAAAAGCAAAAACAGCCCACTTTAACTCTAACCCAGCATTGTTTGGCTAATGTGCTCACCTGTGTGGATCCAAAGAAAATGTTGTATTGTGTGCTGCTCCAAAATCCACTCTGGTGACGTGTTTGCTTTACGCCACATTTATGCTACAAAACACAGGGTGGGTAAATTGCAGCTGGAAAACTGATGGAAACATTAGTTAACCAAACCACTTTATGGAAATTTACAGGTGTATATGCTCAGTGACCAAAATGAATTTGTATATCTGTAGCGCATATTGTATATTCTAAGGTCAAAAGACAGTGATGTTAGTATAATTTAATGTTACCATTTACAGGTTGTAGTGGCACAATGATTTGTTGTTTGGTCTAAGGGATTTAGTTAGCACCAAGCTGCACGGCTGTCCTGAACACCTTTTGGCTGCCATCAACAAGAAGGGCTGTGGGCCTTACTTGAACCCTGGTGAGCCAGCCCCAATCCTTGTCTTGGGTCGGCAACTGTGCACTGTTCTCTGTTATTGCTGTGGCTAAGAAACAGACAGACAGAACCTAAACCAAAATGATTGTTGGATAAGGGTTGTCATTTATTGTCCATCATAGCCTCAACAAAAGAGTTAAGCTGTCAGCAGCATGCTGCTCTCCTCTCTTCTCTCCACTTCTCTTTATCTTCTGGCATCTGCCCTCTGACCTGCTCATATTAGGTAAGAGCTCTTTCTAGACTGTTGACCAATCATAACACAAATAACAACCTGTGACTGTGACAAGAGTTCAACCTCTTTGTTACTGTCTCCACAGGAATTTAATATTATAAGCTTCACAAATGTCATTGGAGTGCTGTTGCATCGGATTACGTTAGACTGGAAGGTATTCTTCTTATATTGTCCATTCAACAGCAACATGCCACTCTCCCTTCTTGTTGTATCATGTATAGTAGGTAATGACTGCTTAGTGTAATATGTCCCTGCAATTATTTTAAACCATTGCAATGATGCACTGTTTTGTACATGAGGAAAAAATATAAATACTTACGAATACAAATACTTAACTCTCATCCTGAAACTTTTTTCTTTGAAATTATGATGAACTCACCATGGACTTTGATTTTATTGTCCTGACTTAATTGTCCAGTTCATACATATGTAAACACAGTTTTACAAAAAGTTAAAGTAAAGCTCCCCGCCACTTATCACTTTTATTTGTATTTATTAATTAATCCAAAAATCAGTTTTGAGTTTATCCAACATGCAATTGTGTAGATTTGATAGTACATGGATTGTTAATATCATATCTGAAAAGTTTTCTTGGTGATAGGTGTCACTTGTTGTGTGTATGAAAGTGTGTGTCCATGGTTACATAACATCTAAGTTCTTAAAATACATTCAGCAAAAAAAGTAAAAAAGTGTTGCTTTTATATCTCAGCAACAGGAAAGAAGGCAAGAACCAGAAAAAATAGAGATAAGTACAAATACACCACTATGTATTTCACAGTTGGAGTTGGAGTGTGCGGGGGGCTTGATGTCTGCATGATTCGCACGTGCTTCTCCAGCTGTGTGTAAGTGTGAGAGAGAGAGATACAGTCACTTTCTTGCTGCCTCTGATGTTGAGCTTGAACTCCCTCTGTGATGACTGCTGCTGTGCTTCAGCCTTTTATCTATAATGAGAAGATTATTATGAAAATTATAGATGATTATTTTTTAAAAGAAGTCAACAATCACAATAGATTGTTCTCAGGAAGCTCACTGCTTGACTTCTAAGGCCTCATCTCTTATTAACTGACTACATATTTATTGACGGAATGACTTTGAGTAAAAGGACAAAAAAGAACTTTTTCATTGGTCACCTAACAGCTATTTGTGCAACCAACCATATTTCGTATCATGTGTTTTTTCTTGAGATAAAGTTCCTGAATAGTAATTATATACTAATCATAGTATTTTAACATGTTCAACCGGCATATTTACAACTAGTGTTGTACCTTGCAATATTACTTGACACCCATTCATGCTCTTTTTGTATCCAGCAAACAGTTAATTGTGCAGCTTTCTTCATGTGCAAAGAAATGGGAGGATAGTGATAGAGAGGAGGTTGTTTTTCAATGCAGGCATGCTTTTCTTCCCTCTGTAAATCCTTTAGTTAGCTTGGTGAGGATTAGGTCTGAAAAGTCTCTCATTTGCCTCCAAAGCCCTCAGGGATTCATTGGTGAAGAAATCCAGCTTCTCTACTGCTTCCGTCTGAATTTTACTTTGGTATTTATTTATTTATTTATTTTTATTGCAGCCCACTTCTGATTTATGCTCTTTCATACCCTGTGACTGTCATCTTTATTAATTTCGACATTTTCTTGCTTAGGGATGTAGGAAGAAATGTCACATTTGACTGGCTGTCATTTTTTATGTGAGCTTGTGTCTATATTTCAGCCACGTCTTTTAAATCTGGACTGGAAAAGGTTAGAATAAAGAACTAGTATTCTTTTTTTATTATTGAGGGCGTAGTAGGTGGCGATGGTGTACTGGAGTGCATTATATTGAATGGTGTTCCTAATATTTTGTCTACTCCATTAACATCCATGATAACGGCACCCACTACAACCTCAATAATAAACATAAAGTAGAAGTATCGCCTTTCTGACAATGTCAACAAAAAGTGAAAATGTACAAGCTTTGTAAAGGTAGAATTTATGGCAGAGCTGTTGTATTGGATTGCAATACAACAGCATTGGATTGCATTAGATTGCACATTTGTACCTAATAAAGTGGCCGGTGTGTGTGTGTTTTTTGTGTATATATATATGAAAGCTTTTGAGCGTTTTCATCAGAAAAATGTTTTCCACATTCCCATATGAATAACAAGGTACATTGAATAGACGAGGATCCCAGTGGAGCTTACAGCCTGAGGCTATGTGGGATATACCCTAATGGAAAACAGCTCCAGGATAAAGGTAATGGGTGGTAAAGACTACTGGAACTTATCAATGGGATAAAAGGGACAAGCTTAGAGGGATGGGGTCTATTCCACCAAGTATCTGACTGAAATCGTATTTCTTCCTTAAGGCTAGACTTCAAAACTATCCCCAGTGTGAAACAATGCCTGCTCGGAAGGAATACCTGTCAATTAATAGTCAGTTAGTTTTGCTCACCTTTTCCTGTGGTATGGCCTCTTGAGGGGTGATTCTTAATGTTCTTAAGAGGTAAGGAATGTCTTCCCAGGTGGAATATGTAGACTGTGACAAAAAAGTTGATGAAAAAAGAACTTGAACGTGATTTATTTAAATAAATATGTTTTGCATTTCAAGCAGTGCTCCAAGTTGTTTTTATCTGGCTTTTATCTAGAAACTCAAAACTATGCCTTGAAATTGAAACTATTATCGTTTTTTCTTGGTTTTTGTCTTTTAAAAAAAGTTTCTTTGCTTTTAAGTAGAACATAATGCAAGAAGATGGGAGGTTCTGAAGAGGGTGCTTTTCCTCATGAATTTAAGTAAACCAACATCCAGACTATCCAAGCGAGTTATTCTAGTGTTTTAGGAAAAAAAAACCCAAAAACAAAACATTGAACAGAAACAATTTTCCTCTGTCACTGAAGGATGGACTGTATGAAGCTGGGTTAAACAAAGAAAGCAAGAGGGACTATGTTGAGAGATGAGTGGAGGGGAAAGTCAGAGTCATGGCCGGTGATGATACAAACAACCTCAAACATCCTTTGCTCCTTGCTGAATGAAAGAGGAAGATATGAGAGAGCACAATGAAAGAAATGATGATGGACTATGATCCGAGATGAGACGAGAGGATAGGCAGTCATGGCCAGTGATTATATAAACAACCTCTACATCAGACTAGCAGAGTTCCCATGCTTCAGCTTGACACATGCTCTTTCATTCATTAACGTCTTTCAATCAGTGTGCTGGTATCCTTTCAGCTGGTTAAATGCACCCCAAGCTTTCTACACTCAACAGAGTTTCAATCTTTATAGATTTATGTGGATGGTTTTATGTTAAATGGCAGTACTTATGACATTCACTGTGACCAGCTGGACTCAATTCAGGCAGCAGGGATACATGGTGACACCATTCTTCAACTGAAGAAGTCCCAATGTTTTGCTTGATGTCCTTGAGGGTTTCTGTTTTTGTCTGGCTGACCTCCCAGCTCCATGTGGAGGGGGACAACTGTGGTACAAAAAGAGAATGTTTTATCTTCTGGAGTCATTATTTTATTAACCCTGTGGTTTTAGTTAACTATAATCTCATTGTTTAAGCTTAAGACCCTTTGATGCTTTCATAGTGGTCAGTAGTAGTACAAAATTCATAAGCAGATGTAAGATTCAGTTAATGTACGGGTGAATTCAAGAGCTTGCATTCAAGAGAAGCCCTTTTCAGGAACTGCTGGTGTGTTATGGGAAATCTGGTTGGCCTTTCAGCTACGTTGGGACCCTATTTGTGCGTTTCAGATCTTTAAATGGCTGCTGCTATCATCAAATGTTAATGTTAAAAGCAACTGTACCTATGTACAATTGCATATAAGTCTTATGTGTTGGAAACAACACATATGAATTGTATATAAAAAATTGATTTGTTCCTTGCAGCTCTAAAGTGTTGCATATTTTTCTCTTTGGTTGACCTTGTAGTTCATGTATAAATTGTACGTGGCTCAAAAGGCTTATGATGATACTGTATGATTCTTCTGCAGTTGTTTATGCTGTGAGTGAAGTACTGTACCAAAAAAAGACTGAACCAGTACAGTATAGAGTCACAGTGATATATTATTGACCAAGCTACAACTTAATACAGCAGCATCTGCTGAAGACCCAGGCCCAGCAGCCACAACAGCAGATCAAAATGCCAAGTTCTCCACAGGAATGCCATGCCAAGCTAGAGGCTGTTTTACATTCTTGGGTAGCGCCTTATCTTGGCAGTCGTCTGCAGTTTCGTTTTTTAGCATTACAGATTGGCCTCTGCTGCCGTAGGGTAGCTTTTTTAAGTAAAGAGTCCTGCTGGAGCCTGATCTCTTTGACTCCCCCTCACTGTGTCATTAAGCCAGAGAGAAGTGAGAGTCACTGTATCTCAGTTGGGAATCCTCTTTAACTGAAGCCTCCTGTTCCCTATGGGAGGTAATGTGGTTCCAGTATGCTGGTTGAGGGGGTCCCATACACTCCTATTAGAGATTTCTTTAAAACGGTAATATGTGTATTTGTGGGATAATTGGGCCATTGGCAGGCTTTTAAGAAAGTCAACAGATAAACAATGTCAGATTACATTTTCAGGGGAGCAGACTTTTGTTCTGCTGTCAAGATTTCAGTCCTCATTGGTGTTCTTTATTTAGATTTTATCTCATAAAAAATTAGTTTGGAGAAAACATAGGAATACATTTATTTGAAAAAAGTAACATCTAATAAGTGTGCTCTTTCTGTCTTTTCTCTCTCTTTTGCATACACTCCCTTTGGACTTCCCTGAAGCTGAAGAGTATGCTGTTGAAGGTAAGACTGATGCTTTGCTTCTCAGGCCCTCTGATGGCTTCCCTTTATGCTGTCATGGATGCTGATGCTGGCTGCTTGTTTAATGCTCTGTGCCCTCCCTCTGGGGAGGGGCATTGTCAGTTTGGACTGCGGTTTTAAGTGACTTCAAGGGGGGCTAAATTACAGTTTCCGAATAAGACAAAAGTGACAGATGTACAACCCAAATTATCCCTGTTATATCCCTTGTTTGTTTTATCTTGTGTTTTTAAATTTTATTTTGTTTTGTGGTTTCTCTTTTATAGACAAGAATATAGCTGTATAATTCACACAAGAATATATTTATGCACTTAAAAATAGAAAAATGTCAAGGCAGCTTGGCATTTGTGAGTCAATTTACCACTGACAAGGTTTTGTTAAAGTTAACAAGATATGACATGCTGAATTTGAGATGCTGTCTTCCTGCTTTTTTCCCTGTCCTATCTACAACAAAGGTGAATGACGGCTGCCACTTGGGGCCCCTGAGGGGCCTCATTAGCCCTTAGGCCAGGCACTAAGCCAGTGCTGGGTGTGGCAGACTTTATGGATAGATCAGCTTTAGCTTGTCTGTCTGCAGGCTGTTGCCTGGCTCAGCTCTGCGCTGTTCACGAGGAGGTTCACCCACTACTTGACTATCTGTTTGTCAGTCAAATCAGACACTCAGATTGACAAAAACAGGCTTTTTTGAACTTGTGCGTTGTGTGGTGAACTGGTGTCTAGGCGTGGGTGTGTGCGTATGTTTGCATGTTTTGGATTTGCATTTCCTGCTTGCTGAGTTTGAGGTGATGTATTGCCTATCACACAGTCTGAACCAGCAAGGGAAATCACTGTGACAAACACCTTCTTGCTCTAAGTTTGTCTTTAAAGCTGAAAACTTAAATGCTGCAGTTATTTCTCAATCCTTGTACCAATAATGAGTTGTTTATCTTGTGGCATTTTGTAAATACAGAGGCATATGTCATAGTTTAATTTCATTGTTATCAGCTAACCCAGTGAAGTTCTGAATTCTGGTCTGGGCTTGGTATGTAATATGTGGACACTTGTAGACTGCTTAGAAGCTGACATTTTCTCAGTTTTTCCTACATGAGAAATGCAAGCTTCCTGTAATGACTTTATGTGTGTGTGTTGTGCGTGAGTGCCCTTGTAGCCTGGTCCCATGTCTGTACTGTGGAAGCCCTTGATGGGAAAATGTCAGGGGAAGTTAAGAGAACAGCAATTGTTGGACAGCGTAGCCCCTCCAGACTGATGTTGAATGAGGTGAGGGGTGAGAGAGCTTTGTGAAAGAGAGTTGTAGAGTGAGCAGAAGAGGGTTGCCTTATGCTGTGATGAAGAGTAGTGATTTTACTCTGACAGACACAAGGGAGATAAGGCTCCTCCCAGGCCTAACCTGTTAACTTTCTGACTACAGAAGTTAAACCAGACTGTACAACAGATGCACAGTGCAGAGTTACGGTAAAAAGTAGTGGACCTAAGTACCAAATATTTTGGACTGTTTGTGTTTGGGAATGTCAAGCCAATGTCACTCAGGCCTAACCTTTTATCTCAGTACCTGCAGTTTTCTTACTGATTGTAAATGTTTCTTTGTGCTGGGCAAGGGCAGGCATGGTAGGTTCGTTCCCTATTAATAATGTGGGCTCCCAGCAATTTGCAAGAGCAACATCTTTCCTTGTGCAGAGGTCTAGGTGTTTTCTGCAGTTACACCATAACTCTAATATGAAAGACCCCTTGGGTTTTTAAAGAATTTAAAAAATGGGGTTTATTTTGACTCAGAACATTCTCCAGGTAAAGAATACATTGTTTGATAGAAAAACTAATAGAGAAAAGTACTTAAATGTAAATGCTAATGCCTAAATTAATTCGTGTTCTCTGAAGAAATGTAATTTAATTTAAAACAAGGAGTTGTGTTTCCAATGTGTTGTGTATCAACAAGACAGCTCAATAGGAAATTTAATTAATGGCTCATTGTCTGTGATACCAAATCCTTAGAGTGCTTCTGCACTCTTTTCTCCTCTATTTTTGGGGTTTCCCTGTGACCCTATTTGGGCTAATTAGTGTTGGTGACCATGTGTTCAAAGGTTGGTTGAGTGATGATGTGGAGAAATGTTGAAAGCCCCAGGGAGGCCGGTGCCCCTGGAAGGTGGCTGTTGGCCCTTGCTCTTCCATCGAAGGGCCTCGATTGATGATCTGCCTGCAACACTGACCTGCTTTCACTGGTGAGCAAACCGTGTACTGCCATCTGCGTACTGATAGCCAAACATGTCCTCTCCCTGGGGAGCTGCTTGTGCAGTTTCATTATATAAGCATAGGTTTACCCCATTGCCTGGTGCAGTGGTGTTGCTGTAGTGGCTGGTAAAGAGATGACACTAACACTGAAGGTAGTGGTAGCCTAGAGGTTAGACAAATAGGATAATGACCTGATCTATAGAGAGAAAACAAACTGCCAACTAAGTGTTCTTGTGCAAGGTATTGACTACCTTACTGGACCAGATTGTGTTAAAAGTGCTTGAGAAAGGAAGCCTGTAGTGGTATTGTTGAATTGTTGGTTTGAATCTATGTAACTATGCTAAACACAAAATAAGCACCAGATACCAGCCAAATGCTAGTAAAATATGCAAGTGTCTGGTAGATTTGCTTCCCTCACCAGCCAAAAACAACAATGGTAATTTATTGAGTGGCTGGTAAAATTTCAACATTCCCAAGCCATTTGGCCGGTGGACAAAAAAGTTAATTTTGCTTGTAATTATGTAAATGTGAAGCATAGTTTCTTAAACAGGCCTGTTTGTGGTCAGCTGACCATCCTGGTAAAGAAAAGTTTACAAAAAAGGAAAAACTGAATATTATAGAGGCAGTAAAAACACAGGCTGTTCATTCAGATGCAGAAGGATAGCCATTCAAAATTTTCTTTCAACTGATGGTTTGACATACCATGACCATGGCTGGGAGAATAACTAGTTCATATACAGAACTAGTTCATATACAGTTGGACAATACATATCAAATCTAAACCTGGTCAGTGTGGCTGGCCTCTGAGACTGGCTGATAGATTTCGTGACTTGGTGCTTTGTTTGGATGAGGGATGTTCTGAACTGCCCACACTGATCTTAATCAATCTGATCAAGGCTAATGATCTTTTCTCTCTGAGCCACGCAGACCTCCAACTTAATCTCATCCCCGGGAGAGGGTAATAACAATTTTTTCCCCCCCGATGTAAAAAAAAAAATGGAAGTTTGATGTTGGCCGGAGATACAGGATTATAGATTTGAGTGGGCCCTGTGGTTATACGAGATTGCTTTGGATCATCCAAACCAGATTATGGATTTTGTTCTTATTTGCTCAGGAGAAATAAAACAAACTCATAGACCAATAACTTGTTTTTCTAAATGCTTGTGCGTCAAGGCAGCAGAAGAAGAAAATACACAGTCAAGCAAATATTAAATGTACCAATGTCATTGTGGCATTAACCTAGATTTTATTTGTTTCTGGAACAAATGGTGCTTATACGTGATCCTTATTCAAATTCCAACTGCTGTTGGAACCATTGGCTAAAAGACAGGCCACCTGGGTGATGAAAACAGTTTTGATCTTGCCAAAAAATGGTACATGAGAACGATAAGGTATTTATTTATATAACGGTATAAAATAACAATGCTATTTGTCCATTCCTCCGATCAATAAAGCTTAACTGTGCATTTTTCATTGAACGTGCGAGAGATTTGCAGTGTTCAAACAAAGTAATCGATTGTGGAAGATTGCTGGCTAGCTTTTTACTCACAAGTACTTGAAAAGAATAGGCTGCAAACAAACACGCGCGCACACACACACAGTAACCTCAATGGATGGAAAAAAATTGCCAGGAAGGGTGGAACAGAGCTGAATGGCTTCTTTCTTCAGCTCTGAAATTGCTCAAGAGCCTTTGGACAGTAGGATGCCTTGATGTTGCCTCTGCCTGCCCAGCCTCTGCCAGATGTTGCAGTGAGATTAAGCCTCCTCAGGTCCTGGAGGAGCCAAAGTCCAGCCATGCTTGCTCTCACAAGACGTTAATTTCACCCCACACAGCTCACACTCTTTTCTCTCTTTCCATTTTACTGCTTTGTGATAACAAAGTCTAAAGGGATGAAGTAGGCGTCCACTTGTGAGCAACTCCAGATGCTTCAGTGTCAACATGCGTGGCCTCAGGCAATACTGTTTACTATGATGGAGAGAGAAATGAATTGGACAATGCATGGCCTGGAGTTCTGGATGTTGTATAGTGTTTGTGTGTGTGCATGAAAGAGCATTGGGTGGGCCAAATTTTGCTGAGGTTTTTCTTTGTTTTCTTTTGCATTTGCCGACTACTACAGTCCTGTAAAACTCCAAAATGGCTACATATTTGCTAATTAAGCGTCTGTCTGATACCTCTGTACATACTCCATATATTTTGTTGACTTTGTAATCCTGATGCTTTTCACTATTGGAGTTTTGTCAAAATTTGCTCCCCAGGTTAGTTAAATTCTTTTGACTCATTTGAACTATTTGATTCAATTTGGAGTAAGGTTTTGTAGCTGAAAGGTTGCAGCAGACTTTATACCCTTTTGAAAGACCACCACCAGTATTTTTTACATATTACATTTTTCACAACTTTGTTGAAATCAACACCCTTGAGTTGACTATTTTCCCTCTACCTACCACACAAGTTGTAGGTTCAGCACTTCTTATATATTACAGTGACATACCACAATGAGCTTTTGGAGGGATTTCAATGCTTCCTTCAAAGTACTCCTTCCTCCTGTGTACTAAAATGAGAATTTGATGTTCACCTATGTCCCTTTGTTACTTTTGAAATAGGAGAAAAAAAATATTTTAAGCGTTTCCCGTTGGACTTTGGGATTTTGAGATATATGGAGTTTATATCGCTCTCGTTTTGTTTTGTCTTCTTGCCGTGTATATGTACTCCGGACATCTCTGCCTTCCTTTCCTTTTACAGATTCTTCCATTCTTTTTTTCTGTCCTCTCTTTTTCATCTCAATCATCATCTTCCCTCTTCTGGCAGATCAACTTATAGGTTGTAGCTAAGAGGCTTTTTGGCGAGATGCCTATATAAGAAGCTGTGAAATACAGCTTTACTGAGTTATTGAAGGCCATATAGACTGGACCAGAGAAGAGCACGCAAAAGAATAAGAGGTGGACCCAGGTTTATTTGCTGGTGCCCACATTGTGTACTGAATACTGTGACATTTACATTCTTACTTGTTTTCACAGCTATGAAATGTAATTGAATTGGAAGACATTTATTTGCCCACATATTGCAATATATTCAAAGGCAACACCTCAACACTCCAATGTTAGCATCCATTTTAAGTCCTTAATAAAGCTTTGACCTTGGTCTTTTGGAGGCTCTTAATGTTTGACGCTATCATAAGATATCATAGTAACTAATGTACAAAGTAGGTGATTAACCTACCAGAGCTATGCTGGCAGTGGTATCAGTGTGCAGTTTAAGCCCTATTGGGAATAGATCAGATTAACAGTTGAATGTGGGATAATGTAATTATTAGCTGAGCATCTCTGTCATTTGTCTCCCTTTTTTAAATCTGCTATGTCCATACATCCTGCATACCATACTGCTGTCAAAGATCCTGGCCTATAAGGTACACATAAATAAATAAATAGATAAACAGAAAAATAAATGAATGAATTAACGGTAACCTTGAATAACACAGACCTGTTGGAACTGACAAGATTGATGCTACTCTACTTCCAATTTGGCTAAAATAATGAGAACAAACAAACAAACAAACACACAAAACAATGCGCATCTATGATTGTAAAGGAGTCACAACCCTGGATCATTTGCAACTTTCCTTTGCTCCTGCACCCATGTTGATAATAGTGGTGCCACAAATGATGGAGATCTTTTAATGCTTAAGACATGGCCATTGATCATGTACATTGTCCTAAAAACTGATGTGTTCCAAATAGCACTGTACATGATTTCATTAAATACATTCAAAGTGAGACATCAAACAGGTTTAATTAGTCATTCATAGGAATGGAGAAGTATCCCAAAGCACAGATCTATGCAGTGTGTGTGTGTGGCTGTGTATGTGGGTGTATACTGGCATGCTGGGATACATGTAGAAGCTGACACATTCCTATTTTCCACCTAACACCCACTGTCACTTTCATAACCAGATTTGTCCGCTGCTCAAGTCAAGAGTCACTGCTTCTTCTTTTTTTTTTTCCTCTCTCACCACACAACTTGCCATTATTTCCTCAGTGTTAGAACACTCCTGTTGTGTACCTGCAGCCTTTTCTGAATTCAATTATGCCATGAAATGCCACTGACTGCAAAGCTAAGAGTCCATGCTGGCCAAGTGACACTGTGAGAGATTGCGTTTGGGCAGGGCCCGGTGAAAAGTCCATCTCCTGCCCGTCCCCCAGCCGACAGCCAGTGCTAAGAAAATAAAAGCACTCACACTCACTCTCACTTCCATCCGGCTGCTAAGCCAAAAGGTTGAGGAAAGTCGTTACTGCCAAATTTATCTTTCTCGTAGGTGTGTGTGCATGTGTGGTTTTTTTTTGTGTGTGTGTTTTTGTGTGTAAATATGTTCCTCTTAGGACAGACTCTGCAGTCCGCTTGCTTGTGTCTGCATCTGTGTGATGCATGCATATATGCTGGTGTGTGTTTTCCCACTTCATAACTTAACCTCTTCCAATCCCCCCCTCCCTACCATAGATCCATTTTTAGGGAGGGACAGGGGATCTTTAGGGGGAGATAGCAGGTCAGCAGTATGTGCCACATAGAAGTGGTATATATCACCTGAAAGCTGGGAACCTGAAGGTTAATTTAAGATGCAGTTCAGCACTGTGTGTCAAGTTTTTCTAGTCATAAGTCTGTAATAAACATTGAGTTTTGGTTAGGCACCTATTTAACTTTTGAAAGTTTAGAGTATATAAGAGCTTAAAACATTATGATGAAAGTATATGGTGGCCATTCCCATGCTCAGTTATGTCTCATAATTTGTTGCAGCAATTTTTGGGTTTATCATTTGTTATACAGATTTGGTGCAAAATGTAACCATTTTTGGCCAGTTGGGAATTGATAAAAAAAAATGTTCAAAAGTCCCTCCAAAATACCACTTTAAGACACCAAGACCTTGAGGAACACCATAGAAAAATTCATGCTGTGATTTGGTATCAAAAACTTTTGACATTTGGCGATTTCTCTAAGAATTGCATTTTTCGGCGATTGGATGGCGAACACTTCTGTTCTGGAAATTGCTCAGAAACCCCCTTATTGTCAATATACCCATGAAATCCTCTGAATGCCCTGGTCTCTAGTTTGTAGTTGTAAAGTTTCATGAGGCTGTGACTGTCCTAGAGGTCACAATAAGTCATTTTATACAGTGAGGTCAAGTTTCAAAAAATGGTCTCACTACAATGAAATGGCTGCTACGGGGACTAAGATCATCACACATGAATACAATTAGGCTCCTTGAATCCACAAGAGTCTCAGCTTTCCAGTCATACCCAATTTATGCAATTCCAAGACTGTTTAGGGACCCCAGTATGTAGAAATATTCAAATACACCACTTTTAGAATAGGTGAAAATAGCATATTTATACTGCATACAAAAAACTGCATGGTTTTCAGCTAAAACTGCATAGGATTAGCATAAAGTGGACATGTCTGTAAAAGGGAGACTCATGGGTACCCATAGAAGTCATTTTTATTCAGATATCTTAAGGTTAGAGGTACAGAAACCCCTTTGAAAATGGCCATGCCAGTTTTTCCCTCACCAAAATTTGGCCTAACTTTGGAGCGTTATGTCATGGTAGCTCCCAACAAGCTAGCATGACATGGTAACAATGGATGCCTTAGGTCGTCTAGTTTCATAAGACACCAGAATCTTCACTCCGGCTCTAATCTTCACTCTAGCCTGCTACAGCCTCTGAAAGACAGTTATGTCAGCCGAGGATGCCGGAATCCTTATGGAGTTTAAGAGGTTAAGCTTGTCTAAAGACACACTCCTCTGAAGTCTAATACCACACCGTCATACAAATTCAGCCTCCCTGCCTGAGTCATTTTCTCAGTCCAGAGCAGACAGGTTCTTCACTCTGATTGATTCACCGGGTGAATGTTTGTTTTAACTGTCTTGTTTAGGGCCTGGCCTTTATTTGTTGTCCAATTTTCATTTAGAAGGCCTACAATTATGTATGAAGGGCTGTTGGTGGCACAGAGGCAGTGCAAAGAGAAATGGTCTGGTAATATTGAGATCAATAGGCTGGTGAGATGAATGAGAGTGACCAATAAAAGAAGGGAAGTGGGGAATAGAGCTATTCTCTGCTCATCTCTCCCTCAGTTACATAATGGGAAAATAGTAACACTTGACTGAGCTTGTTTTGCCACTGAATACCTCCCTCCGTTTGAATGTGAAATGATATTCTTTTGGAATTCAAGTAGGGTAGATTGGAGAATGTGTTTTTCTCTTCTTGCTTGATCCTCCTTTTTTCTTGCATTTTCCATTTTCTGCTTAGTGGAAAATCAGAGCAAACCAAGGCATTTTTGTAGTAAAGCGCAGTGTTTACTGCAGATCTAGAAAACTCTGCCACGATGTGAGGTCAGTTAAACAATACCTTTCACCCAAGATCAAGCCTTTTTACATGTACTTATTCAAAACCTGATCTGTGATGTCTAAACATGTTCTAATCCATACACATCCTGAGTATCATCACAGCAGTTAACCACAAAAAGCACACAGAGTTTTTACTGTCCTTGATGATGCAGGCTTTGTAATCAATGAGTGATACAGAGCTGGTTGTTGTATTTCAAAGGTCCTTATGTTTGAAAAGTAAGTAGACAAAAAAAAATATAGTCACAAGTATTAGTGTGCGCTTAAAATGTAGGCTTATAAAATGTAAAAAAGTGCTTGGGAAAGACAACTGGACATTTAAGTAAAAAAAAAAACAAACAAAACCTCAAGATGATGACACATACCAAACCTGTCAGACCTAAACTTGGAATTTTTGCAGACCATCTCCATAAAGATTTGTTAGCTTTTGTTAATTGTAGTAATGCATGGGCGAAAAGCACTTGATTAATAAGAAGAATAAAAGCATTTGAAACTGTATAAAAATTACAAAAAGTAGTGAAAGCATTGTCACATCTCCAAGATCTCCAAATATCTTTAGGCTCAGCTAACAAAATGTTTGAGTTAAGAATCCAGATGTATGTTTTCCACATTAATTCTGTCTCTACTAACAAAGTATATGGTGTGTGCCTTGGTGATAGACTCCTCTGATTCATTTCTCGTATGTTGATGATTAGTTCTTGTTGACAACTTGACATAAATCCAGGATTTATTGTTCTTAGATTCTAGCCAACAATTTAGTCTAACTTTTCACCACAGCTACAGCACCAAGTCCAAATCTGCAAAGTCACAGATTTAGTCAGACTTTGCTAGATTAGGACCAGGCCTTATATTACTTCCTCTGTCCATGAAAGCAGAGTCAGACATCACATCCTTTTGAATTTTGAATTCTAATTTTTAGCAAATTGCTGTTTTCCACCCGTAGTCCCTGGGCAGGTAAGTAGAATAATAATATAATTAGAAAATTACACAAATTACACATGTATCATTTCAACATGTATCCCATTCCCTAATTTCAAGTAAATTACACCCACATTGTAATATTCAATGTTTTGTTGTTTTGTACATTACAAAGTGAAGTGGGCAAGGCTCAGGATTGCCATCTTATAATGTAGAGGTCAAATCTGTGTCAGTCTTACTGTACAACATTTGGTACTTAATCGGTACCACAATTGTAATTAAACAAAAACATAGTTAATTGGACCATGTCTGTGGATGCTGAGAATAGTATTTATGCCATTTTCTTGTTTTAAATGCCAGATAAACAAAGGATAGAAGAGACACATTTTCTAAATGGGGGATATACACCAGTCTGAAAGCTGCTATTTGGAGTATTTTGAGGCCATTATGTTACTAAAACAGTTGCCTAATTGAGAACTGAATACTGAATGAGTGCTTTCTTGTCCTGTAGGAAGTTGGCTTTTCTTAGTTTATGGAAAATGAAAATTGACAAAACAAAGACATTTTTCATAACATTCCTGTTTGAGACATCAAATTTGATTAACATTGCATTTATATTGCAGCACACACAGGGGTAAGTGTTTTGGTAATGAATATTATGGGGGATCTCTGCTGTTCTAGACAGCTCGGTAAAAAAAACAGATCATTTTGTCTACACAGCTGATTCAAACTCAACATGACAAAATTACAAAGTCTTTTTAGCAAACACTTTAGCAAACTATACAGCAGGGCATTTCTTCATTCATCACAGCCGGTCTCCAAAAAATGTTTTTATTCATCAGTGTTTAATTAGTAATTTTTGCTCTGCTACTGTGAACATCACAGCCCTCTCACTTACTTACTACGTCTTCTCCATTTTGAACTGGTGTGAACTGTGTCTTTTAATAGTTCAAATCAGACTGAGCTAGCATGATTGAGATTGATTTATTGAGTTAACCCTGAGTATATTTTGTGCTTAAGCCAAGTCAGGATTCTCATATCGAGCTCTGCTTTTTGTGGCCTTGTTTGTGCAGTTGCACGCTAGTTTACGATAAACAAAACAGACATCTCTGAGATAAATAATTAGCTGAACTGTCCCTTTTACAACATCCCTGCAGACAAGACTCGCCTCTTTTTTTCTCTCCACTGTCAGTATGGCCTAACCGCTATGATGAGTTATCAGAAACACCATAAATTTGTTCAGCAGCTGCCACAAAGCCTCACTCGCTACAGCTCTTATTTATTTATCTGTCGCCTCTCCAATTCTATGGGGACCAGAGAGGAGGAGCTATAATGCCACAGACCCTCAGTGCTCCCTGAATGGGCTGGGTTAGGCCTGGTGTGCTTGCTTTCTCAGCATGTAATCATTTTGGGGGGAGGAAGAGGACGGTGGGGGTGTAGAGGGAGATGAGAGACAATGAGCAAAAGAGAAGAATGCAAAGAGAGGAAGAAATAAATCGTTAGGGATGGGAAACAAGAGACAGGGGATGGAGTGAGGAATAAGATTGGCTGAGGGAAATCTCAAGAGCTCAGGCGTCAGACCAGCAGGCTGTTTCAGTAGAAGGAGACATGGCCTAGATACTTCACTAGGATTCACTGTTAATGACTGTTCAGCTTGGCCAGGGTTTCATTTTGTCAACTAAGCCAGTGGCATTATACACCATGTGGCTTTTTAGCCATGTCTGTGTGTGTGTGAGGAAGTCTGCAAGGACAACATAACAGTGAGTGAATTAACTTCAAAGTAGCTATGATTTTTACACATCAACTATTGTAGTGTTCAAATTTCTCTAACATATGAGTATATATCTCTTTTGCAGGTAGGATATGATCTAACAAGTTATCAAACCCGAGCTCTCAGTTTGATGGATAATGTCCCTAACCACTAGGTTCATCAACCAGCTGAATTTGCTCCATATTGCTGTGGATATTTTGGTGATCAAATCCTCATTCACATTTCTATTTTGAATTGAGACTGTCAGTCCTTGTATCAACAGGTCAGTCAATTTTATTCTCAGGGTTGTTGGAGTCATCAGTCCTGGAAAATGAACATGTTGAAAGCAAGCAATGTAGCAATCCTGGTGCCACAGGTGGTCACTAAGCTTGTACTCCATATTGGGCCTTGAAATCTATCCTAGCAATTTGATTTCTGCAGGTTTCACCAGGAAACTGATAGAAAGACAACCGTTTGTTTTTATGGCTTGACAGAAGCCAATAAATGGAAACTGATCCAATCCCCCAGAACCTCTTCTTCCTCTCCTTTGCTTTGTCTTCTTTTGCAGACTGGAAACACACAAATAAACATACTTACCCCTGTGCAGAATCCAGAGTACATCCACATCACTGCAGTAGATTGAGCATGTGAATATGTCTGTGTGCACATGGCCATGAGGGTGTGTGTCTGTGTCTGTGTCTGTGTGTGTGTGTGTGTGTGTGTGTGAGTGAGAGAGAGAGAGAGAGAGAGCAAAAGGTGCTTGTGCATGTTGCAGGGCCCAGATTAAGCTGTCACACAGGCTGTGAGTGGTTGCAGACAGACTGATCAATGTGGGCCAGCTTGCAGATAATAAAGTGGTTGGGTCTCCCCTGATGCCTTTAATTGAACAAGTGTCGCTAGCTTGGCCCATCTGGACAGAAACCATCCTGGGAATTGGGTGTTTTCATGTGGTCTGTGGTCTGAATGGTTGGTGAGAAAGTAAATTTGGAGCCATGACACCCTGTGAGTAGCCCAGGATACAGTAAAGAGGCAACATGTGGGAGGACAAACAGGCAACATTAATCTTTTAGCTTAATGCGCTCAATCTGCACTGTACTGTAAATGTAGCCTACTCCTGTTTGTGCTTGAGTGTGTCCTCCTTCAGAAAGGAATTATGATTTAAACTGTGATACTAAACATTTTATAAACATTCCACTCCTTAATTTATCATTTCTCAGTTCAGTGTCAGTGAGGCTTTGAGTCTGTGTTGGATAATCTAACAACAGCAGAGAGAGTAGGAATCTTATTTTGTAGTTTTTCATCAAAGTCAATATTGTTTGACCTCATCTGTAAAAGTTTTAGCTAGCACTATTCTTTATTTGTGTGTGTTCATATCTCTGACCCTCAGGACCAGTATAGGTGGATTGTACTGTTTGCTCTTAAAATTGAGTCCAGCTAAAATGTCTTCAATTGGAAAAAGTGCACATATTGTTCTGTCAGTGACACAACTTCAAGTGAAAGGCCGTCTCTGAATGTGCTCTGGCCTTAGTTCCTTTAAAATATGAAAATAGAGCAGTGTGTGAAAGCACATTTATTTACATCCTAGAGGACCAAAGGCATAAACATAAACTGCCTAAGGGTATTGCTTCTGCATGCAGGGAGAATTTATTACAATCGAGGAATTCTCTTTTTTGTGCATGTATGTGTTTTGCTGTTTAATTCTTTACCACTGTCAAAGATCCTACAGTTAAATCTGCAGGCACTAGGGAGTGCAAGATGAACAATTCAACGCCTTAAGCGAGTGGCCCAGTTGAATAAGATAAGGTCAGAACTCCACTCCTGATTTAGAGGATACAGAGCAGCTCCCATCTGGACACTGACAAGAGCAGCCTCCCTCTTCTCTCTAAGCTAAGTCAATGAAGAGACCTTCTACCTGCCTCGTTCGCTGTTTCTCCCCTCCGTCAGCCAGAGCCCCTATACACTATTCATAAACTTGGGCAGAGGGTTGTCTGACCTTTTTGCTGAAATGTTAGGGCAAATGAGTTGTCAGAGTAGTGGACGTGGCAGCCATGCTAAGTCCCAGCTCCGGTCCTATACTCTCTAGCTCCAGCCCACCTCTCTTTTTTTCACCTTTTCACAGCGAACCTGCCCTTTCTGCCTCTGTAGTATTAGTCCCACCACCACCACTTACTGTCATGAAGTTCTGATTGCAGAACAAGGCGCGCAGAAAAGATGCAAAATATTTTGAACCATGATGTTCACACATATTCACAAAGTTATCACAAAGAGGCGAATGCAAGTTATTCTCACACTGTCACATGCCCACTCCGAGAAAACTGGCCTTCAAGCTTATCAAATGCAATACAAAAAGGCAGCCCTGTGGTCCATTCCTGCTGGTAGCTTTTTCTCCCCAGGTAAACTGCAGGTCAGTCATTTCAATCAGAAATGAGTGTAAAGTGCTTTACAGCAGTCTGATAAGCATCCTTTGTGAATCACTGCCCTAATTCAGTCTGTACATCACAAATCCTTGAATTACTATCACCCACTTTTACCCTGAAAACAGAGCAGCTTATAATGAGCCCAAATGCAAGCAGCACCCTTTTAAAGCAGAGTAAACACTAAGCTTGCTGAGCCACTGGCCCCCAGGGTCTCCGCATATTCATTACCTTACGTAATGGCTTTTTAAAATAAACCCCACTGCATTCAGCAAGCATTAGTTATTCCTGCATAGTAATTAGCTATTCCAGACTGCTTTTTGTGTATGTGTTACTGCTGGTGTGCTTTTTCAAAACACAGAACAAAAGTGAAACTTTGTGGTTACTCAGGAACAAGCCACACATTTATGTTTCCACTCGAACTATTCCACTCTTAACAGATTTGTACAATCTTACACTTTGGCTTTTAATTTTTTAGACAGAAGGATACAGAGGGGTGATGTGGCAATGCAGGAGCTCGGTTACCCCTAGATTTTAAGCAGCTTTGCATACTATACTAGCTAGCCCTCAGACCTGATCCATCAGCTCAGATACAGGAATATTTTACTTGTGATCAAAAGCACCCCTCATTTCCTGTATTCCCCTCTACTTGCCAATTTGTCCTCTGCCTGAACTTGATCTTATCTTGTGGTTCAGGGCTCAAACTCATCCCCTCTCCCCATAGACCTCTTGCCTTTACTTTCTGACCTTAGCCTGACACAGATCCTGCCTTTTGAAGACAAGTGAAGATCAAGTGTGGATCAAGGGGTTAGTCGCTCTGGTGATACAGGGTTTTTTTCCGTCTCTGTCTGTGGTTTGTATATGTCTGTGCTCTGTGGGGCGATGAGTTCTGCATGCTAAATTTATGCAGTAATTGGGTGTGTGCCTGTTTGCCGTTGGCTCCGGCTCATCATTTAGATTGAGAGGAAATCTATGGAAGGGTGGTAAACATATTGCTAAGTAAGGGGAATGTAGGCCTGTGAGTGTCATTGCACTCAGTGCTGTGTACATAGGATGATAGCATGCGGACAAATGCCCCCACTGTCATTGGAGGTCAGCTTTTTTATTACTGTGGCAGACTGTAGCAGGACTACGCATGAGTAAAGAGCAGAGTATATATATATTTTCCCTCCTTAAAATGAGTTTTTACACTTCTGTTTGCATTTAATATGGCAAAGTTTGTCATTAACAATAGCTTGCTGTTTCTAAAGACAGCCTTTGAATCAACCAACTTAAACACAACCATTGCTTCTCACCATGCTGTCACACCACGCTAGCAAACTAGTCAGTGTTTACCTGCCTCCCAAGCAGTTACAGTCACCATATCACATCTCGCCTGCCCTTACTGTTTACTGAAGGCCATGATTAAGTGCCATGATGGAAAGCATCAACATTCATTTCATCCATATTTGATGAGTGAATGTCTCCCTCCTATTACAGACAACAGAGGGAAGCTGTAATCAACATTCACACACACTGTGAATAATTATTTACCCAGATAATGGCTGTGTTTATGCAAGCACAGAAAAAAAGGTTGATTTTTTTTTTTTTTTTTTCACTCCATGTTATTTTTCCCTCTATGATAAAGAGAACACTGATTAGGTAATAGCATGACTGATTTCCTGTCTTTTTTATTATTTGGGTTATTTGGGTTCAGACTACATCCAGATCTGTAAACTAATGTTATTAGCCTTCTTCAAAGATAAACCTTTGTCAACCCTGGGAAAACAGCACCAGAATAAACCTATCTGTGATGGAGCTGACATGCTGTCATTTGACCGCACTAATGATTTGGCATAATAACTGATCCAGTGTCTATTACACATTCTGCTCACATGTAGACTCAGCAGAGGGGTAGATCATGACTGCATTGAGTTGTGTTATGCTCAATTTCAGAGTAACCCTGTAAACCTTAGATTTTTATGAGCTAGACCCCATTTCTGCAGGGTATCGTCACATTTAAGTGAACGTGGATCTACAAATGAGGTCAGCAGAGCGGGCTGTTTCGTTAAGGGCATAGGAATCATAGTTCCTGGCTCCGACTATTACAAATGACATGTAACGATTAGCATATAGAGATGGGAACTGGTTGTTAGAAATTGTAAATCAGGACCGTGTCACATTGACACTGTAACATATGTAGCATTAGCAGCAATCAGTTTTTATGGTATGTTTTTCTTTCAGGTAACCTGTGTAGAATGAGCATTTGTAGAATGATGGATCATTTTGGTCAGTATGGTGGGTGAAATTCAAGCCAAATTCGTATTGTCCCAATTCATCCAGCTATATCGGTCTCTATGTATGTACTTGTCATCTTCAACCAGAAGCTCTCCACTGGCATGATAGTGTAACCCCTAAAATGAACTATTGTGCAGTCAGTGCTCTTGTCCCAGCAGTTTGCTAAAAACTTGCTAACAATGCAGAACGTCATGAAGAGGAATCAGCTCTAACCCTGCTGATCGGAAGTGAATGGTATTTCTATTTTGACAAGATCATGCCCGTACCACAAACTTTGGCATTCTGCTTCTGCTCTTTCCCCTTACTCTCTCATACTTTTCTCATTGCTTGCCAGTGTTTAGTGGGCACTATGACAGCACTGACTGATGCAGGCCCGACCAGCATATGACAGGCAGACACATGCCCACTCTTGGACCTCATCTCGCCAACCTGTTTTCATTTCCAACAGCCAGGCAGGTAGATAAATTGAATGATCCCTGTTTGAATTATTTTTCCCCGTCTTGAATGGTGGGACCTGTGGTTGGTTCAAAACGTTCTCCCCACACCAGCCCTTTACACCACGTCCTTAGTAATGTATCTTTGTTTCTGCCAACTGAAAGAGATGTTGATGCCAAAGAACCACAGAGTGCAGTTCAGGGGCAGAAAGAAAGCCATGTCATGCTTCTTCATGCTGCTGTGTGTCAGCAAACAATGAATTTGTGTTTGGATGGAAATCCCCAATGCTTCAAACACACACTACACTAGTCCAGGGAGGAGAACGATATTTGGAGTCAAGAATTTCTTGAACAGTTTGATTGCATCAGAACAAAACATCTGACTTGTCTACGTGGGAATTTGAGTTGATCTAGCCCACCATTTCATTAGGTCCATATTCTTGAAACACGCTTAACACCACGTTCACACTCCCAGGAGAGACTAAAATCAAAGTGGTTTTAGAGACTCTTGAAATTGGCTTTATTTCATCTCACTGGCTCCCCAACATGCCTTTAGAGAGAGATTATGTAAAGAGTGAAATCACTTTGAGTTCATATGTATATTTATTTCCCAAAGCAAACTTTACATTGCTGAAATGGAGATTAAAAAACAAAAACAAACAAAAAAAACTAATATAAAAATAAATGAATAAAAAAGTAGAATGTCTTCATGAGCTGTAAATATAGCCCATCAGATCCCTTTTGACTTTTACAGCCATTTATACAGATTTGCTACTCTGTGTTGAGCAGTATAGATAAAGGTAAGAGCACTCTTTATGTGTAGTGCGATCTGTCTTTCTCCAACATGAAGGAAAAACAAGAGGGGAGAGGTGGGGACAACAATGCGACAGGTGGAGTCTTAATGCTGAGACAAAAATGTCTGCTCTCCTATCTGAACTTTTTTCCCAGCTGCTTGGTAGAGTTTTTAGCTGTGCATGGACTGGCATCACATGTATATGGTAGGGGGAGGCTTATGCACTAATTATTGAGCATGAAAGTAGTGGCCACAAGGCCTGGTCTCCTAGGACCATGCTAGCTATTATATCACCAAATTCATATTAATTCTTGTTCCCTGTAGCAGCAGTCCCCGTTTTAAAAGGGACAGGAAGAACTCTTTGTACTCCACTTAAAGGTGTTGTCATTTTGTTGCCATTGCACATTGCTGTCCTTCCATTTTACAAGACACCAGGGCTAATCTCTGTGATGTGTAATGAAAGAACTGCAGTGACAGGATTCCATTGCTCACCCTCCTCTTAACATTTCTCTTGGCAGTTTTCCTTTAGCTCTTTAATGCTTGCTATGTTAAGCTAAGGTCTAGGAGGCAACTGTTGACTGTTAACAGAGCAGGAAATGTTACAGCTAGCCTCAACATTAGCAGAAATTAATTGGGATTTTTACACAAGTGTATCAGAAAGTAGCAGACAGCCACACTAGCCATTAGTCCACAAAGCAATCCCAAAGACCCAGAAGAGACCAATTTACCTGCTATTTAATGCCACAACAATCTTAATGGGAGACAGAGGGCACCCAGAATGGCATATCTTGTTATTACTGTTTCTCAGCTTAATTATTGTCACCATTTGGGGACCCCAACAGGGCTGCCCTCTGCGCCCCCATGCTTTTTTCATAATAACCCAATGTTATTAGTAGCCATTAGCATTCTCTGTAGTAAACTGTACACTTCAGATCCACAGCTGCTAAACTGCTATCAAGATTATACTTTCCCTAGGCAATAGAGATTAGCACACCTGAGGAGCTGAATCTCCAAAGTAACACACTGTTACTAGTAGCACACTGTTTATCCCACTCACACAGCAAGTCCAATAGATTTGACTCAACCCTTCTTCTCTCATGCAAAATGTGAAATGTAATAAGCTACTCAGTTTGATGGTCTGTTGAAACCACAACATATTGATGAGCAATTTTCATTGAGCGAGTGTTACATCTCAGCAGTTGTTGTGCATCTTTGGTCTTTTGAAATGTCTGCTGGTGAATGACGCATATTACATGAGTGCTGTCATGGATCACACCAATAACAAGCATACATTTCAAATGCCACAGTGTTATTGTAGTTAGTCACTGGACCCAGGTGTGTTTATGAGCGACATGTCTACAGCTGATGTTGGCAAGAAGCATAAACTACGCATGAACCAGAGTTTATAGGATCATTAGTGCCCATCTCCGTCAGTGAGTAGATTTGCTCCTGTTAGTGCTGTTTAATATTGTGTTCTTGCTTCCAGACATCCAAAAAGCTCAGAGCTGACCCATTAAATTTGCAGCTGCTTTTATATGACCTGAGCTGCCAAACCCTCAAAAAGAAAGTCCCTCTTTTGAATTATGAAGCAGTTTGTGTGTCGGGTCATTATGAAAATGGATTTTTGTGAGACTTTCTCATAGACAGTGCTTGGCCTTGGTTTATTTCTGCCTTTGTGATTTTCTCTGGTGTGAGTGCTCTCATACACTGTTCTTGCAAAGTAAACACACAAACATGCAAAGATGTAAAGAAACATATGCTTGCATGTGAATTGCTCAAGTGCACACAGAAGCAGCCGCATACAACAAAGCTATTTTATAGTCTAGATGCTTGCAATGGCATGTTCTTTGCTTACAGCATTTAAAGCAGTTTTTTTCCAGTTAAAAGATAGTATGGAATACACTTCGGGGAGTAATCTGTTGCTTGCAGCTGCCCTGCACTTCCCACCCCGCCACAATCTTCACACACCCTTTTATGGTAACTTTATATATCCCTGTCCTTTTGTCTCTCCTTTTCTCTTTTACACATACAGACAGAAACGCGCACACACAAATTCTAATGGCCCCCATTATAGTCCATTGTAGTATTCTTCAGGCTGTATAGAACCACAGAGGCTTATCTTTGTTGTTTGCTGGACAAAGGAGCTCTCTACCACTGTATGTAGACAGAGGCTCAGGTAAAAACACTAATTTCGGATTTTCAGATATACTGTCACTTTGTTGACTTACATCTGGTGACAAACACACAATACATGTGTTTGTCTGGCTGCTACTGTAGCTCGAGATAGGCTCAACAAAAGTTGAAAAGGGGCTGAAAGGACAAAGACTTGCACTGTACCGAAATATAATCCAAAGTCCGTCATAGGAACAGTACTGTACTCATATTATCCTCTGACCAAATGTACCCATTCACTATTGAGTTGCACGTATGATATATGCTGTACTTCCTAAATCCATGTCAAGACAGCATAACTAGTAAAACTACAGAACTACCTAGCAAAGTAATCATAAACTTTGCATGAGATGATTATTGATTTGTTGATAGTCCTAGTGGGTGGTAAACATCTGGAACATAAGCTGTGGGGAGAAAAAAAAATCTGCTCCTGTAGGAAGTGACCCATTTTCTCTTGTCATTATGGCAAAAGTTGATAACAGTAAAAAGAAATGCCCATTCTTGGATGTGCAAGCCCTGTTTTTTATTTATATATATATATATTTCTTAAAAAGAATTAACGGTTTAAAACAGTAATTCAAGTGTTGACTGGAGGTTTATTTGACGTTTCCCAGTTTAGGATTTTATGGACACACTGTCAGCCAATTGGAATTGATTATCCGTTATGGTCATGGTTTAAGTAACACATATAGCTCCACACAGCAGATGTAGACAGTCACTTGAGGAAGTAGGTGATAGATGCCCTGAAGCAGGATTGGCATCTGTAGTGTCTCATATACATTCAAGTAGGTGTTTATACCCTGTCAACTCGACAGACCTAACCCCAGAGTGCAGTAAACAATGGAGGAAGTTGACGTCAGAGCAAGGGGAAAGCCGTAAGAGAGGAGTTTGAGGTTGAAGAGAGAGATGCCAGAGTACAAGGAATCACAACTCGACTTCCCTGCTTATTCATCCAGAGCTCTGCATGGAAACCCCATTGGTGTTTTTAATAAAAAGTGGCATCACTCAAAACGAGGCACTGACACATTCTACCTCCCTTATACATTTCCTTCCTCCTCTTTTTTTTTTTGGTCCCTACTTGCACTATTTCCTCTTTCCTCCTGCATCTCTACCCTTCCTTTCTCTTTACATGAAATGACATCAGACACCTGATAAATATTTCATGACACTTCTTTACCCCTGTGCAAATAATGGATGCTATAAAAACCATAAATACATCTCTTTTCATCCTGGAGCTGTGTGTGTGTGTGTATATATATATGTATGTATTCGTGTGTGCATGCATGTGCACAGTATATTCATGCTCAGAAACAGGTACTTCTGCCATCAAGGACATTGTTTGGAGAGATTCATGCATGGAACAGCACAGTTCAGTGGCATCATATCAAGTCAAGGCTTGAACACATTAATCCATATATTCTGGGTTTCTTTTTCTTTTTCCTCTTTTATTGTTCCAGATTTCACTTTCACATGCCCATTGAATACACCCCTCTCATACTCTCTATCCCTCTCTCTCACCCAAAGGCACAGACACACACGCACACTCTCCCTCTGTCCCATTTCTTTTATCACACCCCTGACTGGGTGGCCCCAAGCTCCCTACATAAGGAATGAATTGGTTGATATGCACAGTGACAGAAATCCAATACAGCTCTCACAAACCGGTAATACTTGACTTGTGGTGTAGTTGGAGGATCCTTAATGGATTATTATGAAATATAACACATAGCAAAATACACCATGAAACTGGTTGAACTCTGATAGAGGTTATTAGGTGCTACACTGTTGTGTTGCAACAGTTTCAAGAATTTGTCTCCTGGAGGTTCTTCATTGTTTATATTTCATATTATGTCATGATCTTACCTTTTGGTATTCTGATAAACATATGATGAAAATGTGCTGAGACCATAAACAAGATTTATAAGACTCCACAAACACCAACCAAGCTATAAATAACATTTTTATTGATTACTATGACTTGCATAAACATTCAGTTGCACTCTACTTAATTTTCAACATGTTGCATTTCTGTGACCTCAAGGCATTTTTTGTCCCTTGTGTTTTTGCACTAAATTATGGAAGCATAGCCCTAGCTAGAAAATAAATGTCAATTTACTTGCCTGACTTTTATCTGGAAGGGTAAGGAATCATCTTGACTCATTTCTTTTATGTTTGGGCATTTGGTGGAGCAGTTCTGCTCATCAAATATCCGGAAATTGGGCTCGAATGTGAATCATCAGAAAGTGAGGCATCCAGGGTTTTTTGTTCTCAAATTAGCTTGGCTTTATTCAAGGGTGATGCTGGCCAGATTGAAGTTTTCCTTTTGCTTTGTTTCTCTTTATCTCATGGAAGGCAAATCAGAGATGCAGACAATTATTATAAATGACTTAGCAAGATCCTTATTTAAACATGCTTTTATCTTTCGTCCTTTCTTGGTTGGTGTGACAGCAGCACACTTTGAGTGGGCTATTCTGTTTGTTTTCTTGTCTCTGTTAGGGCTGGGTATCACTTAAAAAATTACGATACCAGTACCCTTAAAGTGATATCGATACCAATAGAGTACTTCATGTGACACTTTCTACTTCATTCGATACCCATCATGTGAATGGAAGCATTCAGTTGCATAGAATGCCATCACTCCTCCCCATCCAAATGGTTTTTACATGAGTACGTTTTGAAAGTGTTTGAATTATTGGAATGTTTATTAAATAACTGTACAAAAGTGTACAATGTAGTATTATCACCACAGACTGTATGGGTTATAGCTGCTGCGGTAGTGGGCCAATCATGTCGCATTAAATAGAAGAATGCTTTCGACGATTGGCTGCGAGCAGAACCATACAAATAATCATTTTTTTCTAGATCTGGGTACAAAAAGGATCAAATGCAAGTATTGTTTGACAGGAGAAGTTTTGATACTACTTGGTATTGGGTTATTTTGGTCAATATTTAAAGGTATTGAGTACTGATACTCAACCTTAGTCTCTGTGCATTGCAGTGAACTTTGATTTGCTTTTAAGGAAGAAGTGGTTTCTTAAGATTTCCCCAGCTGCAGTGAAGTGTGTGGTGTTATAGCAAGTCAGAACCCAAAAGCTATTATAGGCCATTAGGCCATTAAGAGGCATTTAAAATGTTCAGGCTTTGTGTCCTCAATGGAACATAATTGATGGCTTCCGTAACTTTTGTGAGCACTGATGTGTGGGTGTTGGTAATGTAGTCAAGTCCGACACAGGGCCCATAAAGACATTCAGAGCATTTAAGTAACCAGATTACTCAGAGAAACAGTTATGCAGGTCATTGGAGAAGGCATTTACATGAACTGTAGTAACGCAGTTACTTCTTCCCTAGCCCTGACCTTATTTGGGAACCATGGCTTTCTGTATTAGTGATAGAGTACGCTGTGTCTGACCTTTTTTTTTCCTGGTGTCCGTCACTTCCTCACAACACGCAAGTATATGAATTTAACAAATAGTCAAATGTTCAATTGTGGAAAGACTACATTTTCAGTTTTAGTTGCACTTTGGATGGAATCATTTTAAATACAAGGGCACATCACCACACATGATTTAACCTTTCATCTACCCGCTCTGCTGTTACTTGCGCACATGCATGCATGTAAACTCCCACCGTTCCGAACGCTCTCCTGGAGCTGAGGAAATCTGATGTCTCTAATCCTCAACCACGAATGCAGAAAACAGGATTCTTGTTAACATGACGTTAAAAAACACAGCTTACTGGAGAAAGCGGGCTGTAACCCAATCACTTAAGTGCATATTAATGCACTGATTGGTATTGTACACAAGATAACTCACATTTGTCGTTAATGTGGTCCAAAAGTGGTTGTATTTGCTGATTTTAAAGTCAGTGCGGTAATGACTAGGAGTAAATGTGTTGCAGTTTGCCAAAACACTGCCATGGTCTGGTAAATTCTGGCAAAAGACAAGACTAAAAAGATATTTACAAATCACAATTTTCACAGTTTCCCGCCAGAACATTTTATAGTGTCAATAGTGTTGAGTGAGCTTTGATTGACTTTCTAAAATTATTTTGATGAGCCATTATAGATTCAAGACTAAATTTGTATTGATTGGGCTCAATGTCCGAATAATCAGAATGTAACAGACAAAAATAAATGATTTTATGTCTCAGTGAGTACAGATACAAATAGATGAGCATCAATATCTGGGAACAGAATTATCAAGTAGACATGGCACCAAATTTTACATAATGCTGAAAGACGAGACGGCTGTTGTAATGCCCACTACTTTTAAACAAATGACGCCATTTGTTTTGATGCCCTATGACATTTTCAAATTTTAGTTGGCCAAGTACAGTATTCCAGGTTCCTCATTTTGTTTGCAGTAAATACAAAAGTACTGTATTTTATGACTGTGTGAATATGAACCTGTTTTATTAAGTGAAATTCCTTTTGACATATTACCTTTGAAACAAACTTTTCCAAGAAATGGGTACTTGAAGACTATTATAGCATTTATTCCAAGTGTCTCTCTATTTCCTCCTCTCACACTGGCCAATCAATAGCTAATGGACACTAATACAAAGAGCAGAGCAAATCTCACACACCGTGAGTGCCCAATCAGCCAGTACTTTCAAATCAAATCCACTTGAGTCATTGCTGATGGAAGCCTGTGGCCTGATTAAGGCAATTATTTCCTTCATGTTACCTTACCTTACCTTACCTCTTATATGTTCAGCCCTCTTAGAGTATTTACGGAGTCAATCATATGTGCACAAACCTATAGATCAGAATCAAATGATCAGGAATGAGGTGTCCTAAAGGTCCACACATTTAATATGATTTAAAAGATGTGATTATTCATTGTATGGCTACAAACAGCCTACACTTAATCTTTGAATAGATAAATCACCTCCTTAGCAAATTAATTCATGTATTCTCTATTGTTCCTTTAAAGCATTTATTGTCGAAGTGGCTTCCTCTAATGTTTCCGACTCTGAAAAAGTAAGACACCCACGGTGTCTGCACCACTTCTGATTGACTCCTATTTTCAAATCGACACATGCAGCGCTGTATCTCTCTGATTGCTATGCAAACGCAAGAACTCATACATATTCGTATGGTTATTCAACATCTTTCCAGAGTGAATACATCTATATTCTTTCAGTTCCATTAATGGCACACCATATACAATGAAGCCAGCCAATTTCCTGGATGAACCCACACATAGCAGCCTTGACATTTAACCCAATAATCTTCGATTGTTTACTGTAAAATTTCACAGCAAAGAGAGAAAGAGGAATTGAAGAGGGCAGGCAGAACACTAGAAAGGTTTCTGACACAGAGACACAGGTGAGGACTTAGCCACTCACTATGAAGGCAATAGAGACAGAGAGGAGGATGAGCTTTGATGGGAGGGGTGGTATTTGGTTTGCAGGGTGAGCTGCTACCCACAGCAGGGTAATAACACCCCCACACCTTGACAAAGATCAGGCCAACTTGGCAATCTAACCCACCAGGCAACTGTGAGGTCCTTACCATGGGATTTATTCTGCCTTTGCAGTATAAACAGTTTCTTATCTTATCGCTTCCCTGTCGGCTGCAGGCCTGCCCTGACAGCATGCAGCTTGATAGGAGCCATCATTAGGGAAAACTATGCTATGTTCACACAGCAGCCAAAAGTGTCCCACCACTGATTTTGTTTTCCTTCCCCATGTTTCACCGATAGGATGTTTGAGAAACGGAGTGAAGTACAAAAAAGCTGGACCACAAGGATGTAGTTTGTCCAATAAAAAAACAAAAAACAAAACAAAGCTACAATGGGTCCTAAGCACTGTCATAAAAAAGTAATACAAACAAAAAGCAAAACTTTTGGTGCTCACTTCAGCTTTGTGAGCCGGTGAACAGTAAAGTTGCCTGCTTGATTTTAATTTAAATACATTGCTCAATCAAGACAAAACCCCAAGCCACACTATATAATGGAAATATGACAAAACACAATCTGTTATTTCATTAATATCTGATGACGGCTCAGATTAGATAAATATACATTAAAATAGTTGCAGTAATAAGCAGAATTTCAGAATTGAGCATGAAAGCCCTGAAGTGTGAACAAGCCCTCTGAGCTGTAGCACCCAGTAGAGAAACTGCATTGAGATGCTGCTACATTGTATCCTATGAGTGTGTGACTGCATGTACATGCTCACACGCAGGTATATGTTTAAAACGGTTAGCGATAAGAACAATCAGCTCAGGTGTGTTGTTGCTTTAAAAACATTCTACAGTGAAATTACAAGATAACCATCATCACTACTGCTTGGTATTATCTGGCATGATGTGCTTCAGCATCCCAAAATGAGAGGATAGAAAACCATTTTGCAGGAACTGCTCCTACAAAACTGTTACCTGTGTGAGTATTTTCAGGTACAACGCCCTGTTAACAACTGCTTGTGTGAACAGATGGTGGGTTAGTCACACACACGCACACACAGATATGCATACACCAGAGACTGAGAGAGATTGTAATGGAACTGTCCGTCAAGTCAAATCAGTGACAAACATGGAATGTTTCAATCTATTCTAGCAGCAGAGGAGAGACAAAAGGCTTTGGAGAGGGCATGATAACAGCAATGAAATGTGTTCAAAATATAGATTAACAGCAAATGGATATTTCAGGCTATTCAGGAGCATTTTCCTCTTTTCAGTGCTTCCAAAGGGGAATATACCAGTTATTTTATTCAGATTTTTGATAGAATGTATATTTGAATGTGTGAGGCTGAGAAGTGTTGTTGTGGAACTGCAGTTAGACCACTGATGCCAGTAGTAGGGGGGCCAAGGGGCCATTGGCTCCCACTTCATTGTATCCCCTCAAATGCCCCTATATTGCAACACTTGCGGTAAAAAGATGCAGGGTGTTTTCTTCTCACAGTCCTGTAGGTCCTGAGGGATGCCACTGCGACAGCCCTGAATGGTTTGAGTCGAGCCCCACACATTTCTGGTCTTCAAAACTGGTATTTTAATGTAAAAGAGCAGAGTTTAAAAGAAATATGGTGCTGCACATAAGATGTATACAGGCCATGGATGTATGGCAACAAAGTTACTTTTTACAGTGAGCGCAGTGGTTTCCAGTGTTTCATGCTTTCCTCCACATTTCAGCATAGAGATTGGTCCATAATGAAAACTGCAGAGAGCAAAAAAGCCTCATGGTGTGGCTGTAGCAGAGGTGTGCACACACAGAGCTCGCCACAGTCACAAACCAACTTCAATGTATTTTGCTTCTTTTACTTCTCTAGTATTTCATATCTATAACATAATCTACTGAGATGTCCATCAAAATATGGCTATTAATGTGACTCAGGCAGGTCTGAAATGTGTTAGATTAATGTCTGAATCTTAAAATAATGTCGTTCAGGTGTCACCAAATGTATCAGGGATTTCACAGAAACGTCAGCACTGATGTTCTGTTTGTTCCCCACAGTTGGCTGTGTCAGATTTTCCTCTTACTTTATTAAATACCCGCAGCACCACACAGCAGCAGAAACAATAAGTGTGTCTTTAAATTGAGAGAGTGATGTGCATATTTATGCACGTGGCACAGCAGCAGTAACTTCATTAACATGTCAACAGAACGGTAATTAATGCTCTGTGTTCTGCTACCCAGTTACACCATTAAAGAGGTCAGCTGTTACACACAGATTCCAGGTTTATAAGGTGGAATTGTTTGTAATAAAGCAGCACTTATGGATGAATCTTGAGCTCCATCAGAGCTGTCAGCACATTTTTATTTGAAGTAGCTAAAAGTCTAAGATAAACCTAAACCCCATACCCACTCGGCAACCCCTCCCTCCGTGGTCTGCATGCAAGTCCACAGTTGTCCACTGATGTGGAAAGTATGAAAAGGCCTTAATACACACACGCATTTTGGCCCCTGCACTTCTGAAATGAAACCAGCGCCTCTGAGTTAGATGACAACGTTCTCTTAAGCAGTGTTTGCCACTAATTTTATTTCTCACTGAATTCTTAACCAGAAACGGAATGAAATGACTCAGTTAGATGACATGACAAATAAGATACGACAGTTAAAAATTCTGTGGAGGAATGTGCTGTCTTGTGGGTGTCTGAAAGTTTGTGTCTTTCTCAGTTTGGTTTTCACTGTTTGCTTTTTATTTGTGTGTGCATGTGTGTTGGTCTTTGCCCATGCACCTGCATGCGGAAGGTAAAAGGGTTATAAATCACTGTCTCTGTGTGCGAGCATATGTTTTTGTTTTTCTTGCCTTCTCGGCCCATTATGAGACGCTGCTCGTCCTGACAGTTGGAATGGATGGCAGTCATTATTTATGATGCCGTCCACTCGTCACTGCATGTTGTCACCAGACGAGCTGTCAGCTGTCACAAGATGGTAATCGCACAAATGCTATTTGGCTAGAATCTGATAGATATGTATTTGAGGTAAATAACTGTATGGTGTGCTCTGCTCCTTGCACGTGTGTCACTGAGAGAGAGAGATAAAGAGAGATAAAGACAAGGGCTTGGATGGAGTCTTCTCCACTCTGATCACATGCATGTGCCAAATGAGATTTCCAATTTAAATCTGAGATGGCTTTCAGCCTAAGGCTGACAGTCTGCTGAGTGTGGTTGTGTCTCACGTAAAGCATTTCTTCATCATATAATTATGGTAAACACACACCAAAAGAACAATTTGCAGCCTCTATCACAGTGCACACATTCACTGATTTTAACTTTGCACACACCTGCTTTTATGTGGCAGACACTCTGCTGGATTGCTTTAACTAAAGAGAGAATCACTGGCTAGTTTCAGTGTCACATTTGCATCATCAATATTGCCAGCATGCTGTAAGGTTTATAATAGTGTTGCCTCACATTCCATATACTGCAAATGTCCTGCGCTTAATCTAGTTCACCAGCCCAGTTCGCTTTGTATTGAGCTCTGGCTGAAATCCACGCTGCGTATATACATCTTTTTTTCTTCCTCACTGGGAATAAGTTCCTTGGAATTTTTATGCTGTAGAATTCATCCATAAAAACAGTTTGTGCATTTTTCAACACAACAGAAAGGCTGGACAGTTGCACACATCACACATCAAAAGCGACATCAGAGCAAGAGCACTATTCCATATTTTAAGTTTTCTGCTTCTGTGAAAAACATTTTTTTAAGCTGGTTAGAACAAAGATAATTAAGATGTATTTAGTTACAATTTCATGGTTTTTCAGTTTTCTGTAGCTTCAAATGGTATTTTAGCAAAAGCATCACTTTTTTGCATGATTTTCAGTGAATTTACTCATCTTCCCTTTAACTGATCTTATTTAAGACATTACATCTCTGTCTACATTCAAAATGTTCTATTACCTCTCTTCCATCATTTTTTGTAATTCTGGAGCCAGCCATTCATGTCAGAAAAGTGTGGGAGCACTTTTCATTCGCAATTAAGTTTGGATAATTACAACCTGAGTAACTTTGTGTAATCACTATGTATTTTGAGCACACATTTTTAATGTGAACCCCTACCCTACACATCCTCTCACACTTAACATTGCATTTAGACAGCTGTTAAGTGTAGTAGGTGCTTTGGCGTACACCAGTTTTGCCCTGAAGCTGTGTGGTGTTGCAGGAAGGACGAGGTATAACTGAAGAGATTACGAAACCCCTCTGAGGTAACTGGTGATTTGCTGTGCTTCAAACCCACACCACTCGCCACTTTCTCTGTGTGCATTTCCCTCTCTTTGTCTCTCCCCTTCCCCTTATGGTGACATTTTTCAGGGGTTTGTGTGACGCCATGAATGACAACTAGGGGCTCTTTGGAGTGTATGTCGGCAGAGTGGCCTGGCAGAAGGAGATAAGGAGAGGAGAGGCCGCACACATGCACACACACGCCCACACACACACATGCATATTGCCCATGCTTTAGAAAAACAGGACACAAATACCTACATACAGAAAATCCAAAAGAAGTCCTGATATCATTCTACAAATGTTTTTGTAAATTGTGTGATATGCATATACCCATACACAGCCACACACCTTGTGGACATTGATGCACGATTTTTGCTGTCCAATGTTGTTAGCGGTCATGCTATCAGCTGACAGCGTCAACTAGTAACCAACTGAAAGTGACAGTGTTATTAAAACTTTTATTTGCTGTTAAAATTGAGTTGCATACATTTTTTCTGCATATTACAACACCTATGGAGAGACTAATTTACGAACAAGTTACAGTAAAAAGTTTCACATGTAGTACTTGTAACAAGTGTACACACATGTACACGTATTGCATTGCCCAATTCCATCACTTTGTGAAAACACTTTGATTGCAGCACCAGCGTGGGTCTTGTTTGTTAAATTGTTTGTCAGGATCTGAGCCCTTTAAGAGTCATGTTAGAACACGGTTTGAATTTTAGTACATGTGCACAAGCTACAACACACAGACACACACACACACACCTGTTGCTGTGCACTGCCCCAATACTGTGTGAAAACACTAAAAGCATTTCAACAAGAGTACTCCCCATAAGGCACAGATGCTTATTAACAAAGCCCTTCTGCAGCCATGTCACACCTCAACATCTGTCTTAAAGAGATAAAGGCCTGGATGTTAAACAGCAGTAAAACTGACGCTCTTCTTACTGGATCTCCACTCCAGATTCAGTCATCCCCCATACTTCATCTCACCTTTGACAGCCATGATATCCCCCTTTCCTCCGCAGTCACTAATCTGGGTGTTAGGTTTGACCCTCAGCTGACTTTTAATGACCATATAAGACATCTATCCAAAATCTCTTTCTACCATCTCAAAAACATCTCTAAACTCTGCCCCTATCTAACCCTGACAGATGCAAAAAAGGCCCCCAGTACCAAGCTCCAGACCATGGGAGATTTAGTCTTCTGCTCTGCTGCACCACACTTGTGGAACACACATCCTAACCATCTGAGGCGGCACAGACCCTAGACTCTTTTAAAAAAAGGCCTCAAACATTTCTATTCAGGAAGCCTTTTTCATCTTAACTCTTATTACTATGCGTGCGTTCTGTGTTAGTAACTCAGGGTGATACACATGCACACATATATTCTCCGCTGCACCAGTGTAGAGCCCTAGCTCCAGCTTGCCTACCTTGGGAATGGCAGCAGCAGATGGCGCCTGTTCAGAAGTGCCGAGTACCCAGATCTGTTGGTTGGATCCTCGAGAGGCGCCGTTGATCATAGAAATGAAGTGGAGATGACACTGATCACTCTTCCTCCTCCTCCCCAAGCTCCCTCGCTTTCAGTAAATGCAGAGGAGCGGAGAGATACTTAAGGTGCAGAAAGGGTAAGGAGAATGGAAGCAATATGGGAGGTGAATGCAAACATAACAGAATGTTTACATGGAGGCAGTGTCTGTGGGAATTTGAATGCAGACAAGGAAGTGCTACCACCTTGTTAACTAAAAACAACACACATAAAAGGGTTCAATTGTCAGTGAAGCCTGAACAAGAAAAAAGAAAAAAAAAACACCTCTTGATTGATTTTGGTATTTCTGAGGCAGCTCTAATTATATGCTTTTGTTACTGACACTGATGAAATACTCAGAAACAGTTATTGATTTGGCTGCCTGACTCTTTTTTCTGAGGCAGATCCATTTCACTACAGCTGGCATCAATCTTTATCCCAGTTTCAGGTGCCTTCTTTAGCTGAGCAATTAGTTTTAATTACAGCTTATATGGAAATTGATTGATCTGGATCACTGTAATATGGGCTATTTCTAAGACACCGCTTCCTTTTCAGTGTGGTTCAAAATTAATATTGTGTATCTAATTTATTCTTTAAATTATGCACAGTACATCAGTCTTGAGATTGTATTTATTATGCTTTTTATCGCAACCAGTAAACAAGACATTTATTGAGACACACTGCAGTCCACACAAACCTTTGTCTGGCCGTTGGTCTATAAACATGTTGCTGTTGAATATGCAGCCTACTTTGACAAACTGTACACAATATAGTATATATCTACACAACATAGCACTAAAATCAATGCATTTTTTCCCAAAGTTGTTTTCCAGAGTGATTACTGTCAGTTTTCACAACTACATAATGCCATATTGTGGTGTTTTTGTTTGCTGGCTTGTGTTGGTTTTGACCTTGACCATTTCCTGCCTGTCACGATGCCCAACATGATTGCATTATATGTCTTTGTTTTCAAGCTGGATGGATTGATATGTTGCACATAAGAAATCACAGGGAAGGATACGAGTCATATTTTGATGGGACCTTAGATTCCAAAGTTCTGTCATGATACTGGAGATTATACATGAGACAGTGTTTGTCACTAACTTGATCCTTAAACTTGAACATCCTTTGAATTTATACTGTTAAAATAATCAAACCTAAGCAGCGTTTCCCATACATAGGCTCTACTTGGGCGGCTTGCCCAGGTAGATTAAGTCCTCCCCAGGTAGATAAAATACAAATTCCAATTTTTTTTCAATCAAAATGCACAGTTGTCATTTCATAATGCACACAGACCAGCAGACCTTCAGCCCCAGAAATGCCACCAAGTATAAATATCACAACACTGCTAACTCAGTTTGTGCCTCACACAGATCTGCTAGAGTGAGCAAGTCACATAAGAGACAACAGAGAGGTGACGTTGTGTTAATAACCTAGAGATGTATTCCTTTTTCTGTGGCGGTAAACGCAACACATAACTGGCCGATAGCTAACTGTGCTAACTGTCCTTTCCCATTCACTTAGACGGGATTGTTTTTCCATCACAAGCTCAATGTGACACGTTTCCCAGTATGAGCTAACGATATTTTCTCTGTTGTGAAAACGTGAGTGTAGAGCAAATTATGTTTTGTTCTGCTATTTCGTTAATTGTAGCTCATGGGAATGTGGGTTAGCTTGCACCTGTTTTTGAGCTATAACGACCGTTAGTGAGTGTATCCTTATAGCTGCCCTCTTTTAAAACATTTATTAGTTTAGAGTTTAGTTTATTGGTTAGTTTATGGACCTGAATGTTAGATCAAAAATGATTTTCTTTCGATCATAGATCATGGTCATATTACATTTAAGTTTATAATTATTGTAATAGTTAATTGAAGAACACTTTAATATTCTAAATTAGAAGTGCAATAAAAACAGAAACAGGACTGTTACACCTATTTCCACTTTTATTCGAATGCAAATAATTTTGCCGCCTAAAGAATACAGATACAAATACTGGGCTCTCTGCACATCCATTGCACACACGCACACACACCCACATTGGAGAGCCTCTTGTAGAGCCACTAGCTCAGCTACAACACAGGTACCACACAGAAACTTTATAAAGGGCCATGAATGTGCTTCTAGTGATAGGCAAAGCTCTGGCGGACTCTGTGTTTCCAGCGCAGACACAGAGAGTCTGACAGCAGCTGCTCATGGCTGGTTATTTTGCTTGCATTTCTTTTTCATTGTCACCTACAATTTCCGTCTATCTGACCATCACCAGTCTGTTGAGCCCCTCCATAAGGAGGCGGAGGGTAGTGGCAGTCTGGCAGAGGTGAGCCAAAGTAGCTGAATCAATTCTTCCCATGTTTTAAAAAAATGAAAAAAAAGTATTGATAAATATCGCGATATATTGCAGTTTTGATTTTTTTTTATCCCTCCCCTAATACAGATAGAAATGTTTTTTTTTTTTTTTTTTTCAAAGCAAGAAACATGAGATGTTCCAACAGGGAATGCCAACTGTGCAAATAGGCACATGATAAAAGGATCCAGAGAACAACTCTGGGCCAAAAGCAGAGTTTAAGTGTTTTGATCTCTTGAATATATTTTGAAAATGTAAAATGTATTTATTATGTAAATAGTTATTTATTTTTTAATAGTTATTTATTTTGACATGATCATCAAAAAGCAGAAATCAAGTCTGTTTTGTTCTTTAATATATTTTGAAAATGGAAAATATATTTTAATATGTAAATAGTTATTTATTTCTTAATAGTCATTTATGTTGACATTGTTGTTTATTTTGAATAGTTATTCATTTGCAATAAATAGTTTTTCATAAATCTTTGTTTGACGAATTTATTACTGAACACTCTGCGCCATCCACCAGTATGTGGTAAATTCTCATCCTGTGTGAAACACTGCTAAAAATCCTAGTTACACATGGCAACTTGTCAAACGGATACATGCATACACAGGCCACACACTCACCCCCCACACAGAGAGCCCCGCCAGAGAAGATATCATGGCCAAAGGAGTGTATCCCATTTTTTCAATTTTCCCTTCTCCCCTGTTCAGATAAAGCTCTTCTTTGGTATAAGACACACCGGATAATTGCATATAATTTGATTTTGCAGTTCAGTGACCTTGTGGTCAGTTTGTTGCACTTGACAGTAGATAGCCTGAGAGAAAGATTCAGTATGTGACCATCTTAGTAAATGTGTGTGTATACTGTACATGTCAGCATATATGTTTTATGCTTTTGAGAGAAAAGATGACACAGACCAGTGATGTCAGCCCAATCCCCAGTGACCTGATGTCAGATACTCAACAGTAGTCTGAAGCTAGTCCTGGCACAGCAGTGTACAGTACATGCCCTGACTATTTAAGACTTGCTAATGTTATCTTGTGGATCATCAGAATCTTTTTATAGTGTCACATAATGAGAAGTTCTAATAAGTAAAGGAGAGCAGTGAAGGGCCACTGGGGATTTGAGTTCTTTGTACCTCAAGCCAGCACATTAGCATTCATAGAGTATCATGGATTAGAGCGGTAATCCTCAGGAAGCTTGTTTTTTTTTTTTTTTTTTTTCAGATTTTTGCGATATCTTTGGTGCTAACCAGACATAGCTTTGGTGTTTTTACACTGTGCTGCACAGAGACTGTATTCATATTTCAAAGAGTGGAGCTGGCATTGTCACATCTCCGTTTACATTTTTGTTTCCGTCGCTCTTCCATCACTCTTTTCCTTTTCTTTTTCAGTCACAGTGACTGTCACTGTTCATGCTAACTAACTGTTAGATATTCAGTCCAAATAAACCTGAAACAAAAACCAAATCACTCTCTTCCACAGGATATATTTACCCAGGGAAGACCCAACGCACACCAATCTAGGTTTTCATAAACTAACAACCTTTAGCAAACTCGAATTTCATTTACAAGAAAGGTCAGATATTATATTTTCAAACCAGAATAATATTCAATACAATCTTTACTGTGATGGAAAAATCCATTGGAAGTAAATGTCTTATCTGCCTTCTTAAACTTGTAAACTGGTGACCAAGTAATGACCCCCTGCCACTAGACACAGTAAGGGACAAAGGCACCATATTTTGATGTCTCTCCCTCTCTCACGTGGGTTCTGAGCCACTAATCCAGTTTCCTCTGGGCTCCCTAGAGATGAGCTGATCCAGCAGTGACTGGTATTCAGCCCCAGACACACTGCTAGGAACGACTGCCATGGAGGGGATGAGGGCATCAAGTGCCAAATAGCTGGTGACTCAGGCAGCACCAAGCCCCTCTGATCTACCGCCAGATTCCTCTGTGGAGGTGGAGGTAGTGTGTGGAGGAGGGTGGGATTGCAGATCAAGGAGGTCAGGCTGCCCACCTCCTGAATCGAAGTGAAATATTGCTTTGCGACGAGCAACCTGCAGCTATTACGCTTCCCTTTCTTCTGCCAAGAATTCAAAAATAGCCCAGAGAACAGATTGAGTGGTTTTCTTAAAGAGCTGTCATGGGGCTTGAAACAGCACGGTGGATCTGAGGATGAAGTCGTGACAGATGGGATCAGTGGAGCCTAGCATAACAGCCTTATCTGATTAAGCAATCCTACACTGTATGAGCACTAGCCAAAACGACCGCAGTGGTTCTGGTTTTGGCGCAATGGTGATGACAATATTTACTCTGCGTTACACTACCAAAGTCCCTAAGGTTTTGGCAAAAGCACACCTTTGCTCGTACGCATGCATGCCCGCACACACGCGTGCGCGCACGCACACACACGCACACACACGCACACACACACACACACACACACACACACACACACACACACACACACACACACACACACACACACACACAATGATATCAGGTGTGGCTGTGAGATAACATGGACTTCTTGCACCTGAGGGTTGTGTTGGTCTCCGGACAGCTCCTCAGGGTAACAGGCTGCTCCAATCTGTTTATCTTGTTATTTTGGATAGCCAGGTGCCAGAGAAATGGATATGATAAATATGTTCCCGCACCTCTATTACTATATTTGATACACCAAAATACATATAACACTCTAAACATGCAATTGATCCATTGAGTTTGATTTTGCACAACTCTTAGCCTGACTTGCTTATTTCACATGATGGTAATGTAATTCAATGTAAATTTAAAAACAGGTCTGTGTTTGTTCCACTCGTCTTGCACTTCATCAGTGTCGTTATGTATGCTGGTGAATGCTTACAGTTAAACAATATAGCCTTGGCAACATGGACTTAATGGGCCACAGGATTTCTGACAATATAAAAAGGATTTACCCCCAAAAGGCAATTTTGCTGCAGTGGGAAGGTCTATTAACGGGTTAGTTTTATTCCATTGCCCTATACCTGCAATCCCTGTTAGGTTTACCTCTGTGGGCAATGAACCAGGAGACAATATTTTTGTGAATATCATTGCTGATTCAAATGCACCCTTAATATAATTACTGGATTCTCTTATTCGCTTTTATAACCTTTTTCAAATGCAAATCCCCCTTGACTTTTCAGGGTTGGGCATTATGTATTTGGGTGGATAATGTAATAAAAACACACAATAGCAAGCTTAATTGCTTCTAGAGAAAGACACACTGGAAGGGGAGAAGTGAGCTCCACAGTGTTGAGGCCAAATGAAAAAGGGGGACAAAAGAAGTGGGGATGATGGAGGTTAGGAAACAGAGTGAATAGAACATAAAAGTCTGGCAGAAAAGGAAAAAAGGAGAGTACAGAGAAGACATTATCAAAAGATGAGAATGACAGAAAGATAGCAGAAGAATGTGAAGCAGTATGTGAATACACCAGTATGGCCGCCGTCATGGTAAGAAAGATACTGGAGCCAGTTGCCATGCCAACAGGGGTTGGGCTGCAGCATCTCATTCATTTGTCCACAGAAGGCCTAAGAAGTGATGAGTGACTTTCAAGAGAAACAAAACTTGGAAAGAAAGAAATTCTGTGATGTTGAAGGGAAAGAAATGGATTTCTGTCAGTCTTTTCTCTTTCACCGCAACATTCTTGGGCTGACTACAGTAGCTCACATATTTCAGGGAAATATGGCTGACACTTCAAGGTGGAACACTCCATGTCGGTAAAGAAAAAATTATTAATGAGGGCAGTGACAGCATGTTAGGAATTTCCAGGCAGGTGGTACAATGAGCAGAAATAAAGGTTCTGCTTAACCTCTTAGCCTCACTCTGCTCCACTGGTTATATTTACTGTATGTGTAACTTTCGGATTAAAACGTATTTGTATATTAGACAATTTTTTTATTGATACCCCTTCACAAATACACACGCACTTGATGGTTTTTTTCCCCTTTTTGTCTCTTTTAGTTAAGCTTTTTCTCAGCGCTCATCATACGTGAAACCCCATTCCAAACAGAGCTGGGCTATTTCACAGCACAGCGACACCAGACGTCTCCTACATTGTGTTTAACATTGTTGAAATATTTGTTTACAAGGTTCAGTGGCGTTTAATTTTCTTGTGATCAGCTCTCTCTCTTCCCTTTCTCCCTCTCCTTAGCTCCTTCTGCTCGCTCGAACTCAGGAGCCCTTTTGTTTGAATATGCAGAGGACTTTTCTCTCTCCACTGGTATTTGTTCAGTTTGCCTAATTAGTTTGGCGAGATGAAAGCAAGCAGCAGGGCTTTTTGCTCAGTGGCTGAAACTAAACGAGATACTTGTGTGTCTGAAAGAAAAAACAACTTGAGATTTTTTTGTTTCCGTAGTTTAGGGTTGAGCTCTGCCATTTATGGTGTGGCATTTCCTTTACAACAGATGAATAGACAAAAGAATGGATGTCTTTTTTCTGTCAAATTAATACTACTTCTCTTTTCCACATTAGTCTGACAGTTTCCCACAAATGCAGTCGTCCTTGCATAGCAGAAATTAAAAATAAAATGGTGAAAGTTCATCTTAAGTGATGGTTCATCTCAAGAATGCTATTCAGTCCTCAATTTTATGACAATGGGTGAAGTGCATAGACCTAGTTAAGATGATGTGTTTTTAAAGTTAATTCATCTAGTCGACAAATGATCTTTTTGCTTTTATGATATGAAACTACAATTTTATTTTTGCACAATTCAACCTGCTCAAGTTCTGCTTAAGCAACTTTAGAACTGTTTTATTCACCACTGTGTAACAAGAAACACACCATTATGCTGTTGAATGAATAAGGGATAGTTTGGACTTTTCAGTCTCAGTTAAATCAAGCTGCTTATTGTTCCCAACAAAGATCATTCCAGCCTCAGAAAATAGGCACATGAAATATGGATACATTTGTTTCACAATTTCCATTAATTTTGCCATAATTACCCAACTCCCTCAAATGACTGAACTTCCAGGAGCACTGCAGATTCCATGGTCTAATGGGGTTTACCCAGCCCAATGAGCTAAATGAAGTTAGTGTGTCGTCTCAGTCGGAAGACATTAATTTTCCATTATGGGATGTTGTTGTAGTTACCTGCTGAGACCCACCCCCTGACACAAGACAGGAAGTCGCCCTAACAAAACCTCACAGGGAGCCACATTTCCAGGAAAAGTCATTAAGAATTTATTTTTTTCCTAACATGAAACTACAGTTCACTGCTGTGCTGTTAGTGGAGAGGAACAGGATATGAGCTCCTAAACGTTGTCTGAGGGAAGAAAAACGCTCAAGGCAAGGTGTTATTTTGTACTAATGTCCCTATAGATTACTTTGCCTCTGACTTGAGCTTCCATGGCTCAGAGAACCAGATTTTGTTGTTGTTTTTACCTCATCTCAATGACATGGGCTTACTTTTGCAATAGAGGTGAAAATGATAGCAAAAATATCCACCTTGGAGGAGCCAAGATGGTTTCGTAGAGGGAACACCATACTTCATTGAGCTCCGATGATATTTGTCCATTTATCCGATTATTTTACGTATTCGCTTGGCGAAAGTATCATACCTTATAGCATGACTCTTGACAATTAGTTTTTGAAAATACCGGCAACATGTCCAGAACCTTGAAAAAATCGTCTGAACATGAAGATGCTAGCAGTAGCAGTAGCACCAACTCGAACATTCTCCAGGCAATGGACAGAATAACCAATTGTATCATGAAGGCTATAGATACTAAAGTTGACACAGTACTTGTGGCTATAAGGGATCAAAGAACCCAAATACAGGCTCTGGGAGTTCAAGTCGGAAAGCCGGAGGGTAGAATGGCTAGTGTGGAGACCATTATGGTATTGTTGCAGTCAAGTGACTGCAAGTGACAACTTGACTAATTCTATGGTTAGGTGTGAGTATAGTGCTTGGTTGATCTATTGGCCGTGGGTAGGAGGAAGACCAAGGTTCCCTGCACATTTAGTGAGGATATTTCCCCATTTCCTTTAGGCTTTATTATATATTTATTTTTTGTTTTTTTTGTTTTTACACAGCTAAGTCATTGTACTTTTCTCTTTTTAAATGGAGTGCTTCAGGGTATTTCCAGTCCATTTCCAGTATGTCTGCATTAACAGTTTAAATTGATGGCAAATAAACTTCAGGTCTGTATTTGGGATATACAAGGGATTCATAATCCCATTAAATGTAGGAAAATAATTACCTTCTTGAAAAAAGAATATATAGATATTACACTGATGCAAGAAACCTGTCTTGATAACATAGAACATTTGAAGTTACAACAGGAAATAAAGAAGTATTCTTTTTGTCATTTATAACTAGAAGTAGGGGTTTTGCTATACTTATTAGACAGACTCTGCCTTGTAAGGTGCTCAATTTTGTTAGATAAAAATTATTGTTATGTTATAATTAAAGGTAGCCTACAAGGGCAAGATATTGTTCTTGTTCTTGGACCTTACGGAAATGACAGCTTGATACAGTAATTGTGGGCATTGATTTTAATCGTATATTAAATTCAGCCTGTGGTTCTTTCTCCTCAAGCAAATTCTCCTTGTGCCATTAGTGAGGATCTCAGATTTGATGATGTATGGAGAAGTCTTCACCCCTCTAACAAAGAGTATACTTTTTTCTGCAACTCATAGGTGTCAGACTAGAATTGATTATTTTTTTCTACTCAGAACTGAATTACTCAGTTTTTTCTTGTAGTATAGGTAGTACAATTATATCTGACCATGCCAGTGTGGTTATGGATATAAAACTCAAGGGTTCAATATATATCATATATCTCGACAATGGAGACTTGGAGACTTCTTATTCTTAAAGACAATACTTTTACATCTTACTTTTCCACTGAACTGCATTTTTGTCCATTAACTTACAATCAACAGCTAATCGCTTTTATGGAAAACTTGCAAAGCTTATGCAAGAGGTTTGATCATATCATATTTTGCCACTAATAGGCGCCAAAAGCTGGAACTGTCAGATAAAGAAAAAGCTTACATTAGCTGTCCATCACCTACTTTATGGAAAGAAATATTTGCTCTCAGATCAGCTATAAATTGTCTACAAGAGTACTTGTCTAAGTATACTAGACAGAGGTTTTATGAATATGGAGATAAACCAGGGAAATGTCTTAGCATACCTTGCTAAAAAAAAAAAAGAGAGTAGAGTCCCAGCAGCTATTGTTGATGCTGCGGGCAACAAGGTATGAAAATAGGTTGATAAATGACTGCTTTAAGAAATTTGATACAAATTTGTACTATTCTGAACAGACAAGTGATGTACCTCAATTAATGGAAGACTTTTTTGCTCAGATTAATCTCCCCACAATATCAAAATAAAAAAAAAGATGAAGTAATTAAGGCTATTAAGAACCTCCAGAGTGGGAAGTCACCAGGACCTGATGGGTTCTGTGCGAATTTTACAAGGAGTTTCAGGACCTGCTTTTAGAACCATTACTTGAAATGTTTAATCATTGATTTTTTTCTGCAGAATTACCACAGACTCTAAGGAGGCTAACATATCACTTAGGCTATATTACAAAAAGGGAAATGCCCTGAGTCTTGTTCCTCCTATAGGCTGATAGCTCTTCTAAAATTCTAGCTACTCATTTAGAGGACCTTTTGCCCATACTAATTGGAAGAAGATCAAACTGTTTTTTTAAAGGCCAGAATTTAACTAACAATGTTAGATGTCTCTTTAATGTTATTCAGGCCTTTGAACGAAAATCTGTAGTCTAGTGCTTTCCCTAGATGCAGAGAAAGCATTGTTGAGTGGTCTTTTTTATTTTACACATTCGAAAAATTTGGTCTCGGTAATAATTTTGTGAAATGGATTAATGTCATGTATAATGACCCTCAAACTGCAGTGATGACTAATGGATTTAGATTAAAGTACTTGTTTTTACACATAAAGGTACTAGGCATGGCTGTCCTCTGTCACCTCTTCTATTTGCATTGGCTATCGAGCAACTGGCTGAGGCCATTAGAATGATGCCCTCTATATATGGTTTACAGGTTGGAGATGTATGTCATAAAATAACTCTTTATGCTGATAAGGATGATAAACCTGTTTAGTAAATTTTCTGGATGTGAGATTAACTTAAACAAGTCAGAGTCTATGCCCCTGGGTAGTCTTACTACCATACCATACCATACTACAATACTATGCCATCCTTGCATTTCCAGTGGTTTCTCTTCGGTTTTGTCTATTTAGGTAGTTTTGTTACCTCATCATTTAATCAGATGTATAAAGCCAATTTTGTTCCATTATTTGGAAAAATAAGACAAGATTTAGAGTGCTGGAACTCACTTCCTGTTTCTTGGTTAGGGTTCTCCCAATTTGGTTATATATTTGTTATCCCATTGCCGGTCAAGTCAGTATCCAACATTCCTGGCAAAAATTCAAGATTGTTATTTATTGCGGTAAATGTGGAAGTTAATTTGAATCTTCCCTCCAGACTGCGGACTGATCACCATGCCTTCAGATTATTGATTTGTTTTGGACTGTTATTGGACCATATTCGAAAAACAATAGAGGAATCATTAGGATGGGATAAAGCAATCTGGGTAACAAATTCATTTTTACCAGAGCTATTTGTCCTAACCCTAACTCTGTCTCTTAAGGGCTGATGTTAGGTTGTATTCATTTGACATTTCATTTGTCTGCTTTGCTGCCACAGCGGTAAAAGAGGGGGCTGAACTAGATAATTGTAAATGCCTGGTGGTAGTAGAGTGCTTGAATCCTGCTGACAGCATTTTAGGATAATACCCCCCTGACCACAATGTAATCATTTTATCTTGATTATCTTGTTTTCATAATCGTTGGAAGCCAAAATCGTAATCGAAAATAAAATTTGATTAATCGCACAGCCCTACCGCACATGCTGTAGTTGTGTGTGGCTCTTTGTTTGTCATGTCTTAATTCAAGGCTCCCTTGTCATGTTGTTTGTTTGGTAATGCTCCTGTGACATCTTAAAAGTTGTTATGGGCTCATATGGGTTATTATGGATGTTTTACAGCGGTTATGTTCTAGAGCACAAATAAACACCCCCTCCCTCACACACCTCTGTGCAATCCTGAGGCGGAGCACCGCAATGCCTGATTTGGTCTGAATACGGTGGCACGAGATTCAAAAGCCGGCAAACTCTCCAACAACAGCCCTGCACCTTTGCTCAACAGCAGTTAACACGTCTCTGAAAAGTGTTATTGTTTTCTCTCAGGTTACATTTAGCATTGGCATAGTGCAACAATCATCAGATTAAGTTTTCAACTGTTTCCAACTAATAGAGGAGAAACCTCTGTTAACATATTGATAAATTTAACAGAGCCAAGCTTCCCGGAAACATCTGCTCCTTCTAAAAGATCATTTATGATTTCCCATAAAGACACTAACTCATTCTTTGAACATTTCACATAATTCAGTATTAATTTTACCGCCATGTAAAGTGAATAAACTTGATGTTTTCTAGATAATGCTCATCTGCCTTAACAATGCAGTTTACACATTTGTATAAGTGCTGATTTATTAAACTGGAGTTCTACTGAGTGAAACATGATGACAGATTTAGCCAATGATATTTTATGATGTGACAATGCTGTGTTTAAGGTCTGGTTAGGTTTAGGCACAAACACCACTTGGTTAGGGTTCGGGAAAGATCATTTTCTAGATTAAAATGATCACAACATATTAAAAGCAAAAAAACACTCTAGGGAGAGTGTGTATTTTTGGAGCAACGGGCCTTCAGAGCAGTAGCAGCCCCTGGGACCTACAGGATGGACCCAAAGCTTTGCCACCATGCTCACAGCTGTTGTGTTCACTGTTGCTGTCGACATGAACACAGACGAGATGCAGGAGGTTTTCCGTGAATGATACACATCCAGAGCGTTTTGGAGTTGGTTTAATACTGAATATTAAGGGAACAAATGACAGACCCTTTATCAATGGTATTCACCCTCAGTTTGGTCCATTATAGTTAGGCTACAGAGAAAACCAATTATTAATTTACGGTCAGTATCAGAACTTGTTTTCTTATGTGTGATTACTAGAGATACTCCTTTCAAATGGAGTGAGTACCTTTTTAGAAAAGAGTATAACCAACCTCTGCAATAAAAACAATTAAAAAAAAAAAAAAAAAAAAAACATCAACTAAATTAAATTAATAACCTTGACTTTTGGTTTTCCACATTTGAAATATTTGGAGCTCTTAAATGTAGAACAGGAATCACAGTTTCCATACTACTTTAATTGGCTGGTTTGCATTTGTATAGCTTACAGCATTATCATTTCCATGTGAAAGCTGACTTCTCTTGCTGTGTTAGGGGGGTTGGCTGTTAGAGGAGAGGCTCTAAGCCGTTTTTCCACTACATGGTACTGGCTCGGTTCAACTGTACTTGCTTTACTTTTCTGGATTTTGTTTTCTATTGCAGATAGTAACCCCTCAAAATAGGACGGTTGGTTATAGTAAAGAGAAGAACGTGAGATGAGTCTGAGACTTTCATGAGACAAATCTGAGAAGTATGATCCATAAGAGATCTCATCATTTCTCCTCCTTGTCTGATTTATTTCTCTTAAATGTCCAACTGAGGCTATATATGAGAAGGTAGCATAAGAAAAATGAGAAACAGTTAAGAATTTAATTAACTGTAGTAATTAGAATCAGAATCAGAAATTGATCGCGAGGGGAAATAGTGTTATTTTACAGTTGCTCACATTCTAGAAGTGAAATACATATAAGCATCGAGAAATTATAAAAAAAATAGACCACAGTGAATGCACAAACAACAACATCCATCTTCCACATATACCTGTTCGTTAAGCCATTAGCTGAGTAGTTTTGTTGGATGGCTCAGATTCAGTCATCTGTGTTCTGAGATGTTTCAGCATTTATTTGAGATGTTTACTGTCTCAAATCTTTCCAGCGCTGCTCTGATGCTCACTTTTTTTCTGACTGCTGAGCTCTTGGAAAACCCAAGCCGGAAAGTGTGTTGTGTTACTATGACAACCCGCAACCGTAAGTTGTCATGTCAGCTACGACTACCTGCATATTAAAGAGTTTTTAATACGGAGATTTTGACATTTATTGCTTATTTATTCTGTTTTGTTATGTTCAAAACGCAACCTAAAACGTGGGCTAGTTAAATGTCACTGATTTTTTTTTTTTTTTTAATGTGGTGAAACGTTATTAAAAATGCGCAATCAATGGTGAAATCTTCAGTTAGACATTGGCTTGGACGAAGAAGGTATGGGGCAGTAGACTTATCTTGGACTTTTTTGGTACGCACTGCTACTCCTGGATAAATTATTTCACTCCCCTTCACTGCTGCTGCGACATTACCGTGGTAATAACGTTTTGAAATGAGTGACATCTGTATATGAGCTGGTTCCTTTGGAATATCTTACAAGTATTCTACAAAGTCTGGCAAGTCTGAAGGAATTCGTCTTCTTCTTCCAAAACAAACGCAATTTTGAGGGCCTAAACGTGCACATCTACATGTCGATGTTGAGTCGTAGTCATAGCGCCACCCACTGACAACAGGAAGTCAGTGGGTGGCGAAGCTTATGCAAGAGGTTTGATCATATCATATTCTGCCACCTTCGCAAACATCTGATTCACATGAAATTTTCAAGGTGTGGTCTACAGTTGATATACAGCAACATGTTGTTCATTTAATGGGTGTTCTCTAGCACCACATGGTGGACACAGGAAATGATATTCAACTCCTTCGTGCAATGTTCGATAAGAGTCTGATCCTGAACACTCAATAAAAGCCCTTCGACTACACTGCGCCCCGACGTGCGCAAGGGTGCGAGGGCCCGGTCATCACTGCTTGCAGCTTTAATTCCTTATATGTTTGTATTATTATTATTATTATGATGATTATCATTATTGTTATTCTTGTGGAAAAATAAGAAAATCCAATAAATCTATACAAAATCCATCTCTACAAGTCATTTAATATACTTTAGAGGTGAAATGTTTTATTTCAAGTGGAGAATGATAATTGCTTTTTTTCCCTTCCTTGATTTTTGGAGTGATTATCCTTATTTCAAGATATTGATAGTCGAGACACGTCAGTAGTTGGAAATTTTTATAATCATTTCATCCTGGATATTTTTTCAGTGGTTTTAGATAAACTAAGATTTGAAACTCAGTGTGAAATGTCATGATTAAGAAAAAATTAGAGAGCAAGAAGATAATTTGGACTGATGCTGTTTGTGGAGGGCTAGAATATTTTACATAAGAAAGGGGGCGTGGTTGCATCTGCTAATTGTCCACTTGAGGACTAGCTTCCTTCCTCTCCATCACATCTGACATTGCAATCACAGCTTCCAAAACAGGGAAAAGGAACAAGAAAAAACAAAACTGTAAAGACGGCATGCATTTTGTTGCCCATTCCCCACTTGCAGCTTCACTAATGAGTGGGGTCCAGAAGTGGTAATCAGAGCCATCCATTCCATGAAATTGGCTCTAGATAGAGGGTGGATGGACCAGGGAACAGTTGTAGGATACCTCTGCAGCACTGGCAGTTGAAGATTAGGAAGAGGAGAGGAAGGACTGATAGATACTCTGCGCAAGGACATCAGATCTCAGTGGGGACTAATGATTAGTTTTGACCTCATAAATGAAAGGAAAATGGAGGTCAGACATAGAATGTATTGGCTGTTGCAAGTTGGACCCAGCTTGGCTCTTTCTGGCCAGAAACTGAAAACATTTGGTTACTGGGAAAATACAAACAATGAAACGAAGATGCTGCCAGTTGATTTTTTTTGTTTGTTTTTTTTTTTTTTTTTATTACACAATCAAAAAGGCACATGTCATACTGAAGAGATTGCAATTAACAACAACAAAAAACAACAATAACAAAAACAAAACAAATTACAAAACAGAAATAAACAATAACAAAAACACAAGTTGTCAATCAGAAATTTAGGTACATGGATATTCATAAAGGTATAGGGCTTTATGAATTTTACAACATTTTACATATTTTTTATATAGTGTTGTTTGGATATGCAGCAAATATAGGAATAGTTTTTAAAAAGCAACATTTGTGTATGAAATATTTTGCCAAATTAATTAAATTATAATTCCCAAATTCTGTTTTCTTGCCCTCCAGTTGGAGACCAAATTTTATATTTTCATATGTTAGAATCAGAATACTTTGATCATTATGGGTTATCCAATATTTAAAAGCATCCCAAAAGATCCTGTCTTAATCTACAAGAGAGAAAAAGATTTCTATTGTTTCAATGTCTGAGTTACAGAAAGAACAAATATTTAAATCTAAATTAAATCCTTAAATCTTAAATTAATCTTTAGCCTTAGGTGGAATTGGAAAGGAGAAGTAACTAGTTCTTATCTTTGAGTGAGAGTGCATTTTTTTAATCCAAAAAGCTACATCCATCTATAACTAATGAAGGCCTCTGTGGAATAACCACAAATCGTTTCTTGCAGGATTGCCTTAATTACTGTTATATTTCCTATTAGTACTAGCAAGATAGTATTTTTCAATGAAAACATTATGTTAAAATATTACCACCGTTATCTAATAAATGTACAATAGACCAGATACCTTTCTCCATCCATTCTTTGTAAAAAAAAAAAAAAAAAGAAAAAAAAGATTTTCTCTTAAATAATATGCATCTATCATTCCATATCGTGTGGGGTAAAGTCAGTCGGTTTCCATTAACGGAAAACTTGTTAATGAAAAGCAGACAGCTTAACTTGGAAATGTCAAAGTCACATCTTAATAAGAAATCTATAACACTAAAATTCCCAAAGATTTTGGACGGAAAATCAAACTCAAAACTTTCACATTTTCTAATAAAAGTTTGTAACCATTTTAATTTGACGGTACCATTCATTGGATCAAAGACAATTGCATTTAGACCTCCTTTCTTAACATATTTCACAATATCACTTCTCCTTAAATAATGATACTTATTTTTCCATATAAAGTTGAAGTTAGAAGATGCTACGAGTTCAAACTTTGGAGGTGCACTCTAGGACAGGAGGATGCTATATTTGCTCTATATTTTGTTATTCAGTGTTGGAAGCACTCCTCTTTTAATTGAATGCAGTTGGGTTTTATAGAAAACCTAGCAAAACACTGTAGGACCTCTGAGGATCTTTAGTCTGTCTGGTGTAAATTAGCATAAGTGAAGAAATCATCAACATCCCTTCTGTGTGTTAGCTTCAGTGGCTAAAACATGAAATTAGTCCAAGTTCTCTGACTCGACATATGGAAGTCCTATTTATTTATGAACTGTTTAATTAAGATGGAAAAGCAACTGTTCAGATCTCTACCCCTCACCAATCTCCAAGATGCTCTGATTTATTTTTCCAGACATATCCAATGACATATTAGCTGTGTTTTAATGAACAAAATGTGCGAGTCAAAGTGATTCACTCAGCGTTGTGCAGTTAATTAGGAGATGTGGGGGAGCATGATATCTTCATATGAGAGATTTTCCTCTATTCTGTATGCGGAGAGATCCTAGTCAAGTCTCAGTTATTACGCCAATAAAAAACACTCAGAGTGTTTGTTTTTATTCAGCAGGGGCTTACACATATTACAGACATATTATATGGACAATTTTCAAAGTGTGAAAAGTTAATGTTTTATATCTTTAATTTTGCAGTATGTTGTGCCATTGCTTACAGTAAATCTTAAACACCAAAGCAATGGCAGCAAAGTTGGAGCCAAAATCAGGACAAACAATAATGTTTTGGATTATCTATCAAGGCAGTATTGGTTTGCGTACTCTCTGTCTGCAAACCTTGGCATGTGCCATCTTAATTATGTAGTGTGGTCCTGTCTAATTGTAACTTTGAATAGTAAATCACATCATTTGACAGGCTTCCAAAATACTTAGTGCATCGCTCCTGACAGATGATGGCTGTTGCTGCTGTGTTAAGTAGAAAGTGACCATAAAGATTTAATGCTTCACTCGCTCAACTTAAGTGCCTTGCCTGGGGTCAACAGTTCCCTGTGGTATTTCCAGGGAAATCACATGCATATACACACACACACACACACACACACACACACACACACACACACACACACACACACACACACACACACACACATACAGAAGAGAATACTGAAATGCTGTAAAAGGAGTGCAATTTTTATTCAGATACCTGGAGAATCTAGGGCATCCTGCCAGAAACCAACACACCAACCAAGAAATAAACATGTACTCAGATTCTTACGTATATTCAGTGTGTAAGTACTATGAAATAATATATAATTTACAATGTAAATTTTACATCCATATATTTACAAGTGCTCCACTAATCACCAGAGTGAATATGACATCATACAAGATCACTAAGTAGCATAAAGCCTGTGCAGTGCTTTTTGTGCTTTGATTGGTTGTAGTCACTATTAGCTTTACACATGCACATCTTGTGTCAGTCATAAAATAAATGAAGTTTGTTTTTCCAAACTGACTGTTCAGGTTTTCCATTTTCCAAGGAGTATTTTAGAAAACCCCCTTTTTGCTTCATTGTTGCTGAAGTAAAGATGTGCCTTTGCTTCACTTTTCAGACTGCTGTGGTAACTAGTCAGTTGAGAGGGAATAAGATTTGTGTTGCAATATAATCAGATAGCTGTGGTGCTGCAGCTAATGGATCCTGCAGTATATACAACCAAGCCACAACCACAAGAGCTATATGCTGCAGCCAACATGTAAGTGTCTCAAGGGGATACTCCCAAATCTCTGTAGTGTCAAATACCCAACACCTGTGGGTTTGAATGTGTCTGTTAAAAACTGGTAGTTTCATCTTTCATAGACCTGCTATCAGCTTGAATTCATGATGTTTCCAATGAATTCAAGTGGTGACAAGCTGTGAAAGCTAAAAGTCTTATGAAACTTAAAAACCACTCCTGCAGTTCGCTGTTCATATGCTCATTATGTCTCAACAACACTGCTTCTGTTGGTAGCTTGCACAGTTGGCTGTTTTGTTACTGTCACTACTTTCGCTATACTTGTGCGTCATTGACTTCATTTGCATTAGCCTGTATTTGTCATAACTGGCATAGACAGTTACCTTCATAAGTATTTTACTTATTTTACTATTGGAATAATATACTAAAAGCCACTAAATTGAATAAAATGAATTTTAGTCATTGTTTTATGAAGACTTACAAAGGAGAGTATAGGTTCATGTGTGCTTGACTGACATGTGACCACCTGTCAAATTCAATCTACTGCATGCTCAATCTACCTCAGCTCCATCCAGGTTTCTCAACTCAAATTCAGACATTTGCAGCATGTGCAAAACCCAAATCAAAGCTTTAAAACATTCACTCACCTGTGGGTGATGTACTGCATCCATGATTTTCTACAGTGTACTGTGTGTGTGTAAAACTGAGGACACTGCAATGACCTGCAGACTAGGTGTTATACTGTACAGACACTGACTCAGTTTTTTTTCATGTGCAGACAAAAGCTTAACCTATTGACCATATAAGGACCAATGGATCAAAGCTTTTCCAGTCTTGGTGTTGCAAATTAACTGAGGGTCAGTGTAGACGTAATTGACAAGGGTTCATCTCAGCAAGCCTTGCTATTTTGTCTTTTGTTTGTTTGTTTGTTTTTGGCAGAAACATCAATAAGGCATTTTGATGTTCAGCAAAGCAGCAGATGGACATTTCTCAGTATATACAGCATGTAGGGAAAACCAGGATGAAAGTAACACTTTTCAGATAAACGTCATTTTAAAAAGATTATGTTACAGACAGAACTAATCCTATAATTTGACTTTGAATGGAGGTTGCGCGTTATTACTTTCAATCTCATCAGTCGGATGAAAGTAACCCGTGTGGGTCAAAAGTAACACAACAGCATAAAACTAAGTTGTTTATATTATTTTTGTTTTTATTAAAATATCTGACAATGTCCTTGGTAATATGTAATTGCAAACCTATTATGTCCTTTATCTTAATAAAAATTATTAAATTTCATTTTCAATTTCAATTTTCAGTTTCATCATCAACATTTTACAACAGTATGAACAATATAACTTTTAAAGAAATTTTAACAGTATAAAAGTGTAAAAATAACACATTTCATTCACTGTATTACCAAAATAAGTTCTTTTTTTTATTCATTGTCACAGTTGTGACAGTTGTGTGATATAGTGCTCTGCACCCTCAGTACAGGCCTTGGACCAGTGCAGACAAAAGAGACACTGCACCCACACTTCACCAAGCAATAATGAGCTGAATGTCTCCCCACACACAAGACATTTCTCATCCTTGACCAGGGAAACTTTAGGTGCAGTGGTTTGATCAGAGTACAGCCTGCTCTTACACATACAGTGTGACCACATTAGCGGCGGGACAAAACAAACAGCTGTTACAATCGTCCCGACAATGACTCCTGACAGTTGCTTCTATACTGAAAAAATCTGACATGGCAAACGTCAAGATGTGTTAAAGTACTAAATAATCTGTCAAATGATCATGACTACGACAGATGAAACGCAACTTGTCATTCAAAAAAAAAAAAAAACACTTGAGTGAATTCAGAAACAGCTTTTCGGATAAAACTCTGCAATAGTATGATGTATCCACAGGATTTTTCGAGGTTCTGGTAAATGTTGTGTGCTATATGTGCTGACGCAGTTAGACATATCAAACTTGTATGGGCTCGGAGAAAATTGCCCTGTTACTTTCATCCCGTGTTACTTTCATACTGGCTTTCCCCTACTACACATTATGAGCAAGGCAAATGCAGGATGTGTTCACTGTAAGCCTTTTATCCCTTATTAAAATCACAGTGAGCTGCAGTCTATGACTACACTGTCAGTCAGCAGCTGTGGACCCAGTGAGAAAGATTTTCACTTGATGTTCAAGTATAGAGTTTTACATGTTTCTTCCTTTTGAAATAGGGCATGCTCTATGTTAATAATTTAAAACACTGAAATATATTGAAGCCTTTAACATCAATCTATAACTCTGCAAGATTTTAGAAGTCTTCTTAGCCCCTTACCTCCCACTATCTCTCCCTTTCTCTCTCTCATAGAATAGATATCCACAATGAATTATTAAAGCACTTTAAATTCTACCACAGTTTCTATATTACTTAAGCTGTGCAAAGACACTATGCATTATAAATCATCCTACTGAGATGAATATTATTCATATTCAATCAGAACCATTTTCCAACATCCTTTTAAGCAGATGTTTTTACAAATCGCACTGGTTTGTTTCTGAGCCCCCAAGGGCCATGTCTGCACTTTTTGGCAATAGGAGACATACCGTGATGATTAAGCTGTGAAACTTTATCTGTGCCCAGGCCAAGTAAAAGCCAATGATTTGTGGGTGTGTCAAACGTTTTGGTTATTGTGTAGTTTTATATCTTGTGCCAAGGGTGCACCAAGCAATAAGCTGCACATAAAACCATTTATTGTTCTTACTTTATACTTCATGACTTTTATATGCTTCTTGTTGATATTTCTTGCTTTTTGGTAGCGCTCGCTCCCACTAAAGTCATCCAAGGCGGTATCTTTTAAAAAATTTTTTAAACCGCTGTTGCATGATTACCATTTTGTGATCACTAAGTAAAGAGGAGGCTCTTGTGTCAGTATGGCATGTGCCTTCAGGAGGCACGTGAAGTACGGTGGCCATATGCTGGTTAGAATCCTTGGAGGATGAAGCTATTTAACATGCCATCCCAGCACCACAGGGGGCTCGCGAAGCAAACACATTCTTCCTTCTGACTTAGTCTATGTGTCCATCTGATGAACGAGGGATAGAGAAAGTGAGAGGAAAGGAGGTGCGGAAGGGGTAGAAAGGGATAATGATGATGACTACCATTTTTCTCTGTCCCCTCCAATTGTGCGTTGTTGCTGCTGCCCTGAGACCCAGCACATCTGTTCGTGTGTGTGTGTGTATGTGTGTAGGATGATGAGGCTCATCTTAATCTGTGAATATTTCAGGAATGTTGTGATAGATTAATTCCTGACAAGGTTTTGAAGAACATGCTGTACCTGTTGAATGCTGTTTACAAAACAAGGACTTGTTTTTTTTTTTTACCAGTTCATTACAACATGATCAGTGTGTCCAAATACGATTTTAGTTGAAAGTTGAAAACACAAACAAACACTTGACCTCATAATCAGTCTGTACTCAACTTTTAGTTGGAGTGGGAGAAGCTGACACAACTGTTTCGTTGATGCTCACTCGCCATTCAATAATTTCTGGTAGGCACTTTTTGATTAATTCGCTCATCTTCATCATTACAGTAGGCAATTATCAGTCTTTGGTATATCTATGAATTGATATCCATACAGTACATATAACCCTGGTTGGCATTGCCCGTCTTTCATGCAGTATCATCTATCATCTATCATGCAGTATCTGGCAGGACACTGGTGTTGGAGCCACCAACAGTCATTTAAATGAAATCAGTAATTTGCCAAGCAATAGTGACTTGTGCTCATGAGTCTTGAAAACAGAAGAAAGTGGCAGATGTGGAGGAAGAGAGCAGGAGGCAGCTGCAGCTGGCTGATGGAGGGTTGGAAGTGAAGACAGGGAGCAAGAAAAGCTGGGGAAAAAAGGGGAATACAGAATGGAGGAGGAGTGGGCAAGATTAGACGTAAGCACGTCTCCTCCTAATGGAAGAATTATGAGCCTGCTCCATCTGCCACTCAATCATAACCAGCCAATCAGCAGCAGTTCCGTCAGGCACTCCCATCTGTATTCGCCACAGAATTAAGGATGTAATCAAATGCTCAGATGTGAAGGAGGTGGGGGGTGGGGAGTTCATAGTTTGGGCTCGGTTTTGGTCACGTTGCCAGCATTTGAGGCAAGCGATACTGCTTGAGGCTGTGGTAATTTGATTTGTGCTTTAATATTGATGCAGAATGAAAGTTAAGAGAGGGAGAGCTTTTTCTTATGTTGGTTAAATTTGGATGTCTTACAGTGATCAGTAATTTAAATTTTCAGTCATGCCGCCTTTTCTCCCTCTCACTCCACTTGCTAGTGAAAGCCATCACATCCTGATCAGGATCTGGCAAGTTAGGAGTCTGACATCCTCTGCTTCTGCCAAGACAACATAATGTGTGTGACTGGCTGTGTGTGTAAGTATGTGTGGAGCTTTTGTGTCTTTCTGTGTGGGAAGAAATGTTGTGTGAAAATAAGTTTGCCATTTTGTGTGGATCAAATTGTAACTTTCAAATATCCAGTTTCACCCTCCAATACAATACCTTGGAATGAATTGATTGCATTCTGTGTCTTTTTTGGCACCATGCAGCATACCTGTCTGAAAATCTCCGGTTAACACAGGCTGTGAAGATGTCATTGGACAACTGGCTGCCATTTCTCTGGCTTTTTTCTTCTTTTCTTCTGTGCATCCTTTTCTTACCTTCTCCTCTTCACCTTTTCTTGTCTTCCTCTGCCATAAAATTGTGCCACTGTGTCTTTTCCCCGCCTGAGCTGGATGAGGCTGGGGTGGGGTGGGGGGGGTGTATTTGAATGATTTGGTATGCAGCGACAGCACCGTTCTGTTTCAGTGCAGGAGCCCTAGCCTTATCTCCTTAATGGATTATGAGCAAGGAAACAAAAACAGAGGGAGGCAGAATGAGAATGATTGGACTCCCTGCAAAGGGCCGGCAGGAAACGGACTGCAGCCAGATTAATAAAACACTCTGCCTGTACATTTCCTCTGCCCCTGAATCACAGATGTTATTAGGAAAGAGGACAATAGGAACAGCTTGTTGTCAAGAGTCATTTGAGCTTCTGTGGTCTTTGCATTCTGATTTGCCCGCTCACTTTTGGTGCTATAGATGTGTTTTGTGCATTCACGCTGCAGACTAACAGCTAGCCCCAGGTTATGTGTTAATTTGTTTTCTGGGACATTAAACTATTGTTTTCTTGTTTGTCCGCAAGAAAAAGCAGGCAGCAACTGAATGTTTAGGTAATCTTGGATATCTAGCACCACATTTAGCCAGTCCATGGTCTAAACGTTGATAGACAAACCTTTAGTACATTTACTGTGCATGGAAGCTGAGGTTTTGATATTGATTAGGGCTGCTTTAAAGGCTATCTCTCTTTTTAACTCCTGCTAGAGTTCTGAAAACGGTATTTTACCACATCCTTGATTCAAGAGGATAAGTGAGAGGCTGTATTGAGTCATCATATTGCTGTGTCTAAATGGCAGTATGCTGCCTAACCTCTACATCAACAGATCTCTTGATTTGACCACCATCAGCCACAGAAAATGATGAGTGCAGAATACCTCAATTTTTTTGAAAAAAAGGTTATAGTATCTATAGATCAATACTGTTCCAAGCTATGAATCTCAGGTATCAGGACAAAAATTCAAATATATTTCACATGTGTAGTAGCTAATTCCATAGCTGAATATTAATGAAGTGCAGCCATCAGTGATGTGAATCTTTTCAAGTCTTTTAGGAAAAAAGTATCTTGAATTTTCAGCATTTTCATGTTGGTGAATGATGATCCAAACAGAAGTAAAGCACAATACTTCAAGGCTGCAACACTTGACTTCCTTGATGCTGAAGGGCTATTTAGACTGAGCTGTTTGCTGGTATTGCCAAGAGTCTTATGTTTGAAATGGTATTGATCAAGGTAAGACAGGTTGACTTGAAAAGATTTGACCTTTTGGGGCTTCTGGTCCAACAGACATAATGTTGTTGATATTCTGTGCTGCCTGGGGTTAAATCCGATTTGCTTTAGCCACTCTGTTTATTTGGGAATAAACCCTTGCTTTAGGCTAGTTAGGACCATATTTCATTTTTATTTAAGTTCTATTTCTCTGTTATACAGTTTGCTTCCAAGAATTCAATCCATGAGACATGCTGCTGTATGTTTACAGTACATGAACACTACCAGCTAGGATGCTTGAAAATATTTTGCTATAATTTTTACCCTCCTGCCATGCATTTGTCCCTGATGATCCCCCGTACCGTAGCATTCTCAAACAGGTGCTGTACGAAGGCTGAATGTTGTATTATCAACAGTAAGAGCTATTTTTATGCATGTCATTGTGGTTGTAAACTTGTAAATGCTGCTGCTTGAGCATTGTGTATTATATTTTTTTCACAATCTAGACTGGAGTGTGCATGTTAACACACACAATAAGTTCTTTTATTCTCTTTCAGTATTTTTAACCCAGTAAGTTTAAGTAATGACCTTGTGAGAATGGGAATTGTTCAGCCTGTTGCTTCTTTGGCCACAGTTCAACCTGAAACTGGAGGTATTTTGGTGGTCATTTAAGTTCAGTTTATTTCCCAGAAGTGTTATTATAAATTTTTGCACATCCATAATTTCCTATATGTTTTTTGTCTGTATAGGTTGTTTCTGTCTGTGAAATGGTTTGCTGGGTATTGTTGCCTGATTCAGAAGGTACTTAATGGTAACTATTGTTCACCAACAATTGCAGGAGACCATTGTGAATGTTTCTCTTTGAAATCTATTGATATGCGGTTTTTGCTAGATGTGTGCAATAGCCTACAGTAAGCTAAATAAGTATTTTAGGCTGTACTCACATCTGTGTGGGAATAATATTTGGCTTTGGGTTTCTACAGACAACACAAAACATTTTATCCTGTAGTGTTTTTCCTGGTTTATCTCTGACCCTCTCTGTGTGAGACCTTGCAGAGCTCAGATTCTTTTTTTATGACTTGAGTACAGTAAGAGATGAGGAATCCAGTTCAAATCTTTTCTGCCAAACAGTTCTCTGTGTGTTCCATAAGTACTCCAGAGGAAAAAAAAGCATTTGTGAGAGCAATAGCCTTCGGGGGTTGCGCCAAATGAAAATGCTTTTTTTTCTAAACCCCCCACACCTCACTCAAAAAGTGTTTGCTTGTTTTCTGTTACTATTCGCTCTCTCTCTATCTCTATCTCTCTTTCTCGTTTTTTACCTTTGATTTGAACTCTGACATCCACGTCTGCCCCAGGATGTCTGTCACAAACTGCAGTCCAACGTTGTGACAATGCTTTTTTTCTTCCCGTGCCTTTTATGACCTTCTTTTCTTCCTCTTTCTGTTCTTTTTTTCTGTTTTTTCCCTTTCAAGGTCTGGCGCACCTGACGTTAAACGACCAAGGTATGGGTTCATTCCTTTTTATTTTGGTTCTGTTTTTTTTTTAGAGGAATTGACTCAGCCTCTTCGCCCCTAGCCCCTTGAAACTGCCGCTTTCCCTCACAATTTCCTCCTCCGCTTTTTACCTTTTCTCGGTGCCATATACCTCCATTTCCCCCCCAAAATCCTCCCTTGTCTTTTTAACCCCTTGCAACATCCTCCCCTATTGCTCCCCCTTATATATCTCCTTCCATATCTCCACTTTTTTTTTTTCTTTTTGTTTTGGTTGTGCCTCCTGCTTCTCCTCCCTTTCCCTACCGCCATGTCTTTGTGCTTTTCTGTGACCTCCACCAATGTGTGTCCACCCCTTGTCCTGTCCTATGGCTCACGTCCTGGACCTTCACCTCTGACCACCTTTGACCCCGACGACCTGACCCTGGGGCTGAAGGTAACACTTTTCTGCTATCCCTTCTGCTTGGGTTTAAACAAAAAGAAGAGAAACTGCTGATTCTATTGGAAATGTGTTTGCTGGTCAAAGTTACAAAAGCAAAATGTGTTCACACTCCCATTCACTAACACTTCAAGGTGAAAGTGTTGTCGAATGTGCAGAGTTTTCATCACCACTCTGCTGACATTCCCATTGTTTGGCATTCAGATTTTTTAAAGGGTTATCATTCAAGTTCTGAACCTTAAATTACATGTGTTATATTTCTTTTTTTACAAGAAAATGTGTCTGCAATTGTTTCGATGTTTCTGTGATCACTAGATGTTGTTTTTGATGCTGTTATGTCTATATTTACAGCACAAATACATCTAACACCACAGCTGTTTAATCTATGCCACACTACACAATATAATTTTGGGAAATATACACTCACATTACTTTGTGTCCCACCAACATGTTTCTGCTCATCTTCTGACCTTTTGCACATTTGACATGTTTTTCAGAGAAGGTGTTCCAATCATGAGCAACACATTTTTTTATGTGCGAATTGGATGTCAGTATTTGTACTTTTACAGCCAAGATGCATTCTAAACTACACACCATGCTCCTGACTCTTTACTATTCCTCACAATTATATTCTCCTCATTCACTGACCTATATCTTCCGCTGACCTCCCACTGAGGCCTGTCCACAGAAAAAAAGTGTTAAAGCAAAGTTCATAAGAAGAAAAGAAATGAACAAGTGCAGTAGCCAGTGAGTGTTCTGACTGGGCATGGATGAGGCATTGATAATATCGGCGTGTAATCGGTATCGACCGATATAAGCTTAAAATGAAATATCAGTATTGGCCTGAAATGAACATTTTTGCTGAAATGACGGGCCGATTCATTACCTTCTCCTCTGCCGCCTGGCTGTGCTTCCCTCCATGGACTTTTTCACCCTGACGGTCCTGGCACTTCCTCCGCAGGCTCCACTTCACTCAGTTGCCTAACAGACCCACTGCTTCTTCCCACTTAAACCTGAATAAAAAACCGGGGATCAGTTTTCCGGTTGGATCCACATGGAGATCTGAGGCTAGCTGGCTGTTTTTCCCTTCGGCCATGCTGCGGCTAACGCTTTGCTAGCCTCCCAGCTAGTGCCGGTTCTCCATGTGGATCCAACTGGAGCACTGAGCCCTGGTTTGTTAATTACTTTAAAGTGGGAGGAGGTCTGTCGGGCAGCTGAGTGAAGAGGAGCCTGCGGAGGAAGCACTGGGACCCTTAGGGTGAAACAGTTTGAGGTGCTGCTGTGTTTGGCTGCACAGATAGGAAACACCTTGGCTGGCAGGATATACCAATGTGTTTGAAAAAAAAAAACCTTCTTCTTTTACTTTTGTGGTTTATAACGGCGGTTGGCAACTAGCATATTAGGCGCATTACTGCCACCTTCTGCTTCGGAGTGTGGACCAAAGATTAAATACTATCCATTAATCCTGACTGTCTAATAAACTCAAAGAAAACTCTACTGCTTGACTCACTTGGCAGGTTCATTAAAGTTTTAATGCTGAGCTCCTGAACTCCAGTCTTCCTAAGTTCCTACTTTATATATTGTCTTTCTTGATCATACATACAATCTATGATTGCTTGCGAAATAGTCTCCTAGGCCAGGTGGAAAAAAATATGTGCATATATCAGTATAGACATCGGCAATCGGCCAAAATGAGTTGGAAAATAATGGCATATTGGATATTAGCAAAAAATCCAATATCGTGCATCCCTGGTTCTGACCTTTTACTGGTGTGAGGAGAGCTTCCTCTCTTCTATAATCGTAGTAAATGATCTACTGGGACTTGAGCAATGACCCTTTTCCTTTGACTCAAGTGAACAATTGAGGGAGAAGCCCAGGTTTCACCGGCAAATTCAAAAGTGAACTTGTTTTGGTTCTAATAGATCACTCAGACTTTTAGTGAACCTTGTTGAACCTTTACTTTACCCAATATTTAGTGTGAGGATTGGCACCAAAATTACCTCAGCTCATGTGTTGGATTTTAATTTTACAAAAAGTGAGGGGAAACATGTAGAGAAGAGTTAATATTCCGGTATGATATCCATACTTTCATTCTCATTGTAGATTATAGTATATGGAAAACAGATTAGACATAAATTACTGCTGTGAACACATTAAATAATTGCAGCAGTAGAATCAAAGTCAACTGTAGGCTACCATTAGGCTCCAAATCTATGTGTAAAATGATTTAAAGTGATGATATGAATTTGATTCATCACTTTAAAAAAGGACCACAGTTGTTTCCACTGGAGATGAAATGGTGCCTGAAAGATTGCCAGTAGATACGGTAGCAGTAAAACAGTCTGTGTTTCATTAATTTTAATTAGTGTAAAACCTGATTGATTAAAGACAAAGTTAGACCAAATGAGTGTGCTCATGAGAAGTGTCTCCATCCATGACACTTGACGCGAAAACTTAAGTTTACATAAGAGGCAAAGCAACATTAGCCAGACACCTATATCACAAGGTTGACATTTTTTTTAAGGTTAGGGATATACAGACTATAATAATAATGTGCACCAACACAAACAATGTATTCTAAAATATGTCCTCATTTGTTGGATGATGCTCCTAACCACAAATGTAGCACATGCACTTTAGTAGTGTAACTATTCTATACATTCTCACTCACTTCTCACACTCAATCCCATACAGTAAATAATATTGTAATAATAATATTGTGTTAAAGAATGGGTTTTATACATAGATGAAACCATGAAGTTTTTTGTATTAACTATAGATTGTCAGCACTGACCAGTAAATTACTTGTATGGAATGGTTCTGTTGCACAGTACCCACTTTTTTACTGTCATCGAGCAAGATGCTTACCAGTTCATTGCTTCTGTACGGTACGATACAAAGGATGAACAGGGTTTCCCTAGAAAAATTGTTAGGCCTGGTGGCAAGAATCTTTTGAAGGGGGCCACACCCGCAGCCAAGTGACTTTTTTGACAGCAACAGACTGATGGCAGCATTAAGGTGGGGCCCTATAGTTTCTGTGATAATAGAATCACGGAAGGAATCGCAGAATTCAGAATTTAAAAAAGCTATAACACATATAACATGGGGCCCTACATTAAGTCAGTGCTAAAAGTTGACATAATGTGTTATAAATAAATCATTTATTCACACACATTTTAAAAAATCAACAACTATAGTCTTAGAAAGAATCTGGCAATGTACAGTCTTGGAATGCTGTGTTTTTTAACAACAGCAAAGGAAATTAAATTAAATATCAAAGTTTTTGCACTCTACAAAAAAGTCCTGATTGGCTACTGATTCTTACAGCCTTGGAATGCTGGGCACATTTCAAAAACAACAAATAAAATCAAAGTTTATACCATAGCTGGTTGATAAGCTCTGACACACCTTTACTGCTCCCTGGAATAAATTGCAGCTCATTCATGTCACTACAATCAGCAAAATTTGTCTACACAATTTTCCGGAACTCTGCTTCGCCTGAAGGACTGCATTTTTTTATTTTTTTATTTTTTTTGCAAACTGTGGATCATAATATACATGTCCAGCTACATTCACAGTTTATGCTGCTCACCCAGCTCTACACCGATCAGCTCTACACTGATAGCAGCCACCACCGCTTCCTCACTCTCACAAGTTTTTTGTTAGCTGTTAGCCTAAAACACTAGCGGTGCCTCAAATTGTCAAGACTGCTCTTCAGCAAAACTGCTAACAAAACTTTATGTCCTTAACTTGCAAGCTACAGTAAGTGGTTTTCCAACTATTATATCTATGTTTCCAACCAAGCTGGCGCACTGTAACTGTTAAAAAAACATCTTAAAAATACATTTAAAAAAACAAAAACTCCCCAATGCTAAGGCCTGACGGGGGTCAGCTTAGGCCTGGCAGGCCGGTGGGCTTGCAATACACTGATGGAAACCCTAGATGAATATATTTTCCTATCCCCAGCAGACAGTCGCTGCCACCAGCAGATGAATCATAACCATAATCCCTTCATCTCTATGCAGCGTCTACTCTGCCTCCCTATAACATCTCCTGCAACCTACTGCCATTTAATACTGATCCCTAGCTGTAGTCCATCCAAGACGGGGCTGACTGTTTACTCCAGTCACACACTCATAGCTAGATGAGCTCACACCAGGATAATAGAACATACCAGAAGAATGGAAGATCTGATATTAGAGTATCTATCAATCTCCATCATCCCTCCCTGAGACACGCCCTGATCTCAACATCAGACATTCAGTCTCTGATCCACCATGTGTAGAGCATAGCTGTGCTGTTCCTGTTAACTCTGCCTCCGCAAGCAGCAGGATCTAAACTAAAGGTTGCTGAAACAGAACAGTTCATAACTTTTTAAAAAAAAGAGAAAAGAGGGGTTGGGATTGAGGAAGATAAGGTGGGGGAAAAAGTTGTAGAGAATAAATGGAATCTTATCACACTCACAGCTGAGCTGCCTTAATTTGCATGTCACTGACTGCAACCCACTTCCCTGTCTCTCATACATTACTTTCTCAAAGACTGATGTGTAATAAAAAACATCTCCAAATAGGCCACAGGCATTCAATGAAAGTCTAATTCATAATTCTGTTTTGAGATAAAATAAAGCGACTACTGTACAGGTAACAATATTTTTTTTCCCTTTTTATTATTTATTTTCATCAAGGCTAACCAATGCAAGTTAAATAAGGCCTACACAATGAACAAGGTAAATAACCTGGGGGAGGGATGCCATATTATCGGAGTTCAAAGAAAAGTAGCTGATTATGCTTGTTTTCATCAAACAATGCCTAGCCAGCCATTTATATTGATCACCCTGTAGCCAGAATTAATACAGTGTTTGTTCCCAATGGACAGGCCAAAAAAACATCTTAAAAGAGGAAAATCAATAAACTTATTTGGTAAAGGCCAGAATGTGTGACATGTTAGCGAATTAGCTGTTTTTCACTGAAGGACTTAAGCACCTCTCAGCTTTCCAGGCATCAACTTCCCTTGAATATGTGTGTGCGCGTGTGTGTGTGCATTTATGGATGTGTTCATGTGAGCCAGGATAGCCCTGTTTTTAACAAAAAAAAGAGCGGTTTTGGTCAATGTTCATGATCAGAGGCAGGGGCGTCAGCCATCACATAACCAGGGCTAGAAAATCAATGTCAGTCTCCTCTCAAACCCAAGGCTGTCCTTCACAGCTGTAGGAAGGACAAACCCCAGGCTTCAGTCACTGCTGATCTCTATCTTCCTGTCTGTAAGACTGCTGCCAACCTCACACACTGGGCTGCATGCTTGGCAAGCTACAGATTACATTTAACAATAAGATAATTATTTAAAAAGAGCCATGACAGACACGGACTCTCTGAGCAATAATTTTCAACAACCAAAATAATTAAACTTGTCTACTCTCTTGGATGAACATCGCCCTAAATATTTGCATTTAAAACAATATTTACACTATAGTAATTGACAAATTCAAGAGCATTTTCTGGCATTACCCTCTGCTCCCCTCACCACTAAGGACTACCACTCATACCTAAATATTATTCTTTAAATAACATGAGGCTTGTCAACTGTCATGGCAGTTGACTAACAAAGACTAGTCCTTATATACAAATACATTATTAGGCAATGGTTAAAATTACGTGTAACAAGAACATTTAAATTTTATTGCACCAAAGACATTTTTACTGCAATTTGAAATGAAAGGGTTCTCAACTTCTGGTTATATCAGAGAAAAGCATATTTGATATTTTTTAATGGATTTTGGATGCAAAAGAATAACATGCACAGAGATTGTCATGGTGAGATACTGTAGATGAAAGAAATTCTGTACATGCAGCAGCAGAATAGAAGTTCAGCTATTGGAGCTACCTCTGTTTGTAATGCAAAAAGGCAGTGCAGTGTTGACCCTGACTAAATGTGGTCAAACTTTCACTGAGATCAACTTTTTAACAGAAATGGCAATATGTAATTGCCATTGACTATGGTGAGAAAAAGGGCAGACATTAAGACTTGAATAGGATAAGATACACTTTCATACTTTAGTACTTTAAAATTTATATTTTTTAATTATTTATAGTATTATTATTGTCTGGTATTTTTCAGTATTTTATTCCCATACTTTGTGTGATATAACATGTTTTTTTTGTTTCTTTCTTTGTTTTGTTTTTATATCTTATTGCACCGGGACCTGTGTAATGTTAATTTCATTCCCTTACATGTACAATGTGTTGGAATGACAATAAAAACCTTGAAATTACAATAAAAACTTGAAATAATTGAAATCTTACCTTACTCAAGTCAGACCTTGATTTTGACCCTCAAAATTTGAGACCTATTAGCCAAAAAATTAAGGTAGTTAATACATCACAGTCTTAAAAATCTTCTCATACAATTTGGTCCTATTTGACCCAGGTCTTTTTACAGAAAGTGCATTATTATACAGGAGCACTTTCATAACAACTTATCTCGTCAGAGATGAGACAGCACAGTCCCTAGGGAATGTGCACACATATGCATATTTTAAACATATGAAACATTTATTTTATTTTTGAAATTTAAACTGTGGTCATCTAGTATGGTATACTAGAGGACTGTTGTTTGTCTTACCTCTGGCTCATACAAAAATATAACAACATAACCTGGTTGAAATTAATTGTCGAGCAGAAGTCGCAAGGTAAGTTCATATGGAAGTGCAAAGTGACCTATGAAACTATGACAGCATGTAGAATTTAAACAGGAGCTTAAAATGATAAAAGTACTACTGTATGACAATGTACTGTATGTAATTATAGACGTAGCCTATTTCCTTGGGCCAGCAATTTCCAAGGTGTTGATGCATCACTCTAAACAGCTGCCCTGAAGCTGTTTCAGCTGATACAAACTAATTAAGGGGCCCTTAAATAAATAAAACTGCCGTTTCCAATAATAGGAAAAAAAGTGCAAGTTAATGGCTTTAAATTGCCAACATTTCCAGCCCCTTTGGGAATGCAGATGTTTTTGCCCACAGATCATTTGGTTTCTGTTCGAATGAAGTCCCCTGCTGCCACCAACACCACCTCCTCTTTTGGAGAGGCCAGCATGATGCATACTGGGAATCAAATTAACCAGGCCCTGGGAGATTGTCTCTTGGCAGGTTTAATGTAGATCTCTTTGGAGATACTGGAGGGAAAATGAAGGGAATATCCAGTCAGATCTGTATCTAACCTCGAATGTAATAGACTAGGTCCAGGTCAAGATAGCCATCTCTGTCTGAGCTCACTGAGGGCAGTTTATGGAGTCCATGTGCCACTGTGTTCTGCTCAAGCTATTTAAAACACACTGAGAACTGCAATGAAGTTCAGTATAAGTGTGAAACCAGTTGGTCTTCATTTTCATGCTGTTAAGTAACACTGATCCATTACTTTATTAGCTCATTGATAAATCAGACCAATACTGGCTAATAATAAGTGGATATGATCCATATAGTATTGTTCTCGTCTCATATTATGAATATGAAACAGTCTGATTAGGTCTGTCAGTTATTCAAAACGTTTCTGTCTGGTCTAAGCATCACTCCTGAATTGATTTATGTAACATTGTAATCTGAACTGACAAAAGTTTGCATGAATACACTATTACTGTGTTCATATTATGTATCCTGAGTTATTTTGAGCTTGGCTTCATATTCTAAATGATATATAAGATTCTAGGGCAAATCATTAAATTATTAACTACTAAATAGTGTGAATGTTAAGTTGATGGTTATTTAAAATTTTTTGTACAAATTATTGTACTATAATTAAAGATGCTCCTCCTGAGTGCCATGTGACTTTGAGTGAAGGCAGCCTGCTATTCACTGCCCACTGTCCAAGCCTTATTTGAGCAGTAGAGGCTTTCTCCAATAAGCTTGAACAGGTTTATGCACGCATACTTTTATAAACAACACACAGACAAAAATAAAAAATGCACACATGGACAAAAAAGCACACAGAGAAATACTCATAATTTGCCAAGCCACTGGCCATGGCTTGACAAAGGCAACAGAATATACTTCATGTTTTGATCATAGAAAATGATATTTAAAAATATGTGTCCTTCTGATTCATGATTTAAAATATTTATTTTCCAGCACCAAAATATGGGCTACATTATTACGGTAGCAATGTTTCAGAAAAAAGGATGACCAGTGAAACAAAGAACCAAACAAATACTGGAACTTCATTTTGGTAACAGATAATTCCTTTGTGACCTGGGACCACTAAGATTTTCTTTAAAATCATCATATATCAAGGAAATATGAAAACTTTCATGCTCTTTTTCAGCAACATCTTGCTTCACGCTCCTAACAGATTATGGAAATGTCCTGTACAACTACTGTCTGAGGAGGTGAAAACCTTTCAGTTCAAGTGCTTTCAGACAGCAAGTGGTTACTGCAGTATCTTCCGCCGGGCAAAGCCATTATTCTGTCATTTGAATGGGCAGGAACAGGGTGCAACTTGACAACAACGACAAAACATGGCTGTGTTGCTGCACAATTTGATCTAATGTGACAATTGGTGATAAGTCAGTCAGAATAATCTTATAGCTAGTAAACAGAGGTTTAAACTTAATCCTCTTTTTGTAAGTCTAAGATAACTTATATAAAACTATAGGGAATAAATATGAGCAAAACCCATTTGCTACTGATATATGCTGTTTTCTATTAGTATATATTAATCTTGACAAGCAATACATTATCATCTTACTCTAATATAAGTTCATCGTTATTAGCTTTGCTAAATGTTGACATGGCTCAGCCACTCTCTCCAGAGTTGAATTAATCAGTTTCAGTTCAGCACCATAAGTACTACGATGCTGAAATGAAATTATGCTTGAATTGGATTAATATTTTGGCAAAGTAAAAATAAAATTGATATTCAGATGAACGTTTGAATATACCGTGCTAAAATTCATTAACGCACTGTGATTCTAGTTCAAAATTTTATCCTCATTGTGAAACCCAATGGATGATCATTTTGATTTATACAGTGATCTCTTCCACCCTGTTCAGCAGCCTGAGCTTGGTGGTCTGTTTGGCTTGAAGCCTGCGAAGCTACTGCTAAGACATTAGGCCTGGATGTAGAGCTGCCACAGTATTGAATTTTTCCCTACCACACAAATTAGCGAAGCCATTCAAACTGTCACAGTAACTTCCATTTAAAAAAACAAAACAAAAAAAAACAACAACAACAAAAAAAAACTCGGATGTTATAAAATTATTGGTTCCTAATTACCATATTGGCCCAATATAAGGCGATCCTGATTATAAGAAGAACCCTCCCTTTTCCAACACCTGTTTTGGGAAAAATACAACTTACATCATAGTAAAGTTAAATACTCACACACTCTCCTGCCAGACTCTCGGAAGTGGTCAAAAATTATTTTCTCCAGCAGTTAGCATTTATTAGACTGCCTGTATGTCTTTTTGAACTCCTTATCATCTGTGACAGTGGTATTTGGCAGCTTGACATATTCCATTTCTGCAGTAGAGACGTCAGAAGATGCTTTGGACTCGTTTTCACTGGTCATGAATTTATTTCCTCTGTGGCAGAAAAACATGTTACATAAGCCTTCAGAAACCCATGCGGGTTAAACTGGACTAATGAAACACTTTTAGGGCTGACTGACTCTAATATGCTCAATTTTAACAGACTTCAAGACACTTGCCAGCCTAGCAACATTAAGGCTACAAGCAACTCGTAATGCACAGGAGTTGGTTTTACACTGGTACTTTATCCATTCAATATTTGATGTTGTTAACACGTAATTGTCTAGACCCTGAATATAAGACAACCACACTTTTCCAGGAAAAAAAACACATCTCATATTCAGACCAAAATGGTAAACTTTTCAGATGCATTTATTTCTGTAGTAGTCTATTCTTTATATCCTCTGTAGTCTAAATGGCTATCTTTATTCCAGTGTTGACATTAAGAGGCCGACTTTGCAGCAGGAATATTGGTCGGCATTCGGCAGGCATGTAATTTTTTATGTCAAGCCTCAGAGAATAACTAATGTCCCATCACTTGAGCTGCTCTGCTCACTCAGCGGTGAAGCGGTGATCAGCTTTACTCTGCGGTGGGCATGATGTGATTGCGTTACTACGGTAATTCGGTAACCACAGCAGCTCTACCTGGACAGCAGAAGTCCTCACACAGGCAGGAATTTCTCCTGACACAGCAGCAGGCTAAAATGGATGGAGCTCTACAGCAGCCTGAATCTGCTTCGCACAGTCCTCACAGTCATACAGAGAAAAGCCTGTGATGAGCACGTCTGTGGCTATGGGCCCCTGTGCCTATAGCATATCAGGGCTACTGCACTATTATCAGAGTTTCAGTTTCTACTCTAAACCAAAATTTAAAATATCTAGACAAAATTTATACACATGGAGTTTAAGAGTTAGAATGAATATAACATATTTTGTCTCCATCTTAAGACAACTGTAACAGACTAAAACAATAATATGACTTTCCTGCTTCATGAAGCAGATGTAAAAGAGGATTTTCCAGAGCCAAAATGAAAATACATAAAATGTAGGTGGTGTAAGGTTTTATGCCCTTGAAGCTGTACAAAGATGAGTGTACAAAAGTTACTTCATGCAACCAATGATAGGAAGACAAAAGTAGCAGTCTAATTAACAATGTCTATTAAATAAAAGATCAGAATCCATAGTCGAGGTCAATCATGTATGAGAGTTCCCTATTAATGGTGTAATCACAATCACAAGGCTAATGCTGATTGACAGGGCTGGACTGAGGCTACCCTGTGTGACCTTCAGTGGCTCCCTGGGGTGAAGCCAATCACAGTGTGTGACAGTCCCCAGTCCCTCTGCCCCCTTCTCTGAGATTGATCAGAGGCCTGCATTGTGTTTCCTAGGCTAGGCACGCCTCATTATTGACAGCCTCACTTAGAGAAACTGACAGGACACATCATACACCCAGCGAACTCCCACTTTACTTGGCAATGGACATTCTGGGCTGTTTACACATACATGCACACACAACAACAGACTTTCATTTAATGCCTCAATGTGTGATAGGTTGCAGCTCAGTCAATTACTAAATTCAATCCAATTGCTCCTGAGTTCGATAAATCATAGTATCATTTATTTGACTTCGCTTTTGTTGCACCTTTTTGGTAAAAAAAAAAAAAAAAAAAAGCTATTTCTGTTGGAAGGGCACTCTAAAGAGGAAAAAAGGACCATACACAAGCATACCAAAGAAGTGCAAAATCATTATTTTAGCATTGTAAGTTTGCATTAATATGACCATTGCAATAAAGAAATGGATCTCATCACAGCTTGACAAAGCAGTGCATACGATGAGGATCAGAAAACAGCGAGGCTCCCATCTGTTAGATGAATTCCTGGAATACGGGCATAGAAGTGTAACAACATTGTATAACTATTGTTTTCAGGAGCTGAAAATTGTCTGAAAGTTTTATACATAGTATTTTCAATGACACTTCATCTCACTCGTCTTTATGTCTCTCTGTAATCCCCTCCTGTGAATTTGGAATGTGCACGGTATGACATGTAGGAGTATTAATACTTTATTATTGAATTACCTCGTTATTGGGGGCACCACCTCCTTTTGGTTAGGAATTGTTAGTGCCAAGAGGGAGCACTAACTCTTGTTCAATTTAATCAATGAATCAGTCTCATAATCGTAAATTCTTGTCCCAAACAGTGACCTCTGTTCACTACAGCTCAGAAACAACAAAACACTTCTAGGATAAATTAAGACATTTATTAATAGCTAAATGTCTTAAGGATACATGATAAAGCATAAGATAATGTACAGAAAATAATAAATACAAAGAAAGTAAAATAAATAAATAAGGCCTAGGAATGATAATAAAAATAATAAAGAAAATTATTCAGCAAAAGTGGCTCGAAGTGTGTAACTCGAGGCTTAATGTGTTGCACCAGGGAATGCTAAGGGAAAGCTAATTCAACTTCTCTAAATAAATTCTTATAATTTTAACATTATTCAACATCAACCCTTGATCACAAAGCGAGGTTGAAGTGTTTTGTCGTGGTAGAGGCGTCATCGCGGCAGGTCCAGCACATAGACTGTTCAATGCTGATCCAGCATTGTCTGATGCAGCATCACCAGTGGTGTTGAAGTGAAAGAGCACGGATCAGCTGTGGCTCATCTTTGTAGGTGTAGAGAATCAAGCCGTGTCAGGCTGCTCTGAAAGAGTCTTTAGGCCAGTTTATCTTCTAGTTTGTAGTATTGCTCTCAGAGAGCAGGTAGAGGTTCAGTTTCAAGCATTCTTCTTATTCTTCTTCTCCTTCTGGAGCTTAAGTTGAGGATTCAGGCTGTGGTTGGCTTGTAGTAACTCGAGTTGAGTGCCCAATAAAGTTTAGTCTGACTATGCTCAAATCTTCAGCAGTGTCTACTTTAAACTGAAATACTGTACGTGTTTACTTCAAAATTGAAGTACTATATGTGGAAATACGAGACTTAATATTACTAATAAAACAATTAAATTAACTTGTTGATATAAAAGATTAAATACGGACATATTTAGCTGAAAAACAAATAAAAGAGACCTCTTCAGATTTTTCTTGAGTTCTTGGAGGCCAGCTCAAAGAGGAATCTCTTCAAGGCTGTTTTTATAAGTTAGGATAAAACGGGAGGAGTTTGGGTGTGTTCTAAAGGGTTTTGCACCGAATTATTGATGGATATTCAATTACTTTGTTCTAGGGGCTTTAGGTGTGGCTGGTGGTTTGCAGACTGCGTCTCCTGAAGTAAAGGAAAGTAAAGTCATGATATTTTCTGATTAATAACAGTCCTGCAGCTTGTATCGTATTTGTAAAACCATTAAAGAAACAGTTAAGCAGTTTACATGATTCATAAGTCAGTTCTCCTAAGAAACAAACATTAATCTTCACATTAACACTTCATGATGTTTAAGCATATAACCTCCATTGATTCATCTTTCTCAAACTATTTACACGTCTTAAACAATCTACTGAAATCAAGTTTAATACTATAGTGAAAGGAAATAAAGTTAGGCAACACTTAGGTGATTAGATTACTTTCAGAAACATATTTAAATATTACTTCAACTTCGTAATATAAAGCATTCAATGTGACTATAGTTTAACAATAAAAGAAAACTTTAAACTGAAATCCTTCAAACATTATATCTTTACATTCCTATTACTTCAGAAACGTCATTCTTTTGATACAACTACTTGTCTAATTTAACTATTAAAATATGATTGTCTATGAGGTTAATAGATCACAAGTTAAACACTTGGGTGACTTTAAAATACAAATACATGGTTACCAAACATTCATTAACTCTTCACATAAGGGAATTTAACTCTTGTCAATAGAGGGGAGTATGGTTATATGTAGTGTAAAAGGTTAATAAAATCTAAGTCCTATATCTCTTTAGTAGATAGTCATACACCTAGGAAAGTTATACCATTCTTCTTGTATTTACATGACAAATAACATGATATAAGTTGCATAATGATTAGTTATTTCATTTACATGAATCACAGGTTTGCCTCAGGTTTGCAGGGAGGCTTCACAAAGTCCTCAGGAATGTGGGTTAGTTTATGGCTTTGGTGATAAGAGTCTGTGCTCCATATAAGATGGGAGTTGTTTTTCTCAGGTCCAAGTGGCCTTTAGGATCAGTTCATGCTTTTAGTTTGTGTCATAATTCAACTTATCAAAATGATTTCTTAGGAGGTCTTTCTGAGTCTGTTGAGCATCACTGATCAACCCCACTTAGAGGGTTACAAAGGTCAATTCTGCAGGCCGGGGGTCTGCGCTACAAACTTAGGAATCCAGGGAGTCTGTCTCTTATTTTCCTAAAGCATCAAAGATTAGTTAACACAATTAAAGAACAAGCAGTTGTCCTCCTACAGACACAATATGTGCCATATTCTAATAGAATAAATAGTACAGTGTAGGACACAGTTGAGAGAGCTCTGTCTGTGGCACGTTTACAGAGCCTTTTAATAACGTTTAAAAACATAATTTGCTTTATTGGCTTAGCCATCAGGAGCCATTTAGGTTTCACTTTGACATTACTGGAGAAGCCATGGATTGAACTGCCAACCATGCGACTGATAGATGACCCACTCTCCCTGCTGAGCCATAGTTGCCCTTGTTTTAATATAATACGTTAGCATATTTTTGCACTGTCATTATCAAAAGAAATCACAAAATCTTATATAGTTGACAATAATATCAAAGTCTTATCCCAGACTTTCTTCTCAGTGAGGGCAAAACATTTTTCTTATGCCTATTTAATCTCACACTTACATTATTTTCATTTGTCTGTAAATATGCATAACCTAGTACAAAGTGACAACCTTCTAAATGTCACACAAATTCCTTGCAAGGCCAGAGGGTGATGTACTTTTCATCTAGACACAATGTTTCATGTGATTTGATTTAAGGGGAAAAAAGCAAAAATAAAATGACACTTAACGTGACCAAGCCCAAGGAAGTCATGAGACATCTGAGTCTGGCTGAGAATCTAAGACAAGGTTTAAAATATATCATCTGTGGGCAGGCATAATTGAAGCAATGTCAATTGTGTAAATGAATCATGAATTTAAATGATTGTATATTAAAGGTGAATACAATGGAATAATGAGGACAGGCTTGAGCAAGGTTTGACCACTTTAAAAAAGTTACATATGAACACAAAGACAGAAATACAGAGAGAGGGACATTAAACTGGGTGCACAGTAAACAGTAAATAGGTTTAAAAAAAAAAAGAAAAGAAAAAAAAAGAAAAACCTTTTCTGTAGACAAATTATGAAATTGTACAAATCAATAACCAGAACTTATCACTGGAAAAATGGTGCACCAAGAAACCACAACATTCTTCTAAAATGCAAATCAAATGTAGTAATACTGGCTTATAAAAACTTCAAATGTTGATACTCTCTTGGGGGGAAAATATATACACAAATAGATGTGTCTGGAGCATGAATATATTAAATGTTATGTGTATAGAATTCATTGAGCTGATTGTGGTTGAGATGATAACATGACTTCCTACCTCAAGACACTCCCAAACTTTGTGAAAAAAGTAGCCATTATACTGTAAAATCAAACATGATTCAGGGATTGCATTGCATATATTAGAATTTTTATGAAAATAATTTTGGTGACTACAACAATATCTGAGAAATGTGTATTGTCATCTTTTCCATTTTCAAAATGGGAAGCAAATACCATTCACAAATGAGTGACTGGGACTTCGGTTTAAAAACTGTTTAGTGCCTGCTGTATGGACCAATGGTGCAATAATACAGTTTATGCAATCCGTCCACTTTTAAATAGGGTGTTAAATGCATACTAAACCATGCCAATATTTTAGCATCTTATAAATATTAACATTTTAACCTTTTAAATAAATGTACAGAAAAATATTTAGAACAATTGAACATATCCTAACACTGGAAGTAGGGAAAGGAGAGCAGAAAATTCGTAATTAGTGCAACCCATGAGTGAAATATGAAGCACAGTTTTTCACATTTCACCACATAATTAATAAACCTAACTGATAGAAACTTAATTTGTGCTTAGACTGGCTTGAGGATGCATTGTAGTTATTGAATGAATGAAGTGAGTGAGTACGGGGAACTCAACTTCTACTCTAAGACTAAAAAATATTTAGTATAATATAATAAGTTTTAGGCACCAAAAGTAAAGTGAGAATGCGTACAAAAATATTGACATAAATTGTTTTAATGTATCAATTAACGTCTTACAAAGTTGAGTAAACAGCAGAAACCTAAATGAAATCAATATTTGTTGTGAGCAGCTTTGCCTTTAAAACAGCAGCAGTTCTCCTCGGTACACTTTAACACAGTTTTTCATGGTAACTTGCAGGTAGGTTGTAACCATCCTGGAGAAAGAATGTTCTTCTGTGGATTTATTATTTAGGCCATCTCGGGTGCTTCTTCATGTAATCCCAGATTGACTCCATGATGTTGAGATCAGGGCTCTGTGGGGGCCAAACCACATCATCATTCTTCTTGTTGCTGAAAATAGTTCTTTATGACTCTAGCTGTATGCTTGGGGTCATTGTCATGTCATGAATAAATTTGGGTATTGCATAATTGATAAGAATCTAAACATCTAAAAACTTTTGCACAGTACTATAAGCGCTAATGGACATAGACATGGAAAACAACAAGTTCATTGTTTTAGAGAAACTACTACTAACACTTGCAAAGAATTCTAACAAGGTTACGTTAAGGGGCTGCCAAAGATCAGGGGGATCAGGGGGATCAGAAGCCAACCAAAAGTTGTAAAGAACACATATATTACGAGTTCCATGAATCTTTAATAAGAGTGGCTACTTTGAGACAGTGATTGACTAAACAAGGTAACCAAATATGTCAATATTTATTGAACCATTGATGGATAGGGGCCATTAATATCTTGAACACATGAGCCAAAGCCCAGTGCAAGCAGAGTAATTTCAGTCTTCTTCATATGCAGCTATTGCCCTCTGTCCCTTTTTTCCCTTTAATTTAGTGGACCTTTACCCCAATGTTTTTTTTTCTCCAAGAATCAATGAACCCCTCCCCCCTCCACACACACACACACACACACACACACACACACACACCTTTTTTTTCCCCCTTCTTTTCTTTGTACCTTTGTTGTCCTTATTTAGAAGGGTACTTAATTGAATTTGGCCAATGGGGCATTAATCTTGGGGCATTGTGGTCGGAGTCTGGAAATTGGTTCAGGTCAGGTTTTTACATGTTGTAATTAAGGTCACCAGGGGCAAGAAGTAGGGGGAGACGTGACGAGGGAGGGTGGAGGGAGTAGCACATAAGATAGAATAGAGAGGGAGGAGAGGGAGAAGTATAGAAGTGCGAAAGTGGGAGAGGTGAGTAAGGCTGTTTGGATGACTACTAAAAGAAAATACAGAGCAATAGCAGTTAGGGGTGGGTGGAAAAAATGAGGAATTGCATTTCTTATCTTGTACAATTCTGAATCGATTCACAAATTCCAAAAATCAAGTTTTGTAACATTATTTGATAGCATCATGTTAATGGAATGAAATAGGTGGGACATAACTGTGAGGCACAGTGCAGTACCCGATGCATGTACAGCGTGCACATGCTAGAGTTGTTCACTTGTTGTTCATCTTCAAAAAAAGCAAGCGTTTGGGTGCATTTTGGATTTAATAGCATAATAATTTGGAAGAGAAAGGTGATGTATTTTGTCAATACTTGCCCAAGGGCACCTTAGTGGTGTTGATAAGGGTCAGAGGATTGAGTCTCAAGAAAGCTAAAGAGGAGAGAGCAATGATAGATTTACAGACTAGATGAGAAAGGGAGGGCTTGGAGAGTGATGAAAGAGCGATGAGGAAGGGAAACAAGATAATAAAACCTCACATATTTTCACTGGGTATTGGCTAAGCAAAGGCATTTTGCTATCATAAGCATAGCCAAAGGGCCAGTAATTACAAAGGATCTCAAATGTGAGAGAAATACAAGTCGCCTCTCTCCCTCTTCTCTTTCTGCCTCCACCCCTCTGTCTATATCTGTCTGCTTCCGTCTTATTCTTGTCATCTTTTGCTTTCTCTCCATCTGCCTGTTTCTGGCTGTCTCCTTTCTCTGTTCTTGTCTGATCTCTGGAGAGACAACATCAGGCGGTGAGGGGAAACTGATGAAGACAGGGATATGTGGAAATAGAGAAGGGGATGTGGAAGGAGGGGGGGAGGGAGGAGGGTTGGAGAGATGAGGCCCATCAGTAGATGAGTGTTACAGGAGTAGAATGATAATGACCAGCGAGCCCTTGCTTACCACTGCGCTGTCTCTCCACAGTTGTAGTGTCACAGAAAAAAATCTGCAGAGCACACATGTACTGTAATGTCTAATCTAGTTCCTGCCTACACATGGTCTCTATACTCCCCTATGTGGTTCAACAATACAAAAGCTGCTATAAAACCCTTGAGGGACCATGAGCTCCTAACAATTACCACAAGGAACATCAAAGCGATCACACACTCATAGAATTATTAATCTCCATCTATCACTCACATATACTCATACAGAGTTATTGAGATGAAGCAGTCTTGCTTCATATCTTATTTCTACAGTCTTAGCATTGTTCGAATGCACAAAGCTCATGAATACTCGCTCTGTGATAAAAGCATTCCAGGCGATGAGTTTAGATAGCCAAGAGTTAAAGCCACACTCTAGTGCCACACTCCCTCTAATGTTCTCTAAGCATTTAAATGTAGACTGCAGCAAAATTGAAAGCTGAATAAGTAAATTTCAGGCTGCATATTTAATAGTCTTTTCAGAAAAAAAAGCTCTGGCTGGCTGACTAGAATGTAATGTAATGAACAAAAATAATCACTCTCTCTTTCACAGTTCAGTTTCTCTTCTTCTGTCCTGGGAAAATGATATTTCTGCATTTAGTAAATAAAAAGAAAGAAGGGAGAGCTAATCTCTTTGGTGGGAGAGGACGGACTAATGAAACATGTTGACACATGTATTAGAGACTGCCATAATTGAATAAGGGGATTTGGAAGAGAGAGAGAACATTATTAAGATATGTGGGGATTTAAAACGGTGGAGAACAGAGGCAAGGCCAACTGAGTCAAACCAGTGCCTAGAAACATCTTTCAAGTTGCCTTGGGAAAGAAAGAGGCTTGGTTTATTTCAGTCCAGCATTTGTGTGTTTATATTTTATGGTTATGTTCTGTTTACCTAAAATAAATAAATAAATAATTTCATTGAAGACTTTGACCCCGTCTTGCAACTGTAACTGTAACTGTGCACATTTGTAGAATATCTACACAATTAAAAAAAAGTTACAGCGCGTAACAATAAAAACACCCATCCAAAACAACAAAATCCATCCAAAAAAATAAGTTACAAGTATAAAACTGGTAGGTAGGCCTTAGAAAAGATGTTATGAATGTTACTTCTAGTATTAAAGAAGTATTGATCATACACAGTCCAATGGACAGGGTCATGCCATAGATACCTATCAAACTTTAAATGCAAGTTAAGATAGCTGTAATATTAGAACTACAGAGGGCTCAATTTTTATTTAAAAATGTACATATCTTATATACATATCTTAGACTGCATCACAAATAGTGGCTGCACAAGAGAGAACGATATCATTCGCACTAATTAAGAAAGTGTTGATACACTCTATTTGCTCGAACGCAAGTGACCAAATAGCACAGAAACAAGGGCATGACTATTGGATTGCAGGGACTGTGGCTTCCTCTGAGGGGGGAGGAGATGGCAAATCTCTCTCATTTTAAAGCAAAACATAAAAGTTTCTCTGAAAAGCAGTGATTGGACTCACCAATTTTAGATATTTAACAACTACAACCCTCGGTAGCTCTGTGTATTGTGGCCCTGAGCATGCGCAAAATTTTCCACCCCAGGTCCAGTTATTTTCAGTGTGTGGTGTCAACCAATCAGGTGCCACCAGGAAAAGCCAAACATATTACATACGTACTGCCATCGTATGGAGAAAAGTACGCCCTTCAGCACACAAAGGTTGTAGGCAGCACTTTTGCATTAGTCATCACATGTTTCTGTAATTATGTATAATTTATGTGAGAGTAACAACTGAAATTTATACACACACAACATAACAATAACAAAAAATATTTTTCATTAAAAAATGTATTTCACAATTGGAATTGCAGTATGAGGCAGCACCCCAGCACCCATAATGGACCACACACCCCTGCTATCAGAGTTACTGTAATCATACATACTGAAAAAAGATAAAAACAGCACACAACTAAATGCCAGTATGTTTTAACCACACATTAGGTGAAATAACAGGATGTATGACTATTCTTCAACTGGGTGATGAAGCCCCACCTGGCCTCTGATCCTCTGTCCTTCCCCCTAGAGTGTTTCAGTCATATGGCTAATTAGTAGATATTCACACTCTTCAAACGCTTGCCTCCTGCTAACCTCCTGTAATCCCCCATAGCATGCATGCATGTCATTTTAATAATTAAATATACTAAAGCTGGGAAAATTCATCTTCATGAGTTACAGGGCAGTGGATGTACGCATAATGGCTAATGAATGCACATAACTGGTCTAAGGTTGTCAATTGTGCTACTATTACTGAACTATGACAGAATAAGTTTGACATTAAACTTCACTGTGCTAATCTAATATAATCATTGAAACAGAGTAGGTACCAGTTTATTTTATTAATAGGCAGACTGTTAAAGTCTAATTAAGACAATGACTCACTTAGGAAATGGAAAAGAGTGTTGAAAGGCTTATTAGTGTTTTTTGATAAATATTTTTAAAAAAAACTTTGATAAATGACATGTTTATATCATCATAAACCCTGATTATAAGGCTTGCTTCAGTACTGCTCTCATAATAATGGAACCTTAACTCTGTAAAGCATTTTATTTAAAACATGCATGATTTAAGGTGTAGAGAATTGAACAATATCCATTAAATCTGGAAAAAGTAATATTTGGAAGACACTAGAACTTTTTATTGAATCTATGAAGATCTCATCTTTTTATGCAAATGCAGTCTGAAATCCAAAACTGACACCTGTGAACACCATGGCACAGCTCAGTGTCAGTAGGAAGGTATATAGCACGGCATATTGTAGGTCATGACCTTTCCCAGATGAAGCCGCACAGTTTTTAATTCCTCTCTTTACATGTGGGAAATGACTCACAATGACCTTGTCCTCCAAATAACTCCTTTCGTACTGATCAAAGCTACCTATCTTATCTCCAAAATGGGCTTAATTGGGCAGATGATTTGTGTAGTGAAAGGTTTTAACATATTACTGAGGCTAGGTGAACCAAAATAATTCCCCCTAGTTAAGAGAGAAGATAAGAAGTCAGTGCCAACTGTCTGAAGTGCTTTCATTGCATTTGCTCTACGCTCCTTGCATCAAGGTGAACTGTCGAATTAGCCAGACAGCAAGGTTACTGGGAATTCACAGGTTTTCATTTTGAAAAGAAGCGTTAACAATTCATTTTATGCTTTAATACAACCTTACATGACATTGCTTTGTTGCAGATACAATTGCTGAGTGCATGTACTAATCAATAGTTGAAAGACTTGAATGACATCTTCTTACCTATTGTATTGTGTTCCTGAATGAAAAAAGGCAACTTTCATGGTTTAACTATATTTCCTTCAGATAATACATACACATTTTCTTCTTGCAAATCAAAAGGAAAGCTGGTGAAAGGTTGTCACAGCATCTCTGAATTAAACATTTTACACCACACAAAATACTCCGCCTCAATTTTTCCCCTTGCTAATTTTGAGAATTCACAGGGCAGTGGGTGGTTTTGTGCTCGCCGGAGCATACAAACGGAGGCAATGAGGCAAGTGGAATAACATTAGAGCCTCTTGTTTGAAACTGCAATCCACGGAGCAGGTAGACGGGAGGAGGGACGGGGGGACGGGCCTTTGTATTGGCGGCTCAGATCAAGTGCATAACTAATGACTACTGCTCTAAATGTCAGCAGAGACGTAGGGCTACCCTGACGGATGCTTTCTAAGCTGAGATCACACAAGAAATATCAGATTACAGGAAAAGATCAAAACCTGGGCTAATTTTCTCAGCAAGCACCAGGGGACAGAGATATTATGGGGAGAAAGAGGGGTGATGGGACTGGATTCAGGATCTTGATGAAGGGGCTGTAAAAAAGAAAAAGAAGTAAAAAGAAACATGACATCAAATGGAGCCATTGGGCAGAGGAGATGGCCTTCATGTAGACTGTGCTTTTATGTTGATTGAGAACAAAAGAGTTGCTGTGTAAGTTATAGGCTCACGCAAATGTTTCCATGAGGCTGTAGCTGCCACGATCACATTCATGAATAAGATATTGTAGCTATTTCTCTGTGTGCATGATTTGCATTCCCAATTCCCAAAGCCAGTTTGCGAGCATTTTTCATTCCAATGATTCATCAAGTGCAATTGCTTTCAAAGAAAAGGGAAAAAAACAAAAAAAACTTAAAAATTACAGAAGACATTAGTATGCCTGAGACCTTATGGACAAACAGAATACTCTATGAGCTCTGAGATCTTCATTCACAGATCTGACAGAAGTGTCTAAACTGATGTGCACTTTAATAAATCTCTTTTTACACTAATCCCATTACTTTAAAATGATAATAAAAATCCCATTGGTAACACAAGCAACAGGCCTGCATCCACAGGTAGCTATGCACGTTTCACCTGCACCACTCTCAAGTGCCTCTGTGTAAGGACATAGATTTTTACAACAATGCCCTCCTGAGGAAATTTAAAGTAAAACAGTGCACTGGCAGTGCTCATTCAAACTCAAACACTGTTTATATTTGTGCATTAATAATTTCCTCTCTATCCAACTCCATCTGTATTTCTGTCTGGCTGTTTGTTCAGCTATCCAGTTTGATTCCACATTACACAATCAATATTCATACTGTCGTTTTAGACATGCACAATCAGAATTGGTTAATTCCCACCTTTGATGGAAAATCCATCAATCATGAAGCTAATGAAATTCTTGATATGATTGAAACACTGCCTTATTTGAGCCCCTAATACCTATGCTGTTGTGGTGTCAATTCAGGGCATATATGAATAATATCTAGTCACAGGAATGTTCATGTTATCTCATCTTCCATTCTTTTCTACTGTCTTTCTCAACTGGAAAGAAAGAACATAGGGAGTGTGAAGTTCATAAACCATATAACGCTACAGAATGTTTCATCAGTGACCTTTATTATTCTTCCCAGAAACCAAGAAAAAGTTGCAATTTAGATTTACTGACATGACATTTAATCTTGCCGTCTTAACATTGTACTGAAATTTCAAAATCATTCCTTGCCCAACTCCCAACTCTAAACTATGTTTCTTCTTACACAAAGCCACTTTAATGATGAGATTAGATTCATATCAAACAAAATTATGAAAGGACATCGATACTAAAAACCAAGTTTTTGTGGTTTTTGGCAGTGAAAGTGAGCATACAAACACCTCTTTTAAAAAAAAAAAAAAAAAATTAAATGTACATTTATTTAAGAAAATCAGGAATTACTGTTCTCAATAATCAATTTAAACAACACTGTTTATTGGACTATTTTCATTAAGCCATAAATCAAATGTGTTTTTACATGACACAATGGCTATTACTTCATAGGTAGGGTGTGACCAGAGAATTTGTCCTAACTGAAGAAGACATGTACAAGCTGGTTTTGAGCAGATAAAGCCAGTTTTACACACGTGTATAGTTGCAAAATCACCTGTAAGAGTCTACAGTATGTGATTATCTGTAAACATAATTCAGTATAGAAACATACTGGTGTTACTGTTTACCGAAACTTTATGCATATGCATCCATGCTTTTATCTGTGCACAGGGTCCAATGAGCTAATTCAGAAAATGCCAAACACCTGTTTCTTAAGATTCATGAGAGTTCTTCAAGTGGAAAGATCAGCCGTGTAACAGAACAGCTCAGTACAGAATCTCAAAATTGGTTAAACTGATGTAGTTGAATTGACTTTAGGCTTGTAACACTGAAGGAGGATCACATTGTCTCTCTATCAAAGGTAAATATTCACTTGAACTCTGTAATGAAACACTGATAGTAGGCGAATGGATTTAGACGTGAACCCATTACCTTTTAAAGAACAGTCGCTACTGTGATGAGAGGTTTCCTTTTTTATGCAGTTAAGGAGATTTGGGTCGATGCCTTCTGTATTCCACTTATCCCATAATTCCTGCCCTCCATCCACTTATTAATTATTCACTTTCTGCCCCCCAACCTCCACTCCACTCCCATCTTTTTGGCTTCAAGATAAGCTCATCAGGCCTTCAGTGTTTCCCTTACCTTTGCCTTAAAGGGGTGGCACGCCCCACCAGTGGGACCCTCCGCCCCTCCTGAAAGAAACAAAATAGGCTATGTTTGTTTTGTTATTTATGTACACTCATTTCATTTCAGCTCAGTGTACAGAAATACACCAATACAAACAACCGCCTTAATGCACACATCTTTGACATCAATGTTTTTCACAGTACCCTGAATGAGCAGATCAAAACTATGCTGAGTGTCTCTACCGTGTTTTGGTGTTCTGCTCTCTGTGTTGGTGGTTGACCAGGGTGAGGCTCAGCTCCCTCACGCACACAGACACACAAACACACTCACACATCGGTGGACACAGTGAATCAAGTGAAGATAACATGTAACTTGCGTTTTTTGAGAATGTTTGTTACTGTATGTGCAATAAAAGCTTTGCAAATAAAAAGCCAGAGTAATTTATCAAAACACCTTTTCAACAAACATAAACATACGGAAAAGCGATACTCCACCTGCTTTGTCTGCAGTATTCTGATATGTTTTACACAACTACAGTGCGCTGGTTAGGCCAACTGCTAATAGTAATGAACAAGCTAAAACCAAAGCTGTACACTTGTGCAGCTGTACATAGTCTAACTGTTTATCTTAGTTTGTCACATATATTGAAACTAGTCAAATCCTTGTAGAATTGAAGCAGTGAATCACCTCAGCAGCAGAGGTAGGACAGAGGACAGGAGGAATGACTGATACTGACTGAAGTATAAGTTTATATAGTGACTTTGCTGTTTTAAGCATTACTGTTGCTGCTCTAGAAACAATATTTTGTTATATTTAAAATATAAATCTATTCTAATCCTGAATGTATTCTTTTTTAAAATAACTATATTTAGAAACTATAAGCCTTGTTTTACCAGTTATTTTGTGATTATTATTTTTATTTATTCACTTATTTTTTACTATTTACATTGTTTTAAGCTTGCTAGGCAGTGAGGGAGGAAGTCTATCACTTTTAGTTTCGAACCAGTCTTCTTTGTAAGTATGTGAATTCCAAGTAAGGAAATCAAAAGGAAGCGACACTAAAAACATAGATCACAGTTCTAACATTCACACGATGTGAATAAATGTTTACTATCACTAAGAAGTTCCAAAAAATACTGACTTAGGAGCTCACCACAGCAAAAATAATAATAAAAAAATATTTAGCTGTTTGTCAAGCCTATTTCTGCTTTATATTCATGCTCTAACACTAGTTCACTGGGAGCAACTCAGCACCTCCACTGAAGCAGTTAAAGATTAAGGGTGTGACCAAACATTTCTGGAGCGCTTTATATGAACTATGAAGCATTTACTATTTATGTTTGGCCAAGTGAGAACAATACCATTCAAACTTGGCTGATAAGTCAACCTCAATATGTCTGAAATTCAGGTCTCAATCTTCCTCCATGTGAACTGTTATACAGCTTATCAGAAGTAAGAGCTTTATTCATTACTGAAAATAACCAACCACAACAGAAACTCAGTGCAGTATGTACATGCATATCTAAACCTAATCATTGAAATGCTATATAATACACTTATGACCATTTTTGAAGGTTTTTGAGGTTTATGTCATCAATACTAGCCAAATATATGCTGCAAATACCACTCAAACACCCTTACAGTAGACAGTGAAACTATGACAATAGACATGGATAAAGGCTAGAGGATAAACATTTAATTGCCAAATATGTAAATTACATGCCCTCCTATGTAAAAAAAAAAAAAAAAAAAAAAAAAAAAAAAAAAAAAAGATGGAGCCAGCTGCAGCAGCAGCTGGAGGTGAAACCAATTAGGTGTGAGCTCGGAGATGACCACACAATGCTGATAACCAACTTTCTTGCACCTCGGTTAGAAACAACTGCTTAAGAGTAATAAACTATGTAATTGTTCCATAACAGATCTGATGAAACACAATCCACCACAAAAGTTGCATTGCGGTACCATTGGTCTACATTTTTGCATTTTGTTTACAACCTGAATGAAAAGGCTTCTAAACTTGCAAAGTTACTCCAAATTATGCCACCAACTTATCATTTAGTATGCTCTTATATAGGCCAATGCATTGCATTCTCTTTTAAATTGAGAATGTCACACCTATTCATACATATGGCAATTTAATGTGCTCTTGATTTTCAGCAAAGGTACATATAAGATATGGACAAATAACTTCTCTAAATAGTCAGTTGCTCTGCAGTGACAGTTATATGGTTAAATGTTGGCTGTAAAATATATATGGTCAGTATGTTCAGCACTTTTAGTTCATGATTTAGGATTTACTTTATGGCTAAATCCACTATTTCCATCTAGAACATTACACACTCAATAGCTGCACTTCCTATAAACACAGTTGGTCAAATAGTTTATTACAGGTTTAGTGAATATTAACAAAACAAAAACAAAACATAATTTTAGTCAAGTGGTAATAACTACCTGCAGTTATTACCACTACTACTGTTTGAATCACCTGCCCAATCAACTGCCCAATTCTGGGCAGTCTTTTGCAATGTGCGCCATGTTGACCCACTCCATCCTGGTGGCTTACTCTGGTGCTGATGCTGATTCTCTAAACTTGACAAATGAGGACAAAGATGGTTCCCTTCACAAAGAGACATCTATGATGTGGAGTTACAACACGCAGAGATAACCAAGAATTGAGACAGAATTATTCTAAGGAGCAGCAGTAAGTATTCTAACATTTTGGCAAAAAAATATCTGCATATGGAAAACAGTGAGCATGCATATGGGCAACAGATACACAGATTATGCTGTAGCAGTCGCTTGATATGTTTATATCCAGTAATAAAACGTTTTAACACTTTATTGCCACTGTGAAAACTTGTAGTCTTTTGATTCCGACCTGACATAGGCAATGTTCTTTGTATAAAAAAAAAAATAAAAATCTAAAAACCTGTCAACTAAGTATTTGATAGTGTTTGATATGCAAAAAATAAATTGATTATGTACTAATTGACCAGGAAGGGGTGTAGCAATATAAAGGAAACCACTTCTAACACTGAATTTTTGTTTCAATAAATATGTGCATTACATTATTATAACACCAGCTCCAGGAAGCATGTTTACAGTACAACATCATGTCCTCACTGAGTGAATATCAAATAACACCACCACCATTTTTAAGTCAGCTCGTACACAAAGTTTCAGTAACAATCACTTTGACCCAGCCAATTAATTGGTAGATTAATCAACTAATACTAATATTAAGTGAATAATTTAATCAAGCAGCAGGGCTTGGCAACACTAACCTCAGACCATTAACTCGGGTAGAGCATTACAGCATTAGTCCAGTCATATCTAAGAGAACAAGCACACTAATCATAAAGGAACAGAGCGGGGGCCTTGATAGCGGGCCACTCCAGCATTTATAAAGTACCCTTCTTAACCCTCGGAAAGCAGCAAAGTATACTGAAATGTTGCCTGTTTGTTGGATCCAGGAGAGCCTTCAAAGTGTCCTTAATATCGTTATTTTACCCTTATGCATAGACAAGTCACACTGTGCCAGATCCTTTATTTTCCCTTTTAAATGCATCCTCTTCATTCGCTCCCTTTCTCCTTTATCTTCTTTCCTCTTCCACCTCTACCTCACTTTCAAGTTCACCCATAATTTCTCCATTTATTGCTTTTGTACAATTGGCTCGACATTTTAAGGAGTCTCTGGCAGACATCTTGTAGAATCGCTTATGACTTTCATTCCCCCGATCAGGTGCCTTAACGATTTCAAATGAGCAGGAAGCCTGTGGGCCATATCCATCTGAGGAACTGATTAAACCTGTTGATCATACAGATATCCAACAAAATTAAACCATTCAAAAGGCTTCATGCACAAATTCTGAAGCATGTCAGTTACTTTACATCATGTAATACGATGCCATCAGAGTGAACAAGAATACTTTAAAATATTGTCTATTGTATGTAGTATGCTTATAGAGTAATTATATCTGCTTAGTTGTTTTGTACACCATATTTCCTACTGCAATACATTTTTCTTTTTGTTTTATCATAATACAGATGTCCTCTCAGATGAAAACGGTAATCTTACAAGATGTGATTGACAGTTTAATACCAAAGTGTGGATGACATGAGAAGCAGAAAATATCCCTCTTGGTGTGGCCATTTTATCATTTATCTTTGTATGTACTCTCCATTTCTAAGAAAGAAAAACATTTCAAGTCGATCTAGTGTTTAGTGTCCACATTTTGCTCTTGACAGATGCGCTCAGACAGTTTCAATGGCAGGCTGAAATTACACATTGTTCTTGTGGAGGCTCTATAATGGCAAATTGGGGAGCACTTTGGTGTTTAGCAAGAAATAAAGAATTTAATGAAATCAGCGATCAAATGTGGATGTTTTTTAGTGACAGGTTTGAGAATGGAGAAGTAAAGAGGAGTTCATTGTAGAAAACCAGGCGACAAGCAGACCTAAGCTATGCAGGCTGTAAACACTGACACTTTGTCAACTAAAAATCCTGTAAAAGCAGTCACTGCAAACCAATAAAGTAGTGTTCATGGTGATAGTTGAGAAAATTGAATATTGAGGCATTTGTTAGAGGTTTTGTTTTGTGTACATGTATTATGTAGCCTTAATGTGTGTTTGCTATGTTTATATGTGGGTGTGTCTGTCATGCTGTAAGCATGTGTGTGTTTGTGTGTGTACTGTCAAGGAGCACTTGACATCAGAGGAGAGGTATGGGCTGAGGGTAGCAGAAGGGGATTTGGTGAATTACCAGGCTGCAGCCTCAGCATCGAGTCCAGAGGATTAGAGCAAGGACTGGGGTCCAGGAAAGAGATGTGCAGACGCACGAGAAGAAGGGGATCAGTGTGTGTGTATGTGTGTGTGCGTGTGCATGTGTTTGTGTGAAACATTGGTCAAACACAGACTTCAAGCACTAAGAGGTACCATGTCACATCACATAAGAGCACCCTCAAGGTCACTGGGATGCGCAGGAAGCGTGATGTGTGGTGTGCCAGTTGAAATAACTGCACTATGACGGATTGAAACACACACTTATAGAAGCAACCTTTTACAGGACATATGCAAAATTGCTCTAATTGGAGGAATCACCCAGCTCTCCTCACGAAGTACACAGATGTTGTGAATTTTGGTCAAAGCCATTTTACCCTTACTGAATACTCATTAGTTCTATACTGATCAAAAGTAGAAACAAATGTTGAGTTTGAAAAAGGGCTGCAACAATACACAGAAAGACGTCAGATGTTTAACTAACTTGTTTAATTAACTGCCTTGTATATGTACATAAGGTACATATTCACAGTATCATTTAGATCTAGTCATCTAGTCACTAAAGTTAAGTAACCAGTCAGCCACTGCCTACAGAACCCCCCACCCCCCCCATACTGACATATGCTTTGTTATATTCATACAAGGAAACACAATTTCATTTTTCCTTCTCAAACCCATTTTATTATTTTTCCACCCTTTTAGCCACTGCAATGTCCTTCTCTCCCACAATGCACTCAAACAGAGCTATGATGAGAGTAGGGCCCATCAGTCTTATTTTCTCTGGGGAGAGCCACTCAAGCCTGCTGGCCACTGGGGGTCCAAAGGACCAATGGTTCCTCAGAAAACCACTGTAGCTATCAACCCAGCCCAGTCACTCAACTGTGTCACTATTACCTGACAATAGTGCTTTCTCCTGCCTCCTCTGGCTGCTGCAGGATAAAAAAAATAACTAAAAATCAATTCTTATGGTTAAATATTGGTAGATGTTATTTCGACAATTGTAAGACATAAAGATTTAAATCACATTTAATAATTAAGAAAGCTTTAGGTTGCTTGAGTTGATTCACCCGAGCAGGTAAAAGTGTTATAAGGTAAAAGTGCCCCCCCTCATGTATGTTAAGAGTGAACAAAATATTAGGAACACCATTCAATATAGTGCACTCCAGTACACCACCACCCACAACAACCTCAATAATAAACATAAAGTAGAAAGAAAGAATTATCATAATTATCACATAAAGTAGTTAAGTAGAATTATCACCATTCTGACAATGTCAACAAAAACTGAAAATGTATAAACTTCGTGGATGTAGAATTTATGGCAAAGCTGTTGTATTGGATTGCACAGGTTTACCTAATGAAGTGGCCGGTGATTGTGTGAATGTGTGTGAGTGTGTGTGTGTGTGTGTGTGTGTAAACTTAGCACAAAAAGTAAGGAAATTTGTGTTTTGTGTTTGTTGTAACAGTGCTTCTTGGCAATAAATCTTATACCGTTGGAAAACCTATTTATTTCCCTTTTAAATGGTGCCACATTTGTAAGGAACATGCATTTGTGGGATGAGCAACAGAGCTGAGTATGTGGTTGTGCCCATGAAAAATTTGCCAAATCTTCTCTCCCAATGCCAAACAGCTTATTTTGCTGTTGCTATTGACTCTTGTTTTGAGCCTCTGGTACCCCCAGGTACCTGAGTGGCACCTGATTGGCAGCACCTGTGAGACGACACCCCAAGAAGACCGTTTCTTCACCTTGTCAGCACTTAGGTACTGTAGGCTGTCTTCTACAGACTTGCAGTCAAGGTTTGCAGGATGATATGGCTGACGGCTCCCTGCCCAGACAATCTGGAACAGGCTGCACGCAGCCATTCTCCGGTCTCATAGGGCTGCTAGGAGGGGTGGCATCTCCCTCACTGGAAAAACGAGGCTTGTTATCATTTGAGGCAATCTCAATGCAGAGATATATCGAGACGAGATTCTGCAACCAGTGGCAATCCCACATCTCCACAGTCTGGGACCGAACTCTATCCTCCAAGATAACAACGCTCGCCCCACAGAGCAGGGTTTATCAGAGACTACCTCCAGAATTTTGGAGTGGAGAGGATGGAATGGCCTGCCAGTAGTGTCCTCAACCCTATTGAACCACTTGTGGGATCAGCTTGGGCGTGCTGTTCATGCCCGAGTGACCAACACAACCACATTGACTGACTTGCGTCAAATGCTGGTTGAAGAATGGGATGCCACACAGCAGTGTGTGACCAGGCTGGTGACCAGCATGAGGAGGAGGTGCCAGGCTGTTGTGGCTGTGTATGGTTCTTCCACACGTTACTGAGGCTCCTGTTTGTTAAATGAATAAATTGTTAAATTACCAATATGTCTTATTTCTTCAAACTTCAATCATCTAATCCACCAAACAAGAGTCAATGGCAGAATAAGCTGTTTGGCATTGGCAGAGAAGATTTGGCAAATTTTTCATTGACGCAACCCACATACTCAGCTCTGCTGCTCATCCCAAAAATGCATGTTCCTTACAAATGTTGCACCATTTAAAAGGGAAATAAACAGGCTTTCCAATGGTATAAGATTTATTGCCAAGAAGCATTGTTACAACAAAGAAATTTTCTGATTTCTGTGCTACCTAATTGGAGTTGAGATTACTCTACATGATGCTGCCCATGCATCAAGAAGAAACACAGTGGTGTTTTGTGCATGTGAATAAACACATACACCCACATCTTAAAAGTTTCACCAGCGGCCCCTAAGCAAAATGGCAATCAAATGATTTAACCATACCTAAATATTTAATGTGAGAGTTAGATCTTCCTCCAACTTACAAGAAGTCAAACAGCTCCAGAGCTACTGCATATGTTTAATGGGAGCTATTTACTGTATAATTAGGACTTGGACACAGACAGCCTACATAAAAGACTAAAGGGTAGCTGTCCTATTTCCAAAATTCCACTCTTCACAACCGCCCTCATGTCTCTGGCAAAGCTGGGCTGATTAACAGTCTCCCTCTCCCACTTGTTTTCCTCCCTTGGACTGGCAGTGGTGGAGGCACATAGGATTTAACCCCAGTTGATTGCTTGGGATTCCAGTAATGACCCTGGAATATGATCAAAAGCTTCAAGGAATTTCTAAACTCCTGAAGCAGAGTAAGGGAGAGAGGAGGGTGAAAGAGAGTGATTCCTGTAAATGCTACACATAAAAAAAAATCATGAATCTGGCATCCAATAATCCTGTGAGTTTGCTGGTGGTATGGTGAAAGCTCTAACGAGCTGCATGCCCCTCACAATTAGTAAAGCAGGGCTAGGGTAGGGTGGTCAGACTCTGACAAGAGGCAAACACAGAGGAAGCTTAGGGAAACAGCAGCTCATCTGTCAACTGTGTATTGCCACCTCTTGAATCCTGCTTCTCATTTGTTCATCTCTTGCATACTTGTTTGTTTAGCTGGATTCATATTTGTACACATTGGCTCTATCTCTCTTTGTGGTTACTTATATTTTTTATGATATCATTATTCACAATAGAACATGTGAAATGTGATGTTTATGTTCATGTGACAAAGCCCTCTAGCAGCCTTAGTAATTATGACGAGAGCAAAGGAGGAAGTCAGGTGACATTCTTATAGAGTGACAAAGTTTACTTAATTAGGACGTTGTGGTGGATGGATGGGTCAGACTTTAACATAGTAGACCGCAGTTTGTTTTCCTTTTTCCAACCGACACTCAATGTTCACACTCAAGATCAGTGGTTATTATGGTAACCATTATGATGAAGTTCCCTTAACAACCTTAATGAAGTTGTAATTTTAATCTAGACCAGGATGTTTTCGTAATCTTAACCAAATTCTAATTTTAAGCCAAATCATGATCTGTTCCTTAAAAATTAATGCCCAAACCAAAAAGACCCGGAAATGTACTACCCAGAACCGACCCAGACCCGTCTATTATTTGAGAGCTGAGACCCAGACCCACACAGAACCAAGAAATGCTGGACCCGGACCCAATCGGCACTGATTTCACAGCTAATTCCTATTAACAAGTTAATGTTAATTTACAAGTTGTCAAAACAATACTTTGTCCTTCCTAATGTAATATTAGCAGTGCCTGGCCGTGACGTATAATCCATCCTCCTTTCCAATAGGGCTGTGAGATATGACAATATATTGCCTATCGTGTGACAAGAGAAAAAAGTTTTCATATGACGCTCTATTGTTTATTTCATATTTTCGGACCAGCGTTAGCATTGCTAATTCGTTACTCTGCCTCTGACGTCGCTCAACTTGCTGTTGGTTTCTTTACCTCATTTCCTGGCCCACACTTACTCCAGAGATGGTTCAGAAAGTGTTTTATTTATATATATATGTATATATATATATATATATATATATATATATATATATATATATATATTAATAGCACATCTTTGCTTTCTCATTCTAATGTTACAATGTTGCAACTTATAATACACACACACACACACACAGCACTTTCATCCTGACCAGTGCTGTGTGATCACAGCCGGGTCTTCTTGGATCCACTCAGATATTACACATAATGTTCAACAGACCTCGTATCCATGGCAACAGAACGGGACCCAACCCAGACCCAATTGACTGTATAAAACATGGATCTGAACCCATATGGATCCTAGGTCTAGTCTCAGGTCCTAGGGTTCAGGTGGACCCATGAAGACCTCTACAGGGCAGGGTTGCTTTCCACAGTGGTTGTGGTATTGGCAGAGGGGCCCTTGTTCCAAACTACCCTCTCCTCTTACCACCCAGACCAGCTCAGTAGCAGACTTGATGCCCAGTGGAGGTCTGAACCCAGGGTAATGAGGACTCCATCCTTAAGTGATCAGAAAGATCTAACACTGCTTCGGCATGGAAGAAGTTATCTGGTTTTGCTTCCTGAGTAACACGGCATTGTTCTATCCTTTTTTCTATGAAGAACAACAGCCCACCTCTGGGGTGTAAAATGATGGCGCCTCAGGGCTTGCTTTCTGCCTTCTCTCATCTCAGTTTTCTCCTGTTCTTTCAACATTGAAGAGTTGTGGTAGCATGGGGGGGGGATAAAATGGTGATTTCTACCTACAAATTTACAATTATAATTTGTACATTACGATTATAATTGAATTAAAATTTATTGACAAAGTAGTCAAAATTTGCTAATTTGTTAGTTGTGCATACTGAGCAAGTTGCATGCTCTGCCTACTGGTCTAACCTTTAAAAACACTGACTCTATGGGGTGAATCAGAGTTGCTGGCTAATAAATTTTTTCAATGAAGGCAACCTTTCCCTGAGATGACCCACCCTGTAAAGGACATAAATCATTTTGCAGTAATTACACTTACAGAAAAGTGCCTTACTATTACTTGTCTTTTATCCTGAAAAGGGTTATAGACTGCGGTGTAGTCTGCAGACTCTCACTGCACCCAAGGATATCTCCAGCCTTGAAAAATAACTTGCCAAAAGGGGCGAGGGCAGTAAAAGCAGTAGAGAGAGACTGTTAAAGAGAAACAGCAAAGCAGAGATAAAGAGGCAGAATGGGAACTAACATTCAGGAATTTATCTTCATTTATCTTTTCACTTATTCAAGAATGATGTTATTCCCTGTTCAAATGCACCACTTTGAAAGTCAGTGTACCATAAGTTTGAATCATTCTCTCACTTCATTGTTATGCATGATATTTGGGTAACATTTTACCACACATCAGTAGGAACCTATATGGTATAACACAGCTGATGAGCTTCATTAAACTCACTGCTTTGGCAGACATTTTACCTTTGTGAAAATCAAGTGTTCTTTTGAAATTGTCATGATAGCTAGCACAGCCATGCGCATGTCCACAGTGGAAGGCATAGAGCTCATGTTCATGTTGGCAAATGAAAAGCTTGAGCTAAGAGGAAGCCTCAGTCTCCATCTCTGTGAATGACACCCATTGCTCCTCTCATCTCTCATTAAGAATAAATGGAGGGCATGTAATCACTGTACAGCTTAATTTATATGCTGTTGTTTGACTTTCTATTTGGATTTTAGTTGTCACTTTTTTGTTTAGATAGTTAATTAGAACATCAATTACATGCCTGATATGTATTTTGTCCCCTTCACTGCCAGTGCTGTACGGGCAATCTGTGCTGTCTATAATTATTATTTCTTACCAAAAAATATTAATTTTGGATAGTCAGCTTTCAAACTCATTGATAGGTGTTTTGTGGAATACCTAGAGTTGGAAATATATACTTTTTTTTTTTAAGGTTTTAATCTTTTTTGTTTTATCTAAGGGGGTTTAGTTGTATGATTACCATCCTACACCAGGATAGCATTTTATTTGGTTTTCAATAAAAGTTTCCTGTTACTTGAGAGTGTATTCAATAATGTAAACTATGCACAGGTGATCACTGTCTATGGTGGCCCTCTTGCATGTAGTTTCAGGGTATTTTAGTCCTGCACAACTCAAGAGCACAGTGGTGTGAGAAGCGTACTGTTTCTATCCATTTAGCTTATTAGATGAAATCCACCAGTAATAAGATCTTGATCAAGGCAGAATGCCAGCAGATTTCCCTTGTTTGCTCAGCGTTGTGGAAAATAAGCACAAAGTCATTCCAGCACTTAGGTTGTCACCTCTATGTGTGAAAATATGCGTATAGATTTTTCCCTAGAGTCTGTTGGGGATTCAGTAAATGCACAATCATCTTTTCTATTTCCATACTTTGCTCACTGTACTCGAAGACTCTTCTTGAAGCATTACATTGTTACCACTGACACAGTATTATCAAACTTTAATAACTGTGTTCACATTGCAATAAGGACCTCACCAGTTTTAGCTGTTGTTTGTAGTCAGTAGACAGTACAAGAGAGATAGAGTAGGGGGGGTGAAATATTAACAGTGAAACAGTTCAAGAAAGAGTCATTCTGAGTTGGAGTTTTTGACTGAATTCATTGATTCATAATATGTTGTTCTTGATGTCCCCACTGTCTCTCTGTCTTTGTGTCTCATATGCATTTTTCAGAAGTAGCAGCCCTGAAGGCATAAATGATGTATATTTGTGGGCACAGTTAGCTTTAAAGCAAAGAAGGAGCTCAAAATGTAAAAAGATGCCAATGGCTTCTGATTCATTCATGAACCCTGCTATTGGTTTACAATCAGAAACAAACACTTCCTACATATATTCAGTTTTTATTTCCCATTTCTTTCATTGAAAGAATTGAAATCATTTTTCATTTTGTAACAACCTGTGAACACTTATCACTAATCAGTTTATCTCCGTTTTGAAACTGAGAAGCAGGGCCTGATGGTGTTCTCTATATTTTATTTAGTAGTTCATTAATAATGTTCCATGTAGGCCTGGATTTATATTATCCGTTGATTCTTTAAAGTCCTTTTGAGAATTTTTTTTTTTTTTCTGAATTTAAATAGGCACAAAGTTATTTGTATATGTTATATATTCTTTTAAATTTAGGGGAGTTGGATTTAAAATACTTTTTTTTGTTTTTTTAGGAACTGAAGTAAACCCAGGTTTATCTAAATCAGCATTCATCTTTCTTCTTGTCTTTTTGAGTTGAAAACACTGGTTCAGTAAACCAAATACATGTATAAAATTTGAGGCTAATTCGGGATCTTCCCCATGAAGAATTTTCCCATGAGATATTTGCTATCTTAGACCTGAAATTGGGTCTGTGGATGATTCTCTTTCTTGAACAGATCGATATTAAAATCACCTATGAGATAATAAACATATCCTTTTGATATAAGTTGGAGAAGATCTGATAACCTTTGATTAAAAAACAATATCTGTATTGTGTGCACAGTAAATAACTCCATCAATTACACTTCTTCCCCCAACTGAGAGGCATGATGTAACTTCAATAAAAACAGGTTCTGCAACATTAGATTCAAAAGTCACAAGATCACCTCTGTTGACAAATTGGTAACTTTTGTGGATGGAGAGAGACACACCTCCTCCACTACTCAATCCCCTTGTTCAATGAATAGCAGTTTATATAATCAAACCACAGATTAATTTAGCCATGTTTCAGTTCAAGCTACAATGGAAAATTTATGATCCAGACATGAGGGCAATGGGTCAGACTGTCATAATTCTTGGATAAGCTCCTTACATAGAAATGAAAAATAGAAATGTTTTGGCTGTAACGGGATGTGCTTAGCATATCTAGAACTTGTATCACTGATTTCTAGTGGACAAAAAATAGAAGTTTTTCATTTTAAATCTAAAAATAAGCTAACCAGTCTCAGTAAGCTACATAATAGCAAGCTGAACTTAGTTTTTTGCCTCTAATAACTAAAGCTATTAATTGTTGGGCTGAAACTAATGATTTAAAAAAATATGTATAACTGGCAGTTATTTTCTTGATTAATCAATTTGTCTATAAAATGATTTGGGGGAAAATGGTGACAAATCTTAATCACTGTTTCCCCAAGCCCAAGGTGACATCCTCAAATGTCTTCCTAGATATTTAGTTTACTGTCATAAAAGTAAAAAAAACAGAAAATATTCACATTTAAGGAACTGAAAAAAAAAGGATTCAAAATAGTTAGCAATTTCGGTTAATAAACTACTCATTGCACCTTTTAAATAAATGTCTTATTTTTGCACATGTATTTGTTTGTACTTATTTATGTGTCTCTTTTTTTTGCTTTTGGTTTTTACCTGAAATGTGTATTTCTTCTTAATGTGTTCTTGTATTATTCCTCTTTGGTATATGTGTGTTGGTGTCCTGCGTCTCACTCCTTAAAGTGTATCATGTTCTCTCCACACTCCTCCTGCTCCACATTTATGGGTGAGAAGGGTTGACAGCCAAGCAGTGCTGAGAGAAGTGTGGAGTGGTGGTAAGAGATGGAAAGTAAATCGACAGCAGACAGCAGACAGGGTCCAGTGCTTCTCTGTTGTGAGACTGAACTGCTAAAAAGTAAAGGGGAGGCCGGTCAGGGGTCATTTTCCAGCTTGCTTTTCCAATGATGGCATTATGGTCACAAAAAGTTTTCATGCATTGTTTGGTGTAATGAGGAGTATCATACAGTGTAAAAACATTGTGTGTGGAAGAGGTGACAGGCTTACAAAAAACCAACACAGCTTCCAAATTTTCCAGTACTGCTGCTGTAGCCCAACAGCCTTGGCCTCAATGTCTTTCCTCCATGAAATACTGAGCAACAAACTTGCTGGCATCCAGCTGGGGTTATTTACTATACTACAGGGGTCACTAGAGACTTTATAGCTCTGCCCCTGGGTCCTATCAGCTCTCCAGAATGATATATCATCTATAAAACATGGTCATCCCAGCTCTGCGCCCCACACTGTAAAGATGGCGTGGCTGCCATAACTTTATATTTGTACACAGCTGCCATGACATGATATTACATGGGACCACATATACTGCTCTGTACATCTTTATGTCTCTTCTGGTGTGCTCACTGTGGCCTGGGAGAGGTGGAAAGGCATGATAGATGAGCTATATTTGACCAACTATCTCTTCATTTGCTCCATTCCACTATCTTAGCTCCCTTTTATCACACACACTCACTTCCTCCTTGTCCCCGTCATTGGCTGTACCCCCATGTGTAAGAGCATGTTTGTCGATGCCTGAGCAAGCAAGGTGCAGCTGATAGCACTTGGGAGCTGGAGATATCCTTTTCAAAATCCAGGATATTAACAAACACGGCCTGGGAGACTGCGGCCTATTGATTGCGTACATTCCTCTGGCACCTTTTCTTCTGTTGCCTTCATTCAACACTGTGGTCATTTAAGCTCTGCCTCAGCTCTTGTGCCTGAACTGTAGATCAAGAGCAAGGCCCGCACCGCAAGGCAAAGTGCCCTGTGCTCCATCTGCTCTGGCCGAGATTCCTATTCTGCCCCATGTGTTGGGACTGAAGAGGTTTCTTTTCACCTTGGACATAGAATGGTAGCCATCTCGCCAGTAGGGATGGCAGCCTACTTTGTTCATGGCTGGCAGTAATAAAATGGAATTAACCAGCAGCTCAGTGAGCTAAGGTGTAAATTTCCCTTTCCTGACACTGTAAATTTGAGTGAGACTCCTCTTCCATTGTGTGTCTTGAAGGAAATTCTTCAAACACACAGATCCAAAAAAAAAAACCCAACAAAAACCTTAACATGATCTTAAAGATTTCATTTATTACCATACAAAACAAAGTGTGATATTTTTTTCCCACTCAGTGCATCAATATGACACTTTTTTAAGTTTTAGTTTTAGAGACTCATTCTTAAGAGTTGTACTGATTTATTTATTAATGCAATATTATGGAAGATACACTTTGATTTTGTGTCCCTCAAAACATATTGTACCTCTGAAATGTCATAAACCAAAAGGAGAAAAAAAACCCAAAAAACATGGCAGTTCAGTTTTCTTTGACTAATCTGTTATCTTCAACCACAACTCACAATGTTAGCTGTCATTTTAGGGAAAGGAAATTCTAAAAAGTACAGTAGTGCTTTGCTTTTTCCACATATTTCCCAGAAAATTATGCAACTATGGTAATGTTCGACAGGTCATTGACAACAGAGTACTCCTTGAGACATCCCCAAATTTTGCAGCAGGTTCAGAATTCTGTGTGTACAGCTTCCTTGAGGAAAAAAAAGAAAAGTTGCTTTTCACAACTTAATTGGATGGACTCTCCACCCCAACATTGATCAACTGTATATTTGCTGTAATACTTAACACCTGCCAACTGATGTAGCAGCTCCAATCCTTAATTAGAAATATGGCCTGACAGCACGGATCAATATTTTTGATGAAAATTATTCATGTTTATTAAAACATTTTTTTTCTTTTTCTTTTTTGAATCACTTATTGAACATTGGAAGGAATCCAAAAGGAGTAGGGACAGGGCTGTTAATAAGCTATGGGGGTGATATTGGCTTTGAAGTTCTTTAAAACTTGCTACCACTCCCTACCACTTATTCTTTGTCTTACTCTATCATGCTATGACTCTGTGTATGGTGTCTGCCTGAACCATCATAGGTTGATGTGCCATGCTATTTTTTGAGGAGGTGACAAGAAGCAGAAAGTAATGTGTATTGTTATGTTGTTCAACCAATAACTATTTATTTTAAGTTACTATTTATTCATGCTACTGCATGAATGCAGATTTCTTTTTTTTCATTACCGGTTGCCCTCTTCTTCTTTCTGTTTTAATTTCATTATTCTCTTGGCTATTTTGGTTTTGTTTGGGGGTGAAAAAACCTTTTAATTGGATAAACTGGTGGTAAAATGTAAAAAATAAAACATGAATAGTTGCAGTTAGGAAGAATGTTTCAGTGTCTGACAACATGTCTTATTTTAATGAGTTTGAGTCTTAGGGGTCGTTATTTGCAGAATAGAGGGAATTGGAAAGTGAATGTCAAGAAGTTAGCTGTTGCCTGAGAGGTCCTTTTTTGACCTTTTAAGACTTGCTTTTACAGAGATAATATGAATGCTGCATTCTGATCATCCCTGGTAGTCGTTTTCCTCTATCATCACAATTAGCAGCTCTGTGTTGAGGCTTATGTGTGGATTAGCACTATAGTAGACATCTAATGCTAATTGCAGTCTCCCTGTGCTATTATATCTCATGTTGTCGTGACTACCTTTGAACTGATCAATCCTTTCTTTTTCTCTCTTCCGTTTCTTCTCTTCCAGGTGACTCATCTCAAGTTGGTAAGTTGACTTCTTTCCATAATTTCTGCTATCTTTTGCATGTTCTTTTATATGCACTCACCTCACTTCCGTAGGAAATGTGTGGTTCCAGCCCATCTTTATTATACAGTGCAGTTAGGTTTGTGTGAACATTTACATGCACGCACACATACAAACAAAACCACCAATTATCTCTTAACCGTAGTTGGTGTGCAAAATGAAGCGAACAGTTGAATATAAATCTTTCTCTTTCTGCCTTTGTTTTTCCCTTGTATTTTTATTCTTTATGCGTTGCAGCCATTTCAAGTTGCCTACTACATTACCTTTCATTTGTTTGTACTGTATATTGATGTGGGGATTTTCCATTGTTTACTGTGAAAATCACTCTTAGCCCCCACTTCGGGAGCCACATAGGCATTATTTTCCAGTGCAAATGCAAATGTAGACGGTTTTTGTGAATTTCTAGTTAGTGTGGGAGCCCAGACACCATTCTGTGTTTCAGTAATATCATACTGTACAATGTTGTTATAAGGCACTGACTGCCTCATAAAAATCCAGAGCTCAGTGAGTTGTTTCTCATTTTTAAGTTTATGAAGTTTGTGAAAGTGGCTCATGTAGTGTCTCAGATGTAGTGCCTCAGATTTAGAGGTATGGATTTCAGTAAAAGACTGTGTGTAGTTGTACAGTTTTTATTCACCCATTATTCATCTGCCTCAAGTTTTTTTTTTTTTAATGCTACACTTCTCAGACTTTCCATTGGTTTGGTTGAGTGCTTCCCATGTTTAAATGGGACTTTTGATAGCAATTCAGACATACAATGCAAATCCTCACTACTATTTTCGGCTCATTTCTTTTTTGCTAACTCTTCCACATTGTACTAATTTTCAAAATGACCTTCTCATTCATGTAACTTATGTGGAAAGTTATAGGCAAATTATATTTCATCTTCCATGTTGTGGTGTACTGGACCTGAAATGCTGTGGACCATTTAGGCATTTATTAAAACACAAACAGAGGCTTTATGTGTAAATATGCTGACACGTCACAGTAGGCTAACTTTCTATCAGCGTAGCATTTGGAATCAGCGGGGGAGAAATACATGAGCGAGGGATAGGACTGGGATAGAGGATGAGATGGACAGACTAATGGGACGTATCAACACCTCACACAAACAGCAGGAAAATTAGATGAATAGAGTTTAAAAAACTCTAGCTCACAGCACTTTGCAGCAGCCAACTCCTGCTTTAGTGATGTGTCAGTGTTATCTCTTGCCTTCTAATAATTAGCTTTGTCTCGCTGCAGCACCCACTATGCATTATGAACTTGTAATAGTAATCTACGGCACAGCAGAATGTGTGGCATGCAATGAGAAAAACATGCAGTCATGATAATAAGGTTTTGTCCAATCCCATGGTGTATAATTTCCCCTATGAGTTCTACGCTGTAATAATTCAAGCATATCTCCTGATCCTTATAAGTAAATGGTTTTTTGTGTGTGTCTGCTTGTTAAGCTTGGTCCAGACTGTTTGGCCTAGAGATCTGATGTTGTCTGAATACTAATGTGGCATTTTGTTTGGAAACGGAGTGGGGACTGGAGTTTCGGTTTAGGACATGTTCACCCCCGGGGTGCAGTGCCGAGTATGAACGAATATTCAAATACCACACCCGTTTCTTACCACCCTGCAAGAATCAAGATCCAGAGAGGAGAACAAAAAACTAATTAAAATTTGATCTGGGAGGCCAATGCAAATCGAGTTTCATCTTCATTAAGACCACTGGGTAAAGAAGAGGGAGATAATTCCTTTCTTTTTTGAGATACAGGACAAGGTGTTTTTCTCAGTCTTCAAATTCAACATGGCCACGTGCTGGTAGGCATATGGTTTCTGAGCAGTGCACACTGTATAATGATAATTGTGATGATGATGATAATAATAGATATCATAGCAGTAGTAGTAGTTTGCATTGCAGTCCAAAATGATAGATTCTTAATGTTCTCCTTAAGAACCAGTATTAACACAATAACTGTGTACACTAAGGTAGATACAGTAGAAGTCTTAATTAATAAATACTATTGTTAGTTTTTTTTATTTACTGTACAAAAGTCAAAATGTACATTAAGGGAGTCAGTCAATCTGTTATTGTAGGACCATCTCTGTCCAGTCAGTTTTATTGGCCTAAATGTAATGCAAAAGTTTTATATTGGATCAGTGGTGTAAAACTGCCAGATCTTGGTGTTGCAGTGCACACATATGCACACAACTCCATTATTCTCCTGATGTTTTTCAAAATTCAGTAAATGTAGTTGAAACTCACATGGGTACAGATGTCACATCCCCCTCCGCACCAGTTAAAGAATATGACAATCAGTGTTGCAAAATATATCATTGCTGGAAGTTAATATTGCTGTTTTTTGTAGACAGTCAGATTTCTCTTTTCACTGCCAGGCTTCTGAGGCAGGTAGTGGCAGAGGTAATTGTTGTCCCTTAGAAGAAGAGGCAGGCAGGCAGACTACAAGCAGAGATCCTTATCCTCTTGCTGAATTCTGACTCCAAAAATGGCATTGGCAGAGACAGGGACATCTTTCTGTGTACATCTGTCTGTCTCTGTCTCTCTCAAGCCTTGTTCTCCACCGCTCAGATGATTAGCATCGCTCTTTCCCTTTTTTCTCTCTCACTCCCTTGAATGCCAACCCCAGGCTAGTCAGAGCCAGCAGAAGCCTCTTCAAGCTGATGCTGCACTGGGATTGGCCTGCTCTCCACACATGGTACCAAGAATGATCAGTGAACCACACATCCAAAATTTGGAAGAGACAATGAAGGATTCAGGCTCTGTGTTGGGTGGAGGGTGGCACTTAGTAGAACATATTGTTTTTCTCCACTTCCCCCCTCCAGAATGTTCAATAGTAAGACAGCCCCCCACAAAATGTGTCAATGCCTCAAGCTATTTGTTTTAATTCAGCCTTAGTTTTTTTCTTACATCTCCCAAAGTCTGGCATTATGTATTTATACACAGTTGGGAAACTCATTATGTATCCTAAACTGCTTTAGTCTGAGCTAATACAGACATGGAGGAGCGGCCTGCTGCAAACATTGAGATGGTTCCTAACATTCCTAATTTATGAATTCCTTTCCTCACCTTGATTATTATAATGCTGCACACTGAGGCAGTGTTCTGTTTGATCACAGTGACCTGGATACTTAATTGAACAAGTCTTATACATCAGCCACAAATGTGAAAACCAAGACAATAAAATAACTATTTTCCCCGGAAATATAACTGGTGCTTCAGTTATTTTCCCTGCCTGGTGATAAACAGCACGGCCTCAGAACAGCACAACAAAATGGCAAATCTGCAGTGTAACACCCGAGCCTGTGGCCACATTTACATACTAGAGGAGGGTGGTAATGAGATAGCTACCTGAGATAATTACTACTCAAGGCATCCAGCTCTCATCCCCTACCACAGGGAACCAGTTTAACTCACTACAATTAAATGGTCACTCATTTGCTCCATTTGAGGCACCATTTATGCCCTTTTATGCTTCACTGTGTTTTAACACAACAGTTACTTAAATAGCAGAAACTTTGACCAGCAAATGTTGAAGGATATATGTTCATATAGAGTTATTGATATCAAAATAAAGGACAGACACTGGGAAGTGATCATTTAAGCCCATGGCTCTGGCTAAGCTTAATACAACACACTGGCAACATTTGTGTGCCTACTACTTGATTCCAACAAGCTCACTTTCCTCTGGCATTGTTGTGCATCTGTCATTTGGAATCATCTGATTTAACTGGATTACGTTTAAATGGTAAAATGTCTCTTTCCAGTATTAAAAAGATCCTCCTGTAATATATGCATTCTTTAAAATTGTAACTGGACACCTTGTCTTGCTTATTCCCCACCATATCCATACAGTTGGCAGTGATAGACAAGGATGTTATTTTTTTTATCAACCTCTTTCTCCTCATTCTTTCACATTTATTTTTTATGCAATGTTTCTATTGTTGCTATACAGTATGTGGATCAGGGACATAATACATGCAGTCTTGTTGTCATTGTGACCTTTTTTTCTGGCTGGAGCTTAATATTCAGGTCTGAAAACAGTCTTCATCAGGACAGACTCCTGTCTGTCAGACTAAGGACTCAGGAGTCAAAACAGATGTTAATGCTTGGTGGAAAAAAGAATTGCTTATTTGACCCTTTCTCCCAATATATAAAACCATAAATGCCTGGCTGTATATTCAGCATGACCGTGGTGTGGCTTAGAAATGACATCATTAACACTAATGACAATAAATCCTAACTTGTAAAATGTTTATGTTGCTGACGTTGACTCAGTAACTGCTCTGCTGACATTCTGCCTTTTTTGAAGGCTGGAGACATCCCTGACATGGCCATCAATCAAACCTACTGCCGTTATATTTCATCCTAGTCTTGTCTCAAACGAATAAATTAAACTGTAATATCTTGACTGCTGAGAAATTGCGTTGAATTGTTATAAATGATGGTGTGTTGATGGTGTGTGATTGTTGAGCTTAGTTTATTCAGCTGAGCAACGTGAGACTACACACTAGGAATAAGAGATGGAGAGCACTGTTAGATCTACATTGGTGCCAGCATGTGAAGATTAACGGCGTCCGCTTCCATTAGCCTCACAGTAATTGTTAAGACAGCGATGAACAGTCCATAGCTCTAATCCTCAAATCAAAGAAGTTGCACAGACCACCAACATTCAGGTTTAATTTCTCCACTAAAAAAAAATGTGACTTAATCTTTCCATCTTATTCAGAGATCACAGCATAGAGGTGACTTACTTCCTGTCAAAGTATCTACTAATTAACTGGAATTTGATTCTGGGCTCTTGAAATAGTTTTTTCAGTAGAAAGAAGAGGCTATGCAAGCTTTGTCAATGTACAGATGTTGATTTTAATGATGGAGCTGGTGGTGCTAAGCAAGTTAAGATTCTCTAACGTACAATAGGGCGTGACATACTTTACACTGTGACAAAAACCTTCATCTCCTAGGTGAATGAGTATAGCACTGTGAATTCAAAGACAGATGAGTGAAAACTGTATACAGAGATGAAAGATTCAGGGAGAACAAAGCATGTCAAGGAGGTGAGAATGGAAGTGTATGCCTTGTGCATGCTGTACTTGTAAGACACAGATGCAGAATCGTGAGGACGTGTGACTGTCAACAGAAAAAACACACAGACACAATTAAAACTTGACCTAGCCTTGCAGCTGATCCTCCTAAGTTTTAAGTAACACAAAACTTCTCACAATTTGATCTGCATTCAATCATTTCCTCCTTGGCATCCACTCACACAGTGTCCTTTGGTGTTTGTGTTGAGCCCAAGGCTGAAGTTCATTACAATGCTTGGCAGGCTCATTGCAGATCTATTAGGTTGATTTGACTCCATGAGGCAGTAGAGAAAGAGCTAGTATAAGAGAAAAGAAGGCAGAGTAATGTGGTTGTATTATGGGAGCAGCAGGGGTGTTTGCTAAGTATAGGGCCAGGCCGTTGCTGTAGCTGGGCCTTGGTGCCCTCTAGCTCCACAGCTTAGAGGGAGCGTTCAATAACAGCCACAGCTTATTACCAACAGCTGGTGCTGGGTCCTGCCCAGGGCCAATCGCATACATTAACACACACCATCACACACACGCACCCACCCACACACACACACACACACACGCACACGCACGCATACACACACATCCATCCATCCATGGACTTTTACTATTATGATTTTCTATTGACTACATCCATTCCCTAACGTGATTACATTCTTTCCTTTTTTGATGTATATGATGCTGTGAGTGCACACTGCAAACAAGAGATAAGAAGCATCACCACAGGGGGACAAATTTGCATACTTTCTGTGGCCTGAGCTCTGTCAGTGTCCACTATGTTGCTGTCGATTTTCCTGTTGATGAAATATGAGCTTCTGTAGGTGGCATTACTGTGTGTTTGTTCATTGCGACATTGTAGTTATTGCACATTAAAATTATTACACATGATTAACAACACAGCTCATCTTCTGTTTATTTCCAACAACCACTCCTGCTGCAGCCTGCAGGTCCATGTAGCACATCACTTGTGTTTTAGAGGACTTTTATAAAGAGAGATCACAGTGGCAGTTGCTGAGCATGTTTTAAGTGGATTCATAAAGAAAAATGAATTATCTTTTTGTAAAATGTTTACTTTTCTCAAACTATCATGATTCTAATGTAACTTAAACTGTAAAACTGTATAACCCTGAAGCACCCCTTTGAAGAAGTGACTCACAAATGAATCACTTAACTTGGCATACATGTCCTCACTCACACATATAGACCAACACTTGCCTGTGTTGCCTCAGGGTCATGACAGTGCAACTGTGGGTCTGAGGAGGCGATGACAGAGAATCAGCACCAAACTGTCCACTCCTGCAGGCTCTTACTGTGTGCACACACCTCTGAAATCTACACAGCAGCACTGCAGACATACGTGTGCACCTGAGACAGAGGAAGATCATGTCTGTTTGTTGTTCAACTTTATATAAATCTGGTTTAATTGAGTCCTGTGATAATATTGGAACACAAGTGTGTATGAGTGGAGTGAAAGTGATGTGAAAAGTGTGATGTGAGAGGCTGAGTTTGCCTTTAGACGGAGTTAAAACACTGCATGTTTATGAGGAGCTGCACTGACTTTGGAAGACTGTTCAGGCACCTTAAAACACCTGATATGTGACCCTATGATTGGCAGGGATATAATTTCTGGTGTTGTTATTTTCCTTTTTGTTGTCAGTTAGTTTGAAGGTTTGTTTGTCGGAGTGTGTTTGGCTCATTTGGGGAACTTGGTGTCATCTGGAGGGATTTTCCTCTCTTGCAGCGGTGACAGCAGGGGTTTAACTGGTGGAATGATTAATATAATAAGTTAAAAAAAACCCGTCCTTTGTGAGGAGTGTGTGTGGCTGACACAGAAGTATCCCCAACTAGACCCCACCATGTCCGTCAGAAAGAAAGCTGTTTTCACCTCACATGTTATTTATTTTTAACAATCCAGCACATGCTTCCTAACCTTTTTATGACTAAACTAAATATAAATGAAATTTATGAAATGATATGAAACATTCTATTATTGATTGCCATTATCAAAGTCAAACTCTATGAAGAAAGATAGAGCTGGCAGTAGCAGCTCTGCAGCAGCAACAATGTCTGTGTGGACACTGCAGACCTGCGTCGCCCAGGCGTTAGGCTTATTTGAAGGACTGCAATTGTGATACATGAGGAGAGCTGCTATAAGTAGCACAACTTGATTTATGGCCAATTTCCTGCTAAGCCCCGCCCTTGGCAAAGTTTTTTGATCAATGGCAGCCATGGCTTTGGACCAAACTTGCCCATTTATAGTAGAATTGTTTAGGTCAGTCCCACAAGGCGGAATACTAAATTTGGTACTGATACAGTTAAATTCCAAGAAGTTGATGTCACATTACTCTTTTCAGTTTATGCAAAAAATCCATCATGGCAGACTTTTATGGTCCAATTGGCTTTTTTGTAGAGCACATTGAGCTGGACTGAATTATCACTGTGTGGGTGTCCCAACCTTTCCATTTTTTTTTTGAATGTGAAATTATAGCGCCACCATCTGGCCGATTTCAGTCAGGTTTCTTGTGAAGCGTTTGCACATCATTTCCAGTTATTGGGCCAAGTTTCATGTCTCTAGCTCATTCCAGCTCATAGCAATTTGAGCCACGGCAGAATAAAACAAATAATAATAATAAACTGGCACAAACTCAATAGGGTTCTACTCCTGTGTGTATTAATTTTTTATGTCAACTTCCAGACGACACAGCGAAGCAGGTATTTCATACATCATTATGACATAGACGGACCTTCTGGCACATTTTGCTTCTCCACAAACACACTCTTCCTGTTTCTCTGTCTTGCATAACATAAGCTCTGAGGCTGATATCAGATTATATATCACCACAGCAGAGATCTGATCTGAACTGTGCTTATGTAAAAAAAAAAATCTGTCCTTTTTCTACTGCACAGACAAAAATCTAAAGATTATTTCTTTCACATGGATATAACAAAAAATTCTCTTTGTGTTGCATTTAAAGTTTTCAAATTTTTAGTGAGTATGATTTAATGTCAATGTGCGTAAATAGACTATGGTGGACACAGTTGCCATTCTCTACTTCTGTAAGCAAACTGTTAGCTTCAAGAAAATATGCTACTCTTTAATTGTTTGTACTTGTCATAATACAAAATGATTCTATTATTAGTGAATCTAATATATGTTTTATTGCTTACTTTATATTCAATTTCCCTGCTCAATTGTATCTGTCCCCAATTGACCTCACTCTTACATTAATCACTTCATAATTTCACATGCCCCATTCTCAGCCCAACCCCCGTAAGGCTCCAGGGCCCATGCTGGCATACCGCAGCCACTGTGTATCTGTTAGCAATAACTGCTGTGTGGTTCCCAGGCCACGGTCAGCAGCAGCCCACAGCCGGCCTGATCGATAGGCAACCCAATAGGAGGGATGAGGCCCATGAATCAACCTGTCTGTATATGAACAACAACAGGCACATACACACATATGTGGCAGAATGCATACAAAAGCTTTGAACATGCACATGTGCTCACATGTAAAGACAAATTATCCATGGACACCCCCCGTCACCAGCACACCTACTACTTTTCATGCACACACACACACATATACACACATAAAGGAAATATTTGTGTTTATAATTAACATTTAAATCTCCCAATCTAAGTAGCTATGAAGGAACTGTTACTAATGTATTTCATAATATTAGATCCCTTAATTATAGAATACATTATGTGGTCCTGAGAGCTCAATGCACTGCAACTTAAAAAAACACAAGCAAGTAGACAAAACACAAGCAAATTAAGTAAACATCTTCATCAATTTGACAACACATGCACAGCATTTAGAAAACATGCTGCAAATTCAGACAAATCAAGTCAGACACAACACATTACAGACAACACAACACAATACAGCAATGTGCTGCAATTACACCAAATGATAACAGAAGTGTTTCCAGAGGACACTTAAAAGTGATGAACACATCTGGACAGGCTTGTTGTTGCCATGGTTTGTGACTCACGACATTATTGAAGTCAGCTATCTGTCAGTGGTGTTGGAAAATAAGCTAAAATGTAAGTGTTTCCGGTTTATTTTAACATCATGATCGCATGATTCAAATATTATTGCAGATATCCAGCCATGTTCATCACTTTTAAGTGTCCTCTGGAAACACTTCAGTTACTGTTTCGTGTAATTGCAGCACATTTCTATATTGTGTTGTTTTGTCTGTAATGTTTTGTGTCGGTGTTGTGTTGCCTGAATTTGCAGCACATTTTCCAAATGCTGTGCATGTGTTGTCAAATTGATGTTTTCTTAATTTGCAGCATATTGAGCTCTCAGGGACACCATACTATATTCTTATTTTCTTTCAACATTGATTAAATTAGTAATCCTCCAGTAATCAAGTATACCATGAACTTGTATGTAGAAATATTTTAAGCTGTCGGTAATGTTTGCTGGTTTCACTGCCTTGGATTTCATTACATAAATGTAGTTTTGTAGTCTTTATTTAGAATAAATGTGGACATCAAATTCATTGTTTATCAATTCACAGATTTCATAACTTACTGCAAAAAGGAAGCTCAAACTAGTCCATGAGTTTCTTGTGCCTAATCAGAGATGCCAGATTCTTGAACAAGATCTCATCTATTTGTTTTTGTTCAATATCACATTTCCGTACATGCTCTGTAATAGTTTCCTTACTGTACGTGAGAAGTTTAGTAGTTATTAATGTTGCACTTTGTGCTTTTGGTTTAAGGTTTTTTACACTTTTTAAGTACTACAGTATAGCCCATCTCTATTACCTTGTATGATAAGACACTGTGGGTTTTAAAAAGTCTGTTTTCCGCCATCTCAGCAGCCAGGTTTATGTTATATCACGTCTCATAAACCATAAGGAAAAAAAAAACCCTCCACAGCCACCAGTACAAGGGCCAAGAGCCTAGTTGGTAGTGTGGCTAAGGCTGTTGCTTTGCTGTTTTATAGTGGACTAGCTAGTGTTTGATAGCACCCTGGTTTCCTGGCTTGTGGTCTCACACAGTGTGTGAATGTTTCCAGGATGGATGTTTGGATGTCGGCGGCTGGCACAGGATTTCATAGCAGCCCCTCCCCTCTCTCTATATCTCTATCAGAAAAGTATTCAGTTCATGGCCCACAGTCTACAGTAAAGTGTCTAGTAGAAGTAATGGATCTGAGGAGATACTCCAGGTTTTGAGAGGTTGAAGACATAGACACACGGAATGCATTCATTTCCTCCTTTGTTTCATGTTATTGCTTGTGCAAACACTTTATACAGTGATGCTTTCCATAGCTGTCTTTGTCATGCTCTTGCAAACAAGTAAAACCCCTATTAGAAATGTGAAAAAATCACATTCCTTCTGTTGATATCTGACTTTGTTATCCATTTTATTCTTATAGCATTTTCCAAATCCAAATTCAATATACTGTATTTCTTGTTGACATGATGTTTAAGAAATCAGGTCACTGCATACAATATTCAGCATACCATAATCACTGTTGAATGATGTTTGCCACTTTGCAGTATCTCAAACTTGATAAGTTGTAGAGAGAATGTGAGCTTAAAACCATCTTAAGTCATTTTTAAACTTTTGTTTATTCATGGTGGCAATCGTGGCAGCTTCATTTAAGAGATGCATTTAAAATCTATATGAAATATGGCAAACATAATGTACCATTTTGAAGTAACTCTTTCTTTGTGTTCATATAGACGAAAGTGGGTAATGGGTGATTTGTGTTTGCACAGCATATGCAGCATATTAGTTCTAATCTGAAACCATTTTCGGTGTAAACGCAGCTTCAGCAAATGGAAGCTTTAAGTAGTCCACGATAATTTTTGTCAGTGCTTGCAGTTACTTCAAGGTAAATTGAACAAGTGGGGGGAAAAGTGACATCATTGCATTTGTAATTCCTTCAGCCTCCTCGGTTGTCCTGTGGTGTTGCTGTTGAGTAAAGCGTGTAGTGAGGTGGTTCTCGGAGGTGATGAATGGGGGCCGGTGGACCCAGAGTGTTATCAGTGCTACTAACGCCTGCAAACTAGAAGAACACAGGGTTTGCTCGGGGCTAGGACACAGCCAGGCTATGAGGCTAAGGTTGATATATCGCTACACAGTCACAATAGGATTCATGTTGTAAGGGCCTGGGAGAACATTGTAAGAGCAAGAGGGCCAATAGCTGCGAGAGTGTGTATTTATGGAGAGTGTGAGAGAAAAAGAGGGACTATGCAATTTATGTCGGTATGTGTGTGCACGATCTAAGAGTCCTTGTGCAGTTTGATATGAATCACACAAAATTTTGTGTACTTCATTGAGTATACTGAAAGGTGAAGTATATTCCACTCTGCTGCAGAAATGATTGAGTTTTTAGTAGAATGGCTGTGTGTGTGTGTGTGTGTGTGATTGATAGATGTGCTTGTTAAAAAAAAAAGGCATGCGGCTGTGAAACGACCGACCAATTAAATCCAATCTGTTCCAGAGGATAGATGACATCATAAAAGTACGTCATCCTGCCAGTGACTGCACAATGCCCACATGCACACTCGTACACAAAGAGATAGATACAAACTGTAAAACAGCTCCTAGTTTCCACAGAATGACATTTGCTTACTATGCTAAAAATATGTACATCATCATTCACCTCATTGTTTTCTTCTCCCTCCTACTTTCTTCCTCTTCTCCTCACCTGTGTATGGATGTAGTGTGTGTATTTGGATCAGGCTATCCCTTGAAGCAAAATCAAACTGCATAGTGAGCAATTCAATGGGTAAAATATCAAATGTATATTAATATCAACATATTAATTTCAAGTTGTACCATTCAACAGTAGATATCATGTTACTTGTATTCAACAGACAATTGAGTAAACAGTCTTGTTTCCTTATCAAAAGTGTTAAATAAAAGGAAAAAAACAGTGCAACTGAATAAAATTAAATAAATATAGCATGTATTTTAATCTCCCTCATTGTTATATTATCACAGTGCTTCAAACAGCCCTCTGAACAGTCATAAGCTATCCACACCTACCAATATACAGCTGGCCTATTTAATGCTGGAGGGAAAAAAGCGATTTTTAGATGCATCACGATGGAGACGTGGATGATTCTGCATTGATTCACGTATCTCAAAAATCGATTTTCTAAACGTTAGTTAATGCCGTGATGTTGACAGAATGAAAAAGGCGGAACTCGACTGTGAGGGTAGTGCAACACCCGGACAGTCCACAGCGCACATGCACTAGAGTTATCTTGTAGTTTATCTTCAAAAAAGGCAGCAGTTGCAAGCATGTTTTGATTAAATGACTAAATAATTACCTTTACGAGACAAACGTGAAGTATATTGTGAATACTTTTACGCCATCACTTGGAGACTCATGTTAGCGGAGCGGAGCAGCAAACTCCAGCAGTAACAAATGAGACTGGCCAACCAACACACACTGCAGCATTAAACAACTTAAACCAACTCTGAGGTGAAGAAAATAACTGGGTACTCAGTCTGTTTCACCTCAGAAACCCTGCGCCTGCTCAGTGTCTTGGAAAACAGTCGCTTTCCCCGGAGCTAATGGTGCAGCAGAGAGGCTGCTCTCCACTGCTGGAGACATGACATTAATAACAACACAGCGGAGCACTCGTTCCCCTCAGTTTGTTGTTCTCTGTAAGATGCTTTCAGATTAATTAATTCATTAATTATTGCAGTTAACTTTTTAAAATAAAAATGGTCTGCAGCCTGGTTTGGCACGCGATATACTGGAGCAGGAGACTGAAAATTGTACCCCCTTTTCTATTCATTCAATCGAGAATCAATTCTGAAATCGAATCAGATGCCAAAGAATCGGAATTGAATCAAATGGTGAGATACCCCTGTTTCACCATCTCTGTCTTCTATTCCCTCTCATTTAACTGTAAAGCTTACGTTCTGTTGCCTAAGAAGTAATTAATGTAGACGAGACAGTTATGCAACACTTCTCATCTTCTCAGCCTCATTGTGTCTCTCCTCCATTTTTTTCAAGGCTGTTTTGTCACCACAGATAAAGTGGGTCGCACTTGAAAAATTGGATTTAATGTCAGATTTTCAAAATCTTTTTGTGAGACACTTTTTTTTTTTTTCCCTCTGATTAATTTTTTTGGCTTTATGTGAGGGTAACCTTCCATATGGCAGTATGGGGTTTAGGACAATGAGGGGAATATTCAATGTCAAATCTTTGCCACCCATATATACTGGGTGATGCTAGCTAAAATGTCAAAGACCCACCTGCTCAATATGAAAATACTATAAAAATAGGTAAGGGGGAAGAGAAATGTCCTCCTACCTCCAATTCGGAAAACAAAGACCGACAGCAACTTGTCCGCCAAAATTAACCCAGGGAAGATGTGGAGGTAAACTAGAAGCAGTCAAGCGGCTTTGCACATGTGCAGTCTGAAATGTCTTAATCATCATCTTCTTTGGGGTTTTATGGCAACTAGTGTTGCATTCCTGTCACCTTCTGGATGTAAGAAGTATCTCAGTCTTAATTCACTTGAATGGTTTGTGATTAGAAAACACATTAAGATTTTGTACAGATAAAGAGAGACACAATTACATTGACTTTATTAGAAAAAAATATTTAAACTTAAAGAACATAAAGAAATGTATTTCAAGTAAACTGAAAATAAACAAATTAATATAAGGTACACAACCCCACCCTGTTCACTTTTTTGAGTTTATGTTAATACATAAAACTTTATTTACCATTTGTCACACATGTAGGAGAATGAGCCATATTCAGAGCTGTAGATGCTAAAAAATAGATGTGATAATTAAATTAACATGTGCATGTGGTTAACAGCCTGCAGAACACCAGCAATAGCTCAAAACATTGTCACTGGCTGTGAGATTTTCTTACCCACATGTGTAAATCCTGTGCAGTCTGTCTTTCACAGCACAAGAAATAGGAAGTCGCTTTGTTTGTGATTCATCCCAAACAAGGAGGCGGTAAAAAAAAAAAAGGATGATGGAGGTGTGTGGAAGGAGGGGAAAGAGAAAGAAAAGCAGACAAAAACAGACAAAGAAAATATCTGCATTCCTGTCAGCGTGCGAGGATGACAGAAAAGCTCTCAGTTATTAAAGCGTTGACAGCCTCTGACAGCGATATAGCTCTATTTTGCTCCGGCCCCATCAGCGCCTTGACTGGAATTCAAAACAGTCTACATGTCATATAGAGCGCTGACAGGTGTTTGTGTCCCCTTTACGTTAGAATTGCCAGTAATAACAAAAATAAATAAATAAATAAAAGAGATCTTCTGTCCATTCCCAGCATCCCACTTGTTTGATACAATAGCGTAGGAAAGCTGATTTACCAGGATGACGCATTCTCACTCATGTTGAGGTTTTTGATATGCACTCGGATTTGTTTGGCTGCCAGCTGTTGGACAAAATATGAAGTATAATATGCCAAAATCTGGCTTCAGTGACAATGCTTCAAAGTTTAATATCTTAAAATGGGACTTGGCGTTTACAACTTTTATGTCAGGTGTTTGTAAGTGATTCCTCACTCCCGTTATGTTGTTCGCAACTAGTTTAGTCAGACTGGGATTCAGTTCAAAATATGGTGGACTGTGTAATATGTTGCAGTCTTTAGGCTGCTCGACCATGCTTGTTGTCCACTGGTAAATAGGTTCTTCTACTGATGTGTTTTATCAGAAAATAAATATTTTTAATAGAAGGTTCAGATTCAGTTTCAACCATTTTGGCATTCATAACCAAATTTTGGAAAATTGTTGTTCCCTGTCCAGTGTACAATAGTTTATAGTAATTGTGAAGATGCAAATGAGCTGCAGACTATGCACTAAACACATTTCAAGTCAAATAAATAAGAAGATGACAAAGTCACGGTTAAACTACAGAATGGCTGCTCAAATTGTATTTTAAAAATCCAATTTCTGAGTTGATTTTCATATCAATCATTGTTTTTGCCTATTTTCTACTATTCAAACACAAACAATTCCGATCTTTCAATGGAACACAATGTATCGCTTGGTACAAAGGCAAGACTTTGTTTGCAGTTTTTCTTTTTACTCTGTGTTTTCAGTTTATTAGTAGCTTATTCTAGTAAACTGTACAATGCACGGAGATAGTTGCAGTTGACCTCTACTGTGCATTGTGCCCTTTAGAATGAATTCTCCTCCAAGGACACTGTGCCATCCACGAAGAACCTTTGATAAATGCCTTAGGGTGTAACCAAGGACTGCTCTGATTCACAGGGGCTGCGGTGACAAACAGCCTTTACTGTGTAACATGGTTTAATGGGCATAGGAGTGGACGACCTTCCATACGACTTACACAACATCTTCATCATTGTATGAATGTGGGGTCTGTGTTGTGTGACTGTGAATGTGAATGTTTTTGGTATGTGGGGAGGGGAGTTACTGCTGTGTGGATGGTGTAGAGACAGTCACATTTGCACCTATATTGCCTGATTTTCAGGGTCTTTGAGAATACTCAGCGGATAGAAACGGACACATTTCTGGGTGTTTTGTTCTATGGAGGCTGACATTGTTACTCACAGATATCTAGAATGCAATTCAGTTTCTATACTAAATGGTTTAATGTCAAAGATGCACAGAAGAATATAGCCTTGTAATATTAGTGTGACAACAATATAATAACACTCCATTATTTAGTGTAATAGTAAGCATATATGATATTACTACTGTGAAGCAAGTGGATACATGATGCATACTGTAGATACCTGTGGGGCCATTACCACCACTTCTGCTAGGGTGAGTCATGTTTGTCTTTAAACATTTTTTGTTACAGACAATTTAATGATGATTTTTGGCCTTAATAAGTATGAATGTCATCAAATAATATGGACAATACATTCCCAGTATAATGCAGCCCAATTCTCTGTCAAGCACGTTCAGGCTCAGTAAACTCATATGAGGCTCATCAAGGGTCATCAAACAGCTACTTGCCTTGGAACAGAATGTCCAACACTGTTTGGAGCCAAATTTACGTAAATACAGATAGGTGATGTCAAAATGAAGACGCAAATGACTGAAATATTAGGCTTTTGTTACAGTATTGCAGGAAGAAGGTAGGACATTCTGCATGGTTCATGTGATTAAAGTTGTATATAGTGCTCCATCATTTGTTTATCCACAAAAATGTTGAGGTACACTAGATACCATTAGTGTCAGTTAGCATCTCCACTGAAGTTAATCAGACTACATTGAGTTGGATTTGACAGCTAGCTGGTCCCCATAGTGGCAGGCAATGCTTTCATTATTCAGCAGACCAACATGCTCTTGCAGAGTCAGTGGGCACTGCTGGTATTTTGAAACTGCTGTTGTGTTTACAAAATTTAGTTAGGTTTATGTTTATATTTTAAACATTTCAAAATAACTGTAGCAAAAGAAATGCAGTGTTTTTATTATTTTGACAGTCATAGGTAAAACTTTTCTGTAGTACCACAACAATTCCACTGTTGAAGTTCACTTTAATATTTCAAACCATACAGCCACCAGCAGTAAACTTGTGGTGGAAACAGAGAAATGAAGCACACAAAGAGCGGAAAGGTTAGTAAAGGACAAAAAAGTTGAGATTGCAGAAAGTAGAATCAGAACAACCAAAGGCAAATTTCTTCAGTAGGATGTTTTTCTGTTATTTACCAAGATATCCCAAAATTACTAAACAAATTTAGTAAAAAAAAAAGTGTGGTGGAAAGTTCTGCCATAGGCCTGTAAACTGCTGAATAGTTTTTGCATATACTTCTGGATAAAAATTATCAAACCAAGAGGCATAGAAGCAAGTTGTTTCCAGAATTCCTTAAACCAAGGAACCCAGGCTTATTTGCACCCTTACTAAGAGTTATATGATACATATATACATGTCTGTATGCTAACATGACTGCCAACAGTCAGTTCATTTAGATTAGCACAAAGACTGAAAACGAGGAAACCACTTTCCTGGCTATGTTCAAAGATAACAAATTCCACCCACCAGCACATAAAAAACTTAATGATTAACATGTTATAACAAGTATATAATGTACTACAATTCCTTTTACAAAGCCCGGAGTTCCCAGAGGGGATCCAAATATTCCCTAAACCATCAACCACACCATCAGCAAATCATAGTAATTGTCTTCCACTTCAATGCCGATGCCAATTTTAAAAAAGAAAAAAAAAAAATCTAAACGGTCTCTAACATTAGAATAAAAATCATCCTAACTTACAAAACCCATTTTAAATTGATTTATGATAATAATATCTATTTTCAGTGATGCTCCAAAAGATCCACACCGTTTTGACTTCAAACACTCATTCTCCTGTTGGTTGTGTCTCTACTTTGCATCCTGACGTTCCCCTCTTTCTATGTAATCACCATTCTAAACAGGTTGTAATCAGCCTTACTGTGGAGAGGCTGAATCTGAAGCCTCCGCTCTGATTGGGAACAACAACAACATATATATATATTTTTTCTTCTTTTTTTCCCTTCGCTGTTGACAGGCACAAAAAATGTATGAAAATGTTGGGGCATGGTTATTTTTTTTTTTTCCTCATCAAAAATTTACTTTTGAATTATGGACACATTGAAATACAAGAAGAAAGGAGAAACCTGTGAGGGATTACAAAAAAATGAACATGAGACATCAAAAGCAGCTAAGAATGGAAATAACGAGCAAAAGCACTAACGAAAAACATGCTGCTGGTCTAAGTCTCACTCATTTGCAGAGAAAATCCAACACAATGCTAGTTTTACCTTTTGTCTTTAAATATTAACAACACTTTGACAGGAACACCAAAGCTAAAAATACAAATATCATATATTGTTACACAGGAACGTTGACAAAGCTAAGGGAGACAACCAAAGAGAACATTTAAAGAATTTATATTACAGGTTTTGCTTTTGTATTTTTCAGCTCTCTCCCCCAACAACGCTGCTGTAATGTAGGTGTTGATGTGGGGCCTCTCAGTCGGTTCATTTTTGCCTTAGAGGTGGGGAGCTCATTGCTATTTCTCAGCAGGCTGTTTCTTTTAGCTGGAGGCTCTCTTGGGTGTTGTTACATTTGGGGAGTCCTTTGTGTCCTTTATTGGTTTCAAAGTCAGCTGCTGGAGTATTTTATGTGAGCACATTTACTTTCCTGTAGATGTGTGGATTCAAGCAGAGGTATAAATATTAGTGTTAGACTGACATCTCTGTTTTCTTGTATGTATAATCAGCTTATAACACAAGGCTGAAAATGTATGGTTTCTCTGGGGTCGTCACCTACTGTTCATGAGCATACAGTGGTCGGTTAGATTTAGGTATGCTGCAAAATGTTATCAAACGTAAGTTTTAAAGAATTGCAGAACTTAGTGATACTAACACACACAATTAGAACACAAGTGAGGTTTGAAACAAATTTAGAATACATATGCCTACCATATCTTCACAAACAAATATCAAATGTATTGTGGAACAACTTTAATGTAAATATTGGCCGTACATATATTGTCTTACCAAAGAGTACTTCATAGTGTAAAAGCAGTCCATGCTGTCATTTTGTGGGAAAAATATGTGATTTTAAAATCGTCATCAAATTAATAATAACAATAATATATTGATGCCTATATTGACTTTTGGCAGCTGTGATCCAAAAACTTTGATATCTTTATCAGCCTTTAGAAACCCATATATTTGTGATCTTATCACACTTTTCAACCTCCCTTTTGAAACCCTCTTTGTGTAGCTTTGTCATACACACACACCTAGAGTATTCACAGTACATTGTTGTAAGCAGCAGAGTCTATTCCCTTGGAATTGTTCACAGCAAGGCCACCTCAGATGGATTCTGTCATTGTCGTCCACAGAAAAGCTTCTCTGTGTTTGATGCAGTGTTACAAACGCTGCAGTTCACTGTCCAAAGGCTTTTAATTGTGTTGGGAAGCCGCAGGCCTTTTTGTACAACAAGGCTTTTGACAATACAGCTCTGATTGTGGTTTTGGACAAACAATAGCGCTGTGATTTGAGCCACTTGGCCCGTGATTGCTGCCAGAGCAGACTTTCTGACTTTGTGTTCTTGTGATGGAGATGGCAGGGGACGACATCAACATCCTCCACATGAAGCACTTCAGATTGGGGTTGGTTGTGTTTGTCTGTGTGTGGGTGGCTGTTTACTTTTTTCATTCCCTCAGACTTTCTCCATGTTCGTTTTTCTTTCCAGGAAATGCCCTTTGTCAACCCTTTAATTTTTGATACAGAAAACCTGAAAATACCAAGTGCGCAAGTTGTATTTGCCTCTCTTTTTGCCTTTCTTTGTATATATGTAATTTCAATCCCTGGTGGCTAACGACGGGGGCTATGTAGTGATTTAATGGCTGATCACACAGTTAGTGATCACAACTTACGTTGGGAAGTGAGTGCAGCTTTACATTTAAGACCACACAGATGGGAAAGTACCTTTCAAAATAAACAAAACTCAGCACCAGCCAAAGTCATTGTTTATCAAATTGGAATTTGTTTAACAACCCAATTAACCCTCTGCCAATCCTCTATACTATGGTCAATTTGTGCTATGAAGCAATGAAAATTTATTATATTTGTAGCTTTTAATTTGTAATGAAACTATCAACCAACTACTTTGAATACTAATAATATTAAAGGTATAATGTGTAAGAATTGGCCAACAGCATATCCCCCCCAACCCCCCCACACACACGCCACCCCACCACCATCATTCACTGAATATATCATAAAGTTTACTGTTTACAGTGAATCTGTGCTTTGGCGTTGTCAAGATATCAAAGTGCTACAGAGACATTAGAGACAGTGGTAAATTACAAACAAGCTGCACAGACCAGAAAGCGGTTGCACCAAAGAGATAAGTTACAACATAACTCTAAGTAACAACTAAATATTTACACACATGCCCCTAGGGTAGGTGTAAATCATAAAATGTCTCAGAACTCAATTATTGTAGAACAGCAGTTTTTCTGCCACACAGCATCATTTTTTCATTAATTGCATGCCATTTTACAACACAGTAATCCAGTAGGAGACCTAATATTTTGATTAGTATTATTATATTTCAATATTGATCCAGCTTACTATGATGTGCTATGATGCCAAATGGCTTATGCCAGCTTTCATATAGCTGATGTGTCGGCTCAGCTGACATGAACAGCTGATGTCTCTCAAGCAGTCTGCAGTAGCTGCTCCGACAATGTCAGCTTTCCAAATAGGCGTTAATAGGTTAAACTGACCACATATTGGGAGTCTACATGGTTACTTTCTCACCTGAACAAATATTAAAACTTAATTAAAGCTGCAAGCAGCGATGATCGGGCCCTCGCACCCCAGCGCATGTCGAAGTGACGCTCAGTCGAAGGGCTTTTGTCAGTGACTTGTTGTGTAAAGTTTGAGGCAGATCCAACCGTGTACACTCAAGTTATATCAATTTCCTCTGTCATGGCGAAACATCAAAACTCAACGCCACGCCACGGCCAAACCATCATGATCATACACTAGTCTAGATGACACACACTGATTTTTAAGTCCTTACGATGGATTCTGTAGGAGGAGTTCTTTAAAATACAAGGTATGCGAAATGGCCAAGAAAAGGCGAAAATGTACCATTTTTTTCAAGATGGCCGACTTCCTGTTCGACTTACAATAAGGCTTCAAGAGGCTTTTTTGTGCGTGTTGACATTATACATGTGCCCTGTGAATTTCATCTTTCTACGTTAATCTGGAAGGCGGGGCTGCAATTTTGAAATTTTAAAGGGGGCGCTGTTGAGCCATTTTGCCACGCCCATTCAAAGCGACCACATAGGATTTTAGCTGACATCACTCTAGACATGTGTGTCAAGTTTCATGACTGTAGAGCAATCCCTTCTCCCTGAAAAACAGTATCATATTTCATGGCGAAGGATGTGTCGCCATGGTAACAGCATTCAGTTTTGGGTCATGAGCTGCCAAATGTAGCATCACCAAGGTCTTGTTTATTAGCTGACTTAATTTCAGGTGCATCAGCCAAATTTCCTAGGAGTAATTAGACAAAGTACGACGCATGATACTTCCTGTTGCCAGTAGGTGGCGCTATGACTTTCGCTAAATATGAGACTGAACATGTGTTCAGATTGGGACTCTTAACAAGCATATGAAATTTGGAAAAGATCAGACCACGTGGAGTCAAGTTATAAGGCATTGAAATTTCATGGCGTCACATCGAAATTCGCCGCGTCGCCATGGCAACACCTTTCAACGAAGGGTCACCAACTTCATAATATAAGATCTCCAAGGTCTTGAGGCTATTCTCAGTAAATTTCAGCTGGATTCGATCACCGTGCTGCCCACAGGGCGTCAGAGCGTAAAACATGTAACTTCCTGTTGCCAGGAGGTGGCGCTATGACTCATATCCTGTATTGTCACATGGACCCGTTCAGGGCGGGACTCTTATGAAGCACAAAAGGTTTGGCTCTCTTAGGATCATGTATGCCGGAGTTATAGCCGTTTCATTTTTCATGGCGAAGGATCGAAATTCGCCGCCCAGCCACGCCCCCTAGGAAAGACTAATGAGAATTGTTTTAGCAACTTTTAATCTCCTATGCCTGTAGATGATACGGACCGAATTTGAAAGTCCTGGGGTCAAATCTCTAGGAGGAGTTCGTTAAAGTATGCGGGCTGGAAATGACAAAATCGGTGCAAAATTTCAACTTTGATACAAAATGGCCGACTTCCTGTTGGAGTTAGGCTATGTGTCCTTGAGACTTTTTGGTGCGTCTGGTCATGATACATATGCATACCGAATTTCGTTCTCCTACGACAATCTGTATCGAGGGGCTCAATTTTCTTGACTTTCTAGGTGGCGCTGTCGAGCCATTTTGTCCCGCTTTATTTCGAGACCCATAAAATATCGAAATTTTCGCCAGTCCTGATATCTGTGCAAATTTTCATGAGTTTTCGTGCATGTTTAGGCCCTCAAAAATGCGTTTGTTTCGGAGGAATAATAATAACTCCTTCAGTTTCAATAGGGCTTCGCACCGGTCGGTGCTCGGGCCCTAATAAAATGACATATTAACAGTTAAATTTCAACAGCTTTCAGCCTGGCTCCGCCATTAATGCCGTTGCTACATCTCCTTTCTCTCATGTTGGACTGAGGGCAGACAGGAGGCTACAGTGACTCACTATCACCCCTGTGGTACAAAATGGTATTACTTCAGTTAGCATGCTAACTTCAGTAGATATCTCTGCAACACAGTACATATAGGTCTATGACATAATATCAAAACTGTTATTTCTTCACATGCTGTTGATAATTTTAGTTAATTTAGTAATGTTTTAAGCTTAAAATTTTGGCCAATTCTTACACATTATACCTTTTTAAGTAAATGCCAGTTTGCACTATGGCTGCAGCAGTATTTCAGACCTGGCTCCGTGGACTGAGTGGAAGTCGAGGTCACAGTGAAGGACAGGAGGTCTGATGGGTGTGTTAGCTGTGGGTTATAGGAAGCCAACAGATGAAACACAGCCAGGGTTGAGAGCTCAATATCTGCTCATCGCCCGCCACTCTACACTGCCTCCACCTGCAGCAGGTGGTGTGACCCGAACACTTGACACACACTCAGCCAGACAGAGTGATAGATGACTGTTGGCCCACTTTGTCATGATGAGAATGGGTCAGTATGAATGCACACACTCACAAATGGCATCCCATCAGGGACATTGCCCTGCCTCACACCTAACAGCTGCCCCTTTGGCTCAGCGTCACTCCCTATTTAGCGTTCCTTTTTTTTAGTCACTTCTAATGTATTCAACTCAATAACAAATACTTTTTCAGTCCTCTCATTGATATGTTTAACGTCTTTACACACAGCTTGCCTATTCTCTGATGGCCTGACCCGGTTGATCTCGACCACAACGAGCTAATATGTGTTTGCTAATGTCTGTCTTCTCATTACACACAAATTATCACAGAAATTCTGTGAGATTGGACTACTGACTAAATGCAATCAGAGTCTGAGCTGGAGACACAAAGTGTTTGCGCGGGTGTCGGTGCACTCATTCATGCTTGTAAGCCTGCATGTGTTGAAGTTTCTTGACTAATGAGGCTTCCCTCCAGGCTTCACTGACATCAAAACACACCGAGACACTGCAAGACAGATACATTTGATGGATATGTTCTGCTACCTCGCCAACCAACAGGCGTACAGGTAGCTTGGCACAGGTGCCAACAATGAATATGCACCGCGAGTTTGCTGTTATTATCACAGTCATGTTTTACACTGTTTCCCCTAGCAAAGCCTCAATCTTTTCTCTCTAAAGACAATGTTATTTTTTGGCTTTGAATGCATAATTTATCCTAAAATATCAGGTATTCTGTTTTTAGAAAGTGAATCCAAGGATAATGGCACTGCTTTGTTCAGCAGAAGTGATTAAAAAAGAGACAATGTAATTAAAGGTCCCATATTTTACATTTTTCCGGTGTTTTGATATCCATTAGAAAATATTTTTGTGGTTTTAAGTACCATAAACCATCTCAATATAGATTTACATCTCCTCTCTTAAGCTTCTTTCTGGAACTCAACCAAGAACAGCCTGTTTTGTGTCTGTTCAATGCCCCTCTCTTCTCATTGCCTGATTGTTTTCTGAGTGACGCACACCCAGGCTAACCACAGGTAACCAATTGTGGCCTACTGTATCTATGTTAAACCAGGGCTCTGGGTAAAAGTCATCGGTAAATTTTGATGGCCCCCACTGAAGATAATGTTATCCAACCTTTGGAAGGCTGAGCAATGGAAAATATGCTTCCTGACATCCAACAACTGTGCAGTGTTTCCTCCAGGTCTGTCTCTCCTCTGCTCCGCCCCGCCCTCTGGTGAAACACAGAGAGCAGAGGCGAGCAGAGAAACTAGCACGAACATAAATGACAGCAAAACACAGTAGAGACTCTCACACTGAGCTGAAATGAAATGAGTGCACATAAATTAGGTAAATAACAAAGATATTTTGTTTATTTTGCAAAAGCTGAGTGTATAGTAGTGACATAGCAACCTAGAAGTCCAAACAGCTTGTTTAAAGGCACAGTTTTTGAATACGGGCTGTGTGCATTTTTCCGTGGACTGAGAATTTATTTATTACTTTCACAGTATAGCTGCTTTATAATCAAAAAAAGAAATAGGAATCTCACGTTCTACAATATGGGACCTTTAAAGTTAGTCATTTGGACACAAAGAAAAGAAGAGATTTATCATTTTCTCCATCAATTAGCTGGCAGAAGCAGCTCAGGCATGGAACGCGCTAACAATGTGGAGGCTGTCTTCATTTAATTTGATCCGCAGAATGATCTGAAGAACAGCGACCTGGCAGGGAGCATTCTCTGCTAATGTGAGGTTTTATTTTGAAATTATTAGGTACTTTTTGCTTGTTGCATTTCAATTTAAGGTTGACTGGTCCACAGTCACAGTCACAGGCAGAGGCAATAGATATCCCAGCATGCAGGTTTATTTTATATGTGCCCAGATAGATAACAATAATAACATGCAAAGTGTTTATCCTTTATCCAGAGCACTTAAATGTACCACGACTGTATGACTGCATGCATTTTCACCACAGGTGTTTTTAGTAACTGAACCTTTTGCTGAGCAAAAACTCAGAAACTCGGAAGAGACTCAACAGCAATTTGAATGAGGAGAGGGAGGATGACTCAAAACAATTCTACGGTAACTAGGGTGTTTTCGGGCTTGCACAGTGTGCGAGTGAAAATCATTAGTAGCCTATTGATATTAATGATCGTGTGGATTTTTAGCAAGGGTGTTCATAATTTAGCAGCAGCAGTACACCACTGCAAAATTTAGGGAATACACTGCTATTTCAGTGTTTCCCCAATTTTGCAGCGTTTTTTTATAGCTCCGTTAAGGAAAAAGGCAGTGCGTGTGTGTAAATGTGAGTGTGTAGTTGCGCAAGTGGCAGAAACATGATGTGAATGTGAGCGGAGCAGAGGAAAAGTTTAGCAGTAAGTTGTCAATCTGGCAGTAAATGTACATTACAGGCTGTGTGTCAGTTAATAAATGCTGCAGCTCCTCAAGACAAAGAAAATACTCATCTATCGAAGGGGGTTAGCCCCGAAGTTAGCAACAATGCGTTAGCTTAACTTGACCAGGCTCACTTAAGGTGGACTGACTTTTAAGGTGGACCAGCAATTCTCATTTTAGTGTCAATCTCAGCAGCTCTTTAACAGAGAACAGAGAAATGTCTGGCTGATGAGTCTCTGTCTTTCTGTCTTTAGTTTTTCATATGCCCCCACATATGACAACCCCACACCCAACCCCACCATGAAGCCGCCACCACCGCTCCAAAGCAGTCAACCTAGGGGCAACACTGTATTCTATTACAAGTGCAGTCTTTCCATCACTTGCTCCCCAGAGACAGCTTTTGTATTCACTACAAATATGCAAATATTCAATCAAAAGCAGAAAAATCTACTTATAGGCATTGAGAATTCATCTAGCAAGATGACGATACAAAACATGTTTTATGGCCTGGGTTAAGTGAATGATAAAATTGCAGGTAGGAAGCCTGTGTGGGCGGACAGCGAGAGAAGTGGAAAGGTAGAGAGAGAGGAGTGGTGAGGTGGCAGGATTGCATTGGAGGAGGAGAGGATGGCAGGAGGGTAAAGCGGCTTTCTTCTCTTGGCAGGGTTGAAGAGGAGGGTGGGAGAGCAGGAAAAGGCTGAAGGTGGGCAAGAGAGCATACTCACTGTCTGATTCAATTAACACCACATACTAGAAGCAAAGGTGCTGCTGCTGGGATATAGATACAAAAACATATCGCTTCTGACATTGATTTTTATTAAAGCTCAGATGTTCACCAATCCTGTCTACCTCTGATATGACAAGAGGTTTACAACACTTACTTGTTGACTATGTATATTGTATATTTTCATTCACACATCTGATTTTAGAAATCATTCCAGTGTGGTGTAGTAGAATTTTACTGAAACCTGCATCAAACCTTTATTTGCACAATGTCAAATAGAAGATAAAATAAAAAATTTCACAGCATTATTATAACATGTTAAAACTCAAGAAAAACCCACTCAATCAAAACAGTTGTTCAGGTAGAGCCAGTTATTTTGTTATTTCATGAACAAAATAACTGCAGTCATCAATCATATGTACAAACCAAACTTATTTTTAAAATGTTCTGGGTTTTCAAATTTTTGTGGGAATTAAACTCCAAACTGTTGCCCAGAATTTGGGCATTTGAAATTTGAAAATGCAGGCCAAGGCTGATGAATCAGCCTGCTCCCCTCCCTATCACGTATTGTCTTAACAAGTGTAATCAAAGACCATAATAAGGCTTCCTGTGGTGTATGACACAGAATAAAGGTTCCCTGATGCAGTGGTAATGTAGAATATATCAAGAACTCCACCATGGCTGTCACTATGTATCTGCATGGTGGGCTCCACATTACTTTGATAATGGATACAGAAATATAACTTTGGCATACAACAAGGACTCTGGAATTGGATTTTGATAGGGATAGTAAGAATGAAGACTCCCTACATCTTAAGATTTTCATATTGCCTCAAGCCACGCTCATCCACTCATTCAGCCCGACGGAGCTCATAAAGAGAAGAGACGGAGAGAGTATGTTAAGAGTCTCTGTTATTCTGTGCTTGATTTGATTAGGGTGTTCTCCATGGCTAAAATTAGCCCTAGTGTTCTGGACAGTGCCCAGGGATAACTCTGTGGATTGCACTGATGTTGTATTTTTATTCATAAACTTTTGCCCCATTGCCTGTATTTTTTTCTTGAGCAGTGGTCATGGCTACAGAGTAATGCCAACAGATGAAACTGACAGTAATTTGTTATGATTCACTCACTGCTGGTGGGGATTTTTTCATCTCTTGGTCTTATTTTTTCATAGCGAATATAACATTAAATATTTGTTATTCTCAAGCTGATTGAATTTACTGATGTTTTCCATACAAGCTTCAGAAGTCTATTTGACGAGTTTCATTCCAACATTTAATATCCACCAAAGAAAGAAAAAAGACTGCCCTCCAGTATATTAAGTAACTTAAATTCTTGGGTAAATGATAGTTACCTTAAAGGAAAATATCACCACTTCAGCTGTGAATGCCTTGTGGATGCCCAGTCTTGTGGTAGGGATCTGTCATCTGTTAGAATTAGCCTCCATCAACTCTGCTTGTGCTTGTGTTTACCTGTCTGTTAAGCTAAGTTCCTCATTATATAGAAAGGGAGTCATGTACAGGTATACAGCACATTTGTCTGCAGGACATTTCTTTATGAAAACCAAACCTGCATCCTTCCTCACAGTCTCCAGATTCGAATCTGAAACTTGACTGCATCTGTCATAAGTTGTCCAGATTTTGAATGACATTTCTGCTGAGGGAAACTTTAGGGATGTTCTTCTTGATTTGGCTTATGAGTGTCCTGACAAAGTCAATCATCTATTACAGCTCAAATTCTGATGCACACAAGCTCTGTGGATCTTTGTCAGTCTCTCACCAAAGCTCACTGATACTGCTTTCTATCTCATTCTGCTTTTTAACAACAGAATATTACATACCACTCATTGTTAGTTATGATTGGACAGCCCTTACTCCTGTGCAAGTTCATGTTGGTATGTGACTATTGGAAACCTGGTGTTTCTCTAGCGCTTCAATAAAAAATCAAAAGGAGGCTCTGTTGAGAACAGTTTAATTGCTTGGGGTTTTCTACGGCAAAACACCAACATGGTAGGAATGAAAGAAAATAAGTGCTATCTACTGAATAAATTAAGGAAAAAATGCTGATGCATTGTTTCCTTAAAATCCCAGCTCTACCGTCACCCTGTTCTTTTAAAATACATTTTTGGAGTCTCTTAAGTTGAGATTCTCACTGAGTTTTGTTATCCAACTGTGCATACAGAAATAACAATTCGTCAGCATAGATCATTAGTCTTTGTTGAGCCTATACTGTTGATTACACAAAAAAAGTCTGGGGGAGAGTGGGCATTAACACTGTGTGCCACAGGTGGGCTGACTCTGCAGGACTTGGTCTTGGATCACAAACAGCATCCAGTCTGAAGCACTGCCAAATACTGGTCAGTAATCACATTACATCCATCCTGCCTAATAAAGGCCAGAGCTTGAAGCTACTACCAGTGTAGTTTAATTTCACTTTCATTTTTGGGATGCAATACATATGCATGCACGATTGAACATGTGATGGATTACAAGCATCAGAATGCAAATTACTGTACTTCCAGAGCAAGCACAGTTATTGGTTTGACCTAAAAACTGCTTTTATACAGTGGACATTTTTTGTTAAAATGAGTGTTTAAATTTATTGCCTTTTGTTGCCCCTAAAAAAACAAGGAAAAAACCCCTCATACAAACGCACGCATGCACGCGCGCGCACGCGCGCGCACACACACACACACACACACACACACACACACACACACACACACACACACACACACACACACACACACACACACACACACACACACACACACACACACAAACAAATAAAGCAGACAGAAAAGGGGATGCTTCTGGTTCTGTGTGCTCATATGTTCATCAGTTCTTTTGACTTCATATATATGCAGGCCTGCTTTCTGTACATGTTCCTATTATTGCAAACCTCCTCATTGCCCTCCATGTCAGCCCATGCAGCTCATTAGGGCTAAGGGCATATCTTGACTCTGCCATCGTCATGGCAACACTAGAATTAAACTTCTCAGGGCATTTCTGGCTGTTTCGGTGCTCTCATCTCCCAGGCACTTAGAAAATCATGTGGAATTTCTATGTTTTTTGTGTGCAGCTGTATCCACAAGAGGCGGGCTGAGAGCAATGTGCACTGTGTGTTTGTCTGTGCATGTGTGCAAGGTTGTATATGTATGTACATACAGACATGTAGAGACATATACATACTTGTGGGAAGAGGCACTCTATAGGTGACAATCCAAATTACCATGACCTGTGTATGGCTCCATAGCCACTTGTCTTCGCCTTGAAACCCCTATAAAAGTTGTCTGTCTGCAGCAGTAGCCAGAGCCACTTATCTACCTGATAGGATGAGCACAGAGTGGAGCAGCAATTTGTATGCACAGAAACACTCTGCTGTCACAGGGTGGGCTAACCCAGGAGATTAAGAACCCGTAGAGGCTTTAGTGTCGGGAAGAGATCATGTTTTGGTCCTAGTGATCAGCACTAGCTGCCACATGACAGCGTGATAAACAGGGGACTCAGACACCACATCTTGGTTGATTTAAATAACCCCTCACACTCACCTCACTATTAACGGTGCCGTAGCTACTTTGAAGGATGCGCACTCAATGCCTCATGAAATATCTTGGTTAGGAATGGAAAGGGGAGGAAGAAGATGATATATGACAACATATAAAGAAAGGAGGGAACATTTACTGCATGGAATTATGATCAAGTGATGGGAATAAAAAAGCACAGAGTGCCAGGGATCACCCATAATCCCTGACCATTTTGTTTTTAATGGTTGTTCGATTGATATCTGATTAACAACAGTCTTTAATTTTTAAATTATGTTATAATTGTAATTATTTATTAGTTATACTTAAAGCTTGATTTTTCTGAACTGACTCAAACAATAACAGTGAATGAAGACAACTTCATTTTCTTCCTCTGTCACATGTGTGTGTCTGTAGGTGTGTGGGTCTACTTGTCATACTGAATAAGGTTTATATCCTCCTCTGGTCTGCAGTTTACTTCTTTGATTTGTCTGTATGTCAATACGCTGGGTCCATTGTAAAGGGCAGTATTCTCAGTGTGGACATTTTCAACCCAGTTGGCTTTTACTGTATGACTGGCAGTATTACTCAGCATGGTTTACCAACCTTCCTCTAGGCTTCTCATAGGGTGAGGTGACATTGGTTTTAATGACATACGTCTTTGTTTTCAAAAGCTTCAGGGCAATGCATTCAATAACTCTAATCTGGGTTTTGGACAGAACAAAAAAAACATCCGCATGAGAACGGATTTTTCCTTCAAATGAAGGCAGTCTTCTGTGCTTACAGTGGTGGATATGCTTTGTGTTGGCCCTTTGGGATGCATGTAAGTAGGCCTTATCCATGTAGCATAATTCCTTATAGGGCCTGCTTTGTTGTCACAAATAGGATTCAGCGTCCACTAGACAAGTACTAATCCAGGGCAACTGTATGTAGCTTTTTAGTCTTATCAAGATTTACAGTATAGTGTTAACCTATTATATTAACCTCGCCTGATTTAATTTCTCTCCAGTTCAGTTAGTTGGCAGAGAATAAACAAAGGAGTGTGCCAGCCAGTGTATTAGGACTTTAGGGCTCCTAAAATATATAATCAGGCATACTGTAGCTATTGGATGAGGCGTTATCAGGGAGCAGAATGTGCACAGCTTATTATCTTGGCTTAGTCTTTCACTAACTGCCTTGCTACAAGACCTTTTTAACACCTGATGCCAGCAAACACTCATAACAATCCCCTTGGATGGTTGCACAGAGATTTAAGATGTGGATAGAGAAAATTAGACAGAGGGATAATGATTAGGTGATGGAGAGATATAGATGAATAAAGAAAAAATGGAGGGGGGCATCTCAGTTGGGGGAACATAATGGATCTGAACTTAATCAGCAATGAGCATTAATGTTGATGTAGCTGTGTTTATTCAAATTAATCATCAAGGACAGGACACCCCCCTCCTCATGCCAGAAGAGCGGAGAATTTGTCTCCGCAGTGCCTTGCCAAGGAAATTGATGATGAATTACTCCGTTTATCAAGTCGCCCCCATTAACAAGCCTGCTGACGGCCCTGTCTCCATCCCAGAAGACATTTTTTTTTGGCTTCAGTGGATGGTAATTTGGATCCTGAAGATTTTTTTTTTTTCCCTCCCCTGCTCGTCGCCTCAGTGAAAAGTGAAACTGCAACAAGCTTCAGTGGTAATGGCTAGGTGTGATGCTGAACCTTAATGCATTTCACTTAACATCTCGCTGATTAGATAAGTGGATGAGTAGCAGCGGAAGGAGCAGTTACACCGAAGTGAAAAAGCGAGTGTGTGCATAAATCCCAGGGTGCCTTCTCTGGCAGCTGCGGGTAAACACAGATTAATGTTGTTCGACCAACACATCAGAGAGGATGTGTGCTTAGATAATCAAGACCTACTCAGGATATTGGCTCTGTTCAGATAAATTCTTGTCAAAGTTCCCCTCCCATAATCTGGGATCAGTGTTGTCTTTTCCTGATTAATTTAAAGAAGTCAGACTGAATGCAAACAGTGAAATAAAGTTTAAGTCAAGCTTAGAAGTGCTAATAAATAAAAGTTAAATCTCATTCAAACCCATAAGAGAAAGTGTTTCTTTACACTACCTTTGACTTAACTGAACAAAGGTAAGTATTTGGCTTAGTTCAGCAAAGCCAGGTCTTACTTGTCAGGCTTTAGATTGAAACTAAATGAAAAACATTGGCAATTCATTAACCACCGACCTTCCATGAGAGATGGATGGCTGAGGATGGCAAAAAAAGAGGTAGGGAAAGAAAAAGAAGCAATCAGATGAAAGGATGAAGAAAAGCTTGTGGCAGAGGAAAAATGGCTAGATATCGGAGAGCGCATTTCTTGTGTAGGCCATTCGTCATGTACAGCTGGAATGGGAAGGGGAGAATGAATGGAGGTGCGGAGGGGAACAACGAAGGAGAGGCGGGAGAGAGGTAGAGGCTGGGGAGTGATGAACAGTTGGCCTATCCCATCAAGGATGCCTTCTAACCTGTGCTACAAAGAGGGGCATCCATCACGCAGGCAGGCAGCAGTGCTTTACACAAATGCACGGACATAGAAACACACTGCTCACATGCTGGGCTCACACTCACAAAGGGCACAGTGATCACAGCCAGGGGCTACTGTGTATCACCCAACAAACTCTATTACACCCTGAAGTGTGGGATGATGTTCCACTAAACCATTTTTAAGGTGCAAGAATGTGCTGCTTTTCATCATCATTTTCATCAATCAATGTATATCTTTTTCAAAATGTATTAAAAACATGAATTGGAAAGACAGATTTTTAAATTTTATTACAAAAGTACACATTTGGTTTCTTGAAGAATTATATTACGAGTCATTATGATAATGTAGCAGCTCCACACCAATAATGACAGAAGCCATCCTTTTACATGTCCCACTTGAATTCAGTGACATCTTAAAATTGTACAGCAGAATGTATGTTGTGTAAAAAAAAAAAAAAAAAAAAAATTCAAGCAAAATAGGTGATGCTCGCATTTTGTTGATGTTGAGACTACTTGCAATACAGTTAATAGGATAGCTGCCTCCATTTTGGATTCCCCTGTTTTATCCATTTCCTCAAAGGTCAGCACTGTCAAGACTGTTTAGAAATGTTCAGCAGCAGGGATTTTTTTGTCAAAGTTCACCAAAGTTGAACACAAAAAATGCACTGATTGCAGCAATTGCATCGAAATAAATTGATTTTTTTTCCCCATAATTTCACTGTTACAAATTGTGATGAGTCCTTGTGCTTATGTTTCTTAGAGTAAATGTAACATACTGTTTGTGTTAAATAGTGTGGGTGTGTGAGTGTGTTCATACCTGTGAATGTGCATTTCTGCATTTCTGTTCCAGTGCAAGCTTTTTATCCTTGGAGGAAACGCCTATATTTTCCTTGTGCTGCAGGGCAAGCATTTCTCTGCACAACCTTGACACTTACCCAGCTGTGTGTCAAATGAGCTGCATGTCTTACGTGAAAATGTGCATTTCACACTGGTGTGTATGTGTGCAAATTGAAGCCCGTTCATCTGTTTCCTCCGTGGTTGGCCTGTTTACAATACGGGGACAAAAGTGTCGCTCTCAGCTTGGCAGATGTTGGTGCTAACGCTGCTCGACTGTTCACTCTTAATCATGTGGGCACACGTCAGACACCCTGCTGCTGCTGCAGTTATGGATTAGTCTCTTCTAGCTATTGACTGCGGGCAAAGCTGAAGGCTGGGGAGAGGCTGATAAAAGACACCTGAGTGTGTGTGGCACGCCAGGGCCCTGGCTGTGGGTTTTATTGACTACCTGGCCCAATCAACACTCTGAGCCGAAGGGAGAGCTTGTTAGCAGCCATGTACTGCTTAGATGCCTTCATGATGTAAGAGTGTAGGTTGGTGGATGGATGGGGGGTGGGTGTGTTTGTGTAAATGTCAGTGTGAGTTCAAGAAGATAAAAGCAAGAGCAGAAAAAAATCACACACAAGTACAGATGCAAAAACACACACACACACACACACACACACGGTACATGCCATCACTTCTGTTGTTAGTCTCACACTCCCCCGCCATAACTGATGTTAGTTAGATATATCCAGTGGATTCAGATAGTATTCAGACCCCTTCACTTTTTGTACCCTTTTGTTGTAGATTTAGTGAAAACATGTTCTTACATATATAAGTATTCAGACTGGTATAGGCCCTGTTAGTCAATAAAAATGTAGTAAGACATCATAATTTTTCTATTTAAACAGAAATGATACCTGGTAGTTTGATGTGGTTTGGAGAGGAAGAGTTGCAATTCCTAATTGGATTTCTTCTTTGAATGTACATTATTTACAGTCCGATGGAAATTGAAGGTGTTAGTCATGTAAAATGAGTTCAAAATTTAATGGATTGTACAATATTCTTACGCATAGTGTCTGTGCAGCTCTGTTGTTGGTTCAGCTCTGCCTTTAGTCTGTATGGTCTTGCTCATCAGTACTTAATCATCCAGCCATATCTATTTCTCATGTCTGCACTCTTTTGCAATGTATGATCAGCTAAAGAGCAGGTTGGCTATATATTGCAGTTTCAGTATTTTCTGATGGAGGAGTTTCGGTTAATTTAAGTTTTTCTAAGCCAATCCTACTGTGTTTGGCAATACAAACAATGGCTTTTGCTGCTGCTTCAGGTCTGGGCTGTTTGACTGGAATCATTATCACAATATCAATGATATTTTCAGTTATGCCTATATTTCATGATTTGGAAAGGGTATGAAAAATGAAATCAAACATCCTCAAACTGATGTTCAAAACAATGAGCTGTACTCCACTGGTATGTGTTATTTGACACCAAAAACTTCAAGAATTTAAGTGTAAACCTCGCCCACTTATAGGACAGTAGTGCATAGGAAGATGTGTCAACCCTGTCTCCAAGTTCTAACTAACCGTAGTGTAATAGTAGTTTATGTAAACGCTTGCAGACCAGAGGAAAGAGATTGGTGCTCTGGGATCCATTTTTAAATCATTCATGCTGTCCTTCTTCAGAGACTCTGGACAGTAACATATGTTTAAACTTAACTAGATTATTTCTGCCTCAAGAAAAGTTCTACCTCCTCAGAGACATGTTTGTATAACTAAATCTCCAAACTTTTTCTTATTTTTTACCCTCTAAATCTCCAAACTGTTCTCAAACCACAGCCCTAAGTGCTGTTGACACACTTCACAGGTTTGGGTTTTATTTGTAGAGACAAAGAGGGAAGAAGAGGAAGAAGAGAAGGTGAGTTTGGTGGGGAGACACAGAGAAACGACACCCTTAGTTAAGCATTATTAAAAATGGATGAGGGCATTACTTGCTTTTTTCAATATCTGATTTAGAGTTAATGAGGGAAATTAGAGCGAGGGGAGGGGAAAAAGACTGATTGTACCAGGGATTGGGAAGGAAACTCGGCTGTGGTGCTTGGAGCCTTTGTTGCCATGGAGATCAGTGGGGAGGCAATTAGAAATGTGCAGATCGTGTTTGAATAGTGTATGCATAATTGATTAAAATCTTTTACGGTGTGGCTATGGTGATGTTAGTTGGAAGTTCTTTATTAGGAATAACCCCTTGAGATGCACCAACTCGTGTTTGAGGGGGTCCTAAACGACAGTAATACAGTATAAGCACAATTAGACAGAACAGTTAACAGAAAACAAAAATAACTACAAGAACATAGCCTCAAGCTGCAGTTTGCAGGTTCAAACCTTTTTGCGCTCACCACAAGGAAGCAGCTCAGTTGGCCAAAATGAAAGCGACAAGCAGCAACAAGCGGGTTTCAGACTTCAAGTCACATCAGCTAGTTTATATTTTGTTCAAAGGAGTGAAACCAATCACACACTTATTTCATCATCACAAGCCTGTAGCATTTCAATAATTGTGCACTCCAAGTTCCGCCATTTGTCCCCCCTTCATCATATCTGAACGAAACTCAGTTTGTATTTTCAGGTGATAGTGCAGGATGTCTTCAGTGAGTTTAATTGGGATTGCTCAAAGGCATCTTGAGTTATGAGAAAATATGTGATAGGCCACACCCACTCACACCAATCAGTATGGCACTTCAGATTTTGGTTAATACTCACCCTTAGAGCATGCACACCAGTTTTGGTGAAAGGGTTAGGGTTCTGTCCACTGGGTTTTCAGATGCACAATTGTGGCGCCCCTATGGGTTGGGCTCAAAATGCTTTGGTCGACCTATTCATAAAAACACTAAAGTTGTGTTCCAAGATTTATGATGATTGGACAAATGGTTATTGAGTTATGGCACATTTCCTCCTATGCCCTGCCCTTTGTGAAGATATTTTGGTTGGTGGTGGCCATGTTTTTGAACCAATCTTGCTCATTAATTGTAGAATTGTATATCTCAGTCCCCCAGGAACATAGGGCCAATTAAGAGTTTCATACATTGTACAATGATGATTTATGAAAGCACAACCAAAAGCAAATCTGCATAGTCTATTATAAACTATATTGAGAGGAAGATAAATTTTGGCTTTGGCTTTACAACATAAACATAATCCAATATTGGTAAAATGAGTTGTGACGTTTCTGGATCGGTAAAGAACAACAATACCAAAGTTCATTTTCTTCACAATATGATTAATGTGGCATTTCAATGGAAGTTCAGAGTCAAGCCATAGGCCCAGTGTGTTCAACTCTCTGCAGTGGTGTGCCATCAAGACAATGGCATCAAGGCAATAATACATGAATGAGCTTTAGGTTTGGATTTAATGCTTTGGCGATTACTGAAAATCATAGTGTGAGATTTACTTGTGTTGAGTGGTAATTTATTAGCTGCGAGCCAGTGTTGTAAGATATTTAATAATCAGACCGCAAAGCTGATTCAATCTATACTAAATTAGTTTTAGATGTGTATATTACCATGTCATCCACATAATGCTGAACACAACATTCAGAGCAAATCGAGGGGATGTCATTAAAAAAAATGGAAAAGAGAAGTGGACCAAGAGTTGAGCCTTTAGGCACACCTCATGATTGTGCTAATGTATCAGATTTGCTTCCTTGTATGACAACACATTCTGTAATGAAGATAGGAATTGAACCGAAGTAAAGCATTATGTGATGGACCAACAGAGTACAGTTTACCTTAAAGAAGGTAGTGGTCAACCAGATCAAAAGATCATCACAGGTGTTATTCTCCTGAAAATAAAGGAGCTGTGACTACACAGTACATTGATAAGATCACTACCAGCAGAAGGATCAGGCATTATGGCAGAACAGACCGAGGAGAAATGCTGATTAAATGCTTGAGCAACTAGAAGTGGATCATGCAATATAACATTGTCAACTCTTATCTGATTAAGTGAAGTTTTATCAGAAACATTAATTAGTTTTGATTTTATTCCAAATTTTAATTTTTAAAGTCGTGAGCAAGAGATTCTTTATAATAATTGGAGTTGGCATTTCTGGTCCTAGTTTTGCTCGCATTTCTCAACTGTCTGTATTTTTCCCAGTCAGCAGGATCCTTGGACTTTCGAAATGTGGCCTATGCATTATCTCTTTGCCTGAAAATACTTACAAGATCAGAAGTTATCCAGGGAAGATGCCTTCCCTTGACTTTAGTAGTTTTCAAGGGAGTATGTTTATTTATAACTTCAGTGAATTCAGAATATTATTTATATATAATAATATATATTCAAAATATATGTTTCTCAGAACTTAATACAGAAACCTGCAACCCAAAGCTCTTCTGTGTTTGGTAAGTTTTTTTCTGCTTGCCTGTCTGTGTTTTGGCTGTGTTTTAATGTATAGTCTGTGACAGACTGGCTTGCACTAATCTGCTTCGGTTTTTAAAGCTGTGAGAAAATAAGGTCTAGATACTATTTTCCCACGTTAAACTAGAAGGTTTCTTCTTTCTCCAGTGTTCTACAGTGCCTGCACTATTTTTATGGTCCACGAGCAATCAAAGCCTCATTGATGGTTCTCAGTTTTGTTGTTGTTTTGGGGTTTGGTTTACAGTGTTGTTGACCTTCATTTGCACAGCAGTCTGCTCTAGGGAATATTTTTCAGCTGCACAGCTGGCAGTTGGCACACTATGATTGTGTTATAAAAAAGTATGTGTGTACAACATAAAATATATCTCTTTTTATGTCTGTGTGAATGTGTTTTCCATATGTTTCATTTTGGGATCACTTGAATGCAGTTACAGTACATGCACATTTTCCCATCAAAACAAGTCTGACAGTTATCAGGAATATAATTTTGAAAATCTTATGAATATCTTTATCTTTAGAATGTGCTTCCTGGCAGAAGCGTAGGGATTGTTTCTGATCAGTGAGTAAAGTAGTTCTTTTTTTCAGCTTATACAAACCTTGTGAAAAATATGAAATTAAATAATCTATTAGGTCATTTGTTTGTTGTACTTTCTTAATTTTTGTTTCACTTTAAACATGAATAGAAATGATCCAGGTTTTTACAAGTTGACCTAACAATCACCAATATTTGTCTTCACTAATTAGTAAATTTGAGAGTCAGGTATGGTTACCTTCTTTTATGAAATACCTTTTTCCCCTTTCCCCATTTGCCAACCTAACTTTTCTGAAGGGACAATGATAGCAGATCAAACAATGTTTAGTCAGAGCCCGTGAGCTCCATTTTTCTCCCTCGAGAGCCACCAGTTTCTAATGGTTTTAACCCTGCTTTACTTTTTGGAAGTTGAAATCCAAAATCTTGTGCATTATCATTTATCTTTGTCATAATGAACCGGTTTTTTTTTTTTTTTTTTTTTTTTTTTTTTGTGGTTGTTGTCATTTTAGAAATCAAGCTTCGTGGAGCGGTTTTGTGCTACAATTGAAGATTAAAAGAACAAAATTCCCACTGACCACATTAATGTTTTAATTAAATTCTTAGCCAAAATTGTATTTGCAGTATTAAAACCAAAATGAGATGAAATGTTAATTGCAGCTGTATTCTCTTTATCCAAGAGAGAAACATTTAAATTGAGGATTGAAAGAAACATGCATTAGATTGTCCAGCAAATTTGAATACAATAAATAAATTTAAACAACATATTTACTTTATATTGTTGATACTTTTGTGACTTATATTTTATATTATATTTAATTATAATTTTTTTTTTTTCTTCTTTCCAGTTCTAACCCACTCAGCCTAGGTGCTGTCCAAGGTGCTGAAAGTGCCCAGTGCTCTTATACACTAGATTTGTGTGTCCCACTGTCACAAGAGTTCTGTTTTTTCTGTTTTACATCATTAACACCATCTGATCATTTTGTGGACCACTATGCCATTAGGAGTAGTTACCAGTAGGTGTGGTATGGAAAGGGCTGTAATTCATGACTAAATCACATCTTCTCCTCCCCCTAAAAAGCATGCCACCTGGCACAATCTTGTCATGATTAGAACACTTCTCAATAGTGAATGTGCCACCAAATCTTACTCAAGTTTGGAAGATCGTGACAAATGACTGTATTCCTCCTAATGTAAGAGATGAGTCAGTGACAAATAACCATAACAGAAACAGCTGACTGATGCAGCTGAAATTGTTTGGCTTTAGAGGTTTGGCAGTACCCGACAGCTGGCTTCTTACCCCTACAGAGGATGTGACTCCTGAATCTCCATGCATTGGTCATACCGACAGCTGTGTGTTGTTGAACATTAATTACATAGTCAAGTCAAAATCATGGCACGTGCCCACAATACAAAACTATGCAGGAGAAACAGAATGGGGCTTGATGAATACATCAAGCAATAATGAAAACCTAAATCCTTAGAGAAACACACAAAGCAAGACTTTGTCCCCTTCCTGTATTCTTTTTTTCCCTCTTTCTCAGCTAACTGACATCCAAGTCCAGTTTTCATCTCTTACACAGGATGTGTATATGATGTTGAGCAGTGGCGTGTGAGAGCAGTGCCTCCCTCTTACAGTCTCTTCCTGGATATCTGTTGCCTTCTCTCTCTTTTTATCTTCCTCTCTTTCTTTCACCGCTATGCATTTTTCCATGGCTTTGATATTGCCTACCTCCCAGTCAGGACCCGGTCTCCATGGTGATGGGGTGTCCATGCCACTGCCTGGCATTGGCACTCCAGAGAATGGCTGTTTGTTGGGCTTAGAGCCAAGCCTGCATCTTTGCAGGTGCCAGTATGTTGTGAAAAAATCCATGACTGACATACAGTATTGTTTGTAGCTTTGTAGTAAATATGACATCCTAACTCCTGAAAGAAGAGACAAAAACTTCAAGAAAGTACTTTTGTTTTGCCCCTAATATTGAAATTCACATTTCAAACACATTCCGGTTGTTGAGCCACACAGTTGTTGGCTAAATGTATGAAATTTTGAGTGCTAAAAAATTACATTTCTAGTGTGCTTGTCAAATCACATGACAATACCCTTTAACTTAATAGGAGCAGCAGTCTACCTTGCAGTTTAAGCCCCTGTTTCATTTTGTTATTCTAGGATTTAAGCAGGAATACTTATGTATTGGCTCTCTTAAAGAGATGCAAAACACAGGCATTTGGCAGGCATTTGGTGCTGTAAAGACATGTTTCATATTTGCTTAAGGAAATCAAAAGAGTAAACACTCTAGAGTTTTGTCAAACCGCTTGGTGTGGACACATGACTACGGTTTCTGTCTAGTTGATCCTTTTATGCAGAGGTCTCTGCACAACCCTGTCTCCTAGAAAGTACATTTATATAGTACTAAATTGCAAAAGCAAATATGTTTTGCAGAAAACATAATGCTGGCTGAATTACATTATCTCTCAACATGATTACAAAATGTTGCAAGTTGCAAAAAACATTGATATTGAACTATTGAATTTTCCCACCAAAATATCCAATCTTGCAATACAATATCCGCTAGTAGTGACTACAGCAATATTAAACTCTTTTATGGTTATGTATAGGCAAGGAAAGTTCATTTGTAAAGCACATTTCACCAACAGGGCAGTTCAAAGTGCTTTACATAAAACATAAAAGGCATCAAGACAGAATGTAAAAGCAGCACAAGGCAATATACAAAGACATTTGAAGACAATTAAAAAATGTTAAAATGGAAATAAAAATAAGCTACGATAGGATACAACAGATAAAACAAGAGAATAAAAGTTACAGTGCAATGTAAGATATTAATTAAAAGCCTGAAATTTGACTTAAGAAAAGGCAGCAGCAAACAGAAAAGTCCTCAGCCTTGATTTAAAAGAACTGAGAGTTGCAGCAGACCTGCAGTTTTCTGGGAGTTTGTTCCAGATATGTGGAGCATAGTATAGGCACTGGCAGCACTTGGTTAAGGTTAGGGAAAGGTCATGGTCGTGGTTTAATATGGGAAAAAGGCTGCAGTTACTTGAATCACAATATGTTTATTAACATTTAACCAAAACCATGATCTTTAAGTTACCTTATCCTACATGCTTTTGTTGCCTAAACCTAATCACAGTCAGGACTCAGGATGTGATCTCTGGTGCCAGAGTCCTGCGTCTTATATGCCCACCATCCACTCTGACCTAATCTTTCCAACCTCAGAGCGGTATACAATACAAATGTAGTGCTTCACTTATTTAAATAAAAAAAACGCACTGCCTGTGAGCATAATCCAGGCAGTGATTTTCAACACAACATAGTTGGGATAACATTTTAGTAGTACATAAACGTAATTTCTAGCAGACTGGGTTGACCTGCAGTTGATAGATTTATGTGATTATGTGTCTTGCTCAAAGACACATCATACAGAACACTTTGCAGTTACTGGAATCAGCCATGTGATCTCCTGATGATTACACATTCCTTTTAACCTCTCTGGCACCTTTATGCAGAATGTGATGTAAAAACTGTGACACAAAGATGCAAATATTAGCTTAAGCCAATGTTTTCTCTGTAGTAAACCTTGTAACCATGCAAAAGTCCCCAACAAAAATTTAACATATCACAATATTTGAGTTCGCCGGAAATGACTCAAAGTGCAAAATATTTGTAATCATAGGTATTACTAGTCTTATTTGCTGTTTACAATGTTCACTATACAGTAAACAGATGTAGAGTTAAGTTTTTATACCTTGATCTTTGCCTTCTGAGGCCCTTTATTTATTTATTTTATTTATTTATCAAATAAGGGGCTTTACATTATGTACTATATATTTCATTTGAGTTTTGTGACATGCAAAAAATTATTATTACTTATTTTACATTATTTCTCTTTGTCAATAATGAGAAAATAAAACCATCTGACCATGGAACCCCAAATCTATAACTTCTTTCAAGTCAAAGAATAATGATGTAAGATACTGTATATAAATAGTTGGATTTCATACACAGAGCAATATCGACTGTGTGGGAGGCTAGACGTTGTGGCCAACTGAACATTTTGCCTCGTATCTAAGTAACTCTTTAATAAGGTGATACAAAGATCTCTGCACTTCATGGCTCAGTGTATGAAAATATATTTAGCAAAAGGATATAATAGACTAGCAGATATAGTTTTGTCACCTTCGCATGCATGTATTTGGATTTGTCTTCAACTTAAAAAAATTAGTTGGATTTGGGAAGGGATTATTTTACGTCTTCATTTACATTTAATTAAATAATTAAAGGCAAATTCATCCCCAATGTATCAGAGAATGTGATGGATCAGTTGAAATGCCTAGAGTACATATCTCATTTTATCAAGTCGATCTTCTTTAATGTACACTAACATTTCATCAAACATGGTGAAAACAGTGGCAGTTTAATGATGACAATATAAAGTCTATAGCCCATCTCTGTTCTCTCTGTGTTGAATGCTTCCCTAATCAGGATATAACAACATCTTAACACAAATAGCAACAATGACACAGATTTCCACCACACTGTAGATAAAAGGGTGTGCTTGATGTTGACTCTGTGACACTCCTATTCACATCCTCATTAACACAAACAGAATGGCTTTGTTTGCTGAGACAAACGCAGTTTCATTCCTCTGCCTTTGACTTGGAACAAGGCACATTGAATTGCTCCACTGTCAGTCCATCTTTAAGGTCTCACCTGTCTCATTTTCTGTCTCTCTCTCTGAACAGACAAGTTTGTGTATGATATGTCATTTGCATCAGCTTCCGAAGGTGAGATGTGTAGATAAAAGAGAAAGTTTTCCTCTCATTAAAATCACAGTTTCATTTCTGACATGAATGAAGATGACCTCTGTCTCTGTGACTGTTCCATCCGTTACAACCCACCCTACCTGCTTCCACCCTGTCTCTTTTAACTTTTTTTTCTGTGTACACTGCCTGCTGCCACCCTCTGGTTGTGCATCAGATAGACTCTCTCTGATTTCCTTCAGGGCTTAGCTGCGTGTTAAGGCTATGCTGGCATGGTGTGATGTGGCTGCCTTGTTTTATTTGTTGGCTTTAAATACATTTTATGAACAATAAAGCATGTGCAGATGGGGATATTGATGTTAGATAGGCATATCCAACATTATGAGTAACACTCCGTTTAACATGTTTCTATTTCTATCAATTAAACTGAACGTGGGATCTCTGAGAGGCATGCATCTGTATTTTTTGTCAATTATAGACCTCTACAAATGCCAAACATTTGCTGGTTCCAGCTTTTAAAATATGAGGATTAGCTGCTTTTCTTTGTCTTATATAATAATACATCGAATACCTTGAGGTTTTAGACTGTTGGCCAAACAAAAGCAATTTCAATACATCACATTGGGCTATGTTTATTTAGACAAAAGTCATTTAATCAAAGAATTAACTTAGATTCATTAATAATAAAAATAACCATTAGATTTAGCCCAAATGCACATACAATTGATGCAGTACTTCATAATAATCTGTTGATGCTGTAACTATATCCTGAACAAAGAGATCCGTTGAGTCAATTTAAACTGAACTTATACTGTTCTAAAGGATGTAAAATCCTGTCCTTCAGGGTGGAATCATCGGGGAAAACATGGCGTTGGTGTATGTCTAGTCTGTTGTGACAGTATGTTGAAAGGTGTGGGATAATGCCGCCTCTGTTGACATGAAAATTGGATTTGATCCTGTAATAGCAGATTATGAGGTTGGATTGGATACAATAGCTGAATGCAGTTTTTGTCATAAAAAAGCTATTGTAACCAAAGTGTTCCTCCATCAACCTCTATAGTGTTATGTTCACCATTATGTGCCATTGTAATAGCTGTCACATGCTGTCAAAACATGGCACTGAAGCTCAGACGTTTGACTGAGGTCATGAATTCACTTGTCCTACAGAATGGCTCCATTCGACAAACTAAGATTTGTATGGGATGAAAGGAAAAAAAAGGTAAAAAAACCCAAAAAACACAACAACAATACCATATGCATTATCACATTTGCAAAAAGTAACATTTTATCTTCAATAAACAAATAAATCACTGTTATTATAATCATCATCACTATCATCAATGGCATTATCTGATCAATAGTTCAATTATCATTATCTTCGTCAGCAACATCATTATCATCATAGATGGTGTCATTATCATCATCATCACCATTACCCACAACATGAATTGACCTTTTTACGGCTTCTTCACTCACTGACAAAAAGACACATACTTATACACAACAGTGTCGCACTGAATCACACGTCAGGCCTCCACTTCACTTAAAGGTCATCAGAAATGGTTGACAGTGACAGTCGCTGATAAGTGATATCTCACACAGCTCCACTGTAGGTCGGCACGTTCATCAGTTTTCCTTAATTCTGAGCAGGTATGTAGTGTGATCACATTGGAAAATTGATCAAGTTAAGCAGATATCAGTAGGCATACTAAATCTGTTTTTCTTGGTAAAAGAGGAGCTGCTCATATCTGCAAATGATAGATATAAATTGCAGATGAGTCTGAGACAGTTCCATGAAGATCTTTTGTTTCATTTGATCGACGTCCATCAGCACATGTTTTGTGTTATTTCTTGTTTGTACTAAATGGCTATACACATTGATTTCTAACTACAAAAATAGTGTACAGCAATGAAATGTATGTTGTACATAATGTGAACTACTAGTATGTAGAAATGAGACACAGCAATGGTTTGTTTTTTTCCTCCATAATGTAATGGAGAATATGAAGAGGCTAAAAAGCATGTTACACATTAGATAAAAGGCATACATATGTTATCCTTGCTCTTTGTGGTTGTCCTTAAACACACCAAAGTAAATTCTTAGCTGGCTTCACTTGATGGCATAGTTCCCATCTGCAAATGTTGTGCATCCATCTTGAGGATGGAATGATTGGGATTTAATTCAAACTGATAACAAAAAAATGTCTGTACATGTGAGTGTGTGTTTGTGTACTCCTATGCACATATAGTATACAGTGTATATATATAAATGCCAAGACAATATATACTCAGACATCAACTGTCAGTCACCTTGACATTATCATCTCTCCCCCACACATTGGCTGCTCCAACTGTGATCTGTTCCCTCTCTCTCCCTCTTTCTTTCTCTCCCTCTTGCATCATCTCAGTATGCGATAAGTCGCCTAAGCACCTCATTATGCATGTTGCAGCTCTACATGCTTCATAATGTGACATGCTCAGATTGGTAATGGTTAAAGATAGTTTGTGCGGAGGGTGGTGGATTGTGGGTGGATAGTGATCGCGGTGTTGGAGAGGGAGGGGGGTCCTCCTCCATAAATCAAGTGTGTCAAATTACAAGATTGTGTTACATGATTAGCATCTACATAATGAGAGGAGTTCATTACCCTCCTTTATTAGCTGTGATTGGGCTTTCGGATGCTGTGTCGGAAAAGCTTACAGAGTTTGGGTGCATTTATGTTTATTAAGGTGATGGATTTAGCAACTGCATCTCAAGGGGTGCAGATGTGTGTGTGGGTGTGGCTGTGTTTTGTGGTTTCTGGTGTTTATTCAGTGAGCATAAAGCACTGTATGTGTGACAGCATGCACAAACACATAAATGCTTGCTTGAAGAAGTGCGAGTGCGCACAAACACACTGTAACATATACTGTGTGGGCACGCACATATAATGATGTGCTGTTTATAACCTCCACACACACACACATACACATCATATGTCCCTTCCCCCAACACACACCCCCAGCCCCCCTCTGTGAAGCATCTGCTCAGTTCGGAGTGTGTACTCACCTGCCCAGCATGCCAGCGCAATCCACTGTTGCTAAATCCATTTAGTCCATATGGCTCTGCCACGTCTCTTCTTCAGTGTGTGCAGTGCATGTGTTTGTGTGTGTGTGTGTGTGTGTGTGTGTGTGTGTGTGTGTGTGTGTGTGTGTGTGTGTGTGTGTGTGTGTGTGTGTGTGTGTGTGTGTGTGTGTGTGTGTGTGTGCGCGCGCAGCTTCCCTCATACCTGCCTATGCTTTGAAATCCTTCTCAGAGGGTCAGCCTCTCTAAAATCTCCCCTGGGATCACTCAGGATTTTCCCTGCACTCTTCAGCAAAGATTTCACATCTGTTTTAAAGTCTTTCAACTTGTTTGTGCTTTCTGTGCCTAATTCCTCACCATGTTGAACTTGAGAAACACCTTTCTGTTTCTTGTTGATAATTAACAGTATAGACTTTAATCAAATCCATTTTTAGATATGTTTCATGTTGTATAATAAACCTTTTACCCCATGTCTTATTATCACCTTATGTGATTAGTAAGCATGAAGATTCAGTGGCTTTTGCTTCTGTTTGACTGTTTTTCACTTTGAAAAAAAAAATCACGATTTGTAATGAGAACTGCTCTAAAAATAATGTCAACCAATACTGGTGTTAACATGTTGACATGGCTTAAATAGACTTAAATCTGAATGCACTTTGGGGTAGCAAAGTCATTATTTTCTCAGTACTGTCTGGTTTTAAGTTACTGTAGCCTGGGGACAACCTCATTTTTGCGTTACATAAAAATGTGAATATAGCCTCTCTAAAAGTTAGATATATTGCACACATTTCTTCAGTGATACTTCTTAGTTAACATCTTTGTTTGCAATGCACTGCTGAAAGGCAGTTTTTACCACAGTTCTTTCAACTGAATTTGATCTCAATGCATTTGTCCCTGATTACCCACTTATGTCCTTAACATTGATCTAACCCTAATTAGTATCATTTACATTCCTGCTGCAGGGAATAGTCAAGTCAAATCCATCTTTGTATCCCACAAGGACACGCTGTGGTTTTGTGGAAATACAAAACCACAGAAAACAAGAAAATGTGTCCAAATATATATATATTATTCTTATCTGAGGAAAAACCTCTTTTGTGCTGCATTGCATGCTGATAACCATGCAATACGTTGACTCACCACACCAGCACCATGTTTGCAAGACACAGCACAAACACACAGACACATATTCCCTGAGTGCTCTTTGGCCCTTTTCGCCCCTTTGTTTTTGTCTCTCTCTTCATCTGTGAACATATCGCAAGTGTGGGATAAGGATGTGAAGTAGTAAGTGGCAAGACATGACCCCTCCTTCCCCTTGCACACACACGCGCACACAAACACACACACAGTCTCTACTGCTTGTATCTTGCCCATCCTATCCCAGTGGTACTGAGGTGCTATCTTTCTCTAACCTGCCAAGGTTGTCAGGTGCTGATGGATGGCAAACAGATATGGTGGAGGGAGGGACAGAAGCACCAGGACATAAACAGTGCTTCCTTCAGCAACCTGCTGATGCTCTGTCTCAGCCTCTACACACAGCTGGTGGTTGGTGGTGATGGTGGAAGGATCACTAGTGGGCATACTTTTAAAACTTCATCACTTGGGCAGTTTTCCAAGAACAAAATGTTGTTGCATTCTGTTCTGTTATCTTAGAGTGCCGCTGTAGTATTTAGAGTAGCTTAAATGGATTTAACTGAATTGGGCTTTGACAAATAATATTTTTTTATAATATGTTGGATTTGTGTAATAGGATATATTTAGTATCTATAATCTGTATTGACAGTTGTGATGATTGCCATGCCAAACATAATGTCCATTCAAAAGTTCTATTTGAAATTATTACTTATTATATAGAAGTTGTAAAGATTCTGTTGCAGAAGCCTCCACTGAAACCCATGCCAACAAAGTGAGTAAAGCCAGATGATTGATGATTAATTGCAGGTTTTGCAGATTGCCATCAGTAATCCTGCTGACTGAAATCATAAACTTTACTGATTTATATCAAAAGGCAAATATCATCAAACAAATACATGTTTCAACCCAATCAGGACATTCAAATTCATGACATCAGATTGCAACTACAAACGTGATTTGATTGATAATTTCGGTGCCATTAGAGCTAATAAGGACCGCTGGAGCCATGATCCCCAACTGACACTTCCTCTCACTGGGTTTCAGACCCCACATGCCCCCTTGTCTCCTGGCCTTGGCTTCTACAGGTGACTTGAGAGGGAGGCAACCACTCTTTCCATCATGCTAAACCACCAGAAATACCTTGTCTCTAATAGACCAGGAGGAGAAATCAGGACACTGGAGAGAGGGGAGGCATGGAGAATGTAAAGATGTGTGTGCGTTTATGTTCTCACATAACATTAAAAATATATAGTGATATTATTCCATATTCTACATATTCTAGATATTCATATACCTGTGTTTCCACATACAAGTACAGTGGAGAGCCCATAACTTGCACACTTACTGCTGAAGTGCACATGTGCACACAGTGTCAAAAAGCTCTCAGGGATTGGTGCATGGAGATTTACCATGCCCCTTATTTACGGTGGTGAGCTCCATTCGGAGGTCAACGTACGCTGCATCTTTGAAATGTAATTATGTGGCGATTGGTGAAGTGTGGATGCGGGTGTGACGATTTATAGGCGACTTAGTCCTAATGGATGGCAACTGAGCCACTCCATTCAGTCCACACACACCCCTCACCCCCAAGGCCCTGGTAAAGATTAGAATAAATGAGGTATGGAGGTACGGAGGTTGAGGCGATGAGTGCATGGCCCGGGACAAGGAGAGGGCAGTGGAAGTATTCTGTGTGTGACTGATCTCCCAGATGATGCTACCTATCTGATTCAGGGTTAATGGTATAGATTTCAAGCTAATGAAAGTTTGAATGGCCGTTTTAAGTGAAGTGTGGGGCCACTTGAACTATGATATTGTAGCTACTGTATGTTGCAATATCACACATATTCAAGTCACAGTTAGGATGGAGAAGGATTTTTTTTTTCAGTTTTTAGTTTAACTGAGTAGATGTTAAAAATGGAAATAATCTACAAAACACCCATTCACTCTCATGCTTAAAACAACATATAGCTTGAGAGCCTCAAGGTCACTTGCTGGGTATCACATGAGGACCAATTCATTGTGCTTAAAGGGCGCTGGCCTAGCTGGGATTGTTTTCCTATGGACATAATTAACTGCAAGCAGAGATTAGGATTATTTCATTTAGGTAATCTGGCCCAGGAGTCCCTGGCCAGCAGTGGTTGGGAGAGATAGAGGAGGATAAATTGGTAATGTCTTATAATGAGCAGCTACAGCATGCTTTGGCCCCAACCAGACAAATAAGCATGCTGTCGCCCCATTGCCTTCTCCCTCCATTGTGACAGGGCCCAGAATGGGAAATCATTTTTCCATTTATTTTTTAATCATTTTCTCAATTTCCCTCTCCCTACCGTCCATGCCGAAAGTAATTTAATCTCTGGGCCACTTCAAAAGACACATTTTTGTGCGCATGCTCACGCCTTGCCAAATAACAGATTGCATGTCTGTAGACTTGGACGCACATGCACACACGGACACACTTCTCCCCTTTCCTTGAGGGTATGGTGTCATTTTGGGGAGATGTGTCCTTAAGCTGCTTTCTCTTTCTGTACTAAATGTTGTTATTTACTGTAGATATGTGTTATCTCTAGAAGGTTATCAGTAGTATGGACGCTCAAATGATGAGGAAACATGAGCACAAAAGAGAATCGGAGGCAAAACAAAGTTATTTTTGGTCGCATATCTGGAAATCATCTCGGAAAGTGTTCCACCTCCACTTTGGTATGGATGGCATTTGCTTGCTGTCATCCTAAAAAGGCTTAGAAAAAAAGCATGCTGGTTCAAGCTTCCAAACTGCTTTCATCATGAAGCCATAGTTGACACCAGCTTTGCAGTACAGACAGGCTTAACAGTTTGTCTGCATTCAAAGCACAGCAGCAAATCCCATCCAAAAGTATACATTTTCTCTCCCCAGCAATCACAGTGGAAAGAGTCTGTCTGTCTGTCTGACTCCAAACACTGGTTTGCTTCCAATTCCTGGGCTGAAGATTTTTGTTTACCCTGTTTAGACTGATGGTAGCGGTATAGAGAACACAATAACCAACGATGAGCTGTGCCCCTATAATTTTCTCAATACATGTATCTATGTAGCAGACTTCCAGAGGCTAAATAATTTCTGCTGACAAATAATAAAGGAGAGGTGGGGGATTGTAGGCACTGGCCCATAAATATTTAAGGAGTGGAGAATTATTACAGAGTTGGGTTTTATGGGAAGCCTTGACTCTGATTGTAGTGGTTTTGAGGGATTGTGAATGTGTGCCTGTGCATTTGTGCTGCCCGTGGTGTGATGCTTCAAATACATTTTACCAACTTATTGGTGTTGGTTATTTTGTTTGTTCTTTTTATGATCTCCTCAGACATCTTACGACTGCACATCCAGACCTCACTGTCTGTGTGATGTGTTTATGTGATCTTCAGCGCGCCCTTTTTGTTATTGTGATAGAATTTCTTTTGAATTTTGCAGCAATTTCTCTTCACAACTTTGATCCCAAATAGCCAATATAGTTGGACTGGTATGAGACAAGGCAATTACGTGATAACTGCTTTACTCTCAAAGTTGTCTGATGGCGTCTTTTTTATTTTCTATTTGATTTGTTTTTGTTTTATTTTTAATCATACTTTTATTTTTTAGCTCTAAGCTGTTACTGGTTGTTATTGGTGATTTTTAATCATATTTTTGAATCACACAACTTTACTGTAAACATTAATTTTATTTTTAGCCATTTATTGTGGCTACAGCAAAAATAATTTATCACCTTGGGGTGATGTCTCAGGAGGCTCAGCAGCTACATAGCATTATACTGTGGACTGAAACCTCTATTTAGTGAGTAGCACGCATAGGAAGACTGGCAGGGCGAGGAAGAAAGAAAGCACACGAAGAGTGTATAACACCAGGGTCTTTTTCGAGGAATCCCAGCATGCCCTGCGCAGTCTCTTTTCTCATTTAGCTCACTGACCCTCAGCCACTTCCCAGTGGTGCAGACCAGCTCCCACCTTCTTCTTGGCTTCTATTGGTTGGTGGATGAGGAAAAATGACTGTGACATTAGCTATCGATTCCACATCAACGCATCGGGCTCCAACACTGCCCCAGACACATTGATTTCTATTCTGGTTGTCATTGGAGAACACAAAAAAGTTGAGGTCTGCTCAGCTTTGAGAAAGGTGCCCTTTTTTAAATGGCTGCCAGCTCACAGGTCAGTATTTTCCCAGAGCCAAAGGCATCCCACATGGCTGAATTTTATGTAAGCATGCAAGTTAGCAGTCAAAGGATTTATTTGTTCCCTTTCAGCTCAATTTTCCCTTGGCATGCACTGTGAACTGACCAGCATGCCTAGTTGAGGATCTACACATCAGGAGTCATTGGTCTAGATAGGTTTGAAATTTCTAGAGATGTTAAGCTATTATTCCTTGCCAAGATGTCAGCAACCTGCATTATAAACAGCAGTGCTGCATTTGTAGAAAATTCACAAAACATGTCCCGCCATGAAAGAAGAACAGACTAGGCTCAGGAATACCCCACGTCTCAGCCAAATTTTGAATAACACTGCATAATGTGCCACCCTTCAGCTGTGAAAGGCCTTTTGCATATGTTGATATAATTAGCCAACACTGCACAAATGAGTTGTGTAGCTGCTAGTATCATGGTCTTTGTTCAGCATCTGGCCTGTGGTGCAGAGCAAGGCCTGCATACAGGATAATGGGGCTGATGGCAGGTGGCGATTTGTGTTGGGCAATTGAAAGCCATTCCCTCCTATGATTGGCGGAGGAACGGTCATGCCAGGGTGGACACGAGAGAATACGCCAGGAAGCAGTGTCCGGTGCTGCCAGCCAGTCACTTTGTGTGCTCATTGGTTGGTTGGTGTGCTGGTGATTTGGCAGTCTAAACACTGCAGGGCAAACAGTCAAGAGTGAAAGTATCGATTACATTTATTACTGTTCCTTCAATTAGCAGTTTTTTTCTGTACTGCTACTTTGATATTTGAGGTAAAGTCAGTGAATTACTTGCACTAGTGTTGTAGCGAAGGGAACGGTGTACCTTATTACAATTGGAATCACACTGATTACAGTGCACAGATGTTAAATATCTTTAACAAGACAACCACTGAGTGCTTAAAAGGATCAAATGTTTTACTTTTACTCTAGTATATATCTTAAAAAGTACCTCTGCTTTAGTAACAGTAAGTACAAACACAAGTAAACACAAGTAACAGTATTTCATCATGTGTGGAACTACATAGTACATTTGCGATTTAAATGTGTTTGTGTGTGCATGTGGTTCTAAGTGTATATGCTAATCAAAAACTAAGTATGAAATGATTTTTGTTTGAATTCATTATAAACTTGTGTGTAACATAAAATAGCTGTTGCCTGTTCTCTTCTTTTTATTCCCAACCAACATCACCCTAACCTTAGCAACAGTAAAAGTTTTCAGTTGCTGAATAAACATGTTCTAGCCGCACCTCTTTTATGGACTTCTTTTTTCATTTTTCATGAATATTTATAGAAACAGTTTTACCACTTGGCTGGCTGTAAAGCACATCATTCTGGCAAAGTGGCAGAAATGCAGCTGGAATGTATGAACTGATCACTGCATGCATCTGATTATTCTGTACATAGCCACAAAGTCCCATAATGGAGAAAAAGGAGATGCCTTTCATGACTGACATACCGGGGAGAATATCTCCCATCACATCTGATATGTGTATATATTATCTAGAGATATAAATGTATAGAAATAAATATGTGTTGATAGATTGACAGACATGCTCTAAACCAATTATATGTGAGTTAAAATATGTTTTTCTACTCATGCTTGGCTATTGCTCGTAAAAAACTAAGGCTACTGTATGTAATGAGTAAGATAAACGTAAGTTTTTTTTCTTGTCCGTGGGTCAAGAGTACAATGCTGAACCCTCAGGGCAGAGGTGACATTGTGTTTGTTCACATGTAAGTTTGTGTGTATGAGGGAGAGAGTGCACAAAAGTAAGAGATTGATGACTAAAACAGGGTGTGCTTACTCATAAAGCTCCCTCGGTCATCCCTTGTTCCTAAAGCTGCCCTCTCAGTCACCCACGTCAAGACCACTGAGTGTCAGACGTTAGTTGTGCAGTTATGATTGACATGTACATGTTCTTGTGTGTTTTGATAAAGGAAGGATGAGAATAAATCAGACATTTGGCAACATCTTAAGAAAATCATTTTAAAAAACTGTACAAATAATGGAAAAAGAAAAGAAAATACATAATCATGACGTGTCAACATCCTATTTTATCTTGTAAATCTTTAAGCAAGTAAACTGTCAAAACATGAACGTTTGTGCTGTTTGATACTGTTGAATGTTTACACGAAAACATTCTAATTGCTATGGTGCTGACAGACTAACTACGGTGGGATGATCACTGTCTGGTAGTGAAGAATGCACAAAGAGAAACAAGGAAATGGTTCCTTTACTACTGTAGATACCCCATAACACACAGCAGCACAGTTTCATCTGGTAAAGTCAGGTCACGTATGTCTTAAAGCTTTTTGGAAGTGTACTGCCTTTCACTGTAAGGACCAAATTACATCTTTCTTATTCTGGACACACACCAACCTTCCCTCACCTTTTCCCGCAGTCCCCTCACTAACCAGTGGTTCTTGAATCTTCCTCTCTTCTCTTGCATGAAATTTCAGTTTAAAGATAGCCAAACACTCAGTGCATGCTCCTTACTTCACCTGTCTTACATTTAAGTTCTATTTTTGTGACATAGAATTAACTCAACCCCTCCATCTACCTCACAGTTGTTGCCAAGCTTTTGCTGCTTCTTAAACGCTGACAGTTGGCTAGAGTCCAGCTTTATTTGTACTGAGAGCTTCTTGACTGTAGTTTACTTTTGATCTGGCTGATGAAACAGGTGTGTTTTTTAAAGTTTTTTTTTGTTGTTGTTTTTTTCTTTTTTCCAAAAGCTGCTACATGCCTACAGGGCGGCCGACATAGTAGATGAAGGACAAAATGATAACAGCCTCACATAAGGTATAGACAAAGCATAGACCTGTTCAGCTGACAGCTGTGACAAGAAGTGTCTACACTTCATATTATCAGAATGCAGCGTTACTGTGATCAGCTTGAGAATGTTCATGTCAATCCCTCTACTTTAACGCTGCAATGTGGGACTTTTGTTTCCCTGTTCTGGCAGTGAGAAGAATTACAAAAACAGTGTCGACACATGCTCCACTGTAGCCTACTCTGTCGCTACTGTTGCGGCTGTAAATTGGTGGATAAATTGTTTTGAGTGTCACACAATCCCCACAAAATGACTTGTTACTTGTAATAACATTTTGAAAATCTAGATAGCTGCATGATTAAATTATTTTATGCTACTTGAGTTAGCAGAGAGCTAACTGGAAGTTAGCTGGCTCGGCTGGCAGAAGTCTCCAGTAGAACATGCGTGGTATACATTCATCTGGCCAGCACGGAAAGGCCAAACCCGACACCAGATTAAAATCTGGGAGAGATTTATGTGGTGGTGATAGACTTAATCATCATTGTGTGAACTTGTTTGGCAAAGGCTTAGATGTAATGGATGTTCATTTATACGTGAAAGTTCTGCACTGCAGGTTTAACAGTGATGGCAATGAACTAGGGATGCAAATTTTACATTTTTTAATTGATAGTCGGCCATGTTAACAATCGATTATCAGTTAATCATCAGCAATTTATGAAATATTGTTAATGACTATAATCTAAGTATCTTAAAGAGCACTAATCGCTTCGCATGACTGTCAGTATAAATTAATCTAAAATGATACTGAAAATGGGTATTAGAAGGAGATATTTGCATATTTGAATGACATGATATTATTAGGCTATACAATGACATTCATCACATAATGAGATAACCCATGTTATTTAAATTACCAAAATAGCCTTAATACCCCAAATGGACAATAATGAGCCATAATAATAACAATAAACAACCACCAAACTTATGGGTGATTTAATGTCGCAACAAAATCCACAACAACATCATGCGTACAATTTCACCTACTGAATTATTAATTTAGGTATTTCAACATGTGTGAATAAGACAACATCACCAAGAAATACATGTATGTATGTATGTATGTATGTATGTATGTATGTATGTATGTATTTATTGGGACCAGAGAGTTAGCTTATAGCTAATTTTCATCTGCTGTCCCTTAGGCAGGTCACAATTAAAACATACAACTGTACAGTATCAAACAGTACAAAGCAAAAAACACACAGGATACATAATACAAAATGCAAAGCTACACACAATAGCACATCACATACACCCACAATGTCAATTAATAATGTAAGCTTGTCAAATTAAAAGCAAGATTAATTGCGTTCATGAGAAGACCATGAGATGAAATTTAGAGTCAGTAGTTTTTAGCAGATTTTTGTTAATTTGATTTTGAACATACGGATGGAACTGCAGCTCTTGAGGTTACCATTAAAGCTTTTTTTTTAATTCATAACATAATGCAAATATATATTTATCTTGTGATGTTCCATTCAGGAAAACAGAGTAAGGCAATGGAAAATTAGGCTAAATAGCTTATAAACAATAAACAGTAACACGGCCGAACAAAAATGAATGAATAATCAATTAACTAAAAATAAGTTTTACACACAATGAATGTTTGTGAGTAGAATAAATCATTTGAACAACATCTGATTATGCGTGTCCCTCCAACACACTCTGAGCAGACATTCAGCATCTTGACTGTACATTTTTCCTGCACTTCAGGCACTTGGCAAAGGTTTTTTGCAGGTCATTCCCCTCTGCTCTTTTTATTTAATTTAATTGACTTGTCAGACACACACTCCAATGAATGCTGTTGTCTAGCCACTTAGAATGTTTAAACATGAGCCGCACGAAAATAAATGCATTTCATATAAGAGTAAATTTTACCCGGTGACAGTAATAAATGCCTGTGTTTCCTCGATTCATCTTCACTATTTTTAACAATAGGGGATGCTTCACAACAGTATTTTAGAAAAGGTCAAAGACTGGGGGACATGAATTTTTTATTAAAACATAGTAACATGCAATTGAACAAGACTAGGTGAAAACCTCATATATGGTTGGACTGTGTATGGTCAATTTGTGACATTGTGGCCAATTTGTTTCAGGGATAGTCAGTGGCAGTGTCTATAATGTGAATTCCTGGATATTAAATGTTCACCTGCAATTTTCTGTAGTGGTCCCAGTAATATTTGTTAGAGTGTACTGAAGTAGCATCACATGACATGTTTAAGCTATGTTTGAGTCCAAAAAAAAAAAAAAAAAGGTTATAAATGCAGTTGCAAGAACAATACTTTCCACTCATATATTGGAATGTTTGATTTGAAATAGAAGTGATTTTCATTCTAATTATAAATATTCTAATTATCTGTATCTCCCCCTGCTCTTCCATCTGTTTCACTTGGCGGATGTCTCTCGTTTTTCACTCTGCACCGAGTGTTTTGTCAGAGTGATGGTTATTTGGGGTGCTTTAACTTATGCCTCTATACATGTTTTTTCTGCCTCTTGTCTGGCCAATGATCATGGAGGCTGTGGTGGAAATTGTAAATGTAAAAAGTTTTGACAGTATTTTGGGTGCAAATTCAGGAGGCTCATCTCTGCCGGGTTATCTGAGTTACAGTCAACTCAAGTGCACCTGCAGAGCAGCAATTTAGCACACTAAACTGATATAACAGCCTACATGAGTCGCATATTTTACCTGCAAGACTCGTGTTTTAATGCCGTTGTTCATCATTTGTGATGTGAAAACATCAGAGAAATAAAAAGCTTGCGTCCTGGTATTTAGTCCAGTTATAAAATCCAAACACACCTCGGGGGGTGTCTTCTGCCGGCTGCTGACAGTGCTGTCAGCTGTAGAGTCGATCACACTGGATGGTAGAGAAGGGTAGAGGGTAGAGACGCTGGTACATGTCTGTGTCCAATTTCACTGCATTTAACGCCGGAGCTGAGAGCGTCAGAGCTTGGAGCAGGAAACACAGTTGCTCTGCGTTGCGCTGCTGTCCTCTGCTTCCATTATCTTGCACTGATTCATTTTGAAGGAGCAACAGCAAATGAGGAAACTCCAACACTCGGCTGCCAGTCACTCACTCACTCACTCAGAACCGTGGTTAGAGTGCTGGTCCATTGCTGGTCCAGCCAATAACTGCCACAGGTGACATGAACATGGCTGTTCTAGTGTTAACACTAGAACCGCCACAGGGTAACAGTTGGATGGTTCCCTACAGTGAACCATCCAATTGTTTACTGTATAATTCTGTATATTACTTTTTACAGTACAGTACTTTCTACACTGATTGATGTTGATTACCGTATTAGGATTCTCCAGCCTGTTTCTCAACATGTTAGTGGGTGCCAGTAGAGTTGGCACAGTTGTCGGGGAAATATGTTTGCCACAGTTTACAGTGCCAGAGGCCTGTGAAGAACAAAAGACACTGTAGAGCTTTCATGAGAAACATGGTGGGGAAGTGTTTGTACCTGAGAATATTTGACTGTTTGTACACCTCCCCCATCAATGACTGTCCCCTCCTCCCATCCTCTCATCTTCCACTTCTCTATCCAGCAGCTTCCCACTATCACCTCTTTCATCCCCATCTCGGTCTCTTCTCCGTTCTGCTGATTTCCTTTGAAATTTCCCCATCTCACAGCTCGTTTGGTTGTATACGCAGGGCTAAATGTGATCAGGTGCTGAATTAATTTACTACCTCATATCTTGGGAATGTTTGGCATTTGCACCTTTAAGCTCGACTGATGAGAAGATGCAAGTTTGTGGACAGGATGTTCATGGGATGATATGATAATATAAGAAAAAAGGAAAGGAGAAATGGGGAAGGGAGGGAAAATAAATACAAGACTGCCAGAGAGATGGAAGGATTCATGTGTGTTTTTCTAGTATAAAGAGGGGAAGATGTGGGAGGACAGAGAGCATCATGGGGGGAAAATGCAAGACATATCCAGCAAGAGAGTAGGGGAGATGATGGAGAGAATGCAGACACAGATATAGAGCGAGAGGCAAGATGATTTTGTTGATGATGATAATGCATCCCCAGCAAAGTTGATAAAGAAAGAAAGAGAGAAATGGATGAGGGGAAAGAAGCAAGAGAGGAAATGTCCGCACAATTACTGTGGCTGCCAGAAAGAGGCTAATCAAATGGCACTTGGCACAGCGGGCCTCTGCTCCACGCAGCTGGTGGAGGAGGGAGAGAATGGGCTTTGACAGCAGGGAGAAAAGATGGGGAGGGAGGAAGTGAGGGCTGCAGAGGAGGTTGCAAAATACAGGGAGGAGGGCTTCAAAACACGGGGAATCTTGTATACAGGACAAGGAAGGGGGAAGACGGCTTACTGTAGAGAACGGGACACAAAATTAGAGATGTCAATCCTCGTGAATGTGGAGAGAGGGAGGAGGAAAGGATCGAGAGCATGAACAGCAAATGGAGGGAAATTTTGACATGCCAGAGAGAGCGAGTGGGCGGGTGGGGAGTGGGAGATGTCATATCACAGGTCATGATGCTTCTTCTTTTTGACAGGCACTGCATATAGTATCAACATTTACACGTATCGTTCTTACACTACAAGCCGCCTTATCACCAAGAGCTGGGAAAAAAAGTATTTTTGTGCCAGTACAGTGTTAATATTGCAGACGCTTGATGAGTGAGAGTGTGTGTGTGTGTTTATTTGTGTGACTGAGTCAATCGCAAGAGCAGAGTTTAATAGAATGAAGAGAAAGCTTAGGCGATCAAAGCAGAGAGAGAATCTTTGCTGGCACTCGGCAGCAACAAGATGGCCAGTCAATGCTAATTTCAATAACTCTTTAATTATTGGTGTCAGAGCTCCTTTGGATCATTTTGTGCTGTGTGAGCAAGCAAGACAGAGAAGAGAGAGGGAGGAGAAGCAGTGAGATAGGGATTCTTAGTACTAAAATATTAATGAAATATGAATGACGGGAGATACAGGAGGTGAGAGGAGTGGGTACTGTAGATGAGAGAGGGGGGAGAAAACAGTGATGGAAACGTCTCTTCTGTAATATTGATGCTGAGAGTTTGGTTGTAGGGGGAACTTTGGATGGGAGTGAGGGAGGAAGAGAGATGGAAATTTAACATCTTTCTCGCTTACTCATGTACTTCTCTCTGTATCTCATCTCAACTCCCATATGAACTCTAGCTTTCATTTAAAGCCCACCCCACCCCCAACTACCCCCCATCCCCCCACCTCCACCCCGGTGCCCTCCTCCTCTGTCAGCTCTTATACTCCTCCCTCGTTCGAGGGAATATCTGACATTATGACATTGCCTCTTCTTCTTCCTCCCTGTTCTTCTGCTGTGTCACGCTCCTCGAATGGTATACACAATGAACTGATTCTTGACACAGTACTGTGCCATCCATCCATCTACATGTCACATTTTGTGCGACCCCAGATGCAAACAAGAGTAAAACTGTTTACTCCTACTCCGTTCCATGTCCTCTTCCCAGGATACATTATACTCAAATGTGGCTAATTAAAGAGGAGACAGGTGGCTCATCAACTAGAGGGAGCTTTTATTGCTCTATACAGCTCACATCAAGGATTGGAGAGTTACCAAAGAACCCCAAACAAAGCAGCTAAAACTCAGATAGGAGCAGTTTCATGCGGCAACTTTGCCTTTTACACAAGCATGGACCCTGAACCCATTAATGTGTGCATCAGACAAAATTGGCATGTGCCCAAAAAACCTTCTCCTGATTGATCCATGACATTTTTAAATACCTTCAAAGTGAATGGGATATGGCAAGACCTTTCTACCTCTAGAAAAGGCTGTCTTTAGGCTCCTCCACCCACAAATACCTTACAAACAAACCAACATTTATCACTATTCCCCATTATAGTAAACCACAGTCTTAGTCCCATCTGTAGTTTAATTTTAATGCAAGAAAATGGGGTTCAGTAGGAGTCCTCATTGCATCAATTCTCCAAGTGAAAAGAATGGCATGTTAGCATTCTGTGCAGCTAATTACCCTGAGTGGGAGGTTTCCAACAAACACTACCAGCCGTCTTTGTTGTCAGGATGCTTTCATAATTGTTGGCATCACCGGGGCTGATCAGTTGCATTTTGTGACGATAACACTTCTATTTATTTTTGCTGATTTATTTTCTTTAGTAAAAACAGACGTGATAATGGTTTTCTGAACTCAAAATGAACCAAGCATCATTTTGGAAATGCTATTCACCAAATTGTCCTCTGTTTTTTTCTCTCTTTCATCACTACATTCGTAAATTAGGGGCAAGTCTAAAACACATGTAATTTAAATGTTAGTTAAGTATAACACCACAGTAAAACAGTGAAACTTAATTGCAGACCGTAAAAACTGTATAAAACCTGCCTAATTACAGTAACAAGATAATTATAATTTGTTACTTCCAGTCTTAGCTTAGCCACGTACCACTTTTCTTCTCTTAGTTGTGGAGAACAATGCTGGTGCTGTTGTCACTAAAAAATAAATTCATTTTTGTACCTGGAAAGTATGACCAACAATCCTTCTTCATTGATATACCCCTAAAAACTGATCTGTTATTAACTATAATAGAAACTACAGTCTGTCTAAAAACAGATGATTGGATGGACGCTTTAAATTAATGTCGCCATAAAGAAAGAAAGAGGTGGTAATGTTGACTACAATCTTTAGTTTGTACCATAGATATCATATGAATTTTCACATAATGCACAGCAGAAGACTGTCACTGTCTCTTCACTGTAAACAATGGCTGGAGTTGTCATAATACACCCTGCAGTGTCAAACGTACCTTATCATTTTAGTTCTTCATTCAAGGTTAGCTAGCTGAGCCTCGGGGAACCCTTCAGATGTCTACAGCGTAAAGAGTTGTGACATTGACACAGGAGTCACAGCGGAGTCACGTCTCCCACATTTGACAAGGTTGTGATGAGGCTGCCATCATATTAAGGGAAAAGGCAGAACGTGCAGCACAGTTTTCAATGCAGAGAGAACTTGGGGAAGAAGAAATCTTCTGTTTGTGGATGGTAAGCTTAGAAAGAAACTCAACAATCTCTCTAAATACCCACAGGCCTGGGGAAACACATTCACACAGCAGCACACACAATAAAACTCCCACGTACACTGGCTGAGCCACTGCCCACACTACTGCGCAGAGGAAGTGTGTGTGTGTGTGTGTATGCGTGTGTGGTTTCACTGAAGCAGCAATACTCTTCTAAGCCTACAGATAGTCAAGGAGAGACAGGGAATGAGTGGGACAGATAGGGCCCAATGTCTAATTAACTTACTGCCTTCAGAGGATGTGTGTGTCCTTAAATCCAAGGCAAATGATGACCACTGGGGAGAAGGAAGGGAGGGAGAGAGAGAGAGGGGAAGAAGGAGACTGCAGTGATGCAGAGGAAGAGGGTGCTGAGACATGAAAAGTACAACTGTAGTTCATATTAAAACAGTGTGCAACAAAGAAGCTCTATGTGAACTTTAAATATAGATTGTCCCACTTTTCATCAAGCATATGTATATTACACAGGGTTCTTCCTGTTATAGAATATAGGCTGATAATAAAAAAGAAAATACAGTGGGATGTGATTTTTTTTAAAAAAATTTTCCCACTGGCTGCAGTGATGATCAGCCAGTGAAAAGGGTTTTCCGTGTCAGCAGCAGCCATCAAAAAAGTACCACGGCATGCCTAAAGAACAGATCAGAAAACATCCTGATGCACCTACGTGAGCAGAAAATGCCTGAGCTGTTACACACAGATTTATAGCGAGTGATAGAGATGGTCCTGATCCTCCACAGGCAGAATTCTCCTAAGCAGTTGCAAACATGGAGACCTGGGCCAAATATTTCTGGGTAGAACACTGCTATGTGAATGATGAATATAATGCAAACATCTGATGGGTATTTGCTCATATTGTAGGTTCAGTCTCTCCTAAACTGAAGTTCCCTGTGATGCCGCATCTACAGCATTTGCTCACAGAGTTGTTTTCAGTGAAAGCAAGGAAAGGAAAGTGTTGACAGCTAGTATGACTGCAAAAATCACTCTGTGAGACTGAAAAACAAACTCACTAAGGCACAAAAGACAGACAGGAAGAGACTGAGAGGCAGCAGCACAGGGAGATGGTTTATTAGAGTCTTTAATTAGACCAGACATAGAGTGCTGTCTGTGTGTATAACACAGGCTAGGCCTAAAGGGGGGAGTATAAGGGGAAAGTCACTTTCAAGCTCCACTAATATAATGGGGCTCCCGTGGGACTAAGCAGGGGGTAGTTTTTTTTGCCTCATTTCTGTGTGCGCACAAGTGTGTGTTCATCTATCACCGACAAAACTCTCCCTTTTATTCAACCTGTCTCAAGGTTGGCTCAAACAGCTGAAGACATCACTGCAGACCATGAGGTTAATGTGTGACTTTTTGCCATTATCATCCTCAGCAGCAGCGCACACAAACAGAGCCTCTTGCTAAGCCTGGTGTCATATCAGTCTTGTGTGGCTAAGCAGGCTGTTCAGTGAGATGTGAAATTGAAATGCAGCCTTGGTTATTAGACAAACAGGCCATCACCCGTACTGCTAGTTCACTGTCAATAGCCGCTGTAGCGTCAACTAACAACAGAGCTCATTCGTTGATTAAGAAAAGCTGTGCATGTTGTGTATGTTTATGTGTGCATGAGCGCAGGTGCAAGTTAATGGGTTTGTGTGTGTGTGTGTGTGTGTGTGTGCTTGCATTTGGGTACCATCAGCCTATACATCACTGAGACTACATGAGTGTGAAATATTAATCTTTAGCGGAAGTACAAATGAAAACATGACTTCTGGTTTAATATTCCATTTGAATCCATTAACCTGCTGACAGAGACATACAAACATTGATTTACAGTTATTGTGTGGAAACAGCCTACAGGGCTTCACCTGTATGTAGATAACAGTGGTATGCCCCAGCTACACACTGGAATAGACTTGAATGAATGATCACTCTATTCATTGAATTCTGCACTAATTAAATTGATTCATTTAGTCCTATATAGGAAGTAAACCGTACTTACAAAGGCCCTGAATGTATTGTATAGATGAAGCTTGGGTAGGACAAGGGCGTCTACATGAAGTCAAACTGGAACAACCAGCGGCAGAGTGTTAATCAGGAAGATCTGGAGAGATCCTGGTGGTTCGGTAACGCTTTTGGTTGATTTTTGTGGCCTAACTAACAGTATTGTGTCTTGCTGCAGGCTGAGCTGATAGAGCTGTGTGCTTGCAGATTCAGTATCTCCACATACAAACAAACACATTCTGTTAGGGCCCAAACCTAACCTGCAGTATAATTGAATGACCTCACCTTGGAGTTGCACACTCCTACTTTGACTTGACATTTTGAGAGTGGGTTTCCTGGTCAAGTTAGGCAGGTGTGGGTTAAAAGATATTGATTTTTTTTTTTTTTTAAATTGGAGGAGGGTGCAGTCAAGTGTTCCAAAAAATATTCTGTGCGTATGAGAGATGTTTGCACTTTTTTCTTTGTTTTGTATGTAAAAGATTAAACTGCAGCACAGGTCTCGCCACTATCCATACACACAAACACACACACACAATAATTCAGCCCCAACATCTGTCAAACCAACAGATGTGCATTCTGTCTTTCTGAGTGGGTGAGCAAACGATGCATTGCAAACACTCCATTTTACCAAGTCGTTAACTATTATACTTTAATTTTGAAGTCTTATTTATGTTAAATCTGGATTTATGGAACTATGCAGTGAGAACAATCAAATGCTGTTATAGCAGCATGTTGTTACAGCAGCATTTGGTTTAAACAATTTTATAGTAATGAGTTTTTGGAGCTGGTTTTAGTTTGGAATTGTGTCAAAAACAAGGTTTTGTTGTTTAGCAGTCATTGTTTCCCACTCTTCTACTTCACCCCACCCCTGAGAACATCCTTCCCTGAACAGAGTGGGTAGACATTGGCACCACTCATTTATTAGTAACCATGCTGTCATCACATCTCTACCCTGACTTCTTCACAATTTGTACCCCTCATGTGACTCTTAACAACTGCTCTAACTGCCATATGACCTCAAAAACTCTCATTACCTTTAGCTCCATGCCTAAAAGAACTGGCAATGCCTCTCGAATGAGCAGCAAAATGTTTTCAAAACTACACATCATGTTCATCTTCTTTTGACTAATTACTGCTACATACCACTTTCCCTTTTCCTCCCACAACTGATTAAGTTATGAGTCTGGTTCTGTAAATGGGCAAAACACTATCTATAAACGTCTGAACATGCTACAGTTTATCATGTTGCATCAAAGTACTTTCTGGCCGGGAGTGGCCTTGTGCAATCATGATATCTGTGTCAATGACCCTAAACAGCTCCCTCCGAGTTGCTGCCATTGAATGCTGCACACAAGGGCATGACAATGATGTGTAGTTACTTAAGGAGACAAAAGCTTTGTGTTTTGGGGAACTGAACCAGTAGTCTTACAGTCAACAGCCCACTAGTTAGAAAGAACTAATCTTGATATTTTTAGTTTTATAAAAGGGAGCTGATTTTGGAAACTGAACTTGGAGGACATGTAACAATTTACACAGAACTCCTTTAATTTTTCTCTTTTGTATTTGCTCTGAATTTTACATACATTTTACAAGCAAAAAAATGCTATCTACTCTACTCTTCTATGGTATTCTATCTAATACATCAGCGGACTAAATCCCTTTTAAGCTTCTGTGTTCTCTTTGTTGTCCAGTCTCTGAACCTTCTGAGCTGATAATTTTACATTCACTTTCAAATATCAGTGGACATATTGATCAAGTATGAAAGCTTACAAAAAGGAGTTTTCCAAGAGTCTTGCTTTGCTGTCTGTAGGCATTGTACATTTCATTTCCACCCACAAACTCAGATTAATTCCAGAATTTAGTTTTTTATGTGTGGGCTTCATTAGGATTCCACCAGAGTACCAGAGGGGTACAAGTTGTTGTAAAAAATGTTTGTTGTTGAAAGACTTGCCAGATCCCTGTGGTATTTGTTACAATGCAGTTTTGACATGTCACCCTTATTTGTTTAATAGTTTAAAAGTTGTCAGATACACAATGCCAAATTCTCCTTTCCTTGCCTCATACCAAACTCTCTCCTTGTCTGCAAGCAGCCATGTTTTCTAGCTCCTCCGTGGGCAGTTACACAGTTTTTCGATACCAGGTTCAAGAGGTCAAATGCCTTTAGCAACAAGTTTCGCTCATTAAAACTTCCTCAGCTGAATGAATGCCTTATTAGCGGTTCAACTTGTTGGATTAGTTATTCCCTCTCTTTCAAAATTGGCATTTACTCAAGTGTGACTTGAACTTTCTTCTTCTTCTTATGTGTTTGTGGGTTTTTTTGTTTTTTTTTACCCTAAGCGATCGGTCTTGCCCTTTGCAGCTTCCTCATGGTTACCATTGTACTCCTGTACAATTCTCCAATACTACAATTTTCTATGGTCTGTAGTCTCTGTTGGAAGGGTATGTGCTACTTCCATGACAAGGTGTCCCCAGCTGCTTTTTTTCACCTGCCAGGGATGAGCTTCACAGGGTGGGTATAACGTACAGGAAGTTCACACTGTCGTCCTGAGTTTCACCCCCAACTAAGCAAGGCTCCTGACCGATCGGTAGAAGTTGCTAATGCAGCAACAATGATGTATAGACTCATCGGTTTCCCATACAGCTGATTGTGTTTGTTGGAATACATGACTATGGTGGAGGTACCTCTATCGGAAAGTGAACTCCAATCTCGGTGGTGTCAAAAGGTCAAAGACATCATTGGAGGGAAATAGAATGAGAAGAAGTATCTTGTCTCACTGTGCACAACATCAATTACTCAGCATCCACCTGAAGAAATCAGACTGTCCTTATTTCCCAAGGATTATGTTTATAAAAGAGGAGGCCAACTCAATGCTGCAGCACTCATCAGCTTTAATATAATAATAGGCATACACACACACACTCACACTACTACACTAAACTGCTACAATACACTAACACCACTGCCGGCGACGACATTAACATATTAAGTAAAGCAGTTTACAATGGATAATTCTTCAGGCAATTTGCCAAGGATTCTCATACAATTAAAAGAACCCACATAAAACAGCATCAGGCACACGTCCAAATAAATGCATTGTCTTTCATTTTTCTTTGCTCTATTGGTAGTAATTTGTGATAAACTTTGTAAGAGTGTGCATTTCATTAAATTTGTTACATGTGTCTCTTTAGGCTGTCAGTTAACATTTTAATATAACTAAAGGCTGCTTTTTATAAGAGTTGCTTATATATTATATGTGCAGGCGGTATGCACGTGATTGCCATTTTTGAAAACGTCTTTGTGCAAATATGCAGAATATGCAAATCTTTTTTGTCTTATGCAAGACATTTTCACCACACTTCAATATAGAGTTAATGAGCCAAACCTGACCAATGCTCACTGGAGTCATAGGAAGAAAACAATCTATACTTCAGTATTCCACATGGTTTCTTTCATGTTGCTTAGGTAAAATATGAACGTCAGTCTGATCACTCTAGCAGAGAATGGCCATCTATGTGAAATAGGAAGTGTACAGTTACAGTTATCTTGGATATAAGTCTGATTTCCTATGGTAAATAATCTTGAGTTGGCAATTGCAAACAGCTACCACACAGTCACTTTTCATAGGAGTTACAGTTGTACCACCCATGGTATTGATTTTGGTTTTTAAAGTTGACTTTTCTGGTCCTAAAAACGTTTAAAAAAAATAATCCAATGAAAAGGTGGATGGAGGTGTTTAGGTCACTCTGCCCTCATCTTGATTCCAACACCGAAGAGAGAGGGTGTCTCAGAAATAAGTCTTGTGTTAACTAACAATGGCACTCTGTAATGTGATACAAGGTTATGTGTACAAGATGTGTGGGTAAGTGCAACTTGATGATGTGGGGGCTCACATTGCTCAAGCGAGGTGCATGTTCTGGCTCAAGTTAATAGGGCTTATTATGTACTTTGTCTGCCTTGCAATCAGCTCCCTGTTTGCTAAGGAGCCCACCATTCAGGAGCACAAGCCTATTGTTAGTGTCAGTTTATTTGACGTTTTCTTTGTGTCCTGGTTGGGCATGAACAGCTCTCCACTGTAATAATAAAAAAAATCACCTGCTAGACACCCACAGAGAAAAGCTCAAGTTTGTCATTTCCATTTAAAAAGTACCATTATACATTCAAATGCCATGAAATGCAACTGCCTGACTCTCTCAGCCCTTAAAACTATATATAAATAAGAAAAAAATAAATAAAAACAACAATAAGTAAGAAATCCCACAAATAATAAATCACTGAGTTATGTGAGTGCTTACTGTTCAGTAATCTAACAGCCTCGGGGTAAAAACTGTCTTTGAGGCAGCTAGTCTGAGTTCTGATGCTCTGTAAGCGTTTTTGCGAGGGAAGGAATGAGAACAGACCGTGTGCTGGGTGGCTTGTGTCCTCCATAATACTTAGGGCCTTCCTTCTGCAGTGGGGGGTGTAAATGTCCTGAATCTGTGGCATTGATGTTCCTATGATTTTTTTTTTTTTTAAGCCGTTTTTACTGTCCCCCTCAGTTGTTTGTGGTCTTGTTCAGTCAGGTTGCCAAACCACACCAGTATGCCTCCATTAAGGATGCTCTCTATAGTAGCCTGTTAGAAATTGACCAGGGTTTTTGTGGACATTCCATATTTTTTAAGGTATCACAGAAAGAATAGTCTCTGTTGCGCCTTCTTAATGACACAATTGGTGTTAAGAGACCAGGAGAGGGAGTCTGAGATCTGAATGCCTTATTCACAATTTCAATATGGACATCATTGATGGAAACTGGTGGCTGAACAGTTTTGGACTTCCTAAAATCAACAATTATATCCTTTGTTTTCTAACCATTTAGAGAAAGGTTATTGTCTTCACACTGTATGGATAGATCCCTCACCCTCTTCCTATAGGTGTTCTCATTGTTGTCATTTATCAGTCCAATCACTGTGGTGTTTCACAGTGCTGTTATTATGATATTTTGCAACACAGTCATGTGTGAATAGATTGTAGAGTAAGGGACTATGGCAACAACCCTGTCGTACTCCTATGTTGAGAACTATGGCAAATGAGTAGCTGGTATGTGCTCTCACTGTCTGAGGTCTGACGGTCAGAAAGTCATGTAGTTTACAGATGGAATTACAAAGACCAAGTTCCCTAAACTTTATCACCAATTTAGATGGTACAATGTACAGAGCTATAGTTAGTAAACAATGTTCTGACATAGGCATTTTTATCTTCAAGATGTTTTAACTCAGTATGCAGAGCCAGTGATACAGCGTGTTCCACAGATCTATTTGTGGTTGACTGGAATGTTAAGGTTTATGTATTTCTTAACTAATTTTTCAAAGCATATCATTATTACTGAGGTAAAACAACAGGTCTATAGTCATTAAGACAGGATATAGGTGTTTTTTTGGGTACAGGCAAAATAAGGGTTTTCTTAAAGCACATAGGAACCACAGACAATGACAGATTAAAAATGTCTACAAAAACATACAATAGCTGACTAGAGCAGCTCTTAAGGACACGACATGGATACTGTTAAAAGAAAGAAAGAGCTGAGGAAAAAGGAACAGAGAGAAAGAAGAAAGAGTGCATATGAGGGAGACAGAGAAAGAGGTGGAGTGGAGTCATGAGGCTGCTGCCACGGTGTCTGATATTGCGGTTACAAAATGGATTGTTTCCAAGGCGACAGACAATTAAAGGCAACTGTTTTATCTCCATCAAACCTTATCCTTTACTACTGGAAATGATCAGTGGAGGAAACAGGACAGGCAAAACTGTCTCATGAAAATGCTAGACGTAAACTCCTAGAGATGACAGTGAGGGAGGGGGTCAAAAAGGTCCTCACCACACAGTGCTGACACGGTCCAACTCGAGACACACCTTGTTTTCAGTTTCATGTCAGGGTTATGAAACCAAACTTACAGTAACAGTCTACCAATGAAGAACACATTTTATATGCAAATCACGCTTGTTTCTGTTCTTACAAGCTCTACGGAAAGATTTACTCTTTCCTTCTTTGCCACCTGCATGCTCCTCCAGCGACCTTCAAATACTGTCAATCAAAGCAACTGCATAAGGGATTTAATTAAAATGAACCATGCACTCTTAAAATGTGACCTGCAGCTACATTTAAAGGTGGAGGAGAAAAAAAGAATCTAATCAAGTGCCTTTATGCCAAGGGCTCTTAAAATGCATGTCCTCTACGAGTCTATGGACTCCTTGTAGACATACATTTTTACTAATAAAGTCAAGTGGGTGATTAGAATGGCAGATACATGCACATTGTACAGGTAAGGTCTACCATACAATGTAAAAAGATGAAACCATGTTAAAGTAACTAATATATTGCCTCAAAAATGTATTTATTCCATCTGATTTTTATTTTATTTTAGATGTAATTTATTTTAGTTTGGCTTAGCTAATCTTGAGCTAAATTTGGACATATATTCTCTACAACTTCTCTAGAACAGTTCCCACAACACAACAATCCACCTCATATAATAATGTCTGAATCCTGTAGTGTTTTATCCACTTGTATCACCCCCAGGAAATGTGAGGCTCTCTATCATCTGAAACCTGGCTCACCCAGATTTCAGTATCAATATTGTGTGTCTGTAAGGCTCAAGAAAGTAAGGCTCAAAAGGCAATGGAGACAACTTAAATGACTCATGCATTACCTCACTGTGGACAGCTCATTCGATATTGACACTGATGCTCTTTTGGTGGCATGCCACAGAACAAAAGATACATTGTAAATGATATGATAGTACATTTGCTATGGCTCAACAAACACCTCTTAAGTGGGGAGGAATGGTCAGTGCAACAAAGAACTTTGGCCTACAGCAAATGAGCTGGGCAGATTGCAAATTATAGCCCCTTCATTACAGGATTGCAATCAGTCCATGGATCAATACATCCAGTAATCACCTGCTGTACAGAGAAAGGAGAGTGGAGAGGATTGAAGGTGGGAGCAATGTTCCTCTATTTACGCCTTGTGTCAATGGCCCCACAAAGAGGCAGAGATCCATAAATGTATCCACAAATTACCAACTCAGCTAACTAGATAGTGTCACAGGCTAGGTCAGTGCTAGACGTAAAGGGGGGAAATAGAGACAGCAGACACCTATAATAGAGAATTGCTATAGGAATTCTACATTAAAATGTATGATTTTTGTGATTCATGAAATATTATTATACGTCATTTCATGAAAAACTCATAATAGCAATAGCATAGTGGCACAATAGCATTGTTAATATTCTGGTCAAGTTCATTGCAAACATGGCAACCAACTAGGGGTCCTGTTACACCCGGTTCCGGAAAAAATAGGCGGGGTGACCAGTTGGGATAAAATAAAACACATTTGCCACGATGCAGCTTGGCATCATCTGGAAACATCTGGCATCATCTGCGTTAGCCAGTCAGGTGCACATTCCTCGACTAAGTACCTTGTGATGTGATTTTTGAGAGGAATGATGAAAAGATTGCAACCCTGATAACCTCCCAGAGTTGTAAATTCTTGTTTCATTTTTATGATCGTTTCTATGAGAGTTTTTGTTCAACACAGTGCTGTTTTTGACCTGCATGAGAGGCTCCATTCTCAGTAAAAAAGTCTGGGTCGGCTTCAAGTTGATTTGGAAGTCTGGGCCAGTTGAGTTTGATTCAGAATTGGCAAAATCAAGTATCTTTTTCAAAATCGATGCAAACCCTGTCAGTTTTGGTGGATATAACCTCTCTGTATACTGTGTAGTGTAGATCTGTCTGCTGAGAGTCTTTAGTTCTTTTCATTTCTTTCCTCCATTGTGGCATGCTTCATGAAAACAGCTGTGGATATAAAAGGGAAATGTTATGTGCGCCAGAGTTCTATATCACTGCCTAGGTATTGAGTTGGTGTGTTTGTCTGTTTGTTTACTTATGTGGTGTTTTTTGATTTTTATTTTTTTTTTGTTCCCGTGCATGTGCAAGGTCTTTAACACTGGCCAAACGTTTAATAAACAAACTGTTTTTCCCTGCAGTTCATTGGCCTTTGTCTGTGCCTCAGAGCTAGCACAGGACACTAGCCACTGTCTGTGGACCCAGCAGGCCTGTTTGATTCATGAAGCAGCATCAAAGCGTTCATATGCCCCGTACATCTCCCACTACTTTCTCTCATCTCATTGTTGAATCGTTTCACCAAAGCTGTCGGATACTCTCTCTGCAGGGTGGACGGCACTCGTCGGAAACTAATAGAGGGTGACTGTATATGCACATGCGGGTGTGTTGGTACGTGTGGGTGTGTATGAACAGTGAAGTAATGTGATGTGACGAGTGGATTTGCCAGCATGTGGTCATCTAGAGTTTGGATGCTTTCAAATGCACACACATACATACACTTGTGTTATTCCATTCTCTCTGTTCTAATTCGCCTAAAACTACCTAATTACTCCTGATATGTAATCCAATTGGCCAAAAAGCACTATGTTAAGGTTCATTATGCGTTGACTAATGCACCACACAAGTTTGGATGGAGCTATTCATGCAGCTCATCTTATTAAACCTGCTCTCTCTCCCAGTCTGAGTGGAATCCAATTTAATCACACATGCCACACTGTGCTTTTATTACAGTAATATCCACCAAAGACTACTACCCTAAAATGGCATTTTTGGGGCAGCATTGACAAACACAGATTGCATTTGTGTTCTCATGACATTTTATAACCATTTATGATGCTGTGTTTTTCCAGAATGGTGACACTTGTTACAAATATCAGTAGATCATAATTCATGACATCGCTATTGCTAGCTCGCAAGCTAGACAGCATACTAACTTACACAACCTGATGCTTATTCACTCGTGGCTCTGTGCTCAAGTTAAGCTATAGCAGCCTGTTAACACAGTATGTGTGTGTGGGTTGGACTGCACAATGGTCCAAGTCAATGGCATTGATTCTACACAGGTTGGAATTCCATCCTCTTCCTCTCTCCCTCCTCCCCTTCACTCTTTCACTGTGTATTTCATAGAAATGAAGTTCCCCTTTCAAGAACAATGATGTCGCAGAGAGCAAGCTGCTTGACACATCGACTGCAGCAAAGTCCTTAGCTATTGCCAGTGACATGATTGTGACAGAGGTGGCAGTGGAGGTTGAGGTCACTGAATCCATTTCGTGTATAAAAGTAGAAGGGAGACTGGAAAAGTGATTTCTTTAGGATGCGGTCTAAACTAAGTTGGATCTGGAGTGCTTGGAAAATGAGGTGATATTGCACTGATCCCTTGTTTGAAATGTCTAACTCAGCCAGCAAAAGCTATAACAGTACTATTTTTATCAGTAGATTCATGCCTGCTTTTCCTTCTTCTCTTTTGTACTTGCATCTTTACATTTTTTGAAACCATTGAACTTTTGAATCCGACGTGTAGGAGATGTAGCCTGAAGTGCAAGCACTACCAAAGGCTGCTAAAACCGGGTAGACGTGGGCAGATGATAAACATCGGGTTCCCTCATCACATCTGCTTATTCATGAAACAGTTGTTAGGTTATATTGCTCTGCCTAGACACGCGGAGTATCATTTTTGACCCCTAAAAATACCAAGTACTAAAGGTCTGCACCCCAATTGCATTGAAATCAAATACCAGAGGAACTCAACATTTAATTAATAATAAAGATGCTATTACGGGTGGCTAAATTTCAAATGAGTCATTTCAGTAATGTAGTCAGGGCCTTCTGTGAGGTTAATTGAGACCTTGACAGCACTCTAGTCTCTGCTGCGTGCTCGTGTGTCTTGTCTTACCTCTGGCTACAGCGTCGGCTCTTGGGCTTTATAGAGAGAGATTTGATCTGAGTGAAAAGCGTATACTGTTAGTGTGTATGTGTATGTAGTCACAAGAGTGCTACCATGGGAGCAAGAGGACAAGATAGAGATGTACAGTAGATGCAAGAAGAGAAACAGATGTATAGCGACAAGCACGTATTCATGGGAGCTGAAGTGGTCTCAGAGAAGGGAAAGAAAAGTCATTCTTTATATTAGTTTTTGTATCTTGAAAGCCGAGGCTGAAGTGATCTTCTTTTCTCTCCGGGGAAACTGGGAGGGAGGCTTTTCCAGTGTTCTGCATTGTAGAGGAGGATCACCAACTTCCTGGAGCATACAGGATATACAGAAAATGACTTAACTCAACTAGCAATATGAGATGGATCAGTGTCAATTTCTGGATAATACTGCAATGCATTACTGGCTGCTTAGTGTTGGTTTTTGCTACCTCTGCCTCTAAAGTCGAGAATAAAAACCATATGATTGTGTTAATTTTGAAATAATCCATTGAGGGACATTATTGGCATTGTGACCAAATTAACTAGTGCAACCGTGAAAACCGTCCCACCCGTCCTCTCCTGTCACTCCCTGATCCTCTCTAGCTTTATCTCTTCCTCTCAGCCTTCTGTTCATTAAACAGACATAAACAAAAGAAAGTTTTTTGTTTGCAGCTCGTGTCTCTCCGTTGCATGCGGCTCAGTCTCGCTGAGCTCATGGAAGCAATAACAAGCAGTTTGTTACCGTTAACAGCCCATACTTTGGGAGGGGGTCCAACTTAATACATAATTGAAAATGGTTGCTGTGGTCCATTTGCTACGCTTTTGTTCTTCCTACATCAGCAACGCAGGCACCGCCAGGAGGCTGCTCTTGGGGGATTTGCTATTTTTTCTCTGTCATTTTTCCCCTCCATCTCTTTCTCTCTCTCCTTTGATGCCTTTTTTTCGATGACAATTCACACTTCAGTTGAGATTGCTCTAAATTTCTATTTCAGCCAAAATGCTCTTTTAAGTAGCTGTCTCTCTGTCTGAATGCCATTCGTCCCTCAATTCCTCGTTTTTACCACCACATAAAATGTTTTCTTTTATGTGAGTGCATGCACCCATATTATGTGGCTATGTTTGTCTCAAAGTGAGCTCCATCATCCCTTTTAATGTTTCAGAAGTAGAGCAGTTAGAATGTCACTTAACACAGCACTCGCTCGGCCTCTCTTCTTGAATCACATTTCTTTTTTCATATAAAATCCGTAAAGCATTTATTTCTTAACTCAATGTTAATGAATTTGTGTGATCAACTTTTCCTTAAGTTGGCCATATTTAACAGTCCATGGTCATAAAAGGTCACATCTGTCAAATGGACACAGTATTATCCATCACCACTCTTCTCCTCTCACCTAAGATTGCTCCTGTGCGAACTCGCTTGCTCATGAGATTTGGCTTTCAATCTGCCAGTGGACCACCCCTCTGGCTAGCCTCAGCTTCTCTCCCTGGGGAAATGCACCAAGGTCTTGGACTGATTTTGTTGTAATGGAACTTGAGGATAAACTAGATTTGATGATCCATACTGGGACCTCTTGGAGGTTTGAGTTTGCGGCCCCCCCGTTTCAGACCTAAACCTCATTACCTGAGGCTGATTCTTCAATCTGGTCTCCCCAAGGAGACAGAGGTGGGCAGGGGCAAACGAACACAGGAAGTGGAGTGTCACTTCAGATCACAGCTCATGTTGGGAAACCAGTTGATTTGTATCACTGCGGCGCAGAGAAGATTTGTGCCAAAGAATATAACTATATAAATAAACTATATATACATATAATCACAAGAAACAGTATGGATTACTGAGTAGATGAATGCTAATTTTTCCCAGGCCCGCTGATGTAAATGTCCACACTTTGACTCGTGTGATTGAGGTGTCACTATTGTGAGTGTTGCTGCAGCTGTACTCTCTGTTCTGACAGCTGCAGGTGTTTGTTCAGTTCCTGACAGATGCACATTGTGTCCTCCTCCTGCTGCTGTTAGGCTGCTGTTAGACATGTGTCCATTGTACAAACTGGCTGTTTTGACTGGCAGTGTGTGAACAAAGCTCACTGCAGTGGAAGGAGGCCATGTGCTACAGAGTGACAGACAGTAGGAAAGTTGTCAAACACCTTTTCTTCACTTTCAAGTTTGGCTTTTTCGAGCTGCTCCTCTTGGCTCCACTTTGTCTGGTCTTGGCATTCATTCTTCTTCTGTTATTTTCTCTGCTGTTTCTCTTCCCCCCACCCTTTAATTCTAAAATCCCCTCCTCTCTAATTTCTATCCCAGCTGTTTGCTTTGCTCTGATGGAAGTAATTTTATTTCACACATGACACACTGCTGCTGCTGATTTACTCCAAAAATTACTCCATTGCACATGCATCATGCTGAAAGAATTGTATATGTTTCTTTAATGTGTTGTTAATTTATCCATAAACTAAAGCAAATGTTATTTTTGCCCTGTGAAGCTTTGATGATGAGAACATTTCTCGAGTCCATTAGAGTTGCAACAAGAATCAATATTTTAACATTGCAGTCCCTAACCACATCTAAATGGTTTCATCTCAAAATATTTGACCCGTGACATCTGGCACAGAGAAGTGATCACAATTAAGTGTTACATTAGTGTTAGTCCAGTGCTTTTTATTTATGTATGAAGAATACCAGTGTTTTAGGATTTACTCTGCTTAGAGGTGGGGTTTTAGACTTTTAATAGCAAAAAACAGCTTCTCTTTTTTTCAGAAAATGCTTTTTAAAATAGTTTCTTTTAAAATGATGTTCCTTTGTAAGGGAAACACCAGTGTTCCTTAATTCTATAGTAGTTAAACAAGCTTCGGCAGACTGATTTTATGATGTAATCCTGCATTCATATGAAATTCCTTTTAACTAATATCTCTTTTTTTTTCTTCTTCTGTTTTCACTTCCGCAGGTAAGGAAGAGTCAGTGGCCACCTTCAAGGGCAACGAGTTCTTCTGCTACGACCTGTCGCTGACACCCATCCAGAGCAGCACTGACGAGATCACGCTTTCCTTCCGCACGCTGCAACGCAACGGCCTCATGCTACACACCGGCAAGTCGGCTGACTACGTAAACCTTTCCTTGAAGAGCGGTGCTGTTTGGCTGGTCATCAACCTGGGCTCAGGGGCCTTTGAGGCCCTGGTGGAGCCTGTCAACGGCAAGTTCAACGACAACGCCTGGCATGACGTGCGCGTCACCCGCAACCTGCGCCAGGTAAACACTGCCCACGTAATCCAGGGCCACCGCAGTCGGAGTGGTGCCTCTGTCTGCTACCCACCTTTATCTTTGCTGCTTTATTTAACTCTTTTTTGCTGTCTCCATCTTTTTCTCTTATCTCTCTGTACATAGAGCACACAGGGAATGTTTGTCTCACCTTTCTTCTCTCTTCTCCTGATGCTTGCAGCCCACTTAAACAAAAGTTTATTTTTTTCCAGGTCGGCGTTGAACAGAAGGCAGGTGCCGGTTTTTGTTTTGTTTTGGGATTTTTCTTCATTTCTTTCTTTGCTTTATATTTTTTTCCAAAGAAACCAAAGATCCATGTCACCATCATATTCAAGGGTCATTTAAAGACAAAAGGTGAAAAGTAATCACAGACCTGATGAGAATAAAATACCTGTCATGGTGATTATAATTAACATGGATTGTAATGAAATCAAAGACAACTGTGCATATTTAAGGTGTTAGAGAGGGCATTGTTTCTGTGCTGTTAATGAAAAACTGATGAAAAAAGTGTTCTTCTCAGTATGTATGCACATAATGTACTAGGCTACACAAATGGAATGCACCCTAATTTATCAAAGGTGACAATGCACTTAAACCCTTTCTGAACAAATTACCCATCGCATCTTTACAAACCTTTAATCGTAGCTAATGGAAAACAAAAGAGCTCTAGCAAACTGAATGTCTATGCACATGTGTGTAAATTGGTGTGTGCCTGTGCATACCAGCTTGTCTCAACTACTTAATTTTTGCACAATGCACAGCAAAGCACTAAAGTACATGTACATACAGTACACTCTCTAGGTGCTGGGCTCTCTAGATGCACCGGGTCATCAATTGGCAGTTGCAGATACCAGCAGTGAGATACAATCAATTTCACTTTCACTTGCCGTGCTTACTACTTCACATTTTTTTTGGTAATTGTAATTGGAATGAATGGCTTGTCAGACCTAATAATGGGCATTGTAAGTGGCCCCCGAATGCAAAAAAGCCTGATGTGAATGCATTAACACAAAGATGGTGCATCAACTTCTTTTGTGTGCACCTGCAAAAACATCCCCTGAAAGTTGACAAAAAACAAGCAATTGTATCAAACTTCTGTACTTTTAGCCACTAAAGAAACTCCTCTCCACGCAAAATAGGACAACCTGAGAGAAAAGTGATTCTTAATGTGGACTAAGTGCTGTTAAATTATAGGGGGAAATTTCCATGCCAACCACACTCTGCAATTTCTGTCATGTTGCAATAATATTAATATATATTTGAGTGTGGTAACTTAGACGTGGAAATGGTCCAAGATTTGTGGAGCTGATGTTTTGTTAGCATATGCTGCACTTGCCTTAGGATAAGGGCAAAAATGATCATGTACTCGCAGACACACACACATACAGAGTCTGGGTCAAATATGTTCTCCTGTAGAAAATATGTGTGATCAGCAGAGTGAGACTAGCTTAATGAGTTTGGGAAGCCAACACAATTTTAAAGATTTACAGCTTGAGCCAACCCACCTACCACCAACTGCAACATAACGACCATTAGGCAAATGAGTAACACAGGCAGATACACACATGCTAGACTGAGGTCTGTCTGTCTGTCTGTCCATCCACTTGCCTGTCTGTCTGTATTAACATTTACAATAAAATTTGTTGCATTACATTTCTCATTTTCAGTCAATTCAGGGTAGTACCAATACTACCAGTTAATAAACTATACTTTTGCAACCTTATTAAATATAGGTTTGATCACAAATATAAAGTATTATTATAAAGCTTAACTAGAATTTAAATTTTAAAACAAGTGGGGGAAAAGTCTGCAAGTGATTAAATTTGTCATCCAAAGTTAAATCACTTCAGAATTTACATATAAAGTGTTGCTTCCTTGAAACTATCAGGAAAATCTATTGCTGTTTGGGTGATCTCATTTTACTCATAGAAAAGTTAAAACAAAAATAATGCAAGTTTGTCTTAAAAACAAAAAAAATATTATTGTAATATTAGTTAAATGAGTTGTCTTCTGCCCTGCAAGTTGTAGCTGAACAGATATGCATGAACCCTGTCCATGCCTTGAACTAGAACTAACCACCCACACCATCCTGTCCGGGTGATCTCCATTAACTCACATAACAGCTTGAATCCCCAGTGGATCATTGTAATTGACATAACAGGCAGCCTAAGTGTTAAAGAGCTCTCTAGATTTACACTGGACAATCCCACTGAGAGACACAAGGAGAGAGGTATTGATGACATTGACCACCTCTGACCCTGTGTTTACTCCCCGACTGATACCCAGCTAATCAATGAGCACTTGCATGCTTTGAGGTCTCATAGAAAACACATGCATTTACACAGTTACACACATCAGAGAAATTTGAAATTCAGACGCATTGCCTTTGCATTCATATGTTCACACAGTTGTTGAGAAACACCTCAGGATGACACCTGAGAAACACTTAAATGTGTGTGGGAAGTGTTTTCTTTACATTAACAATTACCAACTACCATTTCCAGTCTGTGAAGCAATTAACTATTAGGCTTTAGTTTGACAAATATGAAGGTAAAGATCTCAACAATAACCAATAATAACATATGAGCTGGTGCACAGTGCAAAAAAGAAGCACATGCATATTTCATGCAGCATATTTCAAAACTCATATTTAGTCAAAATATATGAATGAGAATCTGAAAGAAAAACAATCCGATTTGTTCCTTAGCAGGATCTTCTCAATCGTAACACACAGTGTCCATAATAGCAGCATGGCAGTGTGAGTTGTGTACTCTGACAAAAAAGGAAACTGAAGAAACACCATCAATCTGTATACCGTCTGTTTTACAGAACCATGGGAGAAATATGACAATTTATAGCATATACAGGATATGTACATGGAACACATTTCAATGCAGTGCTGTCCAGTACTAAGACATTACAAACTATTGCTTCCCAGAAAGTTGTTGAATCAACACTTCATTAATAGTCTAATACATATTGACCATTATAAGGCTTGCAAAGATTGTATTTATAGCAGGCCTGTTCATTTGCATTATGGTTTATATTTCACAAAAATGGCTTTCTCTCTAAAATAGCCCCCCCCTCCCCATATATTGTTTTGTGTATGACATATTTTCAGATTATGTGTGGCCATACACAATTAAAATTGACAAATATGAATTGCAGACAGTTGTCCAACAACATGCACGCCTTGCCCTTCCTACTGCGGTTGGCGGGGTTTAGATTCTAAAAATACTGTTAATTAAGTCAATTTATCTTTAAATAGAATTGTGAATGTAAACAGCGCACCCACACAAACACATCATTATTGTTCTCCACTGCTCCTCACATTAGGGTTAACATGATATCTCATGCTAAAGATTGCCTGCAGTCTACAACAAAAGCATTACATTCCAACTGAGGTTATTGTACAGTCCTTGTGGTCTCAAAAGTCTCATCCACTCTCTGTCTGGTGTTTATAATGGCTCGTGCAACGTCACGCATATCTACTGCTGCATCAGTAAGCTCCAAAATAAGTAAAGCCTGTGAGCTTTCTCAAGCCTTTTTCTCTCTCTGACTCTCTCTCCCTCTGTATGTGTATATTCACCGTCTTTCTCCACAAAACCTATGAATTTGTCAGCTTTGTGCGGGATTAAAATGAAGCAGACAGAATTAGGTGAGGTGATAGGGACTCTCCACCGAGAGAGGAGAGAAATGAGAGGGGGTTGGGGAGGAAAAAGGGTATGTTATGTGCTTAACAAATGATCACAGGTGCAGAGCTCCCCTTGGTGGCATCTGACAGTATTGCAAGTGTGGATGTAGTATATGTTTGAGGAGTTTGGCTAATCCCTTTGGTGTACTGTTGATAGGCAGGCAAGGACACTTGCGTTGACCTCTCATCAGTGCAAGTCTCTCCCCTACAATACACACACAATCCACCCATCCCTCCCCACCTAACGCATACTACAGTTAGCATAAGCAGTAAGCCATCTTTCCCTCTTTATCCCTCCCTCTTCTCTCCCTGACATGATAATGTACCATCATGAAAATATTGTAGACTTCAGCATTGGTGACCACCCTTGACCTAACTCTCCCTCAGGGTCACACACACTGTCTAAACACACTGCAGAAAAAGGAAGGGCAAAGACAGAGATACAAGCCCTCATATCTGGGTGTCTTGGGAAACTATAGATATATCTGAAACACTGCACCAAAACAGAGCACAGTGTGAAAATAGGTCAAATATGAAGTGTGCAAGGACAACGACTCTAGTCAGCATACATCTACTGTAGCAGTAATGGCCCTTCTCTTAATGTATGCACAATGCATAGTTGAAATAAAAACTGCTCATTGTCTACTGTACTGTATCTTCCATGGGTATTGATTTTCTGATTTTTTTTTTTTTTTTTTCAAATCCCACTTTTGATTTTCCCAGAAACCCTGCCAACACATGAACTAATCCACATACTGCTGTATTCTTGCAGGGATACCTTATCACATTTACAACTGGAAAAATCAGCCACAATTCAATAGAAATAGCTTCGACAGAAACTAAAACCACTGGCGCCTGTGTTATTATGTTCATACCCATTACTTTCATTACAGTAACTCAAAGTCAATCAATCGGTTTGCATGTATTGCAGACTAGCAGTAATACAAGTGCAGATCAGTCAGTGTCTGATGTTGAGTGGGACTGATGAATATTTAGTGGCTAATGTATTGCCTTTGAACTTAAGATTTACACACATGTTCAGGTATCAGCAGTGACACAGGAGTATCGAATGAAAGAACAGGAGTCAGCTGATTCAATTCATCAACTTTCACTCCTGTCACATACTCATTATTTCCATAGCTTTGCAATTTAAACCAGCAAATAGAGCAAGTAACTATTTCTGTAACCCAACTTAATTATGATTACACACTAATGTGAATTTACTATTGTGGTTTGTATTCCTGTAGTCAAGCTATTGTCAGGAATTAATATGCCAGTCCAAGTAACACAGTTGATTGCACTCAAAGTTTGTCAGCTTTTACCTTATTTAGTAGTTCTGTTGGTTTGAAATTCAGTTGCTGCTGCTCTTTTTATGAGGATACAAAAGCGGTAGGCAAGATGTTCTCTTTAGACATAGTAAATGGAGAAGCCATTGTAGAAATAAAAGCAGTGCACTGTGCATAAACTATACAGTACACTACCGCATAATGTAAAAGATTAGTAAAAGAATCGCCTGCAGTGTATGACAGGAATGTTTCACTCAGCAGCTCTATAGTTGACTGTAGTGTAGCTTTTGTGGTGGTATTTGTAGGACTCATTCACTTACCTCAAAGATATTGTCAATGTTTTGGTTTTTGTCCGTGGTTTATTGAGATTATAGCAATGCCAGGAAAAATGGGGAATGTCATGCTTTCGATCTAATGGGAAGATAGGAATACAGAAATACAGTAATCTATATACTAATGTATTCTTGGAGGGCCCGCTTCCCATGTTGATGATCACTGCAACAATCAGAAAGGCCTCACATCTCAACGTTCTGTCTGTATACTTAGCAGGCATTTGGGTACCACAGGACACTGTAGGCAGCCAGAGGAAACATGAGACACATAACGCTATGGGAAAGGGAATGTGTGCTTGTGTGTCTGTATTTTTGTGTGTTCATCAGAAGTAGAGAGTGTAAGAAAATGATTGTGTTCACTACACAGAGTGGGAAATGAAGTTTAGTGCTGCTGTCTGAGAGAGGAGTATCTGAGCAGTGGGAGCATGGAGAGAGCACTGGGAGAGAGACAACAGTTTGTTCTCTTCTAAGAGAAAGAGAACAGAAGCGAGCTTTCTTTTAATTCCCCAATGTGACTTTACAACCGAAAGATTCAACATCCCAATGTGTCACAGAACTGGGCCAGTAGCTTTGCCAGCATCTAGAGAGAGAGTCCTTTGAACTCAATATATCTTTTTCTGTGAGCACAATTTTTCTTTCTGTATCACCGTCACCCTTTCCTCCCTTTTATACTCTCACCTACAGTATCGTTGGTCCTTCTCTTGTCTCTGACTGTCGGTCTCTTTCAGTCTACCTTGATGTTCTTTAAGTCCCTCCACTCATACACATCTCTTTTCCATATAATTGGACCTTGGGTGGACCTATTGGATTAATGCATGGATCAAACAGATTTGCTCATGTTCTTAAAGTGCTGAATGTAGATCCCTGAGGTTCAACTGCCGGCCCTTGGTTCAGCTCGAGCAGGCGAGCTTTGATCTGCATTAGGATCGAGTTCAGCAAAGGCCGCATTGAGAATGATAATCTGTTCCACATAGGCAGCAACCGCTATGAACTGTATCAGAATCCAGTGAGGTATTGCAACTTTGAGTAAGTGGATTTCTTTTATTTACTTTTGGACTAAAGAGCCTTAAAAATCCATAGAGTAAGGCAGATAGAGACGTTTGTTTTGCTGTATGCCGGATTGACATAACACACTATAGTGATTCAGCCTACTGGAAAACCTTCATATCGGCTGTTCTACAATCCCCTGCTATACAGGAAGTGTTGTCTTTTACCTATCTAGCAGCAGCAGAAGGGCTTTACTTTCTTTGAATAAACACGTTAGCAGTAACAATAGCATCATTGCTATAACACAAAGAGAAAAAATAAACACTACTCTTCTCTTCATTTTTTGCTGTTTTAATTACTCCTACTACTAAAATGCATCATAAAAAAGTTACTTTCAAAGTTAGGGTCATTGTCAATCCACAGGCGCGTGTGGCTGTTTATGATTGTGAGGCTCAAGCACACCCTCATAGTCAATAATAGATCATAAAACTTTACACACACAAACTTTACAAGCAGCGAGACAACATTACATAAAAACCAATAAGGCAAACATAGTTATTCAGTTGAGCACACACACAGACTACACTTCTTCTAGCCACCATGCATGTCCTCCATACATAATAAAAACTGGTGCTATGTATTCACATTCAAAATACAACATTTTCTCATGCCATTCTCACATATGCCCTTTCATCCATACTACTGTATGGGTGTTATAAAAAGAAACCAAGTTAAGGGATGGAAAACCTATGGAAAAAATTGACTTTCCACCCAAAAAATTATGGTTTACTTTTAAAATTAAACACTTGCAGCGCAGTTGCTGTCATGACTGAAAAATCAGGGAGAATAGTGGCCATTTATTAGTGTTGTAAGTTCTGCATGCTGTGCAATCTTCTAAAAGCTTCATCTCATTTGAAAATAATGTGTATGTTGTATAATGTTAAACCCTTCAATCATCATTCAGTCCCTGATATGTTGTAATCCCAGTTACTAAGACATCACGATATTTAAGAGTAATGTTTTAATCATGGACTGTATGAAAATAATGGACATACCCACTGGACATCACCCATTGGTTTGTGGACTCACGTTTTGAAGCCTTGAGTCTGGCATTTTGACTATCACCATCTTGGATATTTGGAGCCATAAGTGATGAGAAGTGACCATATTTGGACGAGAGGTCGGAGCTGACCTGCTAGCTTGGTTAGCACGGTGCATCGGTTATGGTTAACTGATAATGCTATTGCCAATGTTAATTTTCGCTAGCGAAAATTGGACGTAAAACTGTTAAACACACAATATGTAATTTCAGCCGCTAGGGGTCTCGCAATCAAAACAATAACAAAAGATGGAATGTGTTGACATTGTTAAGTAGTGTGGGATCATGAGAGTAGTTGTCTTCATTGTTAAACAACTAACTTCTTCAGGTTTGGATTACTCCAGTGTTTGTCATTTAGGATGTTTTTACCGGGAGTTGATCTATCTGCAGAGGTCTCCTCCTCTCCAAAACAGACAGACCCGGTGATTAAAACAGGCAAAAACACTGAATAAAGCAGTTTCACGTGAAAAATCAGTGTTTCTCTGACTCTGTTCAGCGGGTACAGGACGTCCATTAGGGGCTGCCAGCTGTGCTGCTGCTAACGTTTGCTCACCTTGTTTCTCTGATAACTTAAGATCCAGATGTTCAGCAGGTTTTTAGCGGGAGCTGAATTATCCACAGAGGTCTCCTCCCTCAAAAACAAATATACACAGGGATTAAAACTGGTAAAAATACTGAATAAAGCTATTTCACGTAAAAACAAAAAAACAGTGTTTCTCCGCCAATGTTCAGCGAGTACCAGACTTCTGGGAAGGGCTGCTAGGTGAGCTGCTGCTAACGTTTGCCCAGTTTTTTTCTCTGATAACTTATATCCAGACGTTTGATGACTAAAATCCTTCATCCAGTTAAAAGATATAGTTAAAAATGACCAAGATCTAAAAAGTTTATCATAAAAATGTGGCTTAAAACTGAACAAAAGTCAATTTATTACAGTGTCTGTCAAACAAACACAACGCCGACATATTATCTTGTATCCATATACTGTACTCTTTGGTAGACGCCATTGTGGCTGTTTGCCACAATGGCGTCTACACCTACAAGATTTATTATCTTGTAGGTGTATATTCTATGGTAGATGCAATTGTAGCGGACAAACACAACACCAACGCATGCATCTTGTGCACGTATACTCTAGAGGGGTATGATGCCATTGACAGGTGACCAAATGAAACGGACTGTTACCTTGATTAAAATTACAGATTTCTCTGGGTTTGAAAATTGTTGGAAACATTTGGGATAATGTAAGTACACAACTCAACAAAATATATAACACAAGTCTAGTTGTTTTTAGACATTATAATGCGAAATAGTTACATATTACAGCTTTAAAACAAAATGCACATACTGGAAAAACTGAACAGCCTACTCCTTAGACGGTCTTTTAGTACAACCAAATATTGAACAAGACTTTTTTAGATTCATTCAACTTTCATGAACTGAAAACAAACTGAATAGTGACAGCTACAGCTACATCTATTCTCTGAATCCGGGGTTATGCCATGGTTATGTTACCTAACCAATATTGTTGCCATGGTAGCAACTTGTCAATCACAACATAGCCACACCCTAAAACATACCCTGCTTTATTGTCCCATTTAAATTAAATGGGACCATAATTTACAAAATGAACATCATACTGTATTGAAGACGACTTGAAACTAGCAATCGAGTCCATAAACTCATTAGGAAAGTGTTTACTGAGGTAATAAATCAAGAGAGAAGTAGGGTCCTTTTCTCATAGCTTTCCATATAATCAGACTTCTTTTTGGAGCCAGTGGAGTCGCCCCCTGCTGACCATCAGAGAGAATGCAGGTTTAAGTCAATTCCGCATTGGCATCACTTTTCAGACCCGGAACTACCCGCTTGGTTTTAACTGGCAGGGCATGAGGGGAAAACAATCACATTTATTTCAGATGAGCCCAACCCCTTCAATCAATACTAGCAGATGTCTGGACACCCCCCTTCTCATTGTTGTCCTTTCTATATCTACCTCTCTCACTTGTTTTCCATTCATTTCTGTAAGGCATGATCAACTGCAATTACCTTGCCTCCTCCTCCTCCTCCATCCTTCCTCTCCCTCCCCTCTCATCCAACTTTCCTCCAAGAGGCAGCTAGAATTCCTAAGGGAGAGCCAATCAATCCCTCTGTTGCTCCTCTTCCCCTCCCTCCCTCTCTTATTTTCACTCTGTCTCTCTCGTCCATTCTTTCCAGCAATTTGTCACTTAGCAACAGTGTCTGCTATGCTGATGGGTAGTGAATCGTCCCTGGCTGCAGTACTCCAGCAGTTGCATTAACCCTTTCCCCACAACTAAGTCCTACAGAGAAGCACTATGATATTACTGATAAAAGAATGACTGAAACATCCTTTTTAGTGGGAAACAGCATTTTGAAACCCTCTTTCCTTGGTCCTCTGAACCTGCTATGTACTTACATGCAAGTGCAAAAAAAGACAAAAAGTAATTCTGTTAAACTATTGGGCAAATCAAGTTAATGAGTGACTGGTTACTCCAGTAATTTTACTCTGGAAACCAAGGTTTACATGTAATAGCCACCCCACACTTACACCTTGTGGATTAGTTCACATGTTAGCATCTCAATAAGGTCAGAACAATTTGTTTAGCATAATGACAGATTGAACCTCTTGTAGCCGAATTGAAAATGCAATTTAGAGTGCTCATCTGTGCCAACACATACAGCACACACTTTTACATTGGTGATAGGAATTGCTATTCAAGGCAGGCAGGAGTAGTGGATTTGTTTGATGTACATAATGACATGCTAACACCTCTGTAATCCGCTCTGTTTACTGCCAATGACATTTTAAGTATTCCTAATGTGCTCCAGCCGTGCTGAGAGGAGATGGGGGGGGGGGCACAGTTGGTGTGCGGGTGGATGCATGTTGGGAATTTTCCCCCGTTTCTTTCCCCATGCTGATCAGAGGTCAACACCTAAAGCACAGCTTCTGCCTGTACATTGCCCAAACTGCAAACACCTCATGCTATGAAACAATGGCACAACTGTTTGATACCAACACTAAGCGGTTCTGTGCATTTGAGGAAAAAAAGTTAATTTGCATCACATTTACACTTCATTAGCATATCCGCCTGCATTCCCACATTCACTCATTCATCAGCCTCATTTGCCACTACCTGCACAAGCACTTTCATGTTTATTCATCCTTCTGTCTCACAGACCTATAATCAGATAACAAATCTAAGCACCATTAGCACATTCAAACAGGTGGGAACAGGTCATAAAATGTTGCTGAGACAGAAACTGGTAAGAGATCGAGAAAGAGATTAAGGGACAACACAAGACCTGTGAACAGTGTGAAAGACTTTGGAAGAGAATAAGGAAAGGAGGTAGTAGAAGAAATAACACAAAGTCCCCATGAAATTAAGTATTTTTAATTCAATTTAATTGAAAAAGACCTTGCAATCTTGCTTCACCTTTATTGTTTATCTTTTTTTTCTCACTTTAAATAATTGGTTGGATTCTACAAAATTCCCTTGTTGTTTTTTTGTTGTTGTTGTTTTGTTTTTGTTTTGTTTTTTTCTTATATACCACAGCCAAGAAGGCATAAAGGAGACGCAGATCTCCACCAGGTGTGTCTGGGGGCATGTATAGTCTCAGCTTTCTTTAAGATGCATAGAATATTGTAATGGTGTTGTAACTGAGCATCCTCCTGGGTTCGCCTAAATGTATAAACTTAATAAGGAAACAGTAAACGCGATGATAAGTCCAATCTTCTCAATTTAAACATTATTTATTTAGGACATTTTGTTGTAACACACCACACAAAATAAAACCCCTCTTTACCTCCCTCTCCCCGCCCAAACAAAGAAGAGTTGAATCCCACTCACTTGCCCCTCCTGGCTCCCTTACAGTCAAAATGGTATACCTAACTCTAGTTGTTGCGTATAAAACGCGCCATAAAATAGGTTTTTCAACAGTTGTGAATCACTGCACCTACAAGAGGTCCTTGAGCATACATTCATAAATGTGCACAAAAAATATTAGGCTGACGGGTCCAGTAGTATGCAAGATTAGCTGTCGACAGATACACACACGGACACACATGACCAAATGCATAATCTCCTCCAGGCTTACACCTGATGGAGATAAAAAATAGTCCAACATAATGTCACATTGTTTACTTCACACAATGAAGGTACAGTGAATTCAACTGAAGAATGTACCGGTAAGCTTCTCCTTAAAAAAGCGGTTGATCAATATAAATCTTGTAATTTAGGATTGTATAGCCATATCCCGATGAGTTGTTACGGTAGCTCAGTAGCCAGTTTACAAAGAGAGATGCAGCCATTCAGTCAGAGACAGGGATGATAGGAAGAAAAAGAGAGTTATGACCATCCGCATTGCCATACACAATATCTTCGACTGCAATTTTCATGCACACACACACACCTACACAGAAGCGCACACTCTCACACACTGTTTGTTTGCAGACTTCTCCCCACCGTAATTGCAGTGACATTTATATTTGCACCTGAAGCCTGTCTGCCAGTTTCCATTACTTGGAGCTAGACTTAGAGAGAGGCAGACTAGAGTGAATGCCAGATGATTGGAATGAATGCAGAATCAAATGTACCTGAAAGAGCTATTCTGAATCAAAGCCCTGCTCCTCTCTATCTGACAGGGTCACCCACAGAGTGTCTGTGTTACAGAGAAACACCCAATATACCACAGAGGCATAAATACCCAGCAAGGCACATAAATGTACTGTATATAATATGGATGCTCAACTTTATACAGCCAAAAGATTTAGATTATACTTAATATGTTTAAACGCATACCGAATTTTCATGTGTGAAATTTTCACCTAATGACAAATGGCACCCATTCCCTCCCCTCCCACCCCATAATACTATTCCACAATATCACTTTTATCACTTATTTCTAAAGGCTCCAATTGGAAATTTATGAGAGAACAATCATCAGTCATAGAACTTTCTCAGTTACAATGATAAATCTATCTGGACTGGGAATCTTGGCTCCGCTGCACAATCCATTGATCATTTTCACAGCTTTGTCATTAAATATTTATTCAGCTTATTCACTGGTGGCCACAGTTCAGTAAGGTCCACCGTGACGACTGTGTAAAAGATCAGCAACTCAACAAAAAACATAATTTTACATCTCATTCAACTCTGGTTGGCATTCTGCGTGTCATTATCTTCATGTTGACAGAGGTATGTCAACCCTGTCACCTGTCTGTGAAATGTACAGCTACAAAACGCAGATTGTGAATTACCATGTGAACAGTATGAAGATTAGCTAATTTCTCCTCCTTCCCTACCCCATTCCCCAATATTTAATACATGAAGGTTTTCTAGCCCAGGGGGTCCTTTGAGACGGATGCAACACAAAGTTGTTAGTCTGGGCCCGTGGTTGTTTACATGACTGGGAGTTTTATCCTCCATTAGCAGACATCGGCATTCACAGCCTTCGTTTTCCCACATGGGTCAATTACAGAGAGGGTGATGGGCTGTCACAGCATGGGCTCCAGGCATGTTAGGTTTAAGGCTTGAAACAAGCGCAGTGCATGGGAGAGGAAATTTACTGTATGAGTAAAATTAGTGGTACGGAAAGGGCTGAGTCTGTCTATTTTGGATACTTATGCATTCCGACTCCCTCTTGTGTACTGTAGTTGTTTATCTCCAAAATCCCTTGCTAGATTTTTTTTTGGTGCTCTCAGTTGTTGTCAGCTCACTGTATTTTCTCAGCACTATACTTTCCTCCTTTCTGAGGAGAACAATTTGGCACTCCTGGGATACTTTTAGAGACCTCATTTACACTTAGTCACTTCATGCATCTTGGGCAGATCGGATAGATATCCAATCTCAAAAAAGCCAAGTGCAAATGCATCCAAGAAGCATTCAAGATTGATTGAAATATAGCCAGAAATACAGTATAGCCAAATGTTAAGGAGGTGTAAATGCATCCATCTGTCTAAGACTACTCCTCCCAACTGTAACTGCGTCAGCAAACAAGAAATAGCCTCTCACAGGGTCTGTCCTGTCTTGTTTTCCTTGTAATAATGGCCAAGTTACACTGAAATTAGCTGCCATTCTCTCTGTCTCATTAAAGCAACAGGAAAACATGCCATGTGTCTGATCAGGATTGAGGGAGCATTGATCATCATGAGTGAGGGAGCGGCATGAGTGAGAGCCTGAGAAGAAGATAAAACTTTTGTCTCGCTTGTAGTTCATAAATAATTTTCTTGTGTTAGATTATGGATAATTGTTTGCTAGTTAGTATGTTAATTGGTATAACTTAACTGGTAAAATGCTGTTATTTTGCAAGTTATTGTACTTGTAGTGTTCAGCTTCAGGTGTATTACTACCGCCTTCTGGACTGACCCTGATTTACAGGTAGCCTGGAAAAACCAAAACATATTGCAATCAGATTTGGGATCTAGCCAACAGATATAGATATATGTTTCTAAGTGTAAAAAGAAAGTGTCTAAATTTAATCTGGAGTTTTTTTTGGATAGGAAACACTTGAAATGACAAGTGTAAATGGAGCCAAAGTGGGACAAGGATGGATTCCTCTCATATGGTCTGCTATTGCAGAAGTCACCGTGGATTTCCCTCTATACATGCTGCAGTAGTACTGCAAGCACTTCCTTCTTGTGCATCTTGGAGCAGAACAAAATTGGAAAATCATGACTGAAACCCTTTAAACCAACTGGTTACCATACCATTCTGTCAACCCTTTGATAACAAAAATAGAACAAAAGTTTAATTTTCTGCACAATTGATCTTGACAATGGAGCACCAGTTCAGCAATGCTTACAGTTCTCAAGCCTGCAGTAGAATGTCTGATTTGTGTAATAGCTACGCCTCTTCTACACATCTACTTTCACACACAGTTTCAATGGCTCATTTTGCTTCACTTTCTAGTCTAGGAGTTTATTCATTTAACACTTAAACTTCTTACTCTTCAAATTATGAACTCAGTCCAACTGCCTATGCAGACTTTATTTTAAGGGAAAGCTTGGGTAACTTAAAACTCTACACTAGACAGCATAATGTAGTTAATTTCCATAATTTAATCTAATTTCCAGTGGCCCAGTATGGTGAATCAAGACACCACTATAGATGAGACAAACAACTCAGCATCTTGAAATGCAAGTCAATGTGACAATAAAACAGTGAGTACAAATTGAGTTACTAATTCACTGAATTCAGGTTATACATACACAGATTCCAATTTATGATCTGTGCAGCTCTTTTATTTATTTATCTGGTCGACATCATATCCATTTATCGACTTGTCTTGACCCTGTAGACTTAACCTTTACCTGAGAAAGGTTTGGAAAAATAGATTTTTTGGGTGTACTGCTTACTGAAAGAAGCACATGTTACACGTGTATGTGCACTTTTAGAGGCCTATGCAGATACCATGCATACCAAAGTCAAAATGTAATCTTTTCCTTCATTTCCGCCACCCATGTTTTCACTCCACTCACCACCATTACTTTATCATGTAATTTCAAAGATCATCAGCAATTTTAAGAATACATTTTTTCACAACTATACTAGGGCTGTTCTGTCAAAGAACTGATAGAGAGATAAGTTCAAAATCCAGACATCAAATGTTTGAAAGGGATCTAAAACCTGCAGAATTCAAAATGTTGCTCTTAATAACCTCTAATTTTTTTCCCTTTCTGTATCACAGACTATCTTTCAATGAGTTTTGAAAAGCCCACAGTCATTGTCACCTTTGTAGGGGTACATTTGTCTAACTTAATAAACCATTGTCAGGCTCGAAGTCGTTGAGCTCCTTATTATATCCGGTCTTGTATCAGTGATATATCAGCTGTTGTTTTATGAAAGCTCAGGGAAATGGGAGTGCAGAGTGGTGTGGATATGCAAATTCACACCCACCATTGAATCTTATTTACCTAATTAATGGATTAAGAGGAGTCATTAGACAAAGTGGGTAAATGGTGACTGCACTTTAGCATGACCCTTGATCAAAGAGTGGGCATGCATGAAGCTTCACATCCCCCCGCTAGTCCCATGTTGAGGACTTTGTTTATGGTTGCCACTCAGCTCCCACACAGATGGCATGGACACATAGTAATCCATCCCACATACAAACAGACCCACAGTACTGTACCTACTGTACATACAACAGGGGCAGATTCACACACATACACATGGTTGTAGACAAACATACAGGTATAACTGTTCAACCAAATTTGCTTTCCTATACTTTATGTTGTGGAGGCCATTGCCATCTATTGTATATATCTCAACAGCTTGACTTACAGCTTTGTATTTATTGCTTCATATTTCACATTGTTGCATTTACAGTGGGCTAGGCAAGGTAATTACTCAATGTAAAATCTGATTTGTCTCAACAGCCTAAATGACAAATTTCAACAGAGAAAACCGTTCTATTCCCAACAAGTGGGACCCCATAGATTCACCCTTTTTGCCCAAAGTCTGTGTGCCAGATATGATCACCAGCAGCTGACAGTTTCAACTTTCAGATCAAGATATAAGATGTCCTCTAGATGTCCACTCCGTCCTGAGGGAAAGCTCAGGACAGATCTCATTGTTTGATCTTGCCTCTCTTACCTCACTGTGATTTGCCAACTTGCCACATGCGTATAAAGCTGGGACATGAGATGGTATTTTAAGATGGAAAGTGTACATATTAATGTTCTTCTGCACATTGGCAACAAAGCTCTAAATAATACAGACCTTTAAAAAAAGACAGGAAATAATTGAATTTACAGGTGTAAGACATAACATGTAAAACATGGTTTCTTATTTGTTGATTTTATTTATTTCCATTTCACATTCTATTTTGCATGTTTATCTCTCCCAAAGGGTTGCAAACACTGCTACTTACTTTGGAAATGGCTTACATGATTAAATGAAGATTTCTCTCTTTTTCAGGATGCTGTTGATACCAGAATCCTTAATAAAATGTCTCTCTCTTCCTTTCTTTCCCTTCCTATCCTTGAGTCTTTCTTTCTCTCACTCTCAAGAATATGCAAAATCAATTCTGTCGGCCCCTGATTATTTCATATCACTGCTTTTAACACTGGAAGTGCACTGTAGTTTTAACCATAACCTGATAGCCAACTTGAGCTGATATGTGTCCATTTTTAATATGCAATACTTTCTTTTTGGTTTTCTCCTGCATATATCACATTCGACCATTATTGAGAACTTGGAGAAATTTTGCCTAGGGATTTGCACATTTTGAGTCTGATTGGATCAAAACCCAGTCCTAGAACATCGGAAGAACATCATTTTGAAATGGAGTAGACCCAACCGCCAGCCGAGCCCACTGTCCAGATTAGCCTGTCAGAGTGAATACTAATACTTATGTACTTTTCCCTCATTCCCTTCCTCGCTCAAAACAAACATCCCCATCAAAACTACCCAAAACCCCTCTGTGGAAGTTGATTTGCTAACTCTTGTCTCTTTTACTAACAAGCTTCAGAATTCTTCCAATTTGATTCTTTTCATTGGTGAATTTTTTTTTTCCTTACCTTTTATGATTTCAACGACTAACACTGTGTCATCACGGAATGTGAACCATCTGTTGTTTTCTCTACTTAACTTACGACTTACATACTAACAAATGTATTGTTATCCTTCTATCAATTTTGTTCTTTTATATTTTTTTGTAGACGTCCCTAAACTAAAGTTTTACAGTTGCTTTCTTTATTTCTTTATTTGGATGTTTTACTACATAGCTGTAGGAAAAAGATACATTCTTTTAAATTATATTTACTATAACATTGAATTTTTGCTCAGAATCTGATCGCCTATTGAGAAGAGAAGTTGGTTTTGCACAAGGCGATTTTTCTTTTCTTCTTTCTCCACCTTTTTGGGGTTGAGGTGTGTTTTCTTGAGTTTAAGGTTTGTCATTATTTTTTTCTTTCTCCTCCCCCTGTTTTCTCCTGAAGCACGCAGGCATTGGACACGCTATGGTAAACAAACTGCATTATATGGTAGATATCATTCTAATTGTCTTATACTTTGGTTTGCCCTGGGTTTTCCGTTACCTCTTTCTATTCTGTTTGCTTTACTGAAAGTACAATCCGCCATCAATTCCAAGGTAGCTGAAAAACTCCACCTCTCTGTTTTTCTTTTAGCCCTCTCTATATATGTTATTGCTTTTTTATTGCCATCCAGTTCTCCCCCTCCTGAAAAGAATTAATGTATTCATCCAAAGAGGTCTGCCCAAAAAATATATAACTTAAATTTTAAGATTTTATTTTTTTGCTGTTTATCTTCCTCCTCTTTTAGTTTATTTTTATTTGTTATTTTACTCCAAACACTATCCGTATGAAGAAATAAAGAATTATAATGCAAGATATCTCTCAATTGAGTACTTTACTTTTTTTATGTTTCCTTCTGATTTTTTTTTCTTAGAAAAACCCTATAAAGTGAGCGTACACAGCAGATTTCTCAAGCAGACAAATACCCTCTATGGCAACTCCAGTGAGGGGAAGTAAAAAGAGAGAGCTCATCATTAATTTTCCCAACTTTTCAACAACATGAGAGCAATGGCACCGTGGTGGCCATCTTGCTGTGTGTCCTCAGATGGACCTGTGCCTGTTACAGAGCAACTTGTTATCTAGGCTTGCTGTCCTATGGTTTATGGAGTCATGAAGAGTATTTACAGCTCCTGATTTAGTGGACAAAGCCTTCACTGTAAAGTAGGCCTCAAATGAGGCCTTGATCCCATTAGTGGCCTTAGGCTGATTTATGATCAATATGGAGCTGTTCCCAGACCTGTGTACCCTCTTGTACACACACATGTACACACTTATGAAAGTGCTTTAATGTGGTAATAGTCCCCTGAACTCGGGTGCAGAAATGAGCATAAAAGATCATTATTGAAAATAAAACAGCAATTACACCTTTATTAAACTAAAAAAACTACAAAAGAGGAAGTTTTCCAAAATAGGTTGCAGACGTGTATGTTGTAAAAATTATGATTTTTTAAAATAATACCTACAACACAATAGTGGGATCTTATTTTAAAAACTGTTATCAGGCTGAATCTGTTACAGTGCTACCAATGTACACTGGTAGACCACGCTTAGTGTGTAGTTGTGGTCAGTCTTACTTGCTTTCACTGGACTTTCCAATCAATAAATGAAGCTCTCTGCCCATTGCTGCAGACCATAAAGGGAACTGCCTGGAAAAAGCTGAACTGTGTGCGATCGACCCCTCATTAACACTAACACTAACTTATATTTCTTATACTTTACTGGCCTCACCTCTTGCATGACGAGACTTGACCCCCCCCCTAATCTTTTTTTGTTGTTTTTGATATACAGATTGCATTGAGTATATATGCATATGTATATATCATGGCTAACATATATACATACATATATCAATTGTCCTAATATAATCAATATGGCCATAAAACATGTTAGCCGCACCCTCTTGTTGTTTTATTTCTTTATTTTACTTCATTTCCTTTTTTACTTTTATAAGTTTAACTTCAAAATTAACTTACTAAAATGAATAATGACCTCACACCTTACTTTGCTGAAACAAAACTAAGGGGAAAAAGTACAGAGGGGAGACAGATTTTCATTTTCTGGGTGAATAGAGGATTGATGCCCAAGGAATAAATCTGGCTAATCCATCATAACACATGAGCTGGAGAAAACTGTTGTAAGTGTGTGGAAAGCCACTGTATCTGCTAGTGACTCGCTCAGTCTTGGCTCAAATTTGACAGAAGTGATGAAGCAATTTTGAGCTCACATCAGAAATGCTGTGGTGAAATTATAGTGGAGGCATAATAAGAACTGCAATCATGACTGAGTACAGATTTTTGGAGGACAGGGATACTGATGATACAATATGTCCTGCCATTGGAATACTAATTGCTCTATTCACCAAGACAGGGATGTCCTCTCTCTCCTTTCAATTTTCCCTATTCTTTAAAAAACCCTCTCATTTCCGTTGATTTCATCTGTGATTGATGACATTGGTCCCATCCTGTCCCACTTCCACCTCCAAACTTACAGTATCCAGTGGTTGTATTCCTGCATCCTGTTTGCATGTTTCTATTGGCTAGAACATCTTAACATCCGCATCCTCACAGGGTCTAAATGCTGCTCTAGCCCAGCACGTGTCAGTCTGTTGTACACGTGTCTAGACTTTTTTTTTTGGTCTTCGGTTTTGTTCTTTTTTGTTTGTTAGTTTTTTTGTTGCCGTTGTTGCATACTTGTCCAAATAAAACCTTAACATTGAAAGCTCTTTTCCTTTCCCCATTTGTCTGTTGTTGTGGTACCCTGAAATTAAATTTACTTCCCCACTACTTCCCCATTTTTTGCTGCATCTTGCCAGATGTTTTTTTGTTTGTTTTTTTATTTAATAGTTGCTCTGTTTGTGTTGTGTCTGATGGAATTCTCCCCCCATTCCCATTATTCCTGTCATCTTTCCATTTAAGTGCATGGCTTGTGTGTCACCCTGTTAACTTGGATGGATTCATTTTGTTTCTTCTTAACCAAAACAAACCCTTGTCACATGAAATAACACATTCAATCCAAATCTGGATCTGGTTTGAGCAATCAAATTGCAGAGGACTTTTAAAGAATCCTCACCCACTCCTACTACTTCAACTAAATTTACTAAAACAAACGTGTTACTAATCTGTTTGAATCAAACCTTTGTTGTAACTGTACTAACAACCATTTTTGTGTCTGACTTTCCCTTACTTACAAAAGTACTAACCGATTTCGTTCACCCTCCAACCCTTTTAACTCTTTTCGGCACACAGCTAAAGAATCCCTGCCCCTCTTTCTCTTCCCTCCCTTTGTCAACAGTCTCCAAAACAGCACTCACCCCACACTTCCCAACCTTCCCTCATGGCTTTACTAACCTAGGGATGTAGCTTCGTTCGTAGTTCTACGATGTTTTAGTTTACCAAACTAGGTTCAAGGTTGTTTGGTTATTTAATGTTGAAAGACAGGACCATCTCTCACAATAATTGCGCCCGGCCTATATATATATGATCTGCCAGACACCTATTGAAGTCCATTGCTGGATGGGAACCCCTTCTTTCTCTTTCTCTCTCGAGCATCCCTCCTTCCTGTTACCTGATAGGAGGGTCAGTGTGTGCGCTCTATTATGACACGTTTCTTGTATGATCCTTTAACTAAAAATGTAATGCATTAACTCCAAAATATAACACATTGTTTCTCCCTGCAAAAGATCCTTGACAGTAATCAGACGTAGTGCCAACAAGGGTAAGTGATGTACTTTCAAGGTAAGCGCGTTGCCTCCTTTTTGCATGGGTTATGATGTGAAATATATAAAGGTACTGATAGGTGTCCATATTTGGTAAGGCTTTACTTTACAAGTCAAAAAGTCAGAAATTGCTGACAAAGAAACTAGACTCAAAGCAAAGATTGGATGTTCAAAATCATGACTGCAGTTGGGAATTGAAGGAAAAACATCATCTGTACTGCTGAATAGAAGATGTATGCACTTTGAGAGTGGGTGACTCACATAAAGCAATTTTCCATTGTATGTGTTGAAGGGCTGACAAGAAATAGCTTCAAATACCATAGACTGTAGAATTCTTCTTCTTTTTTTTTCTTTTCATATTGGGGATATGGCTAACATAAGCTTGGAGACTTGCTTTGATACTTCTACCCAGCCCCTTCAAAACCACCTGGGTTCTTTCAGATGCACTTCTTTATGGAAGTAGTGGCTGCTAAACTCATGTTACTTTCTACTCACGCTTCCTCATTTCTTTTTTTAAAATGTTATAGTCAAGGCATAAGTTGCTACCGGACTCCTGAAAATCAGTAAAGGCAGTAGATGAGTTGTGAGCATTCTCACTATGTAGGGAACGGTGTGCATGTGTATACAGCAGGGCTCGAGACTAACAGCGTCCCATCGTCCTGGGGACTGTTGAAAATGTGTTTGGGGCGAACAGAGTTCTTACCCAGGATGCCTCTGGAATGAAAAGATTTTATTTATTTATTTAAAACTGTTGCTTCGCAAATAAGTTAACCAAGTGCTGACTTCAATAGAGTGTGTTCTCTCATGCTGTTACTATAGTTACTATCACTAGCTGGCTACTCAGCATGAGACCTGAAATGTTCTTGCGCTACCAGTCCATCCATCCCCTCAGTCACAAACAGCTTGCTGGCAGGAGCTTGCAAATATGTTGCGTTGATTAAACAAAACACAGTGCTACCCTGGCTGTGTGTGAGTATATTAGCTAAAGCATACATTTAGACATTTTCAATACATTAATGTGGTCTTTTTTGTTATAATCTAAGCCTCAAACACTAATCAAACACAGCTTGTACGTGGACAGTAATGATGTGTGCCATTGCGCGGATTGCAGTTATATCCACAGGCACTGCGATTAATCGGTGGATCTAGTGGCTCGGGTCATAAAAAATTACATTTGGGTAATAGCAGATGGATTTCAGGATGGATGCATTAATCAGGAAAATATTAATTACCTTTTCTAAAAATGTGAACATAGCAGAGAGAGCAGAGCTGCGGTCCGCTGCTGCTCTGCTTCATTTTTCGTCAGGCACAAATTACTAACTCAGAACCAAGCAAACTAACAACAGGGAATAGTAAGAAATATACAGGCACTAACACTAACAATTATATAGTTGAGATTGCTGTATAAATTGGTGCAGTCAGCATATTACAGTCTTTCCAGACCACATGCGTTATCAGGTGCAGAAACGGGACCGCAGTAGGAAGCATACATAGTAGGCTACATAAATATGAAACTGTATTGCAAAGGCACAATTTACAGTTACTGAGAGCAGTATCTCTAATCTTTAAAGTAAATCATCAAAGAAAACACTCATATCAACAGAGGTGGATTTAGTGATTTGGGGGGCGCAGGCAAACTCTGTCTTGCTTTACAAAGTAAAACAACATTTTGAGTTTTGGGATGGTTTACATTCACTTCGGGAAGGTTAAAATTGTTTCTCGGGATGGTGGTGAAAAAAGTTAGTCTGGAGCCCTGGTATACAGTATAACATGATCTAGCTACATCACCAAATGTTATTTAACCAAACGCATTATTTACATTCGAGCCCGCTTAAATTGAAACATGGTTTCCGTGTATACAGGATCTGATTAGTCTTATCAATTCAAGTATAGTGTTATTGTTTTAATTCTATTCAATAAGACTTTTTTGTGCCATATAAGTAATCCCTAGCACAGCTGGAATCATATGGACTGTTGTTTACTTGATGAGAGGGGGATCTTCTTTACAGAGCCCTCAGTATTCAGCAGCCTGCAGTCATGGAGTCAGATATGGTTATTGAGCCAGTGACACGCTCAGCTGAGCACAGTTCAGGACTCCACACAGAGTGCAGTTCTAGTTCACCATACACTGTATGTGAAGCCCCATCATAAAAGCTGTGCTATTCTGCAGGCAGTTGGTATTTTATGAGAAACAAGCACAGAAGTGAAGGATTGACTGAATAGAAAAGAGGTTAATAACATCATATAAGACATGCCCCCACCACAGGACTATCAAGGAAGCTAGTTCAGCAGCATGTGGATGGGTAAAATGGAATTTGAACTTAGAGCTGTGTCAATCCCTTCACAGTATATTCAGCTGTAAACAGCTCTAGCGGGTTTTCTAATGTATCTGGGACACACAGGTTCAGCAAAGATCAGCCAGATCTGTCTGGTTTCTGTGTGCACTGGACTAAAGAAGCATTTGATAAGCAGCTGAGAAAAAAAACAAGGGATCCAACAGAGGCAGCAAGTGGGCTTTGAGTTAGATCATTGTATTACTTGTACTCACCTATTTAAATAGTTTTTTTTTAGCGGTGCAGTGTTGGTTGCTTGTTTTTAGGCACCTGTGAAAGGTGGAGCAAGGCCACATATGTTTTTTTTGTTTTGTTTTTTTGTTTGTTTTTTATTTTATTGATTTTTAATATATCCTTGGGCAGAGTTCAAACAGGGAAAAATAATAAAGGAGGATGATAGAATAGTGTTGATTAGCCAGTTACATTTAGTATTAATAAGGTTTTGCTTCAGGAGTTAAATTGTGATCACACAATTACAAAGAATTATTATCAGGCCATATTGTTGCATTTGCTCAGGTTACTCAAAGAGATTTTTCCCAGAAAAAGAAATCACTGATGCTTTCATACTATAAATAATGTGCTAAGCCACCATTTCATGTTAATGAGAAAATGGTATAAGAAATATTAAAACACAAGTAATCGTAAAAGATGCAGCATTTTGGCACAGGAGTGATGGTCACCATCCCTGGTTGTTCTGGATGTCCTTACTCGGTACTGCTTTGGGGTCTGTCAGTTTGATCACTTTGAATACATTCACAATCATGGAAACACAGACACAGGTGGTATTTCAGTTTGATCCAACATTTCAACCATCATTAATTTTACCCGTGAGCTATTATCACCATTAAGTATAGAGGAATAACAGAGGGAGCTAATATTGTAGGTTCACCTCTGTGGATATTAACATGTTCTATCAAAGTGAAACTTTACTTTAAAGTGACTTTATAGTTTCCTCTATGGCTCAGTCAGATTTACCTCCACCACCATCCAGTTTATAAGCTTATTCCAGGGACAGAAGAAAATGGTAAAATTAAACTATAAATGGGTAATTTTCTTTCAGAATCATTCCCCAGCTGCCAGCTTCTCATCTGGCTTTGCCAATATATTAATAAGATATTCATTAATAACAAATTCTCATGCACTTTAAAATTAAATATAAATGCATGTCATATTAAGAACTGTAAAATAGCGCATATAGTGTGCTAACTATAATTATGACCTAGCTTTGTTATAAAACCAATTATACCTTATGAGCACATTCAAATATTTCATATTTTTTAATATTCAGGTTTTGTGAGAGAAAGATCCTCCTAATTTGGCGGATCTGTCCACATCTGCACTGGGTGACATGTTCCTTTGCCCCAAAGATTACAATCATGTTAGTTTGTTTAGAGACGGTTCCAAAGACTAATGACGACGATGAAATTTTCAGCCTCCAGGGACTAGTTCCTTGTACAGCAGACACCACTGTGTATGCGTAGGAACATAGTTCTATTTATGGAGCTTCGCGAGCTTGTGTTACATATCACAACTTCTTGACTTTGTACCGAAGTTCTCTGAGAAATTTACAGCACAGTGGAATACCACATAGATCAGTAGATGAGTTCATGAGTTCATTGTTGGTTTGGCTCTGCACACAAGAAAAATGTAATAAATCGCCAACCCTATCCTTTAATATTTAATTTGTTGGAGTTAATTTTAAGAAAGATCAGTCTGCATTTTGTAGCAAATGTTTTGAGATGGGGATGTATGCAGATTTCCTCCAGACTGTATGACTTCCAGGCAGGCAGCACCAAGGTATTTCAACTAGCAACCTGTTATATCATCACCCTTCCTCCAGCCAGTGATGCAACTGCTTGTAATGTTACTCAATGGGATGATTGTGCAGTCTGGAAGAAGCAAAAACTAGCTAACTCTTCTGAATAATTACAAAGTTACCACAGAGGAAACACTCGGATATTTGTTTTGATTTTATTCATTTTTTGGACTAATAATGCATGTGCTTGTTTTGGATCTCTGACATATTGTCTCTGTGGGGTTTTTATTGTTTAGATCCAACCTCTGATCACACAGCGACTCACTGAATATAATATGATTGCCCCAGGCATTGTTTTCGTAATACTGCATGCATTAAAAGCTTTGATGAACTACTAAAGTGGTGTAATCTAGAATGATAGAGAGGGCAAGAGAAAGAAAGACAACAAAAACATTGCTAATTTCTCCTTTTCCCTCTTTAACTGGGAACTTCATAGGTGTCTGGCAGCTAGCCAATGCTGGTTCCTCATGTCTCCAATCAGCACATCCAGCCACAAAAATATACTGTCCAGAACCCTCCACAAAATATGATCCCAAATCAAAGAGCCTAACTTGGCCATAAAATATGTTGGTGTTCTTCAATATTTTAGACAACATTATAATTTCAGAAGCTTTACACGTCTTTACCTTTTGACATCGCAAATCCTATCTCCTTACGTCGTGAAGAGGTCATGCCAAGGGTAGATGGCTTTGGCCAAAGACCATAGGAACATGCTTTAAATGCATTGTGAGACTTCCCTCCCCACCCCCCGTTCTTCCTCCTAAGCCACCAGTAAGGTTTCGCTGCTCACTAAAATGGCCCTACTGAAAGCCTCATCTGAGATCTCCAAAGACGACCCCAACACACCACCACTGTCAACTGCAGATTCTTCATGCTGGATCCATCTGGCCAATATGATCTTCTTTCTCAATAAGTAGCAACAGCAGACATAAAAATGAGTTGCCCTGTTAACAAGGGAAGTACGGCAAAGAAAAAAAGAAGTGAAAAGAAATCAACAACTAAAAAAAAGACGAGTATTCAGCTGGGGCGACTGATCTGTTGAGTGCAGTTGCTAAGGTTTCTTTTCAGCCCCCTGCTTTAGAATGTTATTTCCATGGCTGAGACCTATACTTCAGGTTAAGTTACAGCTTTTGTGTGAGGATAAATTACATTTTATAGATAGAAATAAATGCTTTTGTGATTTTCTTTTGTTAAACAAACTGAAAATGTGCTATTAGTGTAAAATTCAATCAATCTATCACACTCAAGGAAAACAATCTCTAGATCCAACATGCAAAAATACTTCTATATCCATAATCACATAGTAACTGAGCAAATGTAAATTTGAACCTCAGATAAAATGAAGGTAGTAGTTTGTGCTAGCATCACATTTGAGTGTGCAAAGGTAATAAAAAACAGATGGTTGTGTACGTGGCTCCCTGCAGTGCTGTATTTATGCTGTGTACACTTATGCAGAATAACAGATGTTGAATCAGAGACTGGAGTGCCTCACTTTCACCCAGGCCAGCTCTATTAGAATAATTAGACAATAAATTGGTCACTAACTGCAAAAGTCCCTCCCAAATCAAACAGCAGGATTTGGCAGGATGTTTGTATCGCAGCATAGCTGATAGCAAATACAGCCATGATGTAATACAATCAGCCAAATTGTACTTATTAGCATTTTCAACAATCACTGGAATTTGTCACATTGTGATGAGTATAATGTAAAAAGACAAGGTTTTTATTTGCGATGACTGCTGAAAAAGGAGGAAATCCTTATCCTCATTTGAGATGCATTCTAATATCAACTGAGCATATATCATGTCTCATTTTTATTCACTCTTCAAGTACTCTTTGAACTGACAAGGTAGGGACTGGTGTTACATTTAAAACAGTTGCCTCACCTCATTCTGTAAGGTCTAGTGTTACATCAGTACAAGAGTAGTCTCTACATATGCTGTTGTAATTTAGGTTAAAACTCTTTTTGAGCAGGTCATGTTCCACTAATAGGCGGGCACTGAGACTTAATATTACAGACATCGAAATACCATTTGAGCTTAAAAGAAAAAAAAATGACAGCAATCTCACAGAAAAGCCTGGGGGAGCCTCAAAAATGTACCATTTTTGCATCGTACCATTTAAATTAATTAATGAATTTAGTTTGGGGGGTATAACAGTCGTGTTTCTGCACTGCAGTCCACACTATCTTATACTATCAGCTTGCAGCTGTGTGTTTGATTCCACTTGGTGCTTCCTGCTCTGTAAGCAATCAAACATGCAGCTCAGAATGTGTAACCTTGCACTAAAGACAAGACTGGAGGCAATTAAATATTGAAAAGGAAGTTATTTTTACTGGGAGTTCCTTGAGTGAGGACTGGTTCAGGAAAGGAATATTGCAGAATAACTATGTCAGTGAAGGAAAGGTCATTCGGTAATTTAAAAATAGTGTTCCCTGTAAGGTATCAGGTATTTGTACTCGTTTCGTGAAACCACTGATTCAGTGCATTTTTTTAGATAGTTGTGTGTTAATTATTGGCATGTTTATAGAAGAAGGCTGTTTATACTTATTACTTATATAGAATTCTAAATGTCTTTTCAGCACACTAAATCCAGTTTAAGATACAGGTAATGCCTACTTTTGCCTTTACTCACCTAAATAAAGACTGTTCCTCTACCACAGCTATTGATTATACAGTGAGAACAGAACTGTTCCATTGGTTTACTTTTAGCAACTGCACTCTAGAGTGAAAGCCCCCAGTCTGACTGGCACCAAAAGCAACCAACCAAGCGATACCATTTAGGGGTTGGCCCAGCCTATAACTTGTGTTTAATCCACTTTCTTCCTTGTTTTTCTCCTCATTCTTCTAATTTCTCTCTTCTCTCTTCATTCTTTATTTCTTTCTATCCCTGCTGTATTTCTCTCTCCCTATCTCTTTGTCTTCTTTCATCTGTCTCTTTTGGGCCATGCCTATGCCAGGTGACCATCTCAGTTGATGGTATATTGACCACCACTGGTTACACCCAGGAAGATTACACCATGTTGGGCTCAGATGACTTCTTCTACATCGGAGGGAGCCCCAACACTGCTGACCTGCCCGGATCGCCGGTCAGCAACAACTTCATGGGCTGCCTTAAAGATGTGAGTGACTGGGTGTGATTATGTAATGTGTAGTGTTGTGAATATTTACTGTATGTAGCTCAACACGCCACCATATACACCATCGCTTTGTACTGTGTCCTTGCCCCAATGCTAGTAGTTTACTTGCTGTTAAAACGTTTTCACTGCACCAGCCCGCAATGCAGTCTAACCACCAGCGTGTGATAAGTTTAAAATATCACAGATGCTCATATTGCCTTATGAGAAAATGTTTATATTTTTTGTCAGCTGATTACCTGTTTTCATCAGTTAAAGGACCATTATGGAGGATTTAGTAGCATCTAGCAGTGAGGTTGCAGATTGCAACCAACTGAGTACCCCTCCGCTCAACCTCCCCTTCCAAGCGTGTAGGAGAACCTAGGGTGGCCGTGAAACTCGCAAAAAAAGCGAAAGGCCCTCTCTAGAGCTGTTTGGTTTGTCCATTCTGGGCTACTGTAGAAACACAGCAGTGCAACATGGTGGGCTCTGTGGAAGAGGACCCACTCCCTTTGTAGATATAAAGGGCTCATTCTAAGGTAATGAAAACACAATGATTCTTTTCAGGTGATTATACACTAATGAAAACATACTTATGAACATTATATTCCATTTCTGTCAAGTCCATTCTGCTAGAAGTCACTAAATTGTACACACTGGACCTTTAGAAGATATCTGTAAACTCTGGGTAACGATTTTCTGTTCCAAGCAAAATGAAATGCAATGGGAAAAAATGGTAGTTATTTCAAGGTTGCAAAAAGAAAACACAACATCCAATTGTGGTATAGCATCATCCTCACACATGCTCACACACACATTTGTGCGGACTCTGAAACAGTCACTTGAGAATCATCGGTCTGTGCAGATATAACTCCCATGAGTGAGAGTAGGAAGTGTCAGACATATAATATCCTGAATTCCTTTCAAGTTCCTCCCTTCTAACCATACTGCAGACAAAACACATCCACAGTACTCACCATAGTGGGCTGGGCTGAAAAAAATCAGACTGAGATTTATACACATAGCCATGCCAGCATACACATACGATACTAATACGCCGCCACACATAGTCATGGATGGATATGTAAGGGACAGTTGCCTCATAAAAACTTTGTTTCTTCAATTTTGTCAAAAATGACTTATTTTCACCAGGGTTTTATTTCACTGCTTAACAAGCTGTCAAGAGGACCAATCACAGCTTAAAGTATTATGCCCTTGTAAATGTAATGACTTGTATAGAGGCGACGCAACATGGTGCCATCGCATTTCCTCATAAACCACGCTGATTGAATAAGTAATTACTTTTGCCATCACTTTTAATGGATCGCACAGTAATCGCCCTATCTCTAACTTAATTATGCCTGTAGAATTACATTTTCATTATTTGGGTTGCTATTGGAAGGATCCCTAGTGGCTCTTAAACTTCCCAAGGCGTTTAACTATCCTCTCTCTCATCAAGACAAGGCTGGATTTACAGTCAACCTACAGACAGAGCAAAGGCAGTGGGAGGGGTGTGAACAGTAAGGAAAAAAAGACAACTGTTAGTGCTAAAAGCAACAAATAGAGGTGAAAGTAAAGAATCAAAGTGAATAAAGTGCTGGGAATGGAAAGTCAGAGCAGATGGTTGGAGAGCAGAGCATTTAAGACTCTGTCAGATAGACTGATTGATCTCCCAATAAATACCAAAATGAGAGAAGATGCTGCACGGAGAAAATTAGGAAGAAATAGCTTGAATTAAGAGTGCACGTTTAATATGTGTAATATTGAAATGAGAACATGTTTCAAATAATAATGGAGCGGCATTTATCAGCAGACAATTTTAATGGATCGCAGAGCGCAGACAAAAGTAAGAAAAGGAATGTTAATGAAAAATGGATAGTTTTGAGGCAGAGGGTGAGAGGGAAGGGAGTATGTTCCAGAAAAAAATCCAGGGAGAAGTGGTGTTACTGTAAACATCAGACATCAGCATTCATGTTTGACCTTCTGCCAATGGCTGAATTTTTCATTTAGCAGCTTGGGTTTGAGTCAGCACTGCAAAACATATCTCAAAATATTGTACAGTCAAGTATAGAATGTTAAAATCTTGTTTTCCTCAAATCAATGGAAACCGTTTGCTGACAGCATTAGGCAGTTAGTCTGAATTCCTATGGGCCTGCTGTACAGCAGACACAGAATTTTAAAGATTTCCATAGTGTACTGTTGACTCTGACTCCAAAGTGAACAGTTTCTGTACAGTATGGATCTGAGATTAGCACTGAATCAAATAAGACAGTCCTGTATGTCTGTTTTTCTGAGTGGCGTAACTATGCTCCTTCTATATTTGTATGGGTAGCTTCTGGGTGCTCGTGTGTCCTCATACTTTTTTTGGAGGGAGCGGGTATTTTTGTACTGTTTTTGGACTAAGCTAGACATTGCCCTTGAGAAAATCATGGCTTTAAACTGGAGATTTTTTCAGGGCACTGCAATGGAGCGGATGATGATTTTACCCCAGAGGATCAACAAAAATATAACAAGCCTGTATATGTGTTACTCAATGTCAGACCTTTTTTTACTTAAAGTAATACATTTAACACTCCATACCAGTCCCCGTGGTATCAAAAAGATATACTGTTGAATCCAGATTTGAGCTTACTAGAAGTTTGCACTGGTCGTCTTTCCTGGTGTTTGAGTCATATGGGCTCAACTCTTCAGCTGCAGTCAAGCTTTAATGAATATATCAGCTGAACTGAGCTACAAAGGTAACTACGGAGAAGGACTCTAAGAAAACCCACAATGACAATTACTGAAAGCGCCAGATAGAGTAGTAGTGGCTGAAAGTAAAGAGGAAAGTGAGTGGTTGGGGGGTTAGACGGCGGTGTGTTTCATCCTGTGCTAGTTCAGTGGCACAGCTCGGATTATCAGTGGTGTTATGGTCCGGGGCAAGGCTTTCATGCCGCCACCGTGGTCAAACGCCTTTGATACGCTTGGCCAGCACCCTCCAGGCAGCAGGAATCCAAAGGAAGAGCACAGCAGAAGAAGAGTGAAAAGGCACCAAAAGACGAACTGAAACCCTTTGCTGTGTGTATATGCGTGTGTGTGTGTGTGTGTGTGTGTGTGTGTGTGTGTGTGTGTGTGTGTGTGTGTGTGTGTGTGTGTGTGTGTGTGTGTGTGTGTGTGTGTGTGTGTGTGTGTGTGTGTGTGATCTTACGTGTGTATTCAAAGTCACCCACATGCTATGATCATACACTGTGTGATGTGTGTTTTCTAGGCTCCCAGTCAGAGTGGTGGGGTGTGAAATCAGGTCTCCCTGCTCCTCAGCCCCCCAGTCTTGTTTCCACAGATTCTTCTCTTCTTCTGCATGTCACCATCTGTCTCTCCACCGCAACCTCCGCCTCTCCATCTTTCTCCCAGACAGTGACCTTGCTATCGCCCATTTCACACTCCTCCCTCCATCTCAGTCTCTCTCTGCTCCTGCTCGCATCCCTCACTTCACCCACCTCTCTCATCACCTCTCTCTGCCTCTCATCTTCCCTTTCTCGGGGGCAGTTTTGTGTAATTAAGTCCATGGTAGCGCTGTTGGTACGCCAGCTTTGCCATCCTGACGGCCAAATTAAAAATTGATTTCTTCGACTGATTCCATGCACTGGATGAATGCTCTCGCCCTCCTCCTTGCCCTCACTCTCTTTCACTCCCTCTCCCTTCCTGCCCTCCCAACTTCATATTGATGCTCTATCTGCAGCCCCTTTCGAGTCTCACCTTTGTTGCACAATAAAATCTTCTGGAGTCACCCATCATCCCGACTCAAACTCCACCTACCTCAAGTCCATATTCATTTGAGACTTTGTTGTTGCAAAGTCTATTCTTTGCCCTTTCCATTTGTGCTTCCTTATCACTGAGGCAACAGTAATCAATACAGTGTGGTAATGCTTAGCATAGAGGATAAACCGCCAGTAAATGTCACTTCAGTCGATAAATATATAAAATGAGTTAAATTACTTCATATTAACACCTTGACGGATTGATTAGTGGATTGTCTATGAATCTCTTGTATCCTTCCTGCAAGATCAGGCACATACTGTGTATATGGCCGAACATTCAGAACCCTAAGTGCATTAGGAAAAAGTGATTATTTTTGTACTGCTGACCTGCAGGGTTTTGGATTTGCAGAGTTTCTCAATGACAAAACAAATCAATCGAGTCACCCCTGAGGAAGGCTTTGGCGATACATTACCTTGTTTGTGCTTTTTCACTGTAATCACTGATCCAAAGTCCATGTCCAGGGCCTCAAACAGTCTGATTTTTAGAAAAATCACTAACGTTAATCAAAAAACAAAAACACCCTGTGGCTCTGTTACCCAAGTCAATGAATTCTGAAGTCAGAAGTGATGATCAAATCAAAAGGGGGGACAAAAACTGTGTTGCTAGGCATTATTAACTCTGTTCAAGATTTCAAAGTTTTTTAAACCTTTGACAGTGAGCCTTTTATTTGTGGACATAGCAAGTGAGCTTCTCTACAGTGGGTAATTGGGTTGTTAGATGAGCTGTTGAGACTTGCCCTCCCAGTATTGAAGAGGACATATTACAAAATATCTCTATAAAGCCAGACAGCCTCAAGGGTTTGAAGATATGAAAGAAAGGCATATGGTCTAGAAGCTGAGTCAGCACATGCATTTATAAAGCATCTGCCCCTGACTGAGGACAGGTTAGCTGGGTCCTTTGCTTTACAAAGGCACAAGTTATTTGATAAACCTTTCAGAGAGGGCCTTGCTTGCCTCACACCCTTTGGTGCTCCCATACATCCCTCTGTCCCTCACTGACCCATGTCTTTCTCTCATTTTTCATTCAGAGCTGTCTTCTCCTGCGTCTCTCCTGGCTGTACACCTCTCCTTAATGTTCGTCCACCTTCTTTTACCTTCAGCTCTTTGCTTTTTGTCGCCCCTGGCTACTCCTCTCCTTTTATGTTTTTGTTCTTTTGCTAGAAACACTTAAGTGACTGTGGATAGATAGTTTTTCACACACTTAATGACTGAGAAATGCATTGTTTGTTTTTTTCTGTTTGTTTTTTTTCTTCCTTTTTTTGTCTTGCCCTCATTGAAGTGCGCACACTAGAAAGCAAACTAGAATTGGACACACACTAAAGCAAACAAGCACTTAAATGTGTACAGATGATCTGGAGTGCCGCAGTAATAACAGACATGTTTACCATGTACCACCTGACATCTAAACCTCAGAAAAAATCCTGCACTTGTTGGGGATCACAAACATCATCACCATCAATAACCAATCATGTTGAATGTTAAAGCGAGTTGACTGCCTTCGTTGTTGTTTTAATTGGTGACACATTGGATTGCACAAAATCCCTCTGAAATTGGAAGTCTTGACATCAGTGACATATTGAAAGCTGGCATGATAATCTGTCATTGTGCTTGTGACACCCCATCTCTGCCTCATCAGCTAGTTTGATCACATTCATGACTAAGAAACCAAAAAACTCAGAGGAATGCATTGTTAGCTGTTAATTAGTATTTTAAAGACATTCTGTAGCCTCACATGCAGCTATTGCTGGTCTTCATGTAGATGGGGTTGTTCACTGACTCGATTACAGGCAGATGTCAAGACTTAAGATTTAACCTTTCAGTCTAAAGCCCAGCTAGCAGCTCCTAGTCCCTAATCAGCAATTTGTCTATTATATTCTGTTATCTTTTGTTTACAGTTGCCATTCTAGGTTAGTCCAGAGAAGGGTAGTGTTAGAGGAAAGATCGTAATATGTCATGGCCAAATAAGAATCTTGATGTTGCTTTTTTTTTTTTTTTTTTTTACAAGTGGCAAATCTTTTCTGGATGGTGTTGCTAAGAAAAGGTCCTGAGGTCTCAGGAAACCATATGATTTATCATTTAGGAAACAAGACTATCCATAGCAAATATAATGGCAATCTGGTCATTAGTTGTTTTAATAATAATAAACTTCTAAACTATTTATAGAACTATTTTTAAAACAAAGTTTACAAAGTACTTTACAACTAAAAAACAGAACAGGCAACCACAACAGTGCAATGAGTATAAAATGAGGCAAGAATAAAAATAAATAAATAAAACAAGATAAGACAGGATTAAAATACTGTGGTTAAAATGACTAAATCAATGTGATTAATAAAAGGGAGCCAAATTAACTATAATTGGAGTAAACTATACAATTAAAGTGTGCTGTGAGAAGTGAATCTCATAGTATTTCAATTTACAAGAAGGTTCGTATGGACTTTTGAAAGTTCAGTGATTTAAAAGTTATCAGTAGGCGTTTAAAACAATTCTAAAACAAATAGGCAGCCAGTGCAGAGAAGCTAAAATAGGTTTCATGTGATCTCATCTCTTGGTTCTAGTTAAAAACCTTGTGGCTGACTTTTGTACAGCCTGTAGCCTGTCTAATGCTTTTCAATTAAGACAAGTAAAAATGCATTGCAGTAATCAAGTCTTATGCTGTCATTAACCTCAGGATTAATGAAGAGACAGTTTTACCTAACCAATATAATTAGGTATTATCTTCTTGGGGACTCAAATGTTGGTATACTAACTTCAATATCAATCTGACAATTGTTTGACTGGATAATTGGTCTGGAACAAAGTGGTAAATTGATCTATTCACCTTTCACCTTTCAAAACCAATAAATAATAATCATGTTTGATGTCACTGGTACTGACTGGGAACAAGCCTACCAAATAACTTTTACAAACTATTTAGCTTAGACCTGGGCTTAGACTTTGGTTGGAATTCAAACTCTGTCATTAGAGCCATATTGCAAATGCAACAAAAGTTATGTACAGTATGTCTCCAGATTTATTTCCAGCCTCATCTTTTCCCCACATGTTCTATGATCCTTTGTAAAAAGCAGTACACCAGGCTGCATCCAGCAGCATGGGTAAACAAAAATAAATACCTGAAAATAAATAAAATAAAAATAAATCTTCTCTTTCCTCCCACTGCCTTTTCTCTCTTTCACCTATCTATCTTTTTTTCTAACACCTTAAGCCAGGCAAGCTCACACCTTATTAGCTGCCAGTTTTAGCATTATCATGGCTAATTATTAAGACTAATCTCTGCTAATGATGGCATTATGAGGTGTACAGTACATGTGGCAGTGTGACCAATGTAGGAGATAACAAAGGAGGCTTAAGTTGGTATATATGTGTTCCTGTTGTGCATTCTGTGTCTGTGTGTAGGTGTAATGTATCTGTAATGTATGTAGGTGTAATTAAACTAGTTAACGATTCTCTAAGAGATAGAGGAAGGCAAAGGTATCCTATCAAAACATCCAGATATCAAAGTTATGCCCAACTTTACCCTTAAAATTGAATCCTGACAAAACTCATTAGAAACATCATATCAACTTATCTCTATTACCTTTCAAATCTCTGCAAGTTGATTTTCACAGTCCACCAAAGGGAATTGAAACCAATGGCTATATGGAGGTTTTATCAATCTAAAACGGTATTGTATGAATTGAAAACGGTGTGCAGTAATATCAGTTTACATAGTTTGTAGTTAATAGACTAAATCATGGAAAACCACTTATATGGCCCTTGAATGCATTTTGTCAAAGGAAGAGGGTAAAGCTCCTAACACAACAAGCAGGTAGGTCTTCTGTGTGTTTAATCTGGGCCACAACATGTCTGTTGTTGCGATCAAACCTAAGACTTTACAAAAACAGAACAATTTTCTTCCCTTCGAAGCTGCAGCAGTGGAAGAAAACAAAGACAGAAATGTGGAGAAGGAGATTTTTTTTTTCTCCATTACCTGTCAGAGAGTATGTTTGGGTCTGTGAGAGTGTGAACAGCGCTACAATCAGGAGAGAAAACACACAGACAAACATGAAGACCTCAGCTGCTTCACACTATTACCTTGAGGACAGCCTCTCAGAACGCTGTCTACAGAGTGTTCAACAAATAAAAGGAGAACTAAAACTATGAAAGACAAGGATAATTTACTTTGCCTTTAGCACTTAATCCATTATGAATGCACACAGTGAGGCATAGACACACACTTTGAGCTGAAACAATAGAGCCGTATTTCATCAAAGGCTGTTGGAGACATTTGCATTAAGGCTCTAGGCAACATTCACTTCTCTGTGTCTGGATATCCCCTGGAGCCTTTTAATTTTTTCCGTTTATTGTACATACTGTATATACTGACATTTCTGAGCTACATTTTTTTACAACAACAAATACTTTATACGCTTTATGGATTTGACTAAGAGTTAGGAGTTTATACAGTAGTGATCAGAGCTTGATGCACAGAGCAAGTTGTGGACCCACACAATCCCAGCACACCCAGGCATCAGTGAAATCAATGAAAGCATGCCCTGGGCAACTTGGTGGCCCCAAGTGGTAGCTCAGTGTTTGAATTTTTCAAAGTGTGAAGGACTTTCTTAGTAAATCATGTAACATCAGTAAACTGAGCACTCCTCTGACCTAAATTTCTTGTTCTGGGATTGTGGGTTGGAGATGGAAAAGCAGCTTCTGTAGCACAATGAATTTTTCAGTCATGTATTTCATTCATGTTTCGATTCATCATTTCCCCACGCTGACAAGTTTTCCCAGCAGCCACTATAACTGACACTTGGAATTAATTTGGGCAATTAGGATGCATCTGCAGCCTCTAAGTTTTGTGGACAGAATGTGCTTCTCTATCGCAAGCTACATTTTATGTTTTAGGCTATTTCAAAGTCCATTTTAGAATAATAATGCAATTCTATATGCCGTATTTGAATCCACAGTCACACGTCATCAGCACTATTTTAGAGAGGGTACATGAAGAACAGAATTATAACTTGGTAAACACTTGCTCTGTTCTCTGCTCTCCAGGTGGTGTACAAGAACAACGACTTTAAGCTGGAGCTGTCACGGCTGGCCATCGAGCGTGATCCTAAAATCACCCTGAATGGTGACCTTGTGTTCCGCTGCGAAGACGTGGCCGCCCTAGACCCTGTCACCTTTGAGACCGCTGAGTCCTACATCTCCCTGCCCAAGTGGAACACCAAGAAGACAGGGTCCATCTCTTTCGACTTCCGCACCACAGAGCCCAGCGGCCTCCTACTGTTCAGCCACGGCCGCCCTCAGGGGCCCAAAGAACAGAAACCTGGGAGGGAGCTGAAGACAGATTATTTTGCCATGGAGCTGCTGGACGGTTATTTGTACCTGCTGATTGATATGGGCTCTGGAAAAACAAAGCTGAAGGCCAGCAACAAAAAGGTCAATGACGGAGAATGGTGTCATGTAGATTTCCAGAGGGAAGGGAGAAAAGGTGAGGAGTGCTTTAAACTCTGGTAATTTTGAGACTGACATCTGTTCAATAAGTTTACTGAGCATGTGACATATTCTTATTGCAGTATTGTTGTAGTAGTTATTCACATTCACCACCCACATCTTTGAAGCCAATCCAGATGTTCTTATTTTCACATTAAGAGGCAGATTCATGTCAGTGAGATATTTGCTACTTTTGATTGCTCTTTTTACTTTGTAAGATTCAACGTCTTCACAGTTAGCAGTATGTCAGAAAATTATAAGATTATATAGACTATTTACTGACCTATATTAAAAAAGGAGATACTTTCATTATATAAGGATAAAACCAGTGTAATTTTACCTGGCAGTCATAATGAAAGAAAGAAAAAAAAGTGAAATCATACTGTGCTATCAACTTTACCTCACATTTAATGTGAATTTCATCCAGCCCACTGTCTAGCCTTTTGTCGTGTCAACAAGAATATCTTTTGTCTGTTTTTTTCTGCACACTACTGAAAATACAAAGTAGCAAGAAAAAAACTCTTCACAAAACACGACACCACCAGACAGCACCGACTATTCTTTGCAGCTTTACAATTGCTTTTCAAATTGCTGGCTACTGTAGCTGGCTCTTCAGCATTTTACAAACCACAAATGTGTCCTTGGTTTAAACATGCACTTATTCTTAATCTATTAATATTTCTTTATTGAATTTCATTGTGTTTTGTAGCTTCTTTAGGCAACAGATTGGAGGTGTTCATTGGATAATGGTAACTTAGTGTCACAGAAAAAGGAGACTGAATTGACCCCTAAAACAGTCTAGCTCCCCATGCTAATCCAAGCATGCCAAAGCCAAAGCTAAGAAAAGGTTACACATACTATTAATAACACATGTAGTGTTATTTATTATTGTGAGATTATTTTTCATACCTGTGTGTTGGCTAGTGATATCTCTGCCTGCATGTGGGCGTAAACAGGAGCATCTGCATGCTTGAGAGTGTGGTGTCTGATGAACGATCTGTAGGTGGGCAAGCACCTTGGATATTATATCTCCCTCTAATGGCGTGTTATAATGAGGAAGAGTGTGAACAAGTGTGTGTGTGTGTGTGTGTGCGTGTGTGCGCTCACTGCTACTCCTGCTGTAATTGGCTTTTAATAGAAAATTAAGACGGAGTCGTTAATCACGGAAAGAGAGAGGGCCTTTTGTTTCACTCGCTCCCTGCTGCATTCTGCTTCCCTTCTCCTCCATTTAGCCTATTACAGACACATTAGACACACACACTCTCCCTCTCTCTCTCTGCTGTCATCTATTCTCCCTGTCTCATGTCCATCCCTCTGTCTGTGTCCTGTGCCCCCCCAACCATTCACTCACTCACCTCCATGACCACACACATCAATCATTAACACTGTCCCTTTGACATGCACAGGTACATATGAGCCAAGTTTTATGTTATTTATTTTAATAACAATTATGATATCAGCCAGTTCATATTGCACTTTCTTGTTTCTGTTTCTGTCTTTTAGGATCTATCTCAGTCAACAGCCGCAGCATGCCCTTCAGCTCCCCAGAGGGCAGTGAGATCCTTGACCTGGACAGTGATATGTACCTTGGTGGGCTGCCTGAGTCAAAGTCGGACCTCATTCTGCCACCTGAGGTTTGGACGGCGCTACTTAACTACGGCTATGTGGGCTGTGTCCGTGACCTCTTCATAGACGGCAAAAGCCGTGATGTCCGCCGTCTGGCTGAGATCCAGAGTGCGCTGGGCGTCAGCAGTTTCTGCACCCGTGAGCTGCAGAAACGGTGCAGCAGTGCCCCCTGTGGCAATGCAGGTCTATGCAAAGAGGGCTGGAACCGCTACATATGTGATTGCACCGGCACCGGATACCTGGGCACCAACTGTGAGATAGGTAAGGAGGGTGGTGGTGGAGGAAAGGGGTGTCTGTATGTCTGTCTGTTTTATACACCCCTGCATGCATAGTTTGCAATATTGGGTATACACAAATCAGAAAGCCATTGTGTCGTCCAAACCAAGGTACACGAAACGACACAGTAACCTTTCTTACAGTGAAGTAAAAAGGAAATTCAAAAAATTGAGTCACTATACACTACAATATTTATAAAATGTGCAAAGGGGATCACAGATGGTCCCAACATGACACAATGTAATGTCTCTAAATCTTTGTTGCTTTGTTGTACAAGTGATGCACAATTCAGCAAATGAACCAGAGCAAGAAAACAAGTGTAGAATGAACATTTGAAAACATTTGACAATGTGTTGCTTTGTGTTTGACACAGCCAAGCAGCTGCTGTATAGTAGGAGCAAAAGCTCCACAGGGAGCTATGTATGAACCAAATGCCACCCGAGGGTGGGTGGCACTGGGGCCCTCCAGTTGGGAGGGGGGAGTCGAGGCTAAATAACTGAAAGGCTGGCAGCAGTGTGGCAGAGCAGCCAGGCCTACTGCTGCCATCTGTGGCAGTCACGCAAACCCAGGTGGCGCATACGCCATCACGATGCGAGGTGAGCCAGGCAAATAGGACCACGTACGTCTGATTCATCCCAATTAGCTGCAGGCGCCTCACTTCATGGTTTGTCTTTGCACATCCGTGGGGGTGAGTGAGCCATGACAGTATGGGATTTTGAAGGAGAAGGAGGGTAATGAGGGAAGGCGAGATTGGATTCAAATCAGGACAGTGGAGGTAGAGGATGAAATGTCTTTATTTTTGAAGGGTGATATTTTAACAGTTTTGTCTTTGGGTGCTCAGATGACAAGTGTGGTTTTAGCGATGCTCTTCTGCCATCTAGTGGAGCTTTGTGTTACTGCAGAGTTATGGTAGAGGGCAGTTTTGTATTAACCAGCAACACATTTCTCTATGTCAGTAGACTGAGTGGATAGATTAACAGTGTGTGGACAATCAACGATATTGATTGGAGGAAAAACTCAGAGGATATTACATGATCCCTCCAAGCCACATAAAATTAAAATCATTGATGATGTTTTGAGCAGGCATTAGGGTGATAATGAATATTTTTTGTTCACTGTGGATTGTTGTGATTGATTGTTAAAATAATGCTGTATTGAGAATGTATCACATTTATATGTAAGTGGGGTCTTTGTCAAAGAAGCCAGTACCTGTTTGTCCACCCATCGCATGGTTTTTCTACATCTTTTAGCATCATGTTTTTTGTCTGCCCTCTAAAACCTAAATGTTGGAAGTACCATGTGACAGTGACTCTTGTTAGCCTGTGGTGACACATATCGACCCGAGCTGCAAAATAAGAGCAGTCCTCAGGGAACTGTCACTCTGCACAGCAGTGTATTTATGGCATGGCTGATTCTAGAGAGTGTAACCATGGTTGTGTCTAGTGTAAATAAGGATGTCTCGGAAACCAGCTGCACTTTTGTTTTTTGTCATTTGTCTAAGCCTGAAGTGAGCCTGACATTGGATTCATTGATATTTTTTGTGGTTTTCTGCCTTTTGTTATATTGAATGTTTTCTTTTTGCGTGCTTAATTGTCATCCGATGATAACAGATAATAGGGACATAAAAGGCCCTGAGCAAATTCTTTACACAGTCAAACATGAACTTGACACAAATTTAGATATTATTATATTTATTGAGAAAAAGAAATGGTAGCTAACATAAAGGTGTATCTGGCATCACTTGCTACTAAACTTTCAAACCCACCGACTGATATTATCCTTTGATCAGTGATACATTTTCAGTCATCAGACCAACATGACTTTGATCATTGTTTCTTACTGAGTGTTCCCTTGATCCTATTCTATAGATGCAACACTCAGATACATCTGTTTTCACAAATGAATTTTGTGTTAGTTCTGTATCAGTTTTGAAATGATAGTAGTTAAGTAAATACCACAAAAAATCAAAAAGGGCAAAAGTATATGACAGGTATGTAGTGGAAAATTGCTTGATCACTCAATAAACACACAAAGAGATCATTGTTAGGTTATGAAATAATGTTATCAAATAATACAACCAGAGATACAACAGTACTCAGCCAGTCCTTTAAATACTATTGTACAGAATTTGAAACATCTCTTTTCTAACTTTACATGTCAGTAAACAACCCTCAGATAGAAGTCAAGAGTTCAACTAACCCAGGAACAGTCTTTCCTCACAACCATATATGACAGCACACAAGCATGCACCAAGTAGCATCACAAAGTAACATTGCTACCATATTAAATTAAGAACAAACAACACTGTCCTCTAAAGGCTTATCAGATTGACACATAGAAATCTACATAACTATGATTTATCTTACCACTGGCTCAAACAAAAGTACAACAGAATAAACTAACTGTTAAAAGACTCAACTGTCTCATTTTACACAGCAAAGAACCAAGTTTAGAATAGACACAGCATAAAGGAATTTGGAACAGGTGTAGAACACAAACTAACATTAAACTGAACTTAAGAACGCTATTTGTAACATGTATGATTTATACAAGAAATACATCAAATGATAACCTACTATTCAGTTGTCTCTCACAGGTACCACACCTTTTAAGAAAGCAAGTTGACATGATGATGAAACATTAAAAATCCATCTGTAGTGTTTGGTGAAACCATGTTAAATATATAAAATATTTAAATCTGTTTCAATCTTATTTAGATTGACATTGAATTTGACAAATGTTTACAGTATACTTGACTATCAAATGTTGTCTGTACACCTCTGTCCTGTGTTGTGTGACTCACTTTGTCACTCTCATGTCCTCTCCTTCACCCCTATCCAGAGGCAACGGTGCTGAGTTATGACGGCAGCATGTACCTGAAAATCATCATGCCGGTCACCATGCACACGGAGGCGGAGGATGTGGCTCTGCGTTTCATGTCTCAGCGGGCTTATGGCCTGCTTATGGCCACCACCTCCAAGGAGTCAGCGGACACCCTGCGACTGGAGCTGGACGGAGGCCGTGTCAAGCTCACAGTGAACCTTGGTAGGCCACCGTGATTCATTGTGGATGTTCCTGCTAACCATTCCCCTACCATCCCATCCCCTTTGCTCTGTATTTTAGCACTGCATACCGCTGAACTTAGAGTGATAGTTTGACATTTTGAATTTTACAGCATTATTTTTTCCACTCTCAGAAAGTTTGTGGGAGGGGAAGGGCTTCATGATTTGTCCCTCAGTTTCTTCAGGTTTGTTACATGTGATATAGCAAGGTTTATGCAGTACAGTAAGCTAACAAGCTAGCCTTGATACTGTTTGGATGCCAACAGTGCTCAAAGGCTATTTATTTTAGAAAACTGAGTTACAAATACAGGAACTTCTCCCCCACTTACTCATAAAGTCCCTGCCGCAGTAAAATAACACTAAAATTCAAAATGTAAAGGTATCATTTCTCCATCTGTGGGGAGCCACCCTGCAGTCATTTCTGTCCCATACCCTTTGACCCCTTGACCAACCCTATCCACTCTTCATTCATCCTCTTCTTTTTGTTCCCTGTGAAGCCCCATAGTACCTCCTCCCGTTAAAAAGCTCCATCTCTAACAGAATCACTGGCCCAACCCTGAGCCTTAACCCGTGAACCTGTCTCTAAAAGCTTCAAGGTGGTCTTGTTCCTATCTCGTTCTTCCTCACGGCCCTGCTCTTCTCCCTTTTAATGGAGTTTGCTGAGGGGCTGTTTGGCTCCACTTCTGCCTAGCAGCGGTGCTTAGAGAGATCCAGATCATAAGTAATTACAGATGTGTTCAAACAAGAGGGGGATGTAAAGAGGTCTGTAAGGCAATTTTTGTGGGGAGAAGTTCAGTGAAATTATATGACGAGAAGGGTTTGTAAGATGGTGTTCTTAGAAGGGGCAAATGCAATCCCTCTAATAACTGACTGCAGAAATGCAGACCTTTTGACTTATGAAAATTTAATTTCAATGAATATTAGTGCTCTGGGCAGATGTGTATGACCTTCCAGCTTCAGATACTTCTAGTCTGTGCTGATCCTTTGAAGGAACAGACTCTCCGCACTGAGCAGGGGAGGAGCAGGACAGAGGTGCACCCCGGAATATGGGAATTTAAGCCACCATAGAGACAGGAAGGGGGGCTGTGGGATAAACGAAGGTGGCCGTTCCTCTCTCTTTTTCTCTTTCCCTCTCTCTCTCTCTTTCTTCCTTCTGTCACTCATGAACTCACCCACCTGGCCAAGACTCAGACGATGGAACTTTTCATCCCTTCAATGGCCTGTATGTCTGCGGCCCTCGGATCAAACAGTCAGAGAGACCAGCTCACAGCTGTAGTGGTCCCAAGTTGCACACACACTCACGGTACACAGGGCCACAGCTACAGCTCTTCTCAGGATTTTCATAGCTCTTGCAAGGAAATTAATTAATAACTAAAGTGAAACACATCTCATAATCAGCAGGGAATCCTCAATATCTGTTAAGACTTTCTCTCCAAACTTTAATCCTTGTTAAGATAATTAAATCCCTGCTAATTAATCACTAGGAAAGGCTATAATTGGACAGAATTAGTCCTAATGCTATTTATTAGTGGTAGATGATGATCCTAACCTTTCTAATGTGGAATGTGTCAGCTGAAGCTAAGTCCCTTATTTAGACACTGTCAACTAACACATTTATTTGTATATTATTTGTATTATTTGTATTCCCATGCAAATAGTTTTACACCATAAGACATTGTATTTGATGATCACTGAAAGGCATTCATGTCCTGTTGGGACTTTTGCTTCTCTGAGCTAGGGACAACTTTTCCATTTTCAAAAAGTATGGCTTCTGCTCCCAGAATCATTCACTTCAATAAACATCACTACTCACCAGCACGTGTGGCCCATAGATACATTTAACATAACAGTATTTGTATTACCCACACCTCTCTACACAGTGATGCTGGTCCCTGGCTGTTTGTGTCCACTATTCTGTAGCGGTTGACAGCTCGAGACCACAACCCAACCACACTGCCACATGCACACATAGTTCACAGCCACAAAATGGCAGAATAGCAACAAATTCATTTCACCCTGAGATTCTGTAGGGAAAATAATTTGATACTTTAACAAATTCTGTCAGAGGTCTCTGTTTCTTTATTCCCTCTCAGACAGGGTCAAAGATCAGGGTAAGCCACTCAACAGGTTCCAGTTTTTATTCCAGGACATTCAACCAGGGCGGATGTTTACTGACAATCCTGTCTTTCAGTTGAAGGACAAAGCTTTTTAACCAACACTCCACCATCCTGCCCAACCTCCATATGACAGCACAGTTTGTAAAATGATAACACTTTGTGTTTTTGTTGCACCACTTGTAGCAAATAGTACACAGCAGGGTCTTATTTCATGTGGTTTGTGTGCACCAGGCATGAGGTGGCTGGGATGTGCAGATCACCCTTTCTTGTCATTTACACTGTTGGGTTTCTTATGCCCAAAGTGCTGCAGAAGGCAAGTGCATCTCTCAAATTGCCAGGAAGGAGGGCTAAAGTTAAAGGTGCAAGACATTGCATCTGCTCTTGTGACGGCACAGCAGATGCAGAAAAAAGGATATTTGTACACAGTGTGTACTGTTTCACATTATTTATTTCCAATCCTTGTCAAGAAAGCAGCCACCTGAAGTTATTTAGGCCATCTAATTCTGACTAAAACATTTTGTGCAGTTGAAATTATTAGGCTCTATCTGGCATGTTAAATGAAGTTAATCATATATTTATGATGTTTGAACTGTTGTATTCATTATACACTCTTTGATTTACGAAGAAAAAAAAAACAAACTTTTGACATTAAATATTGAAAACGATGAAAAGTGCATAAAGGTTTTGCCAGATGGTATGTTAAATCTTTGATGCTCACTATTTCAGAACTGCACTCCACCCAGATAGAACCTTATAATTGCAAGTACACAATTAGCATTTTGATATTGTCTCTTTTTTATGTAATCATATGCCAACAATAGAGCACTTTCTGTAGTTTAATACCTTAAATATGGAAGTGTCATCGCTTTGTTGACATTGCATAATGCTCCCCTACTGTATGGATCCCGTGGTGCAATTCTTGCCTTCTGCTGAGCTTTGGGAATATTGGGGGTGGAAGGAGGGATGGATGGATGATGGGATTGATGGAGTAAAAGGGTGATGCTGACTCAGAGCCTGTCCCCGGATGGTGGCCCCAGAGCAATTCTTGGTTGTCTGCAGAATGTACCTTGAAGGATGTAAAATGTCTTTTTTCTCTTTTATCCTCTCTCTTCTTTCTTTCTGTCTCTTTCTTTCTCTTTCTTTCTCCTTTTCTTTTTATTTGATCTCACCATCTCGCTCTCTCTCCCGCCAGATTGTATCAGGATAGACTGTAGCCTCAGTAAGTGGTTCTATCCATTTTTCTGACTAAAATGTATCTGTGTATCTTATCTGAATTCTGTGCAGTAGCCCTTTTCTGCTTTCTTCTGACTTCATGAAGAGGGACATCTCTCTTATTACCCACATCTTCAGTCCCTACCATATTTTTTGCCTGTGAATAAATCAGTTGAATTTCTTTTTTTCAATTACACACCTTTTTCTCTCATTACTATTTTTCATTTGTGTCTTTCTTACTGCCTCATTTGTATGTCCCTCTCCACCTCTTTTGCCAATACATGATCTAAGTTGTATTTTTCCTTCTTTCCATAAGTTCTGTCATTTTAATTTCCCCTTTTCTGTCACAAATTTAATTATTGTTTCACTTGCATAATTATCTGGATTTTTCATCCCGCAATCCCTCTTGCTTGCCTACCACACTCTGCTATGAAATTATTTAATTGCCTCTCCCCTGCTTATTACCCGTTTTATTCATTTTCCTGTCAACCTTCTCCAAAAATGCATTCAGAAAAGGGCAACTTGACACTCCCCTGTTGGATGTTCCTATTTTCTATTATGCAGCGCTGAGCCTCGGCTCCACTCGGCTGCACACGCAGGTGTTGCTTGTTTTCTATGTGGGACAAACTGTAGTTCTGGCCCCCAGAAAGCTAATTGCTTATCCACTGAGAGACAGCACCACCTGGTGCGTGCTTGTTTTTGGAGCAAGCTAATGTTTTCCTGCCCCATGCTGACAGAATGATAGCAAACTGTTATTTCTATCATGGCCACTGACAATTGAACAACTAGACTACAGGTAAGTGCTGCCAGCCATGGTGACAAAAATGGAGAAAACCTGATGTTTGCCATAATGTTTGTGTCTTTGTGTGTATGTTCCTCATGTTTAATGATGTCTTTGTTAGGGTAGAAAGGTGGGGGCTTGACTTTGTTCAACCTCTAACAGTCACCGAAGGGGCAGCGTCACAAGGGGCTTTTTCATTTGCTGCCTTAGAAAAAAGTGTGTTTAGAGAAATTGGCTGAGTATATTGCTCCTCATTGCAGTCAGAAAGATCAGGTGTGGGCAAGGATTAGGGTTTACATTTGAGATTAAGTAAAAAAAATAGGATATCGTCAGATTCTTATTGTGTTAGTGGTGATGGTTAAAGAAATAATTTTAGTCAGTTGAAGCCACCATGTAAAGTAATAGTAGTATAGTATGTACAGTATGTGTACCTCAGTTGCTGATGATCATCTGTATACTTCTACTGTATGTGGTTCACGTCTCTGCACTTAAAATACATTTGAACATTCTTTATGTCAGACTTTATGGAGTGCAATTCAAAAACTTCAAAAGCCTCTGCCAGGCATGGAAGTGGCCTCAGTATGACGAATTACACCCCTCGTTATGTGTGGAGCCACTGACATGACGCACATTCAAATAATGCATAGAAGATTGCTATTCCCCTGTTTGACCACTAGATGTCGCACAATCATTGGGAATATTGTGTGCTTTCCCTGCAGTAGGGAGGAGTTTGTGACTGAAGCTGTTTTTTTCTTTTCTTTTTTTTTTTTTTTTTTTTTATCACCACAGGTCTCTAAACCATTTCTCTGACTGGCTAGTTGGAAATGACTTGGTCTCTGCATTATTTCAAATCTTATATGGTAGTTGAGGTCTCAATAGATTTGTATGTTTTAATGTGAGAAATGTTGTGCAGATAGAGTTTTTCCACAGAATCTACCAGGCTTTCTTCATAAAACTACCACTATTTTTGATCATTGTTTTTTTTTTTTTTTTTTAATTTAGCACTTGTATTTAAATATTGATGTGGTTATTTACTGATGCTGCTCAAGCAATAATCTGTCGCAGTCTTGGAACATTGTGTTTTATTGGTTTTGCACAGAATATTTTATTTAACTTTTATATTTTTTGGTTGACTGAGCACCCTTGTACAGCACTGTCCTGCTTCAGTCACACAAAACACTATATAAAAATGCCAAAATATGACTGTGTGAGTGTATAAAAGAGGGGAAGAAATTGAATGTGTGTGAGAGAGAGACCAGAAGAACGTGAGAGACAGAGCAAACCAGGGCAGAGGTACAGACAACAATTTATTCAATGCCATGACATCTCCCAGTCGATTCCTCCTCCAGAGCCCTACAGTAACTAAAGCCTTGAATTCCAGTAAGAAAATCAGGGTGCCAAAGTCTCTCTGCTGGCTGGTCTATCTAGATAGTTTTTCTTGTTCACATTTATTTCAGCTTTAATGGCAATACATAATTAACAGAACAAAACCTTAGCAGGGTGAGCAGCACTACTAATGTTTCATTAAATACAGTAGAGAGAGATTTATGGATTCTGACTGCACTCATTGATTGAAAAGACCAGAGAGTACTGGAATAAAATATTAAATACTATATATCCCCGATTTCTATAATAGAGGAGGAATAAAAATGTAATGTCTTGAGCTACTGTCCTCGAGCAAAAGTGGCTTTCATGTATACAAGGTGACTGCTATGAAGATTAATAATAAAAGATAATTTTTTCTGGGGCAAAAGGGCAAATGCAGATACAATATATCTGCAACAGAGTAGCTGCATTTTCCATCTATTTTCTATCTTTTTTTTAAACAAGGAATTATTCAATTAGTGATAAAATACACAGAAATAGGTAACTGTTTAAATACAACGTGTTACATAACGTGCATTTCAACAAAAGGGACATGGGGTTATGTAGGGTACATATGTGTGAGTGTGTGTGTGTCATCTTGATTTTCTTCTCATCTCCTGTTGCTTCATTTTCAGACAAACAGTGATCTTGCCCACCGTAACTTCCACATCACATCACTGTATCATAACTTGCAAACATAAACCAATGAAAAACAATGGGAGTAATCAGAAGAAGAGGAATATGTTTAATTCGGTTGCATTTTGGGATACTAATGGACGCCCAGCAAGCTCTGCTGAATGATTAGCATACAGATTGCGATAGCACACAAATATCATAGTCATACAAAACTGTTTCTCCTTTACTTTTCTCTGTTGTGGTGTTACTACTACTACTGCTATAACTACAGTCTTTCAACTGTTGACCCTTTTCACCTTTTTATTTCTGGACTTTGAAGTGCTTTGTGAGGCTTAGGAAGTGAAGGTTCAGCCTTGTGTTTTTATTGCAGAACATTGTGACCCTGCTTTCCCACCTTAATGCAAGTGGATATGATATGGAGCAGAACTGTAGCCCTCAGCTCCAGTCAGGTCAGAGTGTCAGGCTGATGAAATCTGTTTGGAAGGTGGCCTTTCAGCAGCCAGCAGCACCTTCTTAGCGCAAGATGAGATGAGATTTGGCGTGACATATGGCCAGCATGTGGGGTGCAAGCACTCCGTCTGCTAATATCATGCCCTTTGGCCTATACACCTGCAGGTCCTCACTCCAGAACACACACAGGCACACAGTGTGGCAGTGTGTAAAGAAGACAGTTAATTTAATTGATTATGGTTCAGCATTCAAAAATCTCTAAAAGCAAAACTTAAAATTTAAGTTTTGATTTAAAAAATCACAACGTTTCAATTAATTGGCGTAAGTGTCGTCTAGATGAGTGGAGACATGTTCTGTGAAAGTGGCCAGATAAACTCTCATTTTTTGTTATCTGACAGTAACAGATGCAACCAGACAATAAAGAGCCAGGCAGTTGGCAGTGTAGCTCCTATGTGTTGATCAATGGCCAACATTTTACTGAAGACTGATAGTTACTGTATCTGGCTTGGTCACAATGCCATCATTGTGCTCTGTGTAAAGGCAAGCTCGACTACTCAGTTTCTGGGGGTTCCTTTGAACTGATTTTTATTTATCTTCACATGGCAACTAAGTGGTTATGGTTAAGAAAAAGGCAAAGATTAACTACAAGTCTGTGAAGGGATAGGAACTCTGGAGTCCCCCATGGAAATTATGATCCCTTACATGCCCATTCACCACCCTGACCTCCACACCCTTACTTTCTGCTGCTGCAGGGGCAATTATTTAATAGCCATGCCTTGGAGACATGGTTTTAGGCCTATACTTCATTTTCCCAGTCAGATTTTTGTCATGAGTCAATGTGGTCTGAAAATCCACTGAGTTTTTTTGTATTTGTGTTTTTGTCTGATCAAACCACACCCACAAAGTCCTGATAAAGCAGATTAGCTGAGTTTTTGAGAGTTAAGCTCCTAATGAATAATAACTTGAGATGTTTTTATTGGGAACATAATATTAAGTTAAAAGATATACTTAATATTTGAAACCAAGTTTTCAGGGGCTTTAATATGGAAATTAATGTAGTCTCAGACCTCTATAGCTGTCACAAAGATGGACACCATTTGTAATCTCGAAAATATCTTAATTATAAACGAGCAAACAGTTCCTTACTTAATTAGGATCCGCTCACCACTTCCTTGTGTGATGAGATAACCTTGAATCCTGTCATTACAATTAAGCAAATATTTACATCAGAAATATATGGTGTGGCAAACTTAGGGCAACCCAGATGTTTTTATCACAGTTTGTGCAAAATACTCATTCTCTATTCATAACAAGCATGTGATATGAATATGTTTGGTAGTCTATCAAAGGAGGGATGACTTATTTTTGAATTCTGATCTTCACAAAGTAAACATGCTCTTTTTAGTAGCAATATACCAGATATACCCCTGAGGTTATATATAAGTGCTTGTTTAGAAAAGTATCCTTTTAACTTTATTTTTCCAGTTTATTCTATCTTAGCATGTATCCTGAGTAGTCTGAAAATCAATTTTAGTGAGAGGGAGCCAGAGAGACAGGCCAGGACAGAAAAGTTTTATGAGGTTAGTGATTACAGGGATTTGCCAAAATGTTACACTTAGTCTTTGATGGTCACTTGGCTGAAATCTATGCATATCTTATACTCACACCACCATTAATATTTTATGCAGTGTAATATGAGCAAAATTGGATCTAAACTGCTATTAATGTTAATGATTGGTGAGTTTAAGTGTGACTGTTTAGCTCATTTATTTTGATGTTCATTTGCTAATATGTATTTCTTTTAATCAAACTGAATTTTAAATCAAACTAACTGACTTTAGTAAGCATGGAATCCCCATAGCAATACACAGATAGTGGGGAGATAGCATTAAGATGAAATTCTACTGTGCTGTACTAGGGGTACTTAAAATTCTGAAACTCTGTCATCTACTATCTGTGAACACAGCACTGCTGGATGTGATCAGAAGTGTGATTTGTTATGCCTGCAACTAATGCAGAAATATGTTTTCTGTGTTTTGACCCGTGGTGTGGTCAGTATAGCCTCATGTGAGTAAAAAACAAAAACAATGGTATCAAATTAATTGTAAGGGTCAAACCAAGATGAAAATCAATCCATTTTGAATCATGCACAAAATCCTATTGATTTTCATTTAGTAGTAATTAAATACCTCAGCACATTTTCCAGAGAGCTACTGGTCCTATAGTTGAGTAATTTTACAGATAAGTTAATTTAGATCCACATTTTTAGCTTTTTGTTTAACAATACCGTAGGCTAATAAGAATAGCACAATGATGACTGATATTACCATGAGATTACTACATTGCTATTCAATGCTGTCACAGAAATGTGCACACCCACAAACATAGATGTACTTGTACGCACACGTATACATGCATTCACATATTGTGGGCAGAGGAATGAATGTAAGTGAGATTTTGCCCACACACATGCACACACACACACACACACACACAAACACAGCATATCTCTGTCACTGAAGCTGTCACCCTCCTCAGTCTTAACTGCCTCCACCCAGGTTGCCAGGTGTCACACTCTTCCCCCATGTGTTTTGTACGGTCACGACTACTGAAATATGTAGCGCAGTTCATGTTTCCATTTTCACTGCAGATACAGTACATGTGTTCAGAGACGGCGGGTGTCATGGCCATTTTATATTTGAATGGATGGTTTGCTCCGTCTAATTTGTATTGCATTGGTTTCTTATCTGCCGCCCCAGCTCTTTCTCACTTGTCTCCAAGCAGATGGCTCTCCTACATTCTTAGTGAATCACAAATATTCAATTTGAATGAGTTTCCAATCGCTCACTTAAATCATGAGTCATCACGTCCTATCTCAGCCAAATAGATGTCCAAGAGGGATATGCAGGAGGCACTAGAAGTTGCCCCCAGCACGCATAACATCTTACAGTTTGTGAAGTTCGAGTATGTATCAGGGTTAGACTGTATAACATTTATTTTGGAGATGCTTGGATTTGGATTTGATTTTTAAAGGCAATTTAATGCTCCAATGGAGGACCACCATTTTTTTTATTTAATGTTCATTTTATCCTCCACAACTCCAGGCCAAATGTGATGCAATGAGCCAATAAGAGGAGTATGTTATTAACATAATGCCTATATCTTTGCACCCTCAGATGGATATGTCATTTGATATAAATAGATTTATGTTAAAAGCAATCATCTAGCTCAGCGAGGGAAAACAGAAATTAATTGAACATTTCTCAGTAACAAGTTTAACTATAATTGCAATAACAGTTGTCTCTGTGTTAATAGTGCACTGCTAAGCACCAATAAGAAAACACATGTATGTCTAAGTATTTAAACACACTGGATATAACTAACCTTCCTGGTAGTTGCCTAGAAATACTCTACTGTCACACACAAATCATCTTTAACAGAAAAAATAAAATAATAATAAAAAAATACATACACATACAGTAAATATCGCCTCCATGGATGCAACTTCATTTAATTTCCACACATTTTATCGTATTTTGCTCCGTGCATGTTTTAATGGAAATGAACCAAATGCTTCTTAAAATGTTAAACAGAAATGACCTAGTAAAAAAGTGCTTTGAAGCCTATATGAACTTCAAAGGAATATGTAATCAGAGCATTTTCCTAACTACAGCTGGAATGGGATGTGCAAGGGTGAGTGTGTTTGTGTGCAAGCATCCATGTGTGATGCATTGTATATGTATCTGTCTGCGTCTTCAGCCACATGTGTCTGCAGATGTTTATATTACAGTTCACCAGGTCTATCACTATGCACAGTGATAATGTGATTATAGAAATTCCTGTTAACTGAGGTCACAGTTGATTTGGAAGATAGCAAAGTTCTGGTACCAGTAGATGCCATATGTATTATCATACTGAAAATAAAGTAAAAGCTTAGTTAGGAAAGATTTCTTAAGCAATAGGCATATCCCAAATAAAAAAACAGATGTAGATTACATGTTTTTATTACTGTTAAAAGCAACTCAGAGCAGAGACAATCCGCCAAAACATACTCCCCCTTTTGCACATAATTGCACAAATGAGCCGGAGAGCTGTGATTGCCAAGTACTCACAAATGAAAGGGCAATACTCTAGCTGAAGGACATGCTGGGAAGGTGATCGACCGTGGTTGTATAAAAACTACTGACCTTACAGAGCTTAGTCTTATATCATTTATTTTGCTATTTTTAAAGCAATCCTCTATTCCCATTCAGTGTTCAACAGCCTAGAAATTTCGGCGACTGTCTCACTGTCAAAGGCCCTTTCTTCATTGTTGAACCCAAAGGAGAGATAAGTTTAAGCAGGAGGGAGAGATGGTGAAGAAACCTAAATTGACAAAGCAGAACGGGGGAAAGATGGCTAGTAGGGATGGACTCTGACAACCGCTGACAGATGAACGAGTGGAAAGAGAATGAGGGAGAGAAAAATCAAGGAATCAGGGACGATAGGGATGAAAGTAACAGAGTGAATGAAGATCTAACAAGGACGACAGTGCCTTGTAGTTTTTCTTTTTCTATTTACTTCAGCCCTCTGTCTCTTCTCTCTCTGAACTTAAGACACCTGAGGCAATCTACTCATTATACCTAACCGGGTGAGGAGATTGCCTTCCTGCCCTTTTTGTCTAATAAGAATTGTCCACATCAATGTCCCAGTGTCTACTTGTACTCTGGCCACAATTTCAGATCTTTTACTTGGAAAAGGTAAAGAAAGGTGTGTTCTGTCTTTTCACCTGGGACCTGGTCAAGTACTGGGAACCAACATGTTTGAGAAGATCACACCTGCCTTCCTGGTCCACTGAGCAGCTTGTGGAGCATGTTTGACAGGAGGCTGGCAGGCTTGTCTTGCTCAGTGCCTTCTGATACCTCAATAGTCTTCAGATTGCAGCCTCTCCTTTCAGGGACACAACTTAGGCAGCCAAGTGGTTTGAAGCCATATTTACAAGTAACAATTTGTGATTTACACATACACACTAGCTCATATCTGTGTAGTGGCTAGTTAGTTTTCAGTCTTAAGCAAACCATTCTCAGTCTGGTTTACTTTCTTTTCTAAATGGACTGTACTTGTATAGCGCCTTTCTAGTCTTCGGACCACCCAATGGGTACAGCTACCATACAAGGTCCCAACCTGTCCATCGGAGGGAGCTAACCATTCACACACATTCATACTCCTGCTCCTGATACTGAAACTGAAACTACCAAGATACTCCTAACCTAAATTGAACCCTAAATTGCTGCAATTTGGGGTTGCAGCAATTTAACCTCCTGAGCCACAGGGGCTCAGGAGGTTTTGTGGATGTCTTTCAGTATATTAAGCTGCAAAGGTTTGTCTCCGTCGGTGGTTGCTTTGTTGAGTTTTGAGGGCATTATGACATTGAATACAACAAAAAGGAGCAGAACTCAGTAACTAGTAGAATAAGATAAATATAACCCAGATCAAAAGAAAAAAATGCAGGATAATAGTTTTGAAAGACCTATCTAATAATCCATTAGACATCGTCTAATAGCATTCCATGAACACTTCATTATCTCATATACATGTTTGGGATCTTTGGGCTGGTGAGACCAATATAAAATCAATATGACTTAACAGTATTCAGAAAAAAGGGGGTCTTCTGATTAGTCTTGAGGTTCCACTGAGAATCATTGCCACACTAACCCTAGTGTGTGAAAAAAAAGGCAAACGAGATCCAAGTACTTATTGTGGATCTCAGAAAGTGCTTCAGTCCTACTGATTCCAGGGTTTTCATGAAAACTTCAGTTGTGTGTAAATTTTGGAATATTACAAGACTAACAATCTGGTGCTGGACATAAATTAAGCACTTTTAATGGAAAATAGCACAAATTTGCTCTTTCTTTATTATAGTAAATGAACATTTAAGCCCAAAAAGATCATTAAAGGGTGGATGCAAGGGGAGCTTGCAATCACAATTTAAACAAATACACTTAAAATGTTTAGTATTCTGCTCAAGTGCTCAAGTGCAGAAGTGCAAAAGATCTCTTTTACTCTATCATCAATAGGAAAAGATTGCCTATATCCACTTGGGATTTGAGCTCCCTCTGTATTTATTTTTACAGAGTTATGTCAACAAAGTAGTTGAAATTGTTCAGATCTCAATGGGCCTTTCTCAATACCAAGTATGCCAAATTCAAACTTGGCAAGTTTGACTCTGGATTACAAACTTCCGAAGACGGGAGGACACAGTACGATCATTCTGCAATTGGAACAGCAGCGTACTTTCTGACAGCAGCAGCTCAGCTTCAACACAATTGCCTGACTGTACTGTGACAAAATAATCTCAACTCAAAGCTCCACTAACACTTTTTTCTCACAAAAAAATAACCTCATTGACAGAGAGATGCAGTAAATTATGTTATTCGGTCTGTAATGTAGCTATGATAAAAATTCAAACTGTTACATACCATAATAAAATGAAACTAAATTTAATATAGACTGATCAGTTCATTTTAATGAATTTATAGTTATTGAAATGTGGTGATATCTGTATATATGGAGCCCCAGAGGCAGCACTGGCGTTTTGTCCAATAAAAACAACATTTCATCTGTGAGACCAACATTTATCTTCCAAAAGGAATTATATATCAAAATGCTGCAGAGACATTAGAGCCAGCAGTAAACTACCCAAGAGCTGCATAGATCAGTTCATCAGATCATGTTCTCCCCAGGATGACAATGGACGTTGACCGGCCGATCATCTCAGGAGTCGGACTGCTAGCAGCTGAGATGACCAGCTGGTCTACCAGGCCAGTGGCTCCTCACATCTCCAAAAACGTAGGAGCAAATTTCCAGATAGGCGTTATTTAAATAAACTGACCACATAACGGGAATCTAAATGGTTACTTTCTCGCTTGAAATATATATTAAAACTATATTAAAACTTAATAAAGTGACATATTAACAATCCTACAGTGAAAAACAGTATTTAGCCCAGCTAAAAATCTCTGCCATAGCTGCCAATTGGAGTGAAATGCATTTTTGGATACTTGGCTTTCCTACATCCACACAAGTCAGCTCCAGATGTATCCTTTGGTGGGTGGAGCAAGTACACATCCGGGCATTTTGACTGCACTTGAACTTTGAAATGGAACAGTACTTGGGCTGCGACTGATGACATTTCACAAGGACACAAGTACAGACAAGAACGCAGATTGAGAAAGGCTCAATGAGTGCAGAGAGGACAAGAGCTTTGTGTTGAACAGGGATATGGCTGCCTCACCAGCGAAGCCTTAGTCCATGATCAGTCTGCCTCCTTTCATTGCTACGTGGCACCAGCGACAGGTTAGATTGGGACTCATTACAAAGACTCTAATGAGAGAACCAGCAGCAGCCTGGAGCTGTCAAGATGCATACCTCCTTGCAGGACTGATGGTTATCCCATGGGACCATACCCTCCTGCCACAGCATGCAGGGAAATACGGTTCAAATCATAAATCAGCATCCCCCGGGACCTTTTCCTAGGGAGGGAGGGAGGGAGAGAGATGTGAGGATGGGTGGAAAAAAAACAAAGAAGGAAGCAAACTGATAAGAAGCAGGCAATAGAGGGTGAGTGTGAAAAGGGAAAGCAAGGAGCCAGTGTGCAGATGGCTGTACGAAAGGGAAGAATGGAGTCGTCTGTGTTTGAAGCTCCAAAGGGAGCTCTGAAATTCTGGAGAGGACGGGTGCAATGAATGATTCATTTCCTCCTTCTCGAAATCAATGTGCTGTTCTCTCAATATCTTCCCAACTCAAATGTGTCTTCCTGCGGTGGCCATCTGCAATTCTAGAAGATATCAACAGCGGTTATCTTGTCATGGATGCTAAAGCACCAAGCACACCCCTCCCTCACAGGGGCGAGAACAGTGGGAAAGAGAAAGTGTGTGGCCCCTGATAGCAGGCATTGAATACAAATGTCTGTGTGTGAGCAAGCATCACACACACATTTTGCTTCAGAGAAAGGAAAGTAGACACACTTGTGCGCGCGCACACACAGGCACAGGCTGCCTTATCTCTGTAATTGGCACAGGGGGTCAGAGCGGCAGGCGTAGATAATCATTGCTGGGGGTCATAATCTGTTTGCCGCTCCCCTCCCTTCTTCTTCCTCCTCTTCTCTCTTCGACCCCTCCCTTGCCATCAAAACCACACACACCCAGACACACTCGGCCACCTCCAGCCTTTTTTTTCCCCCCTGTTTATGATGCAGCACCATGCAGGAGATGTTTGGATGTGGCCACAGGGGGGCTGTTTTGCTGTTGTGTCAGCATGCGACTGTGTCCTCAACTGACTGCCAGACCCCCCACTTACCACTCCCCAGTCCTCCCATGCACCCACACAAACAGATCCCTCCAACCCCTCCACCCTCCTCCCAGTGTTCTCAGAGGTACAACACATACTGTAAAACAAGAAGAGCTACATTGCAGGGGGTAAAACTTGATAGATTACAAGGAGAGAAATGTAGGTTAGACTGAAAAGGGTGATTTGGGGCTAATAAAAACACAGGAAAGATAGTAAGGGCCAGCAACAAAATGAGGAGACAGAAAAGGGAAGAGAGGGATAGATGGAGGAGGATCTTGATGTAGATGTCTCCTTGCATTTTTATCAACATTATCAGCTCATATCTTTCATTTCCATCACGCCATCTTTGCTGTTAGAAGCCATTTATATGGCACACATGCATGCACACACACAAACACATACTCATACACAGCTTTTCATTAGATCTGCGGCGATAGGCCTGCGCTCCTTTGAGATAGAAAATATGATATCTTAAGATAGGAGCCAAATGGAATTATCGTCAAAGGAGGTCTTATCCTGATAACTCTGAAGAGCAAAGTAAATCCTGTCTCTTGCCATAGAAACCACATTAACTTATGCAGCCTTATGTAACTATTGCTATCTGCCTTTGCTTTTACAGAAAAATAACAACTCCATATGGGTCAGTTGCCTCCATCGAAGAACCCTCAGCCCTCTCATAAACCACATTCCACAGCAGTAGAAAAGTCATTTCCACTCCCATTCCCACATATGGTATGTGTATATAATAACCATTTGGTAAATGATGCTGCAATGCTGCCAGCCGAGTGACTGAGGCAAAAAAAAAGTACAAGGATATAAAGAACTCCATCCCAACACACACATAATGTATATACATTTCGCCTATGTGACTCACCCATAACACACTTTCCAATTTAGCCATTGCTTGGCTCATTTTTAAACAAGACACTTCTGAATCTGAAAGTCAATGAAGGCAGTTAACACAGTTACTGGTCATGAATCATAAAATGGCACCCCTGGGTCTCTGAATAAGGCATCATTTACATAGTCCTACCTCTGTAAATTCAATATTAGCCAAACATGCAAGAAACAGCTTAGGTTTCTTGATAGTGGGCTGACTGGTAGGGGAGCTGTTTTGTTATGTTTTTGTTTTTTTGTTGTTGTTTTATTTGGTCACTATGGGGTGGAGAAAATCTGTTGGGAATTATTCCCATTGGAAAAAACATGCAATTTTAGTGAAAGCATTTTAAATCCTTTAAATCATTGCAATGATGAATTGCAATCATTGCATTGATTATTTGGATTCCTTCCCCATCTGGACATATTGACCATATCCATACATATATAAATTCAAGATTACTTAATTGGTTACTAAAGCTATACATATTAATGTTCTGCCAGCATGATGCTGTTAGTATGTATCCTGTATGTGGGTGAAGAAAGTCAAGAAAGACAAAAATTCACATTCATGTTCTGTTATATGATTACTTAATCAGATGACACCTTGTAGAGCAACATGTGTCTGACATAAAAGACAAAAAAAACAAAACAAAGGGTGACAGTGGCTGTTAGATAAGCTGCAGTCAGCATCCTGTTGCTTGCACTATTGCAGGTGATGTCTTTTCCCCCACTTTCTCTTCTCATAATTACATAAAAAATCTCTAACATGGTGTTTTGCACCATTTTTTAGCAAAGCATCTCTCGCTCCCTTTCAGTTACCCCCGCTGTATATTCGTTCATACGCACGCACAAACACACACAAAGGTTTCTGCTGTGCTGTGGCTGCTGGCGAATGAGAGCCAATATGTGTTAATCAACCACCCAAACCTGACCCCTCCTGCAAACCGCCAACTTCTTTTTACCAACCGTGTTTACTAAATACCAGTAGTTCTGCTATCTGTTCTGCTATCACTTTGGAACTTGTTTTCTGCTCCTTTGTTGAAGAAATAATGTTTTAGGTGTGTGTGCTCAGGAGTGGGTGACTTTTTATTGCTGGTGTGTTTTGTTGTGAAATGTGTAGTGGTTGACGGAGGCAGCTAGCTGTTTCATTAGCTGGAGAGCTAATATCCACAGGGTGTTTCTAGTTAGATAGCACTGTTTTTATTGTGTTGTTTTGTCATTATGCCAGTCAATTGTTGATCTTAGCGGGAGAGAAGCAAGGCACTTTGGAGCGTGCAAAAAACGCTTGCACGCTCCATCACTTGCGTTGGATATTCGTGGAAAATCCGTCCCAGGTCCTTCACATAGAAATCAGTCTACCGGCTGTTACAGACAACTGAGAAAGTTGGGGAAGGTTTCATTTTTTATTTTACATTACTACCCGTTCACTCATTGGCAATAAAAAAAGATTCATACATGTAATTTGCCTCACAATTCTACATATAGAACCTTTAACTGGGACTGATGGATGAATGATTGAATGGATCGATTTACCATGTCTAATTTCTATTAGGTAATGACACCTGCATTGATATTGTCCCAAAATACAGTATCCATGCTCAAATTATTTACATTGTCATCAGCACAGTTTAACACAAAGCAGGTATAACAGCCTGAGGAGGTGGAGCTTATCAACCCACATACAACCCATATAACCATCTATAAACATGAAATTTCACCACAGCTTGTTTACATAAGAGATTATGATTAAATGTGAAATGTGTTGTATGTTATTATATTTCTCTGTTATAAAGGCAGCAAGGGATTATACTACACAGCATACTGTACATAACCACAGCTTTAGTGGCTTACAGCACTATTATCTCGCCTGTTCCCATGCAGGATGTACAGGTAAAGAAAAGGTTTTTACAGAAACAAGCTAAATAGGCTTTTGAATAAATCTTATAGCCCGCTGATTCAGTTTGTGTGTTAGAGGCAAACATTGAACCAGTGGGAAACGCTTGTATTGTAACATTTCAGGAAATCATTTTCCAGAACACTATATTCACCTACTTTATCATTTCAAACTGTATTTAATATCCCTATAAGTAGTGACACAATATCTATGATAGTGTAGGTACTTAACAGTGTCCTTAACATATATTTAATCCTGAATTAAGAACATCTATATGATATTTAAAATGTGTTCCCTACTCACTCATCGTTTTTATTCGGTAAATTGCTGCTTATATAGTGCTTTTATCCAAAGCACTTTACAATGTTTCTGCTGTTCACTCACCCATTCACACACACATTCACTCACCAATAGTGGCAAGCTACCACGCAGGGTGCTGGCGCTACCATCGGGAGCAATATCTTGACCAAGGACACTTCAACATGTGAACAGGCAGAGTCAGGGATTGAACCACCAACCCTCTAATTAGTTGACAACCCGCTCTACCTCCTCTGCCACAGCTGCCTTATCTATTTATACTCTCTGAATTTATCCAACCCTCATTTCTCCTGTATTTTAGATTGTTATGTAATGTTATATTATGAATGTATCAGTATAATATTCCAATGACCATTACTGGGGCTATATGAATTATACAATATGTTAGTGAATCCTCCTAGCTTTTGTTGTAGTTCATTTTGACAACTCAGGCTGTGCCAGTCAGTGTGTTTACCAGTCAGCTGTCACAGGTGATAATGCACTAGAAATACAACATGGCAGTAGCATACAGAGATTCCACTCTCACCAGAGCAAAAGCAAAGCACTGGAACGTTATTGACTGACTTGTGCCACTTTACTGCTATCAAACTAGTCCCCGTGGTGTACGAACATTTCACAGTGTTTGAAGTTGTACCACCTGTACTATAAACTGTAACACTACAGTGTGTCATTTCTTGCTCTGCAGTTTATAGAATTTTCCAAAATGAGCCATGGAGCCTAACATTACCTCACTTTTAAATGGAAATCAGACAATGATCACATGCAGCAGCAAGCCCACAGTGAATTACTTAAAACTGAATGAATAAACATGTGACCTGCATACTTCTAATTAGTATTTGAAACATTTTCTGCTGTCCTACCCGTCAAAATTAACTTTCGATTTGTCCTTGTTAAAGGCAGTGTTAAATAGAGATGTTACAGTACGTGTATTCATCCCGAACCATCATGGCACGGACGTGATGGTTTGGTGCATGCAGTCATACGAAGAATACGCTCTGTCACCCAAACAATTACTGTCAGATAGTTTAATAATCCACTTATTCCAATTTGCAGAACAATAATTCTAGAGCATGAAGTCCACGTGGTACATTTTGACAGCACACCACTTAGCATAGCATGCTCATGGGTATATGCTAGCCAAAATAGCCTGGTTACCTTGGTTACCCTGTAGTATCACTGCTCTCAGATCGACAAACGAAAGACTCGTAACACTGGCCGAGTACAACACTATGATTAAAATATGCTCTGTTATCTCCCTAGTGAAATGATACCATGTCTCCTCGTCCCCCTCCCCTCTCTGTGACGGTCGGCTTTGCACTCCGCCTTTGAGTGAAGTCATTCAGAACAATGATGAAAACATTAGATTTTTGATGTGGTCAGACAGCACATCATAAGAACCAGTTTTGAGAGAGGAAAATGTAGTTAGAAAGTATGAAATTAAAAGTAGTGGTTTGGTCTTGCTTATTTAACCAGGACGTCCTTTGAGATTGAAATCTTTTTTTCAAGGGAGACCTGGCCGAAACAGCACACCAGTTACAGTTTAAGTAGAAATAAAAAACAACAGATAAAAGATATAAAACTGACCAAACCGACCCCAAAACCGAGATACATACCGAACCATGAATTTTGTGCACCATTACACACCTAGTGATAAATCATACCCCAGCCTCCAGTTTGTTTTGGAAATGTAACCTAACATAAGAACACAGAGGGTTGCTCCTACTTCTCTATGTCTTGCTTGCTTTTCAGATTTGACACTGTACTGTTTTGCACACAGCTTCCTCAATATCACCTTAACATTTCTGATGAACGTGGTTAGCATATGAGAGTGGTGACAGGGAGGGCTTTGGTGTCGCGGAGTTGTGGCCTCGCTGTCCAGACACCAGTCGACTGAAGTAATCAAGTGTGAAGGTTGTGAGGAGCAAACAGCCATTAACTTCCAAAACACAGGCCATCATCACCGTCTGCAGAGGACAGAGGGGAGGGCGTGTGTGTGTGTGTGTGTGTGTCAGTGTCACTGTGTGAATGAGAGCTAGTGCCAGGGCTGCTGAGTGTAGTATAGGATTGTGTGTGTCCTCTTTATTGCTATCTGATGGGTTGAGTGGATTGTGTGATTGTGAGTGTGTCTGATGGGAAGTGTATGAGTGCACGGTGTGTGTTTGCAGCTACAGTAGGACTGTCATCAGTTTGGCAGAGGGGATTGTGTGTTTGTGTGTACTTGTGCATGTGTGCACTTCTGAGATGTGCAAGTTTGAAGCCTTGACTACAGCCTAGTAAATAGTAATTGGCATGCATTTGTTGTACTTTCAGACTTGCACACATACACTCTGGCATGTATCTATTTATTCAGATTTGCTGGGAAATCAGGCCATGCATCCCACTATGTCTGCCTATCCAGTGTGATCTCAGTGCACACTATTCCCATATGGCATTACAGTGGGACAGTGCTTGGCATGCCCAGGCCTGTGACCGCCTGTTTGACATGCCACTGTGTCGGCTGGTGTGATGCCATGCTGAACCAACCCATCTGCTTCGGGTCGAGCTGGCACAAGGGGGAACTCATTGGAGGCAGGCATGAGGAAAAGGGCATTGGACCAGGGGTTTGGTAAAGCATGGCATCCAAAAATCTCCTGAACTACTGCCCTCAAAAGGTCCAGAGCATGAACAAGGGTGTGATGGAGTGCGTGTGTTTGTTTTCAGTATAGACTAGGAGAGTAAATTCACTTATGAGAAGTGGATAAGCTGTCCACCTTACTGACTGTGGAATAGTTCCCCTACAAGTGACAGCTGGTGGAAGAGTGTTTGAATGGAAGCCAAGCGTAATTATTATTTCTTTCTTTCAGAAAATGTAATTGTGTTTTGTTTATGGGTCAATGACAAATAAATCATTTAAAAGGGCCTAAAGAATCTTACCAAGGATTTGTTGATGCTATATTAGAATATAAATCTGTTCGATGATGCAGTTTTACAGTATGATGAAAGACATTGATTGATGTGGTGATGTGTTCCTCATGATGATTACCAACTGGAGGTCATAGTGCACTCGCCTTATTTGGCATTACATCATGGGTGTGATTGTATGTGGGTTATAGGAGTGGTGTTGCAAGCATGAGTGTTTTTGTTGAGGACCAAATTGGTTAAAAACATTTCAAATACATATTAATTGGGCTTTTCAAACAAGAGATACATTTGACATTCAATGCAACTGTGTTTGCATTCTGTACAATGTAGTATGTCTTATCTAATTGAGCTTAAGTTGAGGCATACAACAAGGTTCCAAATCCAATGAAATTGTCATTTAAGAGTTAAGAGTCAGGTAAATAGCAGTTGTGAGTAATGTTAGATGAAATGGTTGCAGTTTTGGAGTGTAGTAGTCCAGGTAAAATTCCAGAGAAGACATTTAACTCAATTGAGTCCCCAAAACACACTAAACCGTGGGGCATATGTGTGAAAATGTGTGTAATTTCGGGTTGAAGTAGGCTATCAATGTGTGGTTCACAACACGTCAGGGGTCCCTTTCAGTGCAGCAATGAGATGTGCAGTATTTATAGGATTTGTCCATTTGGGTGGGAGGAGAGCATTCAGCCGTTTGAACTTAAGAGGCAACACGCTGTGAGGCTCTGTTTAAAAGAAATCAATAGCAAGTCAAGCGGATTCAGAGGAGATGCAGTTCAGGAGGGTGTTTCAAAAGCAGCGATACCTGGGACAGATCAGTTGTTTGTGAATTTATGTGTCTGTGTATAAAAGATGTGTGTCTGTAGGCAGCAGCTTGCAGTGCAGCAGTCATTTGAGGGTATAGAGAAAGTGTTGAAGGAGGAGAGGATTGTTACAGAGACAGACATAAAGAGAGAAAAGAGTGTGTGTGTGTATGTGTGCGTGTGTGTGTGTGTCGGAGGGGGGGTTGGAGGGGGGAGGGTGTTCCTCTTCATTACCGACACTAAGGAGCCATGCCAGGAGCACAGATGGCAGAGGAGAGGAGAGGGGGCATGGAGTTGGCACATAAACTGCAACACACACTCACACAGCACATACATTCACACACTCAAAATGACATTAAAAATATGTAAATCAAAAGAATAAGTCCTCAAAGCTCAATATGTACACCTAATAATAGTGAAATACATCACATGTATTACAAACACACGCATTCATATAGCCTAGATGTTGTCCTAAAGATCACCTACACACACACACATATACACACACACACACACACACACACACACACACACACGTGACATCAAGCTATCCCGTGGTGTTGCCGCACCAGTTTCTTGGCTGGGGAAGCAGCCATGCTGACACTGCATCTCTTTCTTTATCTTTTGCCATCTCGCTTTCTCTAACACAGACGCACACACACTCTGCCCTCCCATTACACCCTTCCTTCAACCCCTTGCCACCACTGATGCTGTAACCTAAGACCTAAATTAAAATTTTAACAGTATCTTTTTGAAAATGAGTCCCACTCTCTTTCTTTCTCTCTCTTTATCTGCCGCATTCACACACACACATACACACACACATACACACATACATACACACACCCCAATGGTCCAATTAGGAGTAGTGGACTGTTTGCGCGGCAGGAAAGCAGGGCAGCATGTTTGTGTGTGGGAGATGTATCTATTGTGCACAGCATGTACTGCTCTCCTCTGCAAGGTTGAGCGGAAGACCAAGCTCTCACACACTCTCTCACAAACACACACCTCCCACAAATGTAGGAAGCAAGAAAGCCATGTAGTCTCAGTTCATACCCTACAGTACCTACAGTACACCTAAGAAACACCTACTGTACCACCTCCCCACTCTTATACATAACTGAAGTTACTTTGTTACATAAAAATCTGTGTTTTAACACCAGATATTATATGTCTGATTTTTTTATTATTATTATCCTATACATTATATACTATGGGCTATTAGAGGGTTACAAGACAATAGGATTGGTGAAATATTGATCGATTGCTATCTCAGTGGCAAAAACAAATATATCACAGCTACTATTGCTTTTTCCACCAACATGTAGTGAAGTTAGTTTGATATTCGCTGTTCATTAGCTACTAGAGTTGATTTTTTAGTCCTCAGTAACTTAGAAAAAACACTGGTCATTGGGTTATGGATACTGGAGGACATTTTGTATCCACTGGTTTTAGGATGATTTTGTTCGGATTTCATATTTGATTTTTTTCTTCAGGCATAATAGAGGAGGACATGGCTTTCAGGTGATGATGCCATGTGGCTGCCTGATTTTAATGCCTTTTTACTTTGTTTTGGGAATTTTTAGCTCCAAACTTCTTTGTAATGCAGTGTGTTTCTTCCTTGCAAGTTGTTTGTGCTTCTGTGTAAAATGATGTGATGATGTACACAGACACTTTTAGACTGTATTGAATTAATTTTTTCCCTCTTTGTTTGATGATACATGCTTGGCTGGCACAGGGCAGAATCACATCATAAAAAAACACATGGATGTTATTTCAAATCAGTTGTGTTTGTAAAAAGTACAATACTACACATATGCTAATCCAACAAGTGAAAACAGTGGTTCTTAAATCTTAAATTATTTTATTTTTTACAACATTTTATTACTTTTACTTTTGCAACATTTAGATATGTTTTATGTTAGTGTAATTCTAACAAGACTGAAAGTTCTGTTTTTCATATAAAAATGTTTTATGCATCCCAGCCATCGGTTGATGGCACAATCCAATCAATCTCAAATTTTCTAAGCTAAGCTCTGATATAAAGGAATACACAGATACAATGACTTGGTTATAAATCAAGATATTTATTTAACTACCAAGGGGTAGGGATGAATGGGAAACACCAAGTATACATACATATATATACACATATATACAGCTAATTTGAATGAAGAATGGATGCATGAATGAATGGATAAATTAAATTAAGTTATTGCCGACAGGATGAAAGAATTAATAAATGAATGTTATAAAAAATGAGTCAAAAACTAATGAGGGGCCAAGACTCTAACTACAGCCAATAAAAATTCAAATTTTGAATAGCTGTTGCATCAACTCTGACACAGAAGCATGGTAGATGGTTTCCTACTGTTTCCTTGGTGATGAAGGGCTGATTATGAGGAGCTTCCTGCAAAGCGCCAAGCAAGGTGAAGCAGATTCGGGGTCGCTAGAGTAACAGCCAGATGAGAACTGCTGCAGTAGGTTCAGTGAAACAGCTTTGGTTCACTGCTTCTCATGAGGATGAAGCCAGTCTCAGACTAGCTGAGGCCACGTAGTGGACACACACAGAGCAGAGAGGTGTCTCAGTGCATTTAGTGGCAGGCTGCAGAGTTGAATGCATGGGACTCTAAACTAGTCAGAAGAGTCCTTGGAAAAGTCTTCAAAATGTTTAACTACACAATAAAAATAGGAGAATACAAAAATAACAGGTTATTCAAATGCCAAATGGCATTGCTTGGCTTGTGGCTTAGGCATCTTTGCCGCCTTTTGCTTCTTAGTTTAGTCTCTTTCTGGAGCTCTCAGTCATAGAAAAAAACAACACCGAAATGCCAGGTCATCCCAGCTGCAGGGCTGAGAGGAACCCAGAAGAAGCTGCAGCGGTCAGAAAGGCAAAAAGCAGAAGATGAGCAACAGCCAAAAGGGCATGAGCTAAGAAGAGAGAGACAAGCTATAAGACTTCTTATAGCTGGTTAGATAAGTCTAGATACATATTTTTACACATTTTAGTAGTATTTCTCACCATTTCAGACACGTATTGTATATAAAAGAAAAGAGAGGAGGGGAGTGACTCAAAGGAATGCAGCTTCTCCCAAAATTTATGACTTGAGAGATAGGAGCTAGCTGAAGAAGGGAGGGTGGCCCATCCAGGTTTGGGCACAAAGTCGTTAATTTCCAAAACTGTACATTTGCCTTCTGTGGCTAGTGGTGAGAAGGCTGGATTGTTACTTCTATCCAATTTTTCCATGACATCCTTATTCCTTTAGGTCAGAGGTCATTAGGTACGTGTGTGTGTGCTCCTGCACCTACACAGAGAGACTGTTAGGCCAAAAGGAATCATAATGTTTTTGAAAGAATAAAACTTTGCCTCTTATTACTGGGTTCATTATCCTACATACCTTTTATTATTAATGATCAATGGCATCCACTAAATACATATGATTTGCATGCCTTTTTATTTTACTTTATACATTTTAAAAGTTTTATTATTATTATTATCAAAAGGAAGAAGAAAATGCCTTTAGGGAAATGCATGTGAAAGACTGTGTTTGATCAGCAGCAACTGACAGGCTCAGCCACGAAGTGACATTTGAAGATGACTTTACCAGCGCACTTTTACATGGTGAAAGTTTGGTGGCTCATTCAACAAGCTGTGGTGCAGGACAAGATGTGTGTTCATGTCTGTAAGTTAGATAAGGAGGGGACTTTAGCAGGAAAGCTAATGTTGCATAGACTATAAAAAAAATAATGGATGTAGCCACCATGGCGTCACCCATTGGTTTGTGAACTCCCGTTTTGAAGCCTCGAGTTTGCATTTTGACTGTCACCATCTTGGATTTTTGTAACCAGAAGTGAATATATTTGGATGAGAGGGTAACACTAGCTGCTAGTTTGGTTAGCACAGTGCATTTACAGTCTATGGTTTCAAACAAAATGTACTTGCTGGAAAAACATCCAACTCCTTAGAGGTCTTTTAGTACCACCAAACACCGAACAAGACTTTTTTTAGGAGACCAAAATGTTACAATTAACTATCATGAACTGAAAACACACTGAAATAGCAACGGCTACAGCTATTGCTATGGCTACAGCTTTGGCCTGCTTTGTCATCTATTTTACTCCAAATGGGACCATAATTTACAAAATGAACATCAAGCTGTATTGAAGAAGACTTGAAACTAGCGACTGAGACCATAAACTCATTAGGTAAGTGTTTACTGAAGTAATACAAGTGAGAAGATGGGTCATTTTATCATAGACTTCCATACAATCAGACTACTTTTTGGAGCTAGTGGAGTCGCCCCTGCTGGCCATTAGAGAGAATGCAGATTTAAGGTACTTCCACATTGGCTCCACTTTTCAGACCCAGAGCTACCTGCTTGGTTGGTTGTTGTTCAGAGTCATTGGATCTTGTGTAGCAGGATGCTCTCAGGCTCAGTGTGCTTCACCTCCTATGATAGATGGCTGACATTACTGCTTTAAGCAAAGATTTGATTGATCATATTGAAATAAGGTCTCCATTTACGTAGGCAAGGAACAGTATTCTAACAAATTATTAGATATAAGATGGGGGCACAATCATGAAACCAAAAATGATTAAATATAAATTTCTCCCTTTTGGTTTCTGATTTGTTTCTCAAAGGAGAACACGGAACATGTGACTTACAGAGCAGATATGTATGCTCTAGCAAACAAAAACATATTCATTTGGGCTAAAGTGTACATTCTTTTTAATATATTCAAAGCTATATGCACCTGCATATGCATACATCTGTGTGAGTGTATACGGTTACGTGTGTTCACCTCACAATGTGCTTTCCCAGATGGGTGCACAACAGGGGGTTGCCTGAGGTCCATCACCTGGTAGTGAAATGCTAATCATGAACATAAATAAATCCTAAATCCATGCACATACACATATTCCCACTTTAATTACAGCATCTGTCTGTCTTGCTAAGCAAGAATTTTATGGAGATATGTTATTCTTTCCCCTTTGTTTCCATATGAATCCACAAAAAAGCCAGGCATTACAATTCCCCCTGGTCAGCATTTGGTCTCTCTGATTGTGTTTTTATCCTCCTCTGCTGCTCTGCATGAAAAATCCATTCCAATCATCTGGTATCCACCCTCATCTCTGCATCTTCTCTCCTCTGTCCCCCCCTCAGTCATTCTTTCTCTTGTGCCCTATTTTCGACAACGCACAGTATCAGCATCCTCCCTCTTTCCTCAGAGTGGGGCTGCTGAGCCAAGAATGAAGCACTGAGGAGTGTGGATCTTTCTTGAGCCCATTTTAATTGGACTGCAGTGCACTGTTATATTTTCCTTTTTCTCATGGGTGCCTGCAAGTGTGCGTGTGGATGCACGCATGTGGGTAGCTTCGTTGAAACTCATGACCTCAAAAGTCACGAGCGCTAGCTGCTCATAATTATGTTCTCTTCCAGGGAATTTGAATCACAAAGCTCAAAGTGGCAGTCACTACTGTATCCCATACTTGAAGATGGCAGGTTCTGTCAAACCTCGTAAAAGAGAATTTGATGCTGTTGTAAAAGGGGATCAACTTTTATGGAACTCGACTAACATAGTAGTTCAGGTTCCCCTGTTTAGTTGAGTCAGTATTGAGATGAAAAAAGGCAAAGTGGCATATTCAGGGCACAGCATTGTTCTATGTTACAATATGTCTCTGTTCAGTGTTACATATATTTCTCTCTCTCTCTCTCTCTCTCTCTCTCTCTCTCTCTCTCTACTGCTCAGTCCAGGCTCTAGTGCAACCCACTGATTGGGGCATAAACTGTCTTGTTAGCTCAGTAACATCATCACATTCAATCCCTCCTAGCAAATTTTGACCCTTTGACTTGCTGACACACCCTGCAGTTACTAGTGACCCCTACAATCTCGACACTCTGACTGCATATGCTTGAGTGACCCTGACAAACAGCAAGCTTCGATGGCTTGCCCCCATGTATGACTCATGGCTGGTTCTATTGTCATCTAGTGCACCAGTTTTGGACTTGCCAGGAAATGCCTGTGGCTCTCTCATTCTGTGGCACTGTTGTTTTGGCCACTACGTTGGCTAGCAGTGATCGTTCCTCTCTGGCCAGCTTTGAGCCCTCTGGACAGCATCAGACTTTGGCGCACTTGTTAGTATAACAATCATGTGGGGAAATCTCACTTGGTTTGCTGTGTGGCCAGTATCAGTCAAGGGTCATTCTGACTGACGACGGGGATGTTAGCTGGACCACACAGTGCTCTGCTTTCATGTAGAATGCAAAAGAAACAAAATGAAACATGCCTCATAGTGGTTTTATCATTTTTAGTTAAAGTTGGGGCTTTGAGTTGTGGTGACTGTGACAAACATGAACAGGAATGAGTGAATTCATTTCACTTGGCGACATATTCAATTTGTAAGATGCTTCTATTTTAAGCACCTCAGACTTTTGAGAGTGCATACGTTTTCATCAGTGGTCTGAGAAACATCTAGATCTTGGTGCCACTTCTGCACAGTCAGAGAAAAGAAACATTTCTCATTCCTGATTGTCATGACAGAAATGATTTCATCATTGCCCACTGCAAAGTGACGATCATCTTCACTGTCTCAAATTGTTTTGATTGGAGTGTAGACATGAAGTTGTATTTACACAACACAAGTTGTATAACATAATGCTGCAGTAGCAACCATACAGCCTGAATAGAGACTGATGGCAACAACCAGCAGCCATTGGCTGATGACTTGTGTTCCATTGATCCAATTGCATTAATCAAGGTTGTTTACAGAGAGAACACAGCTACCAATGATGGATGACTGCTGGTAATTATGCAACAGCCCGCAAACATCACACCCCTCATTTATGGTGTGCTGACACAGTCAATGAAAATAATCCACAATCCTGGCTATTTTTACATGTGTTAAGAAATCTCTCTGACACCTCTTCATCTCCCATTTGACAGGTTTAGAAAGTACAAGGAAGTGACAGACTGAGAGTTGAAGGGAACAAAAGAGATAGAGAGATGAAGAGGGATGATGCTTCTGTTTACGTGATCACAGTCCTTTGCCCTGCTGATCTCCAAGAAAAAAGTGAGAGGGCAGAAGTGGCAGGATGAGAATTAATTGCTTTTTAATAATCGCCAGTTCTTTTATTAATGAGCCCTGGTCCCCCTTTGTTTTTCCAGCAATGAGTCCTTCTCTTTGCCAGTGGCTGCATTAAAGGCTTGTCGGCTCATTTAACCCTGGGCCGCTGGCTCTCAGCTTTCTTGCTTGCAGTGTTACCTGACCAGTGAAGGCTTTGCTTCACTTCACTTCACTTCACTGTCAGCTATACATCAAACCCAGCCAGCATTAGGTGCTTCATCAATATATGGGTTTTAGGCAGTCATTGTTCTCAGTAACACGGGTGACATTATGACCTGAGCATGAAGCCAATGCTGAAATATTGAAAATTATGTAAGTGAAAGTGTTGAATTTTAGAGTTACAGTTGTGATCTCAGCAAGCAGTTATTTAACCTTCCACCCCCTCAACCCGCCCGCAGAGACAAGAGTATGACAGTGAACTTGCATTCCGAACTTGTGCTTTTCCTCAAGTGTTGTTATTACTGTATGTCACACTTTGCCCCAACAACCTAATGGATCCCTCGCTGCATTTTCACCACCTTCTGCCCAGACCTTTTTCTTGCTTGGCTAGCCGGACCAGAGTAGCATATATATCTTTTGCCCCATTGTTAGTGGTATTATGGCCAAATGGCTCTTGCTATATGTGCAGCAGTGGCCCTTGCTCTCCTGCGGCCTGTAGCAGCCAAGTCAAATAAATATTACATGGACTCTATTCTAAAGGGTAGCCGTTCCCATTCATTTGCGCTGCACTAGACTCTTCTAACTTTTACGATCTTACATCAGCCAGCCGGCTCTGCTGCTGCTCTGTTGCACTTTGTTTCTCAGTGTTTAGTTCTTTTCTAGGGTTCTTTTTTACTCCTTTTTCATCTTCATGTGTTTTCATATTTCCTCCCCTATCCTCCCATCTATCTTTGTATCAGCTTTAACTTCTCTGCTGGCAACTTTTGTTCACTCTTGCTCTCTTTGCAGCAATATAGCAGCCTTTTCCTTTATATTTACTTCACACATGGTGATCAAAAGTCTCTCTATCCAATTTCACGTGGCTGAAGACAAAAAGGCCATGAAAAAAACAATATAATAAAAAAGTAACAGGAGTAAATGGGAAAACAATTCTCCAGTGGGCCGTGTGTGTTCTTCCCAGGCGGTACCATCAATTGATGGGACCTTTTTTCCTCTAGACTAAATAATTTCACACACATCTGGGAAGAGGACAATCATATTTTACCAGGCTGTGCTATTATCATCCACTCCAGCACCTGATATAATACACTCAGGCTCCAGCTAGCCAACCAGTCAGAAAGGAGCCACTGACCCTGGAAGTGGAGTGGCATCTCTAATAGTAGATCTATAATAAACAAAGCACCAGTGCTAATAGTGTAAGAAAGCCAGTGGCTTTTGATGTTGTGGTTTCTTTATCTATGAGCCACAATGGCCCTTGCTCCACTTCAGAGCTGCCTAAAAGCACAGATAGTACAGAAGGTGGCTTAATGGAAGTGACTGGTTTCTTGCAGTTGGTTGTCATATCTCATACTTCCCCTCTCTTTATGTATGTTTATTTTGAATCCTTTAACCAACTTTGACACAGCTATTAGCCAGCATCAGCCATCGCCTTGGCTTTAGCCATGGATCATGTCAACTCGTCATGGTGCATTGAAAGAGGGATTCATGACTGCTGACTTAATCAAAATCCACACTCTTTCTCCTGCTGTCATTCCCTCACGCCTGCAAATTGTTCTAAAGTTGATGTAATAAGGCTCTGTCATTGGAAAGATATAAATACCCTGTTCCCCACTTTCAAAAGACGCTTATGTAAATATGGCTCTAATAAGCATTTCTGCAACACCATATGCTGTTGCATCAAATTGTCTCCTTCAGTGGTCGAGGCAGGACAACAACAAGAGAGTCAAGCAGAGCAGAAGGGAATTGGGAGTAGAGAAGTGGAAAGAGGGAATTAGAGAGGACGGTGGTTTGGGAGATGAGCAGTTAAACCGTCTGGTCTAACCCATCAACTCTCCCACTTACAGGGCGCATTAAGAGTCCTCTATGTGCTGAACTGAGACATGTAATGTTCTGTGAAAGCAGAACACGACTTCCTATAATGTTTGCAACACAACATCTTCAGTCGTCGGCGGCTGCCTGTTCTAATCTACTTCCTCAGCTGGTTACGACTTTTTTGTCCTACTTTCTTTGATGACATCCTGCTGCAATGCTGCGAGGTTTTGAGAAGACGTTCGATTTTACAGTCTGTCAGGCCAGATATTTGATTCCTTTCATTCCCAGCATACTGGGAGAATCCATAGTGTGAATGTGTTTCGCAAACATGCAGGTTTTCTCTACTAGCTCTGTCACCTACTGTGTGTGAACTTTGTGTGTGTGTTGGGGGGGTTGGGTGGGTGTGTAAGTAGGCGCACACACCTTTCCCACTGTGCTGTTTGTGATTTGAATTCCCCCCCCTACTACAGGCAAAGGACCTGAGACACTGTTCGCGGGGCAGAAGCTGAATGACAACGAGTGGCATGCGGTGAAGGTGGTGCGAAGAGGAAAGAGCCTGCAGCTGTCTGTGGATAACGTCACAGTGGAAGGTTAGTCGTGTTTGAGAAACAGATGGATTCTTTTGAGGTGAAAGGCAGTCAGTGAGACTATAGTAAGTGTGAGGATGGTGTTTTACCCAAAAATCCACACACATTATCCCAAATATAATGTATCCACCCACAGCAAAGGTATCTGTTTTGCCATTTGTCATTAAAACTACTCGTTTAAAAGAGGAATATGATTAATTGTGATGATAATGAATCAGACATGTAGGTGGCATATGATTTGTTAATTTATTGTTGATCTGATATTTAGGGTGAGTGGTAAAAAGTGCTTTATTGACAAATGTCATTAAATTGCTGAAATTAATATAATTAGTTCCATTACTAATTTATGAGTAAACCTTAATACCCAACTCTGGTCACAGTGTTAGCCACATTGACTTACAGTATGTCTCATTTTAACTAAGCACAAAGAACAACCTATAGCTGGAACCCCAGCAACTCTGTATACATATTAAAATATCTATATACTATCTATAGATATAAATAAAGCTGAAAGTATGAAATATATGTAATTTAGACAGAGCACAAAAAAGAAATGAAAGAAGAAGAGTTTATTCAAACATATACTGACTGTGAGTGAGCAGCTGTGTACAAAGTACAGAGGTACAGGTTCTGCCAGCTACTAAGAAAATAGCAAGAGAGGGATGAAAGGTCAAGAGACGAGGTAGAATCATGGGCACTCACTGTATTATGGCCTCAGGTGAAAGGATGGCAAGCCAAAGGATGAGGAAAGAGGTGAGAAAAAGGTGTGAGCTAGATGAAGAAAATAGAGTGGGCACACTGAGGCCAGAAGCAAGGAATGACCCTGTGAAGTTCTGCCTGGTTCACAAACTGGTTCACGGGAAAGAAAAAGGAGGAAGCGCCCAGAGAGTCCTTGCAGGACTGGCCAGGCTTCAACAGGGAAGGCATTTTATTTGGCATTTGGCCAAGCTCATTACTCCATATCTCTCAGTTAACACAGTATATATTGTGGCGGGTAGAGCAGTAACACAAGATTTTCTGCAATATTATGCTTGTATATTTTCCTTCACAGCAGGTTAGAAAAATGGGCTCAACCTTTGTGAACATATGCAACAAAACCATATACTGTACACACACTGTTTTTTCAAGCAACAAAAATCCATTTTAAGATATAATAAGCATAATAATATGTCAGAACCATATAAAATGTGTTTATCACTAATTTACTATTACAGACACAGTACATTAGTTTGATATTCATTGCCTTACAGTTAAATATATTATACATGCATTTTAATATTACCATGGCTTTTCCATGATTGAGTTTGACCTACAATTTTCACAGAAAGTGTAAACCTCTTGAAGCTTAACTTATTGTGCCGTGACACATATTGAATTACATTTTGCTTAGAATGGCTATAATTCATTCACAGTATTATAATGTGACATAATCCTTAACATTTTCTCAGGATGCCTTATATTGCCTATTGTATAGCATTACAATTAATGTATTACCATTTATGCTCAAAGTTGATACTGTTTTTTCCAGGCCAGATGACTGGTGCCCACACACGTCTCGAGTTCCACAATATCGAGACAGGCATCATGACTGAACGCCGCTTCATATCTGTCGTGCCCTCAAACTTCATTGGCCATCTCCAGGGCCTGACCTTCAACGGGTTGCCCTACCTAGACCAGTGCAAAAATGGGGACATCTCCTACTGCGAGCTGAACGCCCGCTTTGGCATGCGTCACATCATCGCAGATCCGGTGACGTTTCGAACGAAAGGCAGCTACTTAGCGTTAGCAACATTGCAAGCTTACGCCTCCATGCACCTCTTCTTTCAGTTTAAAACCACTACGCCTGACGGCCTGATGCTCTTCAACTCTGGAGACGGGAGCGACTTCATTGTTGTGGAACTGGTGAAGGGGTGAGTCCCATGTGTTTTCAGTTACATTGATTGACAAGAAAATTGAGATGTTAGGTGTAGCATGTTATGTATTGTTCCCAAAAACACTCTTGCCTACTGTCACAAAAGAGCTTCTGTTTTCCATAATTCCCTCTGTATTTGGCTTTACTGATCACAATATATACATTACAGACTCCTCTTCAAATCTGTCATTGACAGAAAACATGAGAACCAGTCTAGCTGTAAATACTGCATTTTGTTATTGGATGGAAAACTCAGGTCTCAGGTATTTATTTTACAATCCATTAACTGATAACTGTTAATGCATAATTTTGAGCATTAATTTTGAGTGCATTTCTCTGACCAGCAAAGTATTTGGCAGATTTTCTATAAAGGCTTGAAGAAGCCAGCAGAAACCAGAAGTGGGTTGTGCTTGCTTGTGAACGGTGAATTGTATCACCCTAAAAGCTGTACATAATTAGAGTATCAAAAAAAGGTTTTTGCTTGTGTACCTCCCTTCCTCTTGTGCTCTATATTCAGCACTGTTACAAACACAAAAGCTTGAGCTTCCTCTGCCACACAAAGACAAGAGGCTACATAAAGGAATTGGAATCAAGGTAGAAAAAAACGCATACCTTGAATGAAACAGCCACAATAGCCTTAACACAAAACACAAAAGAGCCATATTTGTGTGAAAGAAGGAACTGTGCCACCTTGTCTGCCTTTGGGCAAACAGGAGCTTTTAGACAAAAGCAGATTTCTATATTCACATGTCAAACCAGTCAGTAAGCAAAAAAGAAAAGTGGGCTCATATGTGCTGGTAATATTACACTATTTTCCTTAAAAATATGCTCTTACACAGTGAACGATTGAGACATTAGACAGCAAGTAAGAGAGTGGAATGACATCCAATCTTCAGTCATTTCATCATGACAATTGGAGGTTGAGTGCTGTTGACTGTGACCTGTCATGAGTATCTGTCATTGGAAGAAAACATGTCATGATGAGTTTGAATTCTAAAGTGAAACCGAATCACTACTGACATGATTGTCACCATTTTCTGAACAATTGTTCTGACTGGCATGCAGTGATTTTGATTTTTCTTTACTTGAAGAATTGGTTTTGAATTACATCTGTAATAATAATCACACAAACACACACTCTTACACGTTTTCCTTAATCTCACATCTTTCTTGTCAGATATGTCCACTATGTCTTTGACCTTGGAAACGGGCCATCGCTGATGAAGGGCAACTCAGACAAGCCACTGAATGACAACCAGTGGCACAACGTAGTGGTGTCCCGGGATGCAAACAACGTACATACGCTCAAGATCGACTCACGCACCGTTACTCAGCACTCCAATGGAGCCCGCAACCTGGACCTCAAAGGTAACAGCAGACAGTCCAGCATTCAGTGATAGATTCTTCCAGAAAACATTACCACTAACGGGAAATAACTATTCCAGTGTCATCCCTGGCCCTTAAGTGTTGTTGGAAGGTCGCCATGAACACATGCCAGCTCAAATCCATCTAAATTAGACCCACTTTCAGGATCACAGTGGCTTTTAGAATAGCTCCACTGTACATCCACTTACTTTTCTTAGTCACTGAGGAATTCTTACTTTTTGTAGTAGAGTGTTTCTAAAAGAAGTCTTGAAACCTTTTGCTCTTAAATAATTAACAAAAATATAATTGTTAGAACACCAGATTATAATTTTCTTTGCTGTAAATACACAGAGCACAATTTTAATCTCTTCTAATCTCTTCTTCTCAATCTAATCTTTGTGAGGTATATTTTTCTCTGTGCATACCTTACCAAAAAAAGAAAAGGTTTATAGGAATTTGCATGTGTTTGCTTGGACATATGCACTATTTACCATTGTCTTTTCTTTTACTTAAAATTTTGTACGTTTCAGTGCAAAGGCCCAGGATAAACAGAGAAAACTAAATGATGCTGCCAAGTGTAAATGTGCTTGCCAAACAAGAGTGGACAGGGGGTGAAATAAAACTTAACAAAAGCCTGGCAGCATCTGTGCTGGCCTGTCCTCTTCACCTTGAGAGATGATCCCCCCTCTTTCAGCAGATGTTGGCTTTACAGGAACAGGGCAATAACAGAGCAATATCCTTCACCAATCGGTATCCCAATATTACCTAAATCCAACATTGCAAACCAAGGTGAAAAAAGAGTCATACCAAAAACAATAAAGGCTTATGCCTTCATCCTTCTGCGCTTTGCTCCTTTTTGCTGTCACTTGCTTGTTTCAACCAAGCAGCCTGTCTGTCACATTTGGTACACTTGACTTACACCCACAGTATGATGACTATTATTTGATGGAGACACCTTTACTTCTTTGACTTTAAAATACCCTGTCCTCAGGAATCATCTTGAAATAATAGCCATGGTTACAAGGCACTTCAGTGTGAATTGGTATCTCTGGTCTGCTTGGAGACTGAGACTGGAAGCTTAGGTAAATGTAGGCTTTAGACCTCAGAAGTCAGGTTCTCTGATGTGTTATTTGGATGCTTAAGAGAGGCTGTCTGTGGAACAAAAGAGTGACAGAATGGAATAATTAAAAGTAGATTCAGAAAGAAAGACAAAAGGAGATACTTACATGGAAGAAAGACACTATGATGTTGACAGTGGACAACAGAGGACATAGGATAGTTTTACCAAAACTAAACTCTTTCAAGTGCTTGTCAGTACTAACATTAAGCTTAGCTGGAGGTGATTCACCTTTATTTTTGCCTGCGTCATGTCCCAGTATTTGGAGTGCTCTTGAAGTTACTTGGGGTTGTTGTGTAAGACACATCAGAAGTCAGGGTGAGCCCCCAGGGCCACTGAAGGCTATGAGGAGTCAAAAGATCAAAAAGTGCCCCAGGCTTCTTTGGGAAGACATGATTTAGTGACGGACTTAACCTTTTTCAGTTTTGTCCATTGAGGTATGCATGGTGCAATTAAAAAAGGTAACCATAAAAGGCATTGGGTATAGAGGAATGGTACTCCGCCAGTGTCCTTACACCGGGATACAGACAAGAGTATTGGATGTAGAACAAACTGTCATAAGCTGGAGACACAGGGAATGAAGAGTATAAAATTATCTACAGTGGGTTTTAGCAGTGAGACATGTAATTAGCAGCCTGGTCTCACAAAATTTCATGGTGAAATTCAAATAAAGTGCATCATGCACATGGCCAATTATGTTATTGTCACATGCTTTGAAGGAGGAATGTAATTGTTACATTATTTATGTGTCATTATACAGTAGTTTGTGCTCATTTCACAAGACTGTGATGTCAATAGAGTAATCAGAAATTTCTAGATATAATTAATGCCTGCTTTTGTGGCTATTAAGTATAGCAAGCAGCAGCTTAATATGTATTCATTATGCATTGTGAGTGATTGATAGATAAAATGGGTCTCCTGTGCATCCATGCAGTCTTTGCAGCATATCTATTCTGGTGATCTCCTACAGTAAAGTGAAGTAATTGATGTCTGTAATTACGAGGGTTTTGTTTTTGATTGATTGTGTCTGTCTGGGCTGTGGCAAAGACTGCTGTCAATCAACTTTGAGATTAGACAAGAGAGTCATCAAGAGACAGTCAATGAGGTTTTTAAGGGAGTGTGCTGCTATCTGGCAGCTGTTGGACTATGTTTTTTTTGGTTTCCGTCTCACCCAGGACCATTATCCCACATCATTCCCATCTTCAATTTCTCCCACCATTTGCAGTCATGTTGCTCTGTCTCTTTTCTAGTCAAGCAGAAATGCTTCACAACCCTCAAGCAGAAGAGATATACCCCCCAGTTGTCATTTTACTTTACAAAATGTAAACATAATATGTCTTCCCCTTATTGGGACAAGCAGTGTTCTCTAAGCACTACAACTGGTGTTAGCATTCCCTCACTCAGCTTGAGTGATTAATAGACAATTGTACTTCCTTATAAAACACCACCAACCAAGCGTGCACCGACAAGATCCCTCAGCTGCCCACCACAGTACCATGGAGCGACACTAGCTCCATTTGCATATTCGAAATTACAGACACCCCATTGAATGATTTGTCTCCACAAATGAAACAGAAGGCAGCCGTTTTGCCTTTTCAGTGTCCCATCATCACAATATACATGGCTGGGGAGTAACTTTCCATCTGTTATTAATCTGTGAACCATTGTATTAGAGACTTCTTTATTTTCAGGGGTCCTTTGCTTTATTTGAAGAACTCTTGCCTGCAGGGGCTTGTGGCTAAGGCAGTTTGGTGCTAGTGGGAAAAAAATAGTTGTAAATCTTGCCTCAGAGGACATTCATGGGAGGGGGAAGATGTCTCTATCCTCAATTCCCTTGTCTAATTGGACATTCAAACCTTGCTCTGTAGTTCTGCTGTGACAATTCCCCTGCCAAAATATCATACACAGCTCAAACACTGTAGTGTCATCAACACTACAGCAAAGCACCAGACCTACACATGTGTGTAGTTGGAGAAAGACTCTTGACAAATACATAATCATATATTCTACCAAACATTATAGGCAGAATTTTCTTTCCCTTACATCTGTGTACACATAGACACATACAGTATGCTATGTTTGCTTTTCTGACTGTTCAGCAGTCAGACACAAGGCTTTGCAAATCAAACACAGAAGAAATAGCAACAATAAGCCATTTCTTACAATCTCTTTGCTCTGTTTTAAAACCATTTCTGCCTGCATTTCAAAGAAAATAAAACAATTCTCCAAGCTTTATTCGTGTAATTGCCCAGAGAAAATGGGGAAAATGGATTTTGTGCTCTCTGTCTTCCTTCTCTTTGTTTTGGACAGGCAAAAAAATCTTCAAGGCATCCCTCTTTGTCAGCTAAAGTATGGTGAGGGAACAACACACACAGTCCCCAAGGATAGCGCTGAGTGGATCTAGTTTTTTATAGTGAATACAAGTCTCACAAGAAGACATGTTGAACATACACCATAAAGGGAATACGGTTCTATCATTCCTGTTGACAACCTGCAGAACACAGTGATAGCAAGCTATTACCATGTGTTTACCCTGAAATGGCCTTGTTGATCCTACAGTGCAACACAGTTTAAAAGGATACTTATCAAATATGCCAAAAACAATATGAAGGTTAAGTATGATAATACAAAACAGTCATTTAGTAATACCATTGGAGTTTAAAAAACAAACAAAAAAAAAACTGAATAGGATTTCATTTAGTGATGCAGATGATATTATCGACATGTCATCGGTATCGGCCGATAAAAGCTCCAAAATGAAATATCGGCATCGGCCATTTTTGCCGATTATGAAAGGCCGATTTATTGCCTTCTCCTCCGCCGCCTGACTGTGCTCCCTGCCACGGACTGTTTCACCCTGACGGTCCCGGTGCTTCCTCCACAGGCAAGCTGGCTGTGCTTCCCTCCGGCCATGCTGCTGCTAAGGCTCCGCTAGCCTCTCAGCTAACATTAGCCCCGGCTCTCCATGTGGATCCAACCAGAGCACTGAGCCCCAGTTTGTTATTCAGGTTAAAGAGGGAAGAAGCAGTGGGTCTGATGGGCAGCTTGAGTGAAGTGGAGCCTGCGGACGAAGCACCGGGACTGTCAGGGAGAAACAGAAACAGTCCGTCAAAGAGCTGCTAAGTTCGGCTGCACAGATAGGAAACACCTCGGCTGACAGGATGTACCACTCTGTTTAGTAAAAAAATCTTTTTGGTTTATAACGGCAGTTGGCAACCAGCGTATTAGGTGCATTACTGCTACCTTCTGCTCCAGAGTGTGGACCAGAGATTAAATCCTACACATTAATCCTGTCTGTCTAATGAACTCAATGAAAACTCTACCACTCCACCCACTTGGCAGGTTGATTAAAGTTTTAAGGCTTCCTAAATTCTTCCTTCATATATTGTCTTTCTTTATCATACTTAGTACAATCTATGCTTGCATGCATAATAGTCTCCTCAGCCATCTGGAAAAAAATATGTGCATATATCGGTATTGGCATTGGCAATCGGCCACAATGAGTTGAAAATATCGGCATATCGGATATCAGCAAAAAATCCAATATCGTGCACCCCTAATTTCATTATTTAGTACCAAACAGTGAGTGCAGATTTTTGTAACTTTAAATTTGTAAGTATCACACACATCATGACCAGCAGACCTGACTACAGCCTTCATCAGAGCTGACTAAAATCATTGTTCACTGTGTTATTATGATAAAAAAAGAGTGGAGGGAGAGAAAAGTGTTCCTTAGTCTATGTACCAGTGGTCGGCAAATGGTGGCTCGTGAGCCAAATTTGGCGAGCCTAACCAAAACTGAAGTTTTCCTTTCTATTGATTACATCAAATTATTTACATGACTTCTCATTAATCTACAGTACATAACAATGTAAATAAGGCTAATGTAAATTCCAATAAGTATGACCTTGTTACTGAACTTCCATAATGTATAACACAGGCCAAATTATGTTTTGTACCTATCAGACGAGAACAGATATGTGTCAATAACAACACTGTGCTTCAACCATAAATGAAGCAGCCCACTGTTTATAGTGTGTGGGAAAGAAATCAATCATATTTTAACACAGAAGATATGCTAATGTTTAGTCCTTTTTTGCCAAATGAGTCTTAACATAAGCTGATGTTTTATAAATTAATGTTATTCTTGAATTAATCAAAATAAATAAACAAACAAAACCTACTTAAACCATATTTTGTGGCTTTCACCACGCCTGTGCAATGTCGGCTTCCCAACAAGCAGTGCTGAGAAAATCTGGCCCATGGTTGAACCCAATTGCTGACCCTTGCCATATACGTTTCACAAGCATAGTACATCATTATCAAACTAGAACTGCTTGTTCGGGTCAGTTTGTTCTCACTTCAGTCAGAAAAAAATTCTTTGGATGCTCTGTTACTTCCAGGGCAGTAAGGGTAGAGCTTCTTCCCTATTCAAATTGACAGGAAATAAAATGACCGTCATAGAGCATCTAAAACAGAGTTTCTAAGCTTTCTAAGTTGCCAAGCTAAAATTAGTGGTCATACCTGTCATAATTCCTTATAAACACATTGATTCCACGAATCTATCTATTATCTGTCTATTATCTGTTAGGTGTTGCAGTGTAACTGTTGTTATCTCTGAATAAATCAAACGGTGAATAAGGGATTCCCTTCATTAAACACATCCACAGCAGGAAAGTGTGTTTGATGCTTTATATTGTGAGGGCTCTTTCAGTAGTGCTTTCTGATATGTTGCCACATGAACCTGATGTGGCATTGGTTAAATTTTTTTCACATTTATGTGAAATTGAAAAATTGAAATGTTCAAACTCTTAACAACAGCATGAAACAAATATGTTTCATTTTTTTAATGCTTGCCAGGTGTTACTTGTGGCATTGTAACATTAATAATTTCCATGTTCACCCAGAAGACAAGCAGCCCCCTCTAGGGAACAAACATAACAATTAGTAGCATCCTCTGTGTGACAGGAAGTCATGGGGACTTTATCATGTGTCTTCATTTTAAGGAACATTTGCACCAGTAATACCTCTTGGGGTGGACAGAGGCTAATTGTTTCCATTTGTTAATGCTAATTATGCCAAGGTATCACAATTAATTTAACAATGATATATTGATCATTAATTAATTAGTGCTAAACATAGCACCTAAAACCAAGAACACTTAATAATAATAATTAGTGAATATTCTCTGACTAACTATGAGGATATACTGTATGTCCTTCACCTTATCCTGTAACATCATTTAGCAGTTAACAGCAATACTGTCGCATAGCGCAGGGCAAGAAATGCAAGCATCTGTAGAAGTTCAAACAAATTAATTGTTGCATTATTAATATAGCAGCACCAAAATGTACTGTACTGAACTTATAATGGCATTACAAATTCAAATCTCAGTAATGTTGTTTAAAGTTTGTGAAGAATTATTTATGGTGGAAATTAGTGATTGATCTTTCCTTGGCCACAACAGTGACATGCAAATTCTTAAAACTAGAGCAATAAATTATCAAAGATAGTCACGCAAACAAAACAGATGACTGCATGTTTTAGTGATTGCGTGGTCTTGTAGTCCTGTTCTGATTGCATTTTGTATTATTGCCCCCTGTAAAGCTGAAGTTGAAGTAACATCCATTTCTCTGAGGAGAATACCCTGCTTTACTGTGATATTAATGCCACTATTACATACAGTGATAGGAAATAGGAATAACAACAACAATATAATAATTATTATTAAGAGTTTTTCAGGTTGAGTAGATGCAAGGAGGAGGAATAATTTGGCATACCATATTCAGACAACGCCTGTCCCTTCTTTTTGAAGATGTTTGCTAATGAGGCATACTTGTGTAGAATTGTAAAGAGATGACATTGAATGTGTTCCATTTTTCAACAAAAGCTGAACAAATTGAAACACAGTATGGAGGAGAGGTTTGGCAAAGGAAAGAGAGGAGGAGAAAAAGACAAACAGGTACACACATTTTAATGAGCTCTGCTCTTGCTGGCGGTAAAATTGAGATTAGCCGTTTGATCACCCCAAAGCTTTTCTTTCTTCTTCTTTCTGGTTAATATCAGTGTCTGACAAACCAAGCTAAGCTTGTCACTAATCCTGCCACAATACCAAAACCTCTGCATTCCTCATAGCAGACCAGGTACAACACTAATTCTAGCCATTGTCTTTCCCCCATCCCCACCAAGGCTGTACACTCTCCAAGCGATAAAGCTGTAATTTCCACAATGGACAGTACAGGCTGTCCCAAAGGGAAAAAAAATTAAATGAAGTTGAGTGCTTCCTGTATTTTCAAGTTTTTCTGTCACACAAAATCGAAAGGCTTGACGATGATCAGTGTTTCTTGTACAAAAATAATTTTCGGCTGCAGAGTAATTATCAAATTTGAGCAGGCACTCTTTGTATTATTGCTTAAAAGTTGTAAGATATTAGAAATCCCTTCCCTTTGACCATATCCCTGAAAATGTTTTAATAGGTCTACATCTGACAGAATTTTCGAGCATAAGACCTGTTAAGAGTTTTTGCAGCAGAAATACTTGGTAAATTTGGGGTTATTATGATGACACTTCAAGTAGGTGTTTGAATTTACAAATAGGTAAACAAAGTGCTGTGCTGTCTTGATAATTCTAGTAATGCAGATTGCCCTAGTTTTTTCATTACAACCCCAACAAAGAAAGGCAACACATTCAGCACCATAATACTTATTCTTTGATTTTTGTAAACTGCCATCTAACTTAAGTGCAAATGGTGGACAGTGCCAGCACCATGGTAGGAAAATTACAATCAGGATATTGAATGGAAGAACAGTTGATAAAGTTGTGATGGAATGAGGGGAATTCTGTTACTGATATGTGGATGTCTATATAAATCTTCAGCCCATAGGTAATACTCCTTCTCATGTATGTTAATGGGGTGGACAAGATATTAGGAACATCATTCAATATAATCCACTCCAATACACCATCACCACCCACTACGACCTCAATAATAAACATTTAGTAGAATTATCACCTTTCTTACAATGTCAACAAAAACTGAAAAATGTATAAGCTTCGTAAATGTAGAATTTATGGCAAAGCTGTTGTATTGGATTGCATTAGATTGCACAGGTGTACCTAATGAAGTGGCCGGTGAGTGTATATAACCAGTAAACAACTTCAGTAGTGAAGCTGGAGGTTAAGTGCCTTGGTCACAGGCAGCTCGGTGGAGTGCATTATATAGATCTAGATTACAGACTCACATAGCAAGTATACGGCCTCTTTGAATAGAGAGCTTTTCATGGTGTGCAGACGTTTTCATTTTCCGCTTTACCAGCTACATTATGTGTCTCCAAACAGAATTGGTTAAGACTCCAGGTGCCTTAAGGATATCTGACCCCCTGTGTCTAACACTCCAGATGTTAAGATGACCAGATCCTTACTTAATTACTGGGGGTGGGCACATTCTGATCAGTGACTAAAATTAAGCCTTTACATAGTAGTGACCATCAGCCCACACCTTTGCTAGTGTCCAAATTGTCCAACCATAAAATCATAAGCACACTGACTAGTGGCCCTCAATGGTCAGAATACAATTTCCTCAACTCCTCTGTGGTGGGTTTCCTCCATCCACCAACCCCCCCAGCCTTCTCTCTGGTTATTTGGGTCAGGGTCACAGTGGCAGCAGGATAAGAAAATGAGCTCAGACATTCTCCTGCCCTCCTCTTCCTTTGGAGATCTTGATGCATTCTTAGGTTAGATGGGATATGTAATCCCTCTAACAAGTACTGCATCTTCAGCAGGTTTTTCCACTCTACAGGAATACCTACATAATCGCATACTACCTCAACTGGCTCCTTCCAATGTGTCAGACCACCATTTCCACTTTGAGCTTTTTCTGGATGTCTGACTTCTTGACCCCTCCTGACCCAATGAGCCTCGATATCTTGCTAAGGATACTCATTTTGGTCATTAGTTTATATAATGTCATTCTTTAAGTAACTATCCTAAACTCATGATCAAAGGGGGTGGCTAGAATGTAAAATGACTGGCAATCGAGCTCTTCACCAGGCTCAAGTCTATTTTCAACACAACTTTGGTTCACTGGCCACTGATAGCAGTGGTCATATTACTGTCACTCATGAGCCAGATCACAAAATACTTCGAACATACTGTTAATGTCATACTAATCACCTATGGGTCATTTTCACCTGCTAGCCCTCTCTTCAAGAGGTATTTTTCTCATGCTACCCTTCTCTATAAGAGAATCGGGATGAGCAACAGTACAGCAGCCCTTGAGCTGGAAGGGATTGGCTTGCTCAGTGGCTTGCTCAGGGACATAACAGGGGATATTTTGTAAAAAGGGTGATTGTACTCACCTTCTTGGATGAAAGGAACATGGCTCTAACCTCTTGAAACCCTGACACAGCAATCCAGTCTCACATCAAAACATGTAATAGCTACGTTGGTACACAGCACAAAATGTATTAGTTTCATAATAATGGCTATAAAATTGTGAGATGTCTCCATTTTTTGGCCTTTTCTTTTCTATTGGCCTGCATCCTCATCACATGACTGTCAAATTTCTGTCTGCTCAAACACAACAAATGGCTGCCATTCCCTTTATTCTCAGTGGAAAGTGCAATTTGTTTTGATAACATTTTTAGCAATAGATGTGCATTTTATTTTAATAATCTTTGTTCAGTGAATGTATACAATGTTTAGTTGGTCAGTTATTATGAAGATTCTTGCAGGCTTTCTATTGTTGCTATAGTTGTTGCTATGGACACTGCTGAATTATTGTCTTTATGTTGTGCAGTTATCTGAGCTGTCATGTCATTTGTGTTATTTTATGTAACTGTTTGATGATCTTTCAATAAAAAATGTAGAAACGTTAACATGGGACAGTGAGGAAAATACTTCCTTGCGGGTCTGCCAGTCAGACAATCGCAAAGCTTCAAATTCTGGATTTCAAATTCAATTCATCCCTTCGGCACTCTAAAATCTACCTTTTTTTATTGAAATATCATCATCAAACAGTTTCGCAAAACAACACAAATAACATAACAGCTCAGATGACAGCACAACGCAAAGACAATGATGCAAACAACATGCAACTGCGTGGTTTCAGTGATAGCAGCGTTAATAGCAACCACCATAGCAATGACAGAAAGCCTGCAAAAATCTTTGTAATAAATGACAAACTAAACATCATAGACATTCACAGAGTGAAGATTATGAAAACATAATGCACATTTCTTGCTAGAAATGTTATCAAAACACATTTTTATGCCAAAATTATTTTAAAATATTGCATTTTCCACTGAGAATAAAAGGAATGGTAGCCATTTTTTTGTTTGAGCTTGTTTGAACTTGACAGTCACGTGATGTGGACACAGACCAATAGAAAAGAATAGGCCAGAAAAATGTAGGCATCTCACAGATTTAGAGCCATAATTGTGAAACTAATTCGTTTTGCACTGTGGACCAACGTAGCTATTACATGTTTTCATGTGAGAGTGGGTTGGATACAGCTGCTGTATGAGTTTTACACGATCTAGAAAATGCATATTTTTTCCTCTTTTTTCATCTGTTCAGGATTTGGCCTTGAAAATACTATTGTTAGGGCAACACTGATTTGCTGCAGTTACTCACCATGAGCAGTACATTGTCACTAACACTGTGCATGCCCATCCCCTGTCTTGAGTACACTGACACCAATGCATTAACATATCCACCTATTCAAACTGAACCTTTGTCAGGATGGACATAAAACACAATCTATTCGTCCTCTGACGATACATACATTGTTACATCCTGAGGGTTTTCCTGTCCTTCCATTACATTGTGTGGAGAGGAAATGACATTACCATAATGCCAGGATCTAGTCCATTATGTGAGAAGAATACATTTCTCTTCTCCCTTCTCTTTGCTTCTTATTATCGCCTTCCTCTATAATGTCACATCACAATGAATAGCCTTTAAAATCAGCATCTCTGGGGCAACAGTAACAAGAGGACTGTACAGATCTATTAAGTGAAGGACAAGACAGAGGTGTGATCATACTGAAGAAATTTATTGTCCAGAATTGGAAATTGAAATCCTTTTCATTTCTGCTTTAACCACCATGGAAATAGCGACACAAATATTATGAAGTGAGAGGCAAAATACTGCAACTGTTTGTCTGTATAGCACTGATCCCATAACTTTTTTTCAGAAATGTTCTTGTCCTTGTAATCCTTAGAAGAGTATACTGTTAGCTTTAAGGGGTTCAAGTGTTAACATGCTTCAAGGTTTTATTAAGCCAACAGTTTTGGAAAGAAATCTCAAATGTCTATGGTAAGCGGAGATTAATCCAGCTGAATGCTGAAACTATTGTGCAGGTGTTTCAAGCTGCTGCTCCTAATGTGTTGAATTTATTGGACAAATACTCCGTTTCTCTTTAAATACAAAAAGAGTCTGTTTTCTCTACAAGCTATGGTCCCACAGCTAATTTCACCTCTACTGTGTGTTTTGGCATATTCATGAGTAGTCTCTCATGACAAAGATATTAAGGCTTAAAGAAAGTGTGGGGCATGTTTACTTCATTGGAAAGTGTCTCAGCCCATCATACTCACCTGGCTCCATAAACTTTGGCTTTTCTTGGCTTCAGTAACTGCATAGCAGACCCAGAGAAAAAATCTTATAGGTTCATAATTTTGAAGTCTAACTCAAAACATTGCTCACATGGCCACATTTAAAGTTATTAATCGCTGTGATCACTCCATATGTCCATACTGGCTGTGAAGAAATTCCTTCCTAGTGCGTCTCCAGTGTAAGTGATTGGGACAAAATTCACAGTCTTCTTTACATGCAAAAATGAATAAAGTTGATTGAAGCTGATATGAGGCTTAAGCAGTCCAAATTAATCAAATCAAGTGGGGATCTTTCAAAGTTTGTCTCTTTAGTACAAAATTCCCTCTTTTTATTTCCCCCAGACAGTGATTCTCTGCAGTAGAGGGATAGTAACACAAAGCAGGAATTTTATTCAAAAAGATTGTAACTTACTAGCTACTTCAGACTGTTGAAGCCCCTTATGAACTTAATCTGAACTAGAATTAATTTTTACATAGAACGAGGGCTGTGGGTTTTGTTCCACGTCACTTACATTGGACTAGTAGTATTAGGAAGGGATCATGTCAGTATGAACAAGAATAATACAGTCTAAAAACTGTTGAAATTCAAATATGGGCCTGTCAATATTGTCCTAAGATAGACCAAAATTGTGAACCTCTTTTTCAATAATAATGAATAAAATAATTCCTCATGTGACCAATATACTGTAGTTCTTTGTACTTGTTTGATGATTTCTCTTGAAACAAGTGTCAGTATCTTGGAACTAATCAGGCTGCTCCATAGTGTCATATTGTTAAGATGGATTATTTTGTTTTCATACATAAAATTACCAGTGTTCCAGAGTTTGTTTTTTTTTAGTGTGTTACTGTAGTTTGTAGAACATGAATCATGATTTAGGTGCAGAAGTAAGGTTTGGGTTGAAATCTGATGTTGTATGGAAGAGCAAACTGAGCTTTTGGGTATAAGTTTTGGTACCTTTACAGGATTTATAACATGTGTCCTTTATTCAATTTCCTCTTTAACACTGCTTCAGTTTGCACCTGGTGTAGGATTGCAAATGACAGAGAGGGAGGAGGCTTTGTAATGAAGATCTGCCAAAGCTGACACTGAATCCATTTGCATAATAACTAAACAAATCACATGCAGCATAACTGGATTAGCACCTCATGTCAGATAGTATGAATGTCTCAAGCAGTTACTTCAGCCTCTTGAAGGGGAAGTTTCACTGTAGGAAAGTGAAGACAGTGGAAGCAATTTGGGATAGATGTTGAGTTTATCTGCACTTTCCATTAATTTGTCATAATCATCCTCAGCACAGTCAGTGATATTGCCATAATCACTGTTCTCATCATCCTCATTATTAACGTTTTCAATCAACAACAACTATTCTGAACAATTAAAATGAATCAATCAACACTGAATCACCATCGTCACAGACCAAAATAGATTACAACTTTTAAAGCCAGTTATTGAACCTACATCATCAGATAAACACATGCGTTAAATAACTGTTTTTTCCCACACCACCTCTTTTTTACACTTATGTGTTGTGTAGTTAATTGAATGTTGTTTCTAAGTCAATATGGCAACATCATATTTCATGTCAAGTCGTATATAGTCAATATAAATCAACCTAAATATATACGTCAATCACTTAGTCCTATAAAGCCTCACCTTCCCCTCCAGATTCTTTTTTGTTTCCTTTTTATTCATTTCCCTCCCATGTCCTTCTCTAGCCCCGCTATTTTTCCACTCAGTGTCAGTGCTCTTTCAATAAATGATGGACTAGGTAGCTTGAGTGCTGCAATAGAGCAGTGTGTTTTAGGTTTTTTTCTCCCACTGACCTGTCTTACATTACAATTTACTATGGCATTACTCAGAGCTTTGGCTGTTTTCCCATCCTCTCTTCTCCTTTCTCCTGCTTCATCTCTTCTCTCCATCAATAGCCAGCTTCTCCACCATAGCTAGAGTGGAGATAGAGACAGCACCTCTTCAGAGTCTAATCGTGTGTCTGTCTGCACAGGTGTGCACATGTGTAAAATCTGTGCTCAATGCTCTCTACAACCTCAGTGCAGACGTATAAAAAATGCCTCAATATAAAAATATCCCATCCCTAAATGAAAAAAAGACTGACAATGTAATAAAATAGTGCTGAAATGGTAAGTCCCTTAATTGAACAGTTGATAGCTCAAAAATGAACCAACAAAAATTTTTACTATAAAATCAATACATATAAAATAATCAACAGACTAATCAATAATAAAAACAACCATTGGTTACAGCCTTAATGTGAAAATATATTATGTCAGATTCTCTTTTAGTGAAGAATGTTTACTCGTTGCAGTCATAGTGTTGTAGGATATGTCCACTTCTTATATGTAAAACACATATAACAATTGATTAAAAATGTCACAACTTTTTTTTTTTTCAAAATTAATTTCTGCTTTCTGCTCTATGCAAACCAAAGACAGACGGAAAACAGGATGGAAATGAAACCTTCTACTCTGTCTGTTTTCATAATGCTGTATCTAACCTCTATCCAGACAGATAGACCAAGAAAAAAAATGTCTTTTTTTTTCAATAACTGTCACGTTAAATGTAGAAAGCCTCTTTACTGAAGGAAGAATGGACAGGAAAAAAAGGCCATTTAAAAAGAAAAATAAAGACAGAACGATTAGTGCAGACGAACATTTTATTAATGTACAAAAGAATATTTGTGATAATGGTAAAAGGTAACACAAAGGAGGGGAAATAAAACAGGGTAGGTAAGAAATATTGGAAACTGACTAATACTATAGAGGCAGTAAGTGACATTGATCTTCTACTGTTTTGGTTATATAACCTTTCAAACTGTCCCTTCACCCTATGAAGTTTGATTTTCAAAATTACACAAGAGATTAACAGTTAAAAATACATTTATCACATTCTATTGTGGGGTGATTTAGAAGGAGGCCTGATTGGTTGGCCTCTACTCTCCTGGCAGAGACCTGAGTAGTAATAATTCCCCCTGATGAATGGGATATTGTCATGGGTCATTTTGTTTTTTACACACTCACAAGTCCCATTTTCCATCATCTTAGAAAGAGGAAGAAAAAAAGGTAGAAAGAGGAAAGCCTGCTGTCATCCATTAATATATGATTTCTCACAACAACAATGGTAGCCATCATTAGAGTCCACTTGAAAACAGACATATCATGACAAAACAGTGGGACATTTATGTTTTGTGCAAAAATCAAAAGGAAATTCCACCTTTATACATTTTATGAAAGTAACTTTTACAGAATTATAGAGATTTAATTTGTAGGTGTGAATAAGTCTCCTATTCCTTTGAACAGCAAAGACCGATTGCAGTGAAATCCTGGAACTGCTCCATGGACCGTGAATAATAGAATAACTGCTAGGATGCTGTGACAGCAGTCATTGGGATTGTACTGCAGGATTTGGGTACATTGTCTGATCACATCTGGGATTCCTTCACTGAGATCAAACTGATTTAGATGTAGTATCTTAAATATCAGAAATGTTCTGAGCCCACAGTCAGTCCCTAACTCATGTTCAGATTGTCACCTGAAGACATCATCATTTCAAAAGTGCAGTCTGTGGACATTTAACATCTGCTCGTTTTAACAGGTGCAATGTACATTATACTAATAAAAAACTGATACATATGACCTGTAATGTCATCTGGGACAGATATCATGTAAAGTAAATGGAAGAAAGAGGGACAGATAAAGATAGACAAAGTGAGGGTATTGGAAGCACACAAAAGCGAGGGTGGAGAATGAAAGGGCAGGGAGATGAAGACAAATATGGGGAAATGGAAAGTAAAAGATAGTGACTGAGCAAAGTAAGAAAAACTGAAGTGCAATTGAAAGGAGAGAGCGCAGCCAAGGCAAAGCGAAAGGACACAGAATACGGAGTGACATTTCATAGATGGAGAATGGAAGCATGAAAAGTGTGTAATGATGCCTATCACTATACAATCTTTCAACGAGTGTCATAAGCAAGCACTGGCACGTATTCAGAGCCCTCTCAAGGACATGTATACCAACTGATTTGTGTTGTGTTGGGTTATTGAAAAGTTCTCTATTTTTGTTTTAGCAGAAATTAATTATTTTCCCTCTAATGTAGATATACATCCTTGAGGGGAAATTTGCGTTTGCAGCTTGTATAATGTTAATACAACAGGCAGTGCCCTAAATGATTATAGAGCAGCTAAGAGACTTTATATACTGTATGCTGTAAAGCTTGGCATCGAAGGGTTTACATGTAATTGCATAGACACGGTGCTTCCCGAGAAACATGAGCCCAATTGGGCAGATGGTGGCACTGTAATTAATGCCCCTTACACTGTAAGTCTGATTGACTCGAAATTTCACACACAAGTCCACCTCAATGTGCTCTACAAAAAAGCCTCTTGGACCATAATAGTCCGCCACGATGGATTTTTTGCCAATTTGCATAAACTGGTAATGTGAATAGAACTTTTTTGATTTTGACTCTATCAACACCAAATTGGGTATACAGCATTGTGGGACTGAGATACACATATGTATTATAAGCGAGCAAGATCGGTCCTAAAACATGGCCACCATCAATCAAAATATCTTCGCAAAGTTCGGAGTTTAGCAGGAAATTCATCATAAATCTTGGTAGGTATCTTCAGAACATGTAGTGTAATAGGTCTACCAACGCATTTTGAGCCTAACTCAAAGGGAGTGCCACAAATCCTGAAAACATGTACCTCAAAACCCAATAAACAGAATTTCACCAATTTTGCTGTGCATGCTCTGGGGTCAAATATTAACTGAAATCTGAAGTGCCATATTGATTGGTGCAAATAGGCATGGCCTATCACATATTTGCTCATAGCTCAAGATGCCCTCGAGCAATCCTGATTAAACTCACTGGAGATATCTTGCGCTATATCCTGAACCTACACACCAAGTTTGGTTCACATCCAATGAAGGGGGAACAAATGGCAGAACTTTGAGTGTGCAATTATTGAAATGCTGCAGGCTTTCTGATGATGAAACAAGTGTGTGATTGGTCTCACTCACTTCTTTGAACAGAATCAAACTAACTGAAGTGACTTTGTTCATCTTTGTGAAGACTGACACCTGCTTGTTGCTGCTTGCAGCTTTAATTTTGGCCGATTGAGCTGCTTCCTTCTGTTGAGTGCAAAAAAGTTTGAACCTGCGAATTGCCACATGCAGCTATATTTATTATTATTTTTACCTTTTATATACTCGGTGTCCTGATTATGAAGTGTGGTTAAACTGGAACCATGTTTTACATGTCCGGATAAAGAATTTTGACTGACACCTTCCAGCGAATCAGTTTTTCTTTTTTTATTTGCCTTTGAAGTAGTATATCCACTAATAGCCTGTTGTGAATCAAACTGTATATATTAATAATAATTATACATTTTATTTATAGAGCACTTTTCAGGGTACAAAGACAATTTACACAAGTTAAAATGATCATAGAAAACAACCAACCAAAAACATATGACACACTTTGTTAATCACAAATTAAAAGCAGTTCTGAAAAGGGGAGTTTTGATTAGTGATTTGAACATGGACAGATCAATGTAGTCTTGGATGTGTTTGGGGAGAGAGTTCCGGAGGGAGGGGGCAGCTATGGAGAAGGCTCTGTCACCCCAGGTCCTGTGCTTGGTCCTGAACGGTGGAGACAGGAGGTTGGCATCAGAGGAGCGAAGGCTTTGGGAGGTAATGTGGTGGTGGTGTAGGTTGATGAGGTAGGAGGGGTCAGGGCAGTGAAGGGCCTGGTTATTGAGGGCTTTGTGAGTGAGGAGAAGGACTTTGAGTTGGATCTGTAGTGGGATAGGGAACCAGTGAAGGTTCTGGAGGACAGGGATGTTGTGGTCACAGGAGTGGGGCTGGGTGAGCAGGTGAGCAGCAGAATTCTGGATGTACTGGAGTTTACTTAGGGATTTCGATGATGTGCCATAAAGAATGCTGTTGCAGTAGTCAATTCTGGATGTTATGAAAGCATGGATTTCGGCAGCAGAGAAGAAGAGTGATGGGTGGAGATGAGCTATGTTTTTTAGGTGGAAAAAGGGAGTTCTGGTGATTTGTTTTATGTGCTGTTCAAAGGAGAGGTTGCTGTCAAAAATGACTCCCAGCTTGTGGATGTGTGGGGAGGGAGACAGAGTGGAGTTATCAATGGTGAGGCAGAAGTTGTGAATGGTTTTGGTGAGGGATTTGGGACCAATGATGATTGTGTCTGATTTATCACAGTTTAGTTTGAGGAAGTTGCTTGCATCCATAATTTAATTTCAGTGAGGCAGTTGGTCAGGGTGGAGTGACTTTCAGTGGTGATGGATTTAGTGGAGATGTGGAGCTGGAGACCATGAGGATGTATGATGTTACCAAGGGGGAGCATGTAGAGGATGAACAGGAGAGGACCAAACACCGAGCCCTGGGGGACCCCTTGCTACAGAGCAGCGGAGGAGGTGCAGTTGTTGATGTTGATGAACTGTTGTCTGTTGTCTGTGAGATATGACCTTAGCCAGGAAGAGGGCAATACCATTGAATGTAAGGGAGGATTCAAGGCGGTTGAGAAGAATGGTGTGGTTGATAGTGTCGAAAGCTGCAGTGAGGTCGAGGAGGATGAGGATGCTAAAGTGACCAGAGTCTGAGGAGACGAGGTTGACTTTGAGGAGGGCTGTTTGAGTGCTGTGCTGTGAGCGGAAACCGGATTGAAATGGTTCAAACAGGTCTTGGGAGATGAGGTGGGCTTTAAGTTGGAAGGCAACAACACGTTCCAGTATTTTTGACAGGAAGGGGAGATTGGAGATGGGCTGAAATTGCTTAAAATATTGGGGTTGAGTCCAGGTTTTTCGAGGATGGGGGTGACAGCAGCCAGTTTGAGTGTTTGGGGGGACTGAACCAGAGCTTAAGGAGGAGTTAATGATTTCTTTGATGAGTGAGGAGATAGCAGGGAGGTGGTCCTTGACAAGATTGGATGGGACGGGATCCAGAACACAAGTGGAGCTTGTGTGGAGTTGGATAGCGACATTGGAGACACAGGGGATATGCTCAACACATGGTATATATTTCTTATAAACAGTTTTCAGGCACCTGCAGGAATGTTATCTTTGCTATCAGAGTATTCAAGGCTAGACAGATTGTTTGTTGATCAAGAAGCAATAATGAGCCAATCACAATAGCTTGTTCCCACAAGGTTCTTGTAAGAGCAAGCCGGGTTCTTACAATAGCTTGTAAGAACCCCCCCCTCCCCATCTTGCTCTGTTTGTCTGTGTTAAAATGTGGTGAAAGACTTAATTTCAATGAGTAGTTTTAGGCATGTAAACACGTGCTGCATTTTAAAAACAGTAATTAATGCATGACGAACACAATCAAACATTAGTCGCTCAGTTTCATGCTTAAGTAGTACTTGTGTATCACAGGTTCTTTTGCCCTTGCCTAAACATTCTTAGACATGAGCAAAGAAAGACTTGAATATTGATGAGTCATTGCTCAAATTTTGATATGAATAAAGCTTGATTGTGGTGACAGCATGCAAAACATTTGCAAACACAGTAAATTTTACTGCATTGTAATTGTTTAACATTGCATTTTCAGTCACTGTTTCCAATTACAGCTTGTTTCCTATCACTTAGCTGCCTACATTCATAGAATTAGAGAGGGAGGGATAAAGACACTTTGAAAATGTATTGCACCACCTGCGGTTACAATAGAACTGAACGAGAGCCAGCATGCACCTGTTAGTGAAAACATGTCACTGCAGTATCAAATAATTACAGCTTTACTTTGCTTCAATCTTTTTTTTTTTCCTTACAGAATTCAAAACACCTCTTGCTATACCATTTGTCTTCAGATACACACACATCCAAAGCACAGTGACACAACACACAACATAATTATACAACTTTTTTTTAGCATCTGCAATTAACTCGCAAGCAGCGTCAACATTTATTCTCTACACCAATCGTCTTGTTGTGGCATCTTTGCAGATCAGAGCGCCTCTGTAATTAGCAGCCACAGATTCCCTGCGTCTTCCTGCTGGCTGCCATTGTCCCAGCCCTGCCTTTAACACACACTGCCACCGCCTAAAAGTCATTCATTTGCACAGCCTACAGCATATGTGTGTGTGTGTGTGTTTTAGTGTCTCTCATCAGCAATCATTCAATCTTTGTCAATTAGAGCCAGCATGAGAGCAAAGCAATACAAACAACAGAGAGGAGAGAGTGAGGACTCAAGAGAGGGAGGCAGAGAGCCTTAATAGAGCATTTAATGAAAGTTAATGGTCGGCTTTGTGTTCACTAGGGAATTGGCGAGAGGAAACTGAGTATTGTTTGAGATGAGACCAGGCATTGTGTATTCATGACTTAATCTCATTGTCAAACTTCTATTCTTAATGATGGATATGTGGTAAATAATATATATCACAGTATTTCTAGATGTGGGCAAAGACTGCAATACAATCACTCCACTTGGGAGCCAATTACAGGCAAGGATGAAATACAGGTCTTATCTTGAGTTGACAAGATGTACTGACCAAATAAAATGAATAGCTTAACAGTGCTATTGAATTTAAACACTATATCTCCAAAAAAGTAAACTTACACAATAAAAAATCCCCATCTCAATTATTTGACTATGGAAAATACACACAAAATAAAGACTATTTGGATGGTTGAATGGGTGTCATGGGTCTTACACCCATGAAATGTATTCCCCTTGCAGATAACTCAAAAGATAATGAAAACAGTGAAATTGGAGCTATAAGGTTTTCAATTTTGGAAGTAGCTAGTTCTTCTGACCAAATAATACATGTATAACACAGCCAAATGATTTAACATTGCACCTCTAAGAAAGATATCAAGAAAATTACTAATATTCTCCAGTCAGTGCTCCTGTTTGCTAGATATTAAAGATCAAGTTGTGAATGGCTGTCATGAGTCTTAAGGTCATCCACCCATCTCTCAGATGACTCATAGATCAAAATTTTGGTTTTGCAAAACTAGATATATGAGGTTTTCACATCATGGAAGACAAATGAAACCATCATCACAGAGATCTATATTTCACTTTAAAAAATCTCTGAAAACTCTGATTGTCCAGTGTAAATGTTAAGTTAGTATGCTCTTCCAATTGTGCTGTCAGAGTCTTTCAAGGGCCCCGTATCATAGCATCCCAACTCCTCACACTAGCCCCTGAGAGGTCATTATGGTAACCGTAGAGATGTGGAGGTGGTGGTCTCTGCGATGTCTGGGAGGCTATAATTGGTCCCATCTTGTGGATTGCTCTGAGCTCTTGAGCTGCACAAGCATTCATCACTGCTGGGACAGCAGAGCCAGACCAGGACACAGTTTCTGGCTGGGAAAATGGTTACTCATCATTCTAACTTACCTACTCCAGAGCAGTCCCAAAAACTGTAAGCCAAAAAAGCAAATCAAGTTGTGTAAGTAGCAATAACACATCTTGTGGCACGCTCAAATATCGGTCTTACCCACATTACTGAGTAAATGACAAGAAACAAGTTGTATAGACATTCAAACTTTATTTAATTTCTTAGTTGTATAAAACAAATTTGATAACCCAGAGCATATAGCAACTAATAGATGTGACCTAAAGATGTGTCAGCATTTCACATTAATGTTTTAGGTGTTACTTATATAAGTGTGGAAAAACCAACCTCCTTCAATAAGGAATAGTTTCTTTGAACAAATATAAAAATTGTAAATGTAGCTTCATGCTCATTTACATGTTAAATAAAAGTGTTCTACAGTAAAAATAGAAAAGAAATAGTTTATAAAAAGTTGCTGTTGGGTCACTCTGCATGAATTATGCATGTAGCACTACTTGGATCAGTGCTTGGTATGACATTGTGAATTTCTCACATGCTAACTTGGCTGCTTGCAGCTTTTAGATGTTAGGAACTGGTACTTTTGCAGTAAACAGTGCGATACTGCAGCTATGTCGCATTTAAAAACAAGGTGGATACGCTGTAATGTATGCTGTGGAACAAACTGTTCATGGCCCAAAAAAGGAAGTCAAACTTTACCCGAAGAAATCTGTAATTCAAATTAAAGTATCCAACTCCAAACTAAACACAATGAGAGCCCAGTTCTTTTAGTGGGAGTGTGTATGTGTGTTGCATATTTATTCATCTTCTGTAGTCTTTACGCCACTGAAAGAAAACAAAACTTGCATGACTAATTTTTATAGTACATCTGGCGCAGCCCTCCCTCTTTTCTTGTCTATTCCAGTTATGCAGTCAGCCAGTGGAATCTCAAACATACTGTTGACTTCTGCAGGAAATGTGCTGTTTGCTCTTTTGAGATGAACTCTATACCGATAATTTCATATTTGCTAAATGGTTCTTACAGCCGCGATTTCAGGACATCACTCAGTCGGACAGCTAATGAATTCATTTTATTGATTATAACGCCCGGGAGCCCCAGCTGGGAAATATGAAGTGTCAAGTACTCATTAATTCTAGAGAGAAGTTGGCAAACATCATTGACTCATTCCATTACACAAAGTCCACATATAATTGACCTCTTGGCTCATTGCTTCTCAGAGTGCTAAAGTTGAAAGTTCTGGTTTTCAGCTGGTAAAATATACTTTTTCAGTTTTTTCTAAGTGGGATAGTTTTCTGAAGGCCCTATCTTTTCTGGTTGTTCATTTTATGCCTACTTAAATATAAAGTGTAAAGTAGGAGTTTTGATGACGAGAAATGCCTGAAGCATTTCAAACCGTGTTTATTCTTATGCACTTACATCAAAGGCCTCTTTGTGTTTTTCATAATTTTACTTGGCATTTTCTGCACAACTCTACAGAACAGAGGGGCTGAGAGAGGAAAAGAGAGGGAGATAATTGGGCTTAAAAGTGGATGGATATTTTCTTTTATGTTGTAATGTAAAGAGACCTTAATTGTACTTGAGCGCTGAGATATCCCAAAATTCAGCTTTATCTTCTTGCTTCTTGCTGATTCACAAATTCTGCTCCCTTCATGAGAAAATGCTGCTGGGTACGTTCTGTTCTCCTCCCGGAAGGATTCAGTATATGGACAGGCTCACATAATAAATCTTTCTAAGCATCCAGTGTCATTTCCAATGCTTTAGCTTGATGCTGTACAATCTATACATGTCAACTGTAAGCTACTTCTTTGAATCATGTAATTATCAGAACGTTTTCTTGGCGACTCTGTAATGACAAGCATTATGTCAGGGGATGTCTCTTAGGGAGGCTTTCCTCCCAACATTCACACTACCTGTCTTTAAAATGTCAGTCCTCTGTCTCTTGGTGACTGTAGTGTTTACTGTCTGCTACCCGCATCCAGTATAACACACCTTCACAATTTATCAGCAGCACACTATACTCTAGAGGCACAGTTTGAGATTCAAATGTACCTAAAGTACTGAACACACACGGGTCTCATTTGGCCTTTAACAACAACAATTCTGAGGAGTCATTTGACATTTAACAGATTAATCAGGAAGTTAGAACAAAACAAGCACAGACAGTCCAGTGTGCTGTATATAATAGTAATGGACTTAATTATTTAATTATGTTGGCCTTGCTCCCTTGCTGATCTACACTCTTCTCTTCTTAACAGACTACAATAAAGTTCATGTTATTTGCATGTTTGAAAAGAAATTTTTTATACATGAGTGTGCCTTATTATACAAAGGCAGAATATGGCATCTTATATATATGTGTATGTGTGTGTGTGTATATGTATATCCAACAACATTCAGTTCTCTGCTTCCTTTGTAGAATTCTGTGAATGTTAAAGATCTTTGGTGGGTCACGAAAGACTGAAAACATTGTATTTGCACAATTAGGTTTCTGTTTACAAAACCATATACAGTACAATGAGTAAAAAGCACAAACTATGAAAAGCACATTATGTGTTGTGGCTGCAATTTCAGTGTACAAGAATTATGTCATGAAAATTAGCTAGGACTCAATTTAGACATGCATGTTTGGTTGTGGTCAGACAGGACCAGAATATTAGAATTGGGAATCAAACCTGGGTTTGAGGCAGATGTATCCACCCATCCATAACCCATGTTTACAGCTGTAGTTTTTTGTAGCTGTCCAGCAATTGTCCATTTATAGTGGAGCATTTTAAATATTTTGCTGGTTGAAGCAACAACAACAACAATAAAAGGATTAATTACAATAGGGATTGTAGAATATATTAAAAAATAGAAAAAGACTAGTAGCTCAAGCCCTTCTTTCTGCTTCCTTACCCTGACATTTTAATTTCTGTTTGTTTCGATGTTGAACTTGTGATGTCAATATCTTACTAATAGGCTGTTTTATCTTTGCCTCCCTAACACTGATATGTATATTAATGTTGTTTGAGTATGTTTAATCTCTCTCTTTTTATATTTATACACAATGTGTTTAGTATAACATGTCACTGGGGATGCAGGATATTGGATTTTTTGCCGATATCCAATATGCCGATATTTCCAACTCATTGTGGCCAATTGCGGATGCCGATATATGCACATATTTGTTTCCAGATGGCTGAGGAGACTATTATGCATGCAAGCATAGATTGTACTAAGTTTGATAAAGAAAGACAATATATGAAGGAAGAATTTAGGAAGCCTTAAAACTTTAATCAACCTTCCAAGTGGGTGGAGCAGTAGAGTTTTCATTGAATTCATTAGACAGACAGGATTAATGTGTAGGATTTAATCTCTGGTCCACACTCTGGAGCAGAAGGTAGCGGTAATGCACCTAATACACCGGTTGCCAAGTGCCGTTATAAACCAAAAAGATTTTTTTCCAAACAGAGTGGTACATCCATGGATGTATAGTAAGAGCTGGATAGGGCGCCACTGCTCAGCCATGCAGCCAATTTTTCCTAGTGGCCACTCGCGATATTGCAGCGAAAAATCCCCCTGCGGCCCAAAAAGGATTTTCCCCATAGACCACCATTGTAAAAGAGATGCCTGTAAAACTGTTGACAGGACACCTCGAACTGCAAACAATGTCAATTATGACTCTTTCTGTTATGAACTTTTGATCCATGGAGGTTTTATGTTCGTAAAACTTTCCTCGAGCCGAGAAAAAAAACGTCATCACAATGTAAAGTCGGTGGGCCGAGCGGGAGCTTGTGGGCGGGGCCAGCGGGGGAAACACTACTGCGCACATTCAGTGGGCCGCACAACGCGGAAGCTAGAAACTTTTTTGGCGTATGCACCAGGCGAGCAATTCCTATAGGACTGAATGGGCGCCATTTTTAGTCCAGTATTCAGCTCTTATAATACATCCATGGGTACATCCTGTCAGCCAAGGTGTTTCCTATCTATGCAGCCGAATGTTAGCTGAGAGGCTAGCGGAGCTTTAGCTGCAGCATGGCCGGGGGGAAGCATAGCCAGCTAGCCTCTGCTAGCCTCCCAGCTAACGTTAGCCCCGATTCTGCATGTGGATCCAACCAGAGCACCGAGCCCCAGTTTGTTATTCAAGTTAAAGTTAAAGTGGGAAGAAGCAGCGGGTCTGACGGGCAGCCTGAGTGAAGTGGAGCCTGCGGAGGAAGTACCGGGACCGTCAAGGCCTAAATGCACTGGAAGCGTCTGACGCGCATGTTTTGAATTACACCAATTGTTTTCAATGGCCGAACACGCACCAGAAGCGCTATGACGCGCGTCTAACTGCCTTGACGCGCCTACTCCTACCTTGTTTTGATTTTTGAAGCGTCAAATGAGGACCCAGCACCCAAAGCTGTTTTCTCTGCAGGCGAAAAAGAGAGAGATAGCGCAAGTCAGCTGAGCACTTGCGAGCGAGCGAGAGAGACAGCGCGGCGGTGGTCGAGCAAGGAGAGCCAGCAGTAGTGAGAACAAAATCGCCGAATGAGAGAAGTAAAACGTTATATTCTGATTATTTCACAGCAGTCACGTTTTAATGCACAAATAAATAACCATCAAACAGTCAACAAATAATTTACTGTGGACACTGACGCTCTTAGTTTCAGTTTCATTTTCCTCCTCTGCATTTCTCCTTTTCATTCATTCATTACATCCAACTAGCGTTTAATACGAGGACAAAATGACAAATTTGTGTTGGTTCTGTGGTGTTAGAATTTCAACTCTGACGCTTGCAGTGCGCCATAGGAGCATCAATTGACGCGCGTCAGTTACCGCTCCCAGTGCGTTTAGGTCTTCAGGGTGGAACAGTCCGTGGAGGGAAGCACAGTCAGGCAAGGGAGGAGATGGCAACAAATTGGCCTCTCATAATTGGCAGAAATGGCCGGTGACGATATTTCATTTTAGAGCTTTTATCGGACGATTCCGATGATGTGCCAATAATATCGTGCATCCCTACATGTCACAGATTATTTTCACACATAAGTGTGTGGTGTAAGTGATGAATATTGTCTACAGGCAATTGTACATTATTACAATTCAATTTCTCATGAGTGGTTTCTATGTCTGTTTTGCAGGAGAGCTGTACATCGGTGGCGTGACAAAGACCATGTACAGCAATCTGCCCAAGCTGATTGCGTCCCGGGACGGGTACCAGGGCTGTCTGGCCTCTGTGGACCTGAATGGGAGACTCCCCGACCTGATCGCAGATGCCCTCCACAGGGTGGGCCAGGTGGAACGAGGCTGCGATGGTAAGTCAAAGAATAGTCAAAGTTATTTGTAACTCTCCATTTCAAAAGTAACAGTTCTTGGCTTGACACCCAGGGTGTGTTGTACTTAATTTCTATTTTTCACTTAAAGACAGTGAAAAAAAAAACATTTTTTAAATGATTCAGACACTGAAAATACATTGTGCTAATTATTACTTAGAAAGGTACAAACATTGTTTTCAAGTGATCTTTGATACGTCTCACAGTATGTAAGTACATTTTTACACACCACCTTGCTTCTCTGTTTTAAATAGCCTCTCTGCCTTTTTCTGTTTTTTATTAACAGCCATAAATTGGACCTGTTTCCCTCATTGGCTTTATTACACACAAGTCTGACACTTGCAGAGATTCTTCAGTAAAAAGACACCAAAACAGCAACTTGGTGCATTTTTCTGTGGCTGTTATTCCCTGATATACACCAATAACCACACCCATATTCTTCCAGCTCTGGGCAGTCTTTACAGTCTGAGCCTCTGTCCTCTGTATATCCTCTCTATTGCCCCATAAAACCTGCATGAGGGAGGTATCTCTCCTCTAATGTTATTGTCAGTGTGGCTAATCTCAGCGACACCCCGCCCTCATTGGCTTTTGCCTCATCAATCTTGCATTTGTTATGTTTTTACCTCTGCTGTGCGCAGTTCGTCACCATGTCTCAGGCTGCATGGCTCCAGTGTCAAGCAGTTAATCCTGAGTATAACAGTGGATTTAGGCTATAGCATTTCCCCCTTTCACACACCCTACCCTGAACCCCCCCACACACATACACACACACACACATACACACACCTTTCCACCACGTCTCAATGGCGTACTGAGCATTGGAGAGCACAGACTTGATTTCCCTAAGGGCTGCACTGGCCGACTCGATGCGGCACTGATCCAGCTTTTTTTTTTTTCTCCCTCGATTCCTAACACGGCTACCTCTGCCAACCAGCCTTATTACCTGCCTACAGTTATACACCACAATTACTTCGCTTCAAACACAGTTTAAAACTGCATTAAGCTATCATATTGACTCCTGCAGGCACCCGAAATGGATGCTAATATTAGTTAATGATTGGATGTGCCAGGGAGCTGAGTAGTAGTAATTGACCAGTTTTGGAAGGGTGGATGTTTTTGACAAATAATAGTATACCTGTACCTGGGGCTGTTGCAAATCTGTGTATTCCCTTGCTGATATTACAGGAATACATCAAAAACAATTGTGACTACTTATCTAATTCTCTTATAATCAAATTCAGAATGTTATTCCTTACCATACACCAGAGAAGCCAAACACTGTTGACATCATATTAGTTCAATCAAATCTTTTATACTTAATAGTTTGCAATTGTTGGTTGATCTCCTATAACAATAACAGTTTAGCTAGAAAAAATGCCATATCTGAATTCCAGGGTTTCTAAAGCAGTAGTAAGAGTAATGAAGATGACTTTTCCACAATGCAGTGCTGTCCTTGGTGTGGATCACTGCCAAAGTCCTGACCGACTTGTTTCTGAGGTCATTGTTAGCTTGTGCACTGGGGATACAGAGTGGTCAGAGGTGGCTGCTGGTCCAGTCTCTCTAGACCTAAGGCCAGACAAAGGCCAGAACATTGAGCTTGTTCTTGTAGCTCTCTACTGACTCAGCGGATCACAACAACAAAGGGTCCTAAGTGTGAGACTTAGGGAGTACAGGTACATAAACATAGCTGCTGACTCACTGTCCCTCAAGAGAGGAGACACAAAGGGAAAAAAGCCCCCAAAATATGTGAAAAACATACTGTATCAATCAATTTGAATGAAATCGCATAGCATTAGTAGTTCTAAGATTAGTAGCATGAGCATCTGTAGTAGTTGGAGAAAATGTAGTTCCAAGATTAATACAAATAAAAACTCAAGATTTAGAGATTCTATTACCATGTACAAAAATTGAGAAGCTCTTGTTAAACTATTTGTTTCCTGTAAATATTATTTTATTCCAAACCAAAAGCTCCAAGCGATCTCCAGTTGAGCACTGCAGCCTTCTCTACACTGCCAATATGAGAGCAGATGTTTCAGTTGTAACCCAGCTGTTAGTTGCAGAAGCAGGTGACAGCAGTGAGGGAGTGGAAATGTGTGCTCTCTTTAGGTTTTCCAACTAATGTGAGGCTTAGTGGCTCCTTATATTGTCCAGGACTTTCATGAACATTTGGAGCAAAGGCAGCAGATGGAGTTTTGTGCGCCAACACACCCAAGGCACCCAAATAACAGGTCCTCAGGCAGCCGTAAGAAGGTAGTGTGTGACCGATCAGTATATGAAAGAAGAGTAAGAAAGTAATGACATGACTTGGTTATTAATTATAACAATATGCTTAATTAGATCCTCAAGGGAACCTTTTATAAGTGAGTAATTAACAGGGCAATTAGCCTGGTTAGGAACAACTAACAGAATAAGCTGATAGGAAGGAAATGACATTGAATTTAAGTGGACATTTTAGAGCAGAAAAGCTTTCATAGATTGGTGGTTTATTTTTACTTTTTTATTATTTATTTTCTGTGGGGGAGGGTGGGGCCTTTTTTTAATTGGGCCATTTGTAAATGGCACAGTGAGATGTCTGTTTATCTATGCGGAAACAAATTAGTCTGGCACTGAACCACGGTTCTTTGGAAATGTTTGTGTTTAATTGAGATTTTAATGAGAATCCCCACCAACAACAACATGACAGCCACCACACATACTTATTTTTAGAACCATTCTCTTGCCTAAGACTTGATCTGCATCCTAATGTTAAATCTATCATTCAGCCTTTTCCCTCTAATTTTGAGAACAATTATTTGAAACCAGGTTTTGTTGGAAAGAAAACTAATGATGACATTGTCTTCTTTCATTTCCATCAGTTGTATTAGCCCCTTATGCTACACAGTCAACAAAGGCAAACACTTTCCATATCATATCAATTCATGTGCCAATGCCCGTTTGGTCAATAGTATACTGTATATAATGTGAAGTGGAAATTAGTTTTCAAAGCAGTCTGTCACATCACCTGAGTAAATGGCTGGAATTCCTGAGAGAAATTACTACGCTGTGGTTTCTAATTGACAATTTAAATGCCTTCATCCATCCATGACAGTGGGAGGGAACAACAGGAGACCCCCCCACCCCCCCACAAAAAAACATGGACACCAATATACTGTAGATGCTAAACTGAAGCTGCCTCCACCACCCTACTAATTTCCAATTCAAATGTGTCCCTAGTCTGGCGATTACACCAGGTTTCAACCTTGAATTAATGTCAAATTTAATCTGAATACATTTCTAAGCAACCTTAATCAAATCACTTTCATTCGGCAGTTGAGCAGCTACTGTTTGGTCGCAGTCAATGTGTCTTCTCACATAAATATTAAAAACGTCAGGTTTATGTTTTATTTGAGACTTTCCTAGAAGTAAACAATGCATTCTACATAGTTAATTTGAAGAGTTAATTTAGACAAATTACATGTTATTTATTTCCTTAACATGTTTATCATGAGGTGAACCGTACATAACTCACACTAACAGAGCCTTGATCTATCATGATATATTGTGGTTCATATGGCAGTTGACTCACACATCCAGCAGGTATGAAGCAACATGAGCATCCCATTGAAGTCCCCTTTCTCAATGCTTGACGAATCTAAATCCAATTTTCACTTTTTTCATCCCAGTTTAGTTCACCAGCTCCTAAGTAAATTATCTATGTCCCTAATACTCAACCCTTTTCATCAGCCTCTCTTCACCAACACAGTGAGTGAGCTGAAGTCAGCTAAAGGTGTTGAACCTCTGTGGGATTGACAGTACTGCTAGCAGCAACCCTCTCACATTACTTTAATGTAAATATCAAAAATATTGCTCAACACAGCTTTAAAAAAAGTATCCTCAGCTGTCATTTCCAAGAGATGTGAGATGCTAGCAGAGCTGCCTGAGGGTTTTATGCCTGGGTCAGCTGAAAATGCTATAACATGCTCCTCATTAGTACATTTTTGTGCATTATGTAAGGTCCTTTACATGAATTTAATATATCTTTGAACAGCAAATTTAAGTTTCTTTGCTCTTGCCCTTGTTATGCTCTTAGGACCCAGTACCACCTGTACGGAGGAGTCCTGCTACCATCAGGGGGTGTGTCTCCAGCAGTGGGAGGGCTTCACCTGCGACTGCACCATGACGTCCTATGGAGGCTCATTTTGCAATGACCGTAAGTGAAAAGTTTTCAATTTAATGACTGTCATGCTTTGTTTGCAAAAGACTGAGTGTGTATGGCTGGCAAGAGTGGTGCAGGTGGATAGCTTGTGCTAGGGTGCTAAGTTAAAACTCCACAGGCAACTTTGCAGGTCTGTTGTCGAAGAGTCCATTTTCAAGGTTTTAGGGAATACATTACTCATTGGTGAGTCAGCTTTTTGTCACTGAAGCACTAATTTACAGCTCTTTAGTAGACCATTTGTGTGAATCTTCAGGATCTCAATTAGTAGAAATGGGATGCTCTACTCTGCTACAGTCTTAATCTGTCATTGAAGCTGATAAGATGATTGCATTTTTACATACACAAATACACAACCTTATGCAATTTTGAACAGCATCACATTAGATCTACGGGAACACATTTTTCCTCACGGATGTTTAGCCTAATTGCTTGAATTGCAAATGCTTGTGTCCATTAACAGTAAAACGTGTTAACATATTCCTACTAAGAATTAAAATGTTGACACTTCAACAGGGCCACACGGATTGCACTTCACATAGCGTTCACTCCTCTTCTAATATTCTATTACTCACATGTTATTCCAAGTAATACTTTAGATTGTACAACTCAGACTTCACCATGAGATTGGTTCTTTGGCTACTGAGGCACTGCTTAACACATGCTGTGAGGAGAAACAGTGATTTAAGTCCTGTGTCTCTACCATGTGGTCACCTGCTGGGTGGCTGGCTGCAAGGGAGAACATGGAGGAAGGTATGGAGAGGGGGCACAACAGGTTTCTTGTAAGCGTGTTTATTTTATTAGTTTTAAGTGTTGCTTTCCTCAGTTGGCAGTATGTATTTGTTGTAATGTGATTGTGGTTAATGATTTTACTGAGGGCCCAGTGTTGAAGCTACAGTGTACATATCTATATAGAAATTGCTTAGGTGTGAACTATCTGCAGTCAAAAGACTTCATCTTTAGCATAATGTTCATTGAGCATCAAAAATGACCTCTTTGAAAGAAAACATTCTGAATTATTGTCAGGGAACGGTTAATGCACTGCAAAGGATATACAACTAAAAGAAATCTTTTGGTGAGGTTTGATCAACTCAACTGTACTAGTATGTAGTATATTGTACTGTGTTAAATTCAACAGATGAAACGGCATTGGGAACTTTCTTACCCAGTAGCAGAAATGTTCACCTGCTCGGCATAAAAGATCAAAAATACAGTAATAAAAGATTTGTTGAGACTGATACTTGCAGTGTTTAATAATTGTGTTGGTTGCAGACCTCCACAACTACCAGCTTGGTAGAGCTTATGTACAATTAGCATTCAGCACTCCTGACAGGCTTGATTTAAACAGGGGCAGAGGCAGGGTGACAGGCTAATAGACTTGTTTGCATAAGTCTTTGTTTGCTTATTAAGTGGTGGGTGCCGAGTTAAGCTGTATCACCCTCTTCTCATTTTCTATTTTTTCAAACCACCCTATGTTTCATTTGTGATAGAGTTTATCTCTGATTGTTGTGTGTTGTTGCCCTTGTTATGTTGTCTGTGATGTTAACTAGACACAATATGACTAGGCATGACAGCAAGGGGCTGATTAGTGAGGTGCTCTTTTGGCTCTTGGAAGATTCAAGCAAGTAGAAGGTGATAATAACTGCTCTTTCGGCATGACAGCCATGCCGAGATAAGCAGAGAGACCCATTGCTCCTTGAGAGAGGAAAGCAAATGATGAGAGGAGAGAGGTGCTGATTCCTGCATTTGAGTTGTTGCCTGTGGGGAGCGTTAGTGGCTTTACTGTGCTGGTTTCAAAGATGACAGGTGTGTGACACCAGGAAGAATACTAACGTGTTCCGTGGAAAGACCTAGGAGGTGTGTGTGTATATGCTTGGGAGTTTTGTGTGAGTGTGTGGAGTGGAAGAAAGGACGTCACCAGCAGCCTGATCAAAGATTGCAATGTATAATTGCAGGCAACAGAAGAAGCATTGTATGTAGAGCAACTATCAGCCTCTAACAGTGGAGTCTAAAATGTAACTATATGACCAATATGATCTTAATGAAGTTCATTAATCTAGCATGGAAGTCATATAACAGCTTGATGGGCACATTTTGTAACACCACATGTGGTGTTACTATAAGTCATTGGCTGCTGGCTAAAGTCCACTTCTCCTGTCTTTTGTCTTCTTGCAAGTTATTAAAACTTTCTTGATGAGAGGTTGTCATACTCCATCTGAAATGGATCTTTGACTGATGAACCAGCACCAGCTTACTGATGGTGTTGTATATCGTACAGGTTGTAAAGCCATCAAAGATGGATTTGTGGTTTTAGGCAATATATATAAAAACAATATTTTTTTTCAAAAAGTGAATTTCAGTATTCAATAGTCAAAATCGAAGATAAAGTTTGATGTAAAGTAATTGAAGAAGTGTTAAAAAAGTTTTTTAAAAAAATGTGTTTGACAAAATGCTGGCTGAATGCTACACAATGATTGTGTCATAGTGTACATACTTATTTTACCAACAGTATGCCAGCCTCTTTCAAAGTGTGCATGCATTGCTATTCAATAGCTGGTTTCTATTGCAGCACATCCTTTTCTTTCCTGACAGCAGCTGCACATCTTCAGACTTGGCCTTCTGTCTTCATTTCTGCCAGCTTGGAAAAACATATTTCATCTCTTGACCTTGAGAGCCTGCCCCGGTTGAACTTTTGCCTTGTTCCCGTTATAGTCTTCTCTTTCGTCTCTTTGCGTTTCCTCGTCATATACACTCCTTGAAACTTTTTCTGGGCTTACCCAATAACTTAATCAACATTTTTCTGAACAACCTTCAAGGATTTTTTCTTGGAATTGTCTGCTCTGAAAACCAAGGTAGGACTCATTACATGTGGTAGCATTTTTAATTTGTGTATAAAACTGATGTTATAGGTCTGGAAATCTCGTTTTTGTTTTTTGCAATGGACACAGAGGACTTGCAGCGTTACTCACAGCCCTATAAACAGGGTTCCCTTCCACAGTAAAATATCTTTCCCCTTTAATCTACCATGTGCCCCAGATTTTTCAACATATCTGAAATGGATGGCTTTGAAAGGTTTAAATTCCTTGTAGAATTTTCAGTGTTTTTTTTTTTTTTTTTTGTAGCCATAGAGATCATATACAGGAGCTTGTGTCCTACTTGCCTGTCTCTGCCTGCATAACAAGAATGAGACCGGGATAAACAGGTGAATGGGATGCATCTCTTTGTAGTTTTATAAACATGTTATCAAAAGAAGGGACAGAAATTGGGCCAGTAGAATGAATCACAAAGAACCAGCCTGCCATGTGATCATACTCTTTATCTGTCACTTTGCCACCACACTGTGAGAAATACAGTGCATACATACAACACACACACACAATCACACAGACCTTCTACGTGACCAGCCAGGCACACAGTAGTTGCCTCCTGTCTGCACATCTTCAAACCGTGCAGCCAAATGTAAACACAAGGACTCACCAGCAGTAGCTTGTATCAAATGTATCTGTCTTCCAAAACAGCCTCTTCTCTTCAGTTCTCATTAACAGTTGAAACATCTGGTGTATTTGCTATAACACTGAAAAACACATCACATTCTGTTGGAGCTGGAGGTTGTTGCACATACTGTAGAAGCGTGTGCATGCACACAGATGCATTTATAGAACAACAAATAGAAAAAAGGCTGTCTTGTACCCCTCTTCCACACACACGCGCACACACACACCACAGAGCATTTGTTATTCAGCAGCAGCCTGCAGTGATTGACTGGTCTATTTGTCTCTGCGTAGCGTATAAGTGGGCCACTTGGTATTCTGCCTTATTCATCTGGAACCAACTCAGACAGAGATGCTGTGTAAGTGCGTGCGGTACGAGGGGCTTTGTTTCTCTCTCACTTCTTTCTCATTCTCTGTTTATGTGAGTGAGAGAGCGACCACGAGAAAACAAGATGGAGAGGGGAGACGCTGGGAGGAGTAGGCTGTGTCTGTGCAATAATTTGTTTAACTGTATGTATTCATCGGGCGTTCCCACAACACGTGCATGTGTACAATGAATCCAGCTGCCGGTGCATAGTGCTGTCTGTCATACTAATTGAGTGCAGAGTGCCAGTGTGTTTGCAGCACTGCTGATTTCAATCTGCCTCCTCTCCCAATCCTTGATCTCTATTTCGTCTTTGTCTGTCACCATTCCCAGGCTCTCAGAAATAAGAAAAAAAAAAAAAAAAGGAGCTGGAGATTGTTGCACATACTGTAGACCAGAATTGTACCCTATACACATACTTTCTTTCAAGTTACCATTACCATTATATACCATTTATATCTTCAAAACTAAAATTACTGTATATAGGTCTAAACAAAATATTAGTTTTTATTTTACTCAATACTCCAATGATGCCTCTCAATTTGAGAAAAATTGTTTCAGATCTTTTGTATCAGCTTATAAAAAATCAGTATCATCAGTAACAGTTGGCCGACAGTTGGCGCATTTTGAAAGAATGCTACTGTGCCTGGAGTTCAGGCCTAAAGTCCTGACAATTTTGAAACCACTATATACTTTAATCTTGAACCTTTATTTTGGATCAAAAGGTACAAATGTGGTCTCATAAGGGTCCAATATGTGGCTATTATGGTACATCTGTGAACATGAACTTTTCAGTAGGAAAATTGACCTCTATTTTTGAGTACACTGTAGCTCTTCATTACTTGAGTCCTTTATTTATGCCTTATGAGGGCCATAACACCAGGTGAATTGATTTCAACAATTCTCAGGGACTAAGTGCAGCTCACTAAGTGTTGTACTCCTTGCTTTTGCTATCCTACTGTTAATGCTTGATAAGCTTGATAGGTTTCAACAGGTATTGGTCACGCCTAGTCCCTCTTGCAATCTCTCCTCACCAAACTTTAATGAAACTTGATCACTGAAATGCATTCACTCTCATCCTCTCTAGTGACTCAACAGGTGATCATTTGCTTGACACATCGCTTGAAATGCAGAAAAAGCAAAAAAAAAAAGCAGAGAAAAGAAAATCAAAGATGGCCACTCGTCTCTAGAGCAAAATAGCCTGAATCCAGCCTCACTGTGTTTGTAATGCACTTGATTTAGACTTAACATCGATTGTAAGGCCACTTGTTGTGATGAAGGTCACACTGGCTTCAACATGGACTCAGTGCTCAACACAGCATGGATCAGGACAGACTTAAGGGGAGGCTTTAGCCCTCTCAGATTCTCATCACCAGCTCAAAACACTCAGCCCAAACTCAGGAGGAATGAGTAAGTAGAGCTGCAAACCTCTCAGAGAGGAAAAAATTCCCTTCAACCCCCCCTCCCCTGATTCAATGAGGGAAATCAACTGTTTTAACTCAAGAAGCTGTCTGGGAGAAAGACAAGCATGGTCGTGCATGGAAGGTGTCTGACTTGCTTTTTTGGCTTATACTCTCTCTAATTCTTGATTCTAATTTTTGTTGATTATTGTTATTCACTCCTCCCACCTCTTCTGTGGCTCCCATCTTCTCTTCGCACTGTTTGCCAGCCGGCCCCAAAGAGCTGCTGTCCGGACCTAGCAATTAACCGCCACCTCATTAGGCCAGCAACGCAGTGTGAATCCTGAATAATTACTTGGCTTGCTTTTTTCATGCCCATAAATACACACACACACACACACACACAAAAAGCACCCTCTCTACTTCTCAGTTGTGGGCTGCTCCAGAAATGAGATGGAAAGAGACTGGGGAGGTTGCAGCTATCTTCCCATTTGCAGACGCTGTGAGTGAGAGCATGGGCAAAGAAATGAAAGGATGGATAGAAAGCAGTGGAAAGAAAAGAGCGAGAGTGAGGAATGAAATAGGGTTTGGGCATGCAAAGGCAATTTTGGCTCCCCCAAAAGAGGGCAGCGTTAAGCCCATTGGACTTTAGAAGTCACCATGTCAAGAGCTTGAAGGGGATTGGTTGAGGGTGGATGGTCACATTCTGTGGCCAGCAGTGCTGAGGGCGGTAGGTGAAAGTAATAGCTTGGCTTAAGATATGGCTTAGTTGGGAATAGTGCTTTTACTGTAGTAGTTTATTGGCTTGAACACTTGTACTAATTGAAATTTTTCATCGATGTGACATTTTTCAAGACATACAATACATGTGAGGTTATATGGTAAAACAAGGTGAAGATATCTCACCCACAATAACAGTGATAGTGTTTACTTGGATTACAGGTATTTCATTCTGGTGTCAAGTGTCTATTTGTGAGTCTGGAGTCAGGTAGCTTTGGCAGGTAAGCCAGACGTCTGTGTCTTACTTTGGGGTAAAAATACCAAAAGAAACTTTTCTCTTGATGAGTTTTTGTTTTGTGTTGAACCAGTGCAGAGTCTCCACTGCTTGCTTGGTTTTAATTAAAGATTGGATGAGCTTTTAAACCACAATGTACATTAAAGGACACTTAATAGGGCTTTGTAATTGCTTCGAGACCACTCCAGCCACTTGCAAACATTATCAAAAGCCTTTCACTATACTCTGGAACAAGAACAATAGAGGTGGGGGGGATTTCTGTGCATGTCCATGTGGATTTGAGACAGAGAATCAAAATATAAAAAAGGGTGAAAACAGGGGAAAGCAATTATTTCTCACAGGCAGTCAGTTTAAACTTTTCTTATTAGTCAATTCCTTTGTTGACGCTTTGTAAATAGCAGCATCGCACATCTGACTAGTGTCAATATTCTGGACCTGATTGAATTCAGTGGTGCAAATGCACTTGCAAATACCACACACACCTTCTGCAATCAAACTGATGTAAACAAGACTACGAGAGATCTACTTTGTGCGTGATATGTATGTATGTGTGTGTGTGTGATGCATTTGAATACTACCACGGTGTTAGCATGACACAGATGGCAGTCACGGTTAGGTGCTAAAAGGCTCTCCAGCTCATATTTTAGCCATTTTCAGTCATTTTTCAGAATTGTTCTGACTCATGATCAAATGGGATGGATATGTTAACCTATGAAGAGCATTACCTTTCCCCCAAACCATTTACTATCCATACCTCTGATTATACCAAAAAGTGCAATTCACACATATATGTAGTACACATCCATGTTATGGTTATTAGAACATAATGTAGTGTATTCTGTTTCCTCTTTGAATATCAAGTGTTGTTTTCTTCTGAGACTGTCCTCACCAGAAAACAACAGCACCTGTTGTTTCTTCAAATCTTCAAAATGACTTTTCCAGACAAGAGACCTCTTGTGGTCACATAAGTAATGACTGCTCTCCTCCAGAGGCAAAAGCATAAGTGGTGTTATGTTCTTCTGGAGGCCAAGATGGATAACTGTGTGTACAAAGAGTCTGACTTTGACACGAGACAGTAGTTCTCATCTTTTGACATTTCTTTAAACCATGTTCATGATTTTTCTCTAAAAGAGAAGAGGCTCGTCTTTAGAAGAAGGCATGAATGACAGCAGCAGTACAAGCAGAAGCAGTGTTTATCATTGGCAGTACTGAGCACCTGAAATAATAGCCGGTGCTTTAGGGATGACTGCACTCCCAGAATACATTAAATTTCGGACGACACTGTCCACTCATTGGATTTGGTGGGTGGAAATAGTGCTGTGTCAGACAGTCAAATTCCTTCATATTGTCTCTCTCTTGTGCTTGATCGCCCTCCCCCAGACACACGCTTACGCAAATGCACACATGCACACGCCTGCAAACACACAAAAAACTCTTCTGAGAATGTCAATGTTTCCTTAGGGCATCAGCACGGAGCGAGACCTTTACTCAAGTTGACATGGTAGATGATCAGGACTGACACATACACACATGCACGCCCACGTGCACAGATACAAACACACACTTTCCTTGTATTTATCCCTGTGGGGGTTGAGCTGTCGGTTAGTTGAGCTGACAGTTTCCTCTTCACCTTGTCTTCACTCTCCATCCTGTCCTCTACCTTCCTGCCTTTTATTCCCTGTTCACGTCCCATTACTCTCTTTTCCACTGCTGCTCCCTGTAAGCTGAGGGAATCCCATGTTGCTGTGCAGCAAGCCTCCTACTCATAGACAGAGTTGATCCATATTTAACATAATTGTTAGAGTCTCACACTGGTGGTATTGTGTGCTCTAGTGTCTCTCACATCAAAGATCACAATTCTTCTTTCACATGGATGATCTTATGGTAATCAAAAAATGTGTTCTCAGGAAAAACATTGTCTTTTAGCCCTTCGCCTCCTCTAACATTGGCTAATTATGGAAATCCCAGCCTCATTTGCAGAAAGAAGAACAGCGACATCTTCTTGCCTTGCACTATAAAGCAACATGTGGATGGTTAGGAGGCTCTGGTGAGGCGGTGGCACCTGACCGTCTTGCTTTTCTCTTTTGTCTTTTGGGTTTATGATAATTACATCTCCAAATGATAGCAGTAGCGATAACACATGCTAACACGCTAAACTTAGAGAACCATAACAAAAGTCAGATTAGAACAGATTAGATCATGCACATAAAAGAATAGGTGATTCCTAACTAGATAATACACACATACGCACTTTTTTCCATGCTTCATTATACACATCATCCCCACATTGTTTGAGATACTGATGATAAAGCATTTGAAATCACCAATTATAATTCAGAAAAAAAAAAAAAATCTTTTCAACTTTTCTTTAGATTTCGGAAAGAAAAAGAAAAATCCAAACATATCCAATGAACTGATCAATCGGAGGAAGCTAATGAATGAGTTACTTGTTGAAAGATGTCATCTACCGGCAGTGCATGTCCATGAACTGTAAACAGTGTCCTTGAGCAAGAGCGCTCTATTCGCACACTCTCTGGAACTCTAAATTGATTGTGTGTTAGGTAGAAGGTTAAAATAACTTGTGAAAACACATGAACTTCATCTGAGGCCAATATTTTACTCTTCAGACATATTTCCCTTTATCTCTTTAAAGAGGGAGATCAACAGCATGGATCATTACTGCAATGGAGTAGTAGCAACACTTCCCATGAACTCTAGCAGTAGTTAATCGGTGACAGGTTAGACTGACAGAACTCTTTCACAGAGAATCACATAAAAGCACTGGGTTGGCACATACAATACAATATGATACAACGTGTCAGCAGCCGGCACATTTTATGTGGTAAATTCCTTATTCCCCAATTTTCTATGTAATGAAATATTCATTCCATGTCTAATGTTAATTAAAAATGGTTCATTTCCCATATAACTTTAGTGATCGTTCTTTTTAAATAGTAATATGTTTTAAAACAGCAGAGTTTATGTCCACCACCAGTGTTTTCTTGTTTATACGTGTGTTTTTTTCTTCTGGGTGTGCATGTATAAATGTGCCTGTATGAGTGTAAAATGTGTGCTTTTATTCATAGAAGACATATAACCTTTATTTAAGTCAGGAGCCTCAGGATACTGAATCACTGCAGAAATACTCAGACCTGAACATTGTCTGTTATATGTTGTGCTCTGCAGGACTAAAACTACCCTCACATCTTCACCTCTGTCCCTAGACCAGTAATGGAATTTTCCAAGCGGAAACGCAGTGGCCATTTTAAAGCCGGCCTGAATCAGGTGGCTAGTGATGTGATAAATGATGGCGGCCAAAGAGGGCGATAAATCAGGAATATCCTTCACTCCCCTTCCCTAAAGAATTAATATACATTGTGATACTTTTCACTGCATAGATTCAAGTTGTGACATTTTAATAGATTTTTTCCCCCTCTCGCTTATCCCCAAGCCACTTTTGTTAAAGCCCTGTGCAGACTTTTGTATCATCTTGTGGATATTACATTGTGTCCAGAGAGGAATCTTACCGATAATTTGTCTCACAAGGAGTAAAGTCTTTTTTTATTTACTGCTGTGATAGAACTGCATTATAAAACCTGAGCTTTAGTGTATGTGTATTGTTGGCTTTTGATTAAGACTTTTTGGCACACTTAATTTAAAGAAGATATGTGCTTATATGTCCCTGGGTGTGTTAGATGCAGTTATTATACCGGGATGTGCTATGTCTCTGGTTTCTGTACTCCGATTGATGACATGGGGATAGGCTGAGTGTAGATGAGAACAACCTAGAGAAAGAGCATAAGAAGATGTAGACAGAGAGAGAGTGAAAGAGAGAGAGAGATGGCACTCTTTTCAAAGCCCCCTTGCCTTAGCTGTCGAGGGAAAGTTTGACTTTCACAGTTGGAATGTATAATCAAGTCAGCCTTCTCTCTTCCTTTTAAAACAACTCCTATCACTGTCTAACACAAGAGGTTTGCATTTTTTTTTTTCATTTTATTTCAGTTTACAGCTATATGTTTTGAAGTTTTGGTGCTTATAAGCATTGATTCTGACTTTATAAGGCGCAATTAATAACATAACAAATCTAGATCAATTATTTACTCATGCGTGACCCCCCACTGCTGCATCATTTCAAACATAGATCAATGCATTCATTTTCCCCTTGATTCTTCACAGTCCTCTTTTTTTTGCCATAAGGGACACTATGAAAGTACAAATCTTCTATTTTTCATTCACCACCTGCACCGCAGTATTCCTAATTTTTATACTCTTTATTCATATCATCCATATACTCAGCTCAAAAGCAATTGAATACTTACAGAATAATTTTTCAGTTACTGAAAGGTGGACATCCGTCAGATTGGAAAGAAAAAAGTAAAATTACTTAACATACATACAGATAAGAATAAACAGGTAAGTGGATATAATTCATTGCACATTGCTTTAACATAGTTGAACAGTTTCATCCATCATTTTTCACACAAAGAAATGGTACCTTGTTTTGAAGACTGAGGAAAAAACATCATTGGTCTTAAAGCAGCATATATTGGTGCTCAGTGCCAAAGCTGGAGGTAGTGTTGGCGTTGCAGGGGCATTGGAGTATTGAATGGGCACACAGAATCTTTAAGTTGAGCTTCGGACAGTTCATTTGCATCCCGTCTACTAGCATAAACATCGGTTTCCTTTAGTTATGATGGCAGTCTTCGCCTAACCTTATTCAAGTGTTTCAGTTGCCTCACTTTATCCATAGATTAATCCAATCAGAAAAGTCTGAAATGTCTTGTTGAATGCACTCATTTAAAAAAGGCTGTTTTTTATGTGTTTTTCAAATATCTTTAGTATGGGGAATGAAGGAATATCCTCTATACTGAGCTGTTGGTTGAACATAATTAAGCTTTGAAATGAGGGATGACTATCCTGAATGAGTTTTACATTTAATGTAACTGCGATGCTGCATAACAGTTGTTTTCCAAGCTATAATATGCATCATTTCACCTTGAGGCAGAATGGTGGTCTGTTTGTCCTATGACTCAGTTTTCAAGTTCCCACCTGAACCTTATTCATCTCGATTAGCTGTCTATCTTTTCTAAAATGGATTCTATAAAGCCACATCAGGCACTGAAGAAAACTGAATGCAGTGCTGATATTCATTGTGTTTTTATGTATGTCGTCTACATGTGTGGCTGTGCTCTTGTTGCTCATGCTTTTCTCCTCTCTCGTTGTTGCCATGACTTCCTGGCTTTGGAGCCAGTAGCTTTATCTTGATAGCTGCTCCCAGTGCACTGCAGGCCAGAAGATGATTACATGCTCTTGAAAAAGAGATATTTGAATGATGACAGGGGTCACAGGCAGACACAGACTGATGATATTTTATTCTACTGATATTTTCATGCCAAAAATGAATATAGGTGCTTCAATCCCAATACTTCACACATTCTTAAGTGTGTATGGTATCACTCACAAAATAACTATGGCTATTTGAACTCCAGTTTGCTTCCTTGTTTGCCTACTTTCATTCACACAATCTTGTTTTTTTTACTTAGTTTCCTGATAATGTTTGTCAGAGTTACATTTTCCACGTTTTCCAGGGAATATTTGTGTGCAGATTTGATAAGTGAACTTACATTACTTTGCAGACACATACTGAGGTAGGAGTAAGTAATATTTAATTTGTATGACTAGGATAATGTTCTGTAAGACTTGTGGATCACATTTTAGGACATTGCTATCTTATACAGATCAAATATTCCATTTGCTTGATGTGTTTAAAATGAGAACATCTCTGCTATCCTTCTTCTTGCTGCTTCAATTTAATTACAATCATTTGGAAACTGCTCTAGAATTTTGTATCCTTAAACTTTAGCATAAATAGGACTCTATCTTTTGCTTTCTCTCACACACATCCCTCACAGTACATCTAAGGAGGGCCAGGGATCGATTGAGGCCAGGCATATGAGCATAACAAAGTAAACAAGTGTCCTTGAGCAGAGCAGAAACCACATTAATAACTCCCAGTGACAGCCTACTTTTCTCTGAATGCCATTCTGACTGTAGCTGAAAATGCTTTCTGTAAAATTGATAATACATACATTCAGCAAATTTGTTATCCGGCACTCATCAGAGAATCAAGAGGAATTTCAATTGTGTTTTGGATGCTGTGGAAGATGGAACTGTAGCATCCTACTTGTCTCCATGAATCATCCTGGACGTGTCATCAGCAGACATTGGATGTCTTTTCATTGCTATGCTAATGATACCCAGCTGTACATCAAAACTGCCCAATGCCCTTCTGCAGCCATGTCACGCCTCAGCGCCTGTCTTAAAGAGATAAAGGCCTGGATGTTAAACAGCAGCAAAACTAAAGCTCTCCTTATTGGCACTCCACACCAGATTCAGTCATCCCCCATGCCTCATCTTGCCTTTGACGGCCAAGACATCCCCCTTTCCTCTTCAGTCACTAATCTGGGTGTTAGCTTTGACCCTCAGCTGAATTTTGATGACCATATAAGACATCTATGCAAAACCTCTTTTTTATCATCTCAAAAACATCTATAAACTATGCCCCTATCTAACCCTGTCAGATGCAGAGAAACTTGTCCATGCCTTTACATTCTCAAGACTGGACTACTACAATGTGCTCTTCACAGGGATCCCTCGCAGGAGCAACTAGAAGCTCCAGTACATTCAGAACAGCACTGCCAGGATCCTGATGAGACTGTGAAAACACAAACATATAACTCCAATTGTGTTTTCATTGCACTGGCTCCCTGTCTCCTTCAGGGTTGACTGCAAAGTCCTGCTACTCACATACAAACCCATCAACGGACATGCACCTCTCTACCCACAGGAACTGATCATACCACAAACCTCTGGTCCAGAAGTACTAAGCTCCGCACCATCAGGGATCAAACCGTCTGCTCTGCTGCACCACACTTGTGGAACAGCCTTCCTAACCATCCGAGGGCAGCACAGACCCTAGACTCTTTTAAAAAAGACCTAAAAACATTTCTATTTAGGAAGTCTTTTTCATCTTAAGTCTTATTACTATTTTTTATATTGTGTTTTCTATGTTATTAATACTGTAGCAGTTTGAGTTTCACTATGAATGAAAAGTGTGGTACAAATTAAATGTATTATTATTTATTATCTTGCTGCTGAATACCTGGCTCTGCATCCTCTCTGTCTGACAGATCACTGACTACAGATGTTTCTATTTTGTGTTTTCCAACAGTGTTTTCTTGCCTGACCAGCCAGAAATAAGGCAGAACCTCTTCCCCACTCCCTTGTTTCCATCCCTGTGCTTGGCACATCCTGTATTATTCATGGCAAGACTGTTCTTTGTAAATAGAGTAACCCAGGCCGCCCAGCCAGGTGACGTTTATCGGTGGGAACCATAGGCAGGCCTGACAAAACATCCCTACTGTAAGAGCTTTTAAAAGCAAAGGTGTGAGGGAAATGTGCAGAAATTGACACTGTGAAACAAAATGCTGTGTCAACATTAAGGCTACAACCGTCCCACACACTCGCATAGACGCTCACGCAACCAGTAGCCTTAGCCGACTCTGGCTTACCAAACAAGACTGGAAAGCACATTTACCCCTACCCCTTCAAATGGTAGAAAAAATGTGCTTCCAGCAGCAATGCTGTTGAATAATTTATTTGCATTGTGGTTCTCCATGTGTATGGGGCTTTGTTGTCCTAATTCCTTCCATTCACTCAGGATTACATAGAGAACTTATTAGTGTCTTGAAATTTAGGTGAGCCATGTTCATGGCTAGTGTTTAAAGTTGAATTTTCTTTTTTTCCTTGGGACTAGTAAGGCACAGATACACAATGGGACTTGTTTTAGGTCGCAGTAATTGTGTTATTTTTGGGCCATGCTAGCGACATGCCTCTAGGGATGGGTCAGACTGTAATATGTCAACATCTATAGGATCTATTGTCATGAAATTTTGCACAGACATCCATGGTCCCCACAGGATGAATCCTACTGACTTCAGTGATGCTCTGACTTTTCATTTAGTCCCACCGTGAGGTTGACATTTTTGGTTTTACTGAAACATATCAACAACTATTGGACGGATCGGTACAAAATTTGGCACCGACATTCATAGTTCCCAGATGATGAATCCTACTCACTTTGGTGATCCTCTAGCGTCACCCTGATGTTCACATTTGTGATTTTGGTTAACCCTTCTCAACAACTGTTGGCTAGATTGTCATGAAATTTTATACAGTCCTTCATGTCTCCCTCAGGATGAACCTTAACTTTTCATCTAACGTTTCTCATATCTATCATCTAAACTAGAGGGTATGACAGGACAATGATCCTACCCCATCCCTGATTAAAACAAATTAGGTATGGGTGGAATCCTCTGATAAATTAAATGAATTTCTCTCAGGCAAGTATTAACACATCATAAATGTTTATCCAGAACTGCTCATGTTAGTTGGTAAGTGTCATTATTTAACATGATGGTCTCTTGTGAAGCTGTAGAGGATTGTTACAGTAGGTCATCAACATCAGTGGTTCTTCCATCATGCTATCTGCAGTTGTTGTCTCAAGCCTCTCTGTCCCCTTGCAACAGAGAGATGGCTTCCTCTGATCTGAAACCCCTGCAAGCTTGTCCTTCACCTTTCTACTCCATGAATGAACAGGCTGGACAATAACTGTCCACCTACCTAGAGGGGAAATGAATTGAAAATCACATGCAGTTCTGAGATTAGCCCGAGGGCCGTTTAAATCTCACTGAAATGCTGTGAAAGAAGAAAGAGAGGAGTTTGAATTGTTTTTTTTTTTCACTCTCGCTCTCTTCTTTTATACCCCCCCCACTACCATTCCACAACCCACATACACTACCACCACCCCCCATGGTTCCTACAGTTAAATTTAGCTGTCCTAATTCCTATTGTCACCTCTCCATTCTCTGCCAATAGCTCTTTCTTTGCCTTCCTCCCCCCAACCATGCTTCTGTTGTTATTCATTTCAATTTGGCATTGGCATAAATGTTACATTACCTGCGTAGCCAGTGTGTTGTGTTTGTGTTAGTTACTTTTCCTCATTAATAAAGGACCTGAGCTGCTGCATATTAAGCTCTCACATTCAGTTTCTCTAGTGTATCAGTAGATCATACGTTTTATGCAAAATATAAAAATTAGATAGCAGTTTAGTTCATTGTAATTTATAATTACATTAGATCAAGAAATTCATCTTCTCTTCACCATCATACTGGAAAGTAATGGTTGGCAATTTCACTCCCCCTGCTCTTAGTAATACTTGCAGTTGCTTGGGGAGCATTTCGTTTAATTTTTCCATGTATTCTTTATGGAAAATAATAAAATATTGCTGTTACTCAATAAGAAATATCCTTCTCCTTTCCTTCAATGATTTTGTGTTTTATGGTGAGCTTGACTTTCCAATAGATGGCTTACAGACTCCTAAATTGGCCCATCTTTGCTACTTGCCACAGATGGAGCATGCATGAGTAGTCTGCATACAGGCATTAAGTGTGTTTCGATCTAAAAGCCCATCAGCGTGACTCTCCCCAGTGTGCAAATGTGCACACAAGCTGACGTCCAAACCCTTTGCACACACTCACAAAGACACGTACACACAGCCCTAATAAATATTGCCTCCCTATTTTGTGTCATTCTACTCCCTGGAGAGAAGCCCATATCGACAGGCAGCACAGCTTTGCGTGATCAATAGTCTCTTTCTCTACCTCTCTCTTTCTGTCTCTGTCTCTGTCTCTTGCTCCCCACACGACTTACCCATATCTCAGCTCCCTGTTCTCCCTCTGATGTTCTAGCTGAATTACTTCTCATCTTAAGCATTTAGCCAGAAAACCACAAAAGCTCTGATCAGTCTCATTTGGTTTCATTTTCGATCAATTACCCAGTATTCTACATGTTGGAAGAAAGTGTGAAGGCAGGCTTTCTGTATTGGATTGTGTATTACAGAAATCTCCATGGGAAGGTGCACGGTGCCTCAACCCTGATTTGCACAGCCAGCTACCGTCAGCACCACTATAATGTGTTGCTGTGAAAAGGCCAAAGGGTCACATGAAACCATTTAAGTCCAGCTAGATTGAATACAGCTACAGTGCTCTGCAGCTTGCACTCTGATGAATAGTGTATAAAACCTAAAGCCCTTTACACACACTCACTTGTATGCACACATGCATACTGGCAGAGTAGATGGCTCTCTTTGCTTCATACATATTCACAAATGACTTGTTTGTCTTATCTCATGATTCATATTGCCCCCAGAATTGAAATGTCATGTTGATTCAGTGTAATACGTATATAACTGCTGAATTGACTCATTTTTATAACCATTCATAATGAGATCATAATTACTACTACTACTCCTGCTAATTTTCTAATAATATATAACAGAAGCAACAAAAATAAAATGTTTCTCATTTGAGTGGACATCAGAATATCAGTAAAATTGATCCACTTTAAAATTCAACAGAAAAAAGTTCCCCCAATCACTTCTGAAATGAAAGGAAAACACATTAGAATTTTATTTGCCAATCGTGCGTCGTCCTTCTCTGTGAATCCCCAAATTTATTGGCTTTTCATGTGTTATGGACTCTCTATCAACAGCCAGTGTAGTATTGATCAATTCTACAATAAAGACATAATGAAACATGGCTGCATTCACTATGTCTGAGGTGGATGCAAGTCATGGCCAATGTGAGCTTTTTAATTAAAGGCCAACATCAGCAAAGCAATTTAATGGCCTAAATTTGAATGTAGTACATGAAGAAAGGAGGGATGAGAGAGGGAGGTGGAGGAAGTGCAGGCCTGCAGGTCCCCCCCCTGAGGGCCCAGCCACAGCTTTGTGTAAATACATGGCAGCAGTACACAGCAGACAGAGGAGTCTCTTGCTCTGAAGCAAAAAATCTGGTTATTTTAGGAGCTTAAACAGCAGGAATGCCTTCTCCTCCTACACGTGTCTACCTTTTGAAGTCACAACGCTTTAAGGAATTGTCTGGACCAGTTTAAAATTTGTTAGTTGTGTGATTTGCAAGTTAGACTGCATTTGAATTAGCTTAGACTGAAGATCCACAGGCTAAAAACAGTCTTATAACTTTGCCTGTGTGTGTTTTGTGGAGATAATTTCTAATATACAGAATAATGGATGAAGGGAAGGAATGCAGAAGGTAAAAGAGGGAAAGATTTGACAGAAAAAGAAAGTAAACTGTGACTCCATGTATAGTTTGAGTATATCACTCCCCACCCACACTCATCATTGGTGGCATTTGGGGCTGTCAAGGACCAAAAAAGGGTGGAAAAAATCCTAACTTTTGATCCCTGCAGTGATAAAATATTGAAGCAGTTTTCAGCTCACAGTGCAGTCACCGCTCTTCAAATATTCTGCTTCAAGATAAAAGGCTGACCCCCGTACTGCCGCTATACTTCACCTCACCCCTTCATATCAATTACTCTCCCTTTGTCTTACTTGTTCTCTCTGTCTTTTGCTCACCTTGTCTCATAGTTGTTCTTGTCCCAGCTCACTTATTTCCCTGTCTATGTTAGAAAGAGGGAAAGGAAGTGTCTGTATGGGTGTATGAATGACAGCAAAATAAGCAGTGATAGTGCTGTTGGAAATCAAACGGATGATTTGTTTCATGCAGGCCTGCCTGTAAGCTGACACATGTTCATTTATGACCCTGTTCACACTGAGTGCTTAAAGTGGAAATAGACAATCTTCCGAGAAAATGAAGGCTCAATTTACAGCACAAAGGAACGTCAACCATTGCGCAACCAGAAGAGGAAGAGGATAGTGCTTTTGTTTTCCCCAGAAGCTATTGATAGCTATATATCATAATAATTTGTTAGGTGGCCAACCTCTTTCTATTGTCTTATTGGTATATGATAAATGTGGAATATTGCACAGGCAAATCTGATGACACACTACTTATATCTGTGTACGCTACGTTTTAGTTGCATTGAGTATACTACCTGAATAAACTTGTATTTTGATTTGATTTGACCAGAGGGCTTTCTTCCTGTTAGTTAAAGAGTTGTCTGTTTCTACTTTAAATGTGTCTTGGCATGCGTGTCATTGGCTCAAGATAAACATGTGGTTCCACCCCAAACACTTTACAAACACACAAAGCCACATTCAGGGGAGTTGATGAACCACACACTGCTTGTACTGTAGTGTTAATGAAAATGTGTCTTACCACATTAAAGGTTTGCCCAGTCATCTGTGTGTATAGCACAACAAACCTCCCACAAACAGTTGGATACTGGTAGCTAGCTGATCCCAGCAATTCTAACAGGGTTTTAATGAGGGTTTTGGATCTAAAGTCAGTCTCAGACATGCTCTTCACTCTGTAAATGTGAGCTTGAAAGCTAAATCTAATCACACTGGAGATGCCAATGTCGGGTGTGAACTATAATCTACTTCAGATGAATGTTGACACGGTCTGGATATGTCCAGATACATTATAGGTGTGAATCGGACTAGAAGGTATAGCCTCAACTTTTGAGAGAGTAGAAGAAAGAGGCTCTTTTGTTGTGTGTGTGTGTGTGTGCTTCAGTCTGTGGCCAGGACTGTGTCATTCTTGCAAATATCATGTGTATTTATGTGAGTTGGAACATCCAGCACTGGTACCAGTATTCTCAATTCCCCTCATGCCTATGCCTCTGTTCTCCTCTATCTGACTCTCAATCTCTCTGTCTCTCCCTCTCTCTCCATCCTCTTCCTCCCATGTGGCAGTGATTCATCACAGCAGTGAAACTGTGAACACAGGGAGATAAGCCAGTCAGTAGCGTATGGTAACTACAGCTGGCACATTTTAAAAAAAAAAAAAAAAAAACAGATGAAGAGGGAGGTAGAAGATGACGTTGGAGAAAGGGAATTTTATTTTCCAATATTTTAGGTTCATGTGACATGTTAATTAGGTGGCCAGGAAAGGTCCTTTCTTAGACTTCTTTCCTTGGCATTGCTGTACTGCAATTGCATGTTACATATTGGTATTGGCAGATATATCAGCCAGATGGATTTATCAGTTGGGATTTACTAAGACATAAGGAAGACCACAGTGGAACTGTTATAGTCTTAGCTGTACTATCCAGGTTATGTAATAAATTGTCACGATTAACATGAATTTGCTGATGATATGCCATATAGCTTTATCTCTTTCAAAAGAAATATGCAAATAAGGTGTCAGATATGATTTCTGTTTGTTCAGACTTCTTCATAGTCGCCATCATTAAAAGGATTGCTGAAAACTCTAGATGTTTGCCGTTCTCATGGGATTATGGTTTTTATTTCTGATGGCATGCAGCCATTATCTCCCTCACTCCACAGGAAGCAATGAGATGTGACAGTCTATTGTATGGCTGCTATTAGAAACAGCATAACAATAAGATGTCATGCTTACTTTCATAATTAAATTGAATGATTTCTTTCAATTAACTATAGCTATTGTATTTTTTGATTTCTATAGAAAAATGATAGAAATGTAAAAATGAAGACAAACCTCCCTGCAGAACAGCAGAACCATACTTTTGTCCCCTTTGAGACGGGAGTATTGCACATACACCTAGAATATGTGCAATTAATGACTAATTATAACTCACTACCTTTAAAGTAAATATATTATTTATATATTCAAATAATTGAAAGTCACCTTTAGAAATTAAATTAAATAATACAGAAAATAAATAGCATTTAAATCATCAAAGCCACAACATGAACTAAAAAGAAGTACAATACACTGTCATTGCAAGACAAAGGGACGGGGTGTATAATTTATTTAATGGGTTTTAGAAACAATAGCAGGGTAGGATAAAAGACCACCATGAGTAGAAGAGTGAGAGAAGAGGTAGAAGAGATCTATACTGTAGAAGGAGGAGGAGATCGCTCCTCCGCTTCCTGTCGTCTCCAGAGAATGAACTAGCAGAGCAGCGGGAAGAAAGAACACGAATGTGAATGTGCAGAGCACACACTCACACACATATCCAGCATGTTCAGTGTGCTACTAGATAACAAGCAGATCAAGCTTTAAAACCTTCTCCAACCTTTTTCCTGATTCATTCCCCTGATCCCCCCCCCCCCCCCCCCCCTCTTCTTTCCCCATCCTCCATTTCTCCATATCTCTGTCCTTTATCCTTACTTTAACCTTACTTTTTTACACACACATGCTTTTTGTTTTATCTCCTGTGGCCTACCTTCCTCATTCCCTCCCCTTGAATGACTCATTTCCATCTTTATTACTTTCTTCTTACATTCCTCTTTCCATCCATCCTCTTCTTCCTCCCCACGTCCCATGTTGTTTCCATACTTTATTCTTTGTCTTTTCTTATACCTCTCTTCCCTGTCTACCCTCCCGGACTTACTGTCTTTGTGTTTTCTTCATTCTTCTCTTCTTATATTCCTCATCCTCCGCCCTTAATCTCATTTCTTCATTCCCTCTTTTTCTCTCTCCTGTTTCCCTTTATCTACAGCTCCTTCCCTTGCTCTCCTCCATCCTTTCCCTTGTGCTGTTCCTACATTTATACCATACAACAGCTACAACCTCTCTAACAGAGCCCACTCTTAAGCCTTTCTAATTTAACAGTGCACTACAGCTGGGGCCCCCAGGGGCCCTAAGGACTGTCAAGTTTTTTAGGTGGAAAAGAGGGAAAAACAGTAGGGGAGTTCTCAAGGGAGCAATTTCAAATGGGGACAAGGAAGTAGAAGAGGGGGAGATAGAAAGTCAGAAAACTTAAGGTCATCTGTGCATCACTTGACTCAATATTGCCAGTCAGGTGTGTGTGTGTGTGTGTGTGTGTGTGTGTGTGTGTGTGTGTGTGTGTGTGTGTGTGTGTGTGTGTATTGGAGGAAGTTAAAAGTCAGTGTGGGAAAGGTGAGAAAAGAGAGCAGGTGATTTGAGTTTAAGATGCAGTCTGTATGCTCAGCTCTGAGAAATCACTCAAGCTTTGAACCCAGTCTTTACCCTAGTTTCATGCATAAAGTAGTTCTGTGTGTGTGTGTGTGTGTGTGTGTGTGTGTGTGTGAGTGAGTGAGATAGAGAGAGAATGTGTGTGTGTGTGTGTGCCACAGAGAATTTCAGACAGAGCAGGGAAGAAAGAAGTGTGGAGAGAGCGAGATAAGTTATGCTGATCTCTGTATGTGCACGCGCCTACGTGTGCAGAGCAAGTGAAGAGAGCAAGGCACTCAGTCTGGCATTAATGAGTGACACACTCCTTAGCTGGGCTCTAGTGGAATCCACTTCACTGTGCTCATCTTCACATCACTTTTACTTTCTTTATGTCTGGTAATCAGTGATCTGTCATTGCCGTGACTTTTGTCTGTATTTTGTCTTTGTCTACATGTTAGGTGATAACCTTACTCTCTCCTGTCTTATCTTTTTTGGGAACTAAGATATCAAGCCTTGTTTTTAAAATGACACCTCTACAGTTTTATGATTATGTAATTGGTTTTGAAAAGGTTTCATTCGAGGAGACAGTCAGTTATAGCATTTGGTCACCAGGGAACAAAGCAGCAAATGCTGATTGTGCTTTGATTTGCTCCATAAAAAAATATGACTTATTGGCTTTTCCTTCTGACACCGAATGTTCTTTTTCTTCCTTTCACTCCTTTCACAACCAGTATTCTGAGGATTGAAGGTTCATAGGGTATTTGCAACAATATATTAAAGACATGTAGGAACAGTTTTGGATGCTACTTGAAGGCATTCTTGAGAAAGTAGTTATTTTTGTTAGGTACATGCCCATGTGTGCAACCTTTACACTCAGAAGTAGCAAAATGATGACATTTGATGCAGAATAAGGTTTGAATAAAACTTTTTTTCTCTTTTTTCCCCTTTTTTCTAAATTATGATGTTCAATCTTCAATTCATCAGACAGGATGAGTCCTGTGTTCTTCAGATGCACAGGGTTCTGACCCCAGGTCAAATCACACTAAATTAAGTTCACCTTTTCATCTCACCAGTATCATTGACCCCCTGACAACCCCACTCACTCAAAATGTATGTTAGCTATTTTGGTAACTGATCTGTTCCCCTCCTTCTAGCATATTCTTCTGTTGTGCCTAAACCCTTATAACAGTTCCTACGAGGCATTATTTGTGCATTATAATCAGCCCTAGAGGCAATTAAGTGGCAGCAGGATGCCAAGGCCTGCCCAGCAAACAGGTAGTAAATTATTAATAATAGGCTTAAATGAGACTGTTAGTCATTGGCTGAAAAGCGGAGGTCCGTGTGTGTTTGTGTGCTGGCTTGCTTTTGTGCATTCAGTCACTGTGGGGATAATTATTTAAAAGGAAAGAAAATGGAGAAACAAAGAGAAAATGGCTCTAGAAATAGAGAGGGATGAGGGTGTAGGGAAGGAAATTGGGATGTAGACAGCATGTGGAGAGGATGAATTGCATAATTAAAAAAAGTAGCCAGTGCATAATGATTGCACAGATCCTGGGATAGGATGGTAGAGGAATGGCCTGGGAGTGCAGCTGTCCCCAGGCCTGAGTGAGAGATAGCAGGGGCAGGGGGCAGGGATAATACGCTTCTACAAATGGAAACTGCTGCTCATTTAACAAAGTTATCTGTTTCATTTTGATGGAAACATGCAAGAGCACGCATATCCGTGCATTGACAAACAGAAAGGCAAATGCATATATTGGCATGGTGCCACGCAAACATACTGCCGATACGTTGACACACACACACACACACACACACACTTGCAAACATGATCAGTATTCTCATCCTACAAGAGGCATGAAAACCCACACACCGCACAGATATGGACACAAACAGAGACCTTTAATTTGTGGATCCTGCATCCCGTGAAAAATGTTGGCATGCTGTTCTTCTATTTTCTGTCACTTCCATTTTTGGTAACACATGCTGTTGAGGAAGCCAAAAAAAAAATAGTGTGTGCCCTTAGGGAAGGAAAGTGAAAGTAGAGAGAGACAGGGGTCTCCTGTTCAGCTGAGTCAATTTGGCTGCTGGTCCCCTGTCAGTGTGTTTGAAGTGTATTTGTTGACCTGTAGACCTACAAAACTAACATCCACGCATGAGTTTAGATTTACCTTGCTGGCAATTGTAAGCAAATGGGTAGAGAGTAAGAGAAGGGCAAAGAGAGTTGAAATGTTTTTCATGAAAAACTTTCTCATCCAACAGTCAATATTAAAACCAGTTAATGAAAGAGTTGGTATTTTAAAACATGTTTTTTTCTGTGGAATGCTGATGTTTGAAACTGTGTAGGTTCATTTTCAAGAACTGCAATTTAATCTGAAGCAGGTATCATTTTCAAATGGCCACACATGGAGAACTTTAGGCAAGGTTTCATTATGTCCTGATCTAAAAATAGAATCAAGTCAGCACAAAATCTAAATATATCTTAGGATACAATTTAGATGCCACTCCTTTTATGAGAAAATAGTTTTTATTCCCTCCTAAAGGTGCTATTGATGTCTTCCAATAATGTGCCATAGCCATGGTTGAGTTTTTGCTTTCATATCTAACGCACAATGTACTGCACATTCTAGTTTTAATGAAAAGCAGATTGGATTCAGCTTAAACTGATTATAGCTCACACTTTTAACTGCACCTCTAAACACCTCCCTGTAGACACCTAACAGAACCTGCAGGACATCATAGATCAGTTTATTTCTTGGAGTCAACAACAACACTGTTTTAAGTTAATATTTTCTTCATGGAAAACTAAGCACATAGAGCCCAAGGATATCAGCAAGGTAGTATGGATTCAATGATAATCATTTATTTTTTAAAACATTATAATTTGGTATAAACCCAGCACTTGCTCAAATATTGTACATTTAATAATTACATGGGTATACGCATTCTCAAACACACTTGAGCAGTATCAGCATTCTCACTTATATACATTTCTATCCACCTTCCTCCACCCTGCTGTGCAGAGAGAGGTTGCACGGATAGAACTTTGTCTTACATCAAAATGTCATCGGCTCCAGCTGCAGCAAGGTTTTTTGAGACTCTGTTTTGTCAGATGCAAGATAGTGTGTTGTTTTTACACCTTATACCTCTCAGTTTAAGTCGGTCAAGTTTGCCGACTCCCGCAGGTACCACTGAGTGGGAAATGTCGAGTGACAACGTCAAAGACTTCAAAGGAGAGTGCGTGGTGAAAATGTGCTTGAATGCTGAGGGAGCGCAAAACTGTGTACAGAGGGACACGTACTCATGAATGCATAAACAAACACAGGCTCACTTAGACCTACAAGTGTAGAGACATACTCACACACTGTCCCACATGCGCACGCGCACTCTCTCAAACACACACTCCTGTGTCCTCTGACTCACTCTTTCAGCTTGTCTTTGTTGAATTTATCAACATAATCCCTCTGTCTTTGCTTGTTCAATAGAGAAATGGAAAAAAAAAAAATAAGCCAGATGGGGTGAGGAGGGGGTTTGAGGGAGGGGGGTGGCAATGAGAGAGACACACCCGCAAAGTAGTGGGAAAGAGGCAGGACATTAAAATGCATGGATGCCCTTGCCAGTTCTGATAAAGCTCACAATACACCGGCATCAAATCTCATCAAATAGTTATCACTGCAGACAGTATATAGCAGGAAGAGGTTCTTAGCATTTTATCCACAAGTCCTGTCCATGGAGTTACATGAGCATATGAGAGAGAATGTGTGTGTGTCAGTTTGTGTGGACCTGACCTTCCTGCAGGCCAGCCCATGTCCTTGTGTTCAGTGCGGTCACCTTTTGACCAGCACTAATAGCATAAAGCACTGCCTCTGACATTGGACACACATCTGGATTGTCCACTCTAATGCAGAAACCCTCAAGGTCAATCCCAAACACCTTGACCTCATTCTTTTTCTCTTTGATCACCCGCCTTATGATTTTACTGTATTCCCTCTTTCTCTCTCTCTCTTTCACCACTTCCACCTCTACTCTCTTTCTCTAAGCCTCATTCCCTGCCGTACACTACCTGTCTGGAATCCTAAAGGGGCTGTACAGGAGTGTCACCTCTCCACAACACAAACACACACTCACACAGAAGGACACAAACACATTTACCGATGAACTGTGGACACCCTCCTCTGCTCTTGATGAACTTGGCCCGCAGGGATGTGCTGTATGTGTGTGCGTGTGTGTGAGAGAGAGGAGGTGGAGGTTGGAGGTGTTAGAGGAGGGTGGGGGGGAAGAGGAAATGGGCTGTCAATACATGCCCCGGGCCGAGAAAATGTCAAAGACAGACATGGCGGATGGATTGAGAGACACTGGGTGTTCTGTTCACGGTGTTATGCCTTGAAGATCGATCAAGAATAGCCCATGGTCATCGCTGCTTCAAAGTTAAAGTGCTGCATGTTAAAAATGCAGCCTGCTGTGGAAGCCAATGTTTGCGATGCAGAGCTGAGAGTGTGCATACTGAGAACATGTATGTAGACATGTGCAAACTGTAAATGAGAGCTACTGTACCAGGATCCGCAAGTGTCAATACTTGCCTGAGGTGGTAACAATCTTTATTGACGTCAAGATTAATTTAATATTCTGATCTTGCAAAGACATGATTCATTTGTACTGTATGATGGTGAAAGAAAAGTCAATAGCAAATTGAAAATGACACCTCCAGCAATGCTGTGTTTCCCTGGCAAATCTTTGAAATTTGACTGTTTCTGTAAGGTTAGTTAGTGAGAGAGGGACAAATGCTGCACCCACCACACATGCCATAATACTGTCATGTAATGAACGAAGTTTTGTGTAAGCAGGTATAATCATGTGGTAAAGCACAGAATTCGGACACCAGCAGTGAGATATTGACATTTAAGTTGGTAAATAAGACCAATAACTAGCTAGCTAACTGCAACAGGTTTTTGCCCTTTCACAGTGGCATCCAAGCAGTCCTAAAGCGGGGACCAGGTTCAGCTGAGCACAAATACCAGAGCAAGTGGCAGGGGAAATAAGGGGGTTGAAATGTCTCTGCGCTCTTTGCCTTTTTCCTCTCTGATGATTGATGGTGGACATTGTTCAGTGGCTTTTAGTCACAGTCTTGTAATTGCTTTTTGATATTGTTACAAATGAGAAATTACTCTGTCCCATTACCAGCACAGGAGATAAACAATAGGGTGGCTTCGGCGGAGTAAGGGCGATAAGACGATGTTTACAAAGAGAAGCACTAACGCTCACATTCCATTTATTTGAGTGGAGCTACATTACACACAGAGGAAGAGGAGCAGTTGAGAGCACTGGGAGAGTGAGCGACCTTAGGATGTAAATTATTGAGAAATGTCTGTGCTTTATCATTATACAAAACTACACTGGCAGACAAGGCTATTTAATAAAACTAACTTCACTTTTCACAACACTGATTATTTATAAAAGATATATCATGACGAGAAGACAAATAGAGCATTAGTCTGCCACCTCAAAAATCAAATGGTGTCTTCAATGCTGAAGAACACTATATTTTTAAGTGTAATAACAATCCCCATGGTCAACAGGATTTAAGTGGACCAAATTGATTGAAGAGCGTGGTGAAAGAGGATGAAGGAGAGTTTACTGCATGTGTGTGCAGCCCATCCAGCCCCCATGGAGGCAGCATCAAGGAGTTATATTAATGGTCCCTGTCTCTTCACGTCAGGCCTTGTGTAAGTAATGTCCTGGAACGTCACTTACTGTTCCTTCCCTGCCCCCTAACAAGGCACCTTCCAGCACCCTTCTCACCCCCCCCCTTTAACATACTGCACCCCCACCCTCCCCCCGACAACGGGGGAATCAATGCTAATCACCCATCACTTATCTGATCCATCACCCGGTCACGGTGTGCCATGCTGATGGTTGACAGATGAGATGGAGGTTGTGTGTGTGTGTGTGTGTATATGTGTGTGTACGGTCAGGTGGTGGGTGTTTGATTAGTTCTCAGTTTGAGAAGATGAAAATCTAATGTTCCAAGGACTACAGACTGTTATCCCTATTATCACAAGTGTGGACACGATCCTGTTGACACTGGTGACATTTCCCATATATCACTAACACAGAGTGCATGACCCTGTGTAAAATACATCATGCGTATTAAGATGTGTGACGAAAATAGCCTGTTGGTTGGTTGTCGACTGCCTCACTTGAAATGACTGTGTTTACATCATAGCTGGTTTTTGTGGGCAAGTCTGAAGTCTCCAGTCGATCAAGACAAGTCCAACTCAGGTCACGAGTCCACTGACCATTAAATTCACACAGCGTTTTAAAGATTTTGAAGGTTTGTTTGTTTTTTACATAGTCCTTTCAATTTCTAGGTCTAATAGTTAGTTATTCATGGTGTGGTTATGTACGCAAGGCCTGTCTTGTTTTATTTTTTATTGTTCTGGAATTTTACCAGGTCTTTGGGAGGTAAAGCCTCATAGCAATCAAGTCCAAATCAGTTCTTTCACATTTTTGTGTTTTATGCCTGACTCGAGTCCAAGTCTCAAGTCCACAACTCTGGCTTACATTCTATAAAATGCTGACATGTGAGCTCCACTGCACCAGTGAACACACTGATTTGTTGTTTTACACTTCTCAACCCACTCATTCGTAGAATATCCCATCAGGCCTTCCTCTGTTATTCCAAGCCACTCATCTTCCCATTCCCCCTGTGTCTCCAGGCCAGACTGACTCGAATTTCTCTCATTTCCCATCATTACCACTTTTTACTTTAAAAATAGATGAATCCTGCTCCTTGCCTGCCACTGTACTGTACTGTACTGCCATGGTAATCTTGTGTGTATCAATGCTGCAATGCAGCACTGAAGATCTCCATTTTGCTCATGAAGACTTTGCCATGACAAGAATAAATTTGACTTGACCTGAGTAAATGATTTGCACTTGTCTCAACTGACCTGAAACTTGACTCGGACCACCAAGTTGATTGATGCTACAGTGATCATTTTTCATCATCTTGGTATCTGTTTTGCAGATGTTAGATATGTGTCTGACTGCATCTGCACATCAAGTGAACTTTTAAGGGCCACCACATCAACTAACAATAAATTTGGTTCAGAAGAACAAGCAGCTTTTTTCCTGATTATTGATGTGCCATTGTGTTTGAGGTTTGAAGACATTGTGAATCTGTGATGTCTGATTTGTGTGTATCAATCCAGACATCACAGGCTTTAAATCAAACACTGTCTCAGCTTATAAATACCCTTTCTACTTCTTTTGCTCTGTCGGGTCTACTCGGCTCAATGACAACATAGACGCCGTTGCTGATTTTTAATTTCTAGAGACTTTTGACTGGTTAACTTCTTAAAGATGGCACCACCAAATTCCCAGTGTTTTGCCACAAGTTGTTTTGTCGCTCCCTATAATCACAGCCCTAGAGTGTTTTGTGGTTTGCTTTGATTCGTACACCCGCAAGATTCAGAAAAAAAAGTTGTTTGCCAGTAGTAAAAAACAAACCAGCTCTCAGGGGTAGCAAAGATCCCTGCAGAATACATCCCTGCCTTAGTGACAGAGGAACACTGGCGTGCAGTAAGTCCCTGCACTCAAAATATGTTCCCTCTGTGTTAGAAGATTCCCATATGATTCCCACCTTTGCCCTTAGACGTGGAAAACAACTTCCCTAATTGATAGGAACATGTCATATGATACAGGCTGATGAGACTCAGAATGAGTGTGTGGTGCCTGAAGGTGGTGCTTTCCACATGGGGTTTTTTGGCTTTGCATGTTGGAGGCTAAGGTACAGCACTGATTGCATGTCAATTAGTCTGTCAGAAAGTAAACAAGAGGTCCACTACAAGTGTGTATGTGACAGTGACTGAGAGAGGGAGACAGATAGAAGCAAAGACCGCAAAATAGTTTGTGGGTGCACTAGTTAGAGGAAGCCATTTTGCATTCTCCAGCCATCCGTGCTTTCCAGATTTTTTCCCTTCTTGCACAGAATACTAATAAAACCTCCAACCACACACAGCAATGCCAAGGAAAGTGAGGATGAAATATGCAACTTAAGTTTTTTTTTTTTCTTTAAATTTTTGGGCGTCAAAGCCAAGGTTATTTGTCATCTCATGGAGAGGGGTTCTCAGGCTTAACTGATTATGTCTGCTATGGGCTCATAAGAACAATGATCCGTTAAGGGTGAAGGAGTCACTGCCACCAGATCGTTTGTCTTAACTTGGTAAAGCAATAAACAAGGTTCAAGTGCTTTTCCTTTTTGCTGTGTATGTACAGTGCATGTGTGCTGTGTGTGTGTGTGTGTAGCGTAGTTGACATTTTTTTTAATATCAGTGTGCTCACATTTGTCTGCCTAAACAGAATGTGCTAGAAGGCTTGACATCTCTTCATTTTGGCTGTGTTCTTGCCACAAAAGAGAGGTGATAATGAAACAGGAATCAAACGGTAGCCAACCCAGTGAATCTCACATGTCACAAGGTGTCCCAATTTAATGATGCATGCTTGACTGAAGAAGAAAATCACCCGAAAACCATAATTTCAGTGTGAAATGCAAAAGGAATAACAATTAATCAGAACCCCCCGTTGTTCCCACCCTGCTCATCTTGTGCCAGAGATTTAGGAGTTTGTACTGTCCTACACTAGCACACACATGCACATGCACACTTTGTCTGTAACTCATGTTTTGATCAGCCTTGTGCGTAGTATGCTTTGTGATGTATTCTCCAGTGGATGCCATCTCTGAAGTGTTTAATCACTGATTATTCTGTCACCCAGGAGCAGCTGGCTCAGTGAGTTCTGTGTGTGTGTGTGTTTGAGAGAGAAATAGTGAGTGAGAGCGGGTGCAAGAGAGAATTTATTAAATCGGGAGACAATTAGAAATAGGTTACCAAAACATAGAATCACAACTTTGCAAAAATCCCTGCACATGTATTTCTTTCTGTCACTCTAACATATGTGCATGTGCAGTTAGGTATCAGGCTTACATGCAAAGTGAAATTAAGTGAATGTGAAATGCAGAGCTCATCAATACATAGTGTCTTAAACAAACTAATAAACATGAATGCAAAACAAATCATTTTTAAGAAACACAACAGAATTCAGGGCATAAAATTAATGTAAATGTTGATAATGATGTAGACATATGCATTATACTCTGAATAGAAGCTGTGTTTTTTCTCTTATTATGTTACATTATCAAGAAGAATTTGTTTTGGTATTTGCATTTTTGATGTATTATGATTTTATACATTTTGAAGCAGGCGGGGCTTTAACTGGACGAAGTTTCTATCTAAATTATTATTAAGATACAATATAAAAGTAGTATAATAGTCATAAATTATTCTAAAATGAAAAATAAAATCCATGCTGACCTTGCTGTCTGCTGGTATGGACATAATTATCTACATTTCTAATAGAAGAGTTATGGAATGAATAATATGAATATCTTCAGTCTTAACTGCTCTATGGTATTGTGCTGGTTGAAAGCTTGATCAACCTTCCAGTTCTAACTGGCAGATAATGAAGAGACAGTTATGAACATTGAAGTTGCTTTTGCTGTGAACTGCTTAATGATTTTATACACTTTGTATTATAATCCTTGTGCTGTGAGCTTCACAACAACCCACCCCCACCTACAGACACACTTTGTAGGAGACATGTATGTACTGGGAGAAATCTAAAAGATCTTCGTGTGCATGTGCATATGTTTTCATAAAGGTCTGTTAAACCTACTTCAGAGTGTGTATTTCAGGGCTATTATACTGAATTGCATTTTATTATTTGTTCCTGTTTATGTGTCCACCCCTGTAATTGAAACAAGTTGATCCTGTCTTTTCAGTTGTGAAGAATGAACCCAAGTGTATTTGAGGGAGCTGTCCCTGGTGCTGAATTCATTTCAAACCCTACTGGCTCTTGTTAGTTTCAAAAAGACTAAAGTAAAGATGATATTTGGAACAGGATGTTAGGAGGGAGGATGGCAGTATTGCATAATTCAGAAAGGAAGGTAGCGGGGGATGTGTTTGAGAGAAAACGACAGAACATCAACAGCCCTGACAGGAAAAAAACGAAGATGAAGATTCTGGTGAGAGGGAGAGGAGAGCATACTACAGAGGAAGTGTGCATGTGTCAGGAAGGTGTGTGTTTCTAGTAACAGTTGAGCCAGCGAGTATGTGACCTCTGCCACAGTGAAGGCAGTACCCAGGGAATAGAGCAGATGGATGAGTAGCTGGTGTCTCAGCACCTCTCCAGTCCACTACTGGCATACTCTGTCCATTTGTCAGCATTAGGGGAAGGAGGAGGAAGACAATGGGGGTTGTTTCCCCTCTTGCTACTCTCCCTCTCCTTATAGATTTCTAGATCAGATAGACAGATAGAGGTGAATATTGTTTCCTTATCTGGTCAAATGTTAAATATTTTGACTATATGTACAACATATTTGCAACACAGAGACCCTGAAATGCAAGATTTTTCCTCAATAGGCAGGCACCTCTGAGTAGGAGAGGCATTGGAAAAGAAAAAAATATGGCAGAAAGGTGACACAGAATTGGAGTACATTATAATAAATCCACCAGGGAAGCACTTGAGCATAGCCGAGGAAAGTGTACTAGCGCTCAGTTGAAAAATGAGCATAGTTGCGTCATGTCCATTTTGAGTTCAGACTCATTTGGATGTCCTCTGAGCTGCAGACATACAGTACCTGGCTCAATATTGTAGCTCTAAAAGCATCAAACTCCAGGCAGCATGTCTCTCTATTGATGTTTTACATCTCATACTGAAGCCCTTCATCCTCCATCTTTGTACTATGAACACAAAGATGGACTTGAGGCGACTGAGGCCTAGGAGGTCATCTACTAATCATAAGATCGGGGGTGAGATCCCCAGCTCCTCCAGTCCACATGTCAAAGTGTCCTTAGGCAAAATACTGAACCCCAAATTGCTCCTGAATGATGTGCCATCGGTGTGTGAGTGTGTGTGAATGATTAAAACTCCTCCTGATGAGCAGGTTGGCACCTTGCATGGCAGCATCTGCCATCAGTGTACGAATGTGAGTGTGAATGGGTGAATGTGAAATGTAGTGTAAAGTGCTTTGAGTGGTCTGAAGACTAGAAAAGCGCTATATAAATGCAGTCCATTTACCATATGAATAGGTTGGCTCTAATCGATGCAGACAGCTATACAGATTGTGTTTTCATGAAATGCTTAATTTGCGCATGGCTTCTGCTTTTGTGAGACTGTGCAGCCATAGCTGTGCATTTTGAACCTATCCACCCATATGAATACTTAAATTTACTCCATCTACATGTCAGGAAACTGCATCATCATTTGAATAATCTATCAGCGTGTTATCCTGGAACAGAAATGATGCCAACCACACTGTTCTGACCTTGTAAATATATGTTGATATGCTCTTTTTATCCAATATTTACAGCAAAACACCATTAGCTAGTGGACAGTTGATGCTTTTGTCTTGCTCTCTACTGGCTGTGTTTTAGACCAAACTGCTGTTTTTTATAGACATCATGCTGCAGAAGAGACACAAGAAAATGTTCACCAGTTCCATTTACAGAGGATGTCTTAGGTTAGACAACCTCAGCAGGTCAAAGGTACCTATGAGGTTCAATGTGCCTTAGGCTTTTCTGTGATCTTAGTGTGTTTTTGTGTGTGTGTGTGTGGGGGGGGGGGGGGAGGGGGGGGCATGTCAATGTGCTTGGTGTGTGTGTATTCCCTGGTTAAAAATGTATGCCTCGAGGCACATCATTTGAGTGTCTTGATGTTTTGTGCAGACATTGTAATCATTATGCTACAGTAGTTATTATTCAACAGTAAAAATCAATGTTGCACTTAAAAACAATGATACATACAGACAAGCGAGGTAGCATTGCCATGCCTTCAGGGTAATCTGCAACACAGTGGCACAGTAGAGAGCAGCTCCTCATACACAACAAAATCCCCTTTAAAAACAGCCCTCAACAGCGGGGGCAAAATGTTTTGTTTTGTTTTGTTTTACACATTTTCATGCACACAGTAACACTGTTCGCCTTGCATATGAATATCTTGATCTGATGGTTAGTGATTTTCTATGGAGCCATACTCATTCATAGAACCTGTTTCTAAAAGGGAAAGAAAACATGTTTTTATAGCTACGATGCTCCAAAAAGGTATTTCCATCAGCCTTCTAGTAAGTGCCATTCAATGACATCCCATATTATTACCAAGCCTACAGCCATTGGAAACTGTAAGACTGAATGCCTGAAACCAGAATGAGTTCCAGGATGAGGGTGGTGATTTTAACATCCTTATTGCAGGGAGCATCATACAGTATTCTGTGTGTATGCAATGCTTGTATATGCTCATGTATGTAGAGGTGGAAATTACAAATTGCTTTGGTGATTCAAATTGATCAATCGGTTCCTAGCAGCCCCATTCAAACACACAGCAGTGTATTCATCATTACACAATTACATTACCTTTCATAATGCCAAGATGTTAACTGTCCTCAGTTCTGTCTGAGATTCTAAGTAAATTTAGTCTAGTCCTGGTTTTAACAGTTGTGTTCAGTTCAGTAGAAATATGATATTAACCTGTCAGCACATAGATTATTACATCATGATTGTTTCTTTGGCTTTTGAAGTCTTTCAATGAGCACATCTGAGCTGACAGTAAGGTGAACTGCAATTGCTAAAAGCTACTAGTTTGGTCAGTGATAGTTCAGCTTGATGATTCTTTGTTGTTAGTATACTTCCATGTAGTTGACCACATGTTGTAATGTAGTAGGTATTTTGTCAATATCCTGCTTTCAGTCTGGGACAAGGGAATATTTCAGTGCCGCACAGTGCTGTGTTTCCACAGTTGGACACAGCCTTGGGTCTCACATAATGTCACCATCCTGCAGAAGCAGTTTTTTTTTTTTAAAATCCAACATCTCAAACTGAGATTCACAGTCCCCACCCAATTGTTGCCTATGTGTTGTTGCAGCATTTATAACAACGTTATCAGTTTTCTTGGCTTGGTCACGGATGTGAAAGCATTTTCACACCTGGAGCATGATGTCCTGTTAAAAGGAAATAATAGCAAATAGTTGGGTTTCTGTAGTACACAAACACAGCTGAGTCACCTCTCTGCAACTTAGGTAAAAATCCTGAGTTTATATGGGAGGCATTTTCAACATTTCAACATTTTTCCATATACTAGTTTATATCCAAACACTTAACAAATACAAACACTTTCTCACCTTCCTCACTTGCATTGTGAGCCCTAATGCTCCAAGGGTGGCAGAGCATATATGTGTGTTTTTTTTTTTTTACTTCCAATCTATTTTAGTCATTTATTTATTTTCTTAAGCCCCTGAAGCTTTGCTCCTGGTGTTATTCACAGTTGGCACCTCACCTACATTAATTACATTACTACATTAGAGTGTGAGTCAGTGAGTTTAGGGGCAGGTAGGTTAAATTATATTAATCACACATGGGGAAAGGCAGTACTACAAATTTAGTTAGGTCACTTTGAGGGAGGGTGGTGAATGCTGTTTAAGAATTGTAAAAGAGAGTTGCAGAACAAAAATGCTGAGTCGCAACAGGACAGATGGTCACTCACTGTGCAAAGACACGTGCAATTAGACAGCACATACCTTCAAACTGTTAACTGATTCCTGTTCCCAGCAAATTAAAAGAAGAAAATGTGGTATGTATGTGTGCATATATGCTATGTTTGTGTGTGTGTGTGCATTTGTGTATGAATATTGTGTGTGGCTGTGTCTCTAAAGTGAGAACAATTGGTTCCTTGAAACACATGCACACAGATTCCTCAGCCAGACATTAGGCCAGTGAGCCACAATCCTAGTGCCATCTGCTGTGGACTAATACACCAGTTAACAAGAGTCTTCCATCTCTGCTAAGCCCCACTGCCAGTATGACTGATTACTATTCCAGCTGTTTTGTTTGTGGGTGTTTACACTTTCAGTCCAGCAGTGCAGTGTGAAGTCATTTACCTTAAGCCATGTTGAAGGCCTCTTTAGAAAGTCAACAACTAGAGGACAAAGCTACCAGCTGCCATTACTGGCATGCTTATGCCATGTATTGTCTATTTTTGTAACTGTTTAAATAGGATTTATTCTTATTTAACAAGTTGTGATGTTTTGTTTGGAAGAACTGAGATAGATTTTGTTGTATTTGCATTTTTGGATGTTGTCCCCATGCCTGCGTGGGTTTTCTGTAGGTGCTAAGGTTGAGTTGTTAAGTATACTAATTTGTATCTAGACACTCCCTATCTCTCACTTTTTGTCTGGTCTTTACCATTTTTATCTGTCTCTCTCTTCACCTCTCTGTTTCTGTGTCTTTCTCTTGTTTCCTCTCCTCTGAGATGGATCAATGGCTTCCACTAGCCAAACCCATCTTATTGACATGATTGTGCTCTCAGAGTAACAGAACACTGGTCAGAAAAGAGTCATCCTCCAAACTCAGCCTGCGGTATAAATAGAGTTGTCAGTTTGAGACGTCACATAGCTATTACAGTTACAGTGTCATGTTTCACACTTGCATTATTATAATCAGTAAATTGCCTGACCCAGGCATTATGTCCGGCACACATTCCAATGTCCAGTGCTGGATCAGTATTGGTACACATTTGCCTACTTGCTCACATGTAAATAACTTTTTTTCAGCACATCAGTCTCTTCCTTGAATGGTGGCTAAGATGGCAGCAGGGAGCACAGGTGCAGTCGCAACTTTACTGACACACGAAATACTTTTAAACTTTTTTAATCAAACTGTCATACCTGATACAAAACCACTTTTTAATGAAACCTGTCACAACAAAAGATGAGCCACCAACCTGCTAACTCAATCCATGAATCAAAACAACAAACACCTTGGATTTGGGAAATACGCCCTTGTCATCATACCACTATACCCATGCTGGAACCAAAATTATACAAAGACACATCCTTTGCTTTTAAAACATCAAAGGCAAAAGATGTGTATGAGATGGATACTGCCATGTTTAAAGATCTAAGCACATCATTAGTCTCTCCCCTCACAAAGATATTAAACCAGTCCTTCTCCCCGGGAGTCTTCCTGAGTGCTTGGAAGATGGCTATTGTAACACTGATTTTTAAATCTGCCAACCCTCTCACCAACTGCAACTACAGGCCTATCAGTATCCTACCAGCAGTATCAAAGATAACAGAGAGATGGGTTGCAGAGCAATTGGCTTTTCACCTGAACAACAGCACCTTTTCCCTGCACCCAATGCAGTTCAGATTTAGAGCCAGGTTGCCTCCATCTTATCCAACACAATGGCCCACGTTACCAAATGGTTAAATCATAGCTGTATACAACTAAACGTGTCAAAAACTACTAGCATGTATTTCACAAAGAAAACTAGCAATATTGTCGAGCCACACATACTTTTATTGGACAAAGATTAGAAGTTGTCAAAAATTCAAATATCTTGTGATCATCTTCAAAACTCAGGCTAAGAAGGTTTTCAACAGTGTCAAGTACAACCTAACAAATTTCAGATTCATAAAGAATTGCATGTCAACCGAGGCTGCTAGAATGTACATGAATGGTGTGATATCGCACCTAATCTACTGCTTAACAAGCCAGTCACAGGCAAGCAGTTCACCATTGAGGCCAATAGAATCACTATATAAACAAACCATGAAAACCCTTGATAAGAAACCTAATAGTTTTCACCACTGTGACATGCTAGAAAAATATGACCTTGTGAGCCTGGAAAAACTTAATCAAGCATGCAAATATATGTCTCATCTATAAAATTATTCATGGAATGTCTCCTCCCCCACTCAGCTGCTTTGTTAGGCAATGAGTAAATACAAATCAGATTACAAGAGGAGTCACAAGAGGAAAGTGCATTATCCCAATAAGAAAATCTGCTTTCACTCAATCTGCCTTTTCAATTAAAGCAGCACATGAAAAGAATGCTATACCAGTCCAAATCAGTGACCTCACCACTTGTAGGTCCTTTTCTAGACAGTTAAGAACATGACTTACAAGCCACCAAATCTGTCAGCACTAGTTTGGATGCTTTCATCATTTGGCAAAAGTCTGTCAATACACAACTTGTATGTTGCTGAACTGTCCTGTTGCTTGACTTAGTGCTACTGTTGTCCTGTTGCTCCTATCTGTCTTTGTTTATGTCTGCTTTTGCAAAGCCATTCTGTAATTTAAGCTATTCTGTAATTGTTTAAGCTGTTCTGTTGTTGTCTTTGTTGAACCGTAACTTGCTCTGCTTTCATTGCTGCCCATGACTGTGTTCTGCTTATGTCTGTCTATATTCTGCTTTTACTCTAATTGACGTGCCTTACATCATGATTATTGTTTTAAACTTGTTTGTTGATTTTAGACTGACATTAGGCTGCCAACTTCACACCCTGCCAGGGACTACGGATGAAAACTAGCCTTCTGGCTAAATCAGGCATTTTTACATTAATGTTTATTAAAATGCACTGTCCCTGAGAAATAAACTGAATAAATAAATAAAGTTACTTGAGTTCCTCCAGCTTATTTAAAGATAAGCACTTTTTCAGTCCTCCAGGGCTATTTGGACTAATGGATATTGAGCGTGTTAATATTTTTCTGCTCATTTCAATGGGTTTATATTTTGCTGCCTCAGCCTTTTATGGTAATTAGGGAGGATCTGATAACACTGAGGATATTTAAAACTAAAAACCTCTGAACTTAGAGAATAAAGCCAAACGACTCCCTCTTGTTTTTTCTCTCTTCCTGTAAAACTGCTTTCTTCAATTTCGCTAGCTCTTTTTAAAGAATTTAACCATCATACTTTGGACCTTGTAGCACTGTGGTAATGATGTCCTCCTCAAAGCATGTCAGCACAAGAACATTTCAGCCTGTCACTCAGTTGCTAGGAAATCTACCTCTTTCTTACACGCGCACACACACAGACATGCAAACACAGAGGCCTTTTTTCAGATGTAAAAGCCTGAAAAGTTGGGAGTGTGGAGGCAAGTAGAGCAAAGTGTAGTTAAGTGTCGATAAACACAAAGGGCAAGGTGACATTGACAGCATGACTGTCAACCACACACATCTCTGCACACACGGGGCTGAGAACAGCAGCTCACACAAAGTCCAGTGATGTACTGTAGAAACTGGAGAATGGACGCAAGAAGGCAAGAGTTATGGGACAGACTCAGCTCATCTGAATGGCCTTGTATGAATTTGTAAACTTTTGCATCTCTCATACTATCCTATACATGCCTGCATGAAAACTGTCCCAGTTCCCATGAAGTGGAACATTGTATGCTTTTACATTGATTTTTGACTCATGGCTTCAGTGATTCATCAATTTCTCAACCCCAAATTTGTGATTTATGTTAATATATGATGGCTTTCACTGTTCAAAAAAGGTACTATAGTTGAAAGTTTCTTTGTTCTTCAGTGTTGAAAGGAGAACAACTTCACAGTGAGCTATAAAATTCTCTATATATTGATAGTCACCATTTTGCAGTTTGGCTCACTGTGTTGAAGAAATTTAAATACTGACATCCTCAGCTTCAAAAATTCAAGATGTCTAAAAACAGACAGACTCCTTTTCCTCCTACTTCCAAGGTTGTTTTTTTTCTTTCACAGTCCCATTGGTTAAATGATGATTTTAGAGCACAGCAATGGTTCCCAATTGATTTGGCTCTTTGTCACCCCTGCTTGCTCTGGTACACTCCTCTCTGCCTCTGTGATAATGCCTTGCAGCAGTGAGCTTAGGCTGTTTATTTTGGATGGTGAAAGAATCACAGCCTGCCAAAATGTGATTGGTTAGGCCAAGTTTCCGAATGGCCTGTTACCTTTTGAAAAGCTCTGTAAAATCGGACACAGAACATAAGTCACACTCCTTGAGGTAACCTTCAGTAAATCTTCTGTGTCTGTAATTTGAGTCATTTTAATGATTTTGCCATGGAGACACACTGAAGGTGCCACAGTATGTCACCCATTTTCATATCAGTTGAAGATGGATTTTGTGACAATAATAATAACATTATCACTAAAGTGATCACAGGAAGCTAGTTTGCCCAACATCCTGTGAGACATATTTTTATTTCTTGATAATTTAAAAGATAATTATAATTATCTTTGGATAGTTTAAAAACTGGTGATGCATTATTTGATCATGTCAAGGATTGTGCTAAAGGAAAACTCTTTGTCTTGTAAGGGGAAAACTCAGCTCAGGCCATCGCTACTGCTTCCTCCTTGACTGTACATTGAAAAATATCCTCTATCAGATTATTTACATATTGCATTTTGCTTACTCTAAAGCACCTTCATGTAGCCATAGTAAAGCATTGCTTGGGAACTCCATTAAGTATTGAGTGGTCTGTCAGAGTCAAACAGGCTTATGGGTTTCAACCTTACCCTTGTTCCCTTGTCACTGATATGCACATATACAAATTACAAGGCCTGTGTTACACTCACAGGGGCCCACCTCAATCTCCTTCTTCCCCACGGCTCCATTTAATGACTTCATCACTCATTGGCAAGATTTTTTGTATCATTAGGCGGACTCTGGCCAGTGACATGCTTGGGATTGGTTTGACTTGCCTGGGCAGACGGTGAATCATGCAAAGGGTCTTGGGAGTACCGAAGATCCAAAGCTCCATGATTATCCCCTTCACTCAGGCTGGATGTAGGCTGAGCTGGCTGGACTAAAAGCCCAGATCAGTGCCTCTACAAATGGGACCCTAAGCCCCAGGGCTTCTAACCCGTCTTTATTCAAGCTGGCACACTGGCAGAACTTAGTATGTGGTGATGTAGACACATGAGGTCAGTTGGTCTCACTTTCTCTGTCTGACCCCATTTTTACTTCCCAGTAATGGAATACACAGATATTATTCTTTTTTAATAATTCTGAATCTGCCTTATGAAAGATATACAGTGAAGATTGAAAGAAAGGTGGAAATGACACAAGAGAAAAGTCTGGATTCAAAACCAGGACACCGCAGTTATACCTTCTTCCCCCTATATACCTGATGTATAATAATGAATAAAAAGAGGATTTGAGGGGAATGGAGAATCCTTATTCATGCTTCTTTTCATTTCCCCCCTTTTTCTACCAATTTGGAAGGGATAACTTCCCATAGTCCTTGTCATTGCTGAGTCCCTGTGTTGATTGAGTGTAAGAGTGAATGCACCATCAACAGTATACTCTATGACCATCATTGTGATGACCTCAGTGCAGACTTTGGGATATAGAAAAGAAAAAAAACTCCAATATGGTTATTGAGAGTTAAGCTATCATAAATCCCTCTCTGTCTGTCTGAGAGCTTCCCCTTGAGAAACTTGTCTGAAGTTAACTGGGACACTTGTGAAATTACTTCCATATGGCTGTGAGGGGATAAAGGGAATTGCTACTGTACATACTACCTCCCCATGGACTAAAACCAGCAGAGTCTACCCTTTTTTGTGACAGCACCTCAACACCATAAATCTCTGATGTAAGCCCAGAAGAGGCTACTGAGTCTCTGGTGTGAGTGAGGCATTGGTTGAACTCCATTTGCAGCCTTTTAAAGCTGCATCTTTTCACCTGGTGTGCAAAGGTTTACACTGATGGCACTTAAGGAAAACAGCTGAATGAGGGGCCATTTCTTTGGATTCAGGCATCTTTCACACAAGCCTCCTCCATCTCCTGCCACTTTCCTCATATGCTTTTCCCCTCATGCCATTTTTAACCTCCTGTATATGCTGCTGCACATTTTGACACCTACAGATTCATGGCATTTTTTCTCCCCCTTCCCCCTTCCTTTGGTTTTGCCTCAATATCAGAGAAGTTGAAATAATTCAGAGCAGGACAGGGGAATTTGTGTCTGTTAGAGCTGCGTCCTAACTTGTCACGCCTTGTGGGTATGATGGCCTCAGGCTAGATTTACAGCCACAGGCCTGGTTTCCCAAGAGCTAGCAGAGCCACCACTCCAACACCTTTGGTGAGGGTTTATAGAGGGGGTGTTGTGGTTATGATTTGCTGCAATACTGTATGTCTCTGGATCATTCACATAGTGTACAAGCTGGTGTCTTACTTGTTTGCCTTAGTTACTCACTTACTTTGCAAACACACGCACATGTTAATGAACACATATCAACCGTTTATTGGTGCAAGCTGTAAGCTCTGTATTCTTAGCATCATCTAATTGCTCTGTCTATCCACTAATACCCTTCCAGCACTAGTGTTTGCTTTCCAATGATTTCTATCCCCTACCGTGTCCCCCTCCATAGCCATTCTCAAATAAATAATGAATTTGTTTGAAGCTAGTCTCTCCCCCCTGGCTAACCGCAAGCTACATCCGTTTAATGTGATTCTCTTTAATGTGTTCTTGCTCTTCTCAGCAGTCTGTGACCCTTGGAGATAATTGTGAAGCCATTATGTGGAATCACTGTCATTATGCAGGCTGTCATAGCATGATTGTTGTACCTCATGCATTTTACAGTATTGAACAGAGTCATTGCTTAGGTTAGAGATGTTGTCATATTTCATGTGCCATGAATTTAATTTAAATGTTAATATTATTATTATTATATCTTATTATGTTTGGTCCCCAAAACATTAATTACATGACCATGCAATTAGGTGTCTAACATAACTTGAACCCTAATAGCAGCAAGGTTCTAGCATACAGCATAGCTTTCAGCATGCATACTAAGGCTGCACCATTGTGTGAGCTCAACCACATCAACACAAAATTAAAACACGCATGGGGTAGCACAAAAATGCACAACATATGAAACACACATTAATTGCACTGCATATTGCCTCTCATCTAAAAATTAACCTCTCTAGACTTAAACATTTGGGTTTTCTGTATTATCCACACAACAGTTAACATTTTGTAATAAAATCTTTAATGGTTATGTAGCATCACCTTGAAAATTACCAGTAATGTTACCACAGCAAGAGTTTTCTTCATCTTTTTTCTGCCTACTGTCTTCGTATTAAAACTTAAAACTGAAAGACTCCATGATACTAAATAATGTTAATAATGGAAGTTTTATGGAGCTTAGTCAGTAGCTATACATATGATTTATTATTGTTCTTCTGATTATCTCTCCCACCAAAGAGTATTAATATTCAACACTTCTACAAAATCCTTGATTACATTTCAGGCAACATTCAATGCCAACATTGATCAATTTATTATTCCTACAATATCAACCTCTGCAACTACAGTTTGTTAAAGGTATGTTAGGACTAGCAAACTAAATACTTGGTTAAGTTTAGCAAATATTGTCATCATTAAGTGCTCAAAAGAGACAACTGACACTTGATATAAAATGTGTTTTGCAGAATTGTCCACTGTGAACCATATTCCTAGAGCCGAATTTTCTGGCAGATTTGATTTCTTTTTCAGTGGAATGCTGGGTATAAATTGTGAAAATTCACTCAGTGTGACCACATCATCAAATTCACCAGAACAGAAAATATCAAGGATTAAATCTTTAGCATCTTCCTTTAAACAATAATGTCTATATACACTGCACCTCTCCCCCAAACCCGTTATCATCTCCAGCAATTCTTTTGCTCACACAAATCCACAAAACTTGTACTTAAACCACACACACGTACGCATCCGCACACACACACACACACACACACACACACACACACACACACACACACACCTATGGGCTTCCTCCAAAGGTTCTGAGAGATGGACAAGTTGACAATACAGTGTAGTCATCTGTGCTCAGTGGCATATGTTTCACACTCTAGGCTTGGACCACAAATGCAATCATGCATGCATGCACATGCACAAACACACACATACATAATGTAAACACAACAGACACAATCATCCCCCAAAGAACTTTAGCCTAAAAAGTCAGTAGGTCTGTGTTTAAGGCCCAGGGGGCAAACTAAACACAGTCTTCTGCCAGACTCAGATACAGCAATAATAATCAGATTTCCTTTGGGATCAAAAGCCACATGCTACACTTAGCATGAATAGAGATTCACTGGATGGTACAGAGTAGAGTGCATACTTACTCTTTGAATACAGATAACCATGAGAGCCAAGTAGGCTCCCTCTAAGCCTGGGGTGAGCAACTTTATGCAATTCAGAATTCCCTTTCAGATTACCTAATTGGTCAGTAATTGAGCAGTTGTGAGCTGATGTGGAGTTGCTCCTTTCATGAAATAAAAAGGAACAGGGCAGCGATCGACTGTACAGTAAATACTGATGCAGGTCCAAAGAAGCTTAAGTATTACTTTTTTCTTGCTCCTTTCAATTTACTCCCAATTTTTCTTTCTTTCCTCCTTCCTCCACTTGTCCATTTTACTCATACACTAAATTAACTCCACTTCCTGCATTTAACTTTCTTTTATGATTTTCTTTTAATTCATGTGAATGTCCCTTTTCTCTAAGTTTTAAAAGGGTTTGTATTCTCTTTGATCTCTGAGAAACTTTGTTCCCCAAGAGAGACTCAGAGAAAAGGAACAAGAAAAGGCAACTCTTAATTCATTTTTTTCCATTGCTTTTGTTACCATATCATTTGTACAGTAGCTGCATGACTTGAGGGAGAACATTTATTATTGCGTATTACAAAATTATATTTTAAAAAGCTTCTTGTATTTGTACAACTTTTCATGATTTGTGTGACAAAGATCACATTACATCGGACTTGTTAAATGTAACACAAAATACACAACCCTGAGGACCTGGCTATAGAAGTAATCATCATGTAGGGACTGTTTTTTGTTTTTGAGGCAATCATTTCTTTGTTTAGAGTTCTGGCACCAAAGCTTATTTCTGTCTGAGACTCGAAACAAAGTACCAGCAAGATGTAAGGCACTATTTTCTATTATGCTGTGGATTGTGGCTGAAATGCAGTGCTAGTGCAAAATGATACGTTATTGCAAACATTACTCATACTAAAAGACACCAGTCTTTTCATGCTGGAAAATAACAGCCTACTCTCAGTTTAGTCACACCTCCTGTTGTGTAGGCTCTGCAGGGAGGGGAGTGTGGTACCCGTAGTGTGCTCAGCCGGACTTTTTGTGAGACCTTGAATTTCCTTGGCTGTCTGAGGGTGATACAGGTGCTGTCTTGCCTTTGCTGTCACAGTGTCAATATGTGTAGTCCATGTTAAGTCCTTGTTAATATGCACACTGTGGTACTTAAAGCTGCTTGCCCTCACGTCTGGAGTCGATGCATGATTTGCAGTGAGGTGTAAGACCTCTGTTGTTTCCTGGCGTACTCCACAATCAGCTCCTTGGTTTTACTGAGATTCAGGGAGAGGTGGTTGGCCTGGCACGACTGCAACACGCCTGCCACCTCCTCCAGATAGGCTGTCTCATCATCATTCGAGATCCGGCCCACTACAACTGTGTCATCAGCAAACTTTATGATGATGTTGGAACTTTGTTTGGTCACACAGACATGTTTGTATGAGGAGTACAGCAGAGGGCTTATCACGCAACCTTGGGGGACCCCAGTGCTGAGGATCAGAGGGTTGAAGGTGTGCCCGCTCACCCTGACCACCTGAGGTTGAGCGGTCAGAACATCAAGGTGTTGTCAAGGTGGGAGAGTGTGGTGTGCAGTACCTGGGAGATGGTGTCGTCGATGGATTGGTTTGAGTGGTAGGCTAATTGCAGGGGGTCTAAGGTGCTTGGCAGAGAGGAGCAGATGTAGTCCTTTATTAACCTCGTTGGCACAGGGACAATAGTGGACCATTTGAAGCATATGGAGCCAACACTGGAGCCAGGACGTCAGCGCAGGACTTGAGAACCCGCCGGGAGATGCCAGTTGTCAATGGAGCAGTTATTGATGTAGTGTAACCATATATCTCAACAAAAATACAAATGATGATTATGTTTATCTGTTCCAGTTTGTGCTTGTTATTTAACACATAGAGCTACACTATCTGACCTGCTTTGTCTGAGCTATGATAATAATACATTTTATTTATAGAGCACTTTTCAAGATACTCAAAAACACTAATAGTCAACCCCCCTTTGTAAATTATGCATACTCTTTGCTCTTACTCATCATATCCTGCTTTTACTGCTTCACATTAAAAACGCTTCACTGGTACTTGCTTGCTTCATGCCTTTGGTTAGATTTCACCTGTGGTGTGGTATTTTGGTACAATGGTATTTTGTGATTAACAGAAAAGAATGTTAATCAATATATCACTCAATTTAGACAACAATGAAATAGTCAAAAAGCTGTTTTGATAAGAGAATTGATTATTCCCCCAAATCGCTGAAAGGCTATTTACTGTGAATACAAGTCTCTCTCTCCTCTGGCTCTCTATTCAAGTAGGTAAATGACTGATGTGTTGAGATGAATATCATAATCAAAACCCTATTGAAACTCAGAGCTTATGAAGATACAGCGCCATAACAACAAAAACAGATTCTGTAATACAGGTGGAGAGACACTCAGTGATATTCTTAGTATCTAGTTGGATGTTAATGATGTGTTTTATGATGGGTTTCAACACTGATTCAGGCTGTGTTACATCATCCATTTACTGACAAAATGTTTTCAGGGTTTTGTTCATCATTAGTAATCACTAAGTCATTTTATTTGCAGACACGAAGCCTGTTAAGAGAACAATAAACTTGAATAAAGCAGCTAATTGGCTTGCAGGTGGAACCCTACTGGCCCTGATATTCATCTTCTGTGTGCAGTTTGGTGGCTGGTCTCTCATATTCTGCTCTTGCTTTTCTGGAAGTTGTTTTAGTCAGACAGATAATGAAGTAGAAATGGTGGTGAGCAGGAAAGATGGACCAGTGCCGAGGCTAAAGTTTCAAATAGGGAAAGGTCAGTGAGAGGAACAAGCAAAGCTGTCACTCTGCACAAATGTCAGCAGCACAGTTCACCGGGTGTTATTAGGTAAAAGGTGGGCCAATTAATCCTGATTAGACAGCAGAGTGTTCAGGGGGTCGACAGCCAGGGTGGAACCTCAAGTCTTTAGTGTATGAAGACATGGAGAAAGGATTACCAGAGGCAAAGTCTACATTTTCTTCTCTCAGATAGGCTTTTTGTTGGAGAGAATAGCAGTGTTATGGTTACATGTTTACTTGCAAATTATCTCAGCGGAAAATATTTTTTTGTGGGTCAGTGTGGATCATTTCAGTGATTGTGTTCTGTCAGCATGTGCAATTTTCATCACAAACAAAACCTCCAAACAAATAACCTGGAACCGTTTGTGTATTCTTATGTGTAAATACAGTACATTTTCTTCCACTTATTTTCACTAGTAGAAAGCCATCATTAACTCATATTGCCACATGTGACCGTTTATTTACATAAACGGTTTGTCCTGCCAGTTGATTTTTATTCACTGGCATGTTTTACACACATTTTCCCTTTTGTCCCCACCTGCTTTTATTGCTTCACTGTGTCCTATTTTCTTTAATCTAAATCATTTCCCAGAAGTGTCTAGGTGGTGATCTGCACCCAATTCCACTTTGCATCATATCAACTGGCCCTCTACTTTTGTTTTGGTGATTTACAGACATATGAAATCAAAACTGTTGTGCAAATGAATAAAATAAATTGATGGATTGTCCCCACCCTCAGCTCACATTCACTCAACTTCCTGCAGAGCTCTGTAAATGTGAATGTTATTATACCAGTGAGCTTGCACTTCCTGCCACGCCAGCTGTTATGACCTGTGTTATATATCATTTATGTTCTATGTTGTTATATATATATCGTTTATGTTCTACACTTCATCCCTTTATATCCCCAGTCTCTCCTTTGCTAGTTCATACCCATCCTCTATCATCTGCATGCTCCTGTCTGCCGCACTTTGTGGTGCATGGTTTCATGATGATTTCGCAGGTGCGGTTTAATCTGTTCCAAAGCATGAATTATGACAAAACAAACACAGAGGAAGGAACTGAATACAAAGAGGCGTCACTACAATCTGCCCTCACTTCCAGGAACGAAGGACAGTGGAGCTATCCCGGTGACACAAACCTGATCACCGCTCCCTCCCAAGTGTGGAGAAGCATGTCCTGATCATTCCTCACTCTGTGCACCACCAACAGGGACAGGGTGGGCTTTTCATATCATATTTTTTTGTCAATAGTGGATTCATATGTGAGATGGGTAATGCGATATAAGTTTGCAATGTAACAGCCCCTCAATCAATGTCAAGGCCCTTCCTGTCATTGGAGAGTGACACTGTTATTAACCACTGCTACCACTCTCACCCAACAGTGATTACAGTGGATGAGAGAGGATCAGCAGTAGAGCGTTTTCACTCTCCTTCTCCGGCCTCTGTCATCTTTCTCTGTCCAGCGTCATTAACATCAGAGAGATGTAGCAAATTAAATGAACATGGTGTTTTAAAATGCAAAGGAAATGCTGTGGACTGGAAAAAAATATATTCTAACATCACCACAAAAATAATTATGAGTTGGAGGAAAAAAAAGACAGTAAAGAACAATATCTCACATCAACCAAATGATGTGTTGCCTAATCTAACATGACTGGGCTGGCTATTAATTGGTGACACTTGGATGAAGCCTTTTTGTGCATGAGGAATGAGCAGTGATGAAAGTGATGGTAGTGTAAAATGTGTTATACTTTTTAAAGTATATTTTAAAGATTTCTATGTGATATAATATGCTATATCTCATCTGATGAATTGTCTTTAGGATCACTCTCTGCCTCTATATATCTACCCCCTCTACCCTTGCTCTACTTTGTAGTTCTTGCATGTTTCTTAGTCCCGCACTTGTGGCCCTGTGATAGAGTTAAATCACTTTAATGGCCTATGTGTGCTCCATGAATGCTCTTGTAACACAGCAGTACAGCTCAGTGTGCCCTGGGCGGAGCACAGTTTAGAGGGATGAATCTTTCCGGTCTGCTCATTAACTGATGGATCTCATAACAGGAAAGTGTATAAAGAGCGATGTCAAGAAAACAGAACCACAACTTGATGTGATGAGAGCATCTGCAGATGCAAGGGAGGCATCTGTTAGTCCTAGGGGTAGTCATCAAAATGAATCTGTGTCAGTCCACTGGAATTGCAGATATGCTTTAAAACTGATGCTTATTTGCAGTTTTCTAACTGTTGCTTCAAACCTGATTTTGATCAATTTGTTTGTGATGTCTGAGAACGCTGGGACTATTAAAGCACTATCTTAAGTACTTTGAATTTTTAATGGTGCTCTCATTTAAAATGTTCCAAATCATCTCATGATATTAAGCCGGAAAAGACTGACAGTGAAGTTCTTTGGTAGGAGAATTAGTAGGTCTTGTGGGGCCCGAAGGCTCCATCTACAGTTTGTGCCTGTTAGAGATAATTTGATACCTGCTAGATTCAGTCATGGTGACTGTGACTTTTCAGTGAAAGTGTACAAGTCTCCATCCTCTTTACACTGCCCTGCTGTGTCTTTGTTTCTCCTTTGGCCTCATGTCTGGTAGATCCAGGCCTCACCCCAAACCTCCCTCACTCTGCCTATCTACTTCCCCTTCCCTGCCTCTCTCCATCCCTCAACTCTCTCCTGAGGGAGTTGGGAAGCTAATGGCTTTGTGCTGAGTCCTCACCATTAATCAGGCCCCCATTAGCCGAGCCCATATAAAGCTTTGGACTAATGGATACACAGGAATGAGAGGGCCGGTGAGGACAGGAGTGTACAGATGGAGGGACAGGACAGGGTGGAGAGGGAAAGTAGGGCAGGGACAAGGTGAGGTCGTAGTGTTACAGTTAATTTATACTTTTATCAGTGGATGTGTCTGTTATGCCTCCCGAGAGTCTGTCTGTGGCACCTGTATGTACTGCAACATCTGCAGTCAGGAGTTTCGGTGTGTTTTTTGGATTAATAGGATTTTAAGTGAACATATCTCCCCATAACGGTTCATTACAAACAGCTCGAGATGCATAAATAGAGAGAGTGATATTACCTGAGCGCACAAAGTCATAGAAGGCATTATACTGCAAGTGATTTGTCTCTGTTCTGAGCATCTCTTTACATTTAATGTCTTTGTCTTTTCCTTCTCTCTCTTTTTTTCTGTATTGGTCTTGAGTAGACAGTAGATGCTTATATATGGTGCCACGGTTAGATCATGTGATAGAGTTAAGATACTCTCCAAAGCTTTGTGCATAATTCTTTGGAAGAAAATGTGTTTTAAGCTGCTGGGGCTAGAAAACAAATCAGTTATCATTTATATCAAGTATTTTGCAAGAGTTAGAAATGAATGGTACCAATAAAGTAATATCTTAGGTCACTGGCATATAATGCTACCGTAAAATTAAAAGTCAAAATGATCTCATATTTTCAGCTATTTAAATAATAGTAATATTAAAGCAATTAAATGTAGCCTTATTACATTAATTGAGTAGCTAATATAATTAAGCCAGCCAGGTAGCTATTCCAGCACTGGACTCTAAACATCAGATTGAATTGCAGCTAAATTAGCTGTAACCCTACTGTTTGCTGCTGTGTAAATAAGTACTATTTAGAAATTCCCTTTATTTCACAAGTAATGCTGAAATCTCCAACTCAATAGAAATGACTAGGGCAACAAAGACACTTTCACCCCCCACTGCCTTGCAGGTAATCAGTTCAGTAGCAGTAGCCTGCCCTTGTGTTTCCCAAGCATTAATGGAGTCCACGTGGGGTTCTTTGATTAGCTCTGGTGCTCTGTGCTACTGTCTATGTCTCTATGCTTATGCCAACTGTACGGCCAGCTTGCCAACCTGACACTCTGACACAGACACACATGCGCACAAACATTTCCTCATTATGAGTTGGAGGAATCCGCTGAGTTGGGAGAAGCCAGACAGCAATTATCCAAGCCAGAGAGTCAGCAAGCAGCACTACACCAGAGGAAAGCCTGTTAGACAGAGACAACACCTTGTTGTCAGAGTTGGATAGTCCTCATCAGAGCCTAAGCCGCTCTGTGACTGACTATCCTGTCTTTGGTCGCAATGAAAGAGAAGAGGGAAAACACTGACAGGGCTGATTTAATAGGTTGCAAAACAAGAGTATTGGAATGCAGGTGGAAAAGAGAAGGAGGTATCCAGAGGCACTGTTATGTGATGTATCACTCTGCCAATAGTAATGGCATGTTGGAAACTGGAATCATGGTGCACAGCTACATCTTTAAAAGTTTCTGAGAGGCTGCCTTTTTCTTCCCCAATTGAATGAAAAAAAAATTACCATTGCTTCTTTTTTCAGCCCACATACAGTATCCCATATTCCATAAAGTGGTGACATGTCTCATCTAATGAGAGCAGACGGGGGAAAAAACCCTCTGCACAGCCTTCAGTCTTGTGTTAGTCTGTGATGCCAATTATTATAGCTGATACAGGCTCTTCTATATTTTCAAATGGAGCTTTCTTCTAAGTATTCCAATCATTTAAATGTTGTGTGTATCTTGTGTTGGGATTGACATTCATCAAAGTGAACATGCAGAGTAGCAAAGATCAACAGTAACTTGACTTTCCAGCCAAGGGGAATGGGGGCATATTTGTCTGTACCTAAAATCCGTCACTTTCTATTGCTGCAGGTTTCCCCCATAGTGGCAGGCTTTCCACTTCTTGCATGACAGAGGCTCTGCCAAGGTCTGAAATATATATGAGGGGATGCGGGACGGCGCGCCATTTCAGGACCTCCCATTATGACTGTGAATCAGAGCATTCTCCTCACCACTGAATAATTCATGCAGAGAAAGTATCTGCTTAGTCAGATTCATTTTTTTTCTTCTTGATGTGGGGAATGGATAGAAAACAGTCAGCACTCATCCTAGAGTAGCTAAGGTATAAAGTTGCTACTAAGATCAAGTTCCAGTCTGGGGACTTACAAAGAGAAAATAAAATCTTTGATCTTTGCAAATGGCAGATAGATCTTGAAAGAGAGAGAATGTCCCTGAATAAAATCTGTTTTCCAGGAAGCCTTGTTAGAATTCAGGAAGAGTATTTTTGATCCCCTTGCAACTGCCAGTATTTGAATTGCAATGAGTGGAGTAAGGAGCAGGTGAGGTGGAGGATGAGTTGTTGTGGGAAGGGCTGTTCCGGACGCCCCTTTATTTATTCCAGACGCTCTCAGTGTCCCATTACTCACGCAGCAGCCTAAGAGCTCTAAGTCATTGAAACCCTGTTAAAACCCTGCGTCAGCAACACAGACAGACTGAGAGAGGGGAAAGCAGAGAGAGAGAGAGAGAGGAAGAGAGGGCAATAGACAAAACGGAGGTGAAACAAAACAACCGTCCTACTCTGAGCCCCATTTTTCCTGAGTATGTCTGCCGGTGCTTGCTATCCAAACCTCCATTAGCTTCCATAAATAATGAAAAGGAACAATGAGTGTGTTAGCATTGAGCTATTTCCCGCCTTCACTGCTGGGACCTAGACCCCTGTGAGCAACTGGATGGGTATATAGGCAGACAAGGTTGAGAAACTAGAAAAGATGAGCAGGAAATGCCTGATCACGCCCAGACTGACCTAAAGGAGAAAGTTAGAGTTCTTTTTGGAACTAGTCACCCTATCCATCTTGCTGCTAGATGGGTGTGTGTCAGGGGAATCATCCTTTATAGACTTCTTATCTGTTTAAGATGAAATGCCCAAATTGAAAACTTTGTTTTGAGTGATTGAAAAAGTTAGAGATTGAGTTTGGTTTCACTACACATAATGTTTAACTTAGCAGAGAGGTTTGGGTACTGAGAGCTGTTATTATTGTCATGTGTTTGTTTAGTTTCAGTGCATAGCCAGTTAAGTTGAAAGTGAATGTCACTAGTTGTGCTGTCAGGTTTATTTGCATCATCTGCATTATAAATGTTCTGTCTAGTGATTGTTTCACATATGATTCATACTGTACTGGAAAGACATGAGAACAAAACCTTTGCTGCCCACTTGAGAAGTGCTCTCAGACTTTTGGATCCTACTGTTTATGAATGCGTAATTAGAATTATTCCAATATTACACCAATATTTGTACTGCAAAGGAGTCTGGAAAATACATCCACAATGTAAAGAAGTCTGTAGAGGACTAACTCAATATACATTTGAGGAAGTCTCTTGAACTCTTGAGGCTGTAGCAGGCACTGTGTACTTTGGTGGCCTGAAGTTCCAGCTGAAACAAACTTAATTGCTTATACCTTTTGTAAAGTGACATTGAAAATTTGTCCCAATTTTAACCTTTAATAGTGTTTTTTTTCTGGAGTAATCATTTGTTGCTGATAATGAAAATGATTTTCTGTCTTCCTGTGCACCAGTAAGCTTACCAACCAGTGACCTGAAATAATTTTGGACAAAGGGAACATATAGCATTTCAGTTAAAAGAAACTGTTTGGTTGTCTGTATTCCAGCCTAAATTTTCTATTTACACTGCAGATATAAAATATATATTTCTGTTAGCCTCCAACACTTTCTCACCCTCTGCTCTGTGATCCACATCCCTCAGCTGTTAGTGCACACACACACCCCGCCAAGACCATCACTATCTCTCCTTTTTGTTGTGAGAGCACTTGAAACAGCTCAAATCAGACCACAACAGCTGGCCTCAGACCTCTGCTTAGAAAAAAAAAAAAAAATGTCAGGCTAGGAGTAGAGCAAAAGAGAGGGGAGGCAGTAGTGATAGTACAAAGGGGAAAGAGAAAAAGAAGCTGAATGAAAGAAAACAAATGTAATAGAGGCTGCAAAAGGTAAAGACTGGCAGTAGTGAAATGAAATAGATATGTGAAGTAGACCAAAAAGAGAGAGAGAGTTGGAGAGTAAAGCCGTGAAGACAGACATGAGAGCACAATGTATTTATCATGTCTCCTCACTCTATTCAGCACCTCCCTCTTAACAACAGCAGGAAGACATGTGAGGATGAAGGAACAGAGGGAACATGAATTTGTCAAATACATGACACCTTTGCTCCATCACGTCACTTTGCAGGGATGTCAATTACTTATGACATGTGACACTGCTGCATCACCTTTCACGGGGCTTGTGATAGATTGTTCTGGCTCTTCGAGTTATTTTTATATTCATGTTGTTTTCACTCACTTCCTACCACATAACATGACAGATGTTTGAAATTAGAAAGTGAAATATCATGTATGTTGTCCCTCAGAATCACAATCCGCACATGCACAGAGAATAATAATAAAAGATGGTTAAATAGTCATAATGCATTACGGCAGGTAGAGTCTTTTATTTCAAATAGGCATTTGTAGTATTCTTTGAACATCAAGCATGTTACTGGGCTGCATACGGCATAAATAGATGCTATACTTTTTAAAATACAGGAGATATATACAGATAAAGCCTTAAACTGCTGCTTGTGATCATTTTGTGTTTATTTGATTTGACAATTAGAGACTTAGATCTTTAATTAGACTTCAAACTTTCCACTAAAAAGGTAAAAGTTGCACCAAATGGAAGTGATGATACAACTAAGGCATTTTAAAAGATGCACTGTGGGTCAGATTGGAACATATGAACACACATCTGGACATGGGATTGTGGAATTTCATACCTGAACACAAACTACCACCACCAACCATGACAGTTGTGTTCAGAATTTTAATTGGGCCTCACACCCACATCTGCACATACACACACTGCACCCCCTATTCACCCAGATAACTCCTGTGACCCTGACTGTGGCTCTGGCATTAGTCCCCCATAATGTAACCTCAGCTGCAGCCTTGCGTGTCACCTCGGCCCGCTTTATAATCTTGGTTGGCTCTGCGGTCATGGTGATGGTGAGGTTACATGCTTGGATGTCAAGAATCTCACTCAATTGCTCTCCTCTTATGTTAGCCGGTGCAGGGCTGCTCACGTGTGATTTCATGATCAGCCATGCGTGTTCTTTCCTCAATCCTTCCTCCCATCTTTCCCTCCTCTTCATTCTTGTCTCCCTCCCTTATTCATAGGGGAGAGGGCGGGAAGGAAATGCAGGTGAGAGATTTTGACAGTCAGCACAGTTTGTTGTTTTTTTTATCCTATTTGCTTTTTTCCTACTACATCATCTGCCTTTGCTCCTCTGCCTTCCCACTCAGGCTGCATTGCATTGGATCTCTTTCCTTACCTCGCCATTATCTCCCTTTCTCTTTCTGTCATGAATGCAAAATCTGTATTTGTTTTGGGGATTCTCCGCGTTTGCTTCCATAGGAGACATGCTGTAGGAAGCCGTTTAATGGTGTGTTTTGTTTGCATCAGATTCCAGCTAGTGCTTAATGTTTCACTTTTTAGGCTTCACAATAGCATTCTAATGCTGACAGTGTGACAGAGATGCTGGGGTACATAGTATAGCACACGCCCACGCATGCACATACATTTCTGAATTAGGACTCCTCCAGAGCCTGTACAGCCCACTTTTCTTTTTTCCATTTCAGCTGCCCTCGTGGAACAAATATCAAGAGAGAAGCAACTGTGATGACTATCAGGCTAAGATTTCACTTCTAAAACCTTCTGTCAAACAAACATTTGCAGATACAAAATGTAAGAAATGTAATCAACATCAGGAGGAAATAATTATATTGAACATATCGACAAAATAGCAAAATATATATGCAAAGACATTTCTTTTGTTTTCTGTACAATACCCACTCATGGCAACTAAAGCATTTGGTTTAGTTTAGGCAACTCAAGGCACATGGTTATGGTAGGGGAAAGATCATCATTTAGAATAAATACCTAAAACATCATCGTTTGAAAATAACTTGAAGAACAAGACTAGATGCTTTAGCTGAAATTGATGTTTTTTTTCTCTGCCTTTTTAGCATTTCTAGCTTTGGTTGTGTACAGTATGCTTGCTAGAAGAGGATACCTATCCTTTACTCCGACACTCCATTTTGATCTTTCTCTCTGTCTTTCTGTCTGTCTTTGTCCATCTGTCCTCCTGTCTCCTTCTCTGTCCACCAGTCCTTGGCTTTGTAGTGTGTGGGATGTTCAAAGAGAGAGTCAGGCTAGAAAGAACCCCCTCTGTTTGATTGCGGAGGGGTCAGTGATGATTGCTGCAGGTTTTACTTCCTCAGAGAAATTGTCAGAAGAAAGGCACAGTGTGCATCTGTCTCCACGTGTGTAGGCTGGGGTTTCTGTGAAGCGTGTGTGTGTGTGTCCGTGTAGCTGAATGCTGGTGCATATATGTAAGAGTAAATCAGCTCCTGAAAGAAAGAACCTGAAAGAAATGGACAGCTGTGTTGAAGTCTGCTCTGAACTCTCCTCATGCCTTATTATTTGCTGGGATGTTGTGCCTGAACGCTGTGGCTGGTTATTACCACCTACAATCTTTTACTTGCAAGCAATTTTACCAAGCTCTTCCAAAGCATGACCCAGACAGTCAGAGTTGGTGAGGGCAACAGAGAAGCGATGAGGTAGGGAGGGTGACCCCTGGCAAACGACTAGCTCTCTTCTGTAGCTTTGAATCTAATGTGAACTTTTACTGAAGGAGTTGATGTGAAAATCAGCATAGGTCATAAAGCGGTATTCAAACACCAAGCGAGAAGGGCTGTTTCTTTAACTACAAGATGGGAAAAAAAGTGCAGCCATTGATTCTTAGAGGTCAAAGGGGGGAGCTCAATAGATGCACTGTGCAGATGGAGTCAAATGATAAATGGCAGTTTAAACAACTCACAAACACGCTCTGATTTCATAAAGGCATCAGTGTGTGTGTCCAGCCTTGTGATGAAGTGCAGTTCTCATCTTCATATGTTAATGATCGCCTCTCCCAACCTCCGTCACCCTAGAATGACCCACATCTCCATGGGAACAGACCCATTTAAAGCCACAGCTGTTCAGAACAGCCCATCTTAAAAATTCTCCAGGCTGTCTTTTCAACCCACCAGTCTAATTTACAGCCATAATGATCAAGCAAATTTAAAGCAGCCGCCATCAAGGGAGCTGGCCAGGGCAAGGAAAAAGTTTGAGGAGGGGAAGACAAAGAGGGAGAGAGAGAAGTGATTAAAGGTGTAATGGGTGGGCGAAGGAGCCGGGGGAAGGTGTGTTCTTGGTTCCTGGGACAGAGAGAGGTGGTGAAATATGAAGCCTAAAAAGCAATGTGACAGAGAAAAATGTCTCCCTCCCTTTTTCCGTTTCCCTCACTTATCACTGCGAATCAGCCCTGTGTCGTCAAAACCTCCTCAGGTGTAAGCCACACCTCGTGAACACTACTATAGAGGCCTAGAAGATAGGGCAAAGAAAAAACAAAGTGATTACTTCTTGCTGGCCATGTTTAATCAGTCTCCCACTATGCTTTAGATAACTTTTGACCCAGGCTTGATAGGAAATTAAAACGATTTCTCTGGTGATGGAGAATTCAAGGAGTGGTTTCCTGAAGGACATTCTTGTCTTTAATTATATTCTGGGCAATTCTCCATTACGGGGTCAACACATACAGCCTTGTTCAAGGCAAAAACCAGGAAGTGAATCACTAGCATTCATCTTGTTATTGGTTCTTCTGATGCCCCTGTGACCTTACTAACCTTCCCAAGGACCCAATGTCCCTATTAAAGCCTAACCGTGTATTAAAGGGCACGGTGTGAAATAGGCAGTCATAACATGAATGGGTCTCATAAAATGTGACTTTGTGCAATCGTGTTCCCAACTTTTTAACACTTAGTCCCATAGAATAGCCCAATAACCCTGTGCAAGACAGCCATTTTCACCACCGGTCTGTTCGACTACAAAGGGGGTGATATTTTCCACAGAATAAAATGCTAAACAGAACTGAGGGACACCTATGAATCCGAGATACAGACCACAAAATATGCATTCATAGACATTATGAATGCAGTCAATGTCAATGCAGGATCTGTTTCTTAGAGCAGCTTTTGTGTTTACAGGGTTTCTTTTTCACACTGTGGATAAACACTGCTTTGCTCTGACAGCATCTTCACGCACTTGGCTCTGGTTTGCATTCAGTCACTGCAGTCACTTCCTTGAGTCCGATGTCTAGACAGTAATTTCATGAATAAATACAATAAATATCACCTCCATTTTGCCCTCCTGATTGATCTGTAAGCCCTGTGTTGATATGATGAATACAATAGAAAGAAGTGCTGTGATGCATATATCTGACTTGACTAGAAAATAATGAATATTTGTGTGTGTGTGGCGACTCCTCACTGCCTGTCAGCATTATGCAGAGCACACACATTTACACACTTGTGTTAAAATGCACTGACAGACAGGAATACTTAAAAAGACATGAGCAAATATTATGGACACACAAAAACTGTTTACACACACTTGTACACAATCATGAATGGAGTCAGTAATAGACGTAGGTCAGACCAAATGAGAAAAGGGCATTGATTTCAAACAACTAAAAGACTAACTATCTCTTGATGCATTGTATCACATCCTAGCCTCTGTTTACATATTGATTTGGCTGAGTTGGGTGCATGAAAATCCCCCAACAACAGTATTTTATTTTGATGATACTTAAGTACCTTCTATGGCTGTAAAGTCAACATAAATATGAGCAATGATATGGTGCTCTCCCACACAGTGAGGTAATGTTCTGGGCTATATGAGCAAGCTGGGAAAGGTCTTCCTCTGCCAGTGGTGCAGAAGATGGAGAAGAGGAGGACGGGGGTGGTGGGAGAGACAAAGAGTGCCAGCAGCTTCAGCTCTCATGTCCATAGGGCCTAACTTTCTCTCTTCTCACTCAAATGTCGACTTGTGTGACCTTATGGATTGTATGTGTGTGTATGTAGGTGTTCAGGACAGCATGGAACATGGCTTGAGAGGAAATCTGCTATGTTTCATTATCATTTCATACAAGACATTTTTACATTTGTTTTAGGATAAAAAATGAGTAACCAAGTTGCTTTAAAATTTTGAGTCAACTGAACTAGTACTATATAGTTTGCCCAATTGGTTCAATTAACTGAACTTAAGAAAATAAGACACACTGACAGCGAATCCCATGAAAAGATCAAAACCAGCTCTGCCTTCATCTATCTCACAATGTCTGATTGTGACACTCAACCCTAAACACATTTGTTCCTACTGAATACATCAATCTTTAAAATTAGGTCACAGATATCTAATTTTTTTCAGGCTCAGTAATTTCTTTAAACAGCCGGACACCGTTTGTTTTTTTTCTAATCAAATCTAACTCAAACAAGATTAAATAGTGTATTTGTCGGGGACTGTTTTCACATTTTAAACCCATCTCTTTTGTAAGTCTAGTTGGGTTTGATTTCCTGTTTGATTGTGTGTTAGTGTTTATTTTTTCACAAATAAAGCGTTTTCATGTTGGATCCCTCATGGGCCACATAGCCTATTAATTGCTGCTTGTGTTTACTGCTAGCAGCCACAGCACTGATAAATAAGAAATGTTGTATATGGCTGAAATTCCCTACATACAATGGGTATGGGAATACAGATAAAAAGGATAGCTATCATCACGGTTTGTATTGTTTAATTCCAAGGGAATTCCAGATGACCCATCGGAGACATTTGAAGCCAAATACAATGCATACTTGAAAATAACCTAATAAGTCAACAGTGTATGAAGTTATTTAGTCAGACAGACCATTTTGGTTGACCTGACTTGAAACTGACAAACCTACCTAATTACACTGAGTTCATGATGGAAGATCAGTGGATTTAATTGAATTCATCATTAAATTTGACAACGTATCAGTCAGTTTGTGATGATATACACAGCCCAATACAATTCCATAGACTTCACTATAGCAGACGCTTGATGCATGTACGCTTTGTTCGTTTATGTGAGTTTATTTCACCCTCCATCAGAGAAACATTCACCGTGTTTGTGCTTTAAGGGGCTTGGTGTGTATGCTGTGATCATTTCTATGATCCCCTGATTAATGTTAGACCAAAGTTTGATTGATACCATATGATGATGAGAACGCACTTGCCCCAGTGAAAGTATCTGATTGATATCACAGACAAGTACTCCACAATTACTAATTGAAATGTTTCTGGCTGACCCAAAATGACCTTGTCATTAGTGTGTCACAATGGCTGCTGTGTCTAAGCTTGATGGTTAAATGCATTTTGAGTGAAAATTAAAGGAATAGAAAAATGCTGGTAGAGGGAATGACATGAAGAGGACACTTGAAGGCAAGACTTTGTCTAGCACATTTCAACAACAAGGCAATTCAAAATGCTTTACATAAAACATTAAGGCATCAAGACAACATGTAAAAGAAACACACAGTAATATAAAAACACATGAATATACATAAATACAATTAAAAAGACTTAAATAGATTCACAATTAGACTGCTAATAAAATAGTGGGAAAATTGTTATCAAATGGGAAGCCATCTCATCCTTGTTTCCATTATGATTAATTACTAAATTGAATAATATATGATCATAGTTTGCACATACATACGAATACGAACAAACGTATTTGAATATGGTTACAGATAAGTCTACCCCACACAGTTTTGAAAATCTGCAGTTTCAGTTTGCTTGCCCCCCGCCAAATCTTCTTCACACTATAGATTACCTGCTGTGATATATCACGCGGAGAATGATGGGTAGAGGGAACATCATCTACAAGCACTGAGAGATGATAGTGGCAAGGTGAGGAAATGGGCTGGAAAATTCAGAATAGTGTCGTACGATGATGATACCCATTTCCCGTAAAACAAGATGGAGTGTGTGGCAGCCTTCGAATAAGAGAGCACAAGGGTGGCATTGTCTTTAGACTGATGGGGGAGTTGCGCTAATGGTCACAGATCCAGTGAGAAAAGAACAGAGGTAGCAAGTAAAACAGCATATATACAGTGTAATATAATAGGGGAAGGAAGTATCTTTCTTTTTTTTCATTGTCCTTACTTGAAAGAGCAAAGTGACCTAAAACTTTTGTGTTAAGCAACAAAGAGTAAGTCAGCATTTTCGAGTCACACATGTAGTCTGATATTTAAATCTATAAAGCCTTTAGCTATACATGTACAATAGCTCTAGTGGGCAATGAAGCAAGATAGGCTAATGTGTTGAAATGCTGATGCTCTTTCAGTTGCCCGTATAGCTGGCTGAGTTGCTGTCGGTCGAAGGGAAGAAAAACTGTCCCTGTTCTTGTAGTCATCATGGCTGCAGGGGAGTTAAAGAGGGTTGCAATTCTATGCACCAGAAGTTTTACATGATCATTTAAAGATCCCATATAAAATGTAAATAGTTAACCTAAAAAGTGAGCCTTTGTAGAAGAGTTACACACCACTGGAAAAAATTTGCTCATGATCTTCAAAACTTGATAATTCTCTCTGTCAGTGACTAGATAATAGAAGAAAATGTGTCCATTCCATTCAGTATCTGGATAAGTGCATATGTTGGGCATTTGTCTGCAAATCTGTACACATCAACATTTATTTGTGTGCTTTTCTACCAAGTCTGGTAATGTGTCTGCTCTGAGAAACAGGTGTCAAAAGTAGAGCCGCAATTGTGCGATTTTGCTGCGGCTTGCCCGCCGTACTACATTTTACTCACTCTCACTGATCACATATTCAACACAGGTAACTGGCTAGGCCTCAAGTCATTTCCAGATTATAGTGCCTGATACTGAAATCAAATTAGACTGAATTAAAATGAGCCTCTTATAGGTCTAATTATGGAGAATGGAATGGCTGCTCTTTGCTTCAGGGTGCCAGAAAGTCATGAAGCAAGGGAAAGAGTTTTATATTCTAAAATCACAGATTATATCAGAAAGCAGTCCAATCATCAAGGAGACCTGAGGGCACAAAAGTGAAGGGCCAGTGAAAAATGTTTTGTGTCACTGATATGCATTTACCATTCCTGGATGACCCTCTAGGCTTTTGTCTCCAGGCTCACAGAGTAATGCTGAAAAAAGGAACTGCCTAATGTTGTCCTGCAGGTTGTGAGACATGTTATATAAAAAGACTTAAGAGAAAATATCCCATGACCAGTGTCTGCCCTTTCCCACACTGTCCTCTCCAGAAGCCATTAAACATCACTGCAGACCAGTGTTAGAACTTCAGAAGATGTAGTCATAATGAGAGCAATATGTGTGTGAGGATGAGTGTGTGCGTGAAATGCCTGGCATGTTCCAAAATGTCTTAATCAGTGCCAATAGCTCAACGGAAGCCCCGCAGCTCTGGTGGGCCAGTGGCTGGTTGTCTGGGAAGGAGCAAACAAACGCTCACACACAAACACAGACACCGACACAACTGTGAATGCCATCTGGCTTTTTCAGGCCCCTGTAGAGGGGCCGGGCCCTCAGAGAGATGCGCTAAAGAGTGGGTGGTCACTGGAAGGGGAGAAGGACAGGGATGGAGCGAGAAAGAGAAAGAGGGTTTTTGAGTGTGTGAGATTGCAGACGGATAGGCCTCCACCTGCCTACTATTTATTGCTAATTGGCCGTCAGGCTATTATGCTGTGCCAAAACAATAGCAGGGTGCCATAACACAATCTGACTGCCATATTTTCTATCTCTCTCTCTCTCTCTCTCTCTCTCTCCCTCTCTGTTTACTCCCATGTACTTTGCTGTCGTCCCTTATCCTGTCACTGCTTTTAAGTCCACAATCTATGGAGACCACATGTAATTGAAGAGTAATGTGATCTGAAAGGCCAAACCTGGAGGAAGAAATAAATGCCATGGAAGACAGCTTATGCTCTCCATTTTCTTAAGAGTGACTGTCCCGTGAGGCTACAGTGAATCTAAATGCCTACACCATGGGCTTAAGAAATGCACTTTACACAAGCAGTACATTGCTTTTGCAGTACATTTTGAATTGGCACCCATTGACCTTACACTGGGTTAAGTAAAGTTTCCCATGGTGGCATTGTTAGCTGTACATGCTAACGATGTCTGTGGGTGTATAACGTACCGTAGGTGTAAGAAGATCTTTCTGCAGACAGCTGCTGACTCTTCCGTCTAGGAAATATATTAGTGAGTCCTGTTTGAACTGTAATTGGAATGGTGGTAAACCCAACTGCAGGTGTCCTTGAAGAGTTTGCTGTTTTGGTGTGTGCAAAGGTTTGTTTGATCCTCTGTGTGTGTGATCATAGCAAGCTACTTTTCCATCATCCTCGGTTATATCTTTGGTCACAGGTTAATGTCTGGAAGGATATGTTCTACCTTAGAGGAAACAATTCAATTGGTGGCACAAAATAAGAGGGGTGAATGGGAGTGGCTTTGTTTGCTTTTTTGGTGTGTGTGTGTTTTTGTGTCTTCAATTTTCCACCCCGGAGGCATGCAGAAATTCTAAAGATTAATGTGTAGCCTAGTGATTTTTCATTTTTACAATCAAGTTTATCTGTAATAATAAACACATGGATAAGATTTGAGGTCACGCCAACATAGTTAATGCACAGCTTGAATCAAGGACAAACAACATGAGCAGATGTATTTGATGTGTACACTTTCTATAGCCTAATTCATTTTCAAATGGCTGTTACCCTCTGTTTGATTTGACAGGTGTGAATTTGTAATGGAAAGGCCAATGGTAACCAAGCCAGTAGTTTTTCTTTCTGTGTAGTCCTGATTTTAAATAAAACTGAATTGAAGCAGGATTTGTTTTATTGGGAGCAAGTGGTAATGTAATATACAGCAGAACATGTGGAAGGAATAGAGGGTCAATTATGGTCAAGTAAAAGTGGCTTTGATTAGAAATGAGTATGGCCACTTAACCGACAAATATTGACAAGTGGGTTGGGAGTAATTAATAGCCCTTCATAGAAGAGCAAGGACAGGAATAGTTAATATTAAGTTTGCATTGGCTAAGACGAGAGGATAATCATCTGCCGATCAAAGTTGTTTGCCTTTAACAAACCTTTTTTTTTTTAACTGAAGAAGAGAGACAAAGGAGAAAATTTACCCCTGGGGAGTCGAAGCATCAGTGAAAGAGAGGAGATGGCAGAGGAGGAAGAATATGATTATGTGGCTAGGCATTGCAAATTGAATTATTTAAATGTACGCACTGTAATCTTGGCCAAGGGAGTGAAAATAAAATGACGAGCCAACGAATGAACCAGAATGAGGAAGACAGAGAGAAAAAGTACAGGACAGTGTGTGGTGAGATTTTAAAAAAAAACTGTTGCAACCATCCATACACCAAAGCTCTCCGTTCCATAGAAATCCAGTTGGTTATTTCAGTAAAGCTGTTTGAAATGCAAGGTTTGCCTGCCCTCTGAGGTGGAGAGGTGCCTCATCTTCTGCAAAAGCAGACTCCATATTTTGACCACAACAGCCAAGAGGGAAAAAAAACACAATGAGAAAACATTAACAATAACTGTCATGGCACAGCCTGGTTGTCAGTGTCACACACATTTATGTAACATATAGTTGGAGCTCCCTCACAAGCCAATCCCAGACAGCCAGATCTATTTCCTCCCCTGATTAAATTTCAACTCAATCGTTTTGTGTGCCATTAATCCTATGTGCTTTTTTTATATTCCTGTTCCCTCTGTACTTCCAATCATCCTAGATTAGCGATCCTCCATTACATGTTCCCTTTCTCATTTCCATAAGCATTCATCCTCTCGTGTTACATGTTAGCATTGGTGCCTATCTCTTGGCTAACAAAAGGACATCCATGCCCATTTCCTATTATTAGTATAGAAGCCTAATGACTTTATCAGACCCTGTCACAGAGCAATTCCTGTAAACCCCTGCAGTGCATGAGCGGGACGAGACACAGAGCAGAGCTGAATAAAGAGTGTAAGGGTCTTTAATTAAATGTTTCATCTTGGCATTTGATAAGCCCAGCAGGGCATTATGGCTGCCAGCTATGGAGCCTGATGGAGGGAGGGGACTGAAATCAAACTCCCCCCATCTATCTTTGCTACCACAAACAGGAAAAACACTCCCACAGATATTTAGACACTCACACAATATATTTGCATTCACACCGCCTACCTCAACGAAATGTTACAGTAAATAACCCAAATAATGTTGTAATACATATTAAATCAGTAAGCCTATCAGTATATTTACATCTCATTTATCACAGGTCAAGAATGCATGATCTTTTCATGCAATAATGAAGAGAGAGTAACACCTACAAAGCAATTATGTGTGAAAATAGTATAATTCAGTGAAAGCAAAAGTCAGTCTGCTTTAATTAATTTAATTCTCATAGATTACTATGAACAGAAATAGAAGTAAAATGAAGAGAAGATGTGACAAAGCAATCATATACTGGCAACACTGACCTACTCTTTCTGTACTAATATATTTGTTATCATGAATCAAAACGCCTAGTCCAGTATTCCTCAGAAATTTGCTGTTTATATTGGACAGTTCGGCAACACGTGATTTATGTCTAACACCAACTTCCATTTGCAGTGCAGGAAGTAGTTTCCCCCCTTATGTAGAGAGATGTCAAGTGATGATGTGAAGGTCGGGGGTCGTAGGTGAAGGTCGGATGGGTGTGTAGCGTGTCGGACTTGAGTTTGCTGATTTTTGTATCTGCTGTTTTTCACTCCAGCTCCCACTTGTTGTCTACTAACTAAACTTTATGTCTTGATGGTGGCAGGTAGTGGAAAGGTCTTTCAGCAGTAGTGTATCTAATGATGTCAGCACTTTAGCAGAGATTTCAGGCAGATCACTCATGAATTCACCAGACAACATCTGACATCTGAGAGTAAAGATTAATGCCTTCAACTAACCCAATCTTCAAATATGGATTGCACCTAGAAAGTGCTCACACAGCCCTCTTCCTCAATCTAAATTATTGAGTGCATACATGTGATGTGTTTACTTGGGCCTGTGTCCGTATGAATAAGTAATGCTGTGTCACGCACAGAGCATGTAAAGAGATATGACGGCTGGAGATTTCACAGCAAAGAGTGAGGGAATTTAGGAAAGAGTTTTGGTTAGAAGAACGTGTCTGGATTTGTTTCTGTACTATGATTATATCTGAAAATACACAAACACAAAGATGATAAAACCCTCTTTAGTGAACATATCATGTTGGTCTTCACTTTGTATTATATCTGTCTAGGGTTATTCTTTTTCTCTGATCTCTGTAAGAATAAGGTGCTAGGATTTCAAATGTACAAACAATTTTCCATATGCATCTTGATCTGCTCTTAACTGCCACTATGAGAATTGAACAGTATTTAGTCATGAAAAGTGAAAATAATCTCAATAAAAGCAATTCACTTCATAATTCTGTGAAAACATATGCTGTTCAGCATCGTGGATTAAATTGATGATTGATTGATTGATTATTCAGTGATTGACCCAGGATAGTTCCTGTTGTGTAATTCACCTCCACCAGACACCCCAACCAAGCAGACTAAATGTCAACCTGCTCAATTTCCTGTTTGCCACTGAAGTGCTTGTCAAGATTATTTCCTCACCTTTTCTCTTGCTCCTAAAGGCTGATGATACTTTCCATAATATTTTAAAAATAAAAAGGACACCTTCCTTTGTATTTCAATAAAATCAGTCAGGGACAAAGTAGAGAGTCCACAACACCACAGGCAGTAACACAGACAGGTGCTGAGATGCGGTAAGCATTGAGTTCAACAACAGATTCATCTAATATTCTCACTGATTTATTTATAACCAAAATTGAAGTGAATAAAGACTAATTATGGATGTTTGTCTCACCAGTTGTTGTCCCTGCTCAGCCTGTAGTTTAGTGTAACGTTAGTCCATTTGTGTATTCCACCATCCTCAATAGAACAAAATAATCCAAACAGTTTAACAAACTTTGTACATATCATGGTCCCTTATTAAAACTTCATCCTCCTCTCCTTCGTGCTGGCAAACCTGCCAACCACTTTGTCTTTGTCAATGTTTATGTCTTGCTCAACACACAGCAAAATGAGGTTGGATAGTCTGGCCTCATCCATGCATGAATGCGCATAGCTCTTAATGAGCCTCAGATGGCAGAAACTTCGTCTTGCGAGTTTCATTCATCACAAACATAAGAAGACACGAGTATCTCATATTTTAGAACTAACAGAGAATGAATAGAAAAAGTTCAGAGAGTGACTAGTCCTGATGTGCTGCCAGGTTTGGTCGCGCGCTACGTCCCCGGCGGGGCCCCTCCTCAGTGTGGGCCTTTGGGCAGTGGCCCCCTCTGCCCCCCACAGTCGCTCCACTTATGACTCTTCTGTAGTTGTGTGTTTTTCATATGGTTGCTCTCTTTCTTCCTGCTGGCTTGAGATGACTTAATTTAATAACCACTGATACAGACACTTGGGGTTATTAAGTCTCCGGGAGAAGAAGACAACAGCTTCATGACTAATTATGATGTTGGCCACGTCACATCATGTGTTGGCTCTTGGCTTGTGTTCATGTTGTGCATGGGGATGAGAGAGAGAGGGAGAGAAGCACATAAGAACTACTGAAAAAAAGAATAGATAGAGCTAGAGATTAATACATTCACTCTAAATATTGAATCTATTTACCCATCAACTTACTTTGCTGTTGTTTGATAATAATTTCAGTGACTCTCCCTTAATTAACAACTCTATCATTCCCTGGCCATTAAAATGTGCATCACAGCACTTTTTGCAATCCTGATTGGCAGCAGCAGTCAATAGCATGATGGAAAGTCATGTTCACATATTCAAAGCAGGCCTCCCCATCTGTCTATTGATAACCTCGACATGTTAACCCTTCAACCTTGTGCTGCTGCAAGTCAACAGATAAGCTCTCAAACTTAACGTCTCCATCAGCCTCATCCGTAATGAGCCCTCATGTAGCCACTTGATAGGAGACCTGCACTTAGGTAGTTAATGTCCTCTATTGAGCTGAAGCACTAGCGGCTGTCAAAGCAGGGAGAGAGCATGAGAGAAGAGGAGAGAGGTATGGAAATGTCAATGATATTCCTGGACATTTGTCTTTCCGTGTCACTATTTTTCCTCTCCATTGTTCCCACATTTTTCCTTCTCTGTCACAAAGTGAAGGCAAAATGTAAAATGTAAAAAATCATCAATGAAGCTTTTAAGATCAAAGCCTGAGCCGATGTTTATTAAAAAAAAAAAAACACACAATCAACCGCAACCACTGGATGGCACCTCACTTGTGATTGTCAATACATTATATTATCTCTATGGAAGAAAATTGGATGTGAAGATTGATCCGTTAAGTGCAGGGATTTGTGATAAAGAAAAACTGTGGGGTTGCCAGGTATTCCCAGCCCCTGACCTTTAATAGTAGGTGTGGAAAATCCAGTTGGGGGTTGGTTGCAAGTGTGGAGGCCTGCCTTTGTAGGGGCCCGACGCGGGTGACTGGATCCAAGATCTTGCTGTCAAACAGCATCAACAATTTAGCACGCTGGGCCCCACAGATTACTTTGTGGCTTTGATATAAAAAACACCACAAAGTGTGCAGTAAACAACACTAGCAGGCATGCTACATACACCGGTTTTTGTCAGGTCAAAAGGACAAACAGTGGAGGATGGGAACATCAGGAAAGCAAAGAGGAAAAAGTGTTAAATGAATCTGTGCATTAATTGAGAGCAAGACCATGCAACAAAGTAATCAGACACGATGCTTCCAAAGGCTGGTACACAGGACACCGCAAAACCAAACAGTTATCCTTTGTGTAATGTATTCAGCTGCTGTATTGCCCTGTTGCGGACAGCAGCGGTGGCTTCTGTGTGCAGAGCGTGTAACGAAGGCTGACACATTGAGGAGGCAGCAGTCACCCTGTCCATTAACTCTGAAATCCTGATTCCAGTCAGCTATACTGCAGCAGAGGCTCTGCACTTTTGCTGCACTCCTAGTTGGCACACACATAGGTTTGCAACACATACACAATCTGTCTCAATGTAGGCACAAATTCACCCAAAACATACCCTAAAAGGATATTTTCTGCTTCTGTTTTTGAAAAGTTGTACTTTGCTAGTGATAAGTGAAACTGTATACAGAGAACTGGGAGGAAATATTTTCCGCTGAGGGGAAATCAGTGGAAAGTGTTTATTTCAAGGGTTTCTCTCTGAGATAAGAGATGACACAAGAAGGAGCAAACATCAGAAAGGGGGGATTATGACCAAACTGCCTCCCAGAGGGAGAGAATGATAAAGACTAGAGCTTTAAAAAAAAAAAAAAAAAAGAACTCGTCTAAGCTGGGAGTTGGTGTTGGGGGAAAGGATTAAAATGACAGGTATGAATATCAAGAGAAGATTTGGACATCCTGGCGAAAGGACACTCAGTGCCAAGAAGCTGTGCAAACTGATATCTGTGGAGACAGGAATCTACAATACTGTCTGGCATTACGTTATTCACTGATTTACACTCGACTTATTTACTGGATAAATAAATATCTCTATTGTTTCAATTACAATTGTGCTTGTCATATAGTGTCTCTTCACTGAAGTTCTGGATTGGTAGTATTTTATGTAATGTATCTACTGCGTGCATTTTTGTCCATATGCAGCAGCTGTTTTATACACATAAATAATAATAATGTGCACCTGTGCCAAAATTAAGTAAATACTGTCCAACATGCCTGGTGGCTTTTCTGTTTTTGTTTTTTTACGATCACATTTTTATTGTTATTCAACAAACCATACAAATAAAGATATGCTGTGAGTTTATGAAATATAAGATTTCTTTCAGTAAGCATATATACAACCTGCCTAAGACATAAGAACATGTCATGCATTAGAACAGAAAGTAATGATATTGACAATAATATTTACATAATGATTAATTACAATAAGGGATAAATAAAGTAAAGAAATAATTAAAAAGTGCATACATACATACAAAACACACACATGCACATCAAACACACACACTCAAAGACAAAACAGAGGGTGCTAAACATCTAAGCACACTAGATTGAAAAAGCTAGAGGCAATATATTGACCTTACAGAGTGTTTTTCAAGGATTCAGCGGTACCACGCCAGGCATTTAATGCGTTCTCATTGGCACCATTAATTTGAGCTGTTGAGAGCTCCATGTATATGACATCTAAAAAGAAGAGGGTCTAAGGTCTAATAGTAAGAGAATGAGGTGGCTTCCAGCGGGTTGCAGTCATTTTCTTGGATGCTGTCAGTCCAGCAAAAATTACACACTTTTTGAGTTTGGAAAGATTAAGAACTGATAGGTGATTTAGAATCGAAGCACATATAGTTACAGGTACTGTTTCATGTATAAAATTGGATAATTTGGATGCAACATTGTTCCAAATTGTCTAACAAGGACAGTCCCAAAACATATGAAGAAACGCGAGCTGAATCATCACTGAGCACAGGTCACAAAAAGAATAATAATGATTTTCAAGTGATGGAGTTTGACAGGGGTAAGGTATGTTCTTTGCAAATATTGAAGTGAATTTGCTGATGATCTGGGTTGCGAGATGCATCATGGATAACATTATCTGCTGCCAGACTTGACTGGCTTGAAGCCTGTCTGATCAGAATTGACTAGTGATGGCATGTGGTGCCCGAGATGGTGGGCAAGGAGCTTCACAAAGATCTTGAAATCAGAATTCAAGAGACTGAGAGGGTTGTAACTGGCCATTCAGTTGGATCCTTGTCTTTTTTTAAAAGCAAGGAAATGAGGGCAGTATTAACATCCTTTGAGAATCTTATATCCAGAAGAAATGGACGCAGCTGCTCCCAGAAAGTTACATAATATTCAGGGGGGATCCCATCAATACCTGGTGATTTACCTCTCTGCATGGTCAGTGCTGCTTCCCTGAGCTCCTCTCAGGTGATTGGTTTATCTAAATTAGTTGAGTCTGTTCTTGATAGCTGGGGTAAGTGTAACTGATTTAGAAATCTGTCACATTGATTTTTGTCTGGGAGTATCTCTGAGTTATATAAATTGGAGTAAACTGTTTGGAATATTTCTTTTACCTGTTTGGGATCAGTGCAGATATTGCCATCTGCAGGCTTAGTAGCAGGGATATCTGAAAAATGGTCACTGGCCCTAATTCTCATAGCAAGAAGGTGGCTAGGTCTGGCACTATAAAAATAATACTGTTCTTATGTTCTAATGTTCTGAAAAATTGAGTTGCAAAATGGAATCTAACCTAGTAAATTCTGCCTCAAGATTTTGTAAGCGAAGAGATCTGGTTTCGTGTGCATTAGAGCTAAACAATGTTGTGTTCCTAATGCTCCTAATGAAGCCCTTTATCACATCCCGTAGTATTCTGGAGTCCTCCACAGAACCAGCAGGAAAACCAATAAATTCCCTGAATTCTATGATGAATTGTTAAGTATAGGCTTTGTTTTTCAATAAAAAGGTGTTAAAGCACCATCTGGCTGCACGCTTAGACAGACGACCCAAAGTGGCAGAACAAAAGACACTTTTATAGCGCTATTGGGAGTAAAACTACATAATTAATACAATGAAAAAGCTGAGGGGACGCAAAAAGAAAATGTATTCTAGAAAAAGATTTATGTCTACCTGAGAAAAAAGTAGAATCTTTTACAGAGGGGTTGACTAATCACCAAATGTCTGTAAGCCCCAAATAACTGGCTCAGGTTTTTAGAGTGTTCCTGGCCTCCACTGAGGATGTTGCATTCAATCTATCAAAGACTGGATCCCACACCCTATTGAAATATGCAACCACAATAGAAGAGTAATCTGTTAACTCTAAACATTTTTGTAGTGATTTTGTTGTAGAAAGTACTGTCAAAAACATTTGGAGCATTTGCTGAGACAGGGGCAAATAGTAATCACAATTCTACCCATGTTGTCTGCCCAAGATGTCAACACTCTGATTTGGAGATTGCATCTAGCTACAATGGCCATACCTTTAGATTTTGTATTAGTGGAGGAAAATGCTATAGTATAGAAGAATTTATTAGGAAGATGACCGGCATCTGCGTTCAACACATGCGTCTCTTGCAATAACACTATGTCAACATTTTATCTCTTCAATAGACCAAGAGTGCTCATTCATTTGTGAGGGGCATTCAATCCACCACAGTTCCACACTAAAATGGAAGGTTCACCCATAATCTAAAGTAATTCTCTAAATGTATTCATAGAAAAAATACTATCACAGCCCCCCGCTTGATTCAATTCTGGCATAACTGTACCCAAAGTAAAGTCCCTCTTTACACAAGATAAACAAGATGTAGACACAAAATATAAACAGGAGAAAAAGGATGAAAAAAGAACATGCAAACAGGTCATAAACTGTAAGGTCGGTCTGTGATCACAAAAGGATGTGGGGCAGCCAAAGAAAAAGTCCAGCTCAGTAATACAACAACAATGTTTATTGCTGATTAGATTAATTTAGCTAGATAATGACCCAATGTAGCTATGGCAACATGCACAGTAGCTATAACATTAACCTGCAAAATATGCATTTGAATGAAAATAGAACAAAAAGTAGGTAATTTATTAACTTAAAGGTAATTATACTCATTAATTATGATAAGCAATGTTCGGTGTATTTGGGGCCGGTTGATTTACATCCTACCTGCTAAGGGACATTGGGCTGTCATCACCCCAAGAGCTCATACAATGTTAGCCCTTTGTGTCCAGCAACAACAAGATGATCAAAAAAGTTCAGCAAGTTAACAATTCAATTCATTTTTTTCTCAATTCAATTTTATTTATATAGCGCCAAATCATAACAAAGGTTATCTCAGGGCACTTTTCACATAGGGCAGGTCTAGACTGTACTCTTTAATTTACAAAGACCCAACAATTCCCCCATGAGCAAGCACTTGGCGACAACAGCAAGGAAAAAACAATGCAGACATAGCAAAGCAACAGTCCACATAAGTAGAAGTGCCAGTCCAACAGGCAGCCAGCCAACTTAGTGCAGAACTAGAGCTGTTCTCGGCAGCATCCAAGGTGGACTCCAATGCTGCTGTTCAATGTAGAGGTCTCCAGACGTGGGGCCGCCACAGAGGTCAGAAAATCCCTCGCTTCTTTTAGAGAGGTGAAGGCCTTGTAAATCCTCCGCTTATTTGAGAAAGGTGAAGGCCTTGTATTGAACACTGTCCTTAATCTTCAACATGGCGGGATAAAGTAGAAAAAAGTCCAGACCTTTAGCTCAAGCTGTATCCATTGCCTGATGGAAGGCTTGGCCGCATTTAACAGTGAAATTGCTGTAGTCAGGACAGAAGCGAATTCTCTACCATTAATGGAGAGAGGATTTTTCCTGGCAGCACATAGAATGGTCTGGCAGGTTGGGTAGCGAAGCACGTTGAAAATTAGGGGTGCAGTTACAGTGACACGAATGTTACATCTTCTGTTCCTGTCCTCCATATCCGCTAACTTGAGCTCAATTTCCTGAAGAGCTTTGTCATGGCTATCCAATGCACTGGCCTCACTCTCAACAGTGGTTTAAGTGTATTAACATCCGATCTGATCGTGCCAAGGCCTGCCGTCAGCATGGCTAGTTCAGCCTGAATAGCTCTTAGCTTCTCATCGGTGTCTTTCCCTACCTGTTGAATCTGGATGAGGCGCTGTTCAAAGGAGACATGCTGTTTTTCCAATACAGAATCAGCAATGGCATTGATGTCCTGCCATTAGCTTTTCTTTTCCTAGATATTGTCATTAGCTAACTTTAATCAATGCAAGATAAGCCAACATGGAACCCAGTAGCTTGAAAGATCAACATTTGGCGAAACTGGGCTAGGAAACCTTGAAAACCTAGGCTGCCATCTTGTCCAGCTGATCACGTGACTCCACTTTTCATTATTGTACTTGTTCATCGATATCAATGACTGTTTGCAAACCATGTTGGATGCTATCAGCTATAGATGAAATTGCAGCTCAAGCCATGTATCCCTTATGTGCAGGATAAAGCAAAGAGAATTCTCTCCCCAATCTGTTCCCTGCAGATTTCTCATTGTTGTTGTGTGTTAATCTCAGTGATAACAGCGAGGACTCGAAGCTCCCTATCTGGAGTTTAAATCAATAGGCACTTCCATTTATCGAACATAGACACCAACAGAGCATCAAAAAGGGCTTATGTCTTAAATAAGCTGTTGTACAGTGCACACTGTCGGTCTGTCTTTCTGTTGATCTCTCATTTTTTCACTGTCTTTCACACACATACACACACACATTAACTGCTGTTCCTCTTCACGTAGGCTTTGGATAAATTAGATGTGATTCAGCAGGCATTTTAAACACTGGGGCGTCTCATACCCTAGAGCTCTGCAATCTGGCTCCCCAGAAAGATGATGACTCTTTCTTTCTCTTTCTCATGCACTCTCCCTCTCTCCCTCTCTCCTCTCTCAACTTTCTCTCTTGCACCATGCTCTGTCTCCCTCGCTCCCCAGAGCTATTGTTGGGCCTTCATTGCGTATAGAAATTGTATTTAAAAATCCTTAAATCCTTGTCAAAATTTCTCCCTGTGTGCAGGAGATTACTGTGAACCAGTATTATTCTGGAATGGCTTTACCAGGCACTCTCCCTCCCCACCAACCTTTGAGCATGTACCCTGATTATTACCTTCACAATGGCACGCAGAAAGGAATTGCTTTCAGGTCCCAGTAAACCTGTAAATCACCTTCTGAAGTTGTTGCAAGGCAAAGAATAAGCACTTTTAGAAAAATGAATGTTTCACTGCTAGTGCTAATTAGAATAAAAAGGCACTGCAGCTTGGAGTTTTGTCATAGTGTTAGTTGTACTGACACCTCTGTCTATTAGAATGGACCAGAAACATTTCTTTTCAATATTGTTTTGGCTCAGTGAGAGTAATTCTCTCCAGGGCCAATTGTCCATGGCCTTAGGTTAGGGGCCACCTCATAGACATCATGGATGAGGGAGAATGAGGTGGAGTTGAAGCCCATCTGGCCCAGACAGCTGGGTCCACAGCTGGAGGGACAGACAGTGACAGCTGACTCACCACACAGTGCTAGGCTGCAGAGATGGATGGATGGATGGCTGGAGGGGAGGGAAGGAAGCAATGGAGAGAAGATAAGTAGAGGTGAGCGAGAGAGCGAGATGGGAAAAGGTTGACAGCCTACAGCGCTCTTATTTAGCATTTCTAAAACAGTGAAATTGAGGCAGAAAAAGAGAATGTTTTTCTTCTCAGTTTTTGGCACAGATAAGTAATTTTGTTCTTGAAATAATATACACAAACTAACATTTTTGTGTGTGTATACATAGTATTGCTTATACAGTATGTAAGAGATTTCAGCAGTAACACAATCAGCACGCAACACAACCTTACATCTGTGTCTGTTTATTTTGCTACACAGTGGTATATGTGCAGCTAACTGGTATGGATTGTCTGCACAGGAGGCGTTCAGCTGCATTTTTCAGTTGTCGTCTCGCACACGTCTGATGGAACAGACACGCTTCTATTTTAATCAATAAAGCTGTCTGCACAGGCTGTGTAAAGGCTTACTTTTTAGTCTATTCTTATTTAATCTAAATCTATTTTCTTCTCTTTTACCCATGCAACTACACTGATTGTGTATTGGGCTCTGAGCGCTGCCAATTCGTGGGTGATCTACACTCAACTCTGTCCCTAAATGCTTCCTGTGTAGACACAGACAGAGAGAATTTGCTGGTGCTGCTCTAATGTGCTCATGCTACACCCTCTGTGCAGACATGGTGTGGGCTGATGTAGTTGGCCAGTATTGCTGACACAATGTCCGGTTTAGGATCATAACAGTAGAGAGTGTCAAGGGGACAAGAGCAAATGTAATATGAAGTTATTAATATCAAAACACAGCTTATAGCCTAACACTCTGGGTGCTCCTCCCTGACTGACCAGAGTAGCCACAAAAACCTGTAGATTAAAAAAGCCCTGACACCACCAGGGCTCTGTAGATATCTGTATATGATATGCTTGGTTAAAAAGTGACCAAGCAGCTTGTTTGGAGCATCGACCGTGGCCCAACCCCAGGGTGAACCAAGCCTCATCTATTCCTGTAAAGGAGTAAATTATTTTGACTGTGGGTGAAAAAAAGCTGATTCAGCTGATGAGACATTCTTCCAGCACCCTGAGGAGTAAGCCATCCCGGTACTGTTTAAATATTCAACATGCCCACCTACTGATAGATATCAGATTTTTGTAATTACCAAACACCCAATTAACTACAGAGCTAACATAAGATTGGCAGACAGTGTCATTCTGCGTATGATCGTTAATGGAAACTTGGAGAAAATGGCTTTTATGGTGATGGTGGAAAGGATGGATGGGGGGGTTTATACTTTTCCTCTCATCTCCTCGCTGTCTCCCTTTCTCTCCCCCTGAGGATATATCATTTCACATGATTAAGATGTGTGCAACCTGCTCCCTCCATCCAAGCGAAACAGGAGACCCCCCCCCCCCCCCACCAGCTAGTTATCTTTCCCCCTTCTCTACCGAGCTGAGGCTTCTTTTGCCCACAACACACACATTTTCCTTTAATCCCTCCCCTCTAATTACCAAACACTCTCTCTCTGCTTTTTTCCTTTCTGTCTTTCATCCTGATCCCTTCTTTTTCATCTATCGTATCTCTTACCTTCCCCATTCCCACATAGTGCATTAAACTTCTTTTTCACTTCCTGCTCATTATACGCCATATAGATGTATTCATTTAACCAGATATTTTTAGTTTTCAATGCTGGTGAAGCCACAATGGTATTAGTGGCTTCCTTCCTCTTTAACTCTGTACTCTAATGCAGCAGTTCTCAAACTTTTTCATGTCAAGGACCCTAAATTGATACAAATTAGACCACAGATCCTCATTTGATAAGATTTTGTCCCGGGGTCCCCCATCTGAGAATATTTTTGCTTTTAGATGTTTTATTACAGAAAGTGTATGAAACCAATGTCCAAAATAGTCATATATGCTGTCATTGTGTTATTTATGGATGGAATTTATAGTGAAAATAAATTATTCCCTTTTTTGCTGGGGACCCCCTGGTACCCCACAAGGACCCCTGGAGGTCCCAGACCCCACTTTGTGGACCATTGCTCTAATGCACCCATCAGTTTTGTATAGATGGCTTAATATATTGCTTTCATTCATGATTTTGATCTTTTTGCGGCTTACTTTCAAGGCATTGTTGGGTTAATGTATGCACCTGATTACCAGCAGGATAATTGATGCAGGTTGGTGGAAAACCAATAGATTTTAATTACCAAACCTCCATGAGAGCAGCATATTAAAGTAAGTAAATAAACAGTGTGAATCCCATTTCAATCCACAGTCAGGCTACAGATCCATGTTAATGTCTTTGCAATGTTGCATGTCTGTGGATACACAGTTATATTAGCTAATGTATTGTATAACTGCCATGTTGCTCTACAAATGTCAAAGCATGGAGTCTGTAGCCCAATTATTTTGACAGTGAGCAGATAAAGTCTTTATTTTTTGTGTTTATTTTAATGTTTTGTGAGCAGCCTATAGCCTAGGTCTATGCCATAGAAGCTTGGTTTCATACAGCTTGGCTGTTGTGTTGCATACGTGATGTCATTGAATCAGATAGTGGTAACTGTGCCATAGGCTGCAGCCAGCTGGCCCACAGTGTTCCATTTTAATGTCTTAAAAATGATTAATCGCTAACATTGTGGTTACTCTATAGTGTGGATAGGTCATAATGTTGTTGACAAAAGATTCAGACTGTTGCCTGTGTTGTTGAGTTGAGTTAAATATATGGAGAGACCGTCCAAAGATCTGTTTCAGTCTTTGTTTTTGTATAAGTGAATGTTCTTAAGAGAGAGAAATGAGACTTTTCAGTTGCCTCTCCACTGTTAGTGTGTTGGCCATCGTCCAGTCCAGCACCGCGGACAGCACCACTGTGTTGCTGTCCCAGCGGCATACTGAAACAGAGATGAAAGGGAACCTGTTGCAGAGAAACCCTCATTAACAAGAGATGTTTTGCTTATGCATAGAAATAAATCTATTTAGAGATATTTGCTTACCACAAAACAATTCTGTGAACTGACAAGGATTGAAATTAATAAGCTCGGTTAGTGAAGAATCCTTCAGAAAGTGAAAACTAGTGGCTTTCTATTGAAAAATCATTGTGCAATCAATTTGAGAAAATTTATTGCCCATCCATGAATTTGTTTTTCCTGCCACGTCTAATCCCAACCCACCCAAAAATCTCATGGTTGTGGTGGGTGTTTGGGTATACAAGGTGTCTTACTTGGACACATGACATGTTCATTTCTTATTTTAGATGTCCGCTCTCAAAATACTACGCAGTAAAGCCAAGATAGCTACTGCATTCAGTTATGTTTTGTCGAGTATCAGGAGAGAGATATCACTTTTTTCTGAATGGATGACGTATTATTTGGGCTTCAAACACGATCCAACTGAAGCTTTCTACTGTCAGATCAGTTTTCCTTTTCATCTTTTCAGAAAGTGAGCTATCTGATTACCATAGGTTGATAAGGCATGTTTGTCATTCCACAAGTGAAGTGATTTTGAATACCCTGCCTGCTAAATGACAGTTAACAATTGACAACATAGATGTCAAACTGCTTTTCGGGTGTTTCTGTTTGCATTCCTGACATACAAGGTTATTTCCCTGTTTGCAGTATCCAGCAGTGCACTTATATAAGCGGACAACATCGGGGCTCAGTCTAGAGGAAGTTTCCCAACAGTGCACTTACATAAGAGGCTAACATCGGGGGCTCAGTACGGGAGAAAGCTACTGAATAGCACAAACAGGAGATGGGAGTTAAAAATTGATGACTTGCTTTTTGTGTTTTGCCTTCCCCTGCTGTGCGAGCAAAGAGATCCAGCTTGTCCTAGTTTCCTGACCTCACCCAACGGAAAAATCCAAGCCTTCCCTCTACTTCCTTTTTGGGTGCCATGTGCATTGCTGCTTGCACCCTTTAAATAGATCAATACATTAACATTGTACATACAGCCACATGGACTCTTTAGCGTTTGCTTCTTTGAAAAAAAATCCCCTCCCACTTTGTATTTCTGTCATCTTTGCTTCTTAACATCGAGTGGTGTTTGAGCTCTAATTAATTAGGTGTCTAATGCCAAGAAGGTTTCCTCAGGATTAGAATGTAGACGAGAGGCTTTGATCCCTTGTCTGTCAGTAAACTAATCCCACTTCCTCCATCTATGACCTCACTTCCCCTAAGGGACTTTGGAGGTTGTAGTTTCACTGGGGGGAATATTTAGTGCAAGGCTTTTGGCCTCTGGGATGTGAGTGTTGCATCACTCAGCAGTAGCACCGACTTGACATGTGTGTGTAGTGCAATTAGTATGTGCGCATGTACGTGTAGTGATTGTTTACCTGTGTGTATTTGTGTACTCTGTATTCCTTGTTTTTCTTTTGCCAGAGGGGAGCAGAGCAGCAGGTGTTGGCAGACCTCTGTGCTTTTCACTATAATGAGTTCCCAGTCCACACACTGTCCTCTGAAGGAAACATCTATAGTGTCAGCGTCTCATAATGAAACAGCACATTTTACATATACTTATATACTATATAGATACTTTGAAATATCTTTAGAGAGAAGTTTTATGATGGACGTTATTATAATCTGTAGGAATAACACTACACTTGAAATTAATATTATGCATTCATAAAGTTAATAGGGGCACCACCTCCGTTGATGAATTAATCAGTTAATACTTAATTAATTCATTAATTAGGAGGAAAAATAATTAAATCAAATTAATCACTCTTATACTTACTCTGTCAGTCATGAACCCCCCATCTATATAATAAAAGAATACAAATATGACTTGGTGATAAATCAAGATATTTATTGAACTACAGGGAAACACTAAACATATGTACATATATACAATCAAAATGAATGAATGGATGCGGGAATGAATGGGTAAATTAAATTAACAAGTTATTGCTGACAGAATGAATGAATGAATGAATGAATTATCAAAAATGAGTCAAAAACACAGTGAGGGGCCAAGACTCCCCAATAAAATTTAAATTTTGAATAGCTCTTGCATTAGCTCTCAGACAGAAGCATGGTAGATGGTTTTCCAAAATCTGTGTGTCTTAGGACAATTGGAATAAAAAGATTCCAAATGGGTTTGGACACAATAGCAGAAACACCTGCACAATATAAGTCACTTGAATTGAATATACTGAGCCAATCGGTACGTCTAAACCAGTGCACTGGAGGAGAAAGAGTGTGAAATGAAATAAATTAACTTTTACCCACCCAATACTTCATTTAATGAATATGCAACATTTCAGACCAACTTGACTTGAGTTCATACTGTACAGTGACAACTTGAGTTGATTTGTTGTTTGTGTTGTTGTTGTAGGATTGCATGCTGCTGTTACTTTGCTAAACATCTTAGCACCCGAAAGCAAAAGAAAGAACCAGAAAGATAGAGAATGGGAACAAGCTTTTGGATTTGGGCACTCTACAGTTGGATGGATTGTGTGGGTTTGTCTGAGATTCTGTAATCTTCTAAGTTCAGCAGTTCAGTCTTGGTGCAAGATCAGGACTGGTGTCCTGGTCACCCTGGGTGTCACATCTCCCTCACCCTGACAGCAGCCAACACAGCATCTCTTGATCCCCCTGGGATGTTCCCACCTGGCAGAGGTGTATGTGTGTGTCTGTGTGTGTGTGTGTGCATGTATGTGTGGGAGAGAGTGAGTAAATGAGTAATAGTCCGGATGCTTTCTCTCCATCAGTGCAGAAGACCTGCACTGGCTTTTCCTGTTTTGGCCATTTTTCTTGCTTCTTGTCTCTAGCACTGAGCTCCCGTCCCAGCTGAGATCTCTATCAGCCATGATTTATCTGATACACAATCTCCCTCTATTTCTCTCTTTCCAGCTCTTTCCCTCTATCTCACGCTCTTTCATACTACTTCTCCTCTTGCAATCCAACATTTACATTTCTTTCTACACTGCTCACATCTTTCTCCTCCTCATTATTTCGCATCCCTTGTTCCTCCCGCTCCTCATGTTTTTTTCTCGGTGTCCCCACCTGTCACTCTTTCTTTTTCTGTCTTGCCCACACTTAAGTACCCTGCCCTCCTTTTGGCAAGAATAGCTGAAAATGAGTACATGGAGTGCAAGGAGAAAATAAGACATGCAGAGGGGGAATTGAGGTCCAAGCTTGAAAGGGCGTGCTTAGAACTGAGTGCGGAGAGGTCAAAAGAAAAAATGAGAGGAGAGGATTAATAGATGATAAGAGATAGGAGGTGTGGATGCATGAAATAAAACATTAGAAATATTATAGAGAGAGAATATTCCTTAGTTAATTTGACAGTTAGTAAATAGTTAGTATTATTGAGTTCTTCATTATCTTTATTATCTGCATATGTTGTTTGTAATTGTACCAGTATGTGTGTGTTATTGCTGTACTTACTCAAGAGAATGTGCTCGCTGGTATTGTATCCATTGATTTAAAAATCTGGTGCTTCTGTTTATGTGTATGTGTTCAAACAGCAAACCCAGCATGCATGTGTGCCTACCATCCTTCCTGCGTGCGTGCTCCCCTCCTTCCAATTCTCTCCACTCATTCCCCTCCCACTCTCTCTCTCTCTCTCTCTCTCTCTCTCTCTCTCTTTCTCTCTCTCATTGCTCCAACCAGACACACAAACACTCTCTCTCTCTGTCTCTGCTCTGCCCTATGTATCATAGTCACCGTTTGTGCATTCAAAGGATCCGAGTGTGTTCACCTTTCCCTTTCGGCTCTATTTCTGCCCTGCCTAGTGCAGAGCCTTGCGCGTCTACTGTTGAGGGGGGGGGGGCAGCTGAGTTGATCGGAGGAAAAGGAGAAGGGAGAACTGTGCGGGCAGGAAGGATGCGCTCGTTGCTGCAGCTTCTGATTCAATTAGCATGAATTTCACAGCAGAGGCAGCAGCGGCAATAGCGGCAGCAACATCGTCAGACTCTCTCAGCAAGCCAGCAGCAGCACCCTGTGTCGGAGCTCCACCGAGAGGATCAGCGGCTGCTCCTCATCTGCCTCCCACCCTGGAAAGCAGTGTTTGAAGGGGCAGAGAAAAAGGAATCATATTCTCCTAGGGTGAAGAGCAGTCACAAGTAGGACGGAGCTTGGTTACAAGTCTAACGGTTGGAGGATTGTTGTGTTGAACTGGACATCAACCACTCTGATGATGGTTCAGAGCTTTGGTTATGGTTTAATCCCGTTAAGGTGTCTTCTTGGTGCTGCTCTGCGTTCCATTACCCATATTGATTTATTTTGTTAGAAAAAAGGAGATTGAATTCAGCACTGCTGCACTTGGAAATAGCCGACCAGTTTGTCCTCCTTCTCGCCATCCCTTTTTTCTTTCCAGTCCTGTATTCTATTTATTCATCCCTTATTTTCCTGCTCTCAGCTGAACACTGAACAGGTTCGGAGCGCCTTCAGGGATTTGAAGCTCTGAAACGGGATTTGGCTACTCCTTCATCACAGCACCCCTTTTCTCAGCTTCGCCTCTCCTTTTGCACCCTGGTTTCACTCTTATGTATTTTTTCATCCTACATGCTCTCCATTTAAATCATCTCCAAAAAGCTCAAAAGGGATGGCGGGAGTCTTTTTCTTCACGATGGAGGCTTGGATTATGGTTGGAGAAGCCCTGTGAAGATCTCCCCAAGGCGAAGGAAACCCTGTCAAACAATTAACTCAACGAGCTGTACACAAGATATTTTTAAGGAGCTAAAATGGAGTCTTGTGTCTGCTAAATCAGTGCTGCTAAGCTGTGATTATTTAATTGAATTTACCAAGGAAGTTGCATGTTAGACAGAAGAGGTTAGGTTTTATACAAAAAGGTTTAATTGTCTTTGTAGAGGAGTGGGAGTTGTTGTTTTGGTTCTCAAGGATTCAGGCAGAAGCTTTTGGATATCGACACTAGACTCTTGGAGGATTTTTGGGGTCTTTCTTTTCAGGAAGGATTTTGTAATTTTTTTTTTCACCGTTTTTTTTTCTTTCCAATCATTTTTGGGATTTTCAATCAAGGATCTTTTTTTTTCCTTTCTTGGCTTATATTTTTAATCTGTATTTTCTTTCACAATTTTTTTTTTTTCCTCCCCGGGCTCGAAAGCAGGGGATCATGGGCCCTGGATTCATTTGAGATGTTCACTTCCTGTTTGTGTCGCATGAGAGGAAGGAGCCTTATGTTCCTTTCAGGCCCTGCCCCCATGGAGCAGGAGGTGGAAGTGGAAGTGGACGGAGGGTTACTACTGGTACCCAGGCCAGCAGCGGCGTCACCCGTGGTGTGGGCCAGTCCAGCCTTCCTGTTCAGGCTGGTGCTCTCTCTGGCACTGCTGGTGTTCCCCTGTCCAGCCGTGGCCGCCCGAGTCTCCTCCTCCCTCAGTACCACACACCATGTCCACCACTTCCACAACAAGCATGGTACTGTGCCCATTGCCATCAACCGGATGCCCTTTCTTACACGTGGGGGCCATGGTAAGATCCGCTGTTTTCGTTGCTCTTTTCCTAGACTGTTCTGGAACTGATCAGCCAGTGGTTGACCAGCAATTTTGCTGAGCGACAATGCAAAAGTGCATATGTGAGTTTGCCTGAGAGGAATGACATGGACTTAAGGGGTCAATGGAAGTTAATTTTCTTCAAAGGTTGATTTATGGTGGCAATGAGCTCTAAGTTGAGTACATAAGCCCAGGCAATTGGTTCATCCATCTATTGATCTCTGTCTTCTCTGGAAAGACTGAGAGGAGCCAGGTCTGGGCGACCAACATCACAGCCTCAGCTCCCCATAGGCCAGTGTCTTGATTCATGTCCCCAATTTGGCGGATGATGTTTCCAGAAGCTATTCCTTTCTGGCTTTTTGCAGCACATCCCAAGCCAGCTTGATTCCGCTACTTGCCTTTCGAGCTCAGCAGCCATCTTGGGTGTACCGATGTATTGAACTGTGGCCAATTTAAATTCATGTTATCACCATCTGTGGCCATAATTGTTGACGCATGCTGGCAGCCGCTAAAAGAGAATGGCCTTAACTGGTTGTTGAGATGCTAAATCTCACATGTTGTGTGTCACGGTACATTGTGTACTCAGGAAAATCCATTGATAATTGCCTGAGCACTCCTTATTTTGTCCTACTTTCCGGAGTATGTCTTTGGCTCAGTGCTCTGTGGTGCATCAGTTGCTGCGCTGTTCTTAGCCTAAGCTGTCACGGACAAGGCAGGGTTTCACACTGATGATTCCTTTGATGTTCCCCAACCCAAGCTTTTTTCACTGCAATTTTTCTTCTCTTTTTTTCTCTCAATTTATTTTCTTGGTTCTTTTCAACACCCTGTGTTCAACACCACGCTACTTTGACAGGAGACGTTAATAGCATTTATTGATTCCTCAGCATGTTCATGCTCACATTCTTCCATTTGCATCCACTTAGTTTTTTTCTAACAAGCCCTGCTTCTATCTGTCTGTCTGTCTGTCTGTCTCTCTCTCTCTCGCTACCTCTCTGCCCTCTCTTCTCTCTCGCCTCAGCAAAACCTGTAATCTGTATCAATCAATCTGGTGTCAGATGAGCTGAGGAGCCTCAGATAGTCCTCTGCGGTCAGTTGGCTGTGGTGAGCTTCTATAGACATTATCAGCGCACAACCTCTTCCCCAATTCTTAGTACTGCATTGGATTTATGGTTATCCACATTCTCCTCCCAGCCCACAGCTACATGTGCACAAGTCGTCACAGTCAAAGTGTGACTGAGCACACAAATGAGGGCTAACCTGTGTCATAGAAGAGATATGAAGGAATATTCTCAGTGTTGTGTCAATGACAAACGAATGATCTAACCTTTCTGTGGCGCTCAGTGGGGGTGTAATGGTTCATCAAATCCATTAATTTATTGATTTAATTGAATTCATTTGACTTTTGATTCTGAGGTCAAACCTAGTACTTCAGAGACAATTTAAGTATAACATATATATTGTTATCATATTGGTCTTGATTTAAAAAGAATTAAAAAGATTCAAAGAATTCAAAAATTAAAGAGCCCATCAGAAAATATTTGTTTCTTTTAACAACATCAAATGTTCTTGTAGGCCAACACAGTTCCAGTTTAAAGCATATTTAACAAATAAATCAATTATTAAGTATAAACATAAATTGCTTTGCCATATATCATAAGTATCATAAGATATGTAGCCATCCAACTTTGTGCACCATCTGACCGCGTTCAGATGGCGTTCAGTTGTGTTCTGCAACATTTTAATGGCAAACATGTTCCACTACATAAAACACTCACAAAAAGAAAAAGGGTTACAATTTTCTTTAATTGATTTATCTAGTAAGAGCAGGGCTGCCTGTCAGTTATGTTTTGATTGCAGCTGAAAATGTTGCCTACATCGTCCCTGCTTTTAAATTTCCTTGTGATGTTTGTGTGCTGCTGTGTAAGTAGCATTGTCTGACATGAGATGAAGAATTTGTGTCTTACATAAAAGATATGTTTTGTTTTGTTCATGTTACAGAATATTTCCATATTACTTACCTGATCAAAGCAGGAGGATCTTTCGTGTGCTCTTCTCCTCTCAATTGTGTCACATAACCCTTCACAATTTAGATTAGCTTGTTAGCATCTGTGTTGCTGTTACTACACATGGGGAGTTTGAGTCTTGCGGTACTTGGTCAAAGTTGACATATGATTTAAAACTTTATAATATATAATTGACAGTGTTCTACCCCAATGCAAACCCTTGTATGTTGTTATCTACAGTAAAATCTTAAAAGCACATGGCAGTTCATCAGAGAGAAACACTCAATAACAGCACACAAGCAGTTTCTCTCTCCTAAAATGGCAGACCAAGCCAGTGTCGTCTTCTTATTGCTATTTCCTTTTATTTTCCTGCCTTCTCTTTCATCTAGCTTGGATAATTGGATTGCACCTCTTACATCTTGAGTTGCTAAGCTATTTAAATTGACATAATTAACATAAAAATGTTCTCTGGCTCTCTCTGTGGATTTATGACTGTCGGAAGATATTGGCCTGCAAGAAAAATGGTCTGTTTGCCCTGTGAAGAGGAAAGGCTACATTTCCATAGCAAACTTAGAGGCCCAGGCTCAGGCGCCAGATGTCACCCGGCACTGTATGGGCCTGTCAGTCTTCTGTGTTTGTTCTCATGTGCTGCATGTTTGACAGTCATGCATAAAAAAGTACATGTTGAGTGAAAACGCAGCTAAGTTCAAGCAAGATGGAGAAGTTATTTTGTTGGTTGGCTGTGTTTGCTGTTCTTTTTTTTTTTCCCCTGGCAGTATGCTATAACAGTTACTAATGTACGCCTACACAGCATACATTGCTGTTCCTCATTGGGTTTGTCTTTTTTTTTTTTTAGTAGCACACTTCCAGCATTTTCATTATCTACTACAAGACAGCACACGCACATTAGAAGACTGCTCTTGTGCAGGGAGTCAATTTCAATTGCCATCATAAATACTTCCATTGCAGTCTGGCATATCAAGTCCTTGTCTGAAATGCCAGCTCTCCATGTATTGTCAACCAAGTGGCACAGCTTATTACCAGCACTAATACCCCACTCAGTGATAAGAGCCCACTTGCTTCTGAGCATTTTTCTGTAGACAGTTTCTCAACTGGTTGTCATTGTGACAACACTGTAGTAGAGCCTTTGCCGCTACGGACATGTACCTTGGTCAGACCTCACGTCAGCCTCAAAAGCCTCAAAAAGCCTTCCACCTGCCTGCCTGCAGCATGCCAAGCAAGTCTTACTGTCTGCAAGGAAAGATGGTCCCCACATCATCCATTAAGCTGTCATTGTGGCCCTGAAGCCACCCCTGGGTTTTAACATATCAGGTCTACGAGATTCAAGGCTTACGCCTTATCTGCTTCTCTCTTCCCACAATGTCATCATTATGCTACATCTGTCTGGATGAGCTCCTGCAGGGCCATGCTGCACTCACTTGCTGGCACACGCCCACCCATCCATGAATACACACAAGCAGCACAGCAGATAGAATGATTGCAGTCTTTTACAATGATGAAGACATGCAGGGAGGAGCAGTTTGTTTATTTTATATGGGCTGAAATGGAAATATATTGTACTTACATGTTGCATATATAGTAATTAAATGTGACTTGGGAAGCTTGAGTGCAACTGGAACCATATTGGATGAATTGTTGTCATGAGGCTTTGTTCTTACATCTCTCTTTATATCTTTAAAAGTGATCATCAACAAATATCTGTGTTTAGACAGAATGAAGGGGCCTGGTACCCACCATTGCCACTGATTACACATCTCCATTGTTTCATCCGCTGTGATGGATGAAGAGCTGCCCTATTTAGAAGGCCCTTTCTGTTTCTGTCTGTCCGAGACAGCAACCAATTGCAGCCTTCTATATGTAAAGCAGTTCATTACTGTCTATTCAGATGCTGCAACGTCTCACCCACATTGCTCTGATAGCAGCTAATTGGAGAGTCTTGACCGATGAACTGTGGCATTTCAGTAGGCTGTCTGCCCGGTGATAAGTGACCCCTTACACACATAGACATGCACACTTTACTACTATGTATTTGTCTCTCACTTAGATCCACGGGGAATGCAGTGGTTCTTGTAGCAATGTATGACTTTCTTATTATGAATCTTCAATGCCTATGTGAATCGATACCCTATTGTGCTGTATAGATGTGTCGCCTTTAAAGAATACATTATGTTCCTTAGATATTTACAGTATGCATGATTACACAAGCACTGCAATTAGAGTGAGCTTGCACTGAGGTGTGAACGGCCTACATCATTCCAAATACAAACCAGTAAGCTTTGCTCAGGGCTTGTTTATATGTGTGATCATCGCTCATTCGCACCAGTGGCATGACCGGGGTTTTGTTGGTGTTTCTGGCTTCGTTCATTGCTCATCTGTCAACACATCTGTGCTTACAAACACACACACACACACACACACCTATGCACACTCATGACTCTGGATTGGAGACAGAGAAAGGAAATGTTTGCCATGCGAGGTAATCCATACCTGAACACCCCACTGCATAGGGCTAAAGGGATTAAAAAGCTAATTTTGATTCAGGCTGTCTTTGATGTTTTAGATGGAGAGCTTCCAAGAGATTTTAGTGCTGGGTGGATCACTTTGTCCTTGGCACTGGACAGAATAAATCCACTGGGGGGGTCCAGGAGTGAGCCTGGTGTCTATATACACGTGTGTACACTTGTTTCTAATCTGCACAAGTTTGTGTGGATGTCATAGACAGGCTGCCAAGGATGAAACATCTCCCGCAGCGGCTTAGGGCCACATTTCGAGAAACATCAGCATCGTTCAACTCTCGCTCTGCCCATCATAATTGGCCACCTTGGAAACTGAGGACAGACTCAACCTCAGGTGTGTTTGTGGAAGCAGGCAGCTGAAGAAAAAAAGGCAGGAAATGGAAGGTTGACCTTGATCACCTCGAACCATCAAATGAATCAAGATTTAGACAAGACTATAATCGCTGCTGCTCACACATCACCTGATCCTTCTTTCAGCATTATAAAAGCGTGATTTGTGTGAGTGTTTTTGCTTTTTGTCTTTTATGTCCACACTTGCAACCTGACCATCAAAGAAAAACACATTAATTGTTATCTCTGCAGAAAAGCATCGCTTACAGCAAGGCAGCTATTGCTAAAATAAAAAATACAATAATATTGCTTAGCTGAGGCAAAGCAGGCTGGATTTTTGTTGTTTGTCCAGTTTTAAATATGAATTGCATCAATGAAATGAACACAGAAAACTGAGAGCAGGAAAATGGAGGGCTAATCTAAATAATTATAATGATGGCACAAATGTGCATGTGCACGCAATAAAATACAATAATTTACAGCAATGTTAAATAATGGCAACAGTGTTTGTCCACATTGAGTTATATCATGAAATAACCTGCAGCTACAGGGTCCATACTTGACTCGCACTGTGTGTAAATGTTAATTACAGGGTTGCTGTGGTGGATGCACAGCCCACTCCCCCCCGTGTCAGAGTGCCCTTGAAGTAATTGGAGAGATATTGTATATTCACACATTTTTGTCCTCCCTATATGAATTCAATTCCCCATTGACATCTCTGGCATGGATTTCTTTACCTTTTTAACTTTAGGCATATAATTACCATACCATTAATACCAATGTCAGTGTTGTTTCTGAAACGCTCTATTTTCTCTCTATTGTTGTCTTTGTTTTCTTAGTTGTATTTCCCCTCTATCACTCCAGTCACTCTACCTTCAGTCTATAGTACATGTATCTTCTAGACCTGATGATCCTCCAAGACTTTTTTCTCTACATCTGTTTCTTTTCACATTGTCTCTTATTTTGGAGCCATGTTTTCTGTGTGCCCTGGCCAACTTCCTTTGGGAGAACAGTCACTGTTTGTAGTGCTCAGCGCGTTGTTGTTTGCTTGGCTTGACCGCACATGCATACTGATGAAGTCAGCTGCTGCCTATCTATCTGCCCTATCCTGGACAGGCAGGGCCACTAGCCCTCTGAGTCCCAAGGTGCAAGCACCATTTTTGCTGAAAACCACCCAGTGTGTGGCCCTCTCTTCTCAAGTCCTGTCCTTTTCTTTCACCAATGGCCTATATCACTGGTTACTGTGCTAATGACAAGCTGCTATGTTTGATAATCACCACTTTATCTCTGGGCTGCAGGGGGAGGTCAGGTGCAATCTGTGTGTGTTCATCTGTGTGTAAGGATGTTGAGGGGGAGAGCTGTTGAGCGCTCTCCTTTGAGAGTCAAGTCACAACCCCTCTCTTTCAGAGAACACTATTAGTATTCATGATTCTCCCTCCACACGAAGTCCAAGGCGCACAACCACATGCACGGACACGTGCATCGTGATGAGAAACAGAAAGGACGCCTCAGGTGTTCTGGCCAGTTAAGATAAGCTCGCTGGTTTGACATTTTCTGTCCTGCTCCCACATCCCCACCCTTCCAACCCCTTTTTACACCTGAGCATTTGTGCTGCCATGAAAAGGGGACATATATAAGCCAAGTGTGCCAGGCTGCACTCTTCCGAAAACCTGTCAAGACCGAAAATGTGTCATCAACTTCAGTAAGTTCAGAGATATTTGACTGTTGAGCCCACCATAGCAGGAGTTAGATTAACAGGTTTTCTCTTTTCAATAACTTCTTGGTCTCTTGCTTGGTACTTGGCTTCAGGCAGGTTGCATTTTTGAGATTTTATGAAGTGGAAGGAAAGTGGGTGTTTGAAGCAGCACTCTACAGCAGTTTGAATCCACATTCCCATTGTCTGGTGCCTCACATGCACTGCAGCAATACACTCAAAGGTTATGTTGCCTAATGTGTGTATATGTATGTGCATGATAGCATTGAAGTGTCTCTTTGGTGGCTGTCTTACTTTCCTAGTGAGTATTTGCACCCCTCTGACAGCTCTCAGCCGAGCGCTGAAGTGGGCTCTGTGGGCTTGTCCTCCTCTTGTTTTGGCTGTAGTTGCCTGCTCTGTTTGTTATTGAAACATAAGGTCAGCACGCCAACAGGCAGTCAGCTCACTGTTGGGTGATCACTCAGAGGCTGTAAAAGGAGATGCAGTAGGATGTGCAGAAACACTGTACTTAAAGACAAGTCATTGCAGTCATAGATTAGTAGATTTTGACTAAATTTTCAAGACTGTTTAATAGTTTTGGATAAAACCTAAATGGAATGGCAAATAACTAACCTCTACATTTCTATGCCAATAAAAGTTAATAAGGTAACACTATAAAAGCAGAAGATCTTTTGCTTACAGCTGAAATAACAATAGAGACAACAAAAAATAATTCACAGTCTTTTGGTGGAAATATTTTTTATTTCATTAGTTAATTAAAGAAAGAAGCTGCTTATTTGCATCTGAAAATCAGCTAGTCATAATTTGTGATTTTGGCAAGTAGTCTTCAATGAAACCTCATTATGCAAATATAGCTTTTCCACCTTTTTATCTCCAATTCTTTAATTTGCTGTGTTGTGTAAAGGAACAATCATTCTCATTTGCTTAAAGGTTGCTTCAATTCCACATCCTTCTATTAGTGTGAGATGGAGCACAGTGAAACACTCTTGTTTGGGTAAAATAAAGCTCAGAATTGTTTGACATATATCAGTACACCAATCACCTGTGTAGTTTTCCTGCATGCAGCCAGCTAGCTAGCAAGCATATCTTCTCTCCCTGCCCGTAAAATTGATTTGCCCTGTCTTGCTCTTGTGTGTTCGGCCACCGACACGAAATAAGGTGTCACACGGCCGCAGGGGCCAGATGAACGCATTCCACCCAACACAGCCATTAATAGCTTTTCTATTAAAACCAAAGAACGAGTGAGGGGAGGGAAGATACCACTTTCCTTGGTTGAGTTGCTGAGGATCCTCCTCTGCCTTGGGTTTGATTAATGCCCCTCCAAAGCAAGAGAAGCCACACACTAATCCATTTGTCACAAACTAACTGATATGAATAACAATCTAACGTCATTTAGAAGTTACCTATTAGTCTCTGGTCTTTCCATTGTTGATGTTGTCAGTCACCTTTGCCAAACAAAATATTGCACAGAACATGGTTTTAGTGTGCTATTTGCAGTATGTGTGTGCTGTCTTGAGCACTGATGATTTTGAAATCACATTTTCCTCCTTGCAAGCTAAATTGCAGCCTTCATCAGCAGCAGCAGGTGCAGTTATTCGCAGTTTCTCTTGGGTTTTAACAATAAATTGTTTCCTCCTTGAGATTTAGCCATCTGAAATTTTGTTAAAAGTTGGCATTGAGCTTAGGGGAAGTGACATGGTTACTCTTGCAGTGTGTGGTGGGGATGTTCTCTCATTCCCACCCACCTTCCCTGCCACGGCACATGAAAGCACCACGGGCACATCAGTGGGAGCGCATCACGGCGTGGGCAACGCCTTGGCTTTGTAGACAGCAGAGACGAGGGGGCCAGATCTTCAGAGGGTGCGGTGATGTAAGCCTGCTTTAATTATTTAGCCGCCAGATATTAAAGCGGTGCGACTTGGGGGCCCGCGCCAAGGATTTTAGTGTCCACTGGGAGTGCTCGCCATTAATGAACAAAGTGGCTTATATTATGCATGACTGATGCTTTGAAAAACCGCCACCTCTGCCACTCTACTCAACCCTAAGGAGTTTTAGGAGGCAGAGGAAAACACTTTCATCGGCTTTGAATGCAGCCCCTCACCCTCCATCCCGCAGCTAATATTCTCCATCTCCAACCTCACTTTTCAAGGGGCCTTTGCTGTCCAAGAACTGAAACATGACCAAATATTATATCATACTGGAAATTGTACAGATCTGCTAGCAGGCAGTAAATTTGAGGTAATGTACATGAATGCCTTTCATGCTTGCAATTTTCATCAGTATTTACAAAAACAACAATCATAGTGTTAATCTTGCAAAAAGTGCAATCATATGCTTCCTAGCATTTAAAAAAAACCTCAAATTTATATATAAAATGTGCACTGCATCATAATTATATGCATGAAAAGACCACAATACACGTGAAGACGCAAACATTGTGTCTTCATTTACAAAGCACATAATTGGACATTTTACAACACGTATGATTGTTATAGATTTTTTTCATGGGACAATCAATTCTTTGTGTGGACTTGAATACTCAATATAACTAGTTGCATCCAAGAGAGCATCCAAAAGGGAGATGACACATTAAAAGTATCTAATAAACCTGGTGTACAAAAATGGAGGACATATTTTAGAAACCACTTTGTATTGGTTTGATTTCAGTGTTTTGAAAGGAATATCAAAGAGAAAATTCAGTGACTGGAGACAAGCACTTATGATTCCTTTTCACAGTACCAGTAGTAATTCACCTGAATAATTTTCCTTAGTTGCTGATACATGATTAACAATAGTATCCCATCATATCCCATTGTGTCTTACACAAATCTGTTAAATAAGTCTCTCTATAAAAAGGCTTCATCTATTCAGTTGAATTCTGTGTTATAATGGTGGTGGCGGGGGGAATGATGGTGGTGTTGATATCTTACTAATCAAGGGTGGCACAGTGGTGCAGTGGTTAGCGCTGTCACCTCACAGTGTGGGTTTGAACCCACTGGCTGACATAATGGCCACCAGTTTGCATCTTCTCCCCATGCTTGCATGGGTACTCCGGCCTCCTCCTACAGACAGGTTAAGTGCATGCAGGTAAGGTTAATCTGTGACTCTAAATTGCCCATAGGTGTGAATGTGAGTACTATACTCTAAACATACTATACTGTATGTTAGCCCTGTGATTGGACCAGTCCAGGGTGTACCTTGCCTCTCACCCAATATCAGCTGAGATCTTACTAATCAGTGACACATTAACAATTCTTTGTCTCATTTCTCCCCACCTATGGTGAACACTGTATGGTCCATTAAACATTTATCTATAGAGATAGCTTTGCTCAGCTGGTCTTCTGCTTGGCTCCATCCATTAAAAAAATCCATGGTTGTATTGCCTTCAAATATTTAAATGTGATTTTCTTGACTGAGAGCACTCAAAGCAAGCAGGATGTCAACAGGGGTTTCCTTGTCAGCTTTTGTTTATTCCGTCTGGCTGACAGAGGAAGCAACCCATGGGACAAGGCAGTATATTGGCTACGCTTGTTTTATACCCATGATTTATTTTTACTGCAGTCCTTTGGGAACACTGATTTCTTGGCTTAATTGGTCTTTGTTGCTGCATGGTGTTATTGTGGAGGTTCAAGAGTATGAGACAAAATGTGATATATTGTATCAGTGGAGGCATGCATTTTCACGGTTTGATATAATATGTCAGGATGTGAAAATGAATGTTTCTGGAGGTGCTTGACAGACAGCAACCTCCTGCTGTGTGTGTGTATATGCCGTATCACATAAATACACATGTACACACATGCACACACCCACACATGTTCTACTGGCAGAAAGTAACTTTCCAGAGCTCAAGTGAACTTCAAAGATCTCAGCATCTTCATCTGACACATCTGTGTCAGGGCTCTGATGACTGACAGACATGACATCCATCACCATCATTCCCCCCTGCCAGTGCCACTAATGTGCCCACAAGTCATCCCTGTATGCAGCTTCCATATTGGAAAAAGAAGGAGGGGAAGATGAGATATCTGGTGAAAACGAGGAAAAATGGTGGAAAGAGAGGAGATTAATAGAGTAGGGAAAAGAGAGAGAGCTGCACAGCAGGGGAGGCAAAGGAAGGTTGGAGTGCAAGAGAGAGAGAACTATAGAGAGTGATAGAGTCTTGGTATGGTGTGTTTGAAGCCCTAACTCATCTTCTTGCACACAGAGCCTTGACACACTTAAATCTCCTCCCTGGGGGCTTTGGGGGGCTGTGGAGATGAACCAAGGCACTACTGGAGCAGAACCAGAGATAGGCGAACCCCTGCTACTTTCCACTCTGCTCCACTCAACTCTGCACCACTGCCATCTTATCCCAGCCCATCAGTCATTTCACTGCGGAAATAGGTTATTCAGGAGTGTGCCCAGGTGACAGTCCCATTTGGGGCTAACCAAAGCCACACTCAGCTTCACAGTTCTGGACCACAGGGCCCTAAACCTCTGCCTTTCAGCTCAGTCGCTCTTCTGACCATGGCACAATTGAAATGTGCATTGACATTTTTCCTTTTCATCACTTACCACCCTATTACACACATGCAATGGAAATTGCCCTGACTCAAAAGAGCACCTGAGCTGATACAAAATCATTGACTGTCTTGCCATTTGGCAGATAGCTTGACTTTATTCTCTGTGTTACATGAGTACTAGCATAGGGTTGATTTTCCGTAATGGGACCACTATAGCAGATCTTAGAGTAGCTTATGGTGCATTTGCAGTTATGTGATTGTATGATCTGACATTCAGACTTGGTGTGGACAAGGCGCAAGCTGTTCTCTCATGGGATGGAGGAACAGCGTAGGTCAATATCTACTCTGAGAGAGTCAAGTGAAAGTGATAACTCAAAGTGGCTGTAAACTAGATTGATTGCAGTGGAGAACAGTGCAGGCAGAGCATTCCTAATGGTAGTGGCGCAGTGAAGGCCTATCCAGCATCACCCTGTACTTACAGAGAGTAGAGTCTATAATCTGTCTGCGACGATAACTGTAATGTGGGGGCCTTTATCTGCCAAGGGGGAAACCAAGAGGCTTATCTCATGGCCTGTATGTAAGGCAAATCACTCCGTCGCCCATCGTCTACAAGCTTCACCCAATCCACCTCCTCCTCCTCTTCTTCTTCTTCCACATACCAGCTAATGTTTCCTCATTGGGCAGATTATTGACCGCCAATGGCAGGGCACGTGGGCGGGCTAAGAGGCTCAGTCTGGCAGAGAATTTGAAAATGGATAGTTTCCCCAGAATCTTCCACTTTAAACTGCACAGCTAAGTGTAGAATGTCTTCCTGAAAGATATAATAGGGAGAAACATGACATTTCATCTGCTTATTTGTTTATGCTGGAGGACTAAATGGCCACTAAGTCACATAAATTGAAACTGGCATGGAATACTTCTCATAAATACTGAAAATTCACACTTAATTTGACTCTCCCAAGTAATTTAGCCTCCTTGAAATATTTTCAATTAAACTTATGTGTCCGGTGACCTGAAACCTTGGAGATCTCCCCAGTTAGTGCGGAGCTATCTAACTGCATATTCATCAGTCAGGATAATGGCTGTCCAGTACATAAGCAATTCTGTCCTTTCAGCATGGATAGAAGGCCAGGTTTACCCACAAACTGGGTTAGATTACAACTAACTGTCATCATGAAACTAAATCCTACAGGGACAAAGTATTATTGTAATTTCAGTGTGCCTGTCATTGGTTAGGTTGTATTTTTAGTCATGCTGGCTCCTGTAATTATTAGATTACAGGCCTGCTTGATCTATAGTTACCAAACCAAACACCCGGGCATCATGTCAAATACAAATAAATTGAAACAATATTCATTTGGGGGAAGCAGAAAAGTCATTCTGCATTTGAGGAATTATACCAACAGACATTTAGATGCACAGTTGCCAGACAAATCTAACTCAAGGTAGATGGATTGTTGGCATGAAGCCCATTAAGGCTACATCCTGTCAATGCCAAAGAAACGGCCTCTACCTGGACACCATTTCTTAGATGAACTGAACTGAACGTGCTTGACCTTCCGCTGTCCACTTGTGTCTGTGTCCGCGTCTGTCTGCATTTGAAGCGTTTCCCGAACAGGAGCCTTGATCTGTTTGCCAGTGATTTAGTGCTGTTCTAAAATTCCTTTTTTACCCATGCTTTCCACATATCTCATCAGTCCTCTTGTTCTTAAATAACCTCCCTTGCTTTTCTGCCGTATTTCAATTTACATTTCCTTTCCCCTCCATTATTGAGGGCCAGATGACGAGAGCGTGCTTGCAATGAGTGGCTGGAGTGATATATATCCATCTTGTGTGCTTGGCTTTATGCAGAGGCGGAGTTCCCAGCACTGCACTTGACTTGAATCATTTCCCCAGTTGAGAGAGTGGCTGCCTACTTGTCAGTCATATGTCTTTCTTTGTTAGTTGCCTCCCTCCATTCATAGCCCCCTTCTTTCTTTTTGTACCTGCTCTGTGGTCTCACATACAGTGCAGAGAAAAATTAAGCTCTCCAGGTATTGATTGTATTTCACTCACAGGTAGGGGCTATAGTCCATAAGCCCTACTTTGCGGATCAAAAGGTCAGAGCTCTTGAAGAGTAATAAACAAGATTGATGTTGGGTTCTCGTAGAGGCCCTTAAGTGGTAGATAACGGATGCACTGGTGTACTGTCTCCAACAGGAACATTTAAAACTTTTTGTTCTCATTCTGATGCTCACTGAAAATTGAATTTCTGTTCTTATAAAGCTGTTGGGTTTCGTCCCCCACCAGCCCACAGTATTATATATGGAGATCATTTTAATCCTGTCCCCTGCGGAAGATGTGGGATTCCATGACTATTTTTACTATGAGATTTCAGTGATTCAGAATAGCTGAAAGTATGCATATGATTCACAAGTTGTGATGTGGGGAGACTTTAAATGTACTGTATCCTGTCAATCTGACATGACTCATTCCATTTGCGCAAATGTAACAGTTGTTCCAACACACACGGGCACACACATACAAAAACAGTTACTAATCATGTCCCCTCCTACAAATAGCTTCAGAAATGCAATTTAATGTGAGTGATTTTCTGTTAAAATGTTAAACACTATGAGCGTGTTTATCACATTTAAAAATACCATACCTTTGTAATCGAGTCCTTGTCTCACAAATCCTCCACCAAGCAAATTATTTTCATGGTGTAAATTTAACTTGCAAAACATTTGTTCTGTGATGTCAAAGCTCAGGAGCAATTACAACAAAACCAAGGTAATACAATGCACGTTCTGATATGCTGTTTTCGTATTCAGGCTCCTTTATAGCTCACATGCAGTTGCATGTGTTCCTAACAATAATCACATAGAGGATGATGTAGGATACTTCATGTCATAATCAAAATACAGGCCACATGAGTCAATTTGTGCTGGTGGCAAAGGTAGCAATATGTGTTATGGGTACATTGTTACTGGGTGTGTCACACAAGGCCAGATAGATGGAAGGATTGATGAATGCAGGCACAGTAGGCAGGTGAGAGATGGAAAGTGTTATTTTTCTCCCTCTCTTTTCTCTCAGTGGCGGGAGGTGACCTCTAGCTCGGCGATATGAAGAGAATGTCACGCAACATTACCCCTCCCTTTGCCCCAGACGCAGATGAAGTTTTATTTTTTGTGCCATGCTGTGGAGAGAAAACAATTCTTTTCCATCTTGATTAATGTCTGGTACGTGGGCAGGCAGTACACAAGAAGGCAGTAAAGAAAGGATTGGTATCCCTTTATACTGTACATTCTTTCTCCCTGATCTGCCACATGTATTAATCAGACTGGTGACAGTCTCAGAGGAGAACCAGTGTCCAAGGCTTCCTCCCTCAGGATGTCACCTATGGTCCTTTCACATTGGTTAGCTGACCTCCCTCCAGAAGAGACTGCTATTTCACACACAAACAATTTCATTTAACAATTCAAGCTTTTCATAGGAAAATGGGTTCCCAGTGGAACATCTTTGCAGCAACTTTGCTTTTTTACAAGAAACAGGACTAGGGTCAAGAGCCAGCAGCCATCATGAATACCTAATATGTCCCTTTATTCAGTGAATAACCAAGGCACACATTCTGTTATTTTTTCTATCTCTGCTTCTGTCTCTGCTGCCAGTTGTGTCATATTGGACACTATTCCATACTTCCATACTGTTGCCAGCAACTGTGACCGTTGCCATATGCAAAATCTGTCAAGATGGCACCAAAGGATATGTGTATGGATATGATAATTCTCCATATAGTGCACCACTGACATGTCAGTATGGTTGATTACCAGGCAAATATTTGACTGTTTCCCAGATGGACAGGGCAGTTTGCATCCATGAGCATCCGTCCATGTGGTTAATTACTGAGTAAAGAGAAACCCCACCCCCACCCCCCAGCTCAACCAGCACTTCCTCTCTGTAATTACCTGTCAGACCTGGCCATCAGATAAGAACAGTAGCTTTATGTTTGGTACAGGACCTTCTATTCTTTACCGTCAACACCATTCAGTCAGTCTGCTCAGTAATCAAATGCTATTTGTAGCTTATATGGAGTGGGAGTGAACCTCATCCTCTAAATCACATGTCCAAGCTTTTCAACTGGCAACAAGGCGTGGCTTACGTTTAATGGTAGCAAATGTCAGATCTGATAGAAGGTCCCTTCAGAGGGAAGCCGCCAGAAGCTTGTCAAGAGTGACATGTGAAAGGCGAGTTGACATGGTTGTGGCATTGGACACTGGGTGGTGGGGTCGACTCAGGCTGCCTGCACAGGGACCTGGTGTTTGTTATTTTAGCTGTTTCTGTGTCTGCGCCTGTGGAACTCACCAAGGTCTGCAAGAAAACAATATAACAAAGCAAGAGTGAATATCTTGAGTATTTCACAAAAAACCGCATACTGTAAAATGTATTTGTATTGTAGAAGAATGCAAATACATTTTTCAACAAAAAGTGTCATTCCATGTGAAATCAACAGAGGCCTCCTGACAGACCATCTTTGATTTGCTTCATACAGTACTTGTAGTAAATAATGTCATTGTACTCAACAACTAGTGTGCAAAATTTTTGGTTTGTATCTTCTTTAGTTTCTGAGATACGGAGGCTTTAGAAGGGGGCATGACCTGCCAAAACTGAGTGCTGCTAAAATATTACACAGTTCTATAAGCCATTACTTTTGAACTATTCATGCTAGATGCTTGAAATTTTAGTTTGGTTCAAGGCATCAACTTCATATTTTGTGCATTTACTAATTAAAGCATGCTCTTTCCAGTGGTATGATTATTTTTATGGTTTACTTTGTCATACACGTGCAGTATCTGCTTGAAATATAGGTGTGAAATTTAAATTTGAATGCCTCATAAATCAGAAATTTTGATTTACACCATCTAGTTGCTAAAAAAGTACTATAACATGAGTGTTAAAAGATCTGATGTGGTTCAGTGTGCTTTGGAGTGTACTCCAAAGCACGAAAGAATTTTTTTAATACAATTTTCAGCAAGCCATAAATTGGCAAATATGCAACTGTGGGCCAACTATTTTATAAGTTAAAAACATCTAATAGTGTAGAACATTCTCTGAAAATTTTAAGCATCTAGCATGAATAGTTCAAAAGTAATGACTTACAGAACTTTGTGATTTTTCAGCAACAGGCCAAGACTCCTTTTTAAAGCTCCCATCTCTCTGAAACGAAAGAAGATACAAGCCGAAAATTTTGCATACTAGTTGTTTGGTACAATGACATTATTTACATAAAGTATGAAGCAAATCCAAGATGGTCAGTCAGGAAAATCTTCTAAAATCTGTTGATTTGACCTGGAAAAGCAAGTAGTTGCAGTCAAGAGTTGGTGTGTATTTGTGTCTTTGTGCATGTTTGTACAATTTGTGAAATAGAATCTGTTACATAGCTTATTAGAGAGCATGTAAACGTACTCTGCTAAGTGTCATCTCAGTACCTTTTGATGAGTGGAAACTGACAGAGGGTTTCTCACACTGCGCAGAGTGGGAGGTACGTGTGCAGTTATGTTAATGCACATGTGTGTGGGTGGCGGCAGAGCTGACATCCAAGCATCTGGAAAGGTGACTTTCACTCCAAGCAAACAGTTGAAGCTGAGGATTGATTGGCAGGAGAATATCCACTCCACTCTGTCTACTTCTCATTGCTATTTAATTATGAATTAAGCCCTGCACGCTTGAAGTGAACAGATACCTTGTTATAGGTGTGGCAAGAGATAACTGATAATCTTTTCCTCATATTTACTCAAGACTCAAGGACATCTTACACAATGAGGAAGCAATGAGACAAGGGATTACTGCATGCGAGAATCACAGTGTTTGCAGGGTTTATCTTTTTTTTCATCTCATTACCCAAAAACAACTATAGAAAAATACATTGTACTTAACTTAGTGCTACATTTAAATAATTTATGTATTGGATCAGGTCAATCTGTGTTACTGTAATTATACTGTAGATTTCTGTGTGGCACTGACACAAATAGTCGATACTGGAATGAAAAATGTTTGCTGAGTGATTAGTCAATGATCCCAGTCTCAGTTTTTCCTGAAGTAATTAGTTTTATCCTTTTAGAAAGGGAACTTACCTTGAAAGCTCAAAGCAGTGATGGCTATTGAGCAAGGCAGGAGGGAAAGGTTTGGAAACATGGAAGACAGACAGGTCAGCTGAGGAATAACTTTGAGAGTACTGCACTAATTACGTTATGCCGTTATGTTTTGCCTAATTTTTTGTCTGAAATTACAGACATTGGCTTTTTTTATCAGACATTATCGGTATTAGTTGCCATTGTAGTGCAGAAATAAGCAATAACAAAAATGGACAGCGTTTGTCGGTAACTTATATGGAGAAAGCCGTCATTTTACTGTGCTATTAAGCCTGTGAAAACTGTGTATCTCTGGGGGAGCTCAAGTCTGAGAAAATAACCCTAATGATGTCATAGCGATGTCATCAAGGTTATCTTTACTTTCTTAATAACACAAAGCCTGCGTTACAAATTGGAAGGGGCATGGAGTTGAAAGGCATGGATGTTTACCAGGCAGTGAGGGTTTAATTAAAGACATTATTTACTTGCATTATAGAGAGTAGTTTTGGAGCTTGACTGTAACAAGGCACTAAAAGTTTGATCATTCTTTTTTTAAATCTGTACCTCGCAAGTTTCCCCACTCCATAGAAATGCACTAAATACCCCTGCATATAATGCATATTGCACAGACTGATTACCAAATAAACATCTGGTTTGACTGAATAGTTCACTGCATTGTGCTAGGTAGGTCAGTGACAGTAGTGTGATGAGGGTAGTATCACAGCTATTGTGTGTGTGGTCAGTTCTTGGTGCAGCCCTGGCCTCCACATTTTGGGTTTTGAATACTTGATTGAATTTCCAATTAAATCCACTTTTTCTTTATCTTACAGAATATTAGGTACCTGCAGGCAATTAGTTTCTTATGAAAAGATTATTCTTCCAAGAAGTTTGTGTAGTAATCTAAGCTGAATTCAGACACAGAGCAGACATTTGGACAGGAAGTGGTTGGTGACATCCCAGTGGTATATCTAGCTGAGGTGTGCTGGCATGACAGCCTTTTCCCGTTACATGACATAGGGAGCTTTTCATGCCACCCCGAGCCCACGGGTGGCTGCCAGTGTGACTGAATCTGAAGTCAATGGTGCCTTGACTGGACACCTCTGTCAGAGCTTTCCAGAAAATAGCCACTGAATGAAGAAAATAACAGAACATAACAGGAAAGGGACATAGCACTTGTGCTCTTCCCCCTCAAGTCACAGCTCATATTCAATTAGTGAGACCAAATAAAATCCACAGAGGCTTTCAATAAGGAATCAATGGTGGAGAAAAGAAGGCGTGTGGGAATTCTGAAGAAATATGGAAGAGCTGTCTTCTTAACCTCATCTTTGGAAACAACAGTGTTATTCATGGCAAGATACTGCATCTCACTTTGCAGAGCTCCAAGGTTGTTTCAGGCAAACTCCTGAAAAAAACAAGGCAGGAATTTGATTCACTTGCTACAGTATATAAATGGGGGCATAAGAATGCATCTTGGAATGCATAATCACCCCACCCCCCCCTGCTGGTGATGTGCATCATAAGCGTTATCTCAGAGGCCCCAATTAAAAACTTCCCCTGATTCAGTAACATTGTTGTGTTCTGAAAACATCATACTGCTTACTCTCACTTTCCTCACCTCAGTGATCTCTCCCTGTCTTTGACAAGAAGATGACGACGAATTTAGTGTTCTGCACTCCGTCGAAATATGAAAACAATTTGAGAAATAGACCGAATGGAATGTTAAGAGGATATGGAGGACACAGGAGAGGGAGAAAAAAGGCGTTCAGAGATGTTTGAAAAAACCAAAATTCTGTAAATCTCAATGTCAGAGATAAATAAGTGTGGCATTGCTTAGCTTGTTTTGTGAGACTTAACACCAAAAATATACCAGTTTCTCTATGAGTGGTTAAGGTTGAGGAGGTAACATAGTTAAGTGTTTTTAGTTTTTCACATTTTAATTGTAAAGTTTCTTTACAAATGACCAGACTTTTATTGAGCAATAAGCACAAGAATAAGTATTTTAATTGGAATGGATGTTGCATTTTCACACTTTGAATTAGGATTAATAGATGGGTCCAGTTTTATGAATCAATATCCTTTTTTTGGTGAAACTCATTTTCCACAGCTCAAGTGAAGGTGTGACTGACTGTACACAACCTGAACTCTCCCTGTAGTCCCCACTCCCTACAAAGGGTTCCTCTCCAACATACCGTGATCTCTTCATGCTTTCAGGTTGACTGCTGTCTTCATTCATCCCTTCTCCCCCTCTGACTCTCTCATCCCCTCTCAGCCAGTTCTACACTATTTCCCCATCCATGATGTGGAGCTGGGAGGCTTTCAGGGCTGTGGCTGGAGCAGCTGTCACCGACACAGCGGACTTTCTTAATTGGCTCCCCTGGGGCAGTCCCCTTGGTGGAGCAGAGCAGGGCAGTAAGTGTGGAGGCATGCCATAGAGAACCAGAGCCCATGCAGGCCTGCTTTAAAACCCAGTCAAGAAGCCTCTGGGCTGCATTACTTGCTTTATAACTCAGTTGACAATTGGAGGGAGGAAACCCATTATACATTTTAAAGGAAAGCCATGCCAATTGTAAATGGATTATCTAATGGTGTTTGCGGCTTCTCATAGATTTCTTTCTTTCATAGTTTTGTTGAGATACACACAGTCAGTCTTTGAACTGCCAATCAACCAAAGCAATGGTTCAATCTGTTTGCTAGAAGTGTTACTCTTGATATGACACAATAACTTTACTTTAAAAATATCATGATGGATTTTAAAAATGCTGTAAACTAAAGAAGAAAAGTGACCTTTGGAAAGAGTTACATGCAAAAAAGCAAAACATATTCTCAACATACAACAGAAGACATGTCGAACATGCGGATACTTCTACATAATTAACTATATTTTCCGTTTGAACTGGTTAAGTGTGCATGTCATGGTTATTTTCTATCCTCCCCTAATTTAACATGTCAGCAATTGCATCATTGGCATCCCCAAGCTGATTTAAACAGTACATCCTTGTACTTACTGTATGTATATATGTACACAAAGACAGGACATATTCTGTCACAGCTAGTGACTGTCACCCTCTGGATTTATGCATACAGTAATTTAAAGGATTTCTGTAGTGTCTATTATCAGATAGAATAAGCCACTCTAACTGGGATCTTCTGGCTTCCAATTTCCATAGTCACTGTGGAAATCATGTCCACATCACTTTGTGGTGTTTTGCACACGTTCACTCGCAGTCTTTGCATTTTCTTTTGTCTCATTTTCTTTTGTCTCAATTTTTTTCTGTTTCATATAATCTTTTACCTTAATATACCTACATCTCTCTTTGGCTTTTCTTCTTTTTCTCTATCTTGCTGGCTTTGTGCAGCTCAGTGCCAGAGCAGAAGGATGAGTCAATGAATTAGACATCTGTTTTTCCCTCTTCCACTCCCTCATTTTTATTCCTCAGCTCTGCCATCCCGCCTGCACCTCTTCATGCCACATGGCCCTGATATCCTTAGTTTCCCTGTCTCTGAACCTTCTCATCCTCTCCCTCATTTGCTCCCTCCTCGTTTGTCTTCATCCTTCTGTTTTCTTTTTTACCACCATCTCTTACTCTACCATCCTCCTTTCATCCATTTTGTTTCTGTCTCTCTTTCTTTCTCTTGCTGGAACAAGGAGGCTTTATCTTCAACCCAGTCTCATGGCAGTTCATGAAATAGTCATTAAATTGAATCTATAGATTCGTGCACATGGACACGAATTTTCCATTTTTTTGGTGACACTCAGCACAACTTTTAAACTAATGTATTTCAATTGCAAGTATATTTTATTTTGGTTTTTTTCTTTCATTTGAGACTCAGGAGCACAGAGGCTGGTTGTTATCTTTGTTTTCTGTTCCCCTCATTACAGCTAATGCAATTCCAGTACTTGTGTTGTTTCCCTCTGCCTTTCACCCCACTTTAGCCCAGCCCAGACTGATTAGGTGGCATCGTTATGGGACTCCAAATAAAAGCGTGATTCTGTGCCTTCTTCTATTAATTGAGAAGCGAGTTGACTGAGGGATAGATAGATGAAGGGATTGAAGAAGAATTAATATAATCAGGGAGGTTTGAAGGGGATAACTTCAGAGAGCATTGCCAATTTCACTAATGGTTGTATCTCAGCATTACTCCAAGATTGCCTTTTTGGCAGGTACAGTGGTTGTAATTTTTTTTCCAAAGTATATTCAGCTAACATCAGTGTCAGCATGGGGTGAAACTGCTGAAAACACACACACAAACATTTCTATGTTGACTTCCCTTCTCCAATTAATTGATTTGACTTGACAGCTCATTTTAGCTCTGACAGAAAGAATCAGTCTAATACACCAGAGCAGAGTCACAAGAAGTGCACGTAAACAGCAGTAGGACATAAGAGTCTTTCCAGCAATGGAAAAAAGCCTATGTGTATTAGCTAATGATTAACATCCATTCACTGGTCTATTAAATGGTATCCAATTAGCACTGAGTAGTGAGGAAGAAGCAACTTTACGGTGTGATATTTTCATAGCCTCTGGTTCCCTGGCATTTTCAACTGATTTGTTAATTAAAGTTAGGTGGGGGGGTGGGGGGGTGATTGACCTTTTAGCTCAATTTGTTTCCTAGCTGCTGGAGGATCGGGGGTGTATTTCCTTTTTTTTCTGGTGAGTAACTGAGCGAGGAGAAAGGGCTGCACCCTCGGGTATCCTGGAGTCTGAATTATACAGTCACTGGGCCTGGCTGTTTGTACATGTACTGTACAAACACACACACACATATTCATAGCACGGCAACAGAATTATGCAGCTGTGTCAGTTATTGTTAACAAATAGTGCACACACAGCAGGTTTACACCTGCTCTGACGCACCTGCATTTAAAGACAACAACAACACAGAGTTATTGTGGCAGCAACATGAACACATAATAATGTGCACATACAGAACACTGGTTATAATGTGTTATCAAATTGAATGTTGATATAAATAATGTCAGGAAATCTTCCTAATCTCCAGAATGCATTTTGTTTGTGACTCACCAACCTGTCTCAAATTAAAAGTTAGTTATCAGTTGCTATCAGACTCACTGACAAAATATTCTCTGCTGACAATTTTCCTGACAGGTGCTCAAAACATGAGGAAAACCAGAGCTGGTTTTAATTCACACATACTGTATATTATCAGCAGTTTAGCAGAGCACTTGAATGCACTCTAACTGAACTTAAGTTCACTTAAAAATATTTTTGATAATAACAAACCAATAAATGCCCATTCCCCGACCAAGCTCTGGAGAAAAAGTCAACAGCCAACTTTGTTTCTGCTTTGTTTATTAGTATTAATACTGGTGACATCATGATCAAATGGTTCTATGTTTTAGTGAAGTTGGCATCTATTTGATCTGCTTAACAGAAAAGCAACACTTTTATATTCAGCTTAGTGCTTAGTTCAGTGAAATTCTGAACCAAATGAAACAATTGAAGCTATTAATCTTCTACTGTGATTATTGTTTAAGTATAACACTTAGCCCATTTAAAATATGTTACTTCCTTTAGTGTTATAGCTAAGGAATAAATCTGGGGAAAATGCTCTCCTAATTTATCCCAGTGAGTCAGTGGGAGACAGTGGGGTCTCCCACTGACTCAAATGAAGAGTGATGATGGGACTAGACTGACAGGCGCAGTGACCACTGAGATTGATGAAAGGTGCCACTGGGAGACAGATGAGGGTGTGATGGGAAGGGACACATCACATGGAATGGTGGACGAAAAGGTCAAAGTTTGGGGCACAGCATGAAAGGGAATCCGTACTCTGTGCGTTGTGATCAGAGAAATGAAAGGTACTTTGAAGTGGTGCCTCATGGCGAAGAAGGCTTTGACTATGAAGTCAACATGGTGCTTGGTGGATGTCAGAGGGACTTCACGCCCTGCGTGGTGAACACTAAGAAAACACACTGTACTGTAAATCATTTGTTTCATTTGTCATTCTTGAGTGTCTTAAAATATTTTTGCTTATGTTTTGAGAGGAAGATGTGTCAGAAAGCAACAGTAAAGTAATAGACAAACATGGTATATGTTCCGCATATAAAAGACAGATAACATTTGACAAAGATACTCAGTTAAAATCAACACATTGTTACTAATCTAATAGGACGCCTCACGCCTAGAGTATACATCAATAAAAGCACCTGTAGGACTTCTTTTTTTTGTTTTTTTAAATCACTAATTGTCACCATGGAGAATATATATATGTGTGTACATATATTTATGCATATATGTACATAAAGAATAATAATAAATAAAACATTAGGAACACTCTGAGAGTTCAGTTTCCCCAAATAGAATAACTAAGCTTTGACTTAACATGTTGATTCAGATGTGGTCTTCTGCATTGTATTCACACACACATTACAAATTTATAATATCAGAGTACTCCATGAGTTCATTGTCAAGGCTTCCTCCAGATGTGTCCTCATGAATAAACAGTAATAGAGTGAGAAAAGGAAAGAACTCTAAGTCCCCAGTCATTAAAAACATATAAGCAAGAAAGAGATAGAGTGTGTTGTCCTTCTGCCTGATAGCACCCTCCGCTAGAGGCCACCCCCTGTTACAGAGAAGAGCATACATTAGTCTGAGTTTATAGCCCAGCTGAAACACAATGGCAGAGAGGAGGAAGAAGGGAGCTAAAGAGAGGGAAATTAGGCAGAAGTTACAGTGTAAATGTGACAGAGAAAGATAGAGGGAATCACCAACTGGATGAATAAGAGTTGACAGTGAAAGTGGAGTAGGCAGTCAGACAGTAACCTTGAGGTTAGAAAAGCTTGCTTGTGACAGAGAAGTAAGAATACCAATGTTATATCTCAAGAGAGGCGCGGCCAAGGCACATAACCAACTGTTGCAGTATGTCTGTGCAGTGACCAGCATTATCAGAGTCTGATCTTTCCGGGCATCTCCCAGTAGAACTGTATGAATGTCAGAGTATTGCTGTAAAAGAGCATTCATGCTCAGTTGACTGTCCCTGCATGAATAAATGTTTAACAAGACTAAAGGTCTACAGCCCTGCTAGAAGCCCCCTAGAGGCAATGTGGTTAATTATACCCAACAATATGCAAATTCCTGCCAAATTTCCCATTATTGGAGCCTCCCCAGTAGTATGACAAGAAGTATAAAGTTTGTCCTGAGGGTGACGCTAGAGGCCACAGAGTCATTAAAATTCAAATGATTCATCTCCTTGGGAATGGGAATGTGTTTGGCAACATTCATGGTAATCTGCCACCTACTTTGTGATATAACTTGTCATGAAAGTGGCACGAGGAGAAAACTTATACTACTCAAAGTGGAAGGGTTGAAATTTCTATTGTACAAAAAGAAATGAATGCCCCAATGGCAGAGCTAAGGGAAGTGTCAGGAGGTCTTGATCATGATTTATCCTCTGGAGACCATGAATATATACTTAGCCAATGTCATAGAAATATCGTTAATGTAGTTTTTGTAATCATTGCCTTTTTAGCACCAGCAAGTGTTGGACAAGGGTAAAATTTGACCTAACAGTGGAGGTAGACAAAAGGTCAGAGGGTCACCTGAATTGTAGAGTATTGTCCTCTCAGTACTAGATTCCATGGTAACCTATCCAGTAGTGGTCAAGGGCATCCTGAAGTCTCGCCACTGGCAAGGGGGAAGAAGAGTAAACAACATGAGACAGGGAGTGTGTGCATGTCTGTCAGAAACTGTAGCAGAGGTAGAAATAGATGGAGAGAACAGTGCTCTCAACAACTTCTTCCCATGTCACATTAATGAAACCTAGGCGTATAATGATGTTATCTACTCCCACTTGCTCATATGCAAATCCACACTCGGAAAGTCGGCTCTCTTTGTAACACATGTTCCCTCACCTAAAGCACAAAAGCTGTTGCATGTCGGCCCAAGAGAGTAAGATGGATCATCTCAGTCAAGACCTTAGACGTTTCTATTCATGCCACCTCTCTCTATAGAAGCTAATGGATTTTCCCTGCAGCACATCTTTATTGTCTAATGCACAATAATGTCTTGGATGCTTTATGAGCTCGACCTAGCAAGCAGACAGAGAAGAAAGTATCGCCAAGGCTGATCGATGGCTAGGTAGTTGATGGATATAACCATATGGAACAGGAAGGTTGGTGGGGGGGGGAACAGAGCTGTGCTGTAGAAAGCTACATTAGATGCTTAATGCTGTTCTGCAGAGAGACATCTGGGCTTAATGCACAGTAGAAGGATTCTGGTATCTTATCTGTGGAGAATTATAAATATGGATATGTGGGAATGGCTTGCACACTTGGATAGATTTGGACAGAAAGGAGCCTAAGGGTTGTAGTTAAATGAGCTGTGGTTATTTATAGACATATTTATTTTCTGCTTCACATTATATTTGTTTCATTCAAAGGCTTGTAGTGTTTTCTCTCTTCTGATGGGGATATTTTAGCTGTTTGCACTGCCTGTAGTCTTATCTTCCACTGACTTCCTCTAGTGACAGTGATGCACACCAATTCACCACCAATTTTCAGCTGAAACTTTATTAACAGGAAAAGTTAAGAAATACATGAAGGTTTCATAATGAAATTCTGCAATTCTGATGGGACACATCACAAAAAAGGAATATGATCTAAAAAATATGACATTGCGTTCAAATACTGTACAATGGATGTCCTTGTGTATATGCATGCAGTTTGGAGTCACTTTGTACAGAAAAAGATGTTAGTTCAGTAGTGCATAGCATGAAGGAATGGTTCAGCGCTCCTGTGGGAGTGGATCTGTACCTGTCTCCTTTATGCTTTCAATGCTTGGCTGCACTAAGCACCCATCTGTAGGAACACATGGGGTGAGACAGAGCCGGGCGAGCCAACCGCTGATGAGAGAATCGGTAACATTGTGATGTTAGAGCGAGAGCAGAACCTCCACAGCCGGAGATGCATGTTGTGTATGACGGAGCGGACAAACACACATACCTAACTTCTCCTTACGCAAACAAGTACACAAATAGCTGTGCGATGGGGGTTTGACAGCAGGCTGCTTCACATCCCAAGTTTCAACATTCTGGACACTGCACAGCTCCAGTGAAAGTTACACGGATACTTTTCTCTACTTTCCATTCATTTCCCCATTCTTCACTTTGATCTTCACATGGGAAAAAAGCCACAAACAGCTAGGTATCTTGCAGTTGCAAATGTAATTTTAAAAGGTATTATCTCAGTTTTCTCTAAACGGAAAGTCTCATCTCTCTCCCTGTACTGATGGTGGTGTTCAGTGGAAAAATGATACCACCTGAGGAAATGATGTCAGAACTAAAGGTGAGGCGCTTGGCTTGATTATTATGTTATTGTCTAACAGACAAAGAAAAGCTCCTCTGCAGCCATTTTGAAATCTTAAAAGATGAAAACATGGCCGGGAATACTGCGTAGCTCTGCACATGCTGAAGAAAAAGAGCGATAACCTTCCACTGTGGATGGATTAAAGCAAAGACCTTACCTGCAGATAAAAGTTTCTCTCAGCACGCCAACCAGCCCACGTTCCACCGCTGTGTTTCGATAGTAGACTTTAAATGGTAGTGTGATTATTAAACCCAGTTCAGGTTCTCTCTCAGCTTCCTGGCTCCACTGACTTCGCCCTCTCTTTCTTTCTGAAGCCCACATCAAGGTGTCTGCAGCCTTCAAAGTCACTAGTCTTTAGCCAGCCAATCCTCTTAGCACCAGGAAGAGGATCTCCCTTTGACACAATGCTGACGTTCGCTGCATGAGACCTGTCAGATGTGTGTGAGGTGGGAGTGTGTGTGTCTCTAAGAACTTAGGTTCTTTTTATATATAAAGAAGCCTATGTGTTTCAAAGGAAAGGTGATTCCTAAGTCAGACAGCCATTGACATGTCAGCAGAATTAATAGTATAGTATTTTTCATTCGTAATGGACAAAGCATGCACGTGTGTGTGTGCGAGGGTCTACCACACATGCTGCGTTTCGCCTGAACCACTCTTATCTATATAAACAGCCATATAGTGCTTGCTGATTATGTCCATGCATTTGGCAGGCCTCATGGGCAGTATGTCTCTTTCAACAGTCCCGGTAATCTTATCGCCACTTTTTGCCAGCGTTTTTGTGATGCTGTCAACTCCTGATAATGACCACAAGTCAGCAGGGTTTTTATTTATGCCTCTGATGGTCAACACTCAACAATCCCTCTCTTGACATTTAACTGCCAAAATGTTCTCTTTTTTTTTTTCCAACATGCGGTTGCGTACGATCTCAAATGTGAGGATGTGTTCACGGGCGCGTCTTTGCCTGAGTGCATCTGATGGCTCAAAGTGCCAGCTTTTATGATTTAATAACAGCAATTATCACTTTGGGGAGAAAAGAATAGACAGTTTATTGGTTTCAGGATAGCTTAGACAGAGCACGCTGTGTTTGTGTCGCTACTATCTCTGTGCCACACACAGACATAATGGAAGTGTAAGGTACATCTGTGTGTGGGTGTGGCAGAGAGGAAAGATGGTTTGTTGTCTATCCTTCAGCGCCGTCCTTGTTGCTTATTTGGCTCATTCCTCTCAATGTGTTGCTTTTCAGGGTTGAGTGGAAGGAAGAAAGATGGGTTGAAGCAGAAAAGAAGAGAGAGGAGAAAAGAGAAATAGACATTGCCAGGGGAATTCGAGAGAGCGTGGGTAAAGAAAGAAGTTGATGATTGAGAGGAAATCATCTTTGCTATAATATTCTATAATGTTTAAATGAAAAAAACCATGGCCTCAGTCCAGCTAGATAAACTCTGAAAGAGACTCTGGGGAAATGCTGAGGAGCCAGGGAGAGAGTAAGAGTTGCTATGGACACTGATTCACTCAGAAAAGACTTTCCTTTCATTGGGATCCATTTATCCATCACTCATTGTTATTTCAGAAACAGTTGGGCAAATCAAATATGGGCTAGAGGATTGTGAGAGAGAGAGAGAGAGAGAGAGAGAGAGAGAGAGAGAGAGGGAGAGTTAGCGTGTTTAAAGTACATAGATAAAGGTGGTGGAGCAGCAGAAGAAAGGAGCACTTTAGCCTAATGCGTCCTGCTGCATGGCTCAACGTACATGCTTCACACATCTCTGGAACTCACATTAGACCTGCATATTTCATAAATGTAATGTTTATTTCATCACATGTCTATCTCAAACTCTCGCTTTGTATTGACTCGGTCCAGCCCTTCTGAGCCATTGTATCGCCTCTGTTTCTTTCTATGTTTCTTTTTTTATCCATCACTGCATCCATTTCTATTTTTCGTCCTCCTTTACCACCATTAATTCCCTTTAGGTCACACTACAAAATCAGCTCACGCAATCTTTCTTCTTTTCTTGATGTTTTTGCTTTGCTCAAAAAAGGCATTGACTGGATGTCAGACAAGTATAATGTCCAGATTATCCAGATCTATGATTAAGATTTGTATTTTAGTCTGACAAGAATACAATCTGTCCTTTAGATAATGATCAATGATCAGGACTTACCAACAGAAGGTTCAGTAAGTCCTACAACATGAAAGACAAAATAGATAATCTGTGTTTGTCTTCCAAAACTACCCAAAGGAGTGTTTTGTGATCTGGCAGGCCTATTGCCGGGACAACATTGTTGTCAGTGCCCTCCATAAAGCGTATAACTGTTAGAAAAATGATATAATCTGAGGTTAAAGAAAGAAAAATGATGGTCATGGTTAAGAGAAGCCAATGTTCACAGTAGGTAGAAGATGATAAGGTGTCAAAGTTGGACAGTTTGTCTTGCTTTAATCTCTATCAAGCTAAAAGATATGTAGAGACACACACACACACACACACACAGCCATTTCCATCTCACATTCTCACCACTGTTAACAGTCTCCCCACAGCCTCAGCCAAAGAGTGCATGTGGTGTTGCTGGGACCGCTGCATTGCTCAGGGGCCATTAATTTCCAAGCTGTGCTTAACGCACTTGGCTCTCTGTGGGGAAGATGACATGTATATGTATGAGTTTTCAGGGACCAGGAAAGAAGCAAGCAATGGAGGAAAATAGTGAGGGGAGAAGGACTGAAGAAAGGCAACTGAAAAGAAAGGATAAAAAGGGGAGGAGGTGATTAGAAGGAGATATGATAAAAGGAAAGAAGTAAGTCAAGGCACATATTTCTAGTGGAACAAGGAAAGAAGAGGAAGAATGGAAAAATAACAATAGGCATATGTCTCATTCCAGACACATAGCTCAGAGAGGTGAACTGAAACAGCAACTCAAGGTTAGATGCAGCATTTCGACAAGGCAGCATGCACTGCGAATTGTATACAACATTATTTTGAATGTGTTTATATCATTCACAACACACTTGCACTTTTCTGCACTGCATGGTGTCAAGGTCATTAAATTGAATGATTGGGAAATGCATCGGGAAACTTGACAGCATGTATTTCCCAGACCTAAGTTTCTTCTTGGTGGTGAAGTCATTTGGCAGCAGCTTCAGTTATTGTTGCTCTTGCTTTTTAGGAAGTGTTTTTTTGTAATTCACTTACAAAAAGAATTATTTCCTCAAGATATGGAAGGTTCACACTCAACTTGAATGTGGTACCAATACTAATAGGATAAATCAACCAGGTCTCAGTCAGTGGGGATAAGACAACTAACTTTTTTTAACTAGACCACTGGAGCAGTTAAAGTTTGAATATCTAATCTCCAGCATCAGAAAGAGAGGGTTCAGTGTAGCCAAAGACAAAATATCTGCAACAAGAGATAATTGCAGCTGAAATCATTGTTTAACACAAACTCAATGCCAGAGAGAGCCACTAACTTGTATAATACGGTAATAAGGTATGGTAATTGCCAACCAGCCTATAGACTGCTGGTCCGCATCAAGATGTCAATCCCCATCCTCTGTCCTCACTAACAACCCATCCAGCCAATTAACGCTGTTTATCTAAGAATGGATCATTATCAATACACCCCTGCGACATAGCAACACCCGACACAAACTGAGATCATCGGGGGCCTCATTATTCTATTTCTTTTATTCTTTTTTCTAGAGGTGGGATGACCCAGATATGAAGAATAAATTGATAGGACTGTCTGCCTAAAAAGAAATCCCCATTATGTGAAGTAAAGCCAACAGTTTTCGCAATCTGGGTTTTTTTTTCTTCTCTATCGTCCTCCAAATGTTTTGTGCAGGTGATTCTAATTTTAATGAGTAGTGTGAGTATTAGCCCTTGGTTGAGCCTTGCTTTTGAGGTGCTCTTTTGAAGCAGGCTCTGCTAAATATTTAGGCCATGGGGCTGATGATATAAATAAATTCGGAGATGTTCTCTCTCCAGTAAAGCCTGCCAGTCTCTGCGCCTCCCTCTGCTCGATTATGTTATCCGTTATGTGTTTTGAGAGTTTAGATTCAAGAGAGATTCCAAAGGCTGAGAGTCTCATATTAATATGCACGCTCCTATATTTAGTCATAATAGTTGTAGAAAAATTCACAGCATTTGACGGTTGTGTCAGGATAATTAAATGCTCTTTGGCTACAGTGTTAATTCCTCATTACCGTATTCACTTTGACCTATTAGTATAATTGCCACAAAGAAGTGACACATTGCCAAGAAGAGTAGTTCCCACTACATTGCTTTGTTTATGGTTCAACTTTCATGGAGAATCAATATTATGGTTTTACAGCATATCTTGATTTACTTTAATTATCATCCACATACTGTAACAATGAAGGTTTTGTCTAAATACCGTCGTGCTGAGATGTGAAATGTTTAGTTGATCAAATGAAAATTACAATTCTGATATTTTGACAATTTAATTTGTTTAAGTCAGTTGTCAAGCAAAAATTTCAAACATTCACTGATTCAAGAGTCTCAAATGTTGCTGTTGCCTCTGTAATATCTCTGTAAGTTGAATATCTTGTGTCAAAACAAGTGATTAGAAACCCTCGCCTAGGAAAAGTCTGATCAGAATTTTTCATTACTCTATAGACAAAACAATCAAATAATAGCAAAAACAATTGCAATTTAAATGACACTGTAAGTAATCCTAAATTGCAGCCCTAAAATACTCTGAGAGACATGCAGGCTGTAGGAAAAACAACACAAACATAGTCACAGAAGCTTTTACAAACCAGGCGGAGGTGTCATATGTTGTGGTGTCTCCAAATCCCTGTCTTCTCTCTTTACATCTTCTCATCTGCCTCAATCTGCTTCGAACGGAATCCTCGGTGGATACTGGATAGATGATGGAAACGAGTGTTGAGACATTTAAGGACTTCAGAAATCTTTAATTATTTCTCCTCAACACATATTCCAAAATTCACTCTGCCTCAACCAACCGAAACAGTAAAATGCTACTTACATGTCAATCATAACATCAGTAATGATAATGCATTAGGAGTACTTTTATTTTTGATACTCTTAAGTACATTTTGCTTATCGTACTTTTTATGTAGGTGACATTTCCAACGCAGAACTTGTAATGGCGTCTTTATACATTGCAGTCTACCTACTTTTACTTAGGTTAAGCATCTGAATTCTTCCTCTCCCCCGTCATAATTTTCTCTCTGTTGTCTTTCCCTCCTCTGGTGGTTGTAGTCAGGTGTCTCATTAACCCAAACCCAAGCTGCAGAGCGGAGGTTCTCTGCCTTACTGCCAGTCATATACTGGTTCCACCCTCCCTTGGTTAGGGTACAGGCCTTCCCCCCCTGCTGTTCCAGCCCCTGGCACAGGATTTCCTGCCTAGAAAGCTCTGGCATCAAGAGAGCTGAAGCTTTCCAACCATGATCCAAATTAACAGTGACAAGAATCTAATGCACGACTGAGAAACTCCTCTTTGTTTTTGAGGGGTAGCTCCATCACTTTTGTCTGAGGCTTTTTTTAAAAAATTGTTTGCCTAGTTTCACATAGATTTTTTAATTCCATGCTCAAATTGTTTGTCAATATCCACAATCACACTGTAATTTAGGGTGTGCTACAAAATCGAAGTGAGAATATTAGAAATATTGATTTAATACATTTACATGCATCATGTTTATCTGGTTAATATGAACAGCAGTTCCTTGAAATGACCTCACTGACCTCAGGCTCTTGAAAAATCCATCTGTGTGTGTGTATTGTATATGTTTGTGTACATGTTTGACGCAAAGCCAACTGTTTTCTGTCCATACTACTTTAAAGGGTCAAGTCACCCAAATCACACAAAAAACAAGACATTTTTCCCCATTAACCCCTGTTGGTGTCTATGTAGACATATATTTTTGGTTTATTTGTCTGAATTTTGACATATCTGTCTCTGACATTTCTACATTTTTCCACACTGCTGCTTGTTTTCAGCTGCAACACCCTACCTGTTCAGCCATGTTAGAAGAGGCTGGAAAGGAAAAGTAATGGTCCAAGCCTTGTCATGGGTTTGGCACACTAGGTCAGGATGGATTTAGTCTAGATGGGACAAAGAGTGGTCCTACAGATGCTGTTACCGGTCAGATTACTTTTGGCAGCCAAATGTCCAGGAACCCAGCTGGGTATCTGGATGGTTACACAGGCATGGAGTGGATATCCAAGAGTGCACATGTGTGTGTGTGTTGAGAAGTGTTGGCTCGTCTGTGTGCTTTGTGGTGACTGTGTGCCCTTCATATGCCTCTTCTCTGCTGTTATGCTTTACCAAAGTTTTAGTCAAATCCACTTTAAATTTTATGTGCTGCTTTTATGATGTTGCTGTCATGTACACTTTAATTGGACCTGTGAGATTTGGGGATTTGCTCCTTTATGTGTAATTACAGGAAGAAGTATTTGTGTATTTGCGCTTTTATTTGCTTCCTCTATCTTTTTTAGTTTTATATTTCCCCAAAGTTTCATTCCAGTTTAATAAAAACCTAAAGCACAGATACTGTGTGTAGCATTACTAGATTTTGCTGCGGGCATAATTTAACAGCAGCTTATGGTAATGCAGTCATCATCCTTTTCTCTGTATGGAAATGACCAAAATATTGCTGTCTGAAAAATTATTTTAAAAATGGTTCCTTCGTGAAAACACATTTGAATTATCAATCACACCTACTGAAGCTTAATTTCTGTATGAGCTCTCAATTTAAATTCCCTCAAAATGAAATAAACAACCAACCAAGCAAACAGATTAATAAATAAACAAAAGCATGTCAATAGATAAATATCTCCACAGCTCATTAACATTTTGCATCTTACTCCCTGTGTAGCCTCACAGTCCCCGTATTTTCAATTAACCCTTGATGAAATTGCTCAGTGGTATTGAGAGAGAAAAGGTTATAAACCTTCTATCCTCCTCCAGCTCTCACCAATCCACACACACACACACCACTCTGCTAGCGCTTGGTTAAAATGGAGGTCAGTAGAAAGAGCAGGACACTGACAAATCAGAATGCTGAGGACGTAGACTCGTTCACACACATGCTTGTGTGTAGATCAATCACAAGGCAGCCACAGCAGGTGCTAACATGGAAACTGATGGGGTGGTGCAATAGAAACACAAGTCCTTTCATGTGTCCAATTAGTGCTTGACACAGGTGTCTCTTCTACAAAAGCATAGCCATTATAGTATACAAGATTGTATACTATAATTGTATACAAAAATATTCAGCTAGTACTGTTTTATGCATATTTTCTTTGTTGTTGAATGCAACCCAGTGTGGACCTGTAAAGTTTCATGTAATCTAATTCATAGAGGTTAAAGAAACATTATTTACATGCCTGTTTTCCCTCTGAGAGTGTGAGATGGGGTTGAAACCTCCATCTTTTTTGGTAAGCTATAGATTCTTGGTGAATCTGATAGAAGTCATTGTACCTGCACAGCGTAGACCCTATTAAAATTTAATGAATGGCCTATTGTTCATGCCCAGTGGTTTATTATTCACTGTCCGGAAGATGTTTTTCTGTTAGTACAAGGGCTGTCTCTCTTGCTACCACTAGTACCATGTATAAACATGTATATTGCTTGGGGAAATGGCCACCGAGTGGAATGTCTCTCCCAGAGGGACAGTCTTTGGTTTTAATCAAACACTACGCTGGTCATGAGTCTCATTTTGCTGTCTTCTGAAAAGCATAAAATTAAGAGAGTTAAGATTCTGAAAGAGCAGAGTTGTAGTAGAATAAGAAATTACAAAAGTGTTAAATATTGATAATGTTTCAGTATTTGAATGACCTATTTCAGACCATCACTATGTGTCTTTTGACAACCTAACCTTAACAAAGACTAAGGAAATTTTTGGTTCAAAAGAGATTTCTAGATGATGAGGTTGAAGCAAAGTTCTCTAATATCATGAGAACATTTGAGTCATACAGTTATGACTGCTCTTTAAATGACATGGTTGAAAATTTCAGCAATAACTTGTCATCTGCTTTAAATAGAGTTGCTCCACTAAAGGTTAAAAAGAGGTCAGCTGACAGAATCTCCCCATGGTTAAACAATAACTGTTAATGAGATCAAGAGAATCCGTTGGGCAGCTGAAAGAAAATGGAGGGAAACTACAGTTGAACTCACAGTTCACTGTAATATATACAAAGAAGCCATGACTGTCTGTAACAAAGCAATACGTCAGGCAAGAAAGGATTACTTTTCCAAGATAATTACAGAGAACACTGGGAACCCTAGAATATTGTTCTCCACTATTGACCAGCTACTCAACACTTCCCCCATCCCCCCAGAGTTCACTGCATCAAAATGTGAAGAACTCTTCAATAACAAAATTACCTCAGTTAGAGCCAGTATTGCTGCTGATGTAAACACAGATGATCTCAGCAAATCCTGCAAAAATGATGTAACCAGGGGGAAATTCACCTGGATTACATTAAATGAGCTTTGCAAAACTGTCACTGAGTGTAACTCCTCCACCTCAGGTATTGACCCTGTACCTACAGCATTTTTAAGCTGGTGTTCAACAGTGTTTCAAGTCAAGTCCTGAAGATTATAAATACATCTCTTAAACCTTTACTAAAGAAACCCAACCTAGATGGTAATACACTGACCAGCTATAGGCTGATATCCAACCCTCCATTCATTAGTAAGATACTTGAAAAGATCATTTCCAATAAACTCCTTTCTTAAAGAAAACAACATCCTGTAGGAATTTCAGTCAGGCTTAAGAACACACAGCACTCAAACTGCTCTTACTAAAATAGTCAGCAACCTCAGTCTAAACTCTGACAATAAGGTCTCAATCTTTATCCTCTTAGACCTGAGCACAGTGTTTGATATGATGAGCATTTTACCATTGACCATGATATCCTAATCAATCGTCTTGAAAGGTTGGTTGGTATATTAGCACAACTGTACAACTCTGCTGAACCAAATGATGCTGCAGCTATAAATTCCATTACTACCTGTCTTCTGGCAATAAATAACTGGATGAGCATAAGTTATTACATTTGTGCTTCATTAACAAACAACAGACAGAGAAGAATACTACAAGCACCCATGGCCCACTCAAATTACACTTGATTACAGTGTGTTCCTGTAGCATAATTCAAGAGGAAGGTCAGTAAATGGACCCACCTCTTTGTTTGTATTGTAGTGATCTAACATTGCAGAGAATTCTAATTTTTAGTCCATCACAGTTTGAAAATATGAGTAAGATATAAATACTTCTATATTTAAATACTATATATATATATCTAATATATATTGTCACCTTCTGAATCTCACTCTTTATATTTACACACGGTATGCCTCAAGACTCAATAGTGTGTCTTTATTTCGATGCAGTTCTCTCTGCATCTACTGTCTGGCACTGGCAGTTGCCGTTTTCTAAAGATGACACACCGCACACTGTGCTTACAGGTTACACAGGGAGAGAGTGCATACACAGCATTCCAAAACACTGATTGTTGCTGCAGGAGAGGATTCGTGAATGCTGATGCCCACTCACACTGTACACAAGCACACACACATTCAGGCTACAGGTTAGGTCCTATTTTGCTGGAAACATGACTGGCTGAGCCCCTGTCAACAGTTCACTGAAACATTCATCACACCCTCTCTTAATCCATCCAAGCCATGTTCAACAAGACCCATCCCATGATAGTCTACCACATGTCAAATGTTAACAAAATAAATTCAGAGTTAAATGGCTCTATGGATAGATATGACTTTATTCAAATGAATATAACTAGTTATCGAGCTCCTTTTAAACAATGTTACAAAGTGCTGCAATCAAGGATATCTCAAATCCAAAGACAAAATTAGCATTCTTATTTTAACACACATTCCCACCCATTTCCACAAGTTCCACTTGTGCAACTTAATATGCAAAGCAATACATTTTTCTTACATGCTAAACAGTGAAAAAGAACAGCATACAAAAATAAGTCTCCTTACTCATTGCTAACACACAGCAGCCAGACTCGCACCCAGGCTGTAATACTCAAATATTGGATTTGCCAGAATGCATGGCAGACTAATAATATACATTATAATGGAGTATACCCATGATATTGCTGTTCATTTGTGATATAGTCAGGTTTGAACCCACCATGCCGCACCCCATCTCCCACACAAGTTATTACTCTAAGCCGATGCAGCCAATTTATTATGTTATTCTCATCCCTGCACATACACATGCAGACTTGATAAGGTGACACAGGCAGTAAAAATGTAGGCCACTGTATATTGTGCAAAGTAAAGTTTGCTATTCATTTAGCAGAACTGGGATGTAAATAGAATTTCTTTGTGTCTTTCTCCCACCTACATTTTAGCACATTTACTTTCAGGGCAGGGGTGCACATACACACACACAGACTGTCATAGTGTACTACATTGTGACCTTTGATTTAAATTAGGCTTTGTTGGCAGTTCTGATATGTAGGAGGCACAACAGCTTTAGCCCGCTTTTCCCAGCCAACCAGTTCATGCAGTGGTGTTACTTGATAATGGTGTTTAAAAATTTGTATTTTTTCAACCAGGCATAGGTTTTCTGTGTTTTGATAAAGGCAGCTGAGGAAAATGTAGTTATGTGTGTGAAATGGATTTGCTCTTTGAGCTTTGCATTAAAAGGGGCCTAGAACATTTGGAAATGAGAATATTTCCCCCTTGCCAGGGTTTTATCCTTCATTTGCTGTAATGCACATTAACAACACCTAAGATATTTTTTTTATAAAATGCCTTTGGCAAGTATATGTGCATGTGTGTGTTTGCTGTGTCCTTGCCCAGGTCCTATTTCAAACGTGTACCCGTGGCTTTTGCCGGGAGCCAGCCAGCTCAGGTTCATCTCAGATTAGCACATTTTTGTTGTTGAATATATTTCTGTTGTGCTTCAGCCACCGCCAGTTAAATTGAGGGGAAGAAGTGAAACAAACACAGATTTCTCTCACTGTGTTTGGCATCAATGTAGCTGTCATTTCTTTTTGTCTTTTTCTTTTCTTATTTCTTCTTTTCTGTCTCTCCCACCAGCGTTTTTGATGGTTTCAGAAATCAGGATAAAATGTGGTTGCTTCTCTTGTCAAAAGAAATGCATCTCCTTTCAGCATGTCTTGTCATGATGAGCCAATGTCAGCTCTATCAAGGGCCAAACAGTCATCTGAGTGCTCCAGGTGCTGCACTGTGCGTGTCCCAGTGAAAATAGCAAAAGCCTTCTTGACCTCTTTCTGTTCATTAATATCCCACTTAAAGTGGAAATTTCTGCTTTGCACAAAATGACCATAATATATCTGCAGGGGCTGTTGATCAATACCAATTACAACACATTTCCTTAGCCATGTGGAGAGATTTCCTTCAAAATTAATTTTCTTTTGTTTAGGAACAAAGACCTCCGCTTAGAGTTTCAAGACCCTTCATAACCTCAAGCACCCCTAGAGTTGATAAAGATTGAGTGTCTTGCTCAAGGACACTTCAGTCTTTTATTTCTCTAACAATGAGACATTTCTGCTGTTTGAGTGCAATAGAAATAGATACATATGCAACAGAAATGCATAGCCCCCAATGCACAGGCTGTAATTTAAGACGGGAAGTATGCTGTCATAAAATGCGGTAAAACATAGATTCACCCTGGCAATCTGGTATGTCTGGTACCTACCAGGACATGTTGTCTCACTGGATATTTGTTGTAGCATCCCTATAAAGAAGTAATGTCACGTTAAATGTCAGGAAGCTAAGAGAGTGTTTTTTTCCCTTGTGAATGCTCTGCTAATATACTCATAGAACTACCTCTGAATGTTTCCTCCAGTCTCCTGCCTTGCCTCAGGGTCCTTAGCCCCTTTTGGTCCTTGCGCGATCAATAAAAGAGGGGGACTTTCGATCGTCTCCTCACCTCCCCGCCATTCCTGTTTCACATCAAAGACAACCATTGCGCAAATACACCCACATACACCACAGCGTCCTCTCTCACGCTATTCCCCCTCTCTCGATCTTTGTCTCTCGCTCTGTTTCTTTGTGACTCGCTCCATCCCCTCTCCCCCTTGTTCACACACTTACCCTTTAACGTTAAACTTTACTGTCAAATCTCTGCGGGCCACCGGAGCGCAAAGACAAATGTTTCCCGTCGAAATGAGAATTGATTTTCCCAGCGGCCTCCGTAATCAGCAGTTCGTACATTTTCATTTCGATAAAAAGTGGCGAGGGACATCGTTGCAGTAATGACTGTCCCCGTGGGGAACTGAAGGGCACCCGGGGGTGAGAGGGATGGGGGGCTGGGAGGGGGTTCATTGGTGACCGGAACATCATCTAGTTGCTTGGAAGCTTATGTTCTTGCAGGAAGCTTGCTACCTTGTTGATGAGATCCTGTCACTCATTACCACAAGTGTGCTCTGGAGACCACTTGGTCAGAAGGAGGTAGTATTGTTGTAGCTGTAAATTTCAGGTTTTCAACACTCTAAAGAGGCTAATTACATTATAACAAGATGATCTGGAGTACCACTTTACTCATAACAGTCATTTATATACATTATCAACCCACAAAGATGTGACTTGGTGCTTCCTCTCACATGTACAGGAAACAAACAACAGAAGAATTAGCTGAGAGCACCTTCATGAAGAATGAGGTCATAAAAGGTAGCAGAGAAATTGAGAGAGGTTAGACAATATTATGCAACGAGGAAGTAGGATGAGTGACAGTGGACACAGACAGATTTAGTGACGGGAGGAGATGGAGGAAAGTGGATGTGGAGGGCAGGAGTAGGAGCCAAACTTAATGGCCTATGCAGCGGGGAGTAGTGAGGTAAATCAGCCTATAAATCCATGTGCTGATGTACCAGGCCAAGACTTGACACGCTCCTCTGCCAGCGGTTAGCGGTATGCTTTGCACCTGACTTCCCCCATTCTTCTGGTTCTGATTTCTCTCATTCTGTCTCCTGTCTTATTGTCCCCGTCATGACTCAGACATCTGCGGTTTTATTTTAGATATGCAAAGAGACAGACACAGAGGAAAGACTTAATCACACGTAAACCTTAGTGCACAGCAGATTGTAAGGTTCTATGCACAAATATACTTAAAATGCAGACCTAAAAATAAGGAAAAACATGGAAATCTGTTGTTTTTCAAGCTGACCTGGTGGCTAGGTGAGCTTTCAGCCATGATATCAACCAGCTGTGAGCCTTTTTCACATCAACCCCTTGTCTCTCTCTCTCCCATATATTGTCTATCTCTCTCCACTGAGACAAAAACAAAAACATCCTTTAAAGTTTATGCATGCAGTATCATTGCATTAATATAATAAATCAAACACACTTGACAGTTTTATTGCAACACAATGCAGCTAATTTAATTTAAGGTGCCATATATATGCTAGTGGCAACTAGCACCTCCTACACATGGACATCAGTGTACTCTAGGGAGAAGTGCGGTCGTTGTGGATTTGTTGGAGCCTCACTGCTGTAGGCTACAGAGAAGATGAGATGAGATTGATTTGTCATGACTGATGCCAGGCCCAGTGGTGCTTGGTCGCACAGCCTTTTGGTAATGTGTTATTTTGAGTGTCTTTTTTTTTTTTACCCTCAATTCTCCCCAATTTGGTATTGCCAATCTGCTGTACTCCAGTGCTTACCATTTCTGACTACACTTTTAGCCTAGAGGGAGCCACTGAACCTCTGATGGCCATATCAACTGTCTTTGTCTGTTAGTTATTTTTATGGATTTAAAGATGGAAATCAACATCTTCTCTGAGTAGTATTGGCTCCCATCGTGTTTGTGAATGTACAAGTTAATATGGTTTTTCAAAAGCTAAAAGTGTATAGCCAGCTAATACTAGGCAAATGTTGTTTGAAAGTGACTGTCCTATGACTGAGTCCAAGATGTTGTAATGTATCTAAATCAGTGGCGGCTGGTGGTCAAAAAATTTGGGCAGACCGGAGGAAAACCAACCCACAGTGTCATGTTATTTTATACTAGTTGCCTACTTATTTCTACCTTTGTATGCTCAAGTTATGTTATGTTCTTATATTCAATGCAGAGCCATACTGAGATTTGGTAATTGTTTATTTCAACCAATTACTCTTTTTTGTATTTTGATCTCCCTCTTGCCTCTCAAAAATGGAGGAAGCAACTTCCTCTGTCCCTACGGACCAGCCTCCTCTGATAGTGCATGAATATAAAAAACAGTCAGGGTGGAAAAATGGATACTGAACAAAAATAATCCTATCTTGCTGACATTCTTTAACAGATGCAAAGACTAGGAGGTTCACTAGCATTTACTGTCTTGCAAATACATAGACATGATGTGCGCACACAGTGCTATGACAACAGGTATGACCATGTCCTTTTCTCAGATGGTGTATCCATACTTGGCACCTGTTTGACGTGTATGTAGTGCATCATTCTCACACTGTATTGCATATGCATCTAACCCAAGGCAATGTGTTTCTCAAGCACACTGACAAAGCCAAAAGCATTTGCATTAAGACACATGGTGCACGTCAAACATCACCTGTCCACCTTCCTGGGGAATGTCAGAGCGTTGAAGCATTCACACTTTTCTCTAGGCCACTGCTTCTCATGATCCAGCCTGCAATTTCCCACAGTCAAAGAAAAAAGAAATCGTTTTAAGGCAAGGACTGCTGAGACACGAATGTACTGCATGTGTGAATAACTGTGTGTGTGTGAGCAGTGTGGAAAAATGAGTGGTGGGTATATGCTACCTTTTAGCCTTTACATCCCTTTGACATTTAATTCACTCTTGCCCAGTTTGCTTTTTCTGCTTTTCAATTTGATCATGAAAAGATCCTGTGACAGAAAGGTACAGCACTTTCCCTTTTCTGCTGTATTATTCAGCATAATTCCCCCACTCACACAAGAAAATGAACCCTTTTATGGCCTTTCTAATGCTAAGCGTTACCCAGATCTAGCACGTTGAGAAAAACGGGGAGGACTCACCCCTGTGGCTTAATGCGGTGTATATCTCTTGGTAGGCTGGACTATTCAGACTAATTGAAGCACAGCATGGTGTTTGATAAACAAGCTGTTCCCCCCACTGCATGCGACTAATAGAATCTCCTCAGTCGAATTAATGATGGCACAATAATTTAGTCCATGTTTATCTGTGACACTCGGGATTGAACAAAGGGGGAGGATGCTAAGCTGCAAAAAAGAAAACATATTCTAAGCATAATTTAGTTATACCTCCATAAGTACTTTAGTATTTTGCAGCCAGTCTTAATATGGTTTAGCTATTTTTAATTGCAGATATGTCATAAATTTCTTTTCATTGACTAATTTTGATTGTTCCATGCACAAGACATGAAGAAATCCATGTTACTTTAGACTGGATTTCCACTTTAAGGACTGCTGTTTTCAGCCCTAGTGTAGCTTTAAGTGGCTACCGTCGAGTGGCTAGTTGGTTACAGAGTGCCAAGTACCACTTCACAGATTATTCAGTGTCTGCAGTAGAGTTGCCCTGTAGCAAAGTGGAGGATAAGAGTAAAACACGATAAAAACCTGTGGCAAATGGATACATCTTTTCTCAGGCGGGCAGTGAGCGGATGGAGATAGCTGGGCTCTGTTTGCTGGGTTATTGTAAATGCGCTGTCAGTGAAAGACCGAAGGCTGTCATTCACATTTGATTGAAGCTGACATTTTGTTGGCGTTCACCCTCCCGCCCTCTCTTGATACATGGAATCAGCCTGGGTTTGCTTGTCGGATGGTTTCCATTAGTTGGGCAGTTAGGTGTATTAGAACTACTCTCTGGTGGATTACAGTGTTGATAGTCTGTCAATCTCTCACACTTAAATGCCAGGTTTCACACAGGTTTCTCCTCTTTCTTTCTCTACCTACCATCACTCCCTTACTGATTGTTTATCCTGAAAGCCTTGATTGATGTCTACACTGCAAGAATTCATCTCACAATAATCACCTTCCTTTCCTCATATTACATGCTCGTGTGACAAATCACATTTAACTAGGTGTGAGAACCTAGAGTGTTGCCTCCCTCCTCTTCTGATTTAACACACAGTATTGTGAGATCCTGAGCATGGATGTGCTTACAGTATCACAGATGGTGTAGTAGTGCATGACATGTCGTAAACTATTGGTTGTGGTGAATTTGTGGCAAACAACAACGGTTATTAGTGTCAGGACTGTTTTAAATGCATGGTTGTAAAGCACATCATGATATATAGGGGACAAAAAGCTAGTGAGAATACTTATTAGTTTTACTGGGTTTCACAATACAATCAATCAACATTTCTGGGAAGTCAAGTTTGAATAATAAAATGAGGTGATTTCCATCCACGGACATATCGGAATCAAGGAAAATCCTGCCAATAAAGCAAAGATAAGCCAACATTTTAAATAGCACAAAACAAAACTACACCCTCTCTATTTCTGCATGCAGAAGCAATGCTTCAGCACTAACAGTAGCTAACATGCATAATAATAGAAAAGAGACATGTAGGAGTTATCTGGATCTGTGGCAGCTCACTGAAAATCTATTTTCTCCTGTGGTTTGTGCTTCTTGCATAAATCTGCAAATATCAGAGTTGTATGTATCATCCATATTTAAGTTATTGTGTAGGAACGCACAGTGTTGGCTGTGAGGCATTACATTTACACCAGTGACCAAGTCTTTAATGTTAGACAAGATATGCGATGTCTATCACAGTCAGCATGTGGGTCCAGGAGTATTTCAACAGTAATTTCCACAATCTAATATGTTTTATCTGTCAGACCTCAGTGACAATATGACACCTTCAGTTCACTGTTGTGTTTGTAGCACTGACTTTCAGCTAGATCAAAGTGTATCTCTTGATATGTAGCAAAGGATATTGCTTTTGCTGAAGAGCAACAAACAGGTTTATGAAAATTCTTGTTTTCTTGAGATTCCAATATTGATAGAAGCCCCTTTTACTTGTTTTGTCTTTCTCGTGAGCATGATCTTCCTTTTTCAGGATCTGTACTCATAATTGGACACAAAAGATTAAATACCTCCAGGATAACTGTTCTTTAGCAACTCGTAAGCATGTTGGGTATGAGGTGGAGCAGAGAATAAATGTGCAGCAATGACCCAATCTGTTTGAGGATGGAAATTAATTCAGTCTTAAGCAATTCTGGTTGAGTGACAGGCCTGGCGAGAGGCCTTGATTTCCCCACAGCGCCGTCGCTCCATCTTAAAGCTAACCTCATACATAAAAAGACCACCAATTAGGAGTTAGGGCTGCCCATCGTCCTGGATTATGATTTCATAATTGAGTGTGCTGGAGGTCACTACACTTACTTTATCTCTGTGGGGGGACTTTATTTGGAAACGGCCTTGCCAACAGAAGGTGATGGCTTCCTAATAGCTGTCAGCTCCAGGCAAAATTGCCTGTCAATGAAGGTAATTGGGCACATAAGCCATTGTATGCACTGTCACTCTGTCCACATTCCGACGCTCTGTAAAACCTTTAAAAAAGGCAGTCAGTTATATCACCATGCTGTTTAAGCGCACCTGACATGTTGGGTGATGGAATAACCTCTGGTGAGACAAGAATTCAATCTGTTATTCTAGCTATTTTTTCTGTTTTACACTGCATACGTCCCCTGTATTATTGGTATCTAACTATTTAATAGGTAATTGTCAGCTCCACAAAGCTCATCAGGTGTAATTGAGCAGTCAGTGCTGGTAGATACCTTCTTTAGGGATTTAGTTGGATTAGCCCATCCTTCTCACTGCACTGCACAACAGTATTCAACTCTGGCACTTTCTTTAACACATCTGTCTAGCCCAGCTGGCTGATTAGCCTGGGCTCATACATTTTCTCACTGTCACTAGCTTTATTTCTCTTTCCTCACTTTGTTTCATTTTTTTTTTTTTTTTTACTAAAATTAGCAGGGAATTAGCTGCATGATCACAGGTGTCTAACACTGCTTTATTCCCTCTCCCTGTCCTCTCTCCTTCACACCCACACATCCCTTCCTCCATTCAGTTTCTGCTTGTGCACTCACATGTCTCTAACCCACTAGTGACGCCAATGTGGTTAGGTCTGGTGATCACAGAGCTAATGTATTGAGAGGAAGCTGAAAATAGCACCAAACAATCGACAGGCAAGCACTGAAATGCAAGAGGAGGAAGGAAATGCATAGCAATTGGTGCTCTGGGGTAGCAGGAGCACTGAGGCAGTGAGGCAGCAGCTCAGGATCTCATATACATTCTTACACAGGTGGATCTCTTTAATGATAAAGCTCATAGACGAAAACCAGAATACATAAATGGATTTGTGTGGTTTTGCTGCGGGTAAGAACGAGTGTTGACTTTAATATCAACTGGAAGTGAAAACATACACTTGAAGTATTCATAGGATAATCTCTAAGTGAGAAATGAGAGATACAGCCAGTTTAGACCTGAAGGGGTTTTGATCTGGTACCAAAGAGAGAGGAGAGAGAGGGGCTCTGCCCCTCAGCCATACTTCACCTTCATAGCTTCCATAAACCAGGAAATGTTCCCAGATAAAAAAGGGAAATTGATTTGCAAATGGGGAAAACTGTAAAAAGCAGAGATGAAACACTGTGTATGTGGTAGGTCTTGAGTGTGTCCATAAAATACAGTAGCAGCTCAGCCTTGCAGTTTGAAGACACATACAAGCCCATCGTTGAGCTGAGCTGTTGAGAGTCCAGTCGCGTCCCTCACTGTCCTCCCCTCTTGTGACCTCCTGTTCCATTTCTGTATCTCACCTATTTTCTGTCTGTCCCTCTTCCTGCCCCCTCTCTCTCTTTCATCTCACAGCTTCTTTTATTTACCATGTATCATTTTTTGCGTAGGCCTGACCCGGAACCATGTCAGCTGCTGATTGAAGCCATCAATTATTTAGCTAAACGCAACAGAGTTCTGGCCAAAGTCCTCCCTTCAACTCCTGCCACTGACTCAACTCTAAAGCTGCCTGGTGAATAATTCACATGTGCCCTCTCTTCCCCTTGGCTACAGACCTACAGAGTTACTTCACTTTTGGACTTCATTGGTTTTTAGCCTAAGGTGGCAAATAAAGCCTTAGTTAATGCACACACTGCTGCCAGTTCATTCTGGTTTAACTTCCATTGGGGTTTTATGTTGCATTAGCTGGTCTTGCAAAGACATAACATTACCTTATGGCTTTAAAATGATTCTCATGGGGTTGCTAGGCTGGGGCTTCAGGTGCAGTTACCAGGTGGAGCCACATTTTAACCAGTACAGCAATACTATAAGATTGATTGCTCAAAGGAGACGTAGCTGGAACATAGGTCTGGTAAATGATCTAAGAACAGCTTCGTAGATGTAGGAGGTGATGAAAAGCAGCATGAAAAGCATAATTCAAAGGGAGCTTTTGTAAAGCGGTATCTGGAGATTAGAGAAGAAAGCAAAGTTTTACATAACCTCTGCGGGGGAAGGCTATCATGGGAGGCTTAATGTCTATAGGTCTATAATGTCTGCTTATTCTTTAAAACCAATTCCATCCTTGTATGTAAACAACATCAGCAGCGTGTTTAAGTAGCGGTACGTAGGTGAGAGTGCGGTCAAAGACCGGACAGGGCTGGTGGAGGGATGTGTGGTGGGGGGGGGGGATGTCTGGATTTACCATTTAATTCAATAGCAAGCACAACTGAGTGCACAGTGCGGACTCTTTGTATTGTAAACGTAGGAGGCAGGCCTTTCACTCTCCCCAGGACTCGACTACTGAGGCTCCCTGAGGCTGTGGTGCTGGAAGAACACACGCAAACACACACACACACACAGACACACACACAGTCAGACTGCATGACTACACCCGCCCACTATGTGGTGTGCTCAGACTTTCTTTATCTGAAGCATGTACAACATGCCCACACATTCCTAATATAGCTTAATAGCTACATCAGTCATATTATTCCAAAATTAGATTAATTCCTTTTGGTTTTCCTCCTGAACACATTTTTATGATAATCAGCTGGAAGAAACAACTACACTACTGTTTATTTAACATAATAATAATTAATATGTATTAAATGATGAAAAGATTTAAGGTTCTGGCATAAAGTTCAAATAAAGATTTGTAATGTGTCACCGTAGCTGCGCAATGGAAGAGGCAGTTTTAAAGTTGAGCATTAGTGAAGGAATTCAGTTTAGCATTTAGCTTCTGATGTCTGCTTTGCATCTATCTTTGAAAAATTTGTGAGTAAATGGAACCCCAAATGAGATAAATAAGAAAGCAGCAGGAAGGGGGCACTGATTCAGCGAGCACGTTCATCAGGATTTGGCAACAAGAAAATTGTGAGCACAGGTGTGCTGCTTATTAGCAAAGTAGTACTTTCCACAAACCCATCTCATATTGATGTACGTGCATGTGTTTGTACTTTGGCTGTCTAAGGTTGTGGAGGATGTGTTTTGTATTCCAGATCAGACCTATAATTTATGGGCTGAGTGCAGTCATCGACCCACTCAGGACGGATATTCACAAAGGAACACACACACACACACAGGCAAAGGCAAAACAAATCTTTCTCCACTGACTGTACCAGAGCATACAAACTGTGGATCATGGACCCTTCATTACGTCGCCTCTGCAAGTCTCAGTGGACACCAATGGGAGCTGGCTAGCATTGATTGTGCTGGCCAACACAGCTGGTGTGTGTTGGCTACACTCATCACCAATATCGACTGGGTTATTAGCTTCCCCTGACTGATGCCGTCACACGTATAAATGATTATTGGATTACCGGAGAACCAAATGATACAACATTTGGAAGAAAAGTCAGTCATCCATGTAGGTTTTATTGACCACCTAACATAGAAGAGAAAAGGGAGAAGAACCTGTCCAGGAACATGGGGAAAATTAGAGTTATACATGTAGTTCAGCAACAAGTAAATATCTTTCCTTTTGTGTCTGTAGAATATCACAAACTTAAATATTTATAATTGTATTATAAAACTTGTGGTTGTATATTATAGGATTTGTGACATGTCAGGTAATAAAAAGAAGATACCTGTCTTTTTTCCTTCTGTTATTGCTCTTTAAAAACCATCTCTCCTCCACTCACAAGGACATTGTGGCTCCCCAGAGTGAAGACTTCCATGTCTGTCAGTGCGTTAAATGGGAGGGGAGACAGAGCGGTAGCACTCTACGATTTGACTGAGGTCATCCTATTGTTGTCTGTGGCGTAGCTACACGGCTCAGCCCGTCTGTAAAATCAGTAAAGGAGTTGTCCTTGGTGGGATTGGCTGCCTTTCACTGACTCATGGCAGTTTCTTTGTGTTTTTCTAACACATTGTAGTGCAATAGATTAGGGACAAATGATTAGCTGGGTTTTATTGAATTAGCTCAGAGTAATCGCTGTTTTATTGTTTAAGTGTTTTCTCTTTGGAGAAGATGGAGTGTTGAAGATTAAGTGTGTGGGTGTTTAGTTTGTTTGTGTATATGCACACATTGTATACTTGCTTTCACAAGCGCTTACTTGATAAGGTTTTTGAAAGTCAGTACCAATATTTTAGGAGTTTTAATTTGAAGGTGCCCCTAGGCAATATTTTGGTGCTAATATTTAATATTTTATATTTGTCCATTAACTTGTCAAAAGTTTCCCTTCAAAATTTGTCTCAACAGGAGAGATATAGTGTTTTTGCCATGGGAAGGTGAAATTCTCCACTAGAGCGAATGCAAATTCTTGTTAATGGATTTGCAGCTTCATCCTTTTGCTAAGTGGTGTTTGGGCAGGTTTCACTCCATGTTTTATAGACTGACAACCCTGAAACTGTGAGTAAAAAAGGAACATCCATCACTTCAGAGGTAGACAACGCTGACTGATATCTCATTCCTTTCTGTCCTTTCCTTGTCTGATCTTAGAAGCTACACTTTATATTTAGGGTATTGTGTTAGGTTACTTTGCTTGTTCCCTGATTTTGCACTCTCTCTCATCTTTTGGGAGCTCTGACATTGCTAAAAGGTTACAGTGAGCAAGTTTTCGGGACATAAATTAAGTGGTTGTTGTGACAGACAACAGTAGTAAGACTTCTCAGTAAGTCAAATACTAATGTCACCCATCTATATCCTTGATAGTTTATTATTCTGAGCTCTGTAGATGCATCTTTAGAATGAATTACAGAGGTACAATACCATGAACAATGAATAAATTACTTCTTAGTTACTTAATGGGATTTTGTTGCTGTATAACATGAACATGAAATGTGGCCATAGGACAATTCACAAGGTAAAAACAGCAAACTAACCTAAAACCAAAACAAGTTGGTTAAACCAATATTGACTCTTGGTAGCAGACAGGGTGTGGACCATGGTGTCTGGTGTCACAGCCAGATAGTGTGTATGTCCAAACATCCACCCTGACCTCAACATGAGGTCTGGCATGGCTACAACAATGTAACACTACTTCCACCTTTGCTTCAAAAAGAAGAAAGTCATTAACTGCTATTTCAACATGAGCAGTGTGGTATGACAGGGAGGCTTTGTGGTTATAGAGTCTGTCTTATAACCGGGATCTTACTGCTTCTGTCTCCTCAACTCTCCTGTTCATCAACAGCAATGCATCCTCACAAAGTGTCCATGAAGAAATCCTATTAACTTATCCATTCTAACTCAGTCTGGATCATGTGTAAACAAATTGAATCTAATGATAATTGCAGTGGTTCAGTGTCTTTTCTCTTCCTGATCCCGTTCTCCATCCTGCAGCCTCCCTCCTTAGTTTCCTTGAGCTCTCTGCCCACTTCACATCCTCCACCACGTCCTTCAGGGGAGGTGGAGGCACTGAAAGCAGAAATAGCCTCTCATGCATCACTACAGTCACACAGCCTTGTTCACTCCTCGTCTCTCACTCCATCTCCCTTTTGTCTTTAAAACAAAGGGGCCTGAATATCAGCGAGAGTGTTAACCCTCTGAGAGAACTGCACTGACCCACCACTTTGCAGCTCCTACGCTACTTTCCACTTCTCCATGGTCAATTTTTTAGCTCTGGCATGAAATGTAATAACAGCAGAAACAGCGTGTGTATTCATGTCAGTTGAGTGAGACACGTGGGGCAGTGATTGTAGGAGGATTTAGTCTGAATTGCACAAGGATCTTCTGTCATGGAGAGCGTTCGCCTTTGTCTTCCACCCTCCCTCCTCCGTTCCTCTTCCAGTCTTTAGCTCTTTTGAGTTTCCAGGTTTTCTCCTGGATCCTATCTATGAAAAACAGTTGCATTAAATAGACCAATAAACACAAAGGAGAGAATGAAAAAGACACAGACATGATTTGAGAGTTTCCTTTTAAACATCGGTAATATTAAGCTTAAACTTAGAAGCACTTAGGACTAAAGTATGTCCCTGAAAAAGCAAAGTGCACATTCACGCAGGCGCCTTTCTTTCTGTTTGTACTCGTCTTCTGCATGTAATTATAGTTTGACTGACTAAAGCAGCAGCTAATTACATTATCAGCAACAAGGACTGCTTTCTAGTTAATGCTATTGCCATATTGGATTAGAGACTCATTGAGGATCAGGCTACAGCTGAAGTTTAATGAACGCACAGCCGCAACTCTGTCCGCGCTTTTTCTGTTATAAAATATATAATAGTTATATTATGTTGATTTATTATCGGTTGTGTTTCTCTTTCCCACGAGCTTTGTCTTGTTTTACTAATTCACCGTAGCTCCACTGCACACTTTTGTGGCACGTTCACCCTTTCTCTACTGTCACTAAGATTTATGTAGAATGCAGATTCATTTAAATCCCTCCTCCCTCCACCTTCCTGCACATATGTGCACCTTGTTTTTATAGAGGAAGGAATTTCCCACCATTACTGACTTCTGAAAATTGCATGAATCCATCACAAAGCGTACTCAACCACACTGATCATATCTTCCTATCTTTATTTTCTACACAATTCTCTCTTAAATGCATATAAATGAGGGAGAGAGGTGCACTGATTACACAGAGTGCTCCTCTGTGCTTGGGTGATAAATTACACGCAAGTCTTTAGCTGAACAATGCATTTGAAGAAAGGACTTAGACAATTTGCCCCTTAGTGTAAACAAACAGTTACAGTAGCTTCCAGCCAACAAACACACACACACACACACACGCTAAGCACTTTCCTGATGTTTGCTGTTAATGCTAATGATGTTGCTTTCTTGGCACTGATAATTGTGCAACTTCTACAGCATCTTAAGTAAAAACAAATATAAAAGCATAGGCACATGTGTAGAAATCACACAAATTAATTATGCGTATGGCTACTGCATGCAAGCTATTTGCCTTCAAAGGTCATCCTGTAGTGCTGTTGCATTTATTATTAGTCCTCAGGGAAGTAAGTGGATTTATCCAAAACTGAAATTTAGACATCTTCATCGCTCTAAGCTCCTCCAGGTGAAGTTTTGGAATGTACCTCTCACCTATCCTGACTCCAGCCTGTTCCTCTGTCCCCAGGTTGTGTCTGTTTGTTTGTGTGTAGGTGTGTGTAGGTGTGTGTGTGTGGGGGTGTGTGTGTTGTGATAAATTGCTGGAAAGACTGCAGTGTGTCAGAGCATGGGAGAGTCCTTGGCATTGAGATTGATCAGGCGCAGCATCAGAGCAGACAGGCCACTGATTGCAGACAGTAATGATCACACGTTAGGTGCTTAGTACAAATACCCAGATACACTTGCACAACAACACACTGAAATGAAGAATGAGGGTTGCGTGTGAACTCTGAGCGGCCCGTGGCAAAAGTAATGTGGCATTTAGTGATCCAGATCTTCTCTTATGTTCTTTTCTTGAGGGCTTATCACTCGGGATAGCTACATACTACTGTAAATATCAAGATCATATATCACCCAAAGGCTTAAAAAGTATTGAGATATTTTTTTAACCTTTCTGCTTAGCAGGAAGACATACAGGATACATAAGTTCAGCTGTAGCATGTCGACAATGCATACATGCCAACAGCCCTTTCTTATTGACATTCACGTAGTAACCCAAACACAGTGAAAGCATTGCAAAAGAAAGGAAGTGAGAGGTTTTTCTGAGGAAAAATAATGAGCCTCTTATTAAAAAAAGGACTTTTGTGGCTGCGTTACATTCTGGTCTTTTGAGCTACCGTCAGTGTGAAATGACTGTCTCTGCCTCTCCTATGAGAGGGTCTTCCTGTACATGTTGCAAGATGAGGAAGATGAACTGTTCTGATGGGCTGATACCCAAACCTGAGATCGAGTGTTGACATTTTACATCACAGAAAACTTGTGATAAAGTCAGCAGACAGACAGTTACACAGCAATATCTATCTAAAGTATGCTAACATTAGCCAGCATTAGCTACCGGTCAGATCAAGTGAGACTGTGACAGCAAAACCCCTGAGTGTACTGAACTGAACAAGAGTGTGATTTATTAATCATCTATTCAACTTTTCATTTAATTCAATACCTCCACTCAAGCTGGACAGTTACAACACTCATTCACACAGTGTCTATACTGTATAAACATGTATGTATCTTTGGCTAACAAGTCACTGATATACACTAAAAACTCACACTCCAAATACTCACTAAAGCTCCAGACCAAGAATCTCACTTTCCTTTTAAAACATGAAAGCCTCTAAAATATTTTAATAACTATTCTCTTATGATGAGGCTGTGTTTGTGTGCGTGCTCCATCTCAGACTTCAGAAGCAGTCACAATAACAGACCAGGCCTAATAATGATTCTTAATAGGGAGCAGTAATTGGAAATAGCAACTTCATTAGTGAGTGACAGCAGCAGGTGATAAGACAGGGGAATACTGTGTAGCCAGTGATGCTAGAAACTCATTATCTGCTATGCATACCCCACTCCTTAATTATTTGAGAGGATCTTCACACTCTTCAGAGCTCTGCTCTCTCTTTGGCTGAGGATTTTTAAGTAGTGTCTTTAAAAGAGATATTTGGGGTGCTTCTGTTATCTGTGTTTGGGAGGTGGATGGCCTTGGGATGAAAGTGATGAAACGGAAGAGGAGCTGTAATGAGAATCTCCGTGCTCCGGCCTTTGACGCAAAGCAAATGCAGCTATCCATATTTCCTTTTATTTTGTGTGGGTTAGCCTCACTGCAGACTGCCACAGTTGTTTGATTTTTTTAATATGCCCGGCATTACTCGCCAACGTTTTTCATTAGCAGCTTATTATTGCTAACCAAATACAATATGTCACCAGCAACGCAGATATTTAGCTTTAGCACGCAGCCAAAAATATTCCTCATTTTCCCCCTGAACGCCAGATTCATTATAATAAGCAGCTTTGTGGAAACATAGAGCTCATATGATGCCTGTCTATGTGATATACACTGATACCTTCAGTAGCTGGTTTTGCGGCAAGGAGAAGCCAACAATCTGACCCTCCCAGTTTCCCCCTATAAATCATAAACTCAACCCCTCATCATGGACGAAGATCTGGATTTATCTACAAACACAGCACATAAAACATGATCAACAAGAATTTGAGACATTTTATATACAGTACGTGCTACATTGTTGATAAAAATATGCATTGTAAGTTGACTATTTGTGATTTAGTGTAAGCTGTGTAACATAATAATAGTGTTGGGAAAGCAGCATTGAGTGTGTGTCTATCTGTGTGTATGTGTGTAGACGGTATGACCTGCTGTAGAGTTTGATTACCTTACAGTAGTTCTCTCTCATTTGGGCTGTGATTGGCTGCCACTGGGAACGGTGGTGGAGAACTAAAGGAGACAGAGGGAGAGGCAAAGAATGAGAGACAAAAAGAGCACTTGAAATCTTGAGTGGCACTGGTGATGCTAATGCACTGTTCAGAGACAGCGCGAGAGAGAGTAAGAAAAAGAAAATTGAAGTAGTAAAAGTGATTGAAGGAAACAGGGGAGTCGGGCAGGCTAATGACACTGAATAGACAAGATCACAGTGATTGAGAGAAGAGATAAGATTATCTCTGATTATCTGCACTTGCATTAAGATCAGAGGGAAAAGAAAAGAAACGGAGAACAAGTAAGCTCATGCACAGTGCATATAGAGCGGCTTGCTCCAATTTTACAACAGAAAAGACCTTAAACATATGCTTTTGATCAAACATAATGACCAGAGATCACAGATATTTTGTGAGCCAGGCTGAAAGGTCAAACACATCACGCTTAATGCATCGCATGATCTAGTGTTGTGTTCCCAAGGCCATAAACACATACACAAGGCCACCACTCCACTGTGTTGCAGCGAGATGTAACGGGGGATGATTAGCTCCCCCTTTGTGTTGTCCTTTGTGCCATGCCCTTGCCAGCTCCACATGCCTGGAGGGGCTCCCAGCTGTTAGGGTGTAGAGTGATATGGGAAGCTAGAGTGACAAGGTTGACCAGTTATAATATATACAGCTACAGCTACATCATTCAGGATTATGAATATAGATTCATAAACATCGGAAACACCCATAAGCCGAGTTAATCCATTGAAGGGCCAGAACATTTTTCAGCCTGGAGGTGAATAATGCATCATGAAAAACACACACAGAGAACCCAGGTACCCTGATTCTAATCAGAGGATGTTTTCGAGGGAGATTCCAGCATCTTGTGGCCATCTGTGGTCGTGAGAAGACTAACAATAACATTTTTACTGCCAGGACCAGTCAAGACAGCAGCGGTGCAGCAGCCAAAGAACTCTCGCATCCATCCTGATTGGAATTCAAATGGATCACTCTCACCAGGATCAATACTGCATGATAATGATGTTGTGACATTTGGAGAGGAGATTGTGGGTGTGGATGTGTGTTTGCAGCGCTCATGGCGTGTCTGTGCTGGAAGTTGTCACTAAGTGCTGTGTGTGCTTTTGAGTTTGCAGTCACACAGCCGTCCTTGTTTCCTCTAAACAATGGTTTGTTTTCTTATGGTCACAGTGTTTTCATACCAGAAGCAACATTATTACACTAACCTATTTATTACTTATATGATTATTTTGCTTTTGCATTAGATCACCAATATTGGCAATGACATCCCCTCTTCCCTTTAAAACTTAGGATGTCTGTGTGATTTGCTCTTCTGCAGATCACATGGGAAACCAGATAAGTTAGATGTTCTCAACTGCCCTCAACTGGGTGAATTAAAAACATGGTTAGAATGTGTGCACCCAGAGAGAGAGGAAGAAGAAAACGTTTCTGCCATTTTCTGATCTAATTTTCATGAAAAAATCATGGTGGAAATCAAATCAGGGGATGGCATTGGGCAATAGGAAGTAAAGTGTGTGAGTAAATCTTTCTACTTATTGCTGGGATAACCAGTAATAAAACTGCAACATGTTTCTGTATCAGGTTTCCTCTATCAAACACACCTTATGGGGTTTTGAGACTGAAAATAAAAGGCAACTATAGCAAGATTTGGGATTTAGAAGCTGCTGACTTCCTTATAGCATTGAAATATCTCAGCTTTCAATTCTCTGATTTCTCTTAGTCCAACTTTCTGTTCCTGTCAGTGTTTAGTTTTTACTTTATATATACTTTATAAACTGAATTATATTTAACCGCCATACCTTTCATTGGCCACATTTTTGGCCTTAGACCACCGAGATCCACCCGTGCTAAATTAGTTTTAGCTGGGGCAGCTAGCTTTATGAGCGACATCACCAATCTATCAAAGATGTTGCAGACAGCCCTTTAGCATCCATTGATCTCTCCACTCTGCAGAATGTGCATATATACCCTCTATACATCACCGGATGACGCTTTATCAAGAGAGATGGATGAAACACAGTGGCAAGCTTGGTGCATTAGAGATACTAAATATTTCTGAGAGTGCTTGTCCTCCTGATTAATGGCTTCATAAAATGTCCACAGCTACCCCTCATCTTTGGGCAGCTTTTCGATCACAGAATACTGTCATAGAGTGATCTGCTCGGAGCTTTGGGATGTAGTGAAATTTGAATCTGATTTGTGCCCGTTTGTTTTTGCATTGAAACATTTATATCTGCATTCTCTACATCCTGCGATTAGTGTCAAGAGGGGCATCCATCTGGTCTACCGAACCATTTTTGTTCCTCTTCTCCCTGTATCTGTCAATATTTTCTGCTCATCTCTGTCTCTTTCCTTGCTTCATACGCTTTTCAGCTCATCCTGTCTGTCCAGTCCCTAAAAGAGTTGGCTGCATTGTAGTGAAACACTATTAATTACCTTGTCATCCCTCGACAGTTGCCAGTGACAGGTTTTAGACCAGCTCTCTGAGGAGGTGGGCGGACACCAGTACTAAATTAAAAAGCTGGGAGAGCTTGTCATACTCTGTCATTGGTTTATTTAATGAAAAACCAAACGTGTGTGTGTGTGTGTATGTGTGTTTAGTCTAGCAAAAGACAGGAAGATGGACGTACAGAATTAAAAACAGATGGGCAGAAGGAACGAATCAGACACAAATCAACTAAGTGAATGACCAGGAAACAGCTGGTGGTTACATGGACAGAGGTCTGGAGACACCGAGAAATGAGGCCAAAACATACAGCATGGGCAGCAACCAGAGCACATCAGAACAACAGCCCCTATCATTTTTAAAATGCTGGTGGTATCTCAAGCATGTACAGGTAATAACTTCGGACTGTAAACTATACCTCATTATCCTTTTGTCATTCACTGAAATGCTATTTTGAATATTCTGCATATGTGTCCTTGCCAGTTCTTTTAACTGGCATTTCTGAAGCTACGCGTGAGGAAAACAGATGGAACACTCATGTCTCCTCCAACAGGCTACTACTCAAAGGAAAGTTCAAGTTTCTTGCAGCTGAGTCTTTAGTTTTGGAAATTTGGCCATTATTTCTACCAGTTAGGAAAACATAACTGTCATAAGAATAATAGCTGAGATCTGGGAACATGGAAATATTGCTATGACGTGGTCTGAAACATGAGTAATCAGACAGAGTGTAAACTGTAATGGATGTTTCAATTTCTGTTTCAATGCTAGATGGCTCTGTGGGTTTGTTTAAAGCCTGTCTTATCGTGTGACTGCTCGTGTTTCTTACCTATGGGCACTGAATGACAGTGCAACTCAAAAGTTATGGTATACTCTAGCAGCTGCTTCTTGGTAAGGTTCAACACATCACATAACAAACTGTGCTACGCTACCTTCTTTGAGTTTTGTCCTGTAGAGAGATGAAGATTTGTTATTTAGATATACCAACCTACCACTTCACCTAATGGAAAAGCCATGTCATCTTTCCCAGGGCCTTGTGCACACTGTTGCACCACATAACAGGCAGGCCAGGGACCTGTGTGCGCAGTGGTGAAAAACTCGCAGTCATGGCCTATCCTCTGTAGTGTTGTTTATCCTGGTCCAGACCTGTGTTTGGCCTGGTGAGTGTGAACAAGCAGTAGCAGCCCAGGGGAGCTGTCCATGGTGCAGAAACCAAAGATCTCTCCTCCACTGCTGGGACTGCTGATCCTCTGCTGCCTCAGTAGCTGATGATCCAACATGGGGAAATTGTTATCATTGTTTGTTGGCCTTCTCCTCGACTAAAATCCATGAGATTCCTGTTTGAATTCAGTTTAAGGTCTTTTCCTAATTTTAAACATAAAATAAAGATGCACTTCTTATAAATAATACATTTTAGACTAACTATTTTAGATTGTACTAAGATGAAGACACACAAATTATGTTGCTTGAAATTTAATCTAGTACTTTATGCAATTAAAAGGCAGGAACTAGTAGAATTGAAAAACTACACAGCAAGTTTTCTTTATTTGACATTTTCAAAATGAATATCCAAACGCACAAGTTTGTAAGAGCTTTATAAAAGGTCACAACCATGATAGGAAAATTGATAGTAAAAGTAAGATTCATATGAAAAGTTTACTGAAATGCTTTTACTCCTTCAGCTTGTCCTTAATCCTGTTTAAATGAGAAAAGATTAGAAATGTAGAAAAGTCTCATCCTGACTGACTTAAAGGGGACCTATCATGTTCATTTTCAGCTCTATATTTTTATTCTGGGACTCCACTAGTGTAGCTTTGCATGATTCACAGTTCAAAAAACTCATTTATCATATACTGACTCTTTATCCAGCGCCTCAGTTCAGCCTCTGTCTCTAACAGGCAGTCTTAGCCCCTGTCTCTTTAAGGCCCCTCTCGATGAGCCCTCTCTGTTTTGATTTGCCAGCTTTCTGGAAGCCTGCGGAGGGGGCCATATCAGAGTCGTGTTAAGTTACTGCTGATACAAACCAAACATTTCTTTCTTTACTCTTTAAATCTCTTTAAAAAGCTTCTGATGACTAAATAACAGGAGATTTTTATTGTGAAGAATTTACAGGAAATGAAACGTGTTCCTAACCGAATTAGAAGACAACATATGGAGATATTTGCCATAATGTTAGTGGAGTGTAGCAGTGAACTTTTGGGCTGTGTGTGGAGCAGATGACCATATAAAGAAATCGGTCACAAGCTGATGTCAGCTCGGGCTGAAAGTAGAACAAACTGTTGGAAACCAAGCATCAGAGTAGTCTGAAGCCAGTGCTTTTAGCTCACAAGGATTACTGCTACATATGTTTACCTCATAATTTGACACTTTGGCCACATTTAACATGAATATCAGACATTGTAACATTATATAAATTACTGAAAATAGGAAAAGCATAATAAGTCCCCTATAACTAAAAGTTTCCGTCATAGACCTGTTCAAAATTTCTCAACTTAGTCATTTAGATTGCAGGACAAAAAAATGCTTTTGTTCCTTCGAACTAGAATGTCTAAAAGCCTTTTACTACCTGATGTGCACCCAAAGAGAGGCATACAAATTGAATTATCCTGCTTGGTTGTGATCACTGAGATGCTGTTGTAACAGGTGATAGCGGGCTTTGCTGCAACAGCATGTCCTCGTCTGACACTATTAATGGCAGTTTGAGTCGTGGGAGAGAAAGCCCTTTGGGAAGGGTCTGTTATTTTCAGTCCTCCACTGAAGAGGGGTATGATGTGACTGCGGTATTATATCTTGAAAAAACTGCTTAGGAGGGGGAAAGAAACTAAAAGAAAGGGAGAGAGAAAGAGAGAAATGAGCCCTGGGAAATCTCCTGCCCCATCTCGCAGGCACCTCAGCATCCCTGTTCCTCTCACTCACCTCACTGACTTTCAATCGCTGGAGCCAATTTGCTGGGAGAGAAACCCCACGCTGGCAAGAAATGAAACCACCTCAACCCCTCAACACACAACTACCCCACAGCGCCGTCCTTCTCCTCCTCTCCATCCCCTCTTCTTTTCACCTCTCTCCAGTCTCCCAGTACATCAAAGGCCTGGAAAAGAAACATGGAGACTCGCTCGGTCGCCTCTATGCCTCCCCGCTCTTCATTTTGTACCGTGGCATCACTCCACCCTCCTCTTACTCCTAGGTTTCTAAAAAATAAAAGTAGCTTTCTGTCTTGTGCCAACTGAGTCAGAGAGAGAGAGAACAGGGTACATTTGAGTGATAGAATGCTTGCTTGCTACAGCAGTGTCAAAGGAAATTAAGAAGTTGAGGCATTTATCCTGTATATTCAATGATAGGCTCGTGGTCCTTTTCTAGTATCTGCTCTCTTTTGTTTTGGTTTTTGTTATTTGTCCCTCTGACTCAGCTTCCAGAAAAACTGCATCAAGCTGCAGCAGTGTGATGTTTAAGAGGCAAATACAGTAGCAAATGTACTTGCCTGAAGTTATATTCATATTTGATGTACAGCTCTTTTTAAAATGTCCATTTTGTACTGAATTCTAACATTAAAAAAAACACTTGAACCTGAGTGTTTTTGGTTGGCAGTGGTTTCCAAACTCAATTTTTTAAGGCACACTTGAAGTCAACATGTGAACGAATGTGTTGCTCTATCTGCTACAATACTTTGAACCCCAGTCGAGTGAGGAAATCATTAGAGTGCCATTGCATAGAAGGAGGGAGACAGGAAACAAAGGTAGAGAAGGTAGAAAAGAGCAACGGGTTGTTTGCCTGAGGCGCTGGCTCTCCCCAGCACAGTGGTGGCAGTGTCAGGGGTTTGAGACTGTAAATAATTTACCGTCTCACAGCAAAGAACACACACACTGCACACTCAAGCCTTCTACCTCTCGTACACACACATACACACTCACATTTCATCTTTTGCGGGAGTGCCAGACACAGTACTGTTACCTTGAATGTTTTTGTATATTTTCTTTGTTGACATACTAGGAAGTAGAGAGGTAAGGCAGGGGCCAAAGTTAACTCCTCAGCCAAGAGCTAATACACTCATACAATACAATGGAGACAAATCAGTGCACACGTTTTCCCAACATTGCCTGTCCCCCAACTCTTTTATACTCCAGTAAATTGGCAGTTATCAAAGGCATGTTCAAATATCCTCACCGCAGGCCGATCCCCTCAAAGCTATCACTGTATCAGGGTTAGTGATGACACTAAATTACCCCTGTGTTTGTTATTATCATCCCAGCATTTAATTGCATTTTGAATGCCCTGTGGGAGCAGGTTGCACCATTTTACTGCTGCATTGTAATGGTTTTATAGTTATTCTGCCTCCGACATGAAAACACCATTACTCCCCAGAAGGCTTCTCCTGACATTTAATGTGGAAGTGTTGGGTGAGGGTTGGAGAGGGAGGGGTGGGTAAAAAAAGGATAAAGATGTAGAAGGTGGTGGTGGGGAGGGGGTTCTGGACGTGATGGAGGGCTTGGTAATGGGCGCTGTAGAACGAGGGTGTTTGTGGAAAGGCAATGCAAAATGTCAGATGTGAGCTGCACGGCGCGCTAAGAAGTGAATGTCAAGGGGCGATGGACAGCTGTTGGGCAATTTCCTGGTCATTAGCAAGATACCAGTGACCAGCGGCGCTGCTGGTGACCTCAGCTGGCTCAAGGCAGGTGTGAACCAGCCTGTCAGCAACTGAGCCGTAGGTTAATGAAAAACATGTAGTGTTGATTCTGTACAGTGTACAGACATCAGTGACCATCTGCAGGATGCAGTCTAACAAGAGTGTAGATCAAACATAAAAACAGCGACCCTGTCTCCTATAGAATCATATACAACTAAGTTGGAGTAGCGTGTACATTTTGTAGTAAACCTAATGTTGTCAGGATAACATTTTATTCTTGATATGTACAGAGAAGAAACATGTTCATTGAACATATCCACAAAATGTTCACTGTCAACATACCCTTCGTTAAGGATCTGGCTGTATGCCTGGTTTGGAAAAAAGGTTGCTGTTGAACGTAATCGGTAAAGCAATATTTGGCAAACCGGAAGTTTAGAACCATCTATAAATGTATTTTTTAGATTAGATTGAAAAACTGACACTATTTCCCCCTACATCTCAGTATTATAAAATCTTTGGCAAAGAAGAGTGAGAAGAAAATCCAACACAGCATGGGGTAACACTTAGCATCATTTTCTCACTCTGATCACTAAACAACATCATGATTTGCATAAAAAAGTGTTTTTCAAAAACACACACATACGCCACCCCTCCCCTCCCCGCCTTGTTCCCTCTGAAATGCCAGTAAATGGTAGGGGCTCTACCGCAATCCCAGCATCCCTTATGGTCTCATGTTCCCTCCTGGCATGACACAGATGGAGAAGGCCGTGCCCCACTGGTGCCACTTTGTTTGGGTGGTGTATTGCTGTGATTCTGAAGCCTGTGGGCACTGGCAGGGGCACACAGGCCTCTCCTGGCATGGAGTCGTATCATGGAGAGGAAAATGGATACATGATGCTGCAGTGCAAAGAGATGTGATATGACTGCATATATAGAGGAATACACTGGATATGGAAAAGGTTTCATATATTGTATTTTGCTCAGTCTGGTTGGTGTAAACTCTCTTGACAATGTGTCACTGCAGTAGCAAAGGCTTATCTGCTCTTTCTTTGCACACTGAAGGATGCACTTCATCCCTTTCTCCCTTGATTCCTTCCTTCCTCTCTTCCGCATCCACCTTCCCATCTTTACGCCAGCATGTTACTAATCAGGGTACACAGAGCCAGACAGTTTGTTTGAAATCCGATAAGAAGGGTGGACCAGAGGGAGAGGGAAGCGTAGGGAGGGAGAGACATTCTGGAAATATCAGCAAATTGGATTTAGCAGGAGAAAATAGCAGGTATCTGATAGCACACAGACTTGATTCTATTAATGCAGGCGGAGAAAGTAAAGCAGGTGGTGTATCTGTGTGTGTGTGTGTGTGTGCATGATTGTGTGTGTGATGATGGTTTTAATTAAGGAGGTGCAACGTGGAGCAGATCCCCCTCCACACCCTCTGTGACAGAAGATAGGTGTTTGAAAGCTGTCACTGTCTGCCCCATCCTCCCCACCTCCACCACCCCCACCCACCCTCTTCCTCCCGGAGCTCGCACACACCCCAAACCCCAACCCCACCACCTCCTCCTCCTCCAGCCCCTACGGGCTTCTCACTCCCTTGAAAGGAGGCCAAAATGCTCAACAAAGCAGTTGTTGCTCGTTGCTTTTGATATGGAAATTTTAAAGATAGCTGATAATAAACAATGAAGTATAACCTCTGCCGCTTGCCAAATTTTCACTTGGAGAACAGCCTCTCCCTTTTTTTTTTTTTTTTTTTTGGTCAATACCCTGCTCCATCTGCACACCGTTTCACCCAATCGGAGAGAAAATTGGAAGCGATCAACGACTGCAGACACACACACACACACACACACACCCTCCACACCACCATTTCCTATGCTGTTCTTTCTTTTTTCCTCCTGCCTTCCTCTCAGTATCTTCCTTGGCTGACCTAGATAGTGAAAAACGGGGAGATGGAAAAACATGACTTCAGCAGAATCAAAATGCTTTTTAGCGCTCTTGCAGACTAGCCTTTTGTTATGTAGCTCGACAGGCACTTGCATATTCTCCCACTTCCATGTGGCAGCATTTATAGCAAAGGTTGCTGTTCTAAAACCTCATAGCCCCCCCCCCCCTTTGCTAAAGATTAGTAACTTTGAATATTAGAATTCCTGACTGTCCTGACTCTTGGTTTGTGTGTCTGCACAGAATCTGGGACAGATTCATGCATCTCTTGTGTCCTTAGATGAGAGGAAATTGCAAAAAACTAACATGCTCAAACACATTTTTATCAGTAATTTCAACCATAAAGCCTCTTTCTCTGACCCTCTTGCCACAGTAAGGAGATGTATTTCACAACCACACACTGGCTGCATTTTTCAATCCTATAGTCAGGCATGGAGAAACACTGTCAGAATACATGCATGTCCTGCTTATAAAGCTCTCCAGCTCTGCCAAAGTAGGTCATCAGACTGTGGATATCAGAAATATGAGCAGTCTTATGCTGAATAAAAAAAAGCCTGATATGTTTGCCATGAACAGACAACAGGCTAAATGTCTTTTACCATGGTAAAAGGTCACTGGGGGCATTATGGATATGAAAAAGGACACACATCGCTGTTTATTTGGGAGGCATTCATTTTGCATCACGTCTTGAGGCTTATACCACTTGATCTTTGTCTCGGATTTCTCTTTTGTCCTGGATGAATGACTTTGTGTAAAGGACGGCATTTATTACATCCTCTAAAGAGAAGCCATGGCTAAGTATGATGAATGAGTGATGAATTTATCAGAGTGTGATGAATGTACAATCTTGTTGAGGTGCATTTGAACTAACCAATTTTTCTCTCTCTCTCTCCCTGCCTCTCTCATGCTCTCCTCCGGCTCTCACTGATGCCTCGAAAACAACCAAATAGGTAAGTGACAGAATCCCACTTTACACACTAAAATGTCAAATAAAGTTATTTGGTTCATTTCCTTTGCTAGGAAAGATAGAGGCTGTACGACACCAAGCTTTGGCAGCAGGTACAAAAGAGATGCAGAATGGGCTTCAAGGATTCTTCAATAGACAGGCATTTCCACTGCCTGATGACTTTTAATGGGATTCTTGTCCTTTTGAATGAGAATGACAGTGGTTTACATCCTGTAGCTCTGCAATTTTGGAGCAAAGAAATGTGTTGGGAAGATAGATCTGTGGTGAAGAAAGTATTGGTTTCATGATCCCTTTATTCTCTGCCCAGTTTCTCCTATAGTTACAGAATTTAGTGGAAAACTCAGTGCTGTCATTCTGGCAGTGATATAAGCACACGCTGCTGCTTGTTTTTAATTACATATTTAACTCAAATGGGGGAAAGCCTTGACTATACTATACTATATTTTCAGAGAGTCTGCTCTTGTGGCTTAGAAGTTAGGCGTAGCATTAAATTTTAATTGACAAGTGGATTGTTATGTGTCTTACTTTCTTCCACCACTGACTAATTTCAGCTTCCTCCTCTACGTATCATAATTTTAATAGTCAGGAGACATTGCAATATTAATACGTATGGTGATTATAAAAGTGGGCAATTGCCACATTTTTGGAGGCAAATTACCTACTTTGGAGGCAATTGAGGGCAGCTCATGCCACCACCTCGGTGCCGTTGATGGGACAATTTATATCATACCAGTCAGAGGAAATTTAGAGTTTTCTTTGACTTTTTTCACTCTATGCTGGTTCCTTTTCACAAAGTATCATTGGGTTGCTCATTAGAGCTTACAGCAGACTGCATTAGAGACAGCACGCGATGCTTCACTTGTCGCTCACTTCATTTCGCCTAGCCTTCATGCTCTCCCTCCGTTTCCATGCGCATTGTGCCACCACCCTCTCCTTTCTCACCAGCACAAAGGCAAATTGCTCATCTGTCTCTCTCGCTTTATTCCATCCTTCTGTCTTTTCATTATTCCTCTCCGTCTCCTTTTGTCCTTTTCATAATAATGAGAACCATCTTTTCTGTCTTTTTTACGCTCCCTCTGCTTCCTCTACATCAGAGCGGCCACGTCCTGCGCTATTATTCAGCTCACACCTCATAAAACGGGAAAAGAGAGCAAGATGGCGTTTGTGTTGCTTACAACTGGAGCTCATGTGTTCCAATTTAATTTTCTCATTTAATCTTGTCAAATGGCTGTATTTGGAATACATGAGCTTGTTTAAATTCATGAGGTCAGCTGGAGTGCTTTCTATAATTGGAATCATTTACACACTTCTTGAGGATGCCCTATTAGCTCATTGTTGACAACAATATAATCAGTGTGAGTGTAAATGTCCACTATACTCCACAATACAACCAGATCTGAAGCAATATCACTGCATTGTTATTGAAATTGTTGTAAGGTTTGAATTTAAATGTTTCTCAGCTCACCGCCCTCTCTTTAGCTGCCTAGCTTTAGACCACAGTGTCATGAGAATTCAAAGATCTTGTGAACTGATAGTGTTTACAAGAAACAGCCACTGTAAATGTCCTTTTTTATGTTTTAGTTTAGTGCATAGCAATATTTATCCCCAAAATGTATACTGAATACTGAACTCAGATATAGAATTCCATACCAGAACAAACTGAAAAAGGATACCAACGATTGGCAAAACACAAGTTAACTGTTGTTATCTGTTGTGCAATAAGCTGCCTCCTCTGACCTAGTTGAATGTGTTTCTGGCTGGACTGCAACAGTGAAGCCAGCCCTACACATGCAGTTGTCCATGACGGACTGACACCACTGGTCTGCCAGCTGAGTGTTGGAGTTTCCCCATTGGCTGTTGCTCTTTCAAAACAAATCGGCGCAAACAGTTTTCTATTACATTTACACAGGACTAGTATTACCCCCCGTACACACACACACACATTTGTGTTTAGTGTTGTGTTAAGCAAAGTCTGTATTTTACTCAAATTCACTGACATTATCCCCCTGGATATGCCTAACAACATGACAGGCTGCCAACTTTTAAAGTCTTGACCGTTATGACAGTTATGACCTATATACATAACTGTGATGGAAACAGAGGACAGCAGAGTGACTGACACTCTCCGCTCAGGTATTAAATGCAGAGAAGTTGGCTAAACTGTTGTTTAAACAGACACATACCAGCGTCTCTACTCTCTCCTCTAATGTGCAGTGTGATCAACTCTCTGGCCGACAGTGCTGTCAGCAGCTGGCAGTAGAGATGCTCCAGGGTGTGTTTGGATTTTATAACTGAACTAAATACCAGGACACAAACTTTTTATTTCTCTGACGTTTTCACATCACAAATGATGGAAAAACAGTATTAATATGTGAGTCTTGCAGGTAAAACATGAGATTCATTTAGGCTGTTATATCAGTTTAGGTGGCTGCTCTGCAGGTGCACTTGATTGTTCTGTAACTGCAGTAACTGGGCAGAGATGAGCCTCCTGAGTTTGCACCCAAAATGCCGTCAAAAACTTTCATTTACAATTTCCACCACAGCCTCCATGATCATTGGCCAGGAAAGAGGTGCAGAGAAAATAAAAACCTTGCAAAAAATAAAAAATATGACCCAAAATCACCGAGATGCCTATTGATGAGATGCATAATGTTATCACATGACCTCTGTGTTTGGTAGGTAATTTGTGGTGGAATTTTTACTTTACAAATTACAGACATGGCAGATTGGCATGGGATTAAGATCACAGACGATCCTCCGCAATTATTACAAATGATCAGAGGTTGCAGGTAGGCCTAATACTAGTCCAAAGCTATTGACTGCAGCTCATTCCAAATTTATCACACACAGAGAGGGAGAGAAAACAGCTCTCCATGGGCCGGGACAAACAGTTTGAGCTCGCAGGGTAGGAGAGAGAAAACAGCTCATCACCGAGAAGCATGAGGGAGAGCGCACAGTTATAGCACCCCAAATAACAATCACTCTGACAAAACACTCAATACACAGTGAGTCTTAGAAAAACAAGAGACATCCGCGGAAACAGATGAAAGAGCAGAGGGAGTTAACAGATCATTAGAATAGTTATAATTAGAATTCAAATAAGTTCTCTTTCAAGTCAAACATCTTATGAGTGGAAAGTATTGTTCTTGCAACTGCATTTATAACCTTTTTTTTTTGAGTCAAATGTAGCTTAACCATTTCATTTTATATGCTACTTCAGTACAAACATCACTGGAAACGCTAGTACAGAAAATTGCAGATGATGCACATTTAATATCCAGGAATTCACATTATAGACACTACCACTGACTATTCCTGTAACAAATTGGCCACAATTTCACACGGTCTAGCCATATACTAGGTTTTGACCTAGTCTTGTTTATTGATGCAACATAACTCATCAGTTCCATTTTATAGGCATCCTACAATATCCTCACTGTGCTTTGTCTTTGCAGCCATATGAACGCTGCAAGTGATATCTCAAGGAAAAGCAGCAGCAGCAAAAAAAAAAGAGATGAACATAAGTTTTCTCTCCAGAGGTGTAAAAGTGTAGAGATACTTGGAACAAAACAGACCCTACAAATACAGCCTTGTTACAGCACTATCACATCTCTACACTGAGGGAAAGCAATCAAGGCATGTAGTGTCTATTACTCTTCTACATTTAGCCAGTGCAGGAGTGTGTGGGAGAAGTCATTATCGTTGTGGGTAAGGAGAAAAAAAAATGTGCTGTGTTTTCTTGTATCTCTTAAAACCACTGACTTTCACTGGTTGTTGTGTATAATCCAAGGTGTTATAAGAGTGTGCTTTCAGAACAGTGGTACGAGTGTAAGTGAGAGGTAAGAATAGTCGAAGCTCCGTCAAACAAGCCCCATTCAAGAAAATTATAGATCATTGTTTGACAACAGTTTCGACAAGCTGTTGACTGGCTGTAGCTAACTTAGGTTCTTTGATATAATAATAGTGAGAAATGAAAACCAGCACCTTTTCCAATGACTACCTCATGCCCTGACCAAAGAAGAATTTCATTGCACTGATTTGAGGTGTTTGACTCTAATTGATAGTTATTCATACCTTTGTCACCACTGCTACAGAGATGTCCTTTTTGGAAAGATCTAATTTAAATATTTAATACTGAAATACCTTCAGAGCATTCTTGTGTGCAGCCCAGTATATCATGAGGAATTACGTTCATACTGGACGTTTTGTATCTTCTGATTTGCATCCAGTGCCAATGCAGGAAGTATCCATTCTGTATCCAAGCCAAATGCCACTGTGTGGAGGTTGATGGTGGATGGACATGCAGCACATAAGAGATCAGTGTTATATACAACTTTTTGTTGTGAACTTTCAATCGTTTGTTAATGCTACAGTACAAGAGTTGCCTCAACTATCAGTCACACGAGTGAGTAGTATGATGTTAAACAAGCAGATCCAATGATGTACTGGTGACTATGATTGACGTTATCCTACACAGCAGATAAGTTTGCCTAATATTTCAGTCTCTAAAAGTGGTGCTTGAAGTACGAAATGGTATTACATTCACCTTGACCATGCCTCAAAACCAGCTTTTTCAGTAGGGTTTAGCTGTAATGCTGTTTTAATCTTCTAGAAAAGGCAACTTGCTTATCATTCCTAGTGTTAGTGGCAGGCATAAAGGGCAATGTTTGCATGTAAAAGAGATTAGTATTTAAAATCAGCAGCTCACCATGCTGCATGTACACTGCTCTGTGAATGACCATACATCTTAAAGACATCGCAGAGGTGACAGTGAGATCCAAGTGTTCTCTGTTTTTTGATCCTCTTCTGCTGTTTGGATTTGTCGGCGTGACTGACAGTCAAAAGGCACCTTCGGGAGAATACCTGCTTTGTTCAGCCGTGACAAAATGCTTATGCTGATACAGTCCATGAACACATCAGAACATACAGACACCAAAGAGCTGCCCTCTCCTCTAATCATTCGTGGCCCCGAGGAAGAAAACGTCCAGGGAGCTACCAATCCACACAACATACACTCTCAAATCTTACTGCTTTTCAACTTCATATGTGATTATTCCACCAGACCTCCACATTATCTCTACAATATCATGTTTTAATGGTGTTCAATTTTAACATATAAATCATCAGAGCCTGCACACATTTTTCTTCATCCTGTGTGGGCTGCTTAGATCTGATAGCACCAAGGTCAGAGGAATTAATAGGGTTTGTGTCTTTTTAAATGGTGTTCATAATGGAGGAGCAACAGCTACTGTAGCAGTAAGGTCATCTATCATCTATTTGATCAGCAATGTTTGAACAATGTATTCACTCCTTGGAGATGTATTGTTTTCTTTGCTCATGCATTTCAGTAGAATATGAAAATCAAAGTTTATAAAAAAAAAAAAGTCATATATGAATCCTGATCAGAAAGTATATGCAGAGGAAAGAGACGAGCAGAGAGACAGGGGGAGGTAGAGGGAGTCAGGGAGAGCAGATGAGTGAACATCATGCAGAGACAATGTGTGAACAGAGGTTTGTTACTGCAGGGAGTCAGGCTGCTGGTTTCAGTGGTGCTTTAAATGACCCTGCTATCTCTCTTGCATTAAACACACTGCCCTGCAATCTGCACTAAGCCTCAAGCCTCACTCTGTGCAATCCGCTTACCCTTGAATAGCTCTAAATTAGCAGTTGGCTTTTTCACTTTATGCTTCTGAAGGGCCAGAGGCGAGTTGAGAAGTTGTTTTTTTTCCCCTCCTTTTCCAGAGGTAAAAACTTAATACAGCCTGCAGAAAAATGTGTTTTTAATTAACTTACCTTAAGGGTGATCCCTATCCTGAAACTTTTGATTAATCAGATAGGACTGGTGCAGATGACGGAGCCTGTGGCTGACCCTGGATGCTACACTATTTCTTAAAGGACTTCATTACCCCAAAATCCTGACATCAATAAATTGTGCATTCCTCAGACTTTTCTTCTTCATGTCTGATAGGGAGGGAAGTGGTCAAGAGACTAATGTGGCTCTGTGTTTTAATAACATCTTTCCTAGTATAGAAATTTGCTCCTCACTTATTTCTTTTTTTCCCTTTGTTGACTCCTCAGCTTTATTTTCATCATATACACCACTGCATGTCCATGTTTCTTCTCTTCGTCCTCCTCTTTTGTATCTCTTATCGGTCAGTCATTGCTTCTGCCACTAATGTCTTCAGGCTGACGTGTCTTTGAGCAGTGCTACATTAAGTCTCCCATCTGGTGGGATTACAATTACAGGTATTCAATTTGGCGGCACATCATTAGTGCTTTGTTATGCTGTCTGACACAGTCAAGGCTCCTTCTCCAATGACAATGACCTGTATTAGCAGAGATTAGATGAAAGAGGTGATTGGGAAGTTGACACAGGAATCGGGTTACACAGGCATCAAATCTCAGGGAAAATAAATTAAAAGAGGAACAGACAATATGAAAATATGCACCAAAAAGATTTTTAAATACTAATAAGTCATCTTATCAGCTTAAATCCTGCAGTCCCCTCTAGAGACACCATGGATTTGGCTTAATTATCCACTTAAATTCTGAAATATTTCTTGATGCACAATAAGGGATTAATGAAAATGCTAAACCGCTCCTAAACAACACTAGATGAGTCCTCTATCCAAAGACACACCATTAGATCTTTTTCATCTTTTGTCCCATAGGTGTACTTGAAAGTATTAAAGTATTGCCAGTCCAGTCCTTTAAAAATGTCATTCATTTTATTATTCAAGATCAGACTATTTCAAACAGGTTCTATTTTTGCCACATGCACTTTTTAAAATGTAATATCCTCAAATTCACTCCAGACTTCAGTGCTACTGGAGTGACCCTCCTTTGATGGAGTCTTCTTGTCACCCGAAGCTAAGCTTATCGCCTGCTGGGCTCTAGCCTCATACTCATATGAAGGTCTTATTGATTTTCTATTGATCATCTCAAGAAACGTATTTCATGAAATATCAAACTGTTTCTTTAACATGCTCCCAACATATCGAAAAAATCTGATTTGTGTGATTTGAATGGCTGCCTAAGGCGATAAGGCCTCACGAGGTGTGCAACAGAAAAAAAAATGGACTCGGAGCATAAAATAGTGTTTGGACAGTGTGTGAACGTGCTTCACATGCATGTCCCTCATGTGGATTGATAAATCTTTAGACGCAGAAGTGTATCTATTCCATGAGATGGGTGGGTAACAGATGTCTGATACTCACTAGAAATGTTTCAGAAATGCTGGCAGTGTGGATTGCTCCTAGTTGCACTCTTCAAGGGCGGTACCTCCATCATTCAGAACATTAAACAAAATGAAGTGGTAGAGTGAAGAGAGGTTGACCCGGGTCAACCAGATGATCAGAGCCAGCCGTCAGAACACCTAATGGATTGTTGTATGTCCACTGTCTGCCAAGGAGATTTACAGCTAGCCCATCACAGGAACATCAGCATCTGCTGTTTAACATGCTGCATGCAGCCTGGCAAGACCAATACACACACATACTCACACACACACACACACACACAGATATAGAAGAAGTGATTTAACAACAAAAGTAGACAGCTGTGGGATGTAGCAGTGATTTAACGACAGAGAAAGCCTCACAACATCTGTAATTGTCTGTCTTCCATCTTCAGCTCAGCCCTGCTTTGTTATGTTTCAGAGTGCATGTGTGTTGTCAGATGTTGAGCGTTGGTAGGCCATATTCACAATGACAGGTGTTGAAATGGAGAAGTGTTTGGTGCACAGCGGCTGACATTTTTCAGACGTGATGTTCTCGTGTTGCTTTCATGCTAGTCAATACACTGAACATGTTTGCCTTTGCTTTACACTGCAGTTCGGCTTCCGTGACATTTCAGATGAACAGGATTGCAATTTTGAACCTTTGCACCTCCCAACCGGCCTGTTAAGTTCTGCATGCACAACGTGGTTGGCCAAATCAAACACACTTACTAAAATATAAGGAGCCTTTTGGTGCCATTGATTTCCTCCCATAGACGCCAACTTCTTGCCTCTTGTCAGAGCAAGGTTTTTAATCAGACGCATGCAGGAGTCTGTTTTTGTCCAATGAAAAGAGAATGAAGGGGCTGACTGAGGGTGTGTGGGTGCGAGGGGGGGGGGGGTGAGGAGGAAAGGGAAAAGCGCAGAACAATTGGCATGAAATGAACTGTCGTCAAAGCCAGTGCTTCGCTGAGCATAAAACAGTCAGGAGGGGATGATTTATTGTCGCAGGGAGAACAAGGGCTCTGCTCTGTATGCATATTGTATGTGTTCTGATGGAGTTGTGGCCCCTATCAAGGAGTATTTCTAAAACATGAAATCATAATAATACCCAGAGTGGGGATAAAAATGGTTGAAGCCTACAAATTGAAACTTCTGACTCTCGCTGTCTTTCCCTATTCCGTTTGCTCTGTTGAGCCTCTCCCGTTTTTCTGTTGTCATTAATTCTCTCAGTCCGTCAGCGTCTCATTGTGCATGTCACTCCCCGATTCGCATTCTGTTTATTTTCCCCTGCCGTCCATCTCTCTCCTCCTCTGCCAGTATGTTTCATCGCCTCTCCCATCCTTCTCTTTCCATCTCCTATATTCCCCTGTCCCCCCCATGCACCCTTCCTTTCATCCCTTCAGTCCCTCTCTCCCACTTGGAGGCCAATCAAGACAGCTCCCTCCTTCCCCCAGATTCAAGGGAGAGGGGGGAGGGGGGGTTGAAGCAGCAGCGAGGGGGTCTTTGTAGTCAAATTGACTTGTGCCGTGTTCACCAAACGGATGAGCAGGGCAGGTCTCTGCCCAGGCTCAACAGTATGCATGACACACTCATTTGTCATGCATTGGCCTGTGCGTCGACTCCTGCCAAAACGCTGTCCTGGCTCCCATCCCAACTCTCTCCTTATTCACTCAGCACTTAGGCTTGGGGGGAAAAACACAGGCACAAAATGGCTGCCACTGTCACTGCACTGTTCTTTCACTGAGTGAAGGAAGAGGAGGAGGAGGAGGCTGTGATTTTTATGTTTTATGAGGAACGAGGTAATGCAAGTTTTAGAGAGTGCCTTTTATGTGCAAAATATGGAAGTCATGGTTAGTTAGGATCTCCAGGATTGTGGTTTTTGATGTGACCTTTTACTGGCCGTTAGTGACACAGAGAGGGTGGAAACTGATCATTCTTTGTTTGTGATTTATAAACTAAAGCTTCATTTTCATTGTCCATGGTCATTTCTCTTCTATCCGTCCACTAAATCCATTGAATGTGTAAATTCAAAAAAATAAAATGAGACTCCAGGACCAAAGTTTTCTCCGAGGTGATAGTTTAGTGACCTACTTTAAGTGATTTATTACATTGACATGATTTATTACTTTGACCTTAATAATATTTAGTAAGACATTAGTCATCACGTCACTTTGTCCCCAGAAATTGAGGGCCACAGATTGGTTTTGAACCTCTGAAAGCAGCTCATACACAGAGACTTTCCTCCAGATTAGAGGCTTAGTTGCATCAGCCACCATTTTCTCACTGACAAGCGTCCCCATTTTGTTAAAGGTCAGCGTTGTTTTCTTGTGCTCCTTACGATGTGGGGTTGTCCCCTTTTTCATTGTTCCTCCTCCGTTCTCTCTCTCTCTGTTTTCCCCTTCCTCTCTGATTACATCGTAGCATGGACACAACCGACACTGTGTGCTTCTTATTAAGGCCAATTTCCATCACTCCTTCTCCCCTCCTGTCACCAGCACGCCTCCGCCAGGGAGAGAATGGATTTTAATGGGCGGTGGTTGATTAGTGCAACACTAACGACAAGTCAAGTTGTGTGGACGACTGCAGAGAGTGAGGCTGATGGAGAGAGGCAGACAGCACAGTGAGAGGTGATGAAACAAGAGAGCGAGGGAGTGACTGACTGATGGATTCTGGCAATTGTGTTTTTTTTAATCTATCTATCCAAATACATATATAACATTCATAACAGCTATTTGTATGTAGACATATACACACAGTGCTTGCAAATTCAACCCTCTGACTCAGTAAAGCTCTCTCATTGTCACCATCTCGCTGAGCACGTCTCTGATTCACATTTTGTTTGTTTCCTGTTTGTTGTTAAGCAGGGACCGGCCCACTCCCCTTTCATCCTCTCCACTTCTATGTCAGCTTTTCATGCAGCACCATCGCGGTAAAAAAAAACAATGACTTTGACTTTCCGCTGACATTCTTTCAAATACAGACGAGCCCAACGTGTGCAGGGTGAGAGTGCAACTCATCACAGGCACTTTCACTTAATAAGGAAGCTTCTTGAGTTATTTGAAACAAAGTGCGTTCTAGGAATACAGTTTTGACTTTCAACCCTCTCTAATTACATTAGCTTTCCATGCTTCTAAAGGAGCTTTATTTCAGAGTATGGCAGCCACTATATAGAATGTTACATGACAGGGATCTTGTCAAGAGTTGCCGCAACAAACCTCATGAGAGTGTGTGAGCTGTGATGCGTTTATTAAAGATCTCTCTCTCCCTGCCTGCAAAATCAAAAGTAGGTCATTGCAAAACTGTGGGCCACTGAAAATCACTCCTTTTGGTGTGCTTTAACTCCCATTTCTTTGATGCACTCTGTTTTTTTTTTCTACATGTATACCCATATATTAACACAGAGATCATGTTTATATTTCAGACGTGTCAGCTCCCTGACATGTCGAGGGTAAGGATCTCAAATTGCATTAAGGGGGCAGGATTTATTGCAGGAAGCTGCAGGCGAGGTAGCAAATAGGCTGATGTTGCGCTTCGCAAAACATTTTTATCATGTTAGAGGATTGGGGGTGTTGTTATTAACCATGGCAATAACAGATAACAAGACTAAAACCTGGTTTGTTTTAGTCTGTTGGATAGTTGTGAGCTGTTGTGCCTCAAAGATGAAGTCACATCCAGTACCTGTGTGCTCCAACTCCCTAGCTGGTCGCTTTGTGCTAGAACAGAGGATTTATGGAGGATGTTTGCAGCTTTTAATGCCATGCTTGCTTTCAATAAGCCAGTGTTAAAGTTTGTTGAAGAACTGTATGTATAGCATAAGCAGGGGAATATATTATTCTAAAGCTCTAGATGCACAAGGGATGGATGACAGAGGAGGTCCTCTCATTTGCCTGCCAGCCCATTCTGCTAGTTTACCAGTCATCTGACTGGGCTGCACAGCGGTTGTCCGAAGCTAACAAGCTCCCCCCAAAAAAAGAAGTGAGGGAAAACAAGCAAGAGAGGGAGAGACCGAGGAGAAGATGGGACACAACATTATGGGAGGGATTTCAAAGTCAAGCGTTCCAGAAGAAGGCTTGTGATGGCTGTGGCATGAGTGATTCGCAGAGTTACTATTACCATGCGGCCGTGTCGCCGCTGTTCACCGAGGGGCAAATGAAGCAGGGGGGAGGACAACACACACGAGCCACAGCCTCAGTGTAGCCTCTGATTACAGCACTCCTCTCATCTCTCTCATTAATGTCTACCCCCTCTTTCTCTCCGCTCCTCTATGGATCAGAGCCGCCTTGTTTTGTGTGAGCGGTTACATTATTCACCAAAGCTATCCCACTCTCTCTCACACACACACTCACACAGTTTGTGTATGATCATGTGGATCGTATAATCAATAGTTTTATTTAACATTGTAAGCCACTTTTTATTGGAAACAGAAATTCAGACTTTATAATAAACCGTTTACTCCGAAGGATTTCAAAATACATCTGATGTCTTTACGTACATCTAAAGTGTAATTCAGCTAATCTATAAGTCTGTTTTTTTTCCTGAAACATCTAGAAAAGCCTGACAGTAAGGATGTATTTGTCAGAGCATTCTCTCAAATACATTTTCACCAAACAAGGTAGAAAAAGGCAGATTATTCTACCATTGTAGTTAAAAAATTGCATTTTCCTCTCTTAACAAATTTATTTGCACTGACACATCAACTGTCATCAGATGTTTTCAACTTGTTTTAAGAAAGATTACATTTCAGGGCACAGATAAGGCTTGTTACAATGGATTTCAGCCCAAGCCTCAGCACTAACATTGCATTTTAATCAAAAACAAAACACAAATCTTCAGGTATTACTCCATTTATTTTCTCCACCCTCTTTCTCTTGGAGCTGGAGCTGCAGTCTGATTTTAACTGAACAAATCACATCACCCCAATTGTGGCATCTCTTCACCATCTGCCTGTTGGAAGATTACTTTTAAGATTTCATTGATCAATTTTTCAAGCACAATTAGGTCTGGCCCTCGAGTTATATCATGTACTTATGAACCCTCACTGAGCCGGTCTGCATCCTCACCTCTTGATAAGCAGAGATGAATGGTTTTGGCTCTAGATGACGTGCCTGAGGACTAGGGTTGCGATTTGTTCAAAAACGTTCGATACCGGTTCCTGAACAACCAATTTTATAAAATCGATTTTAACAAAAAGAAAATTACGTTACAGTACAAATCTTTAGTTTTATTTTTCAGCTCCTTTGCATTTTTACACACTCAAAGCAGTTTCGTAACATAAAACATATAAGCCTATTTACCTAGGGCTGGGTACTGCAGAAAAGGGCCAGGAAGAGGCTAAGGCTAGCAAGGATATCGCTGCATCCCTCGCTTCGTCCCCTGGTGAGCCAGTTGTAAAGGACAGTGGGGAAGATTTCCTAATGGGGCTACACGAGGCAACCGCCTCTCGCTGGGCCGCCACCGTGGGTCGGGAGGGCGTTGTTAGCAGCAACTGCTGTATGAGTAGCATCACTCGTCGGTGCACTCCTTAGGTATTGAAATTTGGGACCAAACAAAAAGCCATTTTTAAATACTCCGTAGTATCGAAGCAATTCAGTCAGTGCTGTAGAAGTATTGAAGTTTGGTACCCAGCCGTACTGAGGACTGTATTGAATTCCTTTATTGTCCCTGTGAGAGCTTTCGTTTCGATACTGCTGTCAACCAACTTTTCATTTTCAGAATTAAAATGCTGGACTTGACCTGACTTGATTTAACTGCAGTTTAAAAGAAAGCCTGGTTCCCTGCCTCTCCCTCCATCTGCATCTCTTTTTCTTTCTCATGCTTTATTCCTTCTATTCCTTCCTCATAATCCCTCCATCCTTCCCCCTCCTTAGTCTAACCTTTCCCTGTGAACCACTTTGTGCTGGTGTTGCTGAAGGCAAGGGACGCAGTGGATGTTTGAAATCTCACTGAGGGTATCTCATTAGAAACAGCGAGGCATCCTCCACATTCCTCGGACAAGCCTGCCGGCAGAGCGTGGCCTGTGTCGACTTTTACAGAGCAACGGGGAGAAAAATTAGGGCAGTGATTGAGGGAGGTAAGGAAAGAGACAACAAAGAGAGAATGTAGCAGCAGCAGTAGCAGTTGAAGGGCAAGGGATAGAAGTAATAGGCAGAGGCAAAGGTGCAGGTTAGCAATCTTTCATCCCTTCTTTCCCTTCTCATCATCTCCTTCCTTTTCGCTCTATTTCTCTCTCTATGCATCTCTGTCTCTTTCCCTCTCTCCTTCTGCCTTCGCCTGCTGGTAGCAACAGCTGTGGGAGGAAATGGGGAGCAAAATGTCATCTCATTGCTCCATCTGCAGCCGCAACTAACATGCCTGTGTCATGACTGACACCCGCTCATTCCTTCCCTCCCTCCTCATCCTCTCTTCCCTCCCTAAATCTCACCTCTGCAGGTGACTCTGCTGAGGATCGAGATCTCGTGTCTGCTGTCTTCACTGACAAGCTCACCCAGACCTTATACCCATGCAACTGCTCAAACCAAGAGTTTGCTCTATGTTAGATCCCTCTGGTGATATGTAGCAGTATATGCAATATATCTTAGTATGCTTGCATGCTTGGCTAATAAACAGATTCTGATTCTGATTTGTAACCATGATCTTATATACCCATCATTCCCTTCACGGTTTGAGTTTCAGGCAAACACAAAGGTCCTAACACCAAGTTATAAATATCATTTAATATATGTTTACAGAGAATTTAAGTCTTTGCCACAGAAAGGCTCCTGTTGGTATGAATATGTGCAAAGACAGTAATCTTAACAGCTTAAATTGCTCACTGGGGTTGCAACAGAGAAAAGCATCCCTCCCTCTTACTGAAATGCTATAGATTAACTCTTTTTGCCACCTCTGTGTATATATTGCACTTGAGCTCTTTATGTTCATATCATGATCATCTGTATCCAGCACTTTGCAAAGTGCAATTTTTGCTTTTTGTGACCAAGCAGTTTACTGTAGCTTCAACCATTCATTGAGACTGTCCTCCCAAGATAAACAACACAATAGGTCGTAATGTCAGTCACCCAAAAACTACAGTATAGTCATGTTTGAGAGACGTATGCCATCGAGTGGCCGTAGTAATTATGACCCGGCATCCTGTGCTGTAACAATACTCAATTCTATCTCCTCTGTCTTTTTAAGTTATTTGAAATTTTGAAATTCACAGCTCAAGAGCTAGCGGTATTGAGGCAGAACCTGTTACTATGTCACACCAGACAGTCAAATCTAATATGCGAGGAAGCTTTAGCATGAGTCCACCCCTGCTGTAACTTCTGTAGACGCAGTTTGCATTTCAGCCGGATGACAAGCAGAGTAGGACACTGGAAGTGTGCTGTTGCTGGTTGTTCAGTAGCTATAAAGTCTTTACAGCCTTCCAGAGGATGAACATTTGCACCGGGAACGGCTGCAATTTCTTTTTGGTGACAATCTTCCCTCCGTTATCAGCGAGTGGCTGTTTGTGTGTTGTCTGCTTAATGAGACTTGGCAGGATTTTCAACTTTTTGATCCTCAATTTTTAGATGAAGTTTATCTCGTTAACAATGAAAACAGTCGCAGAGTGGCTCAGTTACTTTTGTCTCACTCTGAATATCTTAGAGAACAGTGACCATGTGTTTTTTGAATAAACAAAAACAAAAGGTTTTTCCAAATATTTATATAGATAGATAAAAAATTGGAGTTTAAATACTTAGGTGTTACTTTAGATTCCACTCTTACATTCAAAGGCATATTAAAAAGATGTGCCATGTATTGAAATGTAACTATCTAGCTAATTTTAGACATATTAGGAATTTGTTAACAGTTGAAGCCTCTAAGACATATTTGAGTGCAGTGATTTTTTTCTTATTTTCATTACTGCATGTCATGTTGGTCTCAGGCAAACACGACTGTCTTAAAGCCAATTAGATCTTTTCATAAACAAGCTCTGAAAGTGCTGGACAAGAAGTCACAACACTATCATCATTGTGATATACTTGTTAAATAAAAAATGTTAAGCTTTAACAACTCAATTTTTTATTCAGATGTTCTTTTAGTGCTCCGCTCTGAGCAAATGAGCAGAGCCTTTGCACAATCCGCTTTTTCTTTTAAAGCCATTAAAGAACGGAATAAGCTACCTGTCAATCTGAAAACCTGCACAAATTTCCATATTTTCTCCCATAAAGTTAAAAAATGGATTTTAAGTAACCAGTCTTGTCAGCATTAATTTGACATTTTGACAACTTGTTTTTATAACTTTGGACATATGCATGTAATACTGGATGTATACTGGATATACTGGATGTAATATTTTGATATTTGTATTCTGCTTTGTATTTATTCCTCTGTGTGTGTGTGTGTGTGTGTGTGTGTGTGTGTGTGTGTGTGTGTGTGTGTGTGTGTGTGTGTGTGTGCGCACATGTGCCTGTGTGGATATCAATAGGTTGTTGGTCCATTTGTGGTGGAGATGATAGGTTTACTCTGTTTTATATTGTTTGTGTTCATACACCCAGGGACTACAGATGGAAATTAGCCTGTAGCTAAATCTGGTACAAAGCATTTTAATGTATTTTGTACATGGTCCCTGATATAAATACATTTTATAAACTAAACTAAATTAGGTAGTATTCCAATTGGGGTTGGGGGCCACACCTCCCTGTAGGAGGAGGAAAAAAAATTAAAATAAGCTAGATAGTGTAAAACAGATAATACAGAAGATATTAATCAAAAGCCTCAAATTTGATTTAATAAAAGGTGTCAGCAAACAGAAAAGTCTTCAGCCTTGATTTAAAAGAAGTGAGAGTTGCAGCAGACCTGCAGTTCTCTGGGAGATTCTTCCAGATATGTGGAGCATAAAAACTGAATTCTGCTTCTCCATGTTTGGTTTAACTCAGAAAGCAGACCTGTCTCAGATGACCTGAGAGGTCTGGATGGTTCATAACATAGCAGAAGATCAGAAATATATTTTGACCCTAATCAATTCAGTGCTTTATAAACCAGCAGCAGTATTTCAAATCAATTCTTTGCTGGACAGGAAACCAGTGTAAAGACCTCAGGACTGTAATGATTTGACCCTTTTTTTTTTTTGGTCTTAGTGAGGATCCGAGCAGCAACGTTCTGAATCAGCTGCAGCTGTCTGATCGATTTTTTTAGGGAGACCTGTAAAGGCACTGATACAGTAGTCAAGTCTACTCAAGATAAATCCATGGACAAGTTTTTTCCAAATTCAAACCAGTTTAGCACTGTGCCAGAAAGTCCCACACAGTTTTCCAGTTGGCCTAGTAATATGTTGTGGTCGACTGTGTCAAATTCAGGACATCTGTGTTTAAGTGGATGTCATTGAAGACCTTGACAAGAGCAGTCTCAGTGCTGTGTTGTAGTCAAAATCCTGATTGACATCAAAACAGTTGTTTAGTACCAAGAAATACCAAGAAGTTTTTCAAGATGGATTTAGCAAAACCTAAACCACTTTGGTACATAAAATGTCACCAATATGTTTAAAATTGACTCAGTATTTATAAAAAAAATAATCAAAAAAGGCCATAAAACCAGATCTTTAAGGAAGTAGTAACTTTAACCCACACCATGTGTTTCGTCAACCTCAACAAAGTGATCATTTTAACCCAAACCATGATCTTTACCTCAGACTAACCAGACCTTAACTATAGCGTTGTCTAATTACTGCCGATAGGGGCACCTGATTAGAAAATGCTCCTATGTGTCATCTCAAGTGCACATGGTCAAACTATGTAATTGGTTGTTTAATTTGGAGGACATGTTTTATTTCATGTTGCCACTACAGTACTCTGCTAAAATGTACTGTAAATTCATTCTTATAGAGTCAATTCCCCCAGTGACAAAAAAGTATATTTTGTCATTTATCTCTAGTGGTTTTATTTGCCTTGTAGTTTAGATTTCTGCCTTTGTCCCATTTACAATGTAGGTGAATGTAATTATCTTATTTTAGTCTTGTGTGTGTACTTGCAGTGTTGAAAGATTACATTTTAAAAATATCAACAGTGTCTTTCCAGTAACAAAGCCCCTGTTATGCAGGATAATCCACATGTTTCAATGGGACTACTTCCTTCCAAAGAAATAGTCCCTATGAAACCTCTTCACAACAGGTCAGTTCAATACATCTTGCTGCTATTCGGAGCCAGCAATTTGCAGAGTTTCCAAGTGCCAGTTTTTCTGCAGGCACATGCAGTTTTGGTACCAGATGTTTCATCTTTGTGCAACTGCTCTGATAACTGTAAAATAATTGTCAGAGCTTTCTACAGCACTCAATATGACTCACTAGTGTAGCTGCCTTTGTGATTTAGGAATGTGACACATTATTTTGTCCACTTCCTTGGTGAATCTTGTTTGAGTGAACATCAGTGCAGTTTCTCTGTATGAAGGGTAGGGGGCCTCTGGTTAGCTGTGTGCACTGTATTCTCAGAATGATGCAGGGGGAGAAAAAGAAAGAGAGAGCACAAGATGAGGAGGTCTATCCCTGTATCCTCATACTCAAACAAGAAGCTAATACTTCTTGACATCCATGACACTCTTTTTTTTTTTAATCTGCTGACTGAAAGTGATGGGGAGGGAAAGGGAATGGGGAAGGAGAGGAAAGAAGAGAAGAGGAAGTACTGCAGGAGTTTTATGTGTACAAAATCAGCTCCAGTTTGAAAATGATCCTCTTAGGTTTTTTTTTTTCTTGAGTGTTGTTGGCACGTCCTTTGGTCCTGCTGAGAGGGGCATTCAGCCATGACGCCTGTGCAAATCCTTTTTTTTTTTTAAAGCAGACATCATTTATTGCAAGGTTGGAGCTCACATCACATATCACAAACCCTGTTAAAGTTAATGTACTGTACAGGGATGTGTTTTTTTGATGAGCCTTAAGGCATATGGGGCTAATTTAGAGGTAAACTATACAATTCATTTTCTTTTTATGTTCACTCTCTGTACATCCATTAAACAGGACATGTGGATGTCATGTATTTCACTTGTTTTGACCTGTGTTCAGACAGCACAAAACATGGTATATTACCTTGGCCCATAGTGACAGTAAGAAAAATCAGACCTATCAAAAGATAGCAGGGGTACAGAAACATCACTATAATTTAATAAACATACAGAGAAAGCTTATATGTCATACATCTTGAAGGTTTTGGAAGATTGCTGTGATCACTGTAATCACCAGTTTCTGTCCGCTCTTTGGCAGGGAAGCTCTACTAATTACAGAGAAAATGTTTGCTGTTTGTTTACCAGCGAGAACTGGCTGAAACAATATATTTCCTTGCCATTGTGAGGCCCCCCAGTCTGGCTGTTGTCTGAGATGTGTTGACTCGAATCCAGGTTGAACTGTACTCGTTATTTGTCTAATTCCCCTCATTAGCCACAGCGTACACACTAAGTATGAGCTTGGGAAATGAGTTTGGGTTGTTTGGGGTAATGGAGTTATTGTGGTGGCAGTCATGCCACTGGAGTGTGTGGACACTGGAATGGCTGCCTGGTTATATCAAATCACATTTCTGTTCATGTTTGGGGGCCACTGTACTGTTATCTGCTTGCTGCTGTTAATAAGACAAGATGAAATAAGATTTTGCTTTATTTGCCTCCAAGCATTTCTTTCAGCCATCTTGGCTCCAATTCATTTCTATAACCTGTGTTATATCACTTAGTGAGAGCATAAACAATCTTTTGTACTTAAAGGCACTTGAATGAGCATTCAATGAGAACAAATGTCTTCGCACCAAAGAGGCAAAGCTTGGTCCTTTTCCGCATTGAAGTAATTCTTCCTTCTTTACAGGATTACAAAATCGTGACATTTAGGAATTGTGAATGGCTTCGTAACAGCCACAGCCCATCTTACCAGTGCTGCCATGCATTGTCCAAACATTCTCCACAGGCTCTGAAATAGCCTGCAGCTAAACACTTGCCTGTGTTTTTCCCCACTGTTCATTCCCTCATGAAAATGCAGTGTCTTTGTATTCAGCAACACTGCTTAGGTTCAAACACCCCTCCTGGCTAAAAGTGGAGGAAATTAAATGTGAACGTCACGGTTTGAAGGTTAGGGAAAGTCATGCTAGGGAAAGTCAACAAAATCCGTGAGAGGGAAACATGCAGATTAAAATGCATGGAAAGATACATTTGGGCTAATGCAGTCAAAGTAATGAGCAATAATTTAAGATATTTTGAAGCCTCCTGCCATCTACACACAGAGGTTTCTTTTTTACTCAGAGCTCACCTATTATTTATGCCTCTGAATTAGAAATAGTGCAATTTGTAAAGGTTGAGGGACAGCTTTTTTCAGAGGTGCACCTGAACATCAACAATTAAATAACTATTGGTATTCAGTATCTAGTACCAGCACACCTGTGACGTCTTTGTTCTAACTGGAGTCGAAGTGCAGTGTATGGTGTCATTGCATTCACTAAGCTAAATATGTCTTTTCCACTTTCCTTCTCCTTGGCTAACAAGTCCTCAAGCCTAAACATCAAAATAGGTAGTTTGTCTAACAAGTCTTTTAAATTACATAACAAAATGTATTGTAGGTAACCCCAATCAGCAGGACAAAATCATTTGTCAGTGCCTTCCAAAACCACTCGTATGAAAAATGATTCCTGTTAGCGTTTTCTGATCCACCACCTTTACAGTTCATTTTTGATTAGGTTTAAGCAACTAAAAATACTTAAACAACAACTACAAACAATTTTGGCTGAATTTCTTCTTCTTGATCATTTCTTTCTTTTTCTGGCATGTGTCTTGTTTTTTCCCCTCTTCTTTGCACATTTTATTTCCTGTCAAAGTTTTTTTGTGGAGTTTCTCCTTATCTAACTCAAAGGTCTGAAGACAGAGATTGTTGTAATAGATAATAAATCCCTCAGAGACAAACTTGGGATTTAGGCTATATAATAAACTTGACTTCTTTGTACATATAGTTCAGGCTCATGCAAGAAAGCCCTGTTTAATCTTGTCCCAGTGACTCATCATGCAGGGCTCTTGCGTATGCAGAAAGTGAAGATGTGCAGTAGCCTTCAAACTAAGGGTAAATTCCTGTTAAAGAAGATGTATGCACAGCTTCTATTTGTAACAGCCTACAGTGTGTTTAGAAGTGTCAGAGACTTTGGCAAAACATTATTAATCCCAACAGATTGCTTGAGAGTCCAGTTTGCTCCTCAGCTTACATGACGCACCAGCGAGGAGGAGCATTAGGCCTCCACCAATAACCCCAGTGTTTGTTTTCTATCTTCTTACAGTCTGTGTTTGTTTGTTTGTTTTTGTTTGCACAAGCGTCTGTGAATTTCCCCCCGTTAAGGGCCTTATTTGCTGCTTATGTATTGGCCGCCAAGCAGCCTCTCAGCACTGGCCAACAAATGGATTGTTACATAACGGCCACAGCCTGTTATGTTTGACTGCCAACCTGCAGAGAAAGAGAGGGGATGGAGGGACAAAAGGCAGGGTTAAAGATAAAGAAAGAGAATGAGAGAAAGGGAGGCAGGCAGTTGGAGAAAGAGAGAAGGAGTAAGTGATGAGCCTCTGGCTAAATGTTGTGGTTCCAGACACGGCACAGCAAATCTCCTTTTGTGTTCCCCTTTCTCTCCCGTGTTTGGGTTTTGTCTCGTCACATTATTGGTTTGGCTTGATTTGTTTTCCATTGAAGGGCTCTCAGCAAAGTACAGACAGTCATTTATTTAGGATCTCACATTCCTTGCCTCGCTCGTCCATCTTGCCAGCTCTCCCCACATGTGAAATATCAGCTCTGTGACAGGCGTACTCAGACAGTCGCCCCTGTCCAGGAGTCCCTCTAGGCCGGTGAGATGAGGGAGGGAGGAAAGACAAAAAGAATACAATTGACTGTCTCTGCTTTATTTGGGCACTTCACACTGACTCGACATCAGAGAACAGAGGCACCAATGACATTTCAGATGACTAGCCATGGTCCTCAGAGAGCTGGATTGTAGATGGTTTTTTGAAGTTGCCTCCTTGCTGTATGCGCTTGGTCTAAGCCATCCTGAGCATTTAGCATTTGGCTGCTCAGTTCAGTAGCATCCAAAGCAGTGTGTAGCAGGTTTCAACTTTAAATCTCACAAGATCAGAAAGGACCTGGACCACCGTTAGTCTTCAAAGACTCAGCCTTATTTTTGTTCTATTTTTCTTCTAAGACTAATCTTTATGGATGCAAGCTCATGGTACCTGAGTGAATGCATAATGGACCTTCTCTGTGGGCTGAAATGGATGCACATTGGTGCAACATTGAATCCCACCCAGCAGCTTTCATGTGTCAACAACAGTCAAAGCTTCACAAGATTCTGAAATCCTATGTGGACTGACCTGTGCCAGCTCATCATACGTGCGTGTCAGAACACATTCAACACACATGCACACAATATTTAATGCATGCACCTCACACATCCACCACAGACTATGTCGTTCTTTCATCTCCCCACTTCATCCGCCTCCGCCTTTGATGTGGGATACCCTGGAGTCTGAGGAATACAGTCCTGGGGAATGAAAGAGTGGATCTGCACTCTTTCTCCAAGGAAGAGCTTTCCCATTGATCCCCCTTGCATCTCTTGGTCTCTCTCAGCCTCTTTCTGTTGCCTTCAATCACTCACTCCATCACCTCCCCCACTCTCTAACATCTATCTGTCCTTCCACCAACATCCATTACAAACATCTTTTCTCCTCATCCAGGATGAAGGTCATTATTCCCTCCACTGTACACATTGTTCTTTCAACCACTCCTACACCTCTAGTACCACAGTAACAAGTTATCCGAGCCCTACAGCTCACTCAACTCATTTCATTAAAGAACCATTTAGAATGTTGCTTTAACCTCTGGTCGAGTGTACTGCGGGGGTCCATTTCATGTTAGGCTCTAAGTTGCTAAAGTGGAGGTTGATGTTGGCCCAGACAAACTGATTGTGCAAGGTGTTTGCTTGCTCACTCTGTTTCTGACAAGAGGTATTTCCAAGAGGCCATTACAGCTATGTAACAAGCTGGAGAGGTGCAGTGGAGACTAATTTTATCAAGTGCGAAATGCTCACAGAGTACGGGAGCTCTGGTAATTTAACTCTAGTTTGGCAAGTTCTGCATGTATTGGAATGTTGTACAGTGGTTCAAAAAATGGAGTCAAGGGACTAGATGTGAAATTAAGTGGTTCTTTGGTGTGACTTTTTGGTTTACTATGGAAAAAAATAGTCATTAATCATTTGAATACATGTATTTAGTGAAACTGTCAAACATATTTTGGTTTCATCCTATTAACCTAGACTACCAGTTAGACCAACAATTTGAGGGCTCTAGGAAATTGTGGGGTATTTTTCACAATTGTCTGACATTTCAGTTTCATTTTTCACTCACTGATCACTGATATTGAATATTTTCATTAGTTGGATGCCTAAATTTGTTCATAATTACCCAATCTACAGTAGGTACTGTCAAGGGTATAAAGGTGAAACAAACAATTTTTCTCTGAAACCATTTCTTAGTACAAATTGGTATCTGAGGGATTTCTGAGGAAAAAAACATTTCTATTTTGTGGTCCTTGACTTGGAATTATTTGAAAACCCCTTATGTATCAATTTCAGATTTGCCAATTAAATGGTGCGTGAGCATAGTTCACTCAAACACCTTTCCACTTATGTAATTTCACAATTTGAGCCGCCACAATTTCATAAGGTCACCACTTCAGGGATGGAATAGCTAACACCACCTTTAGCCTGTGTTAGTTTATATAGGCCACTCTAGCGCAATTTGGATGATGTTAACACTAATGGGGCCCATTGCTATTAAACATTATCAAGAAGTGCACACACTTACTTTCACATTTATATCCGCTCAGCACACACACAAGCAAACACCTGTATTCCCATAGATGTAGCAGTAATAAAACAATCTGACCTTTTCAGAACATCACAGCTTAATGGCTGTACGGAAAATAAGGATGTTATTCTGTACAGGTCTGTTATTATTGCTTCATCCAGTGCATGTCAGTATTTGACAGTACCCATGTACATACATTTCTCTTCAGATCTCTCCTTTCTCTTTCCTCATTTTTCTCTTTTCCTTTTTATTATCTCTCATTCATACTGTCTTCTGTTCATTGCTACTGCTGTATATTTCAACATAAACCCCAGCCAAAGTCTTGCTAACACCATATTTTACAGGCTTTTGGGGGGTGGCAGTGGTGGGTTGGGGGTGGGGTCAGTGTAGTGATGCATACCTTCCAAACATGGTGAATAATTAAACAACAGAGTCCGAGTGCATCGAGCTAAAATATTCACACGTCTCTGTCTGCTGCTGCCATTTGATTGGCATGTTATTACGAGAGTTAATGTGAAAAGATGCTGCTGTGTGTTTGTGTGTTTCTGAGTTGGGTTGTGTGTGTGTTCATGCCTCTTGTGATTGTGAGTAACGGATATTAAGGTGTCAGAGCCTCTCTTGTATGAACAAAAATGTTATGCATGCGTGAACAATGCACATTAACAAAGATAAACACAGTCACTGCAAAACTTAAAAAAAACCAAACCAAATTAAATGGTGCACTGATGTGCTGTGCTGTCCAGTTCTTGTTCAGGGAAACAGTTCTTGCAGACAGTTGTGTGTGAAGTCCGTTTATAACAAACCCTCCTCATAGAGGCAATGTTCTTACAAATTACTAGATTACCTTAAATGAAACATTTGATGCACTTACTGTATAGCCATAGTTTGTTTGAGGCGTACCTGTGCAGGTGAATTTCTTTTCTTTTTGTTATGAATTTCTCAAAGACTAGATGTTGCAAGACATTTTGCTGTCATAAAATCAACATTACTTGTTTACTTGTTTTTCTCTTTTGAGTTGCTCATCAACAAGTCTGCATTTTGCCTGCAGGATCGTAAGTCCATTTCCAAGCGATCAACAGAAACAAAATGGAATCTTAAATTAATTAACTAATTGTTTTAATGTGTTTGTGTACTGAGCTGAATCAGACAAACAAAACACCGATCAGACCCTCACTGCTTCTGATGTTTTCACCGAACCACCTCGGCAGCTCTTCTTTCCAACATTGATTCAAACATCACAGTTACACAACAGAACAATGATGACTCATGTGTTGTTGTCTCATTGTTTTCAAAATATATTTCTCAAATGACATGATTGCTTTTTAGTCCTCACCACACTTAATAAGATGCAGGAGAAACAACAATTGTTAGCTAAACTAAAACTAGTCCTGACATTTACTTGCTGGGGTTTATGGCATAGTTCCTGATGCAGCATCACCAGTGGTGTTGAAGTGAAAGAGCCCATATGAGCTGTGGAACATCTCAATAGATGCAGAGGCATTGAATGCCGGTAAAGAATCAAGCCGTTTCAGGCTGCTCTGTCAGAGTCTTCAGGCTGGCTTCACTTCTGGGTTGCAGTCTTGCTCTCAGAGAGCAGTATCAAGTGTTCTTCTTCTTCTTCTTCTTCTTCTTCTAATGTGATTAGATTACTTTGAGAAACATATTTAAATATTACTTCAACTTCGTAATATAAAGCATTCAATGTGACTATAGTTTAACAATAAAAGAAAACTTTAAACTCAAATCCTTCAAACATTATATCTTTACATTCCTATTACTTCAGAAACGTCATTCTTTTGATACAACTACTTGTCTAATTTAACTATTAAAATATGATTGTCTATGAGGTTAATAGATCACAAGTTAAACACTTGGGTGACTTTAAAATACAAATACATGGTTACCAAACATTCATTAACTCTTCACATAAGGGAATTTAACTCTTGTCAATAGAGAGGAGTATGGTTATATGTAGTATAAAAGGTTAATAAAATCTAAGTCCTATATCTCTTTAGTAGATAGTCATACACCTAGGAAAGTTATACCATTCTTCTTGTATTTACATGACAAATAACATGATATAAGTTGCATGATTAGTTATTTCATTTACATGAATCACAGGTTTGCCTCAGGTTTACAGGGAGGCTTCACAAAGTCCTCAGGAATGTGGGTTAGTTTATGGCTTTGGTGATAAGAGTCTGTGCTCCATCTAAGGTGGGAGTTGTTTTTCTCAGGTCCAAGTGGCCTTTAGGATCAGTTCATGCTTTTAGTTTGTGTCATAATTCAACTTATCAAAATGATTTCTGAGGAGGTCTTTCTGAGTCTGTTGAGCATCACTGATCAACCCCACTTAGAGGGTTACAAAGGTCAATTCTGCAGGCCGGGGGTCTGCGCTACAAACTTAGGAATCCAGGGAGTCTGTCTCTTATTTTCCTTAAGAATCAAAGATTAGTTAACACAATTAAAGAACAAGCAGTTGTCCTCCTACAACAACATGTGCACATGTGAGGCATTTAAAAATAACATTTAATGTTCTCTGTCTATGCAGCTCTGTTGGGCATCACTGCCTCAACCTCACCAGACTATTGAACAGGCTATCAGACAGAGGAGGGTATTTTGAGCTGATCGATAAGCCTTCCAGATGATATATATGCAGGCTAGATGTGCTGTCCTGCCTAGCAACCTCTCAGAGTGTAAACCAGTCTAAAAGCAAGACCCCCATCACCTTTTTCCATGTCCCCCCACCCCCCCATTCTACTACCTCCACTGGAGCCCTTCATTTAAAGATATTTGGAAAAGACAAGGGTAGACCTCTCAGTACTAACTGGGGAATGGTATTTTTTCCACAAAAAAAAAACCCACTCTCTGATAGTAGCATCCCTCCAGGGACATTTTGAAATGTTTCAAACAAACCTTGCAAGCATATCATTGGTGTCAAAAGCAAAAGAGGAGCAACATGTGAATCTTCCTGAACTGTGAAAGGTACAGCTGTGTATCAAGTCCCAACTGGCAGATTTTGGGAGGGGAATAATCAGTAGACATCTCAAGATGACAGGAGTGATTTCTGTTTTAGGGATGATTCAGAGAGATATGTGAAGGGATGGGTTTTGATCACAGGTTCCATTTTGGTTATGGTTCCCAGTTGACAAAATACCCATGTTCGTTAAGCTCTGATGCTAATGAATATCTTGTCAAACCTTATCTCTCTGTCTCTCTGTTTTTCTTGCCAATAGCAGTGGAAAAGACAGGGGTTATTGGCTTCTCATTTTTAGCCGACTATCCATGGTTAAAATGACAGACATCATTGGCTGCAGATTAGTCAGCTGTAGCTAATTAATGTTAATTCCATAACAGCTAAAATGAAAATGGTTAATGTGCTCTCTGTGCCTACTGTCCGTATTCAGAGATTGTTTGCGAGTGCAGCGATCACTCTGTAACACCACTGTATGACATTGAGTGGACCGTGTTTTTGTGGTTCAACAGGGACCAACAGAGTGGGTACTCTTCTCTACAAATAAATTATCTAGCTGATCAACTCACATCAGTTTAAGAATCTCTCAGTTAAACTTTGATTCGTTCTATATCAACATTTTAATCTGATCAACATCATAGTTTTGAATTAAGACATTCAGTATTCAGAGTAAGTAGTTTGTGAAATACAGAATGCTACAGCTGCTAACTGAATGTGTCAGATGCATATAATTATCATTTCATATTTTATGCTGCTCATCCAATTTTCAGGTTGTAGGTACAGGTTGTGAACATTTATTAGGTTGCCATTAAAAACTGGAGTGTTTCTGCCTTCTGAGCCAAGAAGAGGTGATTAACATCTTCGAGTTGTAATTTTTTTAGCATTTAGTTATTTGCAAATGTTAAAAGGTGAACCTAATAAGACTGATAAGGATTCAATACTGGATTTGAATTCAATAAAATGCTTTTGAACCCCAAGCTCACAACTGAAACCACAATTTAAAGAAAATACTACAGTATTCTTGGTATCTCTAATTGTTATTTTGTGAACATTTTAAATTAAGTAAACCAAATTTAGGAATTCTAAACAAAAGCCATTTTTTCAATTATCTGTCACTATGCTTTGATCTTTAAAGCCAGACCGAACAAAATGTGATTTTAAGAAGTGCTTTTAAGCGGGTGACAATCTGTCACTGAAATCAGTTCCTTTTTGTTAGTAGCCTACAATTTAATACAGAAAGAGAAGACTAAGCTATTATTCCATTGTTATGGCTATCATCCTCAAAACAAATAAGCACCAATAAGCTTCAAAGAAATCTATCACTCCCTCCTCTGTGCCTCCCTAATATTATGTTGTTGACTCTGTAAGAGTTCACACATAGACATTATAATTTCAAAGCAACTACAATGTTGAGGATATCCACCTATGTTAAACTCACAAACTCAAAGGAACCTATATGTAATTGGTTTGGTTATGAAAGATTGAGATGGAGTTGATGGCAAGTTCGCTCATACAAATATGTATTGAGATGCAGCTATAGTGGCAAAATACATTATGTCAAGTTAAAAGATTGCTTACTGGAAAGAAGGTAGACAAGACACAGGGTGGCACAGGAGTAAAACGCTGACCCACCGCCACAGTCACCCAGTTTGAATACCCAGTAGCAGCATCTCCAGCTTGGTCATGGACTCTAATGAATATAATTGGCTGTGTTCATCAGTGGAAGACAGTGAGGGCTTATGTTCTTGTTGCTGCGGCAGTGACTCCTGCTGGTTGATCGGGACTGAATGCCTGCAAGGAGTGATAGTGTTACGCCATTCTGTCCAAGCTGGTGACCCGTGTATGAGGGAAGGCATGTGGCTGTCCACATCTTCTCCCCTGCTAACAACAGTGGCGGGAGCAGTGACAAGGACAACAGTACGAGGGAACAGGTGTTATCAAAGTTGGAAGAAAAAGTAAGCAATGTAGTGACTTCTTTCTTTGACTGATAACCTTGGTATGTGAAGCCTAGCTTACGCACCCACCTGGATGTGTGGCTATAGTCGAGCCATAACCATAGGTATATTTTTTCAGTTAGTGGCAAGTATGAAAAGCTTGATTACATTGGTGCCCTTCTCTGTTACACCCTTACACTGAGCTTGCACTACTCTAAGGTTACTTAATTTGACTACCGATTCAATTTTAATACTGAAGTTCGTTTTTGACCTTGATAGAAGTATGTGTGACAAAATAGTTTCAACATAAAGGTTTCACTTAGGTAGGTATCTTATCCCAACTTTTCAATCAGATGTCATGGTTTCATCAGCAAATGGAGCATGTCCATGTGTTAACATGCAAACGTAGGTAACGTGGTAACATTTGGTAGTAATCAATGTCTCAAGAGTGGTCTTGGGTGTGGGATATGAATGGTGTCCTTTATCATTCTTTACCTGTCAATGGACTCCCTGTCAATTCCCTTTCTATTGTTACTTCCCAATTAGGTTTTTTTTTGCTCATGGCTGAAATTCCCACAGTGCCCTTAACCATCAGTAGCCCCCGAAACAAAATCTATGCTAGCTGCAGCTGCTATATACCAATCCTGAATGACATTGAGCGACCTCTTATTCTGACATACTATATAATATTTTGAAGATGAAACTGCATGTTTACTCATTTTGACTTAGACATTTTAATTGGTGACAGCATCACACGAGGAGATCTTTATACTTTACAACTGTAGTTAAAAAGGAACATGTTTCAGCTTCTGATTTGGTGATATAAGGGTATGTGTAGCATGTGAAAAATGTATAATCAGTCCAATTATTTCCCAAGTATAAGGTCAGTCCAATTACTCTTTTCAAATATAGTCCAGGCTACTGAGGTGCAGTGTCCCTGTCCTCCAGCTAGTGCTGCAAAACTCTCCAAACCCAATTACAACTGAAGCTCTTATCAGCCTGTTGAGATCAAACTAAGTCAAAAAGACATAAAGAGTTTAGATTTCCTTGAGGTATCAAAATGAATGGGATTTAACCATACCTGAACAATTATATTTTTCTTTCAGTCACAGAAAACTGTGTCTTTAAATGGCTTTCAAATACATCCTTCTTAGTGTCTTCACCTTCTCACTTGTATTACTAGAACTGGACTCAGGAAAGTGTTGGAAACTTTGACAATCCAGTAATCATGTGTCGTCTAACCTCTTGTAACAGGAAGGCCCGTCTCATCCTTTGAAGCAATCTTGCAGAAAGTATAGATAGAAGAGGAATATTATCCAACCACATCACAGAGGGATGACATGCTATTTCCACTTTAGATGCAGCCAATCTTCAGGATTCCATTTCTACATTTTTCTATGTACCGCCACAGAGAAATGACTATCAGAGCAAGGGCAGCGATGTTGACGAGGTAGTTAGACAACCAAAGGGGCGTGTTTGCATCTGACAGTGCTTGTGTGTGAGGGTAAGAGATAGAAAGACCCTAAAATGTCAACAAAATGTGTGTGCTCTTCACTAAGTTCTTGTGTGTGTGTGTGTGTGTGTGTGTAACTGCAACTTCAAAGATCAACAGCTGTCTGGAAACTTTTGGCAAATGTCTCATCTTAGCCCCTTTCTCTCTGTGTCCTTTGTTTCTCCCAGTCTACACATTCCTTTGTAAGTTTCTCTGAAATATATGTTGTGTCAAAAAAAGGAGCAAAAAAGATTTCATTCTGCTCTTTAAAAAGGAATCAATAGCTTTGTCTCTTTCCTTAACTGCCTCAAAGAATCAGCCTGTACTGATGCAATAATACATGAAGGTTGGAGGAATCATCTGTGTATTATTGAGTTATTGTTTGAGAGCCAGTTTGAGAGTTTAAAGTAAGAAGTTTGTGTATATTTATGTGGGTGTACAGTGCTGTGCCTTGAGGCTTATTGCCTCTCAAGAATTGACTTAATCACCACCATCAGGCCTTTCTTCCTCTTGGAGTTTTCATTTTAACGCTGTCCTGTCTCGTAAATTTCACGGTGTCAGCTCCCATGAGGCTTTGCAGCTGGTGTTTGACACTGCAACATTGACCACAGGCCTTAATGAAAAATCGTGGCGTCTGCTTTCTCCAATATGACCTGTTTATCCGCACAGTAGATGGAGATGGTAGTGGCCTAGAATCCACTATCCTAAATCAATGGCCCCTAACAGAGAAAGCATCCCAAATGATAAACTCAATCCTAACTACAGTCCCCTCTTGCCCCACTGTAGAGAAGAAGAGTGAGGAAAAGGGAAGGGGAGGGGGCGTAAGAAATCAAAATCAATAAGTTTTTCATTACTGTTTTGATTCATGAGTCTTTTCTGATTATTTTTCCACTGGATCTGTGGACAAAGGAAAATTTTTTTTTTTTTTTTTTTTTGTCCGTTCTTCTTCAAACCAAATTACCAGCCGGCTCCTGTGAATGGAAATAATAATCTAGGGGCGTCCCGCAATGTTTTGATTCATCTATTTGCACTCTCTCCACCTCTAGCGCCGCAGGTAAGATTGATTGGCCAGATCGATGGCGCCAGAGCTAATTGGACAAAAGTAATAAATATTTAGCCTCTTTTTTGGATGTGGGGGGGCGTGAAACACGAGTGCAGTAGAGCATTTCCATCATTATTGTTATTCTAGCGAACACGGCCAGGCAGATTGCTTGATTAGACCACGGTGGACTGAAGGTCAGAGGAATCCATACTCTGCCAGGTTTTTGTTTGCAGACAACTCCCAAGGCAGCACTAATTTACTTTTAACTCACAGTTTCCAATAAAGGCAAACAGTTGCTGTTTGGAAGAATTCTGATGCAGATAGCTTTTTTTGCCATGTTTGCTTAAGCAGTTTTACACACTCACACGTTTTTATGCACCAACAAATCCACCACAGATACACATGTAAACATGGTGGTACATGCAGTATATACATTTACTCTTACACACATACTCACATGCACACACATTTAAACAAGTCCTAATACCTAACACCTTCCTCCCTTCCAAAATGACCCATATGACCATTGTAAAATAAATCATATGATCTCTATGCTTTAAGTTTGCTTTGGTTTAGGCACCTAAGACTCCTTGGTTGAGGGTAGGGGAAGAACATTGATTGTTGGGAGGAGACTGAAAGTCAAGGTCAGACACTTTTTACTCCAAACCATAAACCCAACCTCCTTCATAATGGGTATCACAGTGCTACGTCATGCTAGTTCTACCTTTGCTTCAGAGAGAGGACAGACAGAATTCACAAGACCACAAGAGGTTGGGAAGCCGTCAGCTCTGGTTCTTTCAAGCAGATATTTTATGATGATTACATAGCCATACCAGTGTTTCTTTTCATCTTTCAATCCAGTAACGTCTTTACCGTTACAATACATTACTGCTGCCTGTTTGCAAACCCCACCAAAAGTGTTAGATTGATTTCTTGGCAGACATTGTATTCAAGTTATTTTAGCAAGCAATAACTTGAAATGTGTTTGTGTTAGATATGTGATCACAGTGAACAACTCACTGTGTTTATCTTTGTGTCAAAAGTGCAATACAGTCACCTGTTAGAGCGGCTGCAAGACTCCTGACTTTGAGCCCTCAGAGATCCACTCAAAGCGTATAGATGTTCTCTGATTTGAAGGAGATCATTCTCTTGAAGCCAGCCAGAGACGAATGCCCTCCAGACTCGTCTTCTTTGGTTTGATGCACACTTTCTCTCTCTATTTATCTCCTCCTCTTGTCCTCCTGTTAGTGTGTGTTGCATTGCAGTATTAGGTGGTTTTCGCCTCAACCAGAGCAGCAGGTGTTTGCTGGGAGAAACAGTGACACATGGATGCGCCCTGTCAGGATACTCATTAGAGACTCTGCACCTCCTTTGTCTCCTCATTTAGAGGCGAGAGGAGTGCACATACACACAAAGACATGCAAGCACGTATACAAGCACACAAAGCAGCAGGTGGCCACTATCAACTGGACAAATCAAAACAGGTAAAGTCAACACCACCTCATAGGATGGTCGTAGGAACAAGAAAGAAGTAGAAAGAGTTTCTAAGTTCTACTGGAGTTTTGAAATTGTTTTTTTTCTCGACTTTGGCACCACTGTTTGTGATAGTAAGGTGAATGTGCTGATGATAAAGTAAAAAGTGATAAGAGTGACTGTGACAGTGGCGGCACACAGGAAACTCTAGAGAACACAAAACATATGGTAGATGCTCCACATGAGAGGGGTGTTAACTGATAAGGCTTAATTCACTGTGAGTACACACGTAAGGTATGCAGTGACGATTCGTGCTGCATGTCTAATTTCGTGTGCACCCTAATTTAGATATATTCAAGTGTTAGATTCATGTGGGTGTTTGGGGACCCTTCTCCCTTTAGGTCAGATACCCTTTGCAACATTCAACACTAATATTTAGTAAAATCAAATATACTATTATGTATGGCTGTACATGTTCATTAAATTGAATGATTAAATGTTTTATGCTTCATTTGATACATATTTTAGTGGAATTTGGCAAATGTAGCATTCATGAAAACCTCAGGAGCTTAATTAGAACCTAGAGTTATGTGGGTTGACAGTACTTCAAAACACAACACATGTGATGACGGTTTAGGTAAATTAAGAGGGACTAGAATGGGACCTGTGGGACCTTTGTCATATCAGAGATGGACCACAGTGACAGACAAATACTTCATAATAAATGGACAGGATGATTAATCTAGCTCATTAAAAACGTGAGTTATATGAATTTGTAATTGTGCGGTGTGTGTTGTATCAACTTCAACCACTAGCCCAGTCAGAATAGGGATAAAGTTCAAATATGTGACATTATGTTGATGAAAGGCACTTTAAAACAGCAACAGAGACAGAAGAGCATTTCAGGTTTTGACGTCCTTGTTGTGTCGTGGTTGTGTGTATGCAGCTATCTAGCTAGCTGAATGAAAATGTCCTTGACCGACCAGGTAACATCCTCTATTTGTTATTCACAAAAACACTGTTTGTTTATTATTGAAAAGAAAAGTTTAAAAAATAATATATCTCCTTCTATTTACATGAAAAGAAATCTGTAGCATGCACTATTGCACTTTCATAAAGTTTAAAGACTTCAAAGAGGCTAGAATTTAAAAAGAATATCCAAAATTGATGCAGTAGAGGCAAAGATACCCTAACTCAAAACCACTGGTTCCTACATGTCCCATAATGCAAATTGGTTGTGTTTTTAGACCACATCCGTCTGCTAAATGCTGCCATATTTCAAACTTTCTTTGCTACATAGGCTTACTGTTAAATAGTCCAACCCTGATGACAGGGTTTCTTCAGACATCAGACATTATACAACTGTTTTTACAGGCTGAGTACTTCCTGCCACTTGTAAATCATCACTCTTTTATTGTGCCAGTGTTTGTGTGGCAGCTAAACCTTCTTCTTCTCCTTCTCGGTCTCTTCTCTCCTAGTATGCATTCACACAGATTAACAAGCTCAACTACCAACCACCATTAACTATTCTCTCTCTTTTTACCCAACATGGCTACACTCTCATCTATCACAACATGGCTCCCCTCCATCTCCCTCCCTGTTTGTCGGCCATTTTAGAAACCTTTCCTCCTCTTCCTCCACAGCTGTCTCTCGCCCAGCTTCTGTGAGTGCTACGCTGTTAATAAACACAGGAAAGAAAAAAAAAGAAGCAAAATGCCAACTTTCTTCTTCTCTCCACCATCCACTGTGTGCACTTTCCCATCCTCTACACTCCCTGCCTCCATACAGTGTCGTCTTTCTTCATCCTCTCTTTTTTCCCCCCTCCTCTGGCACACAACCTCCTTATAGCCCTCCTTGCCATGCTGCGATAATTAGTCAGCGCTAAAATAATACAGCCTCCAGAAAACAACAAGAGCTGAGCAGAGGGCTTAGCTCCACTGGGAGGGAAGGAGGAGAGGAGGAGGAGGAGGAGGGAGGGAGGGATGTTGAGAGCCAGAGAGAGGGAGAGAGAAAAAGTGGTAGAGAGAAAGGGAGGACAGTTGTGTCAGCTGATTTCAAATGGTTACCAGACCAGTGGATAGTTAGATAATGAAAGTGTCAGGTAGCTCAGTGAATATGTGCGAGTGTGTGTGTGTGTGTGTGTGTGTGTGTGTGTGTGTGTGTGTGTGTGTGTGTGTGTGTGTGTGTGTGTGTGTGTGTGTGTCTTGGGTGGGTGGGGGTGGTGGGTGACTTAACTCAGGGACACACACCAGACTTAAAACCCGTTGATTGGGGACAGCTTGTGCAGTCGGGGACAAAAGCTGTGACCCAATTGGCAAAAAGCTGTTCTTTTGATCAGTGGTTAAGTCTTCAGGAAATGAATGTAAGTCTATTTAAATTCCCCAAAAGTGAGCTAGGTAAACGTGTGTGTGTGAGCGTGTGTTTGCACAGAAAAGACTGCATGTCTCTATTCTTTATCAGCCTGCCTTGTTGTGGGGTTTGGGGCATGTTTCTGTGAATGTCGTTTGATGGCCTGTTGGCCCTTCAGCCATCACAGCTCTGCTCTCCATCCTCTCTGTCTGGAGCACACCTAGAGAGAGAGCTTTGTAGGGCATGAAAAAAACAAGTGTGTGTGTGTGTGTGCGCGTCCTTGAACGTGTGAGTATATGTGCTTCAATATACAAGTGTGCTACAAAAACCTCATGCTGTGCACAACTGTGTCCATGCGTGATTGTGCATATTCTACGTCAATCTACAGTACTGAAATGATTTGTCAATTGACAGATAATGAATGGACAACAATTTTGGTAAATTTAAGTCATTTCATAAGTTGGTTCTAGCTTTTCAAATATGAGGATTTGCATTTGAATGCCTTTGGGTTTTGGACTGCTTGTTGAACAAAACAAGCAATTTGTGGAGAACAGTAGTAGTCTGGGAAGTTGTGATAGAATTTTTTTTTCTTTTTTTGGACATTTTATAGATTAAACCAGGGGCACACATGACACAGGGAAAAAATGTGTCGAGGAACAAAAGTTGACTGAATCATATTCATTTGGAAACAAAAACAAAAGAGAGCGCTCTGATGTTGGCAAGCCTCTCAAGATTCAGGTTTGCAAGATTTATTCAGAAAGCATGTACAAGATGGTGAGGGGCATCGTGGAAACACATCTGTCAAATCCAAAACATGAAAAAGACTTTCTTGCTTTTGAGTTTGCTGTCAATATAACAGAAGTGCTGTGTGTCTTTTATATCTAAGAAACTCATATAGAAACTTCAGAACTTCAAAACTCAGAAAAAGGTTTGGGGAATGTTTAGCTAATGAGACATGCATGAAAAGAAACATGCAGCTCATGTTGCTGACAGTGCTATTTTAATAGAATTTAAACTGAGCTCCTCCAGTTTCTTGTTTCCCCAGTATTGCTACAATAAAAAAAATAAAAAATCACATTGATTTTCACATTAGGGAGGAGGGTTGTGGGGATTTAAATCTATTTCAGCTTCCAAAAGGGTTCATGACAAAAAAAAGTTTTGGAACCACTGGACTAAAGCAGTGTTTTTCAACCACTGTGCCGTGAGATATTGTCAGGTGTGCCGTGGGAAATTATCCAATTTCACCCAATTGGTCTAAAAAAACATTTTTTGAAAACGAATTAATTATTATCTGCAAATAATGTGCCATTGTCGAGTGTCTGTGCTGTATAGTGACTGGCAGAGTAATCATGTAATACTCTTCCGTGTCAGTAGGGGGCAGCAGGTAGCTAATTGCCTACTACTATTGCCTATTACTTTGAGACAAGAGAATTAGTGATGCATGGATGCGACAGGTGGTGGTGATTAGGGCGTTGTGGCTAGTGAGACTGTACGGTGACAGTGACGGAAAAGTTTTTGAAAAGGAAAAATGCTAACTCCGAACTGGAGTGGAGGTCAAAAGAAAGCAAAGACGGTGAGCTCGAGTTAAGTCTCTGGCGCGAGGCAATGACACCGACTCCGTCGTGCTTGGTGTGTGGTGAAAAGCTATCCAACAGTGCTGTGGTCCCAAGTAAGCTAAACGCCATCTCCAAACGAAACACCCTTCGATTCAAAACAAGAATGCGGACTATTTTGTTCGCCTGCGTGAACACACGGAGAAACAGGCAACTTTCATTAGAAGAACCACAAAGGTAAATGAGAGAGCCCTTAAAGCTAGCTACCACGTTGCTGAACTTGTAGCTAAATCAAAAAAGTCCCACACTGTGGCAGAGACATTAATACTTCCCGCCTGCAAAGCCGTTGTAAATGAGATGCTCGGACCTGAAGCGGCTAAAGAAATAGCCAAAGTCCCTCTCCTAGATAACACAATTTCCAGACGTATTGATGACATGTCTGCAGACAGTTACATTTTATCTCTCTTCAGCCTTCACTGAATGACTTACCTGGGTTAGGGACCCTGATAGCTCAGCATCAGTTGTTGGAAAGGACATGTCTTTCCAGGAGCAGGAGGAAATAACTGAACTGAGACAAAATCGTGGTTTAAAGCTAAGCTTTGCTGATCTACCTTTGGACAGTTTTTGCTTGGCTACTGCCAAGGAGTTCCCCATTCTGGCAAACAAAGCTATTTTGACATTGCTCACATTTTCCACGACATATCTGTGGTAGGTGAGCTTTTCAAGCCTGACTGCTATAAAAACAGAAAACAGAGAGAGACTGAGAGCTGTTGAGGAAGAGCTTCGTGTGTGTCTTTCTTTGATTCCCGCCAAGATATCAGCTCTGTGTTCATCCAAACAGGCCCAGGTTTCACACTGAGAGAGTAGAAATATGAAAGATTATAAAAGACTTTTTTCTTTGTGTTTATATGATTCCTATTCAAGACACTTTGACGAGAATGACTTCATGTTGTTAATATAGGCTGCATAGTTTCAGTTTTTAACATTTTCGGCTGGTGGTGTGCCTCATGATTTTTTTTTCAATGAAATAAATGTACCTTGGCTCAAAAAAGGTTGAAAAACACTGGACTAAAGGATTAATCAATAAATCAAAAAAACCTAAATGTTACATTAATAACAAAGATGTTCTTAGTTGCAGTCTGACATGCATGTGAATCTGTATGTGAGTGTGTGTGCACGTCTCTCCTTGTCTGTAAATGTGTGTATCATTAGAACATGTAATCGCCTGTGTGCATAAAAGTGTGTTTGAATTGCTGGGTCATGTGTGCGTGTCGAGTGTGCATGCATCTACTGTGTGTATGTGTGCGTGCGTGCACATTAGCTGTATACACGTACAGCCTGTGTTTTTGTTTATGTGTATTTATGTTCCAGGGAAGGCAGACAGCCCACAGGGTTTAGAGCACTTCACTGTGGTTTCATTACTCTGTTCTAATCATAGCCAACGCCCATCATTTCTCATTCACCACTGGGCTTATTGGAGCCGAGCCAAGTCATAACTCCTCTGTTACAGTTCAAACATGAAATCACTCAGTGTACACAGAGGGCAGATTTTTTTAGGCTGAAATTCAAGATACTGTTGAGGCAAAGTTTCTTTGACAGGGAAATCTGAGGGATTTCTATCGTTGATGTTGAGAAGTGCTGGTTATACTAACAGCATAGCCATCACAAAGTTTTTCAGTTCACTCTAGTTTGAACGCAATGCAATTGAAACTGCAGTGGCATGGCACATTAACATTTCAAAGAGGTGACAGCCAGCACTTCATGATCATGTTTTACACTGCTAGTAACTATATATTTTTTCTCATCTCATATTTTTCATATTTTTTATTTTTCAGTCGATCAGTATGTGACATTTCACTTATGTGCTTATAAGTCATCAAACTTGGTTTGAAGTACAAAATGATATTCATCACGCTCTCTTTAGGTGGTATTTATTTAAAAGAGGAGGCTTTATTTGACATTGAATTATAACCTGCAGGTTATTTTCACAAACTGCAGTTTCTTCAAAACAGAGATAAATGCCATTTTTATAAATTGTTAATACAAAGACCAAAAATATATGGGAATGTATTCGTTTTTGAAAACAAACTTAATTAAACATCTTTCTTTACAGTATTTAAAGTGCTATTATTGTGTCATAACCTCCCTTATTCCTTTGTTTTACAGCTGGGACAACTTACATCTTCGGACGAGGCGGAGCCCTCATCACATATACCTGGCCACCCAATGACCGGCCGAGCACACGGGCAGACCGGCTGGCAGTGGGCTTCAGCACGCAGCTGAAGGAGGCCATTCTGGTCAGGGTAGAGAGCGCCAAGGGACTTGGAGATTACCTGGAACTGCACATAGTAAGATATCCTCCCTTCTGGCTATTGGGGTGGGGGTGGATTTGATGGAGGAATGGGAAAGTACTCTACACTAAATTTGGTCAGATGACGCACTGGGGAAAGCCCAGAAAGAAAAAGTAGGGATTGGGATGTATGTGCATGAGCTACTATCAGCCGCCAGGTGGAAAAGACAAGGAGGGTGATGAAGGATGCCAAGAGAGTGGGAGAGCACTTGGGGCGATTTAGACTTTTCACTGGTGAACAAGAAGCTGGAAGGAGGGAGGACGACAGGTGAATTAATGAAAGGAACAAGGAAAAGCAGGCTACATAAAGGAAGGATGTCAAAGTGGGATGAAGGATGGCCTGCACCAGGGGACTGAGCATAAACCAGGACCTACAGATAGTAAGAGGGAGGCTAAAGGTGAGAAGAGTAGAGTAACTGAGTCAGTGGATAGAGGCATTTTGTTTGCAGTAATTTCTTGGTTTTAAGGATAGGACTGTGAACAAGATGACATCATAAATGTTTCTTGACTTTGATATTCAAACAGAAACTAATTAGGTATTTGTGTTTTATGCTGGTTACAGATACCAGCTTGACAAATAACAACTTGATATTTATGCTTAGTCATGAACCTTTTGGATCTTTATGACCCTTAGTCATAAATTTTTGGGGTTTAAAGGATAATCCAATTTATGATGTAACTTGGGTCTTTCATAGTTTTGACCATCATTTCTATTAGTAATGATAACCCACTAAGGTTATTTCTGAGATCTGGGAACATGGTGATGATGTTATAAAGATCTGCAGGCTGATTATTTGTGTTTCTTGCCTTGTCTGTCAGACAGGTTTTAAACAAGCAACCCTTATTTGTAGGTAAAACTGAGAGTTAGTGCATCCAGATGTTGGTAATACTACCTCATTGCACAGGAAAACTGCATGTGCACAGAAACTAAGCCAAATACAGTGCTGTAGGTCAAAGGGAATAAAGTCAGTCTGTTAAGTGTGATGGATGCTTACAGTAGACAGTCATTTTACTATTAGGGTTTTTTGTTTGTTTTTTCTGCTCTCAAATTAGGCTTGGCTAAGATGGGGGTGTGTTTAAAACTGCCTCGTCAGACATAAAGTTCTTGCCAAGTTCCCCTTTCTTTACAATTAACTTGGTGAGTACAGTGCCATAGAAATGAAGGTCAAAAAAGACCTAAGTTGTAATAAAGCAGAATTATCCTTCAAGGTTGGACTGGAGTTCAGATGTACTGAGAAGTATGAAGACAGACAGTATGTAATAATTAGTAATATCAGGTTTTATTCAGGTTTGGCTCACGTTAAGCTCTGTCCCTTTTATGCAGGATAATGTATGGTTCAAGCTTTTCTGGGTGTTAAGGAATCATCTTTGAATGGTATTTAGTTTTTTCGGCGTGTAGTACTTGCAATGTTCAGAGAGAGGCAGGGTGTGCAGAGTCCAGAAAATGACTACTCACCCAACAGCCTCTCTTTTTATCCCTTGTTAAACTAGTATTAGCCTCATCTCCGCTTTCATTGCTTTCATATGTTAGGCTTAAAGGTCATTTCAAACCACCTCTAATGATAACTTTAAATGGCAATTAAGGGACAGAGGGCATTTAAAAATGCATTTACACAGGCTCTAATTGTCTCGTTGACCCCATGCTTTCTCTACCCCAAATTACATTCAGAACTCATATTCATTTTAATGGGGGGTTTCTGTTAATTACTAACCACAACCACACCTGGTGACTGTGACCCACTCATGTTGCTGGAGTCACACAATTAAACACACACTGTACATAGTCAGGTCCACATCTACAGTGCTTTACTGTACCAGCTGGTGGATAAGATGTCCTGCTGTTCCTTTACACTCTCTTTAAGTACGCACTGATAAGACACTATCACTATTATCTACACTTATCTACACTCCGCCATCTGCACACCCGCGTCTGTCTGTGTGTGTGTGTGTGTGTGTGTGTGTGTGATCACACCACTCCAACATCCTCGTGACCCCAATTTGTTTGGGTTGCCCATGCCTGGAAACGACAGGAACATAGTTGACCCTGGGTCACTTCTCATCCAGCGCTCCGTAAACTGAGAGGGACAGAGGAAGGGATGATGGGGAAAGAGGGAGGGATAGGTGAAAGTGTAGAGGGGGAGAGGTCTGATGGATAAACCAAGGAGGTCAAGGCCAATTTGAATGCTCTTAACATCAGCGATAAATAGTGATAATGACTGTAATGATGAAAGATTACAGTTTTAAATGCAATGGACACAACAAATGATGCTGGAGTTGAAGTGATGATGTACCTTGCAAAGTTTAGATGCAGCAACTTTGAACTTTAAAGGGTCAATTTCTGTCATTTTTAGTAATATTTCTTCTTTTTGTTATATTCAGAGGGTTGTTTAGAGAGTCACATATGACTCAACCAATGGGCCATATACAGTAAATCTCAGTAGAATATCATAGAATAAATAATTGTAGTTGAACCACTTTCAACCAAAGTGGATTATGCTGGGTAACAAGACAGTTTCTGAGATATCGCTGTTGAATTTTTAAATGCAATTTCCAATGCTGCGAGCGTCACAAGATTCCATTTGCCTCTATTGTATTGAGGTGTTGCAAGAAATCTCGAAGGCAGATACTCTATCTCAAAACCTGGGGAAATGAAACCAAAACTATCTGCATGGCTAGATACCACCAGAGGTTGGTGAGATAACGTCTTTTTCTTTAATTTACGTGAACTGATCCTTTAACTTAGAGTTTTCGGTGAACCGTGATGCATTCATTTTTTTATTCTAAACTGAAGGAAAGGTTCCTTCTAGTTTATCTGTGCCTGTCGCTCACATTCCCTCATCAGTCATTTTTTTTGCCTGCTCCTCTCTCAGGTGCATATTCTCTATCTAACTTCTGTGTATTTCATTTACTCCCTCATTCCCCCATGTCTGGCCCATTCATTCTCTCTCTCTGCCTCCCTCTCACACACACATCAGTGCCTCTGACACACTAGCCCGGCTCCTCTGCTCCCATTGCAATTACATTTCATTTGCTGCCGTTCCTCCCGAGTCGCTCCCCTAAATGACTCTGTTCAGCCATGGTGGGTGTTTTGGTGCTGTTAATTATGCCCGTCTCTCTTTGAGGGGAGAAGTACAGGCAAATTAGACCTGAGAACCCAGGAGCCGTGGCCCCATATCATCCCACCTGATGGGGGCCTTACGGACCCAATCACACTATAAAATAGCTCAACGTTCAAACATTGATGGCGGTCTTGAGGTCCAATACCAGGGGCGTTATCCGTTAGCTCTGACTAGTGGTTCAAAAATTTCACTTTTTATTCCAGGTTAGCTTGTTCCATGGACTCTAATAGGATTCCAAAGGTTCTAAACCTGACTGACCAATTTGGAAGTGGACATGCACAATGCTAAGAAACTGTATTGGTTTGCTGTTGATGATTCCTGGATTTCTGCATTTTGAAAGCAGACAAACAACTAAATTCATGTTTTTACTCATGAAGCAATTGATTAATGTTAAGTTAAGGCCCTCCGTAGCCTGTTTCACTGAGTCAGAAGCCCACAGACCCATATCACAACCGTTTCTTTTCATTACAGCATATTACACATCGCTGATGGATATCGGTCTCTGTCTGTTTAACTAAAAATACTGGCAGTGGTGGGCACGGCTGATAATAATGTGCCACCAAGATGAGCATTATTCCTTATCACTCACAAACCACTCATCTCTTATACTATTACAGTATATTATTATATATTCGCTTCCTCCTTTATTGGCCTCCTCTTCTTTCATGCCACCTTCCTTTTCCATTTCTGTCTATTTACCTGACAGAGGGCAGGTCATCACTCACTACATCTTCCTGACAGCCTGTCATCAGGCCTGGGGGTATGAGATGTAATGTCCAGGTTGTGGGATAAGGTGCTTATACTGAATCTGCTGACTGTGGCTGGGTTTAAAAAGGACATACTATATCCCCACAAGACCTTGTTTCTTGCACTTCCCTAATTATTTACTGTGGGTGTGTCTGAAACTTTCCAGTTGACATTTTGAGAGTTCTAGATGAAAAAGCTTTGAAATTCATTATCTGGAAAATGCCATAGGAATGAATCATTGCAGAGCGGACTAAACATGACTGCACATATTGCTGTTGCAGTGCAGGATTGCTCATATGTCTATAAAGATTCTCTGTCATCCAGGTCAGGGAATATCAAGTAGTAATAAACCAAAAACAGCTGGATTCACTGCCTGGCCTTGAAGAAAATGTGCTGTTCATCCAGTAGACTTCATCATTTCTACTGACTGGTGGGAAGTTCCTCTGTATTTAATCACCCAGAGAAGTTAAATACCACAGAACTCCCCAAGAGTCAGTAGAACTAATTAAGCCTTTTGGATGAATGGTGAAACATTTTCAAGAATACTCACTAAGTCCAGTTGCCTTTTACTCACTGGGCCTAGATGAACATGTTGGTAGCTTGTAGCTCAATTGTAACCCCCAATGTCTGCATTAGTTTGAATTAGCAACCGTTTTTGCGGTACACAGTCACTGTTGTGGAGTTTTTGCGTCATTTGTCACATTGGTGTAACCAGCTATGAGCTGAGCTTGCTGCTCATTCAAACTATAGTTTCTTTATTTCATCCCAAACAACGTCGCTGTTGTTGCTGCCATACTTCCTTCAATGCAGAGACATTTTTGGAAGGTCATTCTCCTTGGAAGTCATTTTGGAAAAGTCCACTTTTCCAAAGTTACTTAGTTTTTCCTGGATCATTCAACCATACCCATTATTAAACCATAATGGAACTTGCTCAGGTGTCATTACATGACTTAAGTACAGGACCATGGTCAAGTCATAACAGAGAGTTGTATATGGGTGGGAGATCATATCTCCCGGTCCATAACTTTGATCCGATGCAGTTGATGGCCAGTTTTGGTCTGGTGTTCATAGAACACCATGACCAGGGACCTGCACATAGGTCACCTGATGACACCTGAACAAGTTCCATTTGCTAAACATGACTGTGAGATTGGTTCAAAAGCTCCAGGAAGAGCTTAGTAAGTGAGCAAATACCTTTGGTTTCACCACTCACAAGATGAATTCAATAGGAATAGATACAACTTTTATTACTCCAGTGAGCATTTCTGTTTTCTTAGATGTAATAGACAAGGTGTGCCCCAGTCCCCCCTATGTCTTTCACAGGATCTTAGCTCAATAGAAGTAAACATGGTCATTTGGGAGAGCAGAGCATCATTTTTTTTTCCAATATTCATGACTTTTCCCCCATCAAATTCAGGGAATGAAGCGTACAGACAGATATGGAAGTGGGCTGATAGCTAAATCTCCCGTCTGTGGCTGCTGGAAAAGTCAGATGTCCTTGCAAGACCTTGGAACCCAGTCATGAAAAGAAATGTTTTAATTTATATTTAAAAAAATAAGATTATTGTACCCAAAATCATTTTTTCTTGTTGGAATTTTCTGCCACATCACAATTTTATATCATTAACCAAAAAACAAATGTCATTTATATCAATTGAAGATTTCAAAATGATCTTTACTTTAAAGCACAACATACTGTATGTCCTGATCAACTGGAAGTTCTGTATGTAAGTATGCCAAAAACTGGGTCCAGGTGCAAGAATTCAAAGTCGCTGATCATGTGTAGCTGGTTGTGTACAGTTGAACATGTAGTTTTATGTTAGTGGTGAAATGTAAGAACTTCCAGAACAGGTGAACAATTAAATGATACTGTTTTTCAGTCAGTACACCAGTCAGTTGTAGAAAGGATACACACTCCTTCTGCCTCAGTCTTACCACACTGAGTGTAAAAGCTGCAGTTGTGTGTGTGTGGTGTCTGGTGTGATTTCCCGCAGTCATATCTCAATGCAAACAAAAGTACAACATTGTTTAGTTTTGTGCTGAGTTGATAGTCTCAGTCTGAGTGTGTCCATGTTTCCCTGTACACAAACATTGACAATTTGAAAACTGGGCATGCAAAAAGAAGGGCTTGTCTTTCTCCAGCTTCACGCTCTGCTGTCCTTGCTGCCTGGCTCAGGTGACAGCACCCAGCGTGGTAAACATAGGCACTGAGGAAAACACATTTTCTGAGACTTTCTTGCATTTTGCTTCCCTTGTCCAAAAGTATTCGTTGATCACAATATGGAGAAACTGGCTTGTGTAGGGAGGCCTCACAAAACGTAACTATCTTCAGCCTTATGACTCATCAGAAATGAATAGAACTTACCCTGCAGGTTCTTGAATCTGTGCAGAAATAATATTCCTTTCTTGAGACTGTTAAAATATGGAGTCTCATGTAGCTGTTTTCACTCAAAGAAAGAAGCACATATCAGTGCTGTTCTCTCAATGAGATATTCATAAACTTTCTAAATGGCCTGACAGATGGCTGAATAAAGTTGTAGCAGTTTAGTCGCACCTCTCAAACTAGGACTTGCACAATCTTTTTTAGTATTTTTTAGAGGTGTCTGTTTGTATTTATTGCTGTTCACACGGGCACCGCTCACATTTGGCAGTCATTATGTTTACAGCTGGCGAGTTGTCGCGCTAACTGCTCTGTGGGAAGTGTCTCATCTGCAGTTATGGGCCAGTGCACAGCGTGCAGCGGGCCTCCCCGAGTACCTCCATCACTGGCTGTCCGGTCCCTGCTCATAGCATTAAATAAGAGCTGCCTCTGATTACCAGTGAGGGAGCCATCCCTCACGACAAGTGTCTACTTTGAGCAGGGGCAGGGTTAGAGGCGGGAGGGGGGATAGCAAGAGGGACATGGCTATATTTTCTCCTCTTGACCCCACCCTTACCCCTCTCCCAGCATGTGACAAATGCTGATTGAGAGAGGAACAGAGGGACAGCGCACCCCGGTGTTCATGTTTCTGCACATAGGCTTTTTGTTGCCAACATCCCCACAGTCCAAATGTGAAGTGCAGCATCTGACTTCATTACCTTCACCATGATCTCTTTTCCTCTCACTGCTGGCTAGTGAGAGAAACTCTCCTCTTTTAGGGGGGGAGGGGATATACCATATGCCTTTTTTTTTTCATTTTTACTTTATAACGGCCACAGGTTATCTGTCAAGGGTTTAAGCCAGCGACTGTTTAATTATGGGTTGAAAAATATGATCTGACATGTGACGGCAGGCTGGGATAAGATGAGTGGCGAGGAGAGCAGGGTGGATGGAGAGCTTTCACAGTGCAGTGGGGAGCCGAGAGATGCTGGCGTCAGATAAAGGCAGATGGTGATGCGGATAAAACTGTCAGAGAGAGGCAGGGGCTTTTATCCTCTACTCCCCGCCCCCAGTAACACAGACACACACATATACACAGAGGGATATATGAGTGCATACACGCACACACATTTAGCGACACACAGTACACATGAACTCCTAACTAGCTGTCAGTGGCATGCACACAGAGTCACGCACTGCGCTCAGGTTCCAGTTAGCTGTCAGAGTTGCACACAAACACAATTGCAAGGACACCTTCACGTTCACTTACAAGACATATATGATTAACCTAGTTCACACTTTAATTCATGCACAGTCACAATTTACAAGGGCAGCCCTAAATATTCTCTGCTACACATTGTGTTTTAGTTATTTCCTTATTTATAACTCCCGCCTTTCCTTTCTTAAATGGATGTCACTTCTGCAACCTACCCTCCTTCATCTTGTCAGGGAAGAAAAAGCCAAACATGCAGGGAGGGGACGGAGGGATGAAGCATGGAGAACAATTGAGGGAGAAAGGGAGGCATTGCTTTGATGAATGCAGCTGCCTCGCAAAGGGGAGCGTGGGCCGCTGTTAGTAATGAGATCGGGTCCTGGTGGGTTTGGCAGGGTCTCTCTCCTCAGCCGGCGGGAGCTTGACAACATATCGATTAATCCTTCGCTTTCGCATCACTAATTAATTGTCCCTGTGGTTGGAGGGGCGGCAGGGTGTGAGCTGAAGGGGGGGCAGAGTCTAACTTAGAGCTTCATCATGGGTGGCTAACTTTGGATCGGCAAGGGGTTTAGGAGCTAGACCATCCTATGAAACCCACCTCCTTCTCTAGGATTGGTAGACCCCTGTCATAATTAACCATTCTTAATTAAAATCCATCCATGATCATTTGATTGGTGTTGCTTGTAGAGGGGAGTGCACAGCATGGGCTTAATTAACATCGCCTGAGAGGTCTTACACAATGCACATACCTCTTGCAACCCTTTGGATGACCACTTCAAAGCAGTGCCTCTGCTGTCATCTGTTTGGTCATTTGTCTTGATTTTTAGACGCAAAGTACTTCAAAGATCCAAGAAGTTACTCAGTACTGCTGAAACACACAGCGAGCATCACTGCACATGTGTGTGGACTTGTTCATTTGTTAGATGTTACTATAACTGGACTATTTGAGGGTCATTTATTCTGTCCGCTGTGCAACAACTGAAGGAATGAAAGGGTACATCCATACTGAATTACATAATTTTGAATCATTTCAAGCACATACTGTATTAAGCTTGTTGCACTTGGTCTCACAACAGCTAATTTGCCTTTGACAGCTGATGAAAGCACCCGCATTCACATCACTGATTGATGTGTGGTCAGACCTGCAATGGGATTAAAAACTTAAACGTATACAGAGACGGGCAATTGCAGCCAGATAATACAGTGTTGATTTACTGTTGAAGACAACGCACTCAGGAAGTGATGGATGACATTATTATTAAATGAAGATTGGTTGATCTGCACTGTACTGTAGCTAAAAGGACATCCATTTGGTTTTGTACACTTCAGCCTAAGTGAGTCTACAAAAAGGGAAGCATTACATTACACCGGACCTATTTGGCAGATGCTTTCGTCCCAAAACGACTTACACATTAGGAGCAATTTGGGGTTTAGTGCCATGCTTAAGGACATTACAACATGTGGACAGGAACTGGGGATTGAACCGCCAACCCACCCAGAAAACATTATCTAAAACCATCAGGACCAGCTGTTCTTTCTGGCTGATAGTTCAGTGGCTTACACTTACACATCTATGAAGACAGGTCAAAGTTCTACTGGCAAATAAAATGATAGCTTTTTATTCATTTGTTTGCTTTGCTATGTCTTAACCACTTAAAATATATGTTATACTGAAACTAACTAACTGATGATAAGTCCATAAAAAACCCAATCATTTTGTGGTCTCAACTATCTTTACTGCCTGTAGGTCACTGTACTTGAAACTCACCCTGGCTATGTATCCTGTAAGAGTAAAGTGGTGGATGGGCTTTCCAGATCAATAAGCTATTAGGGTCCAAGATAGCAGGCCTGTCTGCATGGCTTCAGTCTAGCCTTTAATAATCACCTGGGAAGGCAAAACTACCCTGTTTCTATTCTTTCTTGCCATTGTCTGCCATCTGCTTCCTTCCACTCATCTTCCACTGCACTCTGTCTACATAATTGTAGTGTTTACACAAGTGGTTCATCAGCTTAGTGCAGATGAGTACTGTATGACTGCACAACAAGATAACTACCTGCCTACTAGCAATCTAATATGAAGCGAGAGTTTTATTTTCATAATTTTCCACACAAATTATGTTATCAGCATTGTGATGCGTTGCACCGACGGTGTCGTCTTTGCTGCTTTTGTCGTTTTATTTAAGATTTAACGTGCAGCATTTCACATTCGCTGTGTGGTTTTTTTTTAATCTTCGAGATTAGGATTTAACTCAATGAGCCTGACATGTACGGGTTCACAATACGACTCTGTGAATCAGTTTGAAACCTACATATAAAAGAAAATGTATGTATAGCTGGTCCTCACAATCCCAGTAATCTGGAGAGAGAGCAGCATGTGGAATGAAATGAGGAGGGAGATGGAAAGAAGAGGGGAGGGTGGGAAGAAACGGATAGAGCAAGTAATAAGATGGAGAAGAAAAAATGAAAAGAGTGCATTTATCTTGTCCTTTTTGTATTTAGCGAGGTGCCCCGAGGAGAGGACCACTGCAAGGTCTTCTCCAAATGTCATCGCTGCACATCCGGCCCTCAGCTCCTGCTGGATGCACTTTATCCAGGCCTCCAGCCTCACTCACTGCTATAAGCACACGGCCAGCACAGACAGGACAACCTATTTAATTGAACACAACTCTAAACTCATCCGACACAACATAGCTAACATTACTCATTAGAAATCATACCTTCATTTGCATTCTGATTCATCTACACTTACAATTTCTGCTGCTGCTGTTAACGATTCTCTGTGACTAATCGACTCATTTTCTGTTTGAACGCTCAGGTGTCTGCACTATTCTGAATGGTCTCATTAAAACTTTTCTCTTCCATGATTAACTCATAACGCTGACACATGCATGAATTTCATAGTGGATACATCATCCTTAAACAAACATCGACTGCCTACAGTGCTTGTATACAAACTCCCAATTCTCATATCTAACACATTCCCCCAACTTTTGACTGTGTGTTATAATTCTCTACTGCAGTGGGTCTCAAAGTGGGTCCCCAGCAAAAAGGGGAATCATTTATTTTCACTACAATTCCATCCATAAGTAACACAATGACAGCATATATGACTACTTTGGTAATGGGTTTCATACACCTTCTGTAATAAAACATCTAAAAGCAAAAATCTTATCAGATGTGGGATCCTGGGACAAAATCTGATCAAATGGAGGTCCATTGTCTAATTTGTGTCAGTTTAGGGCTCCTTGACGTGAAAAAGTTTAAGAACCATTGCTCTATTGGGCATTATTCAAAGCTGCCTATTAGCATTTTATCTAATACTTTTTGGACTTTGGCTGACCCTTAAGTTTTCCCTCCTCTTTGATTCATCACTGCATCCATAATTCATCCTTGCCCTTTCCATAAAAGTTTGTCCATTGACTTTCTGTACTGTTTTAATAAAGCTTATGTCTTCTATTGATTGTAAAACTGCTATCAGTCCATGCCCCCCTTTAATATCTCAATCGACCACCAAATGAGCATCCTACATCACTTTTGGCCCACTTTCCTGGAGGATAAAAAAAAAAAATCTATCTCTTATTGCCCAAACACCATGAGTGTTGTATTGCATTGAGGAAAACCAACACAGTCAGACTTTTCTGTGTTTACTCCATGAAACTGCTTTGAACTTTTTCCACTCTATCTCATCCACTATCGTATAATGGTGGTCAGCTTAAAGCCCAAACACTGTTAGTGAATCTTTTCTCACCCTTACTGTGTGTACTTGCTGACTTTCTTGGAGAGGATGTTTCTACCATGAACATAGTCGAGCTAAAAGGAGAGACTGAAAGCAGAGTAGGAGAGAATGGACTTAAAGACTGAAAGAGGGAAAAAAGCAACAGAGCTGGAAAAAGATCGATGGACTGCAAGAGAATGTCTCGGAGGCCGAAAGAGGCAAAAAAAGATGTTTACATCTGCTCATCCATGCAGAGTGCACGTCTATGTTTCCAAGCCCTCGGTGATGTACTCAAGGCAGAAATGATAAATGCATCTTTTCTCAGTAGCCACTCTTAACTTGGCGAGTCCATCGACCATTCCACTGTGACAGACCAGAAAAACCAATTCATTATTCAGTGCTTTTGTTATTCTGAAAATGAACACCATTAAGAATGAATGTGTGGTGCCATCAGCATAAATTTAGTCAGAACCGAGAGTGAAACTCTTAAAAAGCAACTGGTGAAGATAAGAAGAAGACTTTTTCTTAAACTGTATTTCCTTTTTAGGAATGAAAGAGCTCTTAATAAGGGCCACAGCTGGTGTTCTGCAGTGAGTTAAATTTCATGCAGCGCACCTCTAAAGAGGAAAAAAAAGAGAGACAATCAGCCAGGGCAGGAACACAGCAGTGTCTGTGTCATGATGTTTCTCCATTTATCAAGTTCAGACTTGGTCACACCTTTCAGTCCCTCAGGTTGCTTCACTGATAAAGTCGGTGTACAAAAAGTGTTGTTAGATGCACTGTGTCAGCGTGTTAGTGGTCAGCGTGCAGAGTCTGCAGGCCAAGTATATTTAGTCTCCTTGCTGTAACTTGAGCAGTTGGTCTGTTGTCAATTAATTTCCATTGTTTGGAGAGGAAAGGAGATGCTGAATGAGAAATGACACAATTCTGATTTATTACATTTGGGGTCATATTTTGTAGTTTTGGCTATCATTTCTATGTTGTGATAACATTGTACTGAAACAAGTACTTGATGAGATCTGGAGTCAGCAGTCAGATGATCAGACAGATTATGATTAAGCCAATAGTTTAGCCAGGTTAATTAAAACCGAAAGCGAGTGCGTCAGAAATATTGGTAATAAAGTTGCATTATGCCATGTGGGAAGTTACCATAATTACCCGGTGCTGATGTGTAACTGTAATTCAACTTCCACATCAATTTCCACTGGGAAACTTGGATGATTGTGAACCTGCTGATATGTATCAGACTCAATAATATGGATGTGCCTGAGAAAGCAAACAAATATGGATAGCTCATACTTTCGGAGTCTGTCATACTGTCATACACAATTTAAATGGATATTGTCCTACAGTCAATGCACAGTGTTTTTTAACACTCACTGGACCGACTCGGCAATCATACAACTGTCTTGAATTTCCCAGTGACATGAATGACATGTAAACATGGCAATCTGCCTCATCTGTCATCCATTCTGTATGATGGGAATATTTAATATGTTGTCTCTTTTGCAAGAGAGACCTGTCCAAAATGGCAGCATATGGTAGATTACTGTACACAGTCACACAGAAATATTATATATGTATATATCTTAGTAAGGTGCTGGGCCACCATGTGCTGCCAGAACAGCTTCAACGCGCCTTGGCATTGATTCTATAAGTCTCTATCCCTCTGGTGTTCATCCCTCCAGGAGAGAGATGAACACCATTCTTCAAAAAGATATTCTCTCATTTGGTTTTTTGATGATGCTGGAGAGCACTGTCTAACACGTCAGTCCAAAATCTCCCATACGTGTTCAATTGGGTTGATATCTGGTGACTGTGAAGGACATAGCATATGATTCACATCACTTTCATAGTCATCGAACTATGCAGTGACTCCTCGTGCCCTATGGATAGGGTTATTGTAATCCTGGAAGAAACTCTCTCAGGATAGAAATATTTCATCATAGGATAAAGGTGATCACTCAGAGCAACTTTGTATTGATTTGCAGTGACCCTCACTGTAGGGGTCAAACATTCAGACCTGTACTGTTCTCTTCATGTACGCCACACATGCACTCGCCCACTTGTCAAGAATATGGTGAAAGATGACTCATCTGACCATATCACCTTTTCCCACATCTCTATAGACCAGTGCCAGTGGTTTTTGCACCACTGAACTGTCAAATGTGCATTCATCTTTGTAATGAGGGGTTTATGCACTGAAGCCCTACTATAATATCCCTCTCTATGTAATTGTCGACGGACTGTTTGATCACATCCTGTCATCATTGACATTCTCAGTCACCTGAGGAAGAGTTGCTCTTCTGTTTTTCCTTACACATCATCACGGTCATCAAACGCGCGCTGTCAACCACAATTTCCGATCCTATTTACTGATGTCTTTCCAATAGATCGAAATGCAGATGTCACTTTAGTCACCGTTCCTACTGAAACACCAGCCAGCTGAGCAGTCTTTGTGACTGAAGCTTCTGCCATCCGTGCCCCAACAATGAACCCTCTTTCAAAGTCACTTAGTTTTTTTCCTCTTGCCATCTTGATACAAAATCCGGATGCCACAGAGCATGATTGGATGTTGATTGCTTAATCGTACAATGCAGTGCACCTGTGTGGAAGCGTCTGCGTTCGTTATGTTTCTCCACTCATTTTTCAAGTTATTCCTGTAATTTGTCACCTGTCTGTATATATATATATATACAGTGTGTGTATATAAGCCTTCTCAGATGACAGCAATTACCTTGGTGAATGTAATGTCATTTTTTCTGATAGAAATGTCGGCCAAAACTAAGGAAATAAGACCCAAGTTGTTATAAATCAAAATTATGCTTTAACAGCAAAGATGAAAATGTTCTCTTATCTTTCACATTTACTCCATCACCCTCTTCTCTCTATTCCATCTTTTCTTCTCTATGGGTCGAGGACTACTTTCACCAGTAATCCATCCTCACTGATATGGGTTACTGAGGGTCTTAGCTCACTGAGCTGAGACGTCGACTGCTCTGTTTTCCTCTCTCTTTCCCCAAGAGATGAAATCCTGTTGTCAGACCGGCGATAACCGATGCATGATGGGCCCCTGAGGTCTGTGCAAACCTGTCACACAGACCGTCCTGTGGATGTTCACTGCTGAATCTTTCATGCGCTATCACCCGGCCGATAAGGTGCAAATAGGATTCGCTTGCTGCAGCTGCTGTATTGCTTTGGTAAATCTGCTGTAAAGACCATTTTTGGTTTGATTTGAATGGAAGGTGTTGGCCAAGTTGAAGACAGGTGTGTACAGAGAGAATGAAAACTGAAAAGAAAGGGGATGAAAAGGACAGAATGTGGATTATGTTTAGCTACAAATATATACAAACAGACCTATGTAGTTCAGTGATCCTCTCTAAAAATCCCTCCTCTTTGGCTTTTACTAATCCAACCCACGTAAATGTTTTTCATATAAAAAAATCATTTAATGTTTAAGTTATGGCGACTTAAATACACACATTTTGCAGTAGATTAATGCTTTCTACCCTCACTCAGTCCCGTCCCTTTTCAATAACAATCTGTTTGCCTGTCAGTTTGCTAGACAGTATATATTCATTGACCATATCCTCTTTTGTGTATTTCATGTCAGCATTGGCTCTGAATTTGATCAGAGATGGACGAGGAGGGGTGGGGAAATGGGAAGAAAAATATAACCCTCACTCATTTTGATAAATTTCTGCTGCCGTTCAGTGTCTCACTCTCTCTCCTGGGAGGGGGTCAGTTGGAGGAAAAATTCACAAGCAGCCAAAATTGCAAATGACTTCAGAAAATGAAACAAAAAAGGGCTTTTGTTTTGTTAAGCTCGCATTCCCAAGAGCTGTGTGAATTGAGACCTGAAGAGGGAGAAGATCATTTCTTTTGTGACACGTTTATGAGATTTGAAAAAAAAAAAAAAAAAAAAAACCCAAACAAAACAAAACTCTGTGTCATAAGGAGAATATTCAGAGAAGTGGAGAATCAAGACAGTTTCAGGCTCTTTGATTCTCGCTGAGCTGCATTGTCTCACATACTCCCCCTAATATTTAGAGGAAGTAAAGCCACAAGGGAGGAACCTCTAATAAGTGATTGAAGGATTGGTGCCATCATATTATTCCTGCACAATTTAGGAGGAGAAGGAAGTTCATCATTCATTCATCGGCTGCTGCCGCTGGGAACTGGGTGTACCGCCATTTCTTAGGTTCATCCAGTTGGGTTCGGGACAATCACATGCAAGAATCAGCAACAGCCTTCAGTCTTTTAGTTTGTAACCACGCCTTGTCTTGTACATTTCATTCTGTCTCTCCATCATGTAGGAACTCTTTAGCAGCTGAGTGCAAAAAGCTACTCTGCTGGATGCAAGAACCTTGATCATAATTTGTAGGTGGAAAAACAATGAAAAACAAAAGTAATCTTCTGCAAGTAAGCCATGGGCTTATTTCATCAGGGAACCATGAGCTATCAAACACGGACATCATTAAATGTGTTTGCAGCTCCTTTTTAAACTTTTAATTTGACAGAATTGATAGCTACATCTAGCGGGTTAAGGTTATTCCTGTTTGTGCCCTCATTTTCAACCTCTGTCTCTCTAATTCTTTTATTATGTCTGTTTTTCTCTTCCACTCCCTCTTTGCTGAGTCAGTGCTTGTACTTACACAGAGCTAGGCTTCAGAATGATATGCTGAATAAGTACCCTTATATCCGTAGCTGATGTAGCAAAAGGCTGAGGAAGAGTCGGTGAAAGTAAGAGAGGGAGAAGTCACCAGTTTGACTTTAATGAGAGTTGGAAACTGTATTTTACTGCCTAAAAAAAAGGGAAATGTGCTGACTTTATTTCAGCACAGGCTATGGTGTGAGACGTTTAGGGACACGGCCAGATTTGCTAATGTTTCAACAGCAGCGAAGAATCTGACATTTTCCTGCAGATCAGTAAAGTTAAAGAGGATACTTGGTGGTGGCACAGGCTCATTAGGGTTGTGCAAGAAGTCACTTACATGACAAAAAGTTCACCGACTCCGACTACTATCCTGTGCATTTTGGACACATGGATCTTCCCACTCAACTAAGACTGGGGCAGTAGCCGTCAAGCTGTTCATGTCCTCTGCAAAGAGCTGGGCCAACTCGAGGGAAAAAAAGCCTTGCTAGTTGGACGTCTTCCCATTGCAATTAGCTGAACCCACATGCCTGTTTGATTAATACACAGATGAAAATTAGCTTCTCCCAGCCACTCTGCTTAGCCAAAGCCCCTTCCATCGTGACCAGGTTGAATGTCAGGTTGTACTTTGCTACTGGTGACTCATCTACGGGTCAGATCTAGGATGTAACATTCAAAAAAAAAGCACGTCGGATTTGTATGATCCACGTTACTGTAGCATGATAAATGGACGAGGAGGCAGACCACAGTCATCCATGTTGACAAATGAAGCTTTTTCCGCGTCTTGCTCATTCCACCTGCTCTCCGGTTTACATTGCCATGCAATCGTTGCTCAGTCAACCGGGGCGCAATCCATACATATGTGACAGATAGGGCATAGTTATCAAAGCTGGCAGTCCCAATAATTAGAAAAAGGCAATAGCCGAGGCAGATGAGACCATTTCCCTGATGGATTAACAGCAATCACTTACAGCGGCGTCCCAGAGCTGTTTACACTGGCAGTCATGAGGCAGATGTATGGAGCATCAGTAATGCCTTTCTCTGGATCCACTTGATCAAAAGCAATCGGCTAGCTAATCAACAGATGTAATAGCACACAGTGGTCTGTCTCCAAAAGCTGCAGATGTATTATCATCAGAGAGAAAATAAGATGCGTAAACAACAGGCACCTTCCCGGCTCTCCGGACTCTGTGTCTCTCTCATAAACACACACACACATGTTCACACACACAAGCTGCAACCCACATGGGAGGGATGATGTGAGCACTGACTGTGATGCCAGCTACACAGAGAAGAGGAGGACACCCAGGAGCTTTTCTGAGGGCCCCCACCCGTTGTTTTAACAAGTCCTAGATCAGTGAGCCTTCTCTGGGTCAGATGGCCAGGGGGTGGTGCCTCTCAGCTCCTGCGCCCCCCCGCCTGGTTTACAGCTGTGTGTGAGGGATCCTGCTGCACTCTGTCTGGCCTTCATGGGTAGGCTAAAAGCTCAATGCTCACAGACTTCCATTGAGCTTATTTAAAAACGCACAATACTGACATCACTAGTCAGTTACATCAGTGTTGACGGAGGTATCCCAGGGGTTGGAAGGTTCAGAGGGGAAGCAGGAAGGAAAGTTCTTCACACTCAGAACTTCACGTACACACACACAAACATGCGTACAGACACATGCTTCATAAATCTCTCCATGCTGGAGGCTGTCACGGCGGGGTGTCGAGATGCCATGCTTGCCATGACAATTAGCTGCACATCTGGCCTGATGATTTAGAGAGTCGGCCAGACAGCTGGTGCAGCACAACCAGTGTTTAATGTGTAAATCTGGAGGGTCCTGGAACATTGGGAGCGGATGCAGTCTGAAGGGAGTTGTCAGAGGGGGCTGCAAGTTAGCCACTGAATCTAATGTTAAATGAAATGTGTGGCAAACACACTGCGCATGTAGTTGATGTGGATGTGTATTGGGAAATACTGCTGCTTTTCCCAGACAGTATGTGATACTCAGCTGTAATGCGAGTAACGGAGGCTGTCAACACAAATTATGGGCACATAGCAAGTAGATAGATTAAGACATTCAGTGAAAGTTAGTTTTGAACATTCTCTGCCTTTCTCCACCGTTAAATACAGATTTTACCTTTAGTCTAACAAAATGTGAGTGTAGAGGCCTCAGATCACTCTGTCTGCAGGAAAACTTGACTAGAAGGCTCAGTGCTTCAAACATTAGCAGACTGAAAACAAAGACACATATTTCATTGATACAAGATGTGAGAAGTCAAGATGTTATTCATTGTACAATAATACATTAAACCTAAATTCAATTTGATCATTCTATTATGCTGACAGGAATCTGAAATTACAGAAATCACAAGTGGCTGCAAACTAATGAAGGCAGATACAAATGTTAAATCTTTTTTTTTTTTTTTTTTGTACATATATATATCTTATTATCACACCTGCCTTACTGCAGCATGCAATGTTATGGTTTTATTTCCTAACGACAAAAACAATGAATGAACATCCAAAAGAAACAGCAAGAAACGCCTTGTGGCTTCAGATTAATATTCACTGCAGCTGGCTGCAGGCATGCTCAAAAATACACATTTTCTTGAAGCAAGAAATATTGATCTGGATAATCCATGTACATGCATGCAAAGTAAGTGCTTAAATACACATATGTGAATTTCAGTCACAGCCATCACTCTTATGTCAGTGCTCAGCTGGGTGAAACTACAGATAACAGGAAAGGTTATCCCAGCATGGCAGTGTAATTGGCTTTATGATTACTAAAGCAATCAGGGATCAGGGATTTAGTGGAAGATTGGTTTCAGGGTTTAGATTCACATATCTGCTGAATAATGGTAAACGGACTGCATGTATATAGCACTTTTCTAGTCTACCGACCACTCAAAGCGCTTTACAACACATGCCAACATTCACACACACACACACACACACACACACACATTCATACACTGATGGCAGAGGCTGCCATGCAAGGTGCCAAACTGCTCATCAGGAGTGATATAGCACTTTACAGTGTTTCTAATGCTCACTCACCCATTCACACACACACACACTCACACACCATCGGAATCACAAATTGGGATCAAACTCCCGACCTTCTGATTGGTTGACGACCCGCTCTGCCTCCTGAGCCCCGCCACCCCCTGTCATATCACACATAGTATGTGTGATATGACATGTCATGAGGAGGTGTATGTTGATGGATTAAAAAAGGAGACTTATGATATTTGGTAGAGGTGATCATAGGAAGGTAAGGGGAGGTGTTAGTTCCTGTAGTCGGATCTTAAAGCAGCTGCAGATGTTTGACAGGTGAGGAAATTGGTATTCAGTGCAAAATCTACCACAATGTCTATTTTGTTATATTTAAAGAAGTATTTCTCTGGCAACAGTGGAAGCACATCTTACAGACAGATCTTATTATACATAAACCAACAAAGCATACCACTTACCAGTTATTACTGCTTCTGTCAAAGTGATGTTTTTAAAGATAGTCAAACATGACTAGCATTATTGTCAATTTATTAACAAACTAATTAAAAATCTTTCATTTATATCTCAAACCATCTGAATACACTTTGTTCAGCTCTGTGGAATGAGATTACAAAGAGAGGTGACAAATTCACAGTAACTTCCACCTGAATGACCACTTAAGTGAGGAAAAGCCTCCTTGTGAAGCCGAGAGAAGGGTAGCACCCCGACACCCGCCCACCTCTCCACCGCCAAGCCTCCAACTCTTAATTATTCCCTGGAAATGATGAAAATGAAAAAGAAATAGTAAAGATGGAGCCATAGCCGTGGCGGCTGGTGGGTCATTTAGCCCGAGCATTTATAAAAATGAGATCCCCGCTCGGTCTGGAGTCATATTAGAAAGTCTAATGTGTGTCTGGAGAGATAAAGAAAGGTAAGGTCGCCCTCATCTGCCAGTTAAAGGAGCGACGTATCGTGACAGACAGAGAGAGGGGAGGGTGTGGTTATAGATACACACCGGCACCTCACTCAGACAGCTTACTCTTATCACACATATTTAGTATTCTACCAAAGTCAGGCACTTTCTCGTCATCAGACAAGGCAGATGGTGAGATAGTGACAGATACCTAAGAGAAAACACCTGTGTCTGTCTTTTGGCAGTGAAGGTTGTCTGCTGTTTATCATGCCAGTCCCCTCTTTGACAATAAAGTCATATATATATATATACTGTATATAATAAACAATAAGTCTGCAAATAAAATAAAAAAATTTAGAGAGCCAAACTATGACGTACATCAAACAACGAAGCATCTTTTTTTTCCATTTTACAATCAGCAGCACTCGGAGACTTACCGCCTTAAAAAGCACCAGCTGCAGAATCTAAATACTTCATTATTGTATCCTCAAGATACATTCCCATACACTTCAACCAATAAATGTATGCAGCCATGACGCTCATTACGGTTGCGTTTATTCCACAAGAATCGTAGCAGCATATGCCTGACTCCTCACTCCCGTATTTAGAGATGCGGCGCTCGTCTTCCGCTCCCCATTGGCTAGTGATGGGGAGAAAGCACCAATTCCCTCATCAAATACAAAAGTTAAAGCAAGCTTTAATTAAACTGTAAACTTCCTCCCAGTGTCCTACAGCACATTTAGTCTGTTGCTTTGATGCTATTAGCTATGATATAAGAGGTGTTTTTTTTTTTTTACAATGGCGCTGATCCCCTCTAATTACTGGAAGCGCTGTTATCCCCCGTCCTTGGGCTCTCGGACATTCGTTCACGGCAGCCATTTTGCCATCGAAACGAGAGGGAGAGAAATGTCAAGAGAGTCGACTTTGAATCCGACGGGAATCGTGTAATGTCACCACAGCTGTGTTCAGCAGCATCTGATAAAGCAGCAGCTCCTCTGACTGCATTCTCCAGCGAGAGCCGGGCAGCCTCATGCCATCCCCTCCTCACATAGGTGAGTCAGCATGCGTACAAAGGGATCCTTCCCAACAGATTCTCGTTTATCTATTCCTTCCCCGCTCGCATCCAAATATGAGCCGACTAGACTGTCAAAGCCAGGATGTTACCTGCGTTGGAGAGAGGTTTGATTCGGACAGTCTCTGATAGGTGGAATATGGTTCACGTTAAGGACATAAGGAGACAGATAGAGAAATGCCCACATAGCCAGTATCAGCAGCTTCTTCCAGGCGACTGTCGTTGACCTTTATGTCAGTCGGCTGTGTAACGCATCATGACCTGCGGTGTCCTCCAGCGAGGCCTTGTCCTCGGCCTTTCTCACCCTGTCGATGTCACTCCGATGGGTTAGTGTCAACTTAGGCCAAGGTGCCATGTTACCTTTCACTGCTTATCAAAGTCATGATGGATACAACCTGCCCTGAGTCACTTATACCGACACACTGTCTCTCCACATCTGGATCTGTAATGTTCTCTCTCCAGCTGTTTTTCTCACTTACATCAGTTTTTATCTGTCCCGTGTTTCACCTTACTTCAAAGAGCTTAGTTCTTCCTTCTTGGGTTTAACTCATATTTAAGTTTTCTCATAGCCTAGCCTGATATATGCCTGTGATCAAATATCAGATTTTCAGTTTCTCCCCCTGCTATGATGGTCATTCCTCTTTATCTATAAAACCTGCTGATGTTTAAATTTAAAAGCTCTCTGGATATCTATCAGAAATACTTCTTTAGCCTCCAAGCCTGTGAATAGGCGCGCTGGTATTCATGCTTGATTGACAGCTGAGCTGGCAGGAGCACCGAGAAACAACGACTGTGTCTGAAATAACTCCCTTATTCACTCATTGATTACACCTTGTTGAATACCTACCAAGTTTTTTTTTTCTCTCTGCTGTAATTAGGTCTCTGTCACAAAAGAGATCTTGATCTAAGTGAGATTGCCTGGTTAAATGAAGGGTTGTACATATATACACACATATTGGCATCAGGCGGGATAATCAAACTTTGAAACTGATGTTGCTCCAAGACCGTTTTTCTCCATCTCATATACTGCATCTTTTTCACTGAAGGTGAAGAGTTGAACAAGTAAAACCATTATCAACTCAGGTGGTGCTTCCACTCTGACCTCTGTGACACTGCTGCCATTATTTCTGAAAGTATCATTAGGATTCAGACACATAGTTGCAGAGGGTACATGTTGTGGGCTGGGTAGCAAAACTGCACTGAAGACGGTTGTTTACAAGCCTGGGTCAGACTATGTTTAGTTAACAGTGGTGTTGAAGAATAAGAACCACATCATTTAGCACCTAAACTGACTCACATTGACATCTGTTTTAAAGCTGTTCAGTGTTCTACAGCTGATTAATTTCTTAGCTATCTAGCCTGCAAACTGATATTAGCAGAGCACTTTCTAAATACAGTATAATATGGTGATATGGAAAGAAGACAAAAGCATTTTGACAGGTTAATGCGCAGACATGTGGCACCATGATGAAGTTGAAAAATATAAAATACAACCCTTTTGTGTTTTGACTTTTTCTTAAAAGAACACATGAAATGTTATTTATAGAGCAGATCTGAATGCTGTAGAAGGAAAAAAAAAACATGCAATTTAAAATCACTCGGAATTCAAATATCAGCTCTTGACAACCACTTTCTCGTGTCATCCGTCTAAAAACCTTTATTGAACCATCCTGCTTTCCATCTATATTGACATTCCTCTGTCCTTCATTTCCTCTTTCCGTCCAACCTCCTCATTTAGTCTGTCTCTTTCTTTTTTATTCACCTTTCTCTGAAGATGGTCAACTTAATGTATGTTCAAAAAGCCTGGGCCCTGCCATGTATTTGTTCCAGTCAGACAGGGTTTAGCCAACTCTGTAATTGGCCTGCGGTTAATCCCTGCCTTTCTTTTTAGCCGCTTTCAATGGAGGGTAAATGACTTCTCCGTCTGCCTGTGGCACAAATTGGTTTAAGGAGTGTGTGTTTGTGTGTCATGTGCCTACTTCAAAAGAAGAATTATGGCATGCCAAAGGTTCTAACATGAGAGTAGGCTGCAAATATTCTCATGTGTCAATACCAAAACAATGAGAGTGAGTAAAGTAAAAGCAAAATTGGAGTAGTGATGAAAAGCTTCTATGTGAAATAACATAACTGTGCACCCCGCTGAAACAGTGTGTGATGGACGACATGCATGTTATTTTTTGAACAGCTTGGGGAGACTTGGGGGAGACTGTAAAACTCATGCACAATTAGCATCCTCAGGGTGACAGGCTGTGAATCTGTCACGGGTTAAGCATCACAATGCGTGAGGCGCCAGTCTAGAGGCCCAAGCAGTATAGCGGTATGGATCGCTGTGCAGATACCTGCAGAAAGCCAGATTAATAGTGATGGGAAGATGAGATGCCACAAAGAATTCATTTTTCCCCCTCTTAAATAAATGAGCCCTGGGCTGTGACTTCACCGCTGCCACCTCAGATATAACACACGCTTTAATAAGAGCTGTCGGCAGGACTGCGCCCATGAGCATGTTCATCCTTCTATATGTATTCATGTGCAGATCTCTATTTTTTGCTTGTGTCTAACATCTACACACGCAGCTCTGCACGTGTTACAGGGGAAGATGTAAGGGAATAAGGAAGAGATGTGTGTGAATTGAATCTTGACTTGAAGTGAGCTGCATTTTTGAGACGACAGACAATCATTTATAGCTTCCAGGAATGCTTACAATGCACATCCTGCTGCCAGCCTGCCCGGAAATGCTGGTTATGGCCATCTCATTGAGTTTCCCAAACACTCACTCTATGGATTAAGCAATCATCTTCTGATGTATAACTGTCTGTGTGTATCTGTACCGCCATATTTCCACGAACCATGCAATGATACCCTCCTGAACTGCAGCACTCTGAAAATGGCAGCTTTACAATCTAGAGAAGCATTGGACATAATTTACCTTTTTTATGTTGTCGGTGTTCATTCATAAGATGCAAAGTGTTTGACAAAGAGATAAAGTACAAAGTGTTTGGCTCAAAGGGTACGTGACACCAATAATGCCGTAGTGGGAGAGCTCACATACTAAACAGGGATGCTATACTTTAATCTTTTATAGATTTTCATATAAAAATATATTTGATCAGGCCCATACATGTATTTACATCCTGCAAGATGTTCTCAACAGTATGAGCTATTTCTCATTGCTTGTGGCAACTCAAAGCTAAGATAAGTGTTGCCAAGACACACAAAATCCACCAAATTTATCTCATTGACTGATTTGTGTAGGTGTAATTTTTAGAGTACTGTTTTACAGATCTCCATGGTGTAGTGTCCATACATTAGAGACCTCCAGTACAAGTTCAGTCAGGTTCTATTATCAAAGACGTGTGTGTTAGGGTTAATACTCCTGTCGATGCTCCTGACCAAGGAGCTGGCAAAAGAACTGGAGTCGTTCCCCGGGTGCTGCACTGCGGCTGCCTACTGCTGCTAGTGTGTGTGTGTGTGTGTGTATAGGATGGGTCAAATGCAGAGGATCAGTTTCCCCACAGGGATCAATAAAGTACTTCTTCTTCTTCTTATATTCTATTCTGCTCTATTCTGTACCATTCAACTCATGTCCAACCTCTATGTGTGTGCTCTAAATCTGTCAAGTCCATTCCAGCGATTGTGTGGTCTGTCACTGAGGGTGCATCATCTGCTGGACAGTTTCAACAAGGACTCCTGTTCCCCACCCCCCCGTTCCTCCACCCTCTTCCTGGCTCTTATTTTCTCATCATGCTGCTTGGCACTGTCTGCCATGCTTTTGTCCCGTCTTCACTTCCAGCCAAAATGGAAGCATCTGGCTCCGGCCTCTTCAGCACAGGCTGTAGGATGGTTGTATTTACTGGTCCAGTAATTGGGGTTGCAGAACTTTGTTGTTGGTGTTTTTTGTGCAGCAGGTGTGTGTGTGTGTGTGTGTGTGTGTGTGTGTGTGTGTGTGTGTGTGTGTGTGTGTGTGTGTGTGTGTGTGTGTGTGTGTGTGTGTGAGAATCACCTAGCCCTAAAAAGCAGATTCAGAAGATTCAGTAATTAAGAATTTGATCACACATAACACATACTGTATTTTTAGATACCTAAATGTAAAAAAAAAAAAAAGCACATTATTCCGGCAACATGTGAAATCAAATGGTCTTTCCAGCCTTCATTTTGGATCACATTGCATCCTGTTTCTGGCACAGAATAAGCAAGTGACTCCCTAAAGCCCACGATTCCTTCCATCATGTGTGGACAGAATGAGTAACACTGGCAACTTCACAATCACACAATGAAATGTTTTAATGAGTAAGAGCTATTTATAAAACAATGTATGTCTTATAGGTTAGTGGGAGGTTGAGGTATTAGATTTTTCAGAGGGGCAGGGTCTTATAATGGATACATTAGTCCATTAACTGAGAAGGTGGGTTGGAGTAACAGAGGTGGAGGAAATGTTTAGTGGTTTTATGCCCTGCTGATGACAGCACACGGCCTAAAAGCAACCAAATGACACTACAGACTCATCCACAAACGATGTTGAGCAGAAAGGCTCAGTGGGCCTGGGGCTATTCTTTCCGGTACGCCTTACATCAAAAATGTGTGATTACATTAGGTATTGTGCAAAGCTAAAATCCACCGGGAGAATGCAAAGTGCATTGCATAGACTAGCACACACACTGTACTGTGAAACAGTGATTTGCTGGCAGTATTAGGGAAGTGCATTGATGTGGTCGCCACCTAATGCTGGCAGTGTTGCCTAGTTGGTTGCTTAGTAGTTCAGTTCAGTTCAGTTCAGTTCAGTTCATTAGTGTAGAATATATAGTGGTGTGCATTGTTGTACACCGTACACTGGTGTGACTGACTGTGGGAGTTTACTACAATCAAACTAGTGGCCTAAATCTTGTTTTTTAAACTGCTGCCCTTTCCAAATGTCCTTGCTAGAATTTTTCAGTGTGAACAGCTGGACCAGGGTTCACATCAACCCAGTCCTTGACTGCTCTAATTTGCACAAATGATGACTGAGTCAGGTCAAGTGACCTGAGTGCCTGTCACTCTATCTCTCTAACTGAGGACTGATGGGTGATTGACTTTTTAATAACGTCTCAATCTGCCTCAGGCACTTTGTTCTTTATCATTTTTTCTCCGACTGTTCTCTCAGTCAGCCCTCCTATCACTCTTCACTTTTTTTTTTTTTTTTTTTGCTTTATTGCCCTCTTTTTCAGCACTCCGTCCTTTCCTCCCCTCCTATGGGAGACATGATTCTCTGTATCAGATTGAGTTTGTCAGAATGATATTTCTAGTCTGATCGCAGAAGCCCACCATGTTTCTGAAGGACATTGTAATGGGGACGGGTGCTGAGTTGCATGCTAAGCCTAGAGGGAGGGGCCCTGACTTTGGGTCAGTGCTGTCATAGCAACTCCCTCTACCCCCTCCCACCACCACCTACCTTCTATTGACCACCTCTGTCTATTGAATACAACCTTACCTCCCTCAAAAACCTGTAATTCAACGCAGAAAAACTACTATCACCCAGAGTGAAAGCATTTTATTGTTGTCATTTTCCTCAATTTGAGTCACAGCAACAAAAAAAGCCTTCAGGACTTTTCAATTAGTGATCACAGTTTTTTAAAACGCCTGTCTCCCTCTCGCTACAAACATCTGGCCCTCCATCATTTGACAGCTCCGGCACAAAATGCGGGCACCATTAATAAGCTTTATTACAGCACATTGACATTTCAGTGATGTCTTTTTAATTACTTAGATTGATAGTTTTGGATTGAGATGAATCCAGGATGGCGGGGCAGGAGAAGAGAGACTTCGATGATTGTGAATCAGTAACCTTTCCAACTCAGAGCTTAAATGTAAATGGCGCCCCAAGGGTGATGATCATACTATATATCAATGCCATTTAGATTCGCTCCGAAAACAAATGAGCCCCTCTAAGTGAATATTTCAGTTTTTTTCTGCCTCTGGAAATGTATATTACTAGAATTTCTGGTCAGAGAAGATAGATATGAAATGATTATAACAAACACTAGCTGGAGAGGCTTGCAAGATATCGACTAACCACGGCCAGAAGCTGAACCCGTCAATTCCTGTCAGCTTACACAACATGGCGAGAGACTGATTCTTTAAAAACAAAGGATTCATCTTCTGAAAGAGTGTCTGTATCATTTCTTTTGCTTTGGACTTGGTGGATGTTTTTATAATTGATTTTTTTTTTTTTCTGAGGAAGAGTCAATACGGTGGGTTGTTGTCTCATCTGTTGTTAAATGACTTGGTTAAACTCTCATGACTGCTTTCCTAAATGGCAGAAGGAAGCAGAAGATAGAGTCCTTATTTCACTGTTCAGTTAGGTTTTGATAAAGTTGCATGTTGTAGTCTGTAGATGAAGGAAGAAATCAAGAATTTGCAGGGACTTATTAAAAATTAACAATACTCAGCAACATTTAAAAGGAACATCGTACCTGAAAATCCTAGGGTCACAAATGTTTTCACTCTTGCCCTGTGTTTGCTCATTATTCTGCCATAAATAAAGTCAAATGGTCCAGGATACTTCCGCTTCATTTAAAGGCCACTTGTTCATTCAAGGTTCAGTCAAAGTTCCACGGTGCGTCAGTCTAATTACTGTACAGAACCATCACAGGTCAGTCACTCTGGATAACAGCCTTTGCTAAATGCCTCAAATGTAAATGAAATAGTTTCTGCTGTGTCAGTGCGATGCCCGTAGCTTACACCGCTGACAGAAGCATTCCCAGCAGAACAACGACAACAGGCCTGAGAGGTGTTCTTGTCTGCCCTGGTTTACTCTAAACTATTTATCAAGCAGGACAGCAGACATGTTTTGAGTCATGATAATGACCGTCCTGATAGGTGAGAGCAGGAGAGGGCTGATCTCATTTCCTGCCATGAAATGGTAGGATGGATGAGGAATTGGGTGAATCTAGCCAGGAGTGTTCAAATGTTGCAGTTCCCAGTTTCCCCACATATTAAATACAGTAATATATTTTAAGGAGCCCTGCTCAAAATAAATTTTACATGTACAGCTAGACAGTGGGTGGTTGTTGGGATCAAAATCTGGCTGCTAAATAAATTTTACTCAGAGAGATACACATTTCACTGCACACTCAGACAAATACAGTAACAGTATATCTGAATATTCAATCAGATGGACCTGATCTACAGCACAGAATTATTCACATGCCTAATGAAGTAACAATCAGTGACATCCACTGCACCTCCCATATCACCAGATCATCTACTTTAAGTGTTGCCTCCAATATTCATCTACCTGAGAGTGACGATATTAATAGCTGTTACTATGCTAAAGATGGTCACCGGATGTTAGACTTGTTCATATTGCTCAATGCTGTTGGAGCAGTGGATCTATATACTTCTAAATGGTCACTTTGAAGCAGGAAATTAACATGTCAAAAGCTTAACTGTCTCACATTAACTGGTCTCCAAGAATATCTTATTTCACAGACCTTATTTTCCTTTCATCACTCATCAGGGTACTTCATATTTCTGAGCTTAAAATAACTTCATTACAAATTTAAATAGGTACACGTCACACACTTATCTTTTATAGCAGTTTGATTTCAAACTGTCACAGACTTCAATTAGGCTAAATTCGGTATAATCTATCTTTTGAAAGCCATTTCTCTTTTCCATGTGCAACACATATGTAAATAATGGTTTCCCTTTTGCCAGTGGGTGGCAACAGCTGTGCTGACTAATTCCAGCAACATGAGCTGCGCAGTACATCATATCACCTCGGCACACAGCTGTAGTTTGCCAGTTCCGTCACAGAGTTCACTCACTATTTATGACAGCATTGAAAATGATATTACTGGGTTTCCAAAATATTAATATGAAAATTTTGGAGATAATTACTTCAGCTTTTACCCTGCCAGACTGCCATGCAAAACCAGTTGCAGAGGGCTCCATCTCAAGCACTGCAGTCTACATCAGTGTGGAGCAGATGGAGGCTGCAGAGTAGAGGCTGTTACCTGGAGCTGTCCATGGTCTGAATCCACCGTACACTTTGTTACAGCCATTCCCAGATAGTGGGCAGTACTTACTTACCTTTTATCTGACTTGACCTTACTTACTTTACCTCTACCTTCTTACTTACATGCCTGCATCTTTTTGTTAGGCTACATTTTGTTTTGGAAGCAATCATTTAAACAGAAATTAGTGGATTAAGTGTGCAAATAGAGTAATCTGTATTTAGAACTAACATTCAGCATATGTACATTTGGTAAGACTATAAATGTACAAGTATTTCATGCAGTATAGGAAAGCTTTTCAAACAACATTTAGACCTTTATTGGACCTTTATGTGACAGTGAAGCTCTTCAATAAAACCCATATGAACAAAACCTCTTACATGACAAAACACGAGGAACATATTTCCCAGAATATCAACCACATTACCTACATTAAGAAGCAACTCAACATTCCTCTTAGTTTAATTTTTTTACTAACTTCCTATTAAATCTCTGCCACGCATTTTTAAATTCTCTGACCTTACTTTCCAAGAGTCTTTTCATTGTTACATTCCTTAATTTTCATTTTCTGCGTCTTTCTGCCTCCCTCTGTCTTCTGCCATCATCACTTGATGTCAGACAATGTGAGCCTCTTCTGTGAAGAGCAGGTTACTTGATTGGGTTGATAATCAAAATCTCAAGAGGAATTGCACCTTGGTGAGAATGTGCTTCACGCACAATTTTGTGTCTAGTTTGTCCTCCTTTTATCCTTGTAGGTTTGTATCATTGGAGGTGTTTTTTAAGAGGTCGACATAATTGATCATGAAGTGGGATACCTCTCATTCCAACCATAAAGTACTTGACGCTCTTTGAAATATCAGAAACTGAAATTGTTAGAATTTCTTAACAAGAATTTCAGCTCAATGGGGTTGAAAACCATTTTTCTGGCTAATCACATGCAGTGTACCTTCCACAGAGTATTCTAACTCTTTCTCTTATGACTTAATGGTGTGTTGGTAATAATTCTCATCAGCACCATTCTGCCCCGACCTTTGGTGTAATTCACCCCCTAATGAATATGCTCCAGTATGTAAATTTTGAAGTATTAGATTGTATGTGGGTTTTTTTTAAAAAAACTGAATTTCCTACCAATCACTGTTCAAATACTGTATATAAAACAATGTAACTGTCTTTCCCTCATCAGTGTTGCTCACTGAGGTATTGGCCCAAGCTGTTCTTTTCTCATCTCCAGCATTTAATTTAGCTTTAATTAATACAGCAAAGCTTCAGAGTCACTCAGAGGACAATGTTCATTTCTCACTCAGAAAAAGTCTCTGTATGACTCCTTAACCCAACAAAGTTGTACAAGACTATATTTGGACTTAACTTTATAAAATGTAAAAAAAAAAAAAAAAAATGTATCCACTTTGTTAGATTTTAATTTCTGAGGGCCCTCTGTTATAGCAATGAGGTCCTCTGTTCTCAGCTCTTTTGAACGCAGACAAACCTCTGTCTCGCAAATACATGCAAATATTAACTTCAGAGGCACATTGCAGAAGAGGAGATGGTACATTCATTGTTCGAGGAATGCCTGAAAAAGCTATTAGAGGCAAGATAAAGTGAGTGAGATTGAGAGTGTGAACGAAAGATATCCATCTTTTATGAGCATTTCCCACTTCTTCCATTGGGCTTTCTGTGGCTGAGTGCGTCCAACCTTATACCCTCTTCACTAATCCCATTTAGCAAAAATGTAATCAGAAAAAGCCCATTGGACTTTCCATTGCCCCGCTCTCTTCCTGTGTGGGCTCAGCGGCAGAATCTTACATCATCACCATTGTTTCAGTTTCTCTCTTACGGTCTTCACTCAAACTCGCCTCTCATTTTTGTCTCGTTGGTGCTCCGAGGAAAGCCACCTATGGGTTGTGCTGTCCGTTCGTGTTGCAGATGATTGCTCGTAGGCCTGTCTCTCTGTAGGTTTAGCTGCATGTTCATTTGTCATTGTCTTCCATGCAGGGAAAGTCAACTGAACTCATTGTTCTTTTTAGATACTTCACATCTATACAGTCATTCTGGGGACTGTAATAATACTCTTAAAGCATAATTCTAGTTTGTGACAGTGTGGATTTCTTTTTTATAGTTCTGGCCATAATAACAATCAGTGAATATAAAAACCAAGCTAACTGTGTAGGTCTGGGAATGCAGCAAAAAAATACAGTATGTCAGGGCAATAAATAGAAGCAATCAAACAGGGCTTTATAGTTTTAAGGTTTTTCTCTAGTGATATAGATAGGTTGTTCTAGTTTTTTTTATTGACAACAAAATCCATACAAAGCCCAAAAACTGCAATAACTTGATTCTACGAATTAGTCTTGTGTGTCTATCCAAAGCCTTATTATGTACCTTATTCTTCTGTTGCATAGAGATCAAAAATGTTCTTTAATTACCATGAACACACACACTGTAAAGAAGATTCGGGTGGGGGCATTTTATGGCATTATTGGATAGCCAAGAAGAGATATGACAGGAAATGAGGGGAGAGAGACAGAGAACAACACGCAACAAAGACTGGGGACAATCTTACTGTGTGATTTTGTTATAACAAATTCAATATGTTCCCAGATCTCATTAATTACCACCACTAATATTATAACCAAAATGATGGTCAGAACTACTAAAATAAGGTCCAAGTGGTGATAAACTGGAATTATGCTTTAATGATGCATCATTTCAGTATTAAAATTGAAGTATATGATATTTTTTGTTCTTAGTGAGGTGTTACAACATATATGTTGATTCCTCCAAAGGAGTGTATCATTCATGGGGATGATATTTTTATTGATTTCACTGCTTCCACTGTGGAATCATTATAAGATTTTTTTTTATTGGTATTTATTGGAGTTTGTAACTGGGTGTTAAGACCTGTGATATAGATGCAAATCATGATCCTGTTTTATTAATAGCAGTAGTAAAAGCACATTATCACTCTCCTGGCTGATTGACAGTCTTTTCTAGTTGATAAATCCTACTCTATGCTTGTTAGTCTGTCCATCTGCCTGTCTGTCTCGGCAAGTAACCAGCCTGCAGTCTGCCTCCCCCCCCTTTCCACTCCACCACCAACATTTTTTATGGCTTCATGGTGGTTTGAGGACAGCCAAGCGTAAAAGAAAACATCCTAATCTAGGGCACGAGCTGCATTCCATTAGCTAGGCCTGCCAACCCTTATCCATTGATCTGCCTGGATTTGGGAGACTTTCTAACTTTATATTTTGAGGAGTTGTGTGGAGTGGGACTAGCGCCTCACTGATCTGACAGATAAAAACAAAGATGAAAGAGCTGCATTTAGGCACAGGCCTGGGACAATAAGCAGAGATGAACAGAGTGGGATTGAGCTGGAGATAAAGGGATGAAGTGGTGGATGTAGAGGAATGTGTGAGAGGCAGAAGTTTGCCCTCCAACACTGGTGAAGGTCACAAGGTTTGGTGTACAAAAAAAAAAAGATTATGGACAGGTACGTTTCAGAATCAGCATTCATAAAGTGGTGCACTGAACATCACACTCATGCATTCCCTCAGGGACATGCATTCCCTTTAATTAAAAAAATAAGTAATCCACTGCATCCTATATATTCCCCTTTTCAGTAAATAAAAGATCAGACTGTCGAAATGTAGCCTACCACCAACCAACCCGCAGCTTTCTCTCTTTTAATCATGATTTTTGACAGCGGGCACAGTTGGCTTAGCTTCCTGTGGCGAACTTTCAGCCAGTGGTTCCAGATTGCTCACACTGAATGTAAGAGACTTGAAAAGGAAAAATAATGTCTGCCTCCCATGCTGTATAAGTTGACCTGGAAATGCATATTTACCCAAACACTTCCTTAATTAAAACTGTCGCTCCTCTCCTCTCGGCTCGGTGGCCCGTCCTAGCCCCTCAGCCCTCACTGACAGCCATTCAGAGCAGAAAATCTGCGGACTGCATCGTCCTGCTAGCGGGCTAATCTCTCGCTCTCACACCCTGTTTCTGAATTAACTGTCCTCATTATCGCATCCTCCCAGAAACTCTCCCTCTCCTCTCTTTTTCTATCATCCCTCTCCTCCTCCTCCTCCTCCTCCTCCTCCCCATCCTTCTCTCTCATGTAACTCTTCCCCTCTTCCTTTCCGGCTCACCCCCAAAAAGTAGGACGACAGGAGAGAGAGAAAGAAAGCTTTTTTTTTTTCTCCTATCCCCTCGCCTGAAGTTGAGAAATTCTAAATAGCATCGTGAGTGGCCACAGGCGAGAAAACGCATTTTGGTGTCAGCCAAATGATAATTGCATTTCAGCGGTGGTGGTGGAGGGGGCTCATTACATAAGCAAAACATAAGAGCTCGCCATGTTCGGGGCCAGAGCTGTCACAGAGGTGTTTTGAAATGTAGCCAAGGGAACATGGCTGCATTACCAGAGCTCAACCACAAATCATTTAGTTAAGCCTTTTTCATTAACCCCATTCACCTCCTAATGATGCCATAGCCAGCCTACTGTAAATGTCCTTGTTAGTAATACAGTAGTGAGTGGTGCAGGACTGGACGTCAAGATTGTTGTTGTAATCAACCATAAAATAGTAATTCATTTATTTTATTTTTTATTAAATATGAGACTGTTAGCATAAAAGTTAAGAGTTAACATAAAATATAGCTATATTAAAACATACATTCATAACGTATTAGCTAACTTTATTTCACTCAAGGAAAACCTGGTTCATCATAACATCACCTGGGAAAAATATCTGCCTTTTTAGCTGGTAGATGTTCCATTATGTTCACCAGCTACTTGCTAACTTTGTTGTTTGGGGCTTGGCAGGTAGCATACAGTGGGTTTATCAGAGCTTCGAGGCCTGGTCATACAGCATTTAAAACAACCAAATTTCACTGCCAGATCTGTTCATTTCAATGGGATTGCTGCCATTAGTGCATCCACTCAGAGGGGTGAAGTACAGTAAATATGTGCAAATATTTCACGTCAAGTTCAGCACTGGTGAACTCGGACACACAAATTTGCGCCGTTAGAGGGTTGTCTTGAAAGAGCTGTTCTTTGAGCAGGCAGAGAATCCAAAAAACAGGAAGCTATAGTAGCTTATTAGCCGTGTTGCATCACTCACTTTTATTTAATCCTCCTCTGCCAGAGTATAAACTGCTCCACCAAAGAGGCATGCTACAAATGTGTCTCTCGAATAAACTGTGAAAAAGTTAATGTCCTAGTAGCAACTGAGTTAACAAGCTTCCTAACAGACAGCAAGCAGCTAGCTTGGAGTGCTATTGTGACTATAACAAAACATGCTAGTACTGTGACTGACTAGTACTAGCATGTTTCTGGCTGGCTAGTGTCTTATGTCTTTTTTATTTATTCGGACAATGTACAGTGTTAAACATAAATGTTACCAGTTAGCTTATAGCATTATGAAAATGTTTACATAAAGAAGCAGCTATCTTCATCTATCCTTAACAGATTGTCTGCCATCAATGAATAATCACTAACTTTTTTGCTCAAGGAAGATCCTGCTTAGTCATAACCACATCAATACAGTCTATTTAAGCAACAACACTTGTTGATAATTCTAGTATGTGATACTTTTTTAATTTGTTGCACCAATGACGTTATTGAGTTTATTATAGCATCAACATCTGCCAGTTTCTGCGGTGTGAGCTTTTACATTCATATTTCACAATTCACCTGCCTGCTAACAGTTATATAACCGAGGGTTCTGTTACTCGTTCATTATGACAAGTTGTCCAATCAGAGGTGATCTAAAATGGTGTATGGGATAAGAGAGCAGCCTATATTTATGACATAAAACCTGGATACAACAAACTGTGCAGTCTCTGTAATGACAGGTGCAGAGTATAGGCTATGACTGAGTCCAAATGGGATTTGGCTTGCCAGGTGATCTGTCTTTTGCCAAATCTAGCCCGTCTCCTTCAGTGCGAGTACAATACATGTTCTGTAGGGAAAAATTCTGCCCAGTGAGGATTCTTATCAGCAGCTACCACTGGCTAGTTTTGTACATTTAGAAGGCTTTATGCATAATGCCAGACATTACTGGATTGTCTCTGAGGCATGATTTATTATATACATTGAGCAGATCAAGGCAGTAACCCAAAATCCTTAGCTTACCTTAGCTTTTCACAGTGTACATGCACATCTGTTGTTTGAGTACATATACTGCAGTGAGTGAGTGAAAGGTTGAAGGCCATGACTGAAGACAGCTCCTCAACACAAAGTGAAAGTGTACAGGAGTAGAGTACAACATGCTCTGGTACTGATAGTACACTCCATCACTTGTCGACCACACAGCAAGCTCTTTGATAGCCAACACTTTAGCAAGATGGACCATTCCATTGGCGAGGATGCAGTTAAGGGTTCAGAAGACTGATGGACAGACACAAGATGTCAGGCTACAGTGAGTCACACAAAGACGAATCTGAAAAAAAGATACAAGGCCGGGAGAAAGGAGGGAGTAGGAAGGGAGAGATGTTTCAGATGAAGACCTCAAATGCTTTCATTATTGGCTGTCAGATGGCAGCATGAGATACAGACTATCCTCAAGACATTGGGTCAGGACTCCAATCTCCAGCCACAGGAGAGTGAGAGGGGCTGCAGAGGAAAAACAATTCGACACTGCTGACATGTAGGCGATGGAAAGAACCTCAGCAACACTGAGGCGACAGCACACTCATAAACAGAGACACACAGGCTGAATGGTGATGCACAGTGCACCTGTGTGTGGGTGTGTGTGTGTATATATATATGTGTGTTTTTTGAGAGACATCACTGAATGCACTGCTACAATCGATGTAGAAGCACACCTGCACTCAACACCAATGTGGTGCTGACGAGATGTAACTCTCCTCAAACACATCAGTTTATACATCACACGTACTCACACACAATGCAAACAGAAAGCTCTCACTCAAAAACAAATTCAGAGTCTCTTATTTCTTTCGAGCATCATTCTAAGAGGGGCATCATTGCATTCCTCTCGGGACACTATGGCCTCTCTTTCATTTCAGAGCTAATGATGTTCCCCTGCTCCATTCACTGAGGCCTATTTAATGACACGTGGAGAGGGAGGGAGGGAGGGAGGCAAGGGGGAGGGGAGGCACATTGACCTGCCTTTTATTGAGAATAATGGAGCCAAAATGGCTCCCATCAGCTCCAATATTTCCCACTTGGCTGTTCATTTATCACCGGACTTGCGCTTCCCAGGAGAATCATAATACAGACAGAAGAAAACATTCAACTCCCCATTAATGGCCATACAGCCAGTGCTGAAATGTCTCTGCAGGAGGCATCCTTTTATATCCGCAGGCAGGACGCACTGTGTCTTTGTCTTATTTTAGTTCAGCATTTCCAGAGTGCTTGCCTGCTGTAATATCTGTATGGTATTCAGACTGACAGTGAGTGTAGGTGTATTGGGTGATGTTGGAAAAAAAAGGATTTGAACCTTACAGTCAGTGGGGGGTTTTGGTGATAGTAATATTTTAATAACTTTGATGATAATAACTTTATTTGTATAGCACCTTTCATGCAAGGATACAGTCCAAAGTGCTTAAGAAAACAAGAGAAAAACAAACAAACAAAAACAGTTTGATCAAAATACAATAAAACATTAACAATAATGTGAAGTGAAGTTAACCCCAATTAAAAGTGAGATTAATTGGGGGGGTTTTCATTCCTCAGATGAAAAAAAAATGTTTTTGCAACCTTGTTAAAAGGTAAAAATGTAAAAATATTTTACTCATCCAAATGTTGATATCATTCAGACAGGTAAAAATAGCATTTAAAGAAGTGGGGTTATCTGGCAAAACAGGGATATATAGTTGTGTATCATCAGCATAAGAGTTTTGTATTGAAAGCAGGTGTGGATGGAAATATTTGGATCCAAATGAACTAGATTTCTGTCACAGCACTTGCTTAAATTGCTGGGCTTTTTCGTCCCACTAACCAGGTTTCAACAGAGGTGCTCTCCCATTAAAGTGTAAAACATGCTCCGTCTAACTCACTCAATCCATTTTAAGGTGAAATCCCACAGTACACTGAATTTCCTTAGTGTAAAAGTGAAGCACTGAGGCAAAACACATCACTCACTCTGACAGTTTTACTCGCTGTATAAAAAGATTCAGAAAATTAACACAAAATGGACTAAAATACGACAGTCTAAAAGTTGTTTAGTGTGCAGCAAGCCAACGTTTCACAGCTATACTAAAATATTCATCGGGCAGGAGCTTGTCCCAGACAGGCGGCATTGACAAGAGTGGATTTATCTATTTTGTCAGTCTCTGCTTATGGCCAAGACGGCTTCACAAAAACATCTCTTCCTCCAGGGGATTTAAAGCTAGCATTTTACACCTTGCCTCCTTCTCTCCTTCTTTTCTTTTCCCTTCACTTTTTTTTTAATGCGGTGCATGTCTGTGCTCAATGTGTCTTGAAGCATTGGCTGTCCAAGAAAAGGGTCATGCTGCAGGTGTGCAGTGTACCAAAAGGCTATCAAAACCAAAATCAGAAATGTATTCTCTCCCCGCCTTTGGCACTGAAAGCTCTGGGTCTGGCTGGAAGGCAATATTAGGTTAAGGAAGAACTCTCTGAATCGCAGTGAAGTTGAGATCACTTTGACTCATGTAGGAGGTGGTATGCTGGGATCACAACTCATCCTCCACAGAATACAATTCCTTTCAGCTCTCCAGCTTCCCTCTGTCACTGACTAACAGCTCAATAGTCTCCTAGTGCTTTTAACTGTTGCATACTGTGCAGACAGAGCTATACAGAAGTGGGACCAAAATTCATGTAAATACTCTACAAATGGATTTTAAGAAGACATTGTAAGAGTTCTGTTTTTTGGTCATTGTTAAACATTTTACTCATTCCCTAAATTCCTGAGATCCTGGTACCTGGTAATGTTGATATGGAGCACATGCTGTCAGATGATCAGACAGGTTGTAACAAATCTCCAGTTCAGTCACAATTATCTAAATCACTTTTTGGGGGGCAAAACTGAAATTGAACACAACGGGAATGTGTGTTACAATCTGCAGTTGCAATGAAAAACTATGTGCACATACCCACTGTGAATTGGATCAAAGATGAACCAGAAGGTTGCCTGCAACAACAGACAGATAGTTTAATAATGTTCAACATTCGGCTTCATTTTTTCTTTCAAATATGTTTGGTGGAACCATTCTGAGCGCTGTTATTCCTGCCATATTGAAGTTGGCAAGAAAAGTGTTATCATAATAAGACCCCCTTTTTTTTTAAAGCTGGATTTTCCTTTAAAAAGTAACCTAACAAGAGCTGAAAATCTTGTACTTGCTTACTGACAGTGGTCTAACTTCTCACCTTCCTGTAGTGATGTGAAAGTGTATGTCAGCGTGGTTCTGTACACCGTCACGTGACTGTTGGGTGTGACCTCTGACCTCACATATAGATAAAGGTTGACCCTTTCAGCTTTAGTATAACCTGAGTTGGTGGTTCAGTTTTGTGGCCTCACAAACTCAAAAATGCACTAAATGCATTCATGGTAAGGCACTGTGGATAAATATTGCTGACTGAAATGGCAAATTATCATGGACTACAAATGAGAACTATTTGTTTTCCCTTTTCTTTGACGATCACAATGGGGCTGAATAATCCCATTTCAGCTGCGTCAAATCAGTGAGCTATCTATGGCCCATTACCTTTGCTAGATTGCTATCTGTTGGATATGAGAGGGTCTTTAATAGAGAGCTCAGTGCCAGCGTCCAGCAATTGTTGATAGTGTTTGATATGGGGAATTGGAGCCCTCAGCCTTAGTTTATGCACTCTAATCCTCATAGAGAGATAAGGAGAGACGGCCTTTAATGTGGCACACACTCACACACTGAGGCATATACTCAACATCACAACACATACAGTACACAAGCACAAACTGAAGTGCGCAAACACCGCACAGATGCATTTGTATACACACACACCTCTGATATTGTGCTATCTCGGTGTTTGACACTATCTCTGACACATGAGCAAAGAAGCAAACACATGCGAAGACACACGCACACAGAGACGCTGTCAAGATACTTACAGTGTGTTGCCAGATCTGAGGCATCTGGGTTATCTGGAAATAGGACTTTTATCTCATGCTTGTCATCACCTCACAAAACTGTGGGTGAGCCTGTGTGTGTGTGTGTAGGCTTTACCACTACTGACCCCAAGTGCCATTACTTCTCCTGTTGCCATGATGAGCGCATGGTCCTATGTGTGTGTGTGTGTGTGTCCCTCCATATTTGTATGCGGGGGTTGCTTCATCTCCAATTCAGACAGATTCAAGGCAGAGTGGCAATCAGTGTTTATTTTCCCCCTGCTTCTTCTCTGCCTGCCACTTTTCTGAAAGTCAATGCCTTACCAAGCAGAGCAGAACAGCCAACTATTACATGTACACTGAGCCGCGAGGCTCTGACATGTAAACAACTCTCAATAAAGCATTTCCAGCCGGGCTCTGACAGACACACACTAACCTATCAGATCAGCTGCCTTGATCAGTGCCGCAGTAATCAATCTCTGTTATGTATTATCTCTGTGATCAAAGAGCGTGCAGACACGCATTCGCATACACACTCATCATCATCGTTTGCACTCTGTGTTTATTAGACCAAATGAACTGTACCATGCACATTGACGCAGCAAATCCATAGTCGCAAAAAAGAACGTCTGTTCAGTCTATAGAAGCCAAATAAAACCCACAGACACACTGAAAGACTAACAATCTCACACAAATGCATGTTTTTATAGTTAAATATACCATAAGAAGTGCAATTAGCTCTGCAAGGCTGCTATTTTTCCACCCCAGCGGGCAGGGTATGAGTTAATATTTAATGTTCACAGTGGAGAGAGGGAGAGAAATAAGGGGAATGACCGAGACCGAGGCTGCAAGAGAGATACTGTAAATAGAAGAGGACAGAGTTCAAGAGAGAAGCAAACAATAACGAGGACAAAGAGACGCAGGCAGAGAACTACCAGCTGGGTCGTATTTATGCAAATTTTGATTTAGCAATTATGAAAATGAATGAGCAGAATAGAAGCAGAAACCTTTTGAATAAATGGCCTCAGTATCACAAAAGAAAATATTTTATGCTTAATTAGAATAGAAAGGTGTTTTGATGATTAAGATGTGACAGAGACAGCAAAACATTTGTTAAATTAACAGTGAATTAACGTGTGTGTAATAAAAGGTGTCCAACAGCGCTAACATAAATGTCGTACATGCTGCCCCCTCTAAAGTATAAAAGTATAGCTTCAGACAAAATTAAATATGGCCAAAAACTTTACTAAGACATCTATTTCTATAGATGATATTAAGGAAATCAACCCAGCCAATAAAAATGCATTTAATTAGCATTTCAGTTTTGCCGTGTTTTTAAAGTTTGCTTACACTTTGGTTGGCACTCGCATGAAACAACACTAGGGAGACAGACACAGGTGCAGTGAGAAAGGCAGACAGGGAAAAAAGTGAAAAGACAGGAGGTTGGAGAAAGAAAGCGAGGAGGCTCATTAGGAGAATTTCGGGCAGAAGCAGTTCTGCATTTTCCTTCTGCTCTGTAATTAAGAAATGGATTAATGAGAAAGAGACAGACACGTCTGCCAATGCCATCGCAATTAACAAGCTGAGGAAAAGTTTGTTGTTCCATCATGGCTGCGTGAGAGAGAGCAGAGTGCATTCATGATGTTACGCTCATTGACTTCTTGTCTCTTTGCATCCTTCTCCGTTCCCTTTTTATGCAGTTTTGGCTCTGTTTATCACCACCGCTCCCAAAATACCCTTGTTCCTCTCTTTTCTGAAGTTCTCCCATTAGCCTTCACCTTCTCCTGAATATGTAGGCTACTTACAATTGGGTCAAGTATGTGCCTGTGTGTGTGTGTGCGTGTGTGTAGATTTGTGTTGTTGTACTTTAATGAAAACAAAAGATTCCAGTCCTTTATTTGAAATGGGTTTATATTGTTAATTATAAATTGTTTCTGCCTTTATAAGTATATTTTTTTCATATTTCAGAAAGAAACCCCGTTTCTCTCTTTTATCTGCCCAGCCCAGGTGTTTTCAACCGCTGTCATGCTACTCTCCATGTAACACAACTTCCTGCAAAGTTGAGCCACATTCACAGCCTTCCAGTGTCTTAAAGGTCATAACCCCTGCCTTTCCTGGCAAGCCTTTTGATATGAAACATCTGGAGGAAGTTTTGTTGACACTGGCTTAAAACCGACCAAAAAAATGGCAAAGTAGAAGTGAATGAACAGTATATTTATTTAAAAAAAAAAAAAAAAAGTAGGTTGGTTGGTATAACATTAATTTACCATGTGAACTGTCACAATATAGGTAACAATATAGGTAAAAGCCTTTATTTCCAAGGCTAAGTAACCCTTATATTGATACTGGCTTGAATTTGAAAAAATATGGTACATTTTTGAGATATCATCATTTCTAAACTTATTCAATGGGCTGGTTTTTCAGGGCTCCAGCTTCAGTGTCAAGCAATGCAACATATTATGCTTTAGACATGCTAAATAATGTAATAAAGCTCAATAATCTCCCAATAATATGTGAAAGTTAGTTTTTTACAATATGAAAGCATTCAACAGAAGATCCTCATGTACAGTCAAGCTAACAGCTTGTTTATACGCTTGTGTGTGTGTGTGTCCCTGTCGTAAGCCATCAGCGTGTGCATGTGAGCATGCAGCAGGTGGTGTGTGTCGGGGGGTGGCTGGTGCGGGGCGGGGGAGGGGGGCAGGTGTCAGGTGCACGAGGCTCAAGCGGAGGTTGAGGTGTCGTGAGGTGTGTGTTTGTAAGATAGGCGATGATGCATGCTGGCAATGTTGTCAGCCCAAGTCTATTCCCACATTTTTCTGTCTTTATCTCTTCAGCACACACACACACACACACACATACAAACACACAGACTCATTCATATACTGTAGATAGCTGGCTGTCCAGGAGGGCATGTTTCTCTAAGATGAGGATCACATTTGAGCTCATAACCCCAGTGGTCTCAGGATAGGTAAATAGAAACAAACATTTTCAGATTTTACAGTCTGGTTTGAGTCATGTTTTATTTTAAAAAAAACATGTTCAGACTGTTATTCCTCTTGATCAAATATTACCTCAGGCAATACCTTTCTTTTGCTTCCAAGTGAGTAAAACTCCACATGCGCTTCAGCAGTTTACATTTCCTTCCCATAGGATCCATATTGTAGCTGTTATTCTTTTTGCCATTATTGTAGAAGCTATCGCTCATCTTCTTAAGCCCCGTCACTTGTCATAGAATCTCAATCGGCTCAGCAGAGTGTATTATAACGCGATGCATCATAGCTGACATTGATCTCATCTGAATGAGAGTGGGCTGTATGTTTCTGCTTGTATATCTCTCCCTTTCAGCCTACCACCATTTTCAACAACACACACCGTACCGTACTGAGCGGCTGCAACATTATCACCCATGTATGGCCTTTGGTTTTTGCCATAGCTATACAGAGAGGCTGTTGAATTGTAGAATATTAGGTATTCATGGATCTCTAATTCAATTACTTCTGGATGTCAGTAGAGAGCATGCACAATGTCTGTGCCCAGAGCCTGAGCACGACACGCGGTAGTGTTCGCATGTTGCACACTGTGGAAATGCACAGCCCACATTAGTACACAGTCGGCCATGGCCTGTCATCGCATCTGTGTTTTGTGTTTGTGTGGTGGTGAGCTCTCATACAAATCTGTTGTAAAAATTTTCTGCATGCGTGCGCACATGTATTACATGATCTCAGTCAAAATGCAGGCAGTGACATGAAGAGGAGGGAGGATGGCGAATAGAGCATAAACCCAAGCCAAAGGTTTTTCTATTTGCCTCTTAACTTTATACTGCTTCCCCTGCACAGGAGCATTGTACTGGGAAGATATCAAATTAAATCATGGGAGTCACAGGGACTGTTTCATCCTGACAGATGATCCAATTCTTTTTTTTTTCTGTGAATTTGCAGAACCATCATGATTCAGATTCATATCTCTAAAAGCATAATGATAAGGTTAAAACATAGCAACATTTGAAAGGGAATTAGTATAACCTCAGTATAATTTTAGCAGGCACAGGCAACATAACCTAATTATTTTAACATCAAGGTGTTTTAGCTTTCAGCTAGCTCACATTTGTGTCTGATTCAAGGGCTAAACACTACAGCGCTTTATTCACTTTGAAATGTCCTTCGTTTGCATTTAGTATATAGAGACATGAACATGAAGAGGTTTAGTTGTGAATGTTTTGAGTTTAAATCACTAGAATAAGAGGACTGAATTAAAGTTTAAAAAAAGCCCTCCTTCTTACTTTCATTGTCCTTCTGCTTTTAACATCCCCTCCTTGTCTGATTTGCTCATTTTACTCCCTCTCTTCATCCTCAATCCATCCATTGTCCCTCTGCTGCCACTGAAGACATTTATTTTGAGGGAGTGATGAGGTGTGTAGTCTGAAGAAGGTTTGTCTGCTTGATTGGCTGATAAGATGTCTGGTTAGGGTGTTAGTAGGGAAAGGCGGTGAGCGGGTGAGGGTGGGGGTGGGTACTGTCTGAGTATCGATCGAGGAGGCTCTCGTATGCGCTCCCATGCTCCTCAAAGCGGTAATGAGAGAAGTGGAAGCTGTTGGGGTGCCCTGTGATTGATATTTGATGTGTGATTTCTTTTTTTATTCAGCTTTTCTTTTTTTTTTCCCTTCCTGCCTTTGAGCTAACGCAGTAGGGTGGTGTTTATATTTTACGCCTCAGACATATGTGGCGAAGCAGGCGACACACGCAAGGAGTGGAAGTAAATAAGGGCTCACGTTAAATCATCTTGGATTTATAGGGAGGTGAGTTTTGTAGCTGCAAGATGGGAGGGTGCTGGGCACACACACATACACACACACGCACTGACTGTACAGTAAGTGGTTCTGCCTCAGCAGTGCTAAACAAAGCCAACAGTCCACAGTTATAGACAGTAAATAGAGCAGAGCACTACCTGTAAATAACCAACAACACAGCCTCATAAATCCTGTGTGTGTGTGTCTTTCTCACACACTGAGTGTCCATAAGGGCAGCTGTGTGTGTATGCCCAAACTTCACTCAGTATCCATATACATGTGTATGGATACACGTGTTACTCTGTGTATGTGTGTGTGTGTGTGTGTGGGCAGTAGGGCCAGGCGTGAATAGATACCAGAGGCCAGAGGGATGAGACCTCTCTCTGACCTTCATGCTTTTGCTTCCGTTCTTCCAGTCCGCTCCATGCCAGCACAGGTCAGGTGGGCATATGTGTGCACATTTAACACTGGAATCCTTCCAGTGACCTGACCAAGGTAGGGCCTGCCCACTGGCACAGAAATCAGAAGCCGGCCACAAGCAGGGCACCAACACATACGATGAAGCAGCCCATTGACACGGGATATTTGTTTCTAGGGGTGTTTCGTGTGGAGGAAATTGTACAACTTGTCTGCAGACCTCTCTATGTCTGAGCTTGAGAACATTTACAGCTCACCAGGTCATGAGAGAATGTGCCTGCTGCAGTTGTAGCAGAGTTTTCATTTAAAAATTCCAAACACTCCTTACTGTTAGTCTTTCTACTGTTAACATTTGAACCGTTAATGGGTTTTTGAGGGTTTAAAAGAGGGCTAGCAAGATGTCAGCTGAAGGGAGTACACATCATTAAAATTTCTTTTGGTGATTTTACACATTTTACAACTGTGAGATTAGTCAGAGGTAGTCAACAGCACAATCAGGATAACTGACTTACTCCCTGCTCTCCTTTTTTAGTGTAACCATTCATTCTGCAGACAAAATTTAGGCGTATAGCCAGAGTGTGTATCCATGTGTGTGTGTGTGTTGGGAATCATTCAGTGATGTCCAGACATGCAGTCTAACTGTATGTGTGTATGTACTGTAGTGGGCAGGGTAAAAAAAAACTATTTAGGGAAAAAAATAGGAGGGGAGAAACAAATTGAAAGCCAGGCTGTGAGTGTTCAATATCACTGGCCTATCATTTTCTTGGCGCATGATTCATCACAGTTGACGACCATTGCTGGCGGCACTCTGAACTGGCACGGCAGGTTGCCATGGTGACACAGCAAGAGAGGAAAGAGCACCTGTGGCTGGCGAGACAGCGGCGTTTATCACCTGCTGGGGGTGCCGGGTCACACCTGGCAAGCTGACCACCCACACATATTCACACACACGTTCATTCAGATGGAAATATCTTCAAAAATAAGTAAAAGTTGAAGAAAGTTAATGCAGCATTTGATAAAGTGACACACAGATGGATTAATGAATACTTGCTCAGACAAGATTTTCTATACAAATATGAAGATTTTTTGAGGTGATTGTGTTAAAAAATGCGTGTAAATTGACAGATATGGAAAGTCAGAGTGTAGTATAGAAATCTTGTATCTCCAGATTGTCAACCTTGAAGGAGCTTAAGCTTGATGAGAATGTATTTTTGATTGTTTTAAAAGGGTTTGGGGAAATGTTAGGTTTTTAGAAGAAGTGGCCCTTTCAAGAATAATAACAGGTTTGGTGATATTCTCAACAAATCTGATCCACTGATGTCCAAAAACTATTTAAACACATCAATGAGCCACACATTCCTTTGTTACAATGAAAACACACACTGTAGTTGATTTTGACTCAGTCTCACATACACTGTTGTGCTGTTGGAACTCACTAGAGCACCAAATCCACTGCTGAAAATAGTCCCCAACAAATGCACTGTTTACTCCTGTTTTAGTAATGTTTGCTTAAAAGAAATACAGTGCCCAGCTGTTTTAGGAAATTATTTTGCCTTTTTAAAAAATGAAGCAATATGTTAGTGATCTGTTGAAAAAGATTTACATCTTCAGTAGGAACCAATGGGCCGAGTTGTGGGATGGACGTTGTTGGTTTTTTTATTTTCATGTATCACCAGCCTCATCCTATAAGTTGTCTAAAGACATGAAAATTAACAAAGTTATAGATACAAGGTATTCACTAGACAGCAACAATGTGTGGGTTCTATGTTTTGGCAGCACTGGCTAACACAAGAATTAATGAGCTGGAAGGTGTAAGTAGGTTGTCTGTAGTTGTGTGTGTGTGTGTATCCGGTCTTGCTCTGTCACATTGTCACTTTGTATCTCATGTTGTCTCGTTTGGAATGAAGATCCGCACTCTGACATCCCCCCGCTGTAAGTCTCAGGAAGAGATGGAGAGAAATTGTTTGTTTTTTTTCTCTTTTCTTTTCATTTGGTTCAAACTGAGGTCTTTGAAGACTGTGATGCCGCCTTGTAAATAAAGATTGCACACAGCTGTCACTGCTGGAGACAGCTTAAATGCTTTTGAGCAACTTTGTAACTGTCACTTGTGAAGAAATACTATGTTTTTTTTTAAATACTTGCAAACATGAGCACTGTATTCCGCAGTGTTTACCTTTGCTTTTAAAAATCAACACCACCACCAATCACAAACATCACCTTAATTATTTGGCATTTAGCTCATAATGCGCTAATTGCATAACTAGAATTTGATGATCATTTATTGTACAATATCAGTGTACAGTACGTCCTTCTGCTCAGCAACAATGCAGTGTTAATTTTTCATCCAGATCATGTATGATTGTGAAAGCACTCGCCCCAGAAAGACACAGGGTAAAGGTTAGAAGAAGGTAATTTATACATTTAATTATTCATTATCTGGTGCAATTTGCTGCATGATAATATCCTAGATGTTTCATTTGTGTGCACTTTTTAGCTCTGAGCATATATGAGATAATTAGCCCCTGTTTAATATACAATGCAGAGTATGTTCACAGCAAACCTGCCGCTACCTCTCATGCTTTTCTCTTCAGTAATCTGTGAAATTTATAGACTATTCACTGTAGAAATTATAGTGAATTAATGGAGTAATTGTGCATGGTCACTTGCTTGCTCTTTCAGGTTGTGTGTGGGTGTGTTAGAATATGAATTGCCTCCTAAAAACTGCTTGCAAAGAGTATTTTTTTGTACTGTACGTCACAAAATTGCACCATCTTCTGAACACGACATTATCTAAATGCAGTCAGGAACATCACGACTGCGATGAAATCAAAAATGTCACAAAAATTAAAATAATTGACTTGTGCCAAGGAAGCAAGTGTTTAGTTACGCACTCATTTATAACACTGTCCACCTTTATTACAAGCTGAGTGCTTCCAAAATGACTGCTAGAGGAGACACATTCAAATAAAAAGAATTAGACAACCAGTTAAGGTTACTTTGAAAACATGCATGTTATCTATTATTTAATGTTTTCTTGTTACTGAGCAAGATAATCGACTGTAGCAGTTCAGCTCTATATCGGTATTCTGATGGCTTATTGAATTTTTCATATGCCTCTGTAGATCCTAACAAGCAATTTATTTTGATCTGGGAGCTAGAATTTAAATGGTGCTGTAATCATATACAGCAGTGATTAATAATTATTATTCCAGCTTGCATAAAATATTGTTGAGTAAAACAGTATCTCTTTAATGTTGTTGTCAAATTACCTTTTCTCTTTGGGCAACACTGAGTGAAATCAAAAGTAATTGATTTCATAAAGCAGTGAACTTGTTACATTGCTGCAAAGCAAATTTCCCTGGACTGGAAATATAGCTTGTTTTGTGTTTTTTACTGTATCTACTCTGCCTACTTACATTTATTCCAACCTCATGTCTTTGAATACACAATGGAACCAACCAACACAAAAAAATACAGTAATTACTGCTTCAATTCATTCACTAACTATGAGTAACATCACATAAATTGTTCATCTTACTAATTCATGCGTGTATTATGTTTCTCTTAGAAAAGGCAGTGAAGTGAAGGAATTCTATTTGATTTTAAGTAACGTTGCTTATTTAGAGAACTGCCACAATCACTCCACAAGTATTTAGAAGCTGTAAATCCCACTTAATATAAGCCTTAAAGGTATGGGAAACTCAAAGTCGTAAATTTTAGAAATCAGGCTTTTATCGTGTTTGTTTTCCTGCCATGAGTTGCTAACAATGTTAACCATAAAACCTTAATGGAGCTTATTCCAAGTGAGAAAGAAAGTTGACATTTGTGTGCAGTGCATTTTATTTTCAAGAAAATCAAATGTACACACTCAGAGTGAAATACACTCTGTTCAGATTGTGGAATCAATTTGGTGTATCTGACAATTAAGGTCTAATTCCTCAAGTGTACACCAGTTGCTTGTTCAGCACAAACAAACTCAGTTTAGTTTTGTATTGGGTTAAACTGTTTTGTTTCAGCCTAACTCTGGTTCTGTTTGTTGGGGGCTCGTCTGGCTCAAACATACACCTGATGGCTGTGAGATTCCTCTTGATACCTTAGAGAAGTGTGTATGTGTGTCTGCCTTGTTTGCGTGTTGCCAAAGCAACCTAAGCCATGAGATTTTTAGCTGTTATTTGATGTTTTCTATAACTTTAAATGCTTTGAACAGGCATCACCTGTATACCTATATACAGATATGGAAGAACCATGACTCTGAATCAGGTTTCCTATACCTTAGAACAACTTCCAAGTAAATTCTGATCAAAGTGTCCTCAATTGTCAATTAATCATACAAACCCAAAGGGACACAAAAGTAGAAGCAGGCAGATTAATTTTAGGCCTGGAGAGCTCTAATGGCCAGGGCCGTCACTCAGCAGCCATGAACAGAACAAGCTCTTCAGTATTACTCGACAGATGTGAGTCCAACAACCCGAGGCAACAGCTCTGGCTCCAGTAGAGGTGCTCGGGGGTGAAGGTGGCCTGGCACGCATGGATATGTCATGAAATAGCACGTTATGACTGGTCCACCTAATGACAGAATATAGACTTGAATGAAAACGTGTCTGGTATAGTAATGTTTCTGTTGAAATGTTGCACAAATAAAATGTGAATCAGTGCCTGATTCCATCGACTACATTTATGGTGAATATACTGCAAAGGACATGACGACATTACCCGAGCACCATCAGTGCTGATCTGTTCGGGCATCTCATCGCTGCTTCCCACCTCAGATTGTATTTGTGTGTTTCTATGACTGAATTAGTCTATTCTGAGCTACGTGTGTCGTGTGCACTGAACAAGTCCCCCTTGCTTGGACTCAACCCAAGAACGTTGCAGTTACATATATCTTTTGATGCATGTCATTAAGGTTTGAGAAATCAGTTTCAATCATCACCAGGCTTTTTTTTTGACTCTAGTGTTTTTAAGCACTAATTGAAAATATGCACACACAAAAAAAACCCTGGAGATTAGTAACAAACACAATCACCAGACAAGAACGTTGATCCTGGACCACTTTTCAAATTCTGAATTATGTTCAAAGACAACTTTCTTTTTTATGTCCAATGCCAACGTTTTTCATTTTCTTGCTCTCTACAGTATCTTCCATGCACCTACAGTATGGTTAAAGGAAGGGATGGATCATAGTTCTGGCAAATAAGCTATGGTTATGACATAGTTTGGGTTAGACAACTAAAATTAATGGCATAATCATCCAGTATAAATGTGATTCCTGTTACCAAGAGCTGTGCATTATAAGCTTCACAATCGTAGGGTTTAATGCAGGGCTGTTGGATTAGATTGCATGAGATTGTACAGGTGCACCTAATAAGCTATACACTGATGTAGACAGACACACACCAGAAACGGATTATGGTATCAGATTTATCCCTCACTCAGTGATTTGCTTGAACACAACATGTGCACAGTGTGTGCGTTGGTTAACAGCAGTCAGCTCTACAGCCACGTAGGAAAGACAGGAAGGGAATGAAAGGACAACAAGGCAGACAGCCAGGGACAGAGAAAGAGATTGTGTTCGCTTTATCCATGTTTGCTCAGTTTAGCACAGGGCAAATATTAGCCAGTGTGCTTGGCAACCGTTCTTCTCTACTGGGCTTCAACCTCACACCCTGCCTGCAGAGACTAAAAGCCAAAAAGAGAGCAGGGAGGGGGGGAAGGTAGAGGATAAATGGGAGAGAAACTGTTTGAGACAGAGAGTTATCAGGGTAACAGATGGAGAGACGCAAAAGTCGGGAAAGAGGAATTGTACAGAGACCAAATTATGGCAGAAAATAGAGTAAGAGAAAGTAGGAGATGGAAAGAGGGCAATCTGATCAATCATCCGACAGTCTGCAGCCCAAATCAAGAGACTCTTTTTACTGTCAGAACATACTTAGGAGTATGTCTTGTATCAATGATTTCTGCATAGCTTTTCATACTACTACATTTTATGGCATATGTCTACTTCAGGTCTTTTGATGGAAGCACAGCGTGGCACTTATTTTGCAGCTCTTGCTTTCAGAGTGTTTTTCTTTATCACGCCAGGAATGGTGCACTGTTTAAGTCTGTCCAAACCCCAGACTGTACAATATGTACCATCACTGTTTTCAATTGAAGGAGGTTTGGATCCAAGGAGGAGGAAAGAAGGGGAACGAAATAAAACAGAAAACAGATTCATGCTGTTTTTTTTTTCTTTGCAGCTCTGCTCTGCAGTGCTGAGAAGGGAAAGAGATAGAGTGAGAGAAGGAAAATGAGGCAGCGAGGATGGAAAGTGGAGACGAGTGGAGAAAACAATGGAGATAGAAAACACTTTGCTCTTGATTTTGTCCAAAGGTCACAGTCATTCCCTTCAATTTCGGCCAGCTGCCTGCCTCGCCTCTCCTCAACAGCGAGGCTCTGGCCGCTCCAGTACACACACAAACACGCACACTAAAATAAACATGAATACACATATCTCACTCATAGCTACACACAAAGTCATGCAGTGAAAGTGTAAAAACATCAAAAAGATTTTTTTTTTGCTTTCTACTTGCTACTTTGCTCTACCAAACTGGCTCATATCGTGTTCACTCAGGTCATATAGTCAGTAATGTCCCATTTAAATGCATCAACATTTATGAACATAATGCAACATATAAAACAAAGATCATGACTTACAATGGCAATGTTCTCCAAATAAACTTGAATTTGGAATGTTTGCAAAGCCTGCAACTTGAGGCCTTTTTGCTTTATGATATCCACACTAGATGGTGAAGTGATATGAAACAATCCATTCTGAAATAAATTTATCACATGGCATTATTGACCAGATAACTATGGGTTAACTTGTGGGTAGAGGTTTTCACAGCTCCACTCTGTACTCAGACCAGACTGATGACTCAAGTCAGGCCACGCCCAAATTATATTCAGTCGAATCATGTTTGGGTAGGAATTCGTTCTATTGCTGTGGATCTCTGGTCTGTCTGTACTACACAAGTGGATCCAAGTAGACTCCTTGATCATGTGGTGCATCATACTGTAATCATTGCAGGAAAAAAGTGTGTGTTGCTTCTTTTTTCAAAGGTGCCTGCTTGTTAAATGGTGGAGCATCATGGTGCTGCCAGTGTTGATGCTCTTTCTCTATTTGGATCTGATCAGTGTGACCGTATTTTGGATCAGGTCTAAGTGTATTTTGAACAATGTCTGACTATCGTCTGCTGTGTTCTTCTTATTGATTTATACACATTGGTAGGTTTACCAAAGACCTGTTTGGGTTCTGTGCCAACATTTTGCACCCTTGAAGACCTCATACCGAGGTTGGAAAACTACTGTGTAAATTTTTCAACAGGCTCGGATGAAGTCAAATGCAGCACTTTGTTTAGGTCACAAAAGCAGCATTTTACCCGTGGTACTATTTTTAGATTTGTTTTGGAGCATAATGTTAGACTGAAATAAAATGTTAATCAGCATTTAGGGATTAAGAAAGTACTTGAAGAACATCTTAACAAATTATTGTATTACTCTTTCAGGCCATGTGTATCTCCAATATATTAGCCTTTATTGTCAAGGTTCATGCCTTAATCAGGGTAAATAGCACAGTGATGATAATTTATTCATGCATTCATAATTTTTTGGCCTTATTCCATCCACAAGTAAGACATAAATTTAACACTGTGCCACAGAATTAACCCATACAATGTCAGAAAGGATTATTATTGCACAAAGCTGCTAAACAACAGGCAGATTAAGTCCAATATTCAAGCACTCAGCTATCTCATTTCACAGTTTGCTGACGAGATTTATGCTGGCAGTCGAGAATGATCTACCTATCTTATTTTTGACTTGATGCACCTTTCTCCAGAGCCACAGAATTCACTCTGACTATCAACTCTTTCTCTCAGATCACTCACAAGAGAGTGTGGATCAATTGGATTCTACCAAATCCATGTTAGCAACTCCAGTCAACACAGTAATGAGCCTCTGGGGAGTGAAAGAGCTGGTGATGAGGGCAGACAGATTAGAAAATTGAGAAAAAGGAGAAAAGGCATAGGAAAGGTAAAAAGCCAAAGTGAGAGAAATGATAATGGAGGACATTTGAAGGTGAGGCACTAACCGGACAATGCTGAGGAAAATCGGGAATGAATTTTGAAGCTTTTATCGTTTTATTGGGCAACAAAGAGCAGAATTGCCACAAATTTGAAGTCATCAAAATAAAGTAAGACGCAGGACTGAATCCTGGTTGTTTCTAATACTCCTATAACACTGATAAAATGTCATGTTAGTCATCAGTCATTGCTCCACTTTATCCCTAAATAGGTAGTCAATATAAGCAGGTTTGGGGGAAGATGCAGGAATTATTTCCATATATTAGCGTTTAGTGAACTGATTAAGGATTACGGAGAGCTGATAAAGGAAAAGGATAATTGAATATAAAAGAAAAGGATAAAAGAACGCTGATAGGGAACTTATAGATCTTGTAAGCCTCTTTATCCCACATTAAGTCACCCAAATATCTACTTGTGTCTGGGCCTACCAATCCTTTTGGTTAAAGGATGAAGAGTGGGCGGATGGACATCGATTTCTACCGCCACAGTAACAGAGATTCTTTTCTGGCTTTTTGCCTCAAGGAATACACCCCCGCAGCTCCAGCATCATGGCTCCCTACCCTTCATTCTCCTCTTTCTTACCATTTCTTCCTGTGGTAACCTGCTTCCCTCTGTTCAATGTTTATTTGTCTTTGTAATTCCTTCGTCATATCCTTCTATCACCACGTTTTTCTCCGTTCTTCTATACCGGTGCGTGTATTGTTCTTCTCTCCACTTCATCTCCTCCATCCTCCATCCATCGCTGGTTAGCGACTTGACGAGCCGCTTGACATGAAACATCTTTGCTCTTTGAAATGTTCAGGTTTCACTTGTGTATCTTGATAAATGTAATCTGTCGTAACATATCTCTTGGCAGAAGGAGAGTCTGAGATGTAAATGATGACTGTATTTTCACACTAAGGTGGCATATTCCCTCAATACCGCCTCTTAGATTTGTTCATTTTTGCTATGATAAGGCACTGAAAGGCAGACTGGCAACTCCTGATGGATGTTTTAAGTTTATATCTCACTTTTATAAGAGGGGGAGAACTTCTCGACTGTGAAAGCTGGTAAGACAAGACAGACTGGACTTTATGGAAGGGTGGTTAGCGGAGCTGTAGCAAAACATAAATGTCAAAGGTTTGATAGCCACGGATAATGCGGCAATGAAAGTGTCCTTGTGGAGGACACTGTTGCCTTTCATGTCTTTGTAAATTACAGTTAAATTCTACCTTCTCTAGTTGACTGATTCACTTAGCACTCACTCAAACCAGCATTTATTAAAGCTGCTCTAAATTATATTTTATATGAAAAATTGATCTAATGACCACAGTGACTATGATGATGGTTTACGGCTTGCAACTTTACTGTTTTGATTAAATCTCTGTCTCATCAGCTTCATTTACAGCTGCAACTGTTTTAGGCAAAAAAAAGTTCTAATAAACCTACTGTCCACTTCCTGATCAACTCTAAATGGCTGACAGACAAAGCTAGTGGCTAGCTGGTGAACATAGGGAAGTTGGTAGAAACCAGAGCTAAAGGGATTGTGAATATTGGATTTACACTTGTCAAGTGACCAGAAGCATACCTGAATGAATGCTAATGTTGCTCTAATACATTGGCAATGTTAATGTTTTAAGCACTGCAAAGCTTTCATGTAGATTTCATCCCTGATCTGACACCCACATTTGCCCCACTGACTAATTGCAAAATATCTTTTGACAGTGCTGACTTTTGAGGGAAGCAAGGTTATTAGTTGTGTCACATGACCTCAAGTGGTCACTGCATCACCATCTTCACAAGGACACATATTAGCATGGAGTTTTTACATTTTTATTTTATTGCTTAAATGTGTCCCACGACAATATAAAATACTGTACATCCAGACAAAAAGTCAGACACAAAGCAGCTACACCCCACTTCAGCTGTATATGATCAGTTGGATACCAGCCAATAGGAAAGTGCATACATAAATCCTGTGTGTGTGTGTGTGTGTCCATCAGTTTTCTGAAGCTTTGTAAACAAGGCGGTGGTGTGTGGCGGGGCTCAGCGTAACCTCGCTCAAGGACGTTCCCATGTTTGCATATAACTATGTGTGTGTGTGAGAGTGGGTATGTTAGGCGGGATTCAAACCTACACGTCTGATGGTCATTGAGCTGAAGGACACCATCCATCAACAGCCCCAGTGGTACACATCATCCTAGAATCAACTTAGAGTGTGTTTGTGTGTATATTGTGTTAATATGTCTGTCTATGTGTTGTTTTTCTGAGATCGGAGACTGACACAAAGTGAAAGACGAGTTTTGGCGCTAGCTGACAACATAATCAGGATTATAGAAGATGATGCTTGCGTTGATTTATTTTTCCCTCACGTCTTTCTTTAGGTTAAATGTTGCTTCTCTCTGCAGTATTTTGGCTCACTGCCCGTGTGTATGTACTCCGGGACAAATGGGCAAGCCCTGTGTGAGTCATACTCGGATGTGAGATTCAGATACAGACGCATGCACACACACACCCACACCGCATCTGTCTAACTCATCGATTTTTCAATGAGATGTGATTCTCCGTTAGAGCGGCCGCTCGTCATTTTCAGAGCAGGAAAGAACAAATAGCTGTGACCACAGTCGCTGGAGAGAGGGAATGAAAAGAAAGAGTGGAGAGGGGGGGGGGATGGCTGTAGGGAAGGCGAGATAAAGTGCTATTAAGATGAGGAGATGGGGGGGCAACTTCCCCAAGGTGACTGCCTGAGATCACAGCAAACACATACAAATGAGTTGGCTGAGCAGAAACAGAGTGAAGGTGTGGTAAATGAAACCAAGCATATCCTCTCCCACAAAGTGAATGTTTTGTCGCCGCCGTCCTCTTTTTCCCCCAAATCCAAAATGACACACATGCTGCTCCGTCTGCATTTCCTCTTTATGTATGAGCCCTTTGTAACTTTAAGTGATGAGAGGGGAGGAAATTGGAGGACTAGATAACAGTATTCCTGATCCAAAATGGCTGTTTGCCTTCAGTCTCTTCCTCTTGCTCTCACAGACACTCTGAAGACGTTAAGCGAACGGACAGTGGGTGATTTAGTCGACGAGGAGTCTACATGTTATGCAACAGCCTATTTCTTCTTACATAACGCTGCAGTTTCAGAGTGGAAGATTAGCCCCACTATACTGTTCTCCATGTAGCAGATTCCACAGCCGATCTCCTCTCGCAGGCATTATGCATACATGTTGACAAGCTGATTATCTGTACAGAGCCAGAATTACCCTCTAAAGGGAGATGCAGAGATACCATATGAGGCTATAGCAGGCTCAGTGGGATAAGTTACAATAATATTCCTCAATATTAATCTGTAACTGAGCACGTAAAATGTAAGTTTAATGCAGAGAGCTGGGATATAAGTGGAAATGCTTGCTCAAGCTGCAACACTATGAAATATTAAGCTGCCTTACACCAGTTGGAAGTGTCAGATGTGTGTGCGTGCCCATAGAAAAAGGGTAAAAAAAAAAAAAAAAACTGATTGCTTTTCATCGGGCATCTAGTAAAAATCTATTTATCAGTCATTTCTCTCCATGCTGCTCCACTGGCTGATTCATAAGCTAATAAATACTGCAGCTCTGCATACTTACACTGCTGTGTCAAGTTAGGCTAAGGCAGATACAGGCTGTGATAGATCATTATTGGGGAAATGAGTAAGAAGCTGATGAATAGTTTGCATTTCCACCACCCAGGGGACTATTAATATGAAATCCGTCAAACCAAATCATCAGCATCAGCAAATTCCTGAACTGGTCAGCCGCTGTTTTTTTTTTCTAGACCATTTCTTGAAGCCTGTTGATAAAGCAAAATGCAAAGTGCAGCTGTATCTGTCAGAGTCTTGCTGAATCCACCAGCAGTAGCAGCTCTGTTGTTTCTCTGTTGTTTTTCTCTTTCTAATTCGCCTGTTTGGCACTTATGTATCAGATCTAAGAGGGAAATGCAGGAACACATTGAGGAAATGCAAATAGATCAAGTAGATGTGTGTGGAGGAGAAGCTGTAGGGGGTGTTTCAGAAAAAGAGCATCATGATTAAGCTGTCTTCTGCCTATAAAGAAATGAAATCAAGAAACAAATCCCTCAAAAATGCATTCGTATTCCCCCTTTGTCTTTTCTCCCCCTTCTTAATTGACTACCACTGTGTGTAACGGAGAGAACGAAATCTTGACATCTTCAAAAGGAGCTTTGATCTCAAAGCACCTTGAGGCCCTGGAGGATCATCAAGGTTCCCTCTGTCCTTTTATCACGCAGTGTTTCTCTCTGCCCCTTGCTCCTCCTCCTCCTCCTCTCCCTTTTCCTTTTCTGCTCAGCGTGATCAGGGAGAGCTCTCTGAGGCTGCCTGATAACCCTGATACACACACGCCGACTGCAGCCTCGTTCTGGAGTCCCTCATTCACATTCCGCTCTCGCCAGCAGCGTTTACCTCGATGCGCTCCCGCACTCTGCAAGGTCATGTTGAAATATTTCAGATGGAAAATGCTCTCCATATTCCAGCACTGCTCTCTTTCTCGTCTGTGGCTGCTGCACAGAATTCCAAAGGCAATTTCTTTGTCTTTCAGAAAAAAAAGGAAGGATAGACCCTAATGAGAAGTTTACACAAACTTTTTTTTATTTTTTTGGCAGATAAATTCTATCCTCCACTTACTGTTGTGTGAGAAGCTGATCAGCAGTTTCTGCTCTGCAAAAACATCTTTTTTTGTTGTACTGAGATCTGAGATATTTGACAAGGACAGCAGGTTTGTGCTTGAGTAATAATAAAGATATTCAAGTAGAAATCTTTAAAAAATGTTGAGTTTTTCTTAACTAGGGTTCTCATCAAATGAAACCTTCCTTGAAGAAAAGAAACCCAAAGCATTTCCCTCAACCTCCCACCACTGAATATTGTTTAATTGAACTCAGTAACTCAAAGAGATGCTGTCTTCCCCAGGCACTTGAGGTTTTAATGGGATATAATTGAAAATGTATCATAAAGTAGAGCTCTTTGCCTCTGGTCCACAGTGGACCCCCTACCTACACCACTGATTGACCCACAGACAGAAAAGTAAGATGAGCCAACGTTTGGATAAAAGAGCAAAAACGTTGCATTCTTATTCATGACATTAGCCGACAGCTGCAGCAGATTAAGGGCTGCTAAGCAGTAGTTTAGAAGCTGTGGTGTTTAAAGAGCAGCCAGGGCTTATTGTCAGTTACCTACCAGTCCCTTCATTTCAATGTTGCAGGCTTGACTGCTTCCAGTCATTCAGAGTTTTTTTTTTCCTTCTGTTTCCAGAGATATGTTCGCTTAAGGGAAATGGCCATTAAAATGTCATTACCACTACACTAAAATCATTTTTAAAAAAGCACTGGTTCCCAGCGGCTTCCCGTCGTAATGGACTCAATACATTCCCTCAGCACCAGGAAGAACCCTAATGTTGCGGAACACAAATGCTAATCTCTCTGTAAATATCACTCAAATTCACTCTCCCTTCTGCTTTTCAGACTAATAGCATGGATTCATTCTGCTTTGCCCTGGCAAATTGAATTAATTCACCAAGCAAAGGTGTTATGATTATTCTAAGCTTCCTAGTGCGTGGGATGTAATGGAGATGATCTTGGCATTTCCGCTCTAACCAAAAGCGTTTCACTCACTATCTCTATTTTGTTTTTTCTCTTGCTGCAGTATCTCAAAGGTATCAATAGCCAGAGCTTTGATTAAATTTTCATTCACATGTGCCTCACTAATCTCTCTCTGATAGTATTCATATTCATGTCTTAGAATCAATATTGGTCTTGGGGCAGGCATGGGGAGAGCGGGCAGAAAGACTGCAAGGGTCAGTCCATAACATGAATCAATTGATTAAATGCCCAAGAAGCTGGAAGCACTTTGCCATTTGAGACGCTCAGCTCTCTTTGCAGAATGAGATCATTTGTTGAGCAGTCCATCAAGCTCCACTCTTAGAGACTCATCCAAGTCTAACTTAGTTCTGATCTTCATGGAGAGCGCTCAACTGTGTCCATTTCCTGTTACATGTCCACATTGACTCAGAGTGCATTGTTTATTCTGACTGTTCAACTGTGTCTTTTCTGTTGATCCCTCTACGGCATTAATCATGGCCACCAGCACTTCCACTTGAACCGCAATTTGAGCATGCTCAATTAATACCCTAATCTCCTCTGTCATCAGTGCATGGCAATACTATGGCCTTGGCTGAATACGGTAACCACTTTACACAGCACCAAAGAGTGGTTAGGATGCACATAAATTTGGCTGTGATTATACCACTCATTAACTTACTGTACAACCTCTGCACTTATTTACTCAATTAACTTGCTATTTTAAGTTCTGTTAACATTAGGGTGGTTTATTTTCCTTTTTTAAATACTTAATCAGCCATGAATAATGGAAAACTGCTGCAAGCTAAAGCCACACGCTCACCTCTGAATATCTCGGCATATGAAAAGTGGCAGAATAAATGCACATAGCTAATGAGACAATGGAATCGATGAAGTTGTCCTGGACTCATGGCTGCAGTGGGAAGATAGCAGAAGTGACCCCGTCTGCAAATGAGCTTGACCTCTAGTGACACCCAGGAAGTGTTCCTGCCAGTGGTATGGACAGCAGGGCAGTTACTGCCTGGGATCTGATGGCAGTGCAGAACACAACTGTAACACTAGATTTATTGCCAAACAGAGAATTTGTCTGTAATGGTGCTGTCTGGTATGTACTCTGTCTGTTTCTCTCTCTCTCTCACCCTTGTGCTATGCCTCTCTGGCAGACTGTAACTCTGTAAATGACTTTGACCTTTCCTGGGACTGAGGACAGGAACCACAGAGGGAGAGGAGAGAGATGGCGGGAGATGAGAGTAGAGTAGGCGGTTGACTGTAATAAACTCGAAGCAGTGGGCGGCTGTCAACACTAATAGATGGGAGAGGGGAGGGGGTCACCGGGTTGATGAATACTAAAGGTGCCTGAGTCCTCAACAAGTACTCTTGTTCTTTTTCAGCCTCAAAGCATCATCACAATACAAGCAGTGAGGGCCTTTTTGGTGACTCAAAGAAAATATTTTTTGATTTTTGCCAGGAATGCCACTTATACAGCTCCTCAATCAATCGCTGTAATGTAATTGTATTGCATTTTAGTGTGACAGTACTGTTTGGCTGACTATTAGATTGCTTCAGTGTATTGCATTCACAAACATAGGCACATTGTTGTCTAAATGGACTTACTAGAATCTTCTTCCAAAACCTTCAATATTAAAAAAGTGCTCTGTTACTTCTGAAATTTTAAAGAGGCTCTGATAATGAAACAACACTGAGTCTACAGCCATGCTAGTGTCTCTGTTACGCTGTACTTGGGCTGACAGCAGGTGAAATGTTTACTGTGTTCACTATCTTAGTTTCACATGCTAGCATGCTAACATTTGCTAATAAGCACTAAAGACAAAGTACAGCTCAGGCTGATGGGGATGTCATTAGTTTAGCAGATATTTGATCACAAACCAAAGTTGGACAAATTGAAATTTTGAACAGATGATGGTGCTACATTAAAAGTTAAGGGATCACCAAAGTTATCACAATTCATCCTGAGGGGAGCATGAAAGTGAGCACCAAATTTAATGGCGGTGCATCCAATAGATGTTGACACATTTCTCTCAAAACCACAAATGTTAACCTCTTGGTGGCGTTAAAGGAAAAGTCAGGAGATCACCAAAGTCAGTGGGCTTCATTCTTTGGGAACCTTGAATATCTGTACAAAGTTTGATCTATTATTAAAGGAAGATTGTTGTTATTAATTCATGAATTGGTATCAAACTTCCTTGATGTGTTTTTGCTTTTGAAGCAGTTGTTGGGGAAGGACATTAGACAGTGAGGAACAGTTAGTTATGGAGAGAAAGGCAGGTTGGTCTGATAGCATAGGCAGAGTGGAAAAACATATAATGACTTGGTTGGACTTTCTGTTTACACCCAGCTCCAAAAAATATTTTTTTCCAGGAAATTAAAGTTTCAGAGCTTAAAGGTGCAGTGTTTAGGATTTAGTGGCATCTACTGGTGAGGTGACAGATTGCAACCAACTGAATACCCCTCCCCTCAACCATGAACCGCCAAAAACATGAAAGGCCCTCTCTAGAGCCAGTGTTTGGTTTGTCCGTTCTGTAGAAACATGGTGGGCTCCGTGTTCATACAAAGCACTCATTCTAAGCTAACGAAAACACAATGATTCTTATTTTCATGGGATTATACACTAATTAATACATACTTATGAATATTCCATTTCTGCCAATAGAGCCCTCTAAATCTTACAAACTGGTTCTTTAAAAGGTAACAAATGTGGAGCTGTGAACTTAGTCTGAAATGCACTTGTGAATACTTGTTTTTTCTCTGTGCTGGTATATTGTTCTCACAGTGTTCTTCGTCCTTCTCTGTCCATAGGAAAGGGGAAAGATCGGCGTGATCTTCAACGTGGGAACGGACGACATAATCATCGAGGAGAGCGCGGTGATGGTGAGCGACGGCAAATACCATGTGGTGCGATTCACACGCAGCGGTGGCAATGCCACACTACAGGTGGACAACCAGCCTGTCATCGAACGTTTCCCTTCAGGTAGGAGCATGGGCCCTGATCTTGGGACTTAGGGAGGGAGGGAGGGAGGGAGGGAGGGAAGGAGGGGGGAAGGTAACATTATTAGGGTAGTGCCTTCATAGTATTGAATCGTGTGGTAAACACAGTGGAGAGAGAAAGAAGAAGCTTTGGAAAATAATTACTATTCATTAATTCAGCCTCCCATGTGCCACTGAAAGTGATTTTTATAGAACATTCTGTGAGGGTTCTGGTTTATTTATCATGACATTCATATTTAGAGCGTGTCTGCATTATTCTAGGTGATTAAGCCAGGTTCTAGTCTGAAAGGCAGGAAGAGCCAAGCACCCTTCCTGAGGCAAGCAATCTCCCATCTAAGAGCATCCAGCTCACTGCAGTTAGTCTACCATTGTAGCTCCTGGCACTGTGAAAGCCAGCGTTGAATCCAGGCCAGCAAAATGTGAATATGCCAGCCAGGTATGGTTTGTGCGCTTGGGTTTTGGGCAGCGTACAGTGGGAGGATACTTCATGCTGGGAAAGTACGTGGAGGTGTTTATAAGTCATGCCTCGACTCCAAGATAAACAGGGACGCAGCATCATTACACACACAGACTCTAAAGGAGGGCAAGCATCCGATGAGTCACTGCTGGGAGTGTGCTAATTCCCCCGCTTGTTTAACCATAATCATGGTATTCTATTTCGGCCTGAATTATAAGGCTATTTTGGTTATGCTGAAGCTCTCTCTTAATTTCTCTCTCCATTGTGTTTCCCCTTTGTTCATTGTTGTTCAAAGGAAGACATTTTGTGTTCCCAACATGAGTTTGCATTTGTTAAACACCAGGTTAAGCCAGGCTGTCTGCCTGCCAATGGTAGATATTAATGATCACATGAAGAACTAATAAAGTAAATACAAAAATAGGTGTTTTTTTAAAAGCCTTGACTCACTGGTACATTCATGAATCACCAGTGTTTTGATTCTACATTGATCCTGTCCGACTTGTAAATCACCATCCCCGCTGACGTCAATGCCTTCCATCTCCGTTATCTGAAATCAGGTATGGTCATTGTTTCAAACAGGAAGGAGAGTGCTGCTAATATGGCCATGATATTTACTATAGTTGGCATATAGAGCAATGGGACACCGACATCCTCTGTCACAGCAGTGATCCCATATTTTGAGGCTTTGTTTTGGCATTGAGAAAAGCGTATTCTCTTGCTCATCCATCAGCACAGCGAGGCCGTTCTGAGGGGCATGCATCACAGCCAGAAGAGGAAGCGCCCTGTGACAGTTCACTCTTTTCAGTTGTTATTATGATGGAAATGCAGCCCTTTTCGCAACAGCACATGCTCCAAAGAAGAGCCTCCATCTAACAATAGCACTAACCACTCAGAAAATAACAGCAGAGCAGCCTGTTAACATTGGCAAGTGAGTGTCATCATCCAAGTCTGTGTTTTGTGTCTTAAAGAAACATTAAGGCGCCCATATTGTATTCTTTTTATTCCTCTTTCCTTCCGCCCTCCTTACCACCGCTGTTGTCTTCATCAAACATTGCTTTCCTTTTCCTCTGCTGATCAAGAATTGAAGAGTGTTATTTTGTTGTTGTTTGTTAGTTTACTTACTTGGGGGCTGGAGCCCGACTGAAGTTTGAGGTTATGGAGACTAAGGGAAGGAAATGGATGAGGGGGGAGACTAGCAGGTTGGTGTGTAGAGTAGCTTTGATTCATTTACTTTGATTCATTTATGTGAGCTAGATACACTCAAACTATTTTTGGGCACCGGCTTTGAAGGCTCCGGCACCCGCTTTGAAGGTTCCAGTCGTCATCGTCTGGTGGGGCGGCGTCCTGGGGAAACAGAGATGTTACACATTAGGAAAGCAAAACCTCAGATGAGGCTGAGGCACAAAAGGGCGGAGGAATACGTAAGGGAGAGAGTGAGTTGGGGATGAATGGGGGGTTGTGAGGATGACAACTTCCTGAGACAGGAGGTGTGTGAAAGGGTGAGGTTTTATTTTGTAGAGAGGAGAAAGAAAAAGGGGGATCTCCCTCGCTGAAACAAGTCCCTGTGACCCAGATTAAACCATCTTCTGATTCTTTAAACGGGACAAAATACTCACTATATTGGAACGCGTTCAAACCTACTTTATTTTCTTGATACGTCTATTATACAATATCATAGTCATGTTGTCCCTATGGAACACCGAAAACAGCTTAAAATGTCCATGTAGCCAGATTTAGAAGAAAGTAGAACAAGTTGTCATGAATGATGCCTCCAATGGGGCCCACTGTGAGGTGTTACAGGTGCCACATTTGTCTGGTTCTTCAAACAAAACAAGGAAGCACAGTTTCCTGTGAAATCTCCTTCCCCAAAGGGACTGCTGTGACCCACATCAGGCAGTCTCATTGGGATGGCATTGCAGTTTTGAGCCCTATTTTATACTTGTGCATACAGAGTTGCTTGTGGGATTTCTTTTCTTGTAGACCACGGCCCAAGAAATGCAAAAGATCCCAGAGGAGAAGGACAAGGACAAGTAGAAATAAAAGAGAGAATGTAAATCTGTCATCCCTCATTAGAAAGGCAACAACGGGATATCTTTCTGTATCTTTTTCTGACACACACACACACATATTTAAGCACAGTATAATTAGTGTCCAAAACATTTGTTAGATTCAGAATAGTTTCCATGTGAAGCTGGGCTTGCCAGCAGCAGGCTTATAAACAGAAGGCCACTGCAAGGTGATGATTTGGAGAGACAGGATGTTGACAGCAAACATGGTCGTCACGGGTCAGGCACATTCAACAGCAAAACAACATGTCTCCTGATGTCCCAAGAAGTGATGTTTGTAGTCCTCAGGGACTGTGTGTCTATGGGTGTTTTGGCCCGTGTCTGATTCTACGTGTGAGAGTGCACACATCCATCTGCGTGCATGACAAAGTGCATCCTGTGTGTGTGTGTGTGTGTGTGTGTGTGTGTGTGCATGTATGCATTTGATGGACAGAGAGCAGACAAAAAGTGTCAGAGGAGTACCCGGCCAGCTAATCCAGTATGTCAGGTATCCCCGGTGGATCCTGCAGCAACAGTTATTGGCCCACCCCACCTCCCACATTTCCAAAATGGCAGACTCAATAGAAAACATCCCTGTGACACACTGAGCACCTCAACCTGGCCACAGATAAACAGGCAGGTGTTACCAGCAGCGCCATACGGACTATAATTGTACAATTTCACACCCGATTCCCTTTATTTACTGGTCATCTGCTGTGAGAAAGGTAGCAGATCTGATGTGGATAATTGTTTAGTCTGAAATGGTTTATTTACAATTTTATACCATTGCCCTGAAGAATATTCAGTTCTGATTGGCTGACGGGTGTGTTGTTATTCAGATAAACACACAGCTAGGACATTGCAGCCTCATCAGTGTTCTAAATTAAAATTCATAGCTGAACCGCTGCCAGTTTGAGCTGTGACCAGGCTAGAGCTTCTTCTTATTAGTCGTAGAGCAACTTTTATTCCAAGGAAGATTGTTTTGGAGAACATTTGTTACAGAATCTGAGCAAAAAACATTTACTTGGGATCCACCCTGACCCATGCAGTTATCAAAACTTAATACACAATGCAGAAGAAAACCAACCTCTGCTGTGTGTCAGAGGTTCTTATTTCTCAATAACCTCACAGCTTCTTACTTAAAACAAGACTATGTAGCTTTTGAAAGAAGAAATGACACATTGTTACTCTGACAAATAAAACTGTTGAATTTATATGCAGTAAAAACATATCTTTACCCAGTGCAATAGATTTGTTGCTATGGCCTCACTTGGTCCAGTAGCTAATGTTAGCTAACTTTAGACTGATATTGCCATGAACAGTAACTGATATTACTGAGTCTCTCTGAGACTCTTCTCTGATTCCATTACTGTTTCACTACATTTAAGATTATCTCATAATTGCAGCTTTTGGCCACAGTGGCTGCAGCTCAGCCAAAGTTCCACAGGCTTACTATAACAATCTGATTTTGATACTTAATTAATTACTAAGTCTGGGGTTCTCTGCATTAATCCCTGTTTTGATTTTGCACTGTGATCTCTGCAATCAATTGCTAATTGTGCAGTGTGACTGCTTTTACCTTAGATTTTCATTTGTATAAAGGATTTCTCAAACTTTCATTGGAGACTTAAATGACCTTTTGCAAACTAAGTAAACATAGGTTCAGTCAATACTGTGTTCCTATATATCCATCAACAGTCCACTACTAGCAACATCAGTCCAAAATTATTAGATCGCCATCTTGAAATTTTCCTCAATTCTCTGCCTTTTTCCTTCTTACCTTTTTCCTCTCCCAGCTCTCCAGCTCTCTCACCCCCTCTTCCTCACCCCCTAACTGATCATGATGTTCACACACTCAAAGGGGAGGTCAGATTTAGCGAGTGGGGGCCTGCAACAGCATTAATCCCCCTCTTAGAAGGAGACGGCCGCCCTTCCAGCAGCTGCTGCTTCCAAAAGAATCCGACTAGAAGAAAGAAAGAGCTTCATGGGAGAAAATGTTCCTGAGTGGTGAAGGGAGGCGTGTGTGTATGTCTTTGTGAGGTGTGTGTGGCTAAGTGGTTGTCTGTGTATACTCACTTTTCTGTTTAGATACTGTATATTACAGTTTTTCTCAGTTGCTTTGGCTCAATTCTCGAATAACAGTTGAAGTTGTCGAAACAATATGTGAAATTCTTCACAACATTTTGTTACTTGTGCACAGCAGAAAGATCATTTCTCATTTTTGTTACCATTTGCAAACGTTTTAGCACATTTAGGCAAATGAGTGAGTACAGTCGTCTACAATTTTTAACAATTGTTGATTGTAGGTCTTTGTGATCAAAATAGATTGTTTTCTTCCCGGTGGAATAGTTTTATTCTCAAAAATGTTAGACTTCTTTCATTGTGTAAGTCATCTCATGCAGAATAGTCCATCTATTTGTCAAAATCCAAGCCCATGTTTCATGTTAAATTGATACAGAGTAAAGTCTGCCAAACTGATAAACTGGTTGCCAAGTGAAACTTGAACTTCACTTACGAATAGGGAGTTTCTCACATCGTAGATCAATCAATGGCACTATTGGGGCAAGAAGAGTGACAGTTAAATTTTGGCATTGAAAATAAAATTTGGCATAGAAAAATAAACCTGAACTGAAAAAGGAAACATTGGCATTGAAACACTTGTATTGGAAAAAGTTGTATTGGCACTGAAAACCAATGACACTGAACAAAAACCTGTCACTGAAAAAAGATAGACATGAAGAAAAAATCTGCAGATTGACATTGAAAAACACATCATAATGCAAAAATATCAAACTAGAATAAGATTGTATGACTGTCATTCTTTAATGCTTGTGTTTTATTTTTCAGTGGAACTGGTTTTCAGTACCAATACAACTTTTTCCAGTACAAGTGTTTCAATGCCAATGTTTCCCTTTCAGTTCAGGTTGTGTTTTCAATGCCAAATTTTATTTTCAATGCCAAAATCTAACCTTCGCTGTTCTAGCCCCATATGACACATGCTGTCCAGCTAGCTTACAGGTGTAAGTCATGAATATGAGTTTTTTAAAATACATTTACAGAGTTTGAGGGCAACAGAGTTACTACAGTTTGTGAACATGGAGGCGCCTGCTCAGACGGGGACGGGGGCAACGTAGGTGTAAAGTGGAGGTGTAAATATACGATCATCGACCATTGTCATCACAAGCTGCAATGGATGCAGCTTGTGATGACATAACAGCAGAAGTGTGATGAGGATGGTTGCGGCATTGCAAAGGAGAGCATTAGGTGTGAGGTTGATGAGAATCTGTGGCCAACAGACAGGATCGACAGGATGATTCCCAGCACTGTCACTGTATTTGTTCACTATACTGCTGAATATAGTAGGCCTGTGTTTTGTTTCTGTTGTCTGTTTACTGTATTGTACTGTGTTGTGTGATCATTGCAGGAAAATGAAATTGTTTTTCCTCACACTACATGCACATCTAAGTGCTCTTTTGCTTTACAAAGTGGAATGTGAAACCTTGTACTCATGAAATCAGTGTCTAAAAGAGTATTCACTTTGATAAAGAATAGCAGTCAGTTCGCTATAGAAAATATAGAAAAATAACAGTCTGGTACAGTAGGCATTCAGTGTCAGTGAAAACATGTCGGACAAGACTTCACACTTCTAGAGTCCACTGTCTTCCTGACAAAACATTGTAACATTTTGACCACCTTGGTGTTACACTATGTCACAGAAATGTGTCATTTTGGTGGCAGTGACTTTGACACAGTAACTTAATTTTGAAATGAATTAAAAGTTTTGGTGAGTTACACCATTTGCTGGTTAACTATAGTGTTTTGCTGCACGTATGAGCTGTTTTGAGAAATACATCTTCATCGCTGATAAATTTAGAACTGTTTTGAGAAATGTGCCAAAGCAACAGAGAAGAACTGTAGCATTTGTTTGAGGATATGTGTGCTCCTGGGAGTGTGTACGGAGGTGTTGTTGCATGAATGCCTACCTATCTCTCTCTCTCTCTGCTTTGTCATACACTCCCCCATCATCTCATTGTCATCTCTCTTTGAAAATCGCCTCACATTGACTCTTTTTGTGATTATAGTCATTTGCCACAGTAAATTATGACATTACGGTAAGATGGGAGCTTGTGGTAAAATCCATCCATTTCCTGAGGGTTAATACCACACTTGGCATTTTGACTTCATTGCGGTCCCCCTGAGCTTTGGATAATCATTATACATTTTACAACCGTAGTTATATTGTCACCATTGCAGTGTATTGGCTGTGATTACCATATTTTGCTGCCTCATAACAGTGTCATTATGACCAATGAGAGCACACAGTGCGCCATCTTTCTTCCTCACTTACTCTGTTTCATTCTCACTTGCCAGTATTTACAGGCAGTAGATCTATTAAGAAACTGTCACTTTGCTTTAGTTTCTGACTGAGCTGCAGTTGAGTAGAATAAGACGGAGGAAGTGGCAGCGCGTGGGGGTGTAGTAACGCACGGAGAGACGGGTTGACGGCTGGGGAGATAGAGGAGAGGAAAAGCAATAGTACTCTACAGCAAAGTGCTGGGGATGCATTGCTGGGAGATGATGGACTGAAGGAGAATAAGAATGAAGAGATGGAAAAGAGAGGTGAAGGGAGGGAAAAATACAGAGGCGAGATCCAGTATGTGTGCTGGAAGCAAGCTGCTGTCAACGCTGTGATGGATGAGGCTTTGCATGTTACTGAATAATAAGCACTTCACAAATTGGATTGCATCACAGCAGGAAGGATTACATAGAGCCTGTACGTTACGATGTAGCATGTGCTCGCCGCTCACATGCAGGCACATGCACGCACAACGTAATATTGTCAGAAATCATTTCATAACAAGCACGCAAATTACTTGCTACTTGAAATGCATTGGGACGCAACAACGTTCATTTCGAGGAGACCAACACACCACTTAATACAGATCATAAATCAAGAGCATCAGAGGAAAGAAGCGAAGTACAAAGACAGAGGTTTTGCCGTTCCCTGTTGTCATTCTGTAACGCTGACCATTAGAGGAAGGGACAAGGGAGGAGGAGAGACATGGATTCACAGAGAAAGAGAGAGAGAGTCTTTGTGCCAACAAGGTCAGTTCCAGCTCATCTGACTGAGCTGTTAAGATGTTCTCACTCCTCAGATAAATGGTCTAAGAAAAAGGGTCAACAAAGCTCTCAGCTGCACTCTTTCCTTCCTCCTACCCCTTTTTTATCCTTTCTTTTATGTCTCCACTGTTTCTAGATATCCATCTTTGTCTTTTTGCGACCTCCACAGTCATAGAAGGAAGAAAAACCAAACGTGAATACGCATGAAAGATAAAGAGACAATGTGAGGAGAGGAGGTTGAGGCAGCCCAGGAGATGTGCTTCCCTCTTCCCTTTGGCAAAAGCAATATAAAAGCACTCAGCGGTGCACGTTAAAATGCTAAAAGTAGGGGAGAGCAACAGGATTTGGACAGGAGAGGGGTGTACTTTTTACAAGGCAATGCAGTCAGACAAATGGCTGGAGGCATACGGACTTTAGTTGTGCATGGACTAGATTTCACTTCACCAGCTCGGGCCTTCAAGCAAGAAGTATGGAAAAGAGGCTCTATGTGACTTTGATGGTCCACTGAGCAGAAGATGATAGATGATTGTGTGGCTGTGAGCACAGTGTGGCTTTGGCAGGAAACCATCTTTACTATCTTATTGCTCAGGAGCTGTACTTGTATACTAACCAGGCTTCTTTCAAGTGTTTTTAGTAATTAAAGTATGCACCATTTCAACAGCACCAGGCCCTGTGGCGAAAGTCAGATTCATTCCACTTTGCAGAAGTCCACATATCAGGCAGTGGTGGAAAGGATCTAAATACAATTATTCAAATTTAAGGTATTACTCCACTACATTCCAGAGGGGGATATTGCACTTTTTATTCCACTACAGAGGAATGTTTAACATACAAAACATCTCATCAGCTCATTATATATAATGCATTGTCTTTGTCATAGATTAAACTACCAACATAAAGTACATGAAGTAGTTTAAATTAATGCCAACTAGCTATTACAACAATGCACTCAGCTTACACTACTGCAGTGTAATACAACAGCCCAGGACTATTTCTTACCTTCATTTATATAAATGTGGTAGAAACACCTCTCAATATACAGTAACACAATACAACTCAACAACAACACAAACAGCCTCCAAAATGACCATAAAGTTGAATCAACAACAGTTTTAAAAACAGTTTCAACAAAACTGAACTAAGGCTGCAAGTAATAAATATTTACCAACAGTCCAAAAGCCAAAGATATTCAGTTTAAACTGATATCAAACTTTAAAAACAGCCAATCCTCACATTTGAGAAGGTGGAAATCATTTTTCTAGGGATTAACCAATAAATGGACTAATTGTTTCAGCCCTAAAATGAACATTAAAACCATCATGAAGGGAGGCTTTATTGAAGGGCTTCTGTATTTGACTGCATTCATTAGCTAAATTGGAAACTGAGTGCACACTTCTCTGAAATATCTTGAATACCTTCATTTTTACCAGCACACATTTTAACTCAAGTACACTTTTTCATCTGACTTTGAATGCAGGACTCACTAGTACTTGTTAAGTATTACAGCCTCCATGCTCCCAAGAAGTAAGCTGATTTCTATTTCAGTCTGTGTTGGCAAAATAAATTGGCACATAAATTAAACATGTTGTGGAGTGGTTCTCTTATAATTGGTGTTATAGCAGATGGAGTTTTTAAAGTCACACTCCAGTCTTATAACACCCTCAAGCACAAAATGTTGCAACTGCAAGTGCTCCTCGGCCACTGATCTGATATGATGCATGACTGACATTTGTCACAGTTTGGATTTCTGTTTTACTTGTCATTATGTTCAGGAAAGTGTGGCAAAAAAAAGTCAGAAAGAGTTAATTGAAGTCAGCCAGCTTAGTCACTTGTCACTGATGACAGTTCCCTCTCATTCTGCTGGTTCTTATTGGGCCTCTGGTGCTCTGCGACACGTTCTGATTGGATCTTGCACAGTTGGAAGGTATCTCCAATTATTGGCCTGTGGCTATGGGATGATGGAGAAAGACAGAGCGAACAGAGAAACTGTGAAGAAAGTAATGATGAGGGCAAGGAGAGAGAGAGGGAGAGACAGCTAAGTAGTGCAGAGCAGGAGAGGGAAAAGATTGCTTTGGGTAATTAGAGAAGTGACAACTTTGATTTCCACATGAGTGGGGGGGCTCACTCTGGCAGCCACCCTCACACAAATCCACCGTGGCCAAGATGAAAGGTGGTGAGGATCCTGTCGAAGCGAGAAGAGAGAGGGGAGGAAATGAAAACGAGCTGTTGGATTGATAACTACTGCACAGATGAAAGATGAGCGAGCAGTTATAACAGTGAGATGTCGTCTGTTTCAAATGCACGCCGACACCAGCGGTGGACGACGTATTTACATTGAACAAAGGAGTGTGGTGGGTAGGTAAATCGCTTGCTTTTCCCGCGCGTTTCACATAAAGAAACACAACTTGTCTGCAATCTTTGCCATAAAAGAGTTGGGGGAGCAAAACGACGCTGCCTAAAACCTCATCTTATCAAAGACGTTTGATTAATTTTTGAGCCCTGAAAGTCTTGTTCTCTAAATAAGTGAACAAATATGGCTGCACACGAAGATTATCCTAACAAGTTTCAAGAATTTTCTACGGTCACATGTCATTTTTCTTGATTTTAGTGCAGCATTGTGTCTGCTGACACCCTAGAAATATATTGATATATTTATATCAGAAATGGTTTAAAATAATTATTTTACTGCACTGGCAGATTTTGTTTTGAGAAAATAAGAGTTTTAAGACTTAATAATAAACAAAAATGACTTTACTAGCAGGGTTACAGGGTTACTACAGGGTTACAGTACATGGAACAGTGGTTTCTTCTTCCCATCTGCTCTCAAAAACAGCCAGTGGGTGAGGGCAATCCATCTAAAGTTACCTAATGAAAAACAGAATGAGGCTAGCTTGACAGAGAGAGGTTTCTATAAGAGGGAGGGAGAGTGGGATGGCCGATGGCCAATCGTCTCCAATGTAATCTCCATTCTTGTGGATGGATTTCCGATGTGGGTGTCCTGTACAAGGGCATCTGGCTGCCTACAGAGCTACATGATATACAGTTGGCTCCTTGGAGAGTCTCAACACACACACTCACATGTATTCACACAGATGCACACACATGCAGCAGGAGACAGCGAGCTAGACAGAACAGTGTGTGATTCATATGCTGGATTATCAGCTCACCAGAGTCCAACTCTCCCAGACAGACACAGAAACAGATACTCTGCACTCCCAGCATGCCGAGATGGTCTCTCATCTGTCCTCCACCTTGCTTTGTGTCTCCCCGAGGTGCCAGTCAATCAGAGTGCCCTTGCGCTGCCCCTTGCACAGCAGCTGTGATACCGACTCAGGAAGGGTCCCATCATAGCTGTAAATCCAGCTGATGCTCCAGGCACCGAACACAGGGCACAATAGGAGGCGAGACAAGTTTCTGGCTTCCAGAGTTAGAGATGAACACTAGTGTTTCAGGGTGAACGCTCCTGGCCTCAAGGGCTCAAGAGCTACAGGCATGTTGGCTGGAAAACATACATGATTAGTGTGGATAAGTGTGAACCAGCCTCTGATGTTCAGTGTGAGTCATTAGCAGGGACCATGTATGTCTGGTTCAAGATATTTATATGCACCTTTAATTAGAGATACACATTTTTGCCCATATGTCCACATATTATACATGCCTTATGAATACAAAATAACAGATTAAATAGATTCACAAAATAACAACAATAACAAAATACATATGTCTCTTTCTGTTATCTTTAACACCAGTCCTTAGGAAAATACAGTTCTGACATGTGAAGACTCATTTATTTAACACTCGGGGCCATGTTTCAACTAAATAACTGGCTTGTGACTGCTGCATGTAAGTACAAAACATGTAAACATCTTATTATTCCATAATACTACATGCACCACAATCCAGGATAAGAATCTTAACTAGGTTGTTGTGAATGATACATTATGTTTACATGTGCCAGCTCATAATCCAAACACTACAAAAACATGAGACAGAATACTTCAGTGATTTAATGTTGCACTTTCATAATGTTTGGGGACTTGTTGGAGGCAAATTTTAAAAATGGACAAAATGGACACAACAGGGGCATCTTAACTTTAAGTCACAGATAGGGGTAAATGTCCAAAAACACTGTATCCTACGCTTCCCATAATGCAACCAATAGCATACTTCCTTACACCCTTCCTGACTTGTAAATTCCCGTATCATTCTAACTCCTACACCCCGAGATTGTAGCATAAGCTTTTGATTATCAATTTGTAGTCTCAAGCCCACGTGTAGATGACCCTGATGAAATCGCTATGACATTACTGTGGTTATTTTCTCACACTTGACAAAGCTCCTCTGAAGCCACAGAGGAAATTATACAACTATATTCAGTATTTTTCCAAAGGAGAAACACATTGAGTGCACATTTAGGGAAATCTTAGTCACATGTAAACATACAATAGCCACTGGTGTCCATTTGGCTATTATATCAGATTTCCTTGAGCGCCAGGTCGGATAGCATTGTTTCTCTGCCTTTCATATCAAGCGATGGGAATAGTCTTAGGAGCAGAGCGAGTGCGATAATGACGTTGGGGGAGAAGAGAAGGGCCCAGCTGTTTAATCTATCCCCCCATTCTCATGCAGAGCAGGCTTCAGCTGGTGCGGAGAAGAGCAGGAAGGGAAAAGTTTCACCGGTTCACTCAGAATGACTTATTTCTCCAAGGATCCGAGTGCAAACAGATGCAAACAAACAATCAGGACACGTAGGAATTCAGATTTTCATACACTGCAGTGTAGATGACACAAAAAGCTGTCCAACATAACTTTGTGCCATTTTTTTCTATGGTAGTTCTACATCTAATTTCGCTCAAATTAAACTCACAATCACATTCTGTTCTCCATTGTCGCTTCCCCAGTTTTCTTCGCCTTGTCCGTTTTGTTTTGAGTAGATGCACAAAACCAACCTTGGTTATTTTTTTGGTTGTTGATGAGGATGTTGTCACTCACTCCTGTTTGCCAGGGAAAGACTGCACACACATTTGCATAATGTACACACACTTCACTCATAGCATTTATTACTTTACCCACTTTACACTTAGTCAAACTGTGTGTGTGTTTGTGTCGTAATGGATGGCATTGCCTGGTTCACAATGTGGCACATTTAATCTCTTAGTAATAAACCCACTATGTTAGCAGGCAATGAAGAAGGATTGAGGGATAAAGTGAAGGTAAACAAAATAAAGGGAGGAAATTAAGGGAGCAAGTAAGAGAAAAGTGCGAGGATGGAAGAGGAAAGGAGGAGACTGTGGATGAAGGGAAGAAGGAATTGAGAGAGAAAGAACAAACTAACTGCAGTTGAAGAAGGTGAAGAGGGAAAGTGGAGGACGAAAGGGGGGAAGTAGTGGATGGAGAAGGGAAGAGGAAGGAAGGTGCTAAGTAAAGAAGAAATAATGGAAAAGGAGTAGGAAGCGAAGGTGCCAGGAGAGAATGGTGCATGGGAGGAATTAGGGGAAAAAGAAATCAAAATGGACTTTGGCAGGAGGGTAAGAGACGACAGAATGAAGCGTGGATGAAGGATTGTTTGAGAACAAGGGGGGGACAAGGACAGGTGTGGATGGAGGAAAAGAAGCAAGCAAGAATGAGGTAGAAGTGAGAAAGAAAAGGAAAAAGGATTAAGGAAAGAGCGATGGAAGTGAGAAAGTAAGGAAAGATTCTATAGAGGGAAAAAGGAGGCTAAAACCATTTAAAGGACCAGTGTGTAAGATTTAGGGGGATCTATTGGCAGAAATGGAATATAATATTCATATGTATTCATTAGTGTATAATCACTTGAAAATAAGAATCGTGTTTTCGTTACCTTAGAATGAGCCCTTTATATCTATATAGGGAGCAGGTCCTCTTCCACGGAGCCGCCATGTTGCGCTACCATGTTTCTGCAGTAGCCCAGAACGGACAAACCAAACATTGGCTCTAGAGAGGGCCTTTCACAAGTTTCACGGCCACCATAGGTTCTCCTACACGTTTGGAAGGGGAGGGATAGTCAGTCGGTTGCAATCTGCAACGTCACCGCTAGGTGCCACTAAATCCTACACACTGGTCCTTTAAGACATCACTTCCCGAGCTGTTTCCTGACTACAGTGTCTCACAGCTGCCACTAGAGGGAGAAGGACATCTCTCCTGTTGATGGTCCATATGAACTATTATTTGGATGATGAAAAGGATCTTTCATAGGATTAAGTTACTGGTGGTGACTGACATAGATCTACACTTTCCCTGCCTCAGTGTGATTCAGACAAGTTAGGAGAGGGAGAAGATTTAGTCAGGATTTGTGGACGAGATAGTAGATGCAGCAGTAGGAGGAGAATATACACTCACAGGATTGATTCATCTCACTAAGGATTACTGCCTCCCACTATTTTCCTTTCGCTCTGTTATTATTTTGATCGCCTTCTTCTCTGCAAACCTCCCTTCCCCCACCCACCACACCCCTCTCATTTTTTCCCATCTTTCCCTTTGCTCTCTCTACTCCAGCAGCAACAGTCTCTCCTCTTCTAGTTCAGTGATTGCTGCAGAGTGTCTGTCATTTCTAAAGTGGGGTTGTCTGCCTGGCACAATGTAATTGCTGCACTGCTTTTCCAGGAGGCTAATCACCAAGTGGTACCTGGCTAATCTTAATATTTTCCAGTTTAATATTTTCACCATTGTGGTCTATTTACAAACAGCATGTTAGCATGATTTCATGGTCAAAAAGCTCCTAGTTACAGCTGTATAAGCCATGGATACAGCCACTATGTCTCACTTACCATTAGTGGAGTTCAGCTCCCGAGGCAGCCTGAAATGCTAAAAACACTGCTGTTGCTAGTTGCTACAGTAACAATGGCTTCATATCAGTCCTACACATCAGCCCCCTACATGTTCAACATAAAGGTGTTTGCTAACTTTAGCTGGGACATTACCATCAAAAATAAAATTTAACTACTCAGCTCCTCTGTCATCTGATGCTGGGGGCCAATGTAGTGATTTGTGCTGGTCTTTACAGTCAACAACATTTAACTCTTAACTTAAACATATTGTGTTTGCTACCAGTCCAGCCACTTTTTCTTGTCCAGAAATCGTGGGTGAAGAAACAAAGATGAGGAGGCACTTACATTTTCAACGAAGCCCTAAGTGATGTAAGAAGGGGCATCAAATCTGAATGGCTTGTTGAATCACATGAGTTCAGAGCAAGCCAGCGTACACCAAACTGACTTCCACATAAACTGTGGAATAAGACCACCCTGTGGAATGTCTTTAGTAGGCACATCAGAGGCCCAAATATAAACACACAAGCAGTGAAAAAGTGAGTTTATCATAACATGGCCCCTTTAAGTGTGATGTGAACCATTGGTGTGATGTAATTGGTCACACTAATATGCTACAATACATTTTTCTCTGAATTTAGAACACTTTGCTGCCATTAGAGATGGGAAAAATGTAGTATGTTCCCAAAGAATATTTGTAATCACAGGTAAACCATACATGCAATGTGAAATCTGGCAATTCTGTTTCTAAAGAGTGGCTTTCAAATCACTTAAACTAAAGGAAAATATAATAATAATGATTATAATGGTTCAACCTTTTAGACTTTTCAGACCCCCTGCAGGGTTAATTGAGGGATTATTGCAGGTAATAAAAAGCATCATTACCAGCAATTATATATTATAGAAACATCAAAACATCCAGTAACAATTTAACTGCTTCAGTTCCCTTCTGTCATTTCCTGCATCTGACCTGCACCTGTGAGTCACTCCTCACCCAGATGAACACACAGCTATAGGTGCAGTATATGAATGCCACTGAGTCATATGGCTCATTGGAACCACCTACTCTTACATGTTCATCCTGGCTGTCCTACACTTCTCCATCCATCTGCCATCTGTCATTCAATTTCTTCTTTCTTTCCACTGCCTTTCTTTTATTTATTTTTTTCACTGTTGCCCTCTTCCTCATGCATAAACAACTGTTCACATAGTGTACAGTATGCACATGCACACTCACGCACACACACCTCCTCAGCCTGTGTGAGACATTATTGCGCAGGCAGGCGTGGGTAGAGAGACCCCTGGGGAGTAGAAGTAGGTACTGCAGAACTGAGAGGTGGTCTATTTTAGATCTCTGCAGCAGCACAGAGTGGGGGAGCAAAAATCAAAGGATACTAGTTAAGATGCAGTATATACCTTGAGCTCTTCTGTTTGCTGTTTAGACTTTGCTCCCAAACTCTTCAAGTCTTTCACGTGTTTCATATCATTTCGGCAGTATCTGTCCAGTCCAACGGCTCTGCAAAATTTCATGTTTCAAACCTCAAACTCTAATTTGCTCAGATTGTGTTTTCAGTAACTTAAAAGATAAAGATATAGTATTGTATGATATAGTTATGTATGTGGTTCATTTTGACTTGCAGTGGCAAACTATAGCAGGACCAGGAGTAAACAGAACTCACAAGTAGCTTGCTTTATGTGAGTTATTAGGTGCTTGGGTTAGTGGGAGGTAATTAAGTGCTCCAGAGTTCAAATAAAACACTTCAAACACATGCTCATTGGTGTGAACACTCTTGCAGTTGAATCGTGTCACCTTGTATATGGAGAGATACACATTTTCGATTCAATTTCTCACACCTGCGTGTTGTAAATTAGATAATTTCCAGTAAATTATAGTGATAATAGCATGTTCTTCATTTTCTGGGAACCCCCTGGAACTTTGTCCCTCCTCATGGACGCCTTGGGATTCCCTGACCCCATTTTTGGAAATCACTGCCAGCGTAGCTCTCTGATTTTTAGCCTATAATCTGCAAATATTGCTGTTTGACATAGACAATAACTCCTAATTAAGCCTCTGACATTGCCACCACACTAGACTTCATCAAAGCCCCAGCCCGGCCGCCATCAGCCCTCATCTTCCTTAATTCCAGCTCTGTCTCTGTTGACGGTGTTGGAGATGTACGCAGCATGACCCCGAGGTTGATTGAAGTGAAGTGAGGGATAATAAGTTTGCACAGCGGCAATGAAACTTCTTTGACACGCTGATGAAGTGATGCTAATTGCCAAGTGCCACTGAGAAGTGTTCAATTAATGCATAAGGAAAAAAACCTGAGAAAAACAGAGTGCTGACAGTTTCACTAAATCCTTTTTGCCTTAGTTGAAGTAGAAGAGTCAGATCCAACAGATGCAGCACAGGCAGAATGCCATCCTGTTGTCGGATTTGTGAGGTGGTGATTTGCTAATCAGTGACTTTGTGTGAAACGGGAACTAAAATATGTCTTCCTTGAAGCAACCATGAAATGTGTTTTAGTACTGTGTGATTATCTCATGCTCATGTGAAATAACAATGGTTTATTGCTGACACTGAAATGTCTTTTTTTTTCTGCTTTATTCTTCCACAGTGTAATAATTCTGTTGTTCAATGATTGCTGGTTCTGTGTGTGATTCTAGTTTAATTTACTTCATTACTGCTAATGCATTTTTAAAGTGTATTGACTTTGCGGATAGCTATCATAAGTTAGCAATTCTACAAATGCAATACTATATCTAAATAATTTATAAATCTGTTTAACTTAAAAAATCATTTAAACTCAAGGTAACTAGAATGCTGTTAACTTGCCTAACCAAACAAACCAGCCCAAAAGCACATCCTCAAGTTCTTCCTGTCCTAACTAAAGCTGATTTAAAGTACATAACTTGCTAAACATTTGCCATGTTGCCCTTCTAACCTCTAACCTTTCAACTTCCAGATTTTTTGTAACCTCTCTTAATTTGTCTTCTCCAAATTTCTTAAAGGGAACTTTGATAATGAGCGCCTGGCTATTGCTAGACAAAGAATCCCATACCGACTCGGTCGGGTAGTTGACGAGTGGCTACTCGACAAAGGTAATAAAATCCCTTTAACTCCACTAATGATCTAACCGCCTAACCTACCGTTAACCACCACTCTGGAGGAGGTGCAGTGCCACGCAACAAGGTTGAATGTGATTTGGCTCTTTAACAGACCTGTAGGTCCCCTCTCTAATCCTCAAATCTAACAAACCAAATAATGATTGGCTGATATATCATAACTCATCACTTTCAACTATTCTTTATTTCTATTAGTATGAAAACGAAACAAACAACATGGCAATAAGACATTGTCGGAAGATTTGTTGTTTTCAATCACATATTGTTACATTACAGCTTGCTGTGTAATAATTGGCAGTCAAAATAAACTACAGTATAATGTTTTGACATAACAGCACCATCCTCTAGCATTGGGGTGCAGATATCCAGGGGACCATATCCAGAGCACCTTAAACTGGGGCTGCATCTCTTCAGAGGATTAACCCCCAAATAACCCGACATAACCCCCTTAATAACTTGACCACATGTAAATAGACTCTTGATTACGTTTGCTTCTTTCCTGTGTCTTTTGTTGGCTGAATGTGAACTTGCATTGACTATATTTAATCACTCATGAAAACAAAAAAATATATATCACTTTATAACTGGATTTTCAAGAAACAGAACCCCCCCCCATGGAAGTCACTAAAAGTTAAAGGGACTGTTGTTCAGTAGTTTGTTCAGTGATTAATCTACATTCATTGCAGCATGTGGGCGCCACTTTCCGCCCAACATTTATGCATAACTAGCCATAACTAGACCATCCAATGTGGTCCCATCAAAGTGATGACTCTTTAACCCTTTGAGTGCCGAATGTCCCAACCTCTTTGTCTTTGTCTTGTGCCGTGTGTTTGTGCTGCTGAAGGTGGTTGATTCTTTAAAAAAAAAAAAAAAAAAAAAAAAAAAGACTGGAATAAAATTAATTTGAAAGAAAGTTAAATGCAGCTGAGTCCCAAAATAGTTTCCGTGTTGCAGTGAAAGCATTGCAGACACTCATTTCTCATGCACTTCTGTGCGTATTGTGAAGTCTGGTAGATTGAAAATCAAGGAAGCGTAACTAGAGTATTTAGTGTATAAAATCGACCATGTAGAGATGAGAATCTATGGGTTTTGTGTGGATTATCAGAATGTCCAAAGCTAGAGACTTTACAGCAAGTTTTGCATTAGCTTTTCCATTTGCATAAGAGATGTATTGAGATTATGAATTAAGAGTTTTAAACATTAGCCAATTAGCTCTAGGGGCTCCTTTGAAACGGTAGTGTCAACGATAACACATGCAGGGATGAATTCAGATGATAAAATTTGTCTCCGAGAGCAAAATAAAGTATTAATGCATCAGACAAACAAGATAAATGAAGCACTTGCATATTTATTTCATGGAAACAAAACAATCCTTGCATTCATCTCGAGCTCCTATAAACTGACTTCTCTGCTCTCCTCCGGTGCGTCAGGGAATGCACTTCTGCTGAGGGTAGTTAGGACACAAATCAGAATTAAAAAGGCTTGGGAGATGAAAGTTGAATGAAAAACTGGATCAATAAAAAATGACTTACCCACTTATGAAATGATTTGTGCATGCTATGAAACTCTAAAGAGAGTGAAACTGAATGTATTATTCTCTTTCTTCTATAGCTTGAAATGAGTCTGTATCCAATCATTTAGATGAGAGCATTGGGATAAAGTGGGAAGACGAAATAAACAAATAATCTCCATCAAACCTCAAGTGGGGGCTTTGATCAGGGCGCATATTCAGAAATATGTAACTTATTTGTTAATTTGATTGGGTGTGTTAATGAAATGTCATACACACGTCATGGACTAAAGAGGCAAAGTGGTTTATAAGATACTGTTTGCATAAAGGACATATCAGTCTAGATAATGAGGGGGATTAGCGGACATTTCCCAGCTCAAAGGGTTAAAGGCTGTTTGTTGCTTTGATAAGGAAGCGGCTAGAACTTAAAGCTGAGAGACCTCTAAGCAGAATCTAACCACCTAACAGCAAATCAAACTCCACCCACACTAACCGCTGAGGGCTTCTCTCATGACACCCCACCTTCCACCGCCAGCTGAAAATTGAAACAATTTGACAAATTTCCAGCTTTGCCCTGCTGGTAACAAATTCAGAGAGCCCTCAGTTATAACCCTGTTATAAATTATGTTTTAACATTTGAAAATTGCAATTTGCAATTGGACCTGGATGTCAGTATTTGGAAGAACTTGGACAGGTAGCAGCGATCGCTCGAGACAAAAACTAAATAAAAAAGCTAACTAAGTTCTAACTACTACTAAAAGACAAAAATCTCCAAGTGGCAACTTCCTCCCCTTGTCTCCACATCCCTGTACTGCAAAACTCAGAGGGTTAAAACAAAGCAAATAACTGAACACCAAATTCAAAAGTGACGCACCTGCTCTGGATCATTCAAACAAAATATATTTGAAGAACTCAATGAAGGTCCCTTTAACATTTATTGTTTTCACCACTGAGGAAATGGAATATGTTTTTTGTGTTTAAATGTTCTGTACTGTATGTCCTTTGTTATGCAGGGTGAATGGTGTATGAGCGTTGTGTGGTAAACAGCCTGGATCATTCCTCTTGTAATAGATGTCCAGTAATGGTCCAGGCTGTGTTTTGCTCTCCAGTCTCTGGCGACTTCATTTCATTAATGCCTCAAATGGTCTTAACATGCTTCAGAGCTCTTGGCCAGACTGCACAAAACAATCAGCCCCATGGGTCTCCTCTCTCTGTGCTTTTAATGTTTTGTCAATTCTGTAAAATTCAACAAGCATGAAAGACCTCCACGTCTTTCAGATCTCACTGGTCTTAGAACTGCATCATTGATCTCAAGACTCGTGCACTTGTGGAAGTCATTGGAGCCAGCAGTGTCCTAGAAGAGAGCTGCACTGTGTCACCGCATCTCATTCTGAAGCCCTTATCCCATCTCCCCTACTGTGTGTGAGGCAGATCAGAGTGAACATCTCTAGCTGACTCTGTGCCTGCTGACTAAATCCAAAATGGCAGCCATTACAGGGACCCAATGGAGGGGAAAAATCAGAGTCCCAAAAGTTTTCAACAGCTCCATCCAAGCCAAAACTTACTCAGATGCGTCCTCTTTTCCTTGCATCGCTCTCTCTCTCCTCATGATAGATCTGTCATCCCAGGTTTTCTGCTATTTATCTGCCCTTCATAGCTTTTATTTTTTCCTGTCTCTCCTTAGATCCTCCTTTATTTTTTTCCTCAACTACTGCTGCCATCCTTCACCAAAAACCTCACAGGCATTTCCCTACGTCAGTGTAGTTTGTTTCTTTAGAAACAATAACAATGTGTTGCAGTTTCCTGATGTCATCAGGGAGCTCCACTCAAAAATAAAGATTACAAATAACCAGCAAGAATCAATTTCCCTTAGCTGTTCCCTTTTAGCAGATGAGCAAGGATGCGAATAAAGCTCCCCAAAGAATCGGAGCTTTACATCTTCTTCTGGCAAGAAGTCTATCCCTCTGGAGCTCTCCAACAGCAGGACGATCAAGCTCTGAGATGAGCTACATGAGCACAGGAAGGAAGAGGGAGGAGGAACAGTAGGACACCAGGTCTCTGTGGCCTAAAAAGCAAGCTTCCACAACCAGGTTTAATGTTCAGTGTTTAATGGTGTGGTGTGAGCTCCCCCTTTCCCTAATCGAAAGCAATCAAGTCCTCCCACTTGGTGTGGGGCCAGAACCCAAATCAACATCTCCAGGCCAGGCATTGGTCCAGATCTGCTATTCCTGATTCCAGCTTCATTTCAGAGATTCTCTCACATCAGGCCACAGTCAAATCTGTTTGAGTCTCTTTCAGCCCCCCATGATGAGCTTCATATCCCGCTGACTTACTATCTTGTTTTCTCATTTTAGCCCTCTGCACTATTATGGCCATATTTTAGGGAAGTAGGGTGAAATTGTTTGAATTTTAACATGCTTGCTCATGAGCAGAAAAGTAGCTAGAAAGGGGCTCTGTAGCTGCAATGAAGAGACACTTTGCTGTTATTTCATGGTCCCCTACCATGAAATGGCCTAAAAACAGCACAGTCACAGCTGGAGTGAATAAAAAGAGAAAAGATTGTCCCCTGCTAACCACCATGCTATCTCTCTCTGTGTCTCTCCCTCGACAGTATCACTTGTTTAAGATCTACGTACAGATATAGGATCAGAGATAGAGACACATCTGAGTCCTGCAGATTTACCACCACAATCTTGGCGCCCTCAGCTGTCTTCAAGGACCTCAGGGCTTCACACTGCCTCACAAGGCTTTCAGTCTTAACTTCATGCTGCATTTGGCCCCTCATCTCCATTGTCAAACACAATTAATTCATAGTGTTCTACCCAAACCAGCCCAACTTCTGAGGAGTAAAATAGCAAAACGCTCTTAATTACCAAAGAGAGCCGTGTGCTGAGGAGATAACTTGGGAACACTTCATAATCGACTTTGTCAGCATCCCACCCCACCCCCATTGTGCTCCAGTCTTCTTCGACTTTCTCCCTCCTTATTCTTTTTTTTTTTCTTTAGAGAAGAAAATGGAAATTGGGGGAGTTCTTGTTTGTTGATACACATACTAGAAATTCTGCAGGCGCATGAGGGCTTTGTGAACACAAACCCATAAAGACTGTGTGCAAATGGTCCAACTTTCTGTTCTGCACATCACAAAGTAGTGTATTGACAGAGGTGAATTGTGGGCCATCCCTCCCACCCTGCAACTCGACTAAGAGAAAACATTTCAGATAGAAGCTCCTTGCAACCATATGGCATCCTTCCTCTCTGAAAGATAACAGGAGTGGAAGGAGGATGAGAGAGGCGTAACGATGAGGGTGGTGGGAGAAAGATGCTGCTCTCTCTAGCTGCAGTCCTTTTCATATCCCATCCACCGTAAACTGAGATCATCCTTTTACCTCCCCATCCCCCCACTCCAATCTTCCTCTGCCTCCCTACAGCAATCACCTCCTCCAGGTGATTGCCGCTCACAGCCGGGGAGGGGCTAAGCCTTGCGAGAGCACAAGCCCTCGTCCCCTGCCCTCCTCTCCACCTACATTCTGGGGGTTGTAGCAGACGTACAGCCATTATTTCACAGCCTCCGACAAGCAATCTGTGCATTAGCAAGCCGAGCGTGGCCCAAGCCCAGCCCACTCCCCTGTTTGGCTCAGCTCAGCTAGTAATTACCGACCACAGCTCATCTGAGACAAGCCATTTCTCTCTGTTCAGAAAAAAAGCCGAGGATGGTGCAACGATGCAAAGCTGCAACTAGATACTTGCTATTACTCCTGTTACTGCAACAGCTTCTAAGGCAGTTCACTTTTCCCAGAAGAAGTCATCTCAATAATATTCTGTCCTCTATTTGTAACTGACATCAGAAAAGTGTGATGCAACCTGTACCCAACTGATAAAAGCTTTTAAATGTGCAGTTGGGTCTTTTGTTAGAAAAATCGTCAGGCACACAGGAAGTGATGTCTTTTACATTTCCCATGACAGATAGAATACAGACAGTTAGTACAGTAAAGCCACTCTGACTGATCAGACAAAAGTCAGCCATCCATAAAATTTCAAACTTTGTTAATAGATGAAGACTAATCTCAATACAACCAGGTAGAGCCTCCAGTTGTTCACAACTTTCGTCTCATTTTCCTAGCTTGGGCCATCATTTTTATGGATTATGATGAACACACTCACCAGAATAATTGCTGAGACTTGGGAACACAGTGACAACTCTATGAAGTCCAAGCCAAAAGTTCAGCCACTTTACTTTTGGAGGTAACAAACCTGAGTGAGCGCACCTGAATTGTTCCTCAAATCCCTCATTACCTCATGAAAGACTGAAAGCAAAGAAATCAATTTACTGTGGGCGTCAATGATCACAAGCATGTAGATTTTGTGAAATCACTACAAGGTTTCTAGGAAAATTTTCAATCCTTTAGAGTTTTGCTTTTCTAGTCAGTGATGCGTCGCCTGCTGTCCCACAATGCTTTGAGAAACAATTCACTGGAGTCAGATAGAAAATAGATCACATCTGACAAGTCCCATCTTGATCAGTGGGTGTTCACAGTTACACAGGAAAACTGTGTGCACATACAACTATGTTTGAACCAGGAAGTCATTCTGTGAACTGATAGGTGTATACAATGGACAGTTTGGGACTGTCCACCTTTTTCTGTTCCAAATAAAACTAAATTAGGATTTGTTTAAAACCTGTCAGATCAACTGACTGTTCATTTCTGACTACTTTTTAGCATTGTCGCTGTGTTCCCAGATCTCAACAATTAACTTGGAGAATATCATCTATCATAACTGATAGAAATGGTGGTCAGTTCTACAAAAATAAGACACCAGTTTTGATCAACTGGAATTGTTATGTAGTCTAAACCAATCAGTTTACAAAGTACATAGTTTTTTCAGTATTACAAAAAGTATAGATTACATTGTCTCCCTCTGACTTTTTCTCAAAATACGTCTATTTCACACCAGCACTTTTGACAGCTCGTCAAGCTGAGCATGTTATTCCTGTGCTATATATACCTACGTCCTCTATATGAGCTTCTTTTCTGGTCAAACAGTGTGACATGCAGCAGGAAGCTATGGCCTCACACTAAGACAGGTACATATCATAAAACCCTGTCATTACCACAAGGTTAACCATATGATTAGCTGGCTACACTTGACTCACTTGACTGCTCTCACCAGCCATTCAGTATCCCTTGCACGGGAAGCACTTCAGTGCACCGTCCTGTGCCTCTGCTTTTTTTTTTTCATTTTTCTTACTACCTCACTATTCTTCCTTCTACTTCTTTCTTGCCGTCTTACTCATGTGTATTACTGTACATCTTTATCTTCCTGAGCCACTGTCTTTTACTGCATCTTTCCACTTGTTCTTTTTATCAAGCCTATCATCTACTCCCTCCATCCCTCCCTCCATGCCCTCACTCTGTCTCTTTGACATTCTATCCTCATGCAGGTTCGCTCTTTCTGTCATACTCGTCTGTCATCCTGCCTCCCTCCTGTCATCTCTCATGTCCCGATTCTCTCAGTCCAACCTCTTCTTTTGTCATTTCTCTCTCTCTCTCTCTCATTCCCTCTCTCTCTCACTCTCTCTCTCTCTCTCTCTCTCGCAGGCATTCAATAGGTAATTCCTATGGAAGGAGCAGCCCTATGGTCAGTTTTGCCTGTAAAAGAGGACTTAATTACATGCCACATACCAGTTTCTTTAATAGGATTGATGTACTTGAAACAGTTAAGTTCTGTTACAATTACTGTACATCTTCTGTTGTGGGACACTACTGAGGACAGTCTCATTAGAAAATGACAGGCCTGTGTAGGATGTACAGTAGTCTCCCTTCATATTGATTTCCTGCCAGCTATGGGGGGGGGGGGGCACTGCACTGCACGCTGCATTTCACGGTGCATTATAAATGTAAAAATAACCTCTCTCCCCCAGCTACACCAGATGCTGTGACATGCAGGGGTCATTACCGCAATGATTCGGCGAGGTAATCGAAGTCAGAGCGCTTCTCACTCCTCCATGACGCCTGCTAGGCTATCAGCCACTAAGCCCCCCCAGGGTGATCCAACCAAAGGCGCGCGTGATTGCAGATGATTCCCGCCTTCTTATACCCCGATCCCCTATTTAAGCAGCAACGAGCGTACAGCTTCTAGCCAGGATAACACGTTTTCCACGACTGTAGGAAAGAGCAAAGATTTACCAAGCTGCACTACCTCTGAAGCACTATTTCTAGTCTACAAACCTTTGAAATGGGCAAAAAAATACATCAACAAACATCAACAATCTCCACTGACAACTTAGCCTTGAGATTTACATGACTTAAAGTATAATATATGTTTTACTGCTCAGTCCTTCTCATGCTGCCTCTCCACTCTCTGTTACTTTACTCTCAGTTTCCAACATGTGTCTATGCATATCCCTTCATTATCCAGAGCTATTTTTATTCACTTTGTTGTGACAAGTTTGAGGGGCACTGTGTGCTACTTAATGCTTTCCATATTACTCGGTGGCTGTGGCTCAGGAAGTCACCAATCAGAAGGTCGGTGGTTCAATCCCCAGCACCTCCAGTTGGATGGAGGGATAACATAGACAAGAGATAAGATAGATAAGCGGTGCATCAAAATAATTTGAGTTATTCCTTTTCAATTTTACACTGTTGCACTATGTGTAAAATGTCTACGTTGTCAGAACATGCACAAAAAGGTTATTATAATTCAAGAAGTAATGTAGCTGACTACATGAGCTGTCTTGAGTCATGACAGTCCCATCATTAGCTATGCTACAGTTTATGGGACAGTCGTGACTCCAGGTGGCTCGCTGGCTTTGGCTGCCTTGTAGTTTATCCAAACAAGCACATCTACAAGATGCACTTTGTTGACAAGATATCATATCATTACAAGAAGTGCAGTCATGGCAGTCAACAGAACAATGTGCAGCTTCTACATTGTTCAGCCTGTCCCTGTCATGTAGCCAGGTAGCTAACACTAGCTTAACTAGCTGTCTGCAGATATTAGGCTGATGTCAAGAAAAATGAACAGGAGGAGCAGATTAATTAGTGTGCTGACCTTTCTGCTCTATCTGTGCAGAAACTGATTATTAACTGGGTGTCCTTGCTCTATTAGTAAAGGTTCTGGTCCTGACAGTCCTTAGCTGTAAGGGGTAGCCTGTATTTTTTTACCCATGCTAGCAGCAGCCATGCTATGGGTAGCAGTGATTGTTGCTCAATCCACTAATTTGGTCCAGACTGAAATATCTCAGCAACTATTTGTTGGATTGCCCTGAAATCTGGCACAGACATTCATGTTTCCTTCAGCATGAATTGTAATAATTTGATGGCCCTGACTTTCCATCTAGAATCATCATCAGGTCAAAATTGTAATTCATCCAGTACTTTGGTTTATGAATAAATGCCTGAAATAACATTCACATCAGCCACACTTGTACTTTGTATTGAATGCTGATTAGCAAATCTAAACATTGAAACACACTGAACTAAGATAATAAATATAGAAAACATTTTGTCTGCTACACATCAGCATGTTAGCATTGCCACTGTGAGCACATTAGCAAGCTGATGTTCTGACTGTGTTGTTGTTTTAATCGTATTTTAGACTTGCAGGGAAGAAATCAATTAAAATTGTGCCTGAGCTTGAATAAACTTTCGATTTTTACCTTTTAGTTGTATTGCCCAGTGCTACTAGACGGACAGATGGATGGACAAACAGATACATGGATAGATGTATCAAGCTTGAGTCTCAGCTCAGTGTCTGCAGTAGCTCACTGCATAAGCCTGACCATCACACTCTGCACTGCAGTTAATTAAGGCTTTGTGTACGGCTGTGAATGCCTGTTATAATGAGTAGCTGGCTGCCTGCCACCCCCACTCATCCCAACCGCCTCACCCCCCTCCAGCCCCTCCCATACCAAAGCCTCTGCCCATTAAATGCCTATCACCTTAAGAGCTCTGGGGAGGGAGGCGAGGCAGCAGGCACCCAATCCCACCAAATTGGTCCAATAGACTCTCATCAATATGAAAACCCCGTGTGCTGTGCTGTCTACTGCACACACACAGCTGTCAAAACACACACACACACACACACACAAAGAGAAAGGCGTATGTAAATAAATGTTGGGCATATAGACACTACTTGAAAAGGCCAGCTATCACACACATAAAGGTCATTTCACTGACATATTTCATAAGTTATTACACACACGCACACACACCCTATCTTCAGCTGCAGCGCCACATCCAGCTCTGTCATATTAAGCGCTGTGATTGCTTGTCATGCAGGGTCTGCTTTTTCTACCCTCCCGCCCCTCCACTTCACCCCACTCATGGCCGCCGCCAAAATTGGCTCTAAAACCGCATGTCACTTTTGATTTGACCCGGCAGACCCTGAAACAATAACTTCATCAGGGCCTGTTAGAGTCTCATCCTGACCAGACAGCTACAAAAACAAACACTGATTCCCCTTCATCTAGTCTAGAGGGCACCTTTCTTCTTTCTTGTTCTGTCTCTTTCTCAGATGGGATGAATGCATAAATGGCCATCACAATGCTCTCCTGCACTCAAGGCTCATCTTCCCTCACTTTTTTTATGAAGGAGGACATTGTCACAAGCTCTACTAGCAATACAGGATTAAACAGGCCATGGATGCTTGGACTCTTTAAGAAATATGTAACGATACACCAATGCATGTGCACTGACTTTTGGAGGTATCACTAATCCCCCCTACTCTGCATCATAATCATAAGCCGCTTGTCAATATGGCTTACTTATGACTGTGTCACTGGCTCGGAGTGTAACTGTGACACCAATTCACTTAACTCCTCCGAGTGAACTGTCCTGTCTGAACAGATCATCTTCTAATGTGGAGATGCTGCTCACATACACACACAGAGGAAAGTCGGCCGTTTCTAGAGGAACTTGAGCTGTTTGGTAAACCAAGAGGACCGATAGCTTTCAGGAATACAGAGATGATGTATGTCCTCAACTTCTGCCGTACTCCATGACCCTTCCACTGGAGAGTGGGGGCCCACTGGGGCTGCTTGTGTGAAATGGGAGACCCTCTGGTCAAACGTGTGGGTGTGTATGTACATGTCCTCTTGCCAAGGACACTGGAAGAGTGATACAGGGGGCTATGAGGTGGGCTGAGACTGATTTTGTGCATTTCTGAATGTGATCCTGTCTGTGTTCTTGATCTTGTTGTTGAAAGTTTCTCTCTGCACATACACAAGCATGGTTATTCTTCTGTATTTTATTTGCTGATGTCCACAATTTGACAATCTGTCCCTGCCATCCTCTCCCATCCCCTCTTTTGCAATATCACTCCCACACCAAACATGCTCAGTGATGAGATAATAGAGTGAGACTCAGCAGTGTCTACAGTGCATATGCCAGACATTAAATCTCATCATTATAAAGTTAGGAGATGGGAGCCGGGTCCCTTGTGGGCCCCTGACGGGCCTAATGATCTAATAATGGGATGACATGTGTAATGGCCCATCTCAGTGGAATATATTTATCTCTCAAGCACTTCTCTAGAAAACATACTGATACACGTATATACTGAACATGTGTTTTTACGCCCACACACCCACACGGATGTGCATCAATAGACATTATTTTCTGATAAGCCCACCCACATTGGTGTTGCACATACGTCAAATCGAGTGTACCAATATAGACTGAGAGTAAATCATAATTACAGTGATGAAGCACCCTCTCAGCTCTTTTAATTGAAAACAAATGAGACCCGGGCCTGTCCCCAGTGTCTTGTGCTATGCTGATAGGTAGGAGTATGTCCCACATAGAAAACAACAGCAACATTCAAAAGACATTCAGAGGATTCATTTGTCATTATTAAACACAATTACACATGCACAAATGCAAAAATACACTGGATTGAATAGCATCCATACTCTCCCGTACCGTACCTGTGTAAGTAATAAATCTGCATACATGCATCCACACATGCACATATACACACTCCCATCAGGCCAGAGGGGTCTCTCATTACAGAAGTCCATAGCCTGCCATCTCCAGAGAGTCTATATTTCACTCTCAAATGCACACATTAGTGTAGTATTCCTTTCACAAACAAACACGCTCCCTCTTTCCTTACAGGGATTGATTAATCCATAAAAAAAAGCTCTTTGGCTTCTCCTGTCCTTCTCCTCTAAATAATTACCCCATCAAGTCTGTTTTTAACCTCCTTCCTTCTAACAGTATCCCACAATAACACTCCCCACCCTCCACTCTGCTCTCCTTTTTCCTCCTCTCCACACGAGTCATCGTAGGGGTCAAAGTTTGCATCAGTTCAAGTGCCATGGTGGGATGCGTCCATGGAGAGCAGGGTTACAAGAAAGAAAAATTATAAATAAAACCTAAACTGACATCAGCTGAATAAAATACAAGGAGAAAAACTACACCCATTAGACCGCCCCCACTCCACCCCTTCACCACAAGTCCTGGTAACACATTAGTATTGGACCCTGGTTAAATGGTCGACCCTATCCTCCCTTCATCCATCTATCCATCCAGATGAATAGTAATGACCACAGAGAGAAACAGCCCCTGCTGAATTAAACATTTCCTTCCAATGAGGATCTTATTTTTCCCCCCTTGGATGGCAGAGCGGGGCGACAGTTTTTCTGCTGGCAGAGGTACTTTATCATTGTGCAGCTCAGGTGCATTGGAGGTCAATGACACAGACCCAGCATTGTTCTAATATATTCCATTTCAGGGCAAATGAGATGCATTTCACTGTGCACCTTCAGTCTCAGGGTCAAGCCGCAACTGCCCCTGCAATCTATTTGACTGCCAGATTCAGGCTGCCTCTCTGAGAAAGTGGCACGTGCCCAGCCCCATAATGGCTGCACCTGCAGCAAGCCAGGGTCCAGGCTCTCTAAAGTGTTACCCAGGAAATCCCATGTGATCGAAACAGTCCCTCTATCTCCCCTGTTTCACACTGCGTCTGTGTATTGCTTTGTGTTTCATGTGCAAGCTCACCCAGAGACCATGACTGATTTGTACTCTCTGCCCTCTCTCTCTTTTTCTTCCCCTTTTTCCATGATTTCTCTTTCTCTGTCTCTCTCTCCTTCACTTCCTTTCACTTCCCTCATTTCTCTGTCCGTCCTTTTTCGTCTCTTGTACATCAGGTCGCCAGCTGACCATCTTCAACAGCCAGGCGTTCATCAAAATCGGTGGCGGTGGAGAAAAAGGGCGCCACTTCCAGGGCCAGATTTCAGGCCTGTATTACAACGGTCTGCAGGTGCTCAAACTGGCAGCCGAGGGCGACCCCAATGTCCAGACCCAGGGTAACCTGCGGCTGGTGGGTGACGTGCCCTCGGTGCTCACTACTGACACTACCTCCACCACCCCGCTGGCTGATATGTCCACCACAATCATGGAAACAACCACCACCATGGCCACAACCACCACCCGCAAACAGCGCTCGCCCACCATGAGGGACAGTGTCACACAGGTGAGCAATCCAGAGTTTGTAATCCAAGCTTGTTTACATGATTCATAGCAAGAAGCTAAAAGAACAAACTGTATCTTAAAAAGGACTGCAGTTTGAGTCATTGAGCTGGGGAAATGTTTTAGTGCAGTGCGTTGTGATGGAACACTGCCATTTACTTTTAATTGGCTTTCTAAAGTTCCTCCAAAATCTCAAAGTGCTGAAAACAATATTTGAAAGATTAAACAGCATGGCCAAGTAACCAGATGGCCCTGCTTGGACAAGTAGATGTGCATTTCAAACGAAATCATACGTCAGCAGCAAGGTCAAACAGTCACGGCCTGAGCGTGAGTGTTTTCTGTGTGCCTCCCCTTGTTAGCTCAAAGCCATATTCAGATGTTCAAACAGCCCTCAGCCCGAGAGCGAGTTACATAACAGCATTGTGTGGCTCATCCTATTAGACCAATCAACACTGCAATTTTGATTTTCTCGGAGAAGATATGTCCGAATAAACCCTAGACATGTAGGATGCTATGAATTACAGCACATCCAGACCGATCGACAAAGGCTGAGGGAGGGGAGTAACAGCACAACAACTTGGGTGCTATAAGCTTATATTTATGACCGTCCTTCATACATGTGTGAAAGACTGTGATTTACTGTCTGATGATTATCCACATGTGCTAAAGGCAGCCATCACCATCATAGTAAGCAATAATTAGCAAACAGTAGGAAAACACTGTTGCCCACATACTGTGAGACGGGAGAGGTGGGTCATGCAGGCCCACCACTCTCATAAAAAGAGCTGATAACAGGCTCCATGTGTTCCAGGGGGGATATGCTCCAGTTCACGCTCAATATCATTCACTACAATCTGTGTGTTATGCAAAAAGACCTTGCTGCATAGCAAAAGATGCAAGCTTCTCTTCCATGTTTATGCAGGATGTACATGATGTCAGCTATTTCTGTCTTTGCAATCACTTGGTAATGTAACTACTTGAAAGCTCTCTTCTTTAAACTTCAACTGTCCAACGAACTTTGATGTCACAGGAAACACATAGGCGAGGTGCCAATTACCAGTGCATTTCTCTTATTCTGTTGTGTTCATTAGTGCTATTCATGTCCACAGAAGCTTATCTGAGATCAGTCAGCAAAGGTATTCATGCTCATCCCTGACAACCATGATCAGCAGATTCAGAATATATTTAGACCAGCTCACTCTTTGTCCCTTTATCATCATCTCAAACCATAGCAGATTCTCTCCTTTGAAAGTCCTATCAGCCTCCTTTTGAATAAACGCGGCGGTGCCAATTATGGTGAAGTCAAGGTGAGGCTGTTGATGGCACAAGTGCACAATTCAAGTCACTTTATACTGCAAACAACCAGTTCAAAGAAAATCAGAATGTTAGTTTTGCATCAACTGTTTCTTTGCTGGTACTTTTTTTGTCTTCCTCTTGTAAAAGTCACTTATGGAGCCTCAAAGTAGTGCTCTGATGCCAGCTGACAAAAGATATGAAAGTGGTCATGTTCAAAAATGTTCACCCCAGCACTTGCTTTTAGTCATGGTTGTTGTTGCCATGTAATTACAAGCGAGGAAGAATTGAGGACTTTGAGAGGTCAGTCAAAGCTTCTGTACAGACATTGTCTCCAGCGTGCCCAGCTGGCATGACTTATTTGGATGAATGCTCCGTGGTTTAGTGTTTCTGCGCCTTCTCTCTAAACATGAGATCAATGGAACCTGACTCCAAGATGTCACATGTAGCCATCCACTCAGTTCAATATCATATCTCTGGCCTCCAGACTTCTTGGCGGAAACATTTTTCCGCGTTCAGCTTATAACAAGCTTTTACAGCAGCGATCTGTGATGTGAAATTGGCAGCCATAGACAGCGCTGTTTGATAAATTATCTGGAACCATTTTAGGATAGCAGAGGACTCTGAGTGTTTCTGTCTCTCTGTTGTTACAAGCCTTAATGTGTATTGCCTTTGCTGACTAACATTTATGTTTTGTCATAAAAAAGGCACAGTTCCACCTTTAGAGTGCTTTTTATTGCCAAGAATCTATTCTCCAGTAAGCGTCCACACATTTAAACAGCGTCGTCTTTATTATTATGTACCTAGCTGAACATGGTGTATCGTCACAATAGCTCAAAATAGCATTAAGGACATGTGCTTGAAAATGAATAGACATTACCAATGAGTCACTCATCCACATACTTTAATGTACAAACATAAGAGCATAATTGGGGCGTATAGTTCCCTAATGCAGACCTGATCATTCATACAGATGGTACCAGTGTCACACAGCACTTTTTATTCTGGAATTTGTCTTATTTACTAAGTGGTGTTGAGAGTCTGGCCCCCTCAATGAAAAGGAAGAATAAAACAGAGATGCTGCATTGAAGAGAGGGAAAAATTGTTAGTACACACAGTTGTAGTCAAGTAAAATTAAGCGAAAAGTCATGAAAGGTTGTGGATTTCATTGATTTTAGAACAGCTGAGAGGCACCAGACAGTGTGTGAAATCTTTGATATTTGCTCTTCTAAACACTTGGCGTCTGCTATGTCTGTCCTGGGAAAAAGCCTGTGGTGCACAGGAAGTGTTGTTTGTTTTTATATTTATGGCAGAAACAGCAGTTTGGAATAAATAGAAGAAAAAATGAGGATTTAACATGAGCGGCAGTGTGTATCGTAGCTGAACAGACAAGGAAAAGCAAACCCTGTATTGAAACTGTAAACTTATATATAGCTCAAACTCAATAAAAATCACAGATATTCATTGTAAATGGCTGAGGTTTGTGCAGTATATGTGCAGCAGTATGAGAGGTAAATTCTTTTATGGTGGCTAAACAGTGTTTAGGAACATTTAATTGAAGATATTCATATTTAAATTAAAGGTTCAGTGCTTACAGATAACTATGTCTTTGAAGGCCAGTCTGTCAGTCAGAACTGAGGACAAAAACAATCTTTATCATATAACAGACATTGCAAGCTCCAGAAGTGGTTACCTTCATTTTTACAAATTAAATGTTTGAAATAGTAGCCCATGACAAATTAATGGGAGGTTTATTTTGCCCTAACCAATCAGAAGTGACTGTCGTTTCCATCTTGTCAAAATTGTTGTCAGTCAATACAGATGCCGTAGTTGCTATGAGCAGTTGAGCACATATGTACTGATTTAAGAGTTGTTATTTCTGTAAGTCAACCCAGGACATTTTTCTGGCTCTGGCACAGGAAGATGACATGGCTTTTTTTAAAGGAACGCCACCGATTTTACATCAAAGTCTGTTTACAGGTCTTGGGGCGCAGGTGAAAAAAGTTGTATGCCTTTTGTGGCTCCAGAGGGAGCTGCACAAAGTTTGATAAATAAGTGTCTATAACGACTTCAAGTTTGAAAATGTAAAAAATGTGTGAGTTAGAAAGAAGTGAAGTTACCAGCCCTCTGTAGCCCGCTCCTCATCTCTGCTTGAGGCTAGTGGCTGGAGGCCACATTAGCTGCTTCTAGCATAACACCCCCAAATCTCAGACCGAACTGTTAACAGTCAAGTAGAATTATGAGTAATGGGCACCAGGTTTTGCCAAGGAAGAACAACGCATGGAATAAAAAAGAAGACATCTCTGGTTCTGCTGCATCAATTTTAATCCTTTTCTTTAAAAACTGTACATTGTTATAAGAGTGCAATGCTAAATTGGTGAAGTACTACTTTAATACTATCAACAAAGCTCTGATTGGCTCAATTGTTTTTTCGAGGAAACAGCATTCATTGAGCACAATACCAAACCTGTTCTTGAAGATCTCTGTTTCGTACTCTTGGTGGCACCATACGGCATTAAGCAGTAATTGCAGGTGTGTTTTTGGACCTCATTGCTGTTAGGGATGTGCAGAGAGCCCAGTATTTGTATTTGTTGAGGCAGCAAAATTGTATTTGAATAAATGTGGAAGTAGGCATAATAATCCTGTTTTTGTTTTATTACACTTCTAATTTTAGGATAGTAAAGTGTTAAAATAAGTGTTCTTCAATAAACTGTTTTGCAAAGTAGGGTTCCCACACAAGGTCTTAAACCCCAATCTCCCAGACCACAGATGACTGCACTGGCCACTCATGCAAAGCTGAGCTCTGCCAGACGCACAGACCTGCAGCTATTTATACATCAATGACACAGAAACAGACAGAGTGGAGCAGAGGAGAGAGACAGCGACTAGCAGCTCCACCCCGCTGTGTGACGTCACGCTAGCACAAGCGAACTAAAGAGCGATTGTGTTGCGTTAGGTTCGCCTACCCTCTCTGGCAGATCAACTACTGGGTGATGGAAAACGCGTCACTAACTGCATCGCTTGTAATTTGAATGCGTGGCAGGAAAGTCGCCACCGACACCTAGTTTGTAATAATCGTAATACTGCAAATGCAAGAGCTTTCATCAGTGGACCATCGGTTTAATCACCATTGTGTTACCTCATTCAGCAATCGATAGAGACTTAACAGACATTCATTTAAATTAAAATCTTCGAGATTATAACTTTAATCTTCATTTTTCATGCTGATTATTTTCCTCGGCTTTGATTTTACCTGGTTGGTGGTAGTTTCATTTTGTGTTGAGGAAGTTGATAGGAACTAATAAACCGACTGCCCTAATACTCTTTGGTTATGTGATGGTTGATTTACCTTCAAAACATACAGTATACTGAAGGAAATTGATATTCCACTAATGGTTATTTGGATTATGTATTATCCTCTAGAGCCAAGATGTTGATAATAAGCCATTAGAAATATGACTGCCACAGAAAAAAACAGCAGCAAAGATTGTAAATGAGTTGAGGGAAGAGAGGGAGAGAGGAATTTTAATTTGCAGTTACAGCTCACACCAGTATCTTAACACTATACATTACAGTTTATACAGACAATCACTGATCCGCAGCAAAGTACATTTTGAAATTAACCTCTAGACCTTGCATCAGTTATTTTAGTCACAGTCATAGTCCCATGAAGAAATGCTGTCTACATGATTTCTTTCTCTCATAGACACACACATATAGATATATATAGTCCTTTTGAATAGTTAATTATCCATCCTATGGAGCCTGTGGTGTAATTTTGTGCTAGAACAAACATGCAGTAGTAATAGCATTTTAAATACTGCAGTGGGCAAAGCTAACAGGAAATATGGCGTTCTAATGAATATCCCCAGCACCCGGCAAGATACAGCGGAGACAGGAGACAGGCCAGGGTGGCGGAAAGCAAGCAAGCGGAAACCCAAATTTCAATTTCTCCAAAAGCTCTGAGCTACCCGCCGCGCGCTGTAGCTTTGATCATAGTGGAATAATGCGCTTTGATGCTTAGAATAAAAGATCTACCTTTTGATGTGTGTGTGGGGGTCTGATTTTTCTCTCCTTCCTTCACCCCTTGATACTGTGGGTTTCCATGAAACAGTTGGAGTCGTCATTTGTCTCGCTCTGACCCAAATTTGGTGTCAGGATGTTATAAAACTAAGATCACAAGCTACGCCCTTACTGCTGCCATCTTGAGTCGAGAGCATTCCCAGGTGTTTGTGATCTCTCTCTGATTTGTCAGGATGGATGTGTTTCAGAGTTGTCTCCTTGTGGATTCGACTTGGAGACTGATGAGAAAAGTTCTGACCAGGTCAAACTGGAGTTTGGAGAGTGCTCCTTCAGCTCTCCTTCAGCATTTATCAGTGCACTGGGTTAGTGGGCCTTATGTAACAGATTTCCATCCAATAAATTACACTCAACACTGTGGTTTAAGCCTGTTTTGAATGTCCGGGGCGGGTGGGGTTGGGGTTTACAAGTGCTTCACAGATGTTACACTAAATTACAACCGTGATAACTCCTGGAGGCTGACATTTTTTCATTCATAAAGAACATGTAAAAACCCTGCCATGGGCATTTATTGATGTCTGCGTTGCTTAATTTAAAGAAGTGCACATTTTATTTAGGATTCATTATGTGCTGTTTACTATCAAGTTAGGAAGAGTGAAGCAGCCGATTGCATGGATGGAATAAAAATGAAAGTGTATGTTTGATGGAGATGTTGCCAGGAAACTGAAGCAGGATCATTAGACCCATTTGACAGAGTCAGGTGATGTGGAAACACACTCCAACTCACACAATCTAATTAATAAATTATTACACCCAGGTGTTGGATTAATAACAGAGAGAAAACTGTGCGTAGCACTGTGGCGCTTGAATCAATTATGCTGATAAAAGCCCCCCATTTTCTATCGGATGACCCTATCTTGAATAACAACCAGAGGCTGAGAAGCAAGGAGGGGGAGGTTTGGGTGTCTAGACATGCAGTGAGTGTGAGTCATGCAGTAGTGAGGACAAACCCTGGCCACCAAATTGGAACCACCTTGTCAGATTTAATCGGTTTTCATCTCGAGACCCCTGCCTGCTGTACCTAATGTACTTTTAAACCCTGCACTAACAGGTGGGCTTCATGTATACTGTCTTCTTTATCACATAGTACAAATATTGTAGAGAAATGTTTACAGGCTGGGTCATGGAGAGCGAGATTCCTGATAGAGAATATTGTTGGGGTAGCACTCAATAGTTGTGCAATAGAGCTTCCAGTGTCTGACTTTTGTGCCCACACAATGGAGGATACCTACAGTTTTAGACACGCTACTCCTCTCTGTTCTGTTGGCTTGTATTTGGTCAGAAAGGTTTGTTTCACTGCGGATTCCTTCAAGCTTCATGTCTCTGCTTACATAATATACATGGGTGCTACTCATAAAGCATACCACCTCCGTATTTTCAACACATTTTCTGCTACTACCAAACAGTTCAACTATAAATCTTCATGTTGTAACCAATGAAAGATTATTTACTTTCAGTTTGCTGTTTTAAATTTGGTTATATCAGCTTGTGTGTAAGTAGGTTTCAGCAGAGCCAGAGACCTTCACTATAGCTGACGGAGCCTGGCTTAATCCTCTTAGATGTTCTATGTGTCCAAATACACAAATACAATGTGTCCTGACTCTTTCTCCTTTCCCTCCCTGCCTCTGTTCTTCCAGAATGCGGATGACCTCTTGGTAGCATCAGCTGAGTGTCCTAGCGATGACGAAGATTTGGAGGAGTGTGAGCCTGGAAATGGTGAGTTAACTCTGAGAGTTCTGTGTTCTTAGTACTTGGTATCCAGAAACAAAGTGCGGAATAAAGTAGGACTTAGAGCAGTGCTATATCTCCTTCTCCACTTTTATATGACATTTTGTGACTGCACAGCCCTCCATATGCAGCTCTGATTGGCCAGATGTGTACCCTCCAACCCCGTTTCTTATTGGTTTTCAAAGCAGCAGGCAGTCAACAGCACCGTGGTCCATCAATTGCTCAGCCAAGTGGTAGTGTCTGGCATTTACCCAGCTGTTGCACCAATCTCCTGCCCCGATTTTAACAAGGCAGGACAGTTTCAACGTGGAAACACAGCTTGTTCTGTGCAGCACACAGCTGTAGCCTGGCAGGCTCGGTGGCTGAGGCACTGTTAGTGTGAACAGCGGGTCAAGCAATGTTCTGACACCATGACAGGAGGTGGAAGTTAAAGGCCATGTGTTTTACTCCCTGCCTCTGTGGTTTCTAGCTCTATTAAGTTGGCCATACTTGGAAACTGCCAAGAACCATGTACAGTGAAGCAATGGGATTCAAATTACTGCTACCTCTATAGCAACGGCTCCTATATATTTTTAACACCACACGCCACATGACATTTTATCCTTCTGATGAGATTTTTGTTGTTAAATGGCTTCACAGATTTAAATGAGTCTGGTGTGGGTGAGATGAAAAGAATAAAACCTGTCATTGAAACAGTGCCAGTATACAGGCTGTGATGTTTCTAACTTGTAGGGATTAAAATAGCAGAAATCATTCCTCTAGAACCGCGTTAATAACACCTGGGGCACAAGTCATCATTTAAAATTAAGTTTATAAATGTTGGAGATCGCTGTTTAGATTGCAAAAAACACAATCAGTAAAATATACTAGCAACTTAAACTAACCCTAACCCTTATTATTAGATTCCATGTTCATGAGGAGGACATTTGAGAAATGAATGAATCAAACCTCAACCAGGCTCTTTTGGAAATGTAATCAGTGTTTTTGCAAACTTAGATCCAAATGTGTGCAAGCTATCCCTCGAAAGCCGTTTTAAATGACCAGTTGGGTTAACTAGTCACCTCAAATGACATTTAATAAATGTATGTATACAGTCGCAAGTTCAGCATGAGTATCAAAAGTATTTTAATGTTTACAGAGAAAAGAGGGGGATTTTCCTTTAAAAAAATACTCAAATGATACATATTTTCAGATACATATAGAGACATCCGAACAATTAACACACAGAAACAGAGACTTGAAAAAGAAAACTTCAAAAATGTTGTTTATTTCAACCATAGCACAACTGGCTTTCTTTAAGAAACGATGCTTACACGTGGTCTTCAGTATACTTTTAGTTAAGTTAGACATATTTACTTTGTATCTTTTTGCACATAAGCATTGTTCATACATCCTGCCCCAGACCCATCCTTGAAAGCAACTGCTGTTGGGGAAAGAAAGCGAGAGAGAACATACAGCTTATTATGAGCTCATTCAAAGGGTTTTTCAAAATAGAAAGAACTGTATTTGAAAATGTATCACTAATCTTAGCATGGCTCCACAACGGATTATACAACATTGAGGTCAGATTTGCCCAAAATCTACTCTAATGTCCTGAGGGGAGAGCAAATCATCATTAAACAATAAAAGAACAAACGCGGTGAACAATACAAGAACAAAAGAGTTAGGATCAGCATAATGTCTTTGTTTATGAAAAGCATTGCACAAGTCCTGTCAGTCCCCATTCCTAAAAGTTTTTTTGGGAACAGAGATTAGCGATATGAATAGAATATATGTTAGACTGTAAATAGCAGGAGATTATAGCAATCGGAGTGTTTATGTGAGGACAAACTGATCTGAACCTCTGTTGAGAAACTCAAGTGTAGCATTCTCCTGCGGTTTTCTCTGTATGTGGTTGGGACCAAAATAGAGACTCAATTCCCTTCTTATCGAAAGGAGAAATGAGAGTTTTTCGGTGGTGGATGCTATGCCCAGGCTTAATCTCCCATGGGGAAACACAACTCTCTCTCTCTCTCATATGCCCACACAAACACACACATACAGTGGCAGACATGCTCACCTTTCCAGACAGACACTTGTCTCTCTCGCTCTGTGGGTGTAAAGTTTTCTCTCTGCAGCCGTCTCTCCTGAGAAACAACAAACACGCTCGCGCACACGCACATGCTCCGTATCGCACCTTCCAGATGCCAAAAGAGTTCCAGCGAGGCAAGCTAGCAGGGTCGGATAAGCTTCGGTGAAAACTGTGGACAAGGAGAAAAGAATCAACATTGTCCGCAAAACATGTCCCCTCTCCATCACTGCTGCACAGACACAGGCCCGTAGTCGTCATTGTATGATAGGACCAATTCCCAGTGTTTTCAATTACATGTGAGAATGCGGCTCTGTGTTATCGAATTGCCTTCAGGAAGGAGGAAAAATGCCACGCAGTTGTGGATTTTCTATTAAGCCTAGCGAGATATGACTGCTGTGAATGCATGGGGATCAATACAACTCCTTCCTATACAGCCAGTGGAGCTCCATCCCATTTACAGATGTGTTTACCTGCAGCTGTAGTACTACAACTCACGACAACTTGTTTTCTTACAACTGCATTTCGTCACAGCACTTGGAACTCGTTAGGTGGACTAGTGTGAGGGCGTCCATGTGAAAAGCTCAGATACTAGAGCAACAGTGTCAACACTCAGAGCGGATGCAAAACAGACAAAGCACTGGACGCAGAGAGGGAGGACAGAGACCCAGACCCGCGGAAGAGATGAGTAGGAGAAGACCTGGAAGGAGTGCGTTGTGAAGGACTGACCCTCATCGAGATTTGTGTCACGTTCCTTTGCGCTCAAAGCAGAACAAAGAAACGGGGAGAGGAGAGAGAGATAGAGGGAGAAAAAGAAAGCTTGCAAGAGAGAAGGAAGAGGAAGTGGAGGAGAGGATGCAAAACTGAGAGTGAAATTCCCGTGAATGATTCCTGCCTTTCCCACCAGGCTAATTAAACTTTGACTTTGTTAGGGAGCCTTAATTACATCACCCAATTAAAGCTTTGCTTTGGATCCTCCAGTGTTGTTAATGAGCCCCCCGTCAGAAGAGCGACAAGACATAGGAAGTGGGAACCAGGATTACAAAGATGAAACATGTCCTGGGGATAGTGATGACGTGCACACTCGTATAGATACACCAAGAAATATGTACATTTGCATAGAAACTCATTTAACACACATAGATGAAAACTCATGTGCATACAGTAATTGTATTCACAATAACACACAACTGAAGATACTGTCCTTCTCAGAGAAACAACAAATGTCATTTCTCCAATGAGCCCTGCACATGAAATCTTTCATTTTATCTCTTTATTTCATTTTGTCTTTTCTCTACCTCAGCACTACCTCACTTTCTTTGTCTCTTTCATACCTCCAAGCTACTTATCAGTCCCAAGATGTTGTAGGTGCTATATCGGTTTCACTCTGACAAGATCAGAGCTTTGAGGAGATCCTCAATAATTCATCAGACGACATGCTATAGAGTCGACCTGCGAATGTTCGTTTTAGGTCAAGGAGTGCAACTAAGAGATTGGGTGACCGATGAGGGGTGACCCCAGCTCTGAGCCTCCATACACAGAGCACGCATGGGATCAAACCAACACTGTTTGATGGGTCTGGGTGTCAGATATTTGTCAGTGAGATTCTTTATCGATCGATCTCCACACATAAACAGCCCCAGGTTTATCGCAGGGGTTGCACAGGTTAGATGTTTTGCAGTGTAGTAGCTTGAACCTGCGTTGTCTGGATGATCTCGAAACAATACACCATCCTGTTGCCCCAGAAAGATTTCAGAGTTCAGATTTCAGTCGTCCAATCCATGCCACATCTCGGGCCCTGCCTCAGCTCTGCCTGAAATAAAAAGTGCAGTGATTAGTGATTGCACAAACAATGAGGTGACTAGTTATATTTGTGTAAATAACTGCAATTAACAGATTGTGTAAATTGTAAATGTCAAAAGTAGCTGACAAAGTATAAAATTACTGATAATAACAAAGACTGTTGATTATATTGAGTATTAATACAAGGCAAGCAATTCAAAGTGCTTTATATAAAAAGAAACACAAGGCAATATCACAAGAATATTGCTTTGTATAGAATAAAAATGAGCTAAAATAGAATAACATAAATATAACAAAGTTGTACTGATTTTCTAACTAAATATCATGTAATTAAATATTAATAAACAATTACATAATTTACCAAAAATAAACCTTGACATGACTAATCAAAATGTAATTTCACCAATCAATAATAAATATATATATTAATTCAATACTCATTTATTTTTATTTTTTCTATTAAACAGTGTTATAATATATATACTACTTTGTCATTGGAGATGCATTTGGGTAACAATAGTAGGGATCATTGCTTTCATAGAGATAAATCAGGGGAATTAGTTATTATGTGTTGGCTCTAAAGACATAACATTCTCAGTCTGCTGTTAAATGTGCACATCAAAAACTGCATTATTCAACATTATTCACATTCATTGCAGCCACTTTGCTTTAAACTGGTAAATGGTGCATTTTGTCATTTACAAACAAACAAAAAGAATTTCCCTACTTTAGAAATTTGACCTGCTGCAAACGATCTCTGTTTGTGAGATCTTAATAAATTTGATTATAATTAAAATCTGATGTTGCCCCAGAGCATCCACTTATGAAGGCTAGGTTCTTTCTTCCTGGTGCTACTGTTTCCTCAGCAGGGTGTCCTTCTGCTCAACACTTCAAAATCTGAAGAACCGTAAACAAATGTCGTAGTTTCTCCCAGGAGCATGGTGGAGAAACACTGGTGCGCAATTTGTCTGAACCACCTAACCTAGTTATTTCTTTTTTTTAAACTTCATTTTCTATAACTTTTATATTCTAAGACCTTTTCATCTAACAAAGACACCCAAAAAATAAAAGGTTAGTGTGAAAAAATATAACAGGTGGAAAAAAAGAAAAAAAAAAGATATAGAGACCATGGAGTGGTCCAGATAGGCAAATGTAAAAAGCAGGGAAGCAGTGCATTCTGATATCTCTCCATTAGGAGATTTCTCTGTGCATGACTTGCCTCTTGTTCCTGAACAGCTTGTGATTTATACCACAGTGAGGCAGAAACACCAAGCTGGCAAGAAAAACAAATCCAGCCAGCTTCATGGAGTCGATCCAGGTGCCGGGGAGCTGTAGGGAGGTGACTTTGACTGCAGCCGGTGTGTGACTCTCAGTGAGACACGATATGAGTAGGGTATCATCCCTTTGTGTCAAAATAAATCACTTTGCTTGAGAAAGACAGCAGCAAATGCAGCATTTATAAACAGTTTATCCAGTCGTACATATGAAGAAACAGGTTTTTTTCCCGCCGTTGCACAGATTATATGGCCATAATTGTAACTATTGTGGCATGATTTAAAAGCAAGCAAGGAAAAATATATTATGCTTGGACACGCTGTTGGATTTTCCATCTGCAGCCTAATCAAAGCTGAATTATAGAATACTCAAACTCCTAACAACCTTTTTGCTCTAAATATTTAAAATGGATGTGAGCAGGGCGACGTGATTGTTAGAATAACTATGTTTGTCAGGAGACCGACATAGATGCATCACTATCCATCTGCCCTGTTCTCATTTTGAGTAAATAGAGGGGGGATGACTCATACTGGCAGCGCTGTGGAGTGGCGTGTGGGTAAAGATAAAGAAGAAATTTCATCATGTGGGCTCAACGTGGTTCCACTGCCTCAGCTGTTCAAATCAATGGAGTCAAACTCAATCAATCAAGTTGAATATCTTTGAGTCTCTCTCGCTTTCACGTTTAAATGACAGTGTTACAATGTTAAAGACAGAGACACCCACACTCTGGAATCATAATATATATGCATTTGTTTCCAGTACTGTTTGGATCAGGCCTGGTTTTGGTTCAAACAGCTGTGTATCAGTCCAGGGTGATGGTTTGGATATAAAATAAAATGGTACTAACAAAGCCTGTGCCTATGTTAAAAGTACCTAAATATCTTATGCTCACTTGGGTTATAAACCCATCAAATCCTGACTATCCATCTATCAGTCTGTGGAGCTTGGCAGCTTTCAGCAGAACAACACATATATGAACATATGTGTGTTATTTGTGACACGTTTGTACAACTTTCTCAGCCTGTCATCGACCTGCCTGTGGGTGTTAACTGAACAATCAGAGCTGCATCATGAAAAAAGAGGGTGCAGTCATGGAGAAGGGGAGAGCAAATTTGAAGTTGTTGATTGGTTTAAACTATGGGTGCAGTAGGCTTGGGTCACACAACAGGAAATGAAAAGATGGTTGACTTGATAACTGCCTAGAGTGCTGAGACATGGCTCACTCTGTGTATGAGGACTGAGATTCATTATTTTTCTAGCAGCCAATGCCTGGCAGTCATGTGGGATAATACCATAAAACCTTCAGGCTTTGGTTCTGCTGAGAGGCACAACAGTGGTGTGAGTGATTTGTCAGAATCATCCTTTACTTTTAAAGATACTTTTCTACACTAAATCACCCAATATTAGATAATATTTTTATTTAGCTCCTGAATATTTTAAATCTTATAAACATTGAGCTAAGGGTTCATATGAAGTGGATTGTAGACTCCAGTTAAGCAGTGTTCCTGATTCTGCAAGGCTTCCTAGAAGTATTTACTGTAACAAGACCATCTATTTGCAATGTCAGCCACATGTACATGTAAGTGGGGCACACAGAGTGGAGGTAACTGCTCAGTAATGGGTGGGCTGCACACCGATCAGCAGGTAGAAAGCTTGAAATTGCAATTGCAGCATCTCTCCCATACAGACAGATGGCAAAGTAAAGATAGCGACACTAGCATCTTGTCTGTCACCCTCAATCACACATATGCTACTGTATCTGAGGTCCCCAAAACTGTTTTTTTTTTTCTTTTAACTTTCTGTGACTTTGACAAGTTATTTCACAAAACCAAAGATTTTTTGAACGTGCTAAACTTGTGAAATCCTACTTTGTGCAGCTCGTCTTTGTTCCTCAAATTTGCCACCACGCTCTGCTGTCCTCTCAGCCGTCAAGGTGAAACACGGCCCTCGCACACAGAGAGAAAGAAAATATAATCTATAGAAATAACTTGAGCATTGCCATGGAAACTAGTTGTTCCAGCACTGGTACTGAAATAAGAAGTTAGGAGAAAGGTTGAAGAATTGCTAAGTTTCTTTTCCCTTTACAGCTCTCACATTTTGCTTCATTTCAAGGCCTGTTTCTCTGAAGTGTGTTGTATATATGCTGATATGTTTAGTGGCTTTGTTAACTCAATGCATCACCCTTTGTAACAAAGCCTTTGCCATTCTCTGAGTGAAAATGTATGGTTGTATAAATGACAAGATTTGGGGGGCTCACGGTTTGGGGTGCTTGAGCGTTGCTGAGCTGTATAAAGGCCACGGGGGAATTTTAACAGTCCACAACCTTCCCTTACACTTCCCCATCATTTTTGAACTGCTTGATCCAACACCTCTCCCACTGAGTCACTCTGATTTACCTCATCAAATGAACAAAGAGCCAGAGTCATGATTTTATGCTGGTGATGTTGGCATTTCTTTGGTCATGTTTTACTGTTACCCCCTCTTTTTCTTCCCCCAAGATGTGCCATAATCTAATTCCCCCTTGCCATGTTTTTCAATTGTTTTCTCAACTGTGACCCTAACACTTTTACAAGGCCGAAGAGAAAATTGTTCTGATTTAAAATGTAGTGTATAAATAGACTGTGTTAGACTGATATTCTGCCATGTTCTGCTAACATACTCCCAATATGTTTAATGCTTAACCTTGACCCTTCTGAATGACTGCAACTTTTTACACCCAATAATCTTTATTTAATCTGGGGTGTTCTTTTCACAGTGGGCTAAAAAGATTATATAACTGAAGCTTGACAACAAATTGTGGCTCATTAAGATGATTTTTTAACTGTGCACTTGTGTTGGTGGCTGTTTATGAAGACCGTCATTGCCCCATGTATATCTGTGGTGTTTGGGAGGGAAGTGGGCATCAGGGGACTCATGTAAGAAAGACAGCAGTAGTGTTTAATACTCTGTCTCTCAGTGTACTGTAGTGTGTACTGAGAGTTTGGGTTAGAAATTAGGGGCATCAGTTTCCTGCAGGGTTTGCATACAGATTAAGCTAATTAGAAATGAGCCATAGAAACCACCATGCCCAAAGGGGGGGAAATCGGATTGAGCCTATTTTTCATGAGAATTTGGGGGGAAAAAACACAATGAATAATTCAACTATATTTTTTAAAATCCTGATTATTTTTCACGCAATAAAGAAACAAAAGAGGAGAGGAGGTAAAGAAGGGAGGGGGGGAGATGTTTATCACTATCCGAGAACAATCTTACACAGCTTTCTTTTTGTAATTTTTTTTTTCATGCAAAAATCATGCGGCCAATTTGTTGATGTAAGTGACCTGAACCTCGTGGTTTGCTATCTTATTTAACCAATCACAGCAGAAACATCTGAGCGTTAGTGTAGTAAGCATAGGTAAGAATAGACAGTTAGCAGTGAAGGATAGGCTGTGTAGTACAATAGATGTTAAGTTGTTCAGTGTAATTTGTAGTCTACTTTTATCTTGTATTAGTGAATTAACATGTAGGTCTATGCAGTATAGGGAGATAGGTCAGAGCAGTCAGGAACAGGTGCAGGTTAGAGTATTTTCTTACATCTTGTATTTTATTCCAGTTGGCAGACAGTTAGTCAGCATTTTAACTTCTTAAATAGAACAGACTAACTAAACTTATATAACTAACCTCATGTGAAGTTGTAGTGCTGTTCTAATACTGGTGTTGCTGTATTCATTTGAACTGTTTTTCTTTTGTTGTTCTGGAGGAGGTCTCTCTCTCAGGTGGTCTCTAACACTCTTTTCCTCCGTTGTCTCTTTCTTGTCCTAGGAGGTGAATTAGTGTTGCCCATTATAACCGTGGACTCCCTAGACCCCCCATCCATCGCCACCCGCTACCCAGTAATCCCCCCGCCCCCCACCACCTACCGCCCCTTCCTCACCCTGCTCGAAACCACCAAAGAGTCCCTCCCCTTGCCCAACGGTCGGCCCCCATGCCCCCTGGACCAGGAGGACTGCGAGGAGACCATCGAGGTGTCGGCGTATGGCTCGGGGGAGATGCAAGAGTCTGATGACGAGGACTATTACAAAAACTCCCCCCTAGTCACCGACAGGACTGTCCTCCCTCCTCCCCCGGCCGTTGAGGGTGGCGTCCAGAACCCCCGAGACCGCCATTTCTCCCGCTTCCCCAACTCCCACCGCCCACCTCTCTCCTCCACCCCCACGGCCAACCCTGACCAGCTCAGCCCGCGCATCAAGCCAGCCGCCGGCGGCAGCAGTAGTAGCAGCAACAACATCCCTGCCGGGAAAATGAATACCCGGGACCAGGTGCTGCTGCCGCCGGCCCACCCCTCGTCAGACCCCGGCCACCGCCGAGTCCCTGGAATAACCTACCCCCCAAATTTCCCCCATGTTCCCACTCCAGACCCCACGTCTCCTGAGAGAGGTCTCCCAGGCGCCGTAGAGGTGCAGCAGTCCAGCAGCACCACGGGAATGGTAGTGGGCATCGTAGCAGCCGCCGCCCTCTGCATCCTCATCCTGCTCTACGCCATGTATAAGTATCGCAACCGTGACGAGGGCTCCTACCAGGTGGACCAGAGTCGCAACTACATCAGCAACTCAGCCACGCAGAGCAACGGAGCCCTGGTGAAGGAGAAACAGCCCACCACTGCCAAGACGGTCACCAAAAACAAGAAGAACAAAGACAAAGAGTACTACGTCTGAGGGAGCACCGCCGTGACACACAGAGACAGACAGCAGACACACTTAGAGAAGGAAAGAGACAAGAGAGAAAGAGAGAGAGAGGGAGGGAGAAGAGGCAGTATATGGAAAATGGTGAACATAACACAGAGGGTTATTTATTTAAAACTCAGTATTGTCAGGTGCATTGTCATGCATGTTACCAATTCCAGTCTAATCAGGGGGAGGCAGAAAAATAAGATGGCAAGGTGACATTGTGGTTCTTCACACCTTTCAGCATCGCTTTGATTGATTTGACTTCTTATTCAATGTTAACCATGGTGTGGATTTAAGGAAAGGCTATTACACCTCAGATCTCAACACATACTGTGCCAACAACTGCGTACCACATGCTGATAAAACAGTGATTTATGGGTTAGCATATGACAGGTTATTTAATATCTTGAGTACTGTAGGAAAGCACCAACATCAGTATTTGTGTCAGGGTCTGTAATTCAATCTGAGGCGAGCTTGTGGTGTAAGCCGTCACCTTAGACAGTATCAACATATTATTTTCCAACTAGGCTTGAATTAGCAACTTGACGTCCCTCTGTAAAATCAATATACTGCCAGCATACAGAAACACTGTGTCAAATCCACCTCTCCCACCACTGTAAGTGTTCCACATCTCTGATCTCATCAGATCTCTCTCTCTCTTCCTCTCATTGGCTCGTGCACTCTGTTTCTCTCCTTGTCTACGGTGCTCAGCAGCTGATGCAACGTTAACTCTGCCGTGTTTCAAGCATGTAGTATTCATTAACGAAAAAGAGATAAAAACTGTTTTTCTTTCCGTGGAGTTCAAAAAACAAAAAATATGACGATGATTGATGATCATAACAACGTTAAACGTAGCAACTATGTGAGATACCACCGCTCCAAACTAATGGAAGCTAACTTGTACGTTTAGCCACCAAAAACTTGTTGAGGCCAAAACCCCTTGGTCGTCCTTTGTTCCAGCAGATCTGTGTCATGTGTTTCTGGGGCTCAGAGGTGCCCCCTAGTGGGCCAGCAGAGAAACTGTGTCACGTCCTTACAGTTACTAATCACCGAAAAACAGAAAAAACCTCCAGCAAACAAGATGAACTCTGTTCTATATAATTATAAATATATGTATAGACGTTGCAGAAACCTATGGACCTAAATTGTGAGCGAGTGGAAAAGTTGCTGATACTGAAGGGCGAAGATGGACTTTAGGATTTTTGACGTCGGAACAGTTTCACCACCCAAATCCCCAGACCCCCCCACCCCCCTCTCATGAACAGTATGACTGATGCAATGCCTTGCTGCAAGACTCAGTCACTTTGGTTTGCTCTTTTCTTTTTTTATTTGATTCTTTTCTCCGGAGAAATGAGAGACATTTTAGGGAAATTCTGAATTCATTCTTGCTGGGGTCCCACTGTGGAGAGAGATACCTTGCAGCTGAAAAAGCAACTGTGTCTTTCGCCCCTCTCTAGCCTGACTGGACTGATGGCAGCCAATGGGCAAAGCAAACTTTGTGGGAAGAGCACACAAATATAGGTGAACGGCAGTTCCCTGGAAGATGAACAACAGAACTCTAGTATTCCAATTTTCTCGACTCTATTAAAAAAAGAAAATTGTACCATGAAAAGAAAAGAAAAATCCTGAAAAAAGTTTGTGAAATGTCTAAATATTTGACTCTCATCCCATTACTAAGAGAAATGTGTTTTCCCTACTATCATTCCTGTTTGGAGAAAAAAATGACTATGATTCTGGGAAACAAAAATTTCTATGTATTTTCTTTTGGTAATTGAGCAAATGTGATTTGGATTATGAACATGAAACCAGACATTCTCCTTTTCCAGGGGAGAAAAGTTCCTCTCCTTTTATTCCATCCTCAGTCTATTTTTTGTCCTGCATCTATTCCTTTTTTTCTGTATGGCAGATTGTCTGTCCTCATACCCTGTGGAGAAAGCAGGCTCTATCCATCCTTCATCTATTTTTTTTATTTGTTTTATATCTATTTCTGTCTATATGGCTAGAGACAAGATGGCAGCCATTTCATTTGACAGGCTCCATCGATTCACTCTCCTGCCACGTTTGTCTGGTTTCTCTCTTTCTCCATTCCAAGCATACTCCTCCCAGTATCTTCCTGTTCTTTCTAAATGTTATTGTAAAGTGTTCCAGTGAGATGACTCTAAATATGTGTACATTAACAGAGGGAATACACTTGGTTATATACTTCTTACTCCCTGTGTCGTGTCGTCTGTTTATCGTCTCCTTGTCTCTCAATCCAGTTTAATCTTACCTGGTGATGTGTGCAGAATATTTGGACAGTTGCTTCTAAAAACCTCAGCTTGATTTGAAAACAGTCATAGCTCCGTATCAGGATTATATTTAATGTACAACACTGATGGTTAAAGCCACCATGTGTAAAATTAGATCATTTCTGACTTTAGTGTCCCCCAGTGGTAGAATCTAAAAAAAAGATACTAACAGACAGCTGAGATAATTTCACAGAGAATCTCATTTTTCTTCAAATGAAATGTTAAAGTTACTACAAGGAACTTTTAACAGGTTATGAAACAGTCTCATGATATTCATGTATTCAAATATTCATGTTACTTACTAATCTACAAAATAATTTATAGAAAATTGATTAGGTCAGGGTCTTTTCCACTGATTGGAAGAGTAAGAATCTTTTAAATTTTGCCGTGAAGAATGCAAGATTGGCTTATTACCCACTAGGCTCTCCACTTTGAAGGCAAGTTATCTTCTAAATTGTCTGATAGAATAAGCAATAGTTGTTCAGCCATTGAAGCACTGACTTTAGAAGACAAGTTTAGTTCAAACTTAGCTTTAACTACAAAACCTGTACTCTTAACTTACAGTATTTACCAACCACTTTTGAAATGAGTGCTGTGCAGTTTTAGATTTGTGGATGTATTCTTCCTTAGAGCTATATTATAGCTACAGGGATTTTTTGTATCACTTACCTTAGCAGAGAGGTCTGGATCTGCTGATAATTCAGGGTATTGCTCAAGAACACTTCAGCATTGAAGAGCCGCTTTCACTGTGAGTTGAAACAAAGACAAACAGTCAACCACCAGGCTAACCAAGCTCTTGTGATCACTTCCTGTAATTTAATCACCCCTGCAAGGCAGAGCTGCTGATTTTATTTAATCATGTGTTAATTTTGTGTTTCTCTTCACATACACAGATGTTATTCTATAGGTGTGATCCCACAGGTGTACCTATGTAGGCATACTCAAAAATATCTTTCTTGTTCATACATATCATACACATATTATTACCAGCATAACAGATTAGGAAAGCATTTTATGACAAACCTTTTGATGATTTTATGTTACCATACCCTTACAAAGTAACTGTACTATGCTTTTCATGAGAATCTTTAGTTTAAGAAATGTTGTCCACAGTTTAGGAAAATGCCACACTACCATCAGTTGAGTTTGAGTCCTCATGTACAGTCTTCTTCACACCTCTAAAGGAAATACTTTTCACATAGTGAAAGTTAAATCATCACAAGTAGCCAATCAGTTTGGTGAAGATGTTTAAAAACCGTGGTTAATGCATGCTAATGATCCAAACATTAAAGAGCAATCATGCCACTCAAGTGCAGTCCTCAACACCTCTCCAATCATGAACAACATGCAGAAGCAGCGTTTCTTCATGTTTAAGACTGTCTCAAAGACAGATTGAGATAAGTGCTCTAATGTAATTGTGACTTACTCATGCCAGTACAGTTTTAAAATTGATTCTTCTCTAAAGGAGACATAATTCAACCTTTTTTTAAACATCAAGATTGTGAGCCTCATATGACATAATATTTACCATTTACATCTACTGCCAAGATATAAACTACATTAATGAATTCATTAATAGGCTTATACATACTTATATTTGAAAGCCTTATCATTTTGAGTCTGCTAGTTGTCCATTGCACTGAGAACAGATGAGGATAAGAGAAAAATGGTAAACAGTTAGAAATTGAGTTGTTTAAGGAGAACCTGTGGCAAACTAGATGTTTCTTTGTGAGCGATATTGGCTAATTTTACCTACTTTACATATATTACAGTAGCAAATGTTAGCAGCAATGACTTCCCATACAAATTTGCTGTTGCCTTAAAGCTGAATCTGAGCTGCTTTATATGACAAAGACCACATCAGCACATCAGTCCTGGGGCCTGGATCATAAAACAAGATTTGTGCATTAGCCAACTATAATCTGGGCTTCACTCAGTTTCCAGTATCATGAATCTGACTCACTTTTTTACCAGGGCACATCATCATGGTAATCTTCCACCAACTTGCACCGATTTTTTAAATCTCAACAGTCAGAAAGGAACACATATTGAACACTTGAGTAAATGCAGAGACAACACACTGGACAATAGGTAGGCTATGAATCATGACATGAATGATAACAATCATGTTACTAGACAACCACTGAAATGCTGCGAAAACACAAATTCTTCAGTATTTCTTTAACAGAACAGTTATGGACATTCATTAGAGAGTTTGCCTTGCTAATATACACTGCAATCCACATGGGAAAGGGAAAGAACAGAACAGAGGAAAAAACACAAAATTTAATAAAAAAAAAGACAATAGATGGGGAAATGAGGACAACATGAACTGTAAACTTCAAGACTTGTGGCTCTGTACTGAAATCTGATGAAGTAGATCACAAACTAACAGCCACTGATACCCTCTCACTCACAGTGCATAAGTTGCTCCCCATTTTTAGTTGGTTTTGTTTTTATCATTATATCTGAATTCCAGTCATAAAAATCATGTTAAAAATAATCATTGTAAGACCGATGGGTAACAATTTGATCAGAGGACAAACGATTAGAATCCTTCAACACCCAACACTGTAAGAATTCATCATCCTGCTGTCAACACCATCTGACCCAGACTTGACCCAGCTCGGATCATTAAGTCATCATGCCTAAATCATATTTATTATTGGCTCAACAATGTGTGTCCTGTCTTAACCTGTTCCTGAACAGATTCAATTCAGAGAATCACATTTATCAACACAAATAATAACATAATTATAGATGAATGGTAACTTTTACAAAAACTGCACAACTTTTATGCACAGTTAGAGTAGCAATGTCGGCTTCATGTGATATTGTATACTGTAGCCAAATTACTAGCATCTATGTCCATAGAGCAAAAAGAGACAAGCACCTTAATAATATCCCTCTGCTGCATCAGAGGTATAACAGTGCAGTAGGAGCAGAACTTCTTATTCTACTGACACAGTATATTCTCCATATCCCCGGGTCTCAGCCGACCTCTCAACATGGAGACGAGCTGTCTTACTGATTGCTTACATAGGCAATATCTTTGCCTAATCTGCTCATCAGTGTGTCTCATAACAAAACAACAAACTAAGCATAACAAAGTGGCCTGTACCTTCTTGATTATTTGCAGTCAGCACACAACCAGAGCACAGTGGTTTACAAAGTCTGCATCCATGATGGGTTAATTAACCAAATGAATGCACATCCATACACACCACTGAAACACCTGATTCCAATTACAGATCAATTAAACAGCTTATTCCAACTGTCCGTCCACCTAAGTAGGAAACTATAGCGCTCCACCTGTCCACACTACACAGTGTAAACATTTTTGAATAATTACTGGCAAATCAAAATCAAAAGGAGGAATATTGTGAAGAAAAAACAGAAGTAAGGCTGAGCAGGGCTGGCAGGACTCAGTGGTTCCACAAGTTGCAGAGAGGCAGGATTCCAAAAAAATTAAGTGATCTTTACAGCTGGAGTGCAGGAATTTTGTCTCCCCCTGCTGGCAGTGAGAGTAAAGGGGGGCGTTCAGCTATGATTGCCTGACATGGGCATGCAGCACGCTCTCATGTGCAACCTGAATGACAGGCACACAGAGAAGGCCAGTAAAAACGGATTTGTTTTGATGGCCCACTGGCCCACCAGGATTTGTCCCAGAACAGTATGCTCGACAGCCAGTACACCACTGGCCATAACCCACTGTTACGGCTGTAAAACGGTGGATAAATTGTTTTGAGCATCACACAACCCCCATAAAATGACTTGTTTCACTATCAGAATTTGATCCATTCGGTTGTATAACATTTGGAAAGTCTAGAGGAGCCACACAATTAACAGCCAAATGGTCAACGTGGGAACATCACCCCCAACATGAGATTTAAAAACTCTGTGAAATACAGATTTATCTGGTGTTGATAGGCTTAATCAGCAATGTGTGAACTCGTTTGACACGGGCTTGAATGTAACGGACGTTTATTTATATGTAAAAGTTCCACACTGCAGGTTTAATATAGCAAAAAAACATGTAGCAAAATTAACTACAAAAACCTGCCAAATCAATTAGCACCACAGCCTGTGTTAGATTGCTCATCTCTCACTGCAGCTTTGGCTGTCTAAACCCTCCATATGTGCACTTTTGTTCCCTCAGCTCTCAGTACCTGATCCGATGCTACTTCAGTCTGTTTATTTGGGAAAAAAACGAGTTTAAAAAGGTAAGGAACACACGCTAGTGAGCAGCTAGTCTCAGTCTGGATGTTTGCTTGGCTAAGTGAGTGAACACCGTGGCATGAGAGTAGAGTTAGTGTTTGGTGGTTCATCTGCTCTGATGGAAGCAGAGAGGCTTATTACATTGCATGTAACAGGTTATATTCTAAAGAGGAAAACACACATGCTGCAGAGGTAGTAGGCCTGTTGCTGAGATGGCCTGGACCAGCTTGTTCTAGGTGTCAAGGGAAACAGTACTGGCAGTTTTATTGCCAAAAATGTAAATTGGGCAGCACAAATGAAAATATTATTATCATTACAGAGTAAATGTAAATGTATGCTTAAAAGATGGTATTGCATTAGTTAAGTCATAGCACTAAAGCTACATTTGCAGCTAATTAGCACAAATGAGCCCTTAAATACTTCTTCAAACAGCAAGAGTTGTGTTGCATGTTATTCCTTCCTAGCATTGGCTGAAGCCAGATAATATGGATGATAAATTGGCCATAGTTCATTGCAATATGGGCTTATGTTGGCCAGTAAGTAACAAAAAGTTGCAGTACAGATATGCCAAGTTTGAGGTCATTTAGAAACGGTGTCTAAATTGCATAAGTTTGGACATCAGATACACTGGTCATTTTATTTTTCAACTACAAAATGTCCCGCTCAGTACATATTCTGGCCACAATTCTTTGAAAAACTGATATAAGGACTCCTCATGAAAAATGTTAGTTTGCTATGTCTTTATGTTAAAACATGTAACATCTATGCTAGCAGCTCTGTGATACTGTACTTAGGCATAGCAGTGTCAAAGTACAGTGCTAGGCTGCGGTCTATCGTCTTTTCCTAACCACTTTTCCTTGACCTTGATGGAAAACATCACAAGATCAAGGAAAGACGTGAAGGAGAATTCAAAAGGACTTAGGAAAAGACAACCACAGTGCTAAGAGAATCCATCTGCACTTACACTGAGCTACATAATTATGCAACATGTTATTGACGTCGGTCTGCTGTGGTGAAACTACCATGTTCTGAAGATGGACTACAAAAAGCGCATCTTAGATACTTCACCCCATGCATTTTTACTGTGTTGTTTCATGCAGGCTATATAAACATGGACAACACGGTGAAAAATATTACTTCATTACCAAGGTTGGAATTGGATTAAAAAGAGGAAAATAAGCTGCCAGTCACAAAACTGAAACAAAATTGTCAGATTGAGAATGCTCGTTCACACTCACCCTCCTGAATCCTAATTATTTTATGAAAATAAATGTTAAATGTATGCAAGATAGGCAGAACATGTTAGGCCAAAAAATATAACAGTTATAATTGTCACACAGGGTAGTATAAACTAATTGAACCTCTTACTATGAAAAATTCTTATTCTTGCTTTAAATAACACTTGGCAACTTCTGGTTGCTCTGACTCTCAGCAAACAAATACAACAGCCACGACAGGCCACTAGTCCATAGCTGTCCATCATTCATCCTCAACTGGAAGGACACTTTGGTCTCCTTCAGTCAAGCTGTGCACAGGGCATCAATATTTTACCATAAACTGTATGAAAATAATGGACGTAGCCACTGTGACGTCACCCATTGGTTTGTGGACTCCTGTTCTGAAGCCTCAAGTTTGGCATTTTGACCGTCACCATCTTGGTTTTTTGGAGCCAGAAGTTATGAGAAGTAACCATATTTGGATGAGAACATGGAGCTGGGGAGGAGCACCTCACACAACATCATGGTAGTGACTTGTCAATCACAAGGTAGCCACGCCCTAAAGCATACCTGCTTTACCGTCTATTTCTACTCTAAAAAAAAAAAAGGGGGGGACCATAATTTACAAAATGAACATCATGCTGTATTGAAGAAGACTTGAAACTATCAATTGCAACCATAAACTCATTAGGAAATTATTTACTGAGGTAATAAATCAAGTGACAAGTTGGGTCATTTTCTCATAGACTTCTAAACAAACGGATGTCTTTTTGGAGCCAGTGGAGGCGGCCCCTGCTGGCCATTAGAGAGAATGCAGATTTAAGGCACTTCCGCATTGGCTTCACTTTTCGGACCTGTAACTACCTGCTTATAGTTTACTTTAGGATTTAAGCAGCTCAATGATACTTTGTGCCGTGCTGGCACAATGAAGAGGTCACAACAGGCACCTAATTGATTTTTTAATTAATACGTTTAAAATGCATTGTAGCAAAAGTTAAACAAATATCAAAAGTAGAAATGCACAGTAGTCTATCAAAAGCGTACTGGTAAGTGACAACACACTGTTGTGTCATTCATATAGTCATGCTATTTCTAACACTTGATAGTGCAGCAAGAGGAAGAAATAGCTAGACATTGCTAGCATTGATAGGACATAGCTAGCAGTGGCTCAAAAAGTGTTGTGTTTTTGCATTGCATTCTGGTCTACTGAGTCTGCTGTTGGTAGGGACACTGTTATCTACCTTTTTTCCAATGAATTTCCCCATGCATGGTGTTGAATATATTGCTGCAAAACAGAATCCCTGACACCAAAACCTGGAAATATCAACTTCAGGGTGGAGACTTCCAGTGAATATCCATCAGACCCTCATCTTCTGATAAAAAAATTCTTATAAGCAATTACAACAAATCGCTGGTATTGTTTAAAACCAGTTTAAACACCATTTCTATGCCCCCTTTCCACCAAGGATAAAAATATTTTATGGGCAGAAATATGTGTCACTAGAAACTGAATTTGAATCATTTACATTTGAATTTGAACTGCTCAACTTAAATAATTGCATTTAAAAAAACTGAAACTGAATAACATAATTTTAAATTGAATTTATTGGTTTGGAACTGACTGCTCTTCCTCAATGACCGGATGTGTGATTCAGTAAACTGAAGTTAAACTGTGAGAACTGAATTTGAATTGTGAGAACTGAATGTGGAAGTACAGTATATAGAGAGTTGAATTTTCAGTGAGGATCAAATGCAGTTTCAAAGCAACTGAATCCAACTTCATAATATTACATTCAGTTTCAAAACTGAAAAAAAAAAAAAATTACTAAAACTTCAGTTTCTAGTGACACATATTTCTGCCCATAACATTTCATCTACTATCAGGTTTAACACATACTCAGAGAAACAGTATCAAATCACACGCTCTGTTTGTGAATCTGGAGCAGAGGTTAGTAAAGGTAAGAGAGGAAAGAAGAACGAGACGCCTCTACTCCATTTTGTATGGTGTTTCGTTACTATTTCATCATCTATTCTTCAATCCAACTGTGACATGTGCCCCATGGCCACCTTTGCCGTTTACTCACCAATCCTCAAAATATGATACACACATGCATGGACCACACTACAATAGGACATGTGTTAAACTTGGTGATCTCCTCACCCTCTGCTCTGCTCCTCCCACAGAGAGAGCATTGTTTTTTCCCCGCTCTGCTCGACACTCATCAAATTAAAGATGAAAAAAAGACAAAAAACAAAGCTGTGGCATCATTTCCCCGCCGGCTGAAAGCGCTGCAGTAAACTTGGCTTTCACAAGAAATATGACATCACTGGTTAGATAGACAATCAGCCATGACACCATGTCCGCAGCCGCCCCTGCCATGCAAATTATCGGCATTGTGCTTGGGTGTGTATCTGTACACATGTGGGTGCATGTGAGCATTAGAGAGGCAATGCAACTTCAGATTCAATTTGTTTATTTGCCTCTCTGAGTAAAAGCTCAAATGGGCTGTGTGTGTGCGTGTGTGTGTTTGTGGTCTGTCATATGCTACTTTTGGGGACAAATTTCAGACTTAGGACCAGTGAACTAGGGACAGCTTGTCCAAATGGCAACAAAAGCCGTATCCCCAATAGGGAAAAAGCTGATTTTTGGGTCAGTGGTTAAAGTTAGGGTGAGGTTAAGGTTAGGGTAAGGGTTAGGGTTAGGCAAGTAATGGTTATGGTTAGGGTAAGTCTCTAGGAAATGCATGTAAGTCTATGTAATGTCCCCAAAAGTAACCATGATCTGATATGTGTGTGTGTGTTGTTTGATGTTTAATCATGTGTGTGATCATGCACCCCAAGGCAGCGTTTATGACAGAGGGGGGCTCCCGCAGGGATAGACTTTGTTTGAAGTCCCCGAAGAAAACCAGGCAGGTAATACTCACATTCTGTCACCTGGCTTAGTATGCAAGAACCTGGAAAAACATGTTAAAAGCAACTCCAGAGACAACTGCAGAGTATACAATGAACACTGCTGCTGTAGTTCTAAGAATACGACCCTAAAACATATCAAGACAAAGTTAACTAGATAGCAGATATTATATGTGGAGTAAGGTTTTAATGAGTTGATCCCCTTTTTGTCAGTATCTTGTGCACATGTTGGAAGACACACTGCAAATGCACAAGCATGCAGTGACACCACAAATTCTGAAAATAATTCTGAAAAATACTTTCATACAATTCCACTAATCAGCAGGTGATGGCGATAATGGCCAAAGAAACAGCAGCAAAAGGCAGGGTAAAAGAAGACTGCTTGCTAGGAAATATGGATGTAAAATCATGGATTTATAAAGAGAACTGGATACAGGAAGAGAGCCGGGTTTTGAAGCAAATTTGACATAGCAGCCAAACCGTGTAATTACAACGTCATGTGATGCACACTGGCACAAAAAAACTTTTTCCCATAGACTTACATTGTGAAAGAGACGTCTGTAAATCCAACGATTTACAGACATGACTTGTCTAACTATCAGAATTTGATCCATTTGGTCCGATCACATTTCAAAAGCCTAGAAGAGCTGCACAATTGAAGTGTTTAATCTCCATTCAAGTTAGCCGAAGGGGAAGAACTAGGGAAGAAGTTGACTCGGCCGGCGAAAGTCACTACTGCGCTTGCTCTATGGGCCGCACAGATGCGTAAGCAAAGCGGAAGTTGTTGAACTTTTTTGGCTTCATGCGCCACTGAGCAACTTCCATAGAAATGAACGGGGCCCCGCCTCCGACACTGCATCCAGTTCTCTTTATACATCCATGTATAAATAAGCAGATTTTTATGAAGGAAATGCATTCAACATATTTTTAGGCCACACAATAGATTCTGCTAAGAAACGTTACCTGTGTTTATTTACAAGAAAACAGAGTGCCAACCTATAATGTAGCTAACATTAGCCACACAAGCTAATGTTTCTAGTTCATGCAACATAACAATTAACTCTGTACCTCACCCATGTCAGTTACTATTCAGTGGAGATGTAGGCATTTGCAAATTTAAGATAGCATAACTTTATGTTCAAAAAACCTAATGTCTAAAACACCCATAGTTAGCTAATATTAAGTACTTTTAGGCAAAATTTGCAGTTACATTTAGCTAGCATCCATACCAATTATACCCACATGCATTGCATTCACTATGTCAGGGGAAAATACAGCTCCACTTCTCATGCCATTGCATAATTCTTCCAAGTAATACTGGGGGCCATAGCACCATGAACACATGTTATATGGAACAGTAAGCAAAGATATAATAAGGCCATGTTGTGAACTCAAATAACTTGCCTACTAAACTATCACAGACTAAGAACAAAGGTTTAATATGCTTCCAGCAAAAAAGACAGTGTCTGGATGTCTTGTAGTCTTTGGGAATTTTCTAAAAAATATTTGTTGCCGACATAAAACGTATAAACCTGCACCATATATGCATACAATATGTCCACCCATTCCATATCAAAAAACCTATCACTGAGAGTTGTCTGTTCACGCAGGTGTTTTCACTGTGGCTGATTATATACCTCTTCTCAGAACTGTTGGGCATGGTTACAGACCGCATGATTGACATCTTCCCTATTAGTTTCGTTACACTTCAGGGGACAGGATAATAGACTTCTCATGACAATCATTTGACATGTCACAGGTGTAACTAATAGCATTAATGATGACATGTAGGTGTGCTATATGTCATGCCAGTGATCCAGCACGCACAGTAACAGCTTTGTGACTGGAACTCCTAAATTGATATTATTAGTTACACCTATGCCTGAGTGATAAAATGATAGCGATATGTACCAGCAATATACACTTCATCAATAGCAATAAGAAAATTGTTCAATAGAATGTTCAATAGTTTCACTTAAATGCATTAAATGCAAAACGCCATGAAAACACATAACAAATAGTTCAGTTGAATGAACAAATCCCACGCGTGCTCCCTCCCTGGCTCATAATCAGCCTATCATATCCCTTGATAATGGAGCATGATAGGAGTGACATTCAAACAGCCAATCATTTAGCATGCGTGTTTATTTCGGTTGCACCATTAACATGTAACACAGCGAAAGAAACAATGTGGAGTGAGAAAAAAAGTCAGGGACTAGCTAGTTAACTTAGAGTTAGCTAACTCCAGCACATTTACAATGATGTGGAAACTGAAATGTTGATTAATGTGCACTGTCCCTGGTAAATTAATTTAAAAAATAATTAATTAATTAATTAATTAATCAATAAAAAAGGGTATCTATGACTTCAAGACTTCATACCCGCCACACTCACCTTAACCCTGACTCCTACTATATTGTCCAAACAGCTCCTCAATTTGTATTAAATCCCTCCACAACACATCATATAATTACTCATTCATAGCAGGGTGTGTGTTGTGACTAAATGTTTACATCATCATGTGAGTGTACATCTCGCCCAGCAGGCCTTTCTAACATATGCTGGACAGTCAGCATGTGCAGCATCTACAGTGTGAATCCCAACACCCCCCTATATTCAGCAGCTCTCCCGGGGTGAGTGTCTGATCCGTGCTTCTCGCCAAGATGCTCAGTAGGTTGGAGTGGGGGTTTTGTCTGATGACACTCGCACTGATCTGGGATCTGCTCCACCACCGGGGGGTCCCTCTATGGTGCTGCACTGGGCAAAAGCCTCCAACTTGCCTCCTTCTCATTCTCCATGTATTTACTTCACTTTCTGTCTATCTCTCTCTCTCCCCTTTTCTCTGGTCTTCCTCTCACTGTTATTTTCCCTCACTCCCTTCTTCCCTCTTTCACTCTTCTCTTACTTTCTCTCTCTCTTCACAAGATGCGTCACGGTGTTTAGACTAATTGACAGCACCTCTTGGGCATGACACAAATAGAGCCTCAATTTACAAGTCAAATATGTATAAGGAGCGGTGCGTGAATGGAAGGGAGCCAGGCAGAGCTGCGAATGCAGCAGGAAGGGGATGAAGAGGGTGGGGGGGGTGTTGAATAAAATAACTGGATACAAGATGGTGAGCAAGGGCTGAAAATGGGGCATAGAGCGAGCTCCAGAAAAGTAAAGAAAGCCTTATACAGTGAGAACGTGTGTGTGTGTGTGTGTGTGTGTGTGTGTGTGTGTGTGTGTGTGTCGCTGCTCATTGAAGTTTGTCTTTTTGTCTGTATGTATGAGTGTGCTTGTGTCAGCGTGAACGCATGAGTGTCCATGCATGCATATGTGACTAAGCGTGTGCAGGCACAAGAGTGTATTTTTATACAGTAGACGGTACGGGTTTGCCCATGCATGTGCGTGTAATATATAGGGGCACAAACATCAGTGTGTGTGCACGTGTGTGTATGAGAAAGTGGTTGTCACTGCATTGAAAAATCTAGACTGCGGGGCAGAGAGGAGGATGATGGATGAACAGGTAGGTGCCTCCAAACCTCCGCTGCTGGAATGAAGCCATACAAACACACCACACTTACCTATCAATCTGGCTGTCAGCAGATTACACCATCTGACACACATACAGTACACACTCGCAGAGAGAGAGAGAGAGAGAGAGAGAGAGAGTGTGTGTGTGTGTGTGTGTGTGTGTGTGTGTGTGTGTGTGTGCACGAAAGAGAGAGTGCAATCGGAGTGAGTGAAAGGGAGAGAGAGGTGAGGAACAAAAGATGGAGAGATGTCAGGGAGGGAGGAGACAAACGTGCAGCGAGATTGCAAAATCACTCAGCTTCTGAGAGGGTTTGTGTGTTGATGAGTGTGTGTACGTGCGCACCCTCCGCCATCCCTCCCCTACTATTTTTGCCCAGTTACCATGGCAACCATCATCCTTATGCTTGTGTGCATGTGTTTGGGAATTGAAAGTCAACGTCTAGGCTCGCAAAAACTGCATTGTCCACACCTCAAAGCTGAGCTCGCCCCATCAGCTCTGAGCACCGTGGTGACTGAACAAAGCTAAAACGACTCCCAAAAACACACTTCACCAATAATCCCCCTCCACACCCGACCCTGACCCCCACCGGCCTTAGATAATCATTCACAGTTTGAGATTATTCATGGCCTCAGTTATGTGGAACAAATTAAGGACACATAGAATGACTAGGTGCTCATTAAGGTCTATTCCAGATAGGCTTCCATTATAGAATGCTTTAATTAAACTGCCGTGGCATTGAAGCGGCATCCGGCTGACCTCACCGCCTCCAAAGACACTTCAGCTCTATCATGCAACCAGGATCCACTCATTACCACCGATGCACTCTCACTGGGCTAATGAGTGAGTGTGTGTGTGTGTGTGTGTGTGTGTGTGTGTGAACGGGTGAAGAGCTTTTTGGGAAGTGATTTAGCTTTATACCGCAGACCCGCCCGGCTGAGAAAGAAGATGTTAATGCACATTGTGTCCCAAACACTTTACATGTCATATTATATATATATATATATATTGTCATATACTTTACATGTTTTACATGTCCACACTGATACACAGAAAACAGAGTTTTTAAAATCTGCACTTCAGAAGGTGTTTTAAGAAATCTCTGTGTTACTGACTGTTTGTGTGTGGATGAGAGGCCAAACGTAGAGGAAAATGTTCGTTTTGCAAAATATCCATATTAGTGTGAGCAAGGCCATAGTTAAACACAGTGGTCCAACCTATCTGACGTTTTTTGCTGTGATTATTTTATGTACTGTGTTGTTTTGCTAGTGTCTTTGATAAACCAAATCTACCCAACAGTGACATTTCACCGCCAGTTGGACTAACTGGTGGCTGTCATAGTGGGAAGCCGCCTTATCACTGCTTTACTCATTTATACTTACTTATGCTTACTTTTAATTACTTTTCTACTTACTGCTTATTCTTATTTACATATGCTTTTTTGTTTACTTCTTTACTTGCTTAAACTGACAAATATATTTTCTCCACACCATTAAATTGTATGTACATGACGCAGGGTTTTTACCCAAAGTTATTGTTGGATCTATATTGATTGGTTCTATAGCGTCAATGAGTGTCATTCAGTTATAGTTGTGGATAGTTCCTGGTGGGGCGGCGATTTGATCATAAACATAAAAGCCAAAGCTGATAATTACTGGTAACAACTCAGTTTGGTGTGAAAATTAATATATGTATTGTGAAACTGTGCCACCTGCCAGAAAATTGACTGCACGATGCCCCTGTGTGTGTGTGTGTGTGTATCTGTACGTTTCTGCAACTGATTGTGTTACTGTAGCTGTGCACAAATGCGAGTGTGTTAATGGGTTTGTGTGCATACGCGCTGTACAATAAGTGTAAGTGTGAACACCTGCAGTGTGTAAACGCATGTCTGAATGAGTGTGAGCACATTATATGCATCCATGTGAGACCAGTATATGGTTATGTATTTCTGGATGTGCTGTGTGTTGTCTGTGTGTGTATGTGTGTGTGTGTGTATGTGTGTGTGTTTGTATGTGGGCATGAGAAGAACTCGTGTGTTTTCATGTACACTTAGTATGTGTGCTCTTGTGACTAACCCACACACATCACTGAAGACACAGGAAGATGTAATGGCTTCAGCTAACATTTCAATATTTTCCAAGATGGCCACAATAAAAGAACACGAGTGAATAAAATGAAAATGTATCAGTAACATGAGCAGAAGGGAATGATGAAATCTAAAAGCTGAATAGGACTGGATAAGGCCACGTTCTGGCATGCCATATTGAATTACACCTTAAAATTGAGAAATATCACTGCTGCTCTGCTTTCTCAGTGTGCGATTGTTTATCAGAGCATTTCATATTGCTCACAAGTCTGAGTTAGAGGTCTGTTTGCAGCCAGGCAAGTGTCCTGTCTCACTATTTCATTGAAGGGGCTGTTGACCGTTGCAATTTACTGGCACAAAAATGAACTGATAGTTTCATCAGATGATATTCTCTGAGCATCAGTGAAATTAAAATGAGCCTGAATGATAACCATGACACAATTCATTTTGTAAGTCCAGTCGATGTAATTCTAGACTTTTTTTTTTTTTTTAACGTCTGCTTTGAAAAGCGCTTTATAGTTCTCACCTGAAAAACTGCATTTCTACTATCACCAACAGCAAAGCTATGATTCAAAGGCACCTTAAAAGAAGTTGCATCTTTTTTTTTGGTTTTTGCTATCATCCTGCAGGTTCTCCATACCCTATCAAAAGATAAAATGAAACCATAAAAGTGATTGACAATAATGAAAATGTAGCAGAACTAGAACTAGACCCATACATTAACCAGGCCAATATATCAGCTGAGATTAGCTTAATGCAGATACTGCATATATAAGCAGAACTATGCTGATTTATGCCACAGTGACAATTACCATATTTGATTTTCTTACAAATCGGTATTTTCAGACGAGATCATTTCTAACTTACTGCTGTCTGTTAACTTACTGTCATCCAGCATTTAAAAACATGCACTTATGATATAAAGTATCAGTTATGTAAAGACAGAAAAATGGGGTTTCAAATAAAATCAACTACAAGTCTATTACTGAGCTGTTTTTTATGCAACTTAATAAAACCACACTGGAGTATTCAGTCAGTGCTTGCATATGTCTCTGTGGTTCCCCTGCTTGTGGGAGTTGGTTCACCAAAATGAAAAAGGGACATTTTTATGGTTTTCTGTTTGATTCTGACAACAAACCTGGATCTAGTAATATTTTTTTATTTTCTGAAAGTCTTTAAGTGCCAATAAAGCGTTCTGGGTAAGGCTATATCATTTGAAATGCTCTGATGCTAATTGCCGATACCACATCTGCTTTTGTTTCTGCTACCAAAACAATACTCAAATATTCAATACTCAAAAAAGTAAGTCTGCAAAATAAAGGGTTTAAGTGGATGCTTAAAATCATTAAAATTGGCAATGTATTCTATAAATGGCACTTACCATTGTTAAGAGAAAACATTATTTAGTAATAATAATAACTGATGCTTAGAAGCATTGCTTACATGATAATATGTTTAATGTTCAAATCCTATTGATACATTCATAAGTACAAGGATTTTTGTTAATTCAGTTTTTTTGTACCTTAATTCTGCATTTTACTAAATTTATTTAAATTACATTAATATTAAATAATTAGATTTTAATCATTTACATGTATATAATGTGGTTTCAGTTTACATCCAAGTACAGCCAAAGCTTAAGCATTACAAATGTAGTGACGTTTTTAGAAAGGTGAATATATTCAGACATATTTATAGGTGACAGATAAAACTACAAGACGTCTTTTCCTTATAAACTCACTGTCAGTTTTATCAAATTGTCCAATAAATGTCAGAAAACGCCTCTATATACAACACCTCTTAGCGTCACAGTTCATAAACCATTAGTTGTTCAGATCTGTGTCTCACTGGATATGTTAATTGTAAAGGCTCATTATACATTCTGAATGTGTAACAAATCCATTCCCAGGATGAGGTCTGAGCCTCCCAGAACCCTCTCATGATGTTAGCTGACATTCAGATCAACGGCATTGTTCAAGTTTTCCAAATATGCCTTAGTCCAACCAAAGTGAAATTATTCTGCTCTGCATGGACATTTACCTTTATAAGCATAAACCCCTTTGTCTTTCATTTGGCCCCTGTCTGTCACATATGCAAATGAGCATAATGATAACATCACATAGGATCTCACTCTGAGTCTCTTGAGATCTAATTTACTCAAACATTTTATCATCACCCTCAGATGTAAACACTCAAGATTCACATGCTACAAAATATGAAGGCGTGTAAGCTGCTTCATAAAAATCTGCTTGGATTTCATCATCAACATCCTTCTAATTGCAAGTTCTTCCTGAATATATAATTGTCAAACTCCTCCACCTGGCTACTGCAAAGTTATCACCAACGCGACAGAGAACCTTTATTAGAGCTATTAACAGAACAAACATAATTAAACTCAGAGGAATCTATTACTTCTACTTTTCAATCACTGTTACATAAAGTCAGCTATTGGATGCTAACATAGACACATAACACAGTTCCAAGCTTTAGTAGTTATTAACTGTCTAAAGAGCAATATCTCCAGTCTGCTGTCACATTGCACTCATCAGTTACAGTCTCAGAGTGAGACATGATGAAACAATAACTGTAAATGATAAATAATGACATGTACATCCTCAGTGAGAGGTAAAATGACTATGAAATCTTCATTACAATAATGGAAACCTTGGGAATGGCTGCTCGGAGAAATCTCCTTCCTGCATCAGCAGACTGCAGTGGATGCACAAATCACAAATGTCACTCCAAGCTGAAGTCAAAACTTGGCAGCCCTGGCTAATGTTAGCTACTTTAACTTAATTGTGCTAACAGGGCAGGTATCATTAACATGTAACATTAAACTTACAGAAATATTGCAATATTGCTCTCCGACTCAGTGTGAGCCAGGGAGAGCAGCAGGTGAGCCAACTGTCAATCACAGCTGTCAATCAACGCCCACACGGCACACATCAAAGCTACTATATGTCTTCAAATCTTATTAACGGAGCAATAATTTCCAAAATGACCCATCAGCACACTTATTAGAGGGCCTGAATTTAGAGAATTGAGACCATAATGACTCGTTGAAAAAAAAAGAGTGACTTAGTATTTCTAGAAAGAAGTTGAGGCTTTTTAAATGAGAGTCAGTTAGAGCATCTAGCAGCCGTCAGTGGCACTTCAAGGTACTTCCACATTAGCTCCAGCCTCAAGCCATGGTAGTTGTTGACTGGCATCAACACAAACTCTGTGTAGCATACGGCTCCTAACACTACTAGTTAGTAAGGATTACAATTATTTTGGACCAGACTCAGAGGATACCAGATTCAAACAGGAGGCAGAAAAAAGCTATTTGCAATATTCAGTGACCACATACGACAAGGAGATATTAACTGGTACCTTGCATTTTTAAACATAAACTAAATTAAATGACCATGGGTTCACTATATGGTTCAACTCCATAAATTTACCTTAGTTTCAATTCAGCAACAAATTACTTCTTTTGTCACTTTTTCTTTGGTTTTGAACCACTGAGTTCTTCTCAACTAGTCTTCTTTTCAACTGTGTGCACACTAATGTAGGTAATCTCAATTCTCAAAATTTGGATCCAACATTGGGAAGGTAACAATATTAAAACAATACCTGGTTCAATATTATCACTTCACAACTCACTTCAACCTTACAATGTTTCGCTATTCACTGCACCAGCAATAACAAAATCACTGTAACAAAGACACAATAATACACCATATCAATAATATGGATACTCAGTCCACTCACATAAACCACTGATGGTTATGACTCATTCCTTCCACAGGCACAGGGAATATATTTGAACAAGAATGAAGAAGGTAAGTGTCTTTTCCAAGTCAAGGCAAAAAAGGTAAAGTCAGAGTCTGGGGTTCAGAGTTGTGCAAGTGGTGCTGGGAGTTGAGTGTAAGAGTGGTGCAGCTTATGATGTTTACCGTGGCAGGAGAGAGGTAAGGTTGGCAGTTCTCAACTCTGGGTTCTTCGATTCAGGGATCTTCAGTCCAACGTCTCGTCTGGTTTGGCTCGCCATCAACTTCAGATCAACTCAAAAAACCTGACCTGCAGTCATTGAATGTCTAATTAATCAATTGCCATTCTGATTTGTCAGGAATGGTTAATTCCTAAAACTACAACAAAATATATACATATAATGTAAATTGTACGATCAACACATTTTAAATAACCTTTAGAGTAAATACATTTCTGAGTAAAATTAAGTGCGAAATTTACACACTATATTCTTATGTCTTCTGTTCTTTTTTTTTTTTTTTTTTATCAGATTCACTTTACCAATTAAATAAAATACCCGACAAAACATAATTTAATATGTTGCTTCGGTATTCAACAGTTCAGTAGCTTTATCGGCCACAGAAAACATTGAGCAGTTAAACACTCTACATGTCACGTTTTCATATTTTTTCCAGTTGAGTTGTCAAACAGTTTTACTTAAGTTGAGCTCTACTGTCGGCTAATTGCACTGTTCAGCACTCAATGCTAATTTTGTTAGCTCTAGGCCCATTCGCTTGAACTAACTAGCTTAGCCTAGCATCGTGTGGCGCAGCATTTTATTAATTACTTTAACTACGACTCACCAATTCGGGATTTCCTCTCTGTCACTCGGCAGGCTTCATTGACCCGGGCCTCTCTCACACACACGTCTACAAGCTTACAACAAAGTACAGGTTGTTACTGTTCTGCTTTGACAACATTATATGGTGTTTTTACTGTTTTATCTGAGTTAACTTACATTTTTACCATTTAGCCGTATATCCCCTTCACACAGCGTCACCCAGCGTCTGACTAGCGCATGCTGTCTAGCCGGCCAACGGTGCTGCGGACCTGCGTTCTGATTGGCTAAGGCACTTCCGTGTTGTTAACGCTTTGTGATCTGAGGCATGCACTGAATAGGATGTTGGGTTCACAACCTGTCAACACTCCAACCAGTGTCCAATCAGTTCACTGGAAAAAAAAGAACCACCATTCCCAAGAACCCGACATGGTCAGCAGTCCTGAATTACAATAAAGTGACAAGAAAAAAAGAGCAATATATATTTTTATAGGTCAGTGGAGACGTTTTATTGTTCCAGGCTTTCTATTTCCACTCTGGTTTTAAAAAAGAGCTTCTAACAAACGGAGAGATTGTTTACTGAACAATAATGATGATTTTAACTGCATTTTAATTGTGCAAAGTTTATTTTATCCCCAGAGTGACAGCTGACAGTGTGGTTGATTTTACACTCTGATTCCAGCACTGCAGCTCAGAATAACATGAGACAACTATGTGATGATAATTGGAAATAAAAACAAAAGATTGTCTTTTAATAGAAAAATAATCCACACACTGTTAATTGGCTCCCATGATTATAAATGCAACATTTGGGTCAGATAGACCTCATCAGTTATTAACTACTTTTCCTCTCTTTGCTTTGGTAGCAGAAACAGTCTGGCATTACTTTTAAGTCTTTTTATGTGACATATTCAGAATGGTTTCTTCATCATCCAACTAAATATCAAAAAATACTCACTCTATACTGAAGTCATATATAGTCATTCCTACATGTATTTTAAGCCTTAACCTACTTTTAATATGTGGAAATTATTTCTAGTGTTTCTACATCTTCTTATTCTGTAGTATGATTACAGGCTCGTTTATATTTCACTTTGTTGACTATGACTTTTTGATTTGAATTTTGATATGTCCAACACATCTAGTCTGATCTAATTATGTCATCTAATGAAGCTGGAAGTTGTTCAACCCTTTGCTGTGTTTAATACTTTTTGTCTGGCCAGTTGCTGAATAGACAGCGACAGACTAGAGTGAGAGCTCCATAATTTTAAATTAAGTCGTTATTTTGTGTTATTTAATTCATCATTCAAGTAACTTGGTGTTTATCTGTTCTTTGAACGAATTACTAATGTAGCCTACTCTGATTTTGTGTTGAACATAGGTCATGTCAGTGGTTAACATGGTTTTATAATGGATATAATAATCAATTGTTAACATGGCCGACTATCGATTAAAGAAATTGCTTAAAATTTGCATTCCCATAGCAAACAGTTGCTTATTCACACATTTTGCAGATATTGAGCTACATTATCATTTATACGGAGTCATGTTTCTGGCCACCGATATTTTTTCTGTCTCCACCAACTCCTGAGGGAAATATCTGGCTCCTTAACTGCTAAATGTTCCACTATGTTCACCAGCTAATAGCTAACTTTGTCTATTGAGTTTATCAGAGCTGTTTCACTGAAAAGAGCTGCCTGTTGTAGCTGAAAACTACACTAATGAGAGCAGTGAGAGTGAACCAAAGCAAATAAGTTGTAGACCGTAAAACTTAAAACAATGAGCTGAAAAATGCTACAATGCTCCTTAGAGTTGAGGGTATGAGTTGAAGAGTTCAGTGATAAATCTATGGGTTTATCACTATGACTAATATCTTTCATTGATCCATTGTTAATATGAAAATATTAGATTGTGATTGCCACTTTTTTTTTTTAAAAAAAAAAAAAAAAAAAGGTCAGACCAATTAAAATATAATGAAAATAAATATGTTTTGAACCTAGATTGGCCAAGAGGACTTAGTATAGTAACTGTTATAAAGGAAGAGAAAAGGATAAGCAAAAGATTTACAACCTACAACATTCTTTCTGACAGCTAGGGCAATGCTAGCTAGGGTGGATATAGAAAAACAATTTAACTCTACCTTGGATGTATGTATTATGATATTAAAACCCTCCCTTCTACCAATCCATTGAAGTCCATTTAACTGTTCTAAAGCTGGTTAAATGAGCGAGCTACCAATTAGGGTTGGGCAATAAGATTACATACACCATGACATTATAGAAATTTCACTTTAATATCCCTTGTTGCATGTGGCTGTTGAGGGCAGTGCTGCAAATCAGTGAGCACCTTTAAAAAAGGTGAAGTTTTCAGTGGAGTATTCCTTTAAAAATATAGCTTGGCCAAGCCAGACATTAGTAATGCTCAAACAAAGGATGGATCTGTGTCTCTGTTGCAATTTATAATTAAGATTTTAAAGTCACATTTTTAGAACAGGAATACTGGTCATGGTGCATCTTTTAAGTACCACAAGTGCTTACACTGACACTAGCAGGCTTGCCAAATGCAAGCTGGGATAGGATCCACCTCCCTAAAACAGTGGAAAAATGGATGAATGATACTAGTAGAAGTCATAAAACCAATACTCCTGTGATCAATATTTAAAGTACAAGTCATGTAAGTGAGATAGAGTAGTGTTGGCTGTGGTAGCTTATTTATTTAGCTTTACTTGTATTTATGCATTTATTTATGTGAATGATAAAACTATACTGTTGTAAACTATTCTTCACTGATTGATGAAAAAAGTGAACTTAAAAAGCCAGAACAACAATGAGAAGGAGGAGGTGGAGAGGGACAATAAAGGAAACCAGCACACATTAAGCACAGAGGTGGGTCAACTCATGAGGTCTATATACAGCCAACAACTCAACCAATTTATTATCTTCTAAGCGGGATGAATGGACTTCCCGGATTTCATTTGGATAAGAAATGAGGCACAGCAACAAAAACCAATCCGTCATCATTTCCCTGTGCTCAGGACAGGCTATGAATGGCTCTTAAGAGCACCATTTATTAAAGCTTACGCTGTACTGTATACCCCTGGTTCCTTTTAAGATGTTCAATTGCACCACCGCTGGTCATGAATCAGGACATGGACTCTCAAATCCCCCGGGACAAAGTCTCAGGGAGAAAAATGAACTGCACCATCAGCCCTCTGCAGTAGCACAGCCTGCTGGCGGTGATGATATCATCATATTCCTCATCTTTAGGCTCAGTTTTGTTCTTCATGGTATTGGAGGAACAAATCTCAGTCAGTTTATTCTCTTTTTCTCCTTTACTATCACCTTCTACCACCATCTGTCTTTTCTGCCCTTTGATTTTCTGACAGATCAATGTTTTATTTAACTTATTCTGCTTTGTAGTACTGAAGCCAAATATCTGCTTCAAATTAAACCCTGACCAATACACCAGCTTATCCCAGGCACCCTAACAAGAGTGTTGCAGTGCAGAAATGCCAAAGATATGTTTATAGTAAAGAAGTCCATTTTGTAGCTGTTCTGGAGCCTTTTGAATATAGTCATCATCAGTATTTGAGGTCATTTAGAAACAGTGTCACCATTCCATAGAGAACAGTGATTTTTCAATTGTAAAATTCTATCTTAAAATAGATAAAATCTATTTTATCTAATTAGCAGTACATTAAGTAAATGTATGTACATTTTAAATCCTGTGTCTTTATGTGTCTTTGATAAAAAAAGTCAACTAATAGATCTTTATCTGCCTCAAAATCCAGTATGGGTCACTCTTATATTTCATGTTTTATTCTAGTTCATCTGCTAATTTTGCACCGTGTGTGAAGATGGGCTGGTGATTGACCCCTCTGATTAAAATCAAGTAAGGATATTGTGATTTCTCTGGATGCATTTGTCATCTGACCTTTCTTGACACACATCTGCGATTAAAGAAAGTCTGTCTAACTGTGCTCTACTGATGGATACTTTGTCATAAAAAGATGAGTGTGAGAAAAATTATATCTTGGCAAGACAAAGCGACAGCTTGATTTATAGACAGTCTCATGTCATCGTCAATTACAGCAGAGATAACTTATGAGTAGTTAGAATACCTTGTGCTGCTGTTCCTGAATTGGCTGAAGCCAATACAATGTAGAGAAATACATTAGAAGTCAAACTCACATCCATTATTAAATTAACCTAAAGATCTGATCATCCACAATGGATCCACATTACAGTACTTAGACCAAACCTTGTGTCCAGTACGGCTGAGTTATTTTTATCCGTCAGCTTGCAGAGTTACATTTGAGCTTCTTGTGCCTTTTACAGCCAGCAGCCTGCAGGAGAGTGTAACTGCTGACATACAGTATCCAATGAGATTTATCCCCCACCGTTGGGGACTTCTCAAGCTAAATTAGCAGCAAATATCTGCTGTCTCGGCCCGTTTTTGTCACAACAATGAAGCATGTAATTGTTCTGTACACATGCACGAAGGCCAACTGCAATATTTACCCTGCAAACACTTCTCCCTCTCAAGTCTTTCATGCATGCAGGCACATTTATTCAGGGCTCTCTTATCGGGTGCCACAAAACAGTCAGGTTTTGTGGCGGCCTTGTGCTGTGTAATTGTTTGTGCACTGCTGGCGTGCACTTCACAGTCCTATCTCGGACATGCTCCTGTTGAAGTAGGTTAGTTGAGAAATCAAGCAAGAGGATGGATGTTTTTTTTTTTTTTTAATGTAACGATATGGGCCCATGAAAGGCAACCAGGACATGTGGCCAATTTGACACGGAGACAGGTGAAGCATGTTGTGACAAATTGCAAAATAAATCTTTGATCAGTAGGAGGTTACTGCAGCAAATATCACCACCTCAGAATGTCTGAAGTAAGCCTTTTTAATATGTGTTAGTGTTTGTGCAAAGTCCATAACAATAGCGGGAATTATTGGGAGTCACAATGACATTTTTTCATGCTTCCTTTCTTCTTGCCTTGATACTCGCTCTGTTATGATAAGGAGTGAAGACTGACAACTGTGTAATGTTTTAATTCTGCATACATTTCCATAAAGACCTTTTGTCTGAAATTTCCATGATCTCAATCTGTCAATCACCCCTCCTCAGTTATGTGTGCAGCTCTCTGTGGTGGGAGGACTGACTTTCCCTAAAAACATCATTAGTCAGCCCCGCCATGCAAAGCTATTTCTGACAGCAGCTCATCAAGGAGGCTTGAGATGAGTGAAGAGGAGGAAACACATGCTCAACCTCTGACCCGATGCACTGTTGTACAATTCCCTAACAGTGTGAGATGGGAAACCACAGCGGCAAACTGGCAGGCTACAGTGATAACAAATAGAATAGATTAGTGCACAAAGTCTCATGTGATTATGTGCTGCAGTAGCTGCCCAGGAGGCAGCTGTGCACTTACACATTGCCCTCTGGTGGCTACATCTGCACAAACATAACTGACTGGATATCCTCCTCAGCCTGACAAATGCAAGTAGGGAAAGATTTATCTTTTAAATCAGAGCATGCAACTCTATTTTGTTTTAGTGATGCTTCTACTTTCACTATGACTAAATGTATACAGTATAACAGACAACAAACACTTTCATCTACTGGCTGTATGACTACATTTTGTCTTGTCCTAAATTTTGGTTCAGTATTACAGAAAATGAGCTCTGTTATCCTTGGCTTGAGATGTCTTGGTTTTCCATTATTACAGCACTGGGGACATCTTTGTTCCGGTGTCAGTTTGCTGTAAGCCAGTCTTATCAGACAACTGGCTTTTTTTCCTCCCTGGCTCACTCACTACCAGCAAAAGGACTTTCTGTAATTTGGCTGTGTGAGCACATATCACACATCAGATTGGCACACAACAGATTTAAAGCCTGAGGTTCTGACATTTTCTAATAGAGAGGCTGGAAATAGCAAAGATTTTGTGGATGGAGTTCTTATAGAAATAGTGGAGATCTTGTGTACACTGCTGCTACTGTTTTTCAAAATCATGGTTGTAAATGTCTCCCTTTTCAATAGTTTAGTTTGACTGTTTACAGCTTTTTTGAGGGGGGAGGGCATATTTAGGAGGTTATAGCATGTTAAATACCTCTAACAGCCCACAATTGTATTATAATATAGATAGATATACTAGTATTATATATTTTCAAAAAGACGAATGCAAATATGGACACATATATATACACATAAGTGAACTGACTGTTTAACATTGAGATAGGAAAACATTTCTTTTAATGGTTATATCTTTCAGCTCCTCAGCTGGACCGAATCTTATGATGCAAATGTTAATTTTGCCATTTTCAGTGTAGAAAGAGAAGCTCATCCTGACCTCAGCGGTCTCTCGGAAACTATTTCTAAAGCTAATTAGAACCTTTTCATGTGGGTTTATATTTAACATGGGCTTGCTGATTTGATTAACACCACCTACATTTATGAGAATGAGTTTGTGACCTCCTGAGAATTACCTGCATCCCTGCAGCAGAAAATATTTTTCTCTTTTTATGCTGGCTGTTTTTATGCTTACATAACTGCTTCAGTAGACAATCCTGGATTGGAAAATAAAAGTGAAGCTTTAGATTTAGGAACTAGTATGAAACACAGTTTCAGTTCAGTGATATATTTGTGGAGATCTTGCATAAAGGGCTCATCTCAGATCATGCCACACCAGTGGGGTATTTTTGTTTTAATACAGTGGTTATTGTGTCTACATGGAGAAGCTTATTTATCAAGAGCAAAATTTCATTAAAGTGCAGTACAGCAATAACACCCACTAAAGATCTAAGTAAATTAACAGATTTTGGCACACTTATTGCTTAAATCACACTCAATAAAATGACTAATTTGCAATCTTTCTGAGAACTGATGTAAACATTTACAGCACCTTTCAACAGATTGTGAATTCTGCAGCTCAATAGACTCACTCATGGGACTCAGACCAGACCTTAGGGTGGAATGCAGGGTTCAGGCGCAGCACAAAGTGTGGCATTCTGTGAAGGGGAGTAACCCTACAAGCACCTTTAAGAAACTGAGCAATAAGGTCGCAATAACCCTCTGCCATTTTCCGAGGTCCAACATTGCTGCCTTTATCGCTGTAACTATTCCCCTCAAAGTTGAGGGAGACTTGCCCACCTCCAACATTTCCTGGAGGAACTGGAGGATGTCATGGGCCATGCAGGAGAGGAGATCCACCTGTCTCAAGTTGCATCATGATTGAAACACTCACAAACAATAGAAATATGCTGCCCTAGTTGATGGAGCCCGGGCTCATTGCAGAGTGCCAACCACAGACTGGGGCAACCCATGGGTATAAATTTTGGCCCTCTCAGGGGCCAGGTCCAAAGCCTTAGCCCCTGAGGAAAAGGATGAAAAAGAGTCCTATGGGTCTGGGACAGGAACAAGAACAGGGGACTCCCAGGGGTGTCCTTGAAGGAGGGGTGCAATTGCCGAGAGCCAGATCATCTGGGGACAATTGGGGGCCACCAAGATGAGGGTCACCTCTTCTACCTGGACTCTCTGTAGGAGTGGATGCAGGAGGATCACTTACAACCTCAGGATGCAGCCTTCATTCTCCAAGGCGGGATCCGCCCCATTAACACCAAGAGGTGGAGGCACAACATCCAGATTACCCTGGCCCCCAAACAGAACTGGGACAAGCAAGCCCTGAAGGCAGCCTGTTTTCCTGGTGTTAGGGAAAGAGTTCCTGCCCTGGCATCCAAACACATGCCTAGGAACTGCATGGACTGTGTGGACTGGAGCCTGCTCTTCCCTCTGTTGAGGCGCAGGCCCAGGTGCTCTTTGTGTTGCAGGAGCTGGGTCACACTGTTGTGGCACTGCTCCTCCAAGTGAGCACACACCAGTCAGTCATCCAGGTAACTGAGGATGCAAAGACCTTCCCCCTCTGGGTTCTGAGAACCATCAGGACTGAGGAGAAGGCTTGAGGGGTCATGGCCCCATCTATTTAGCTGACCATGTTTGGGTTTGCAGCTAGGTCAGAGCCACCCTCCTCCAACTGTTTGGTCAGCAGGCACTGATACAAGGCTAGCCCCCGTGTTAACCAGCTGTCCCTGAATTGCCACAGCTTCATGCATTCTGGCAAGCATGGCATCCATCATTTTCGTGTTCCTTGCTGGGGCAGCTCGACTCCCCCAAGACTGACTTGGTGAGGGACACCAAGGCCCCTAAAGCCTGATCCATGGGTGGTGGTGTTACACAGCCAATCTTCTCCTGACCATGCACACATGCCAGCTGTTGACATAGACCCAACCAGTGATGGGCTCCAGATGGTTTAGCAAATTGTCTGAGTACCAGTTCCTCCACATCAGGAGTAATGAGTAATGAGTAATGAGGCCTGAGTAATGAGCTGGTGATAGAGGGGAGGTGATTGCTCCTGCACCTGTTCCTCCTTTACCTGCCTTGCCTCTACACACACCTGACACAGGGGTAGGTCGTCGCCCTCTGAATCAAACCCCAGGATGTCAATTTACCCTTCATCTGATGCATCCAATACAGGGCACACCACATCCTGCTCCTCCCGTCCTAGTCGGGTGGAGGTGGGGTGCTGAGCAGTAGATGGGGCTGTCCCTGTAGCCACAAAGGAGGACAATGTCAACCCTTTCCTGGCAGTCACACCCAGGGTATGAGGTGATTGAGACTCTACCCCCACTTGGTCATTACAAACCACCACAAACCACCGCTGCTTTGCCTCTGTCTGTTGCAGCTGCCCAATGAGAGTGGCTGGATGTTTGCGAGAAAATGCTAGAGCCCTAGTCTCCCTAACTCTACCTAACAGGATAAAACAATTCATGCAGGAGGCCAGGTCCTGGCTGGCCATGCGTGCATGGTCCAGCCCTAAACAATGCATACATTGATCATGACCATCCTCCATAGGCATTCTTATCCCACAGCCCAAACAGGTGTGTCCTACTGGGCTTGTCATTTTCTCAGCAAAATAAAACTATGTGAATGCTTGTGAACTAAAAGAAAAGAACGCACTCAGTGGCACTATTCATCCTCCATACGTTCAACATGCAGACATGGAAGCCCAAGTTGACCATGGAGGCATGTCAGTCCCGTTTCTTTAGTTTCCCCTTGGGAATAACCCACGGCTAAAGTATGCCCATTCGTGTGATCCGACTAGGTTGGACTTCACAAGAGATTATGGCCATGAGTGTCAGATGGTGCTGCCGTTGATACACACAAGCCACACTTGGCCACAGTAGTGTAGCAATCAGCTGAGAAGCACGCCTGTCACTACCTCCAACAAGGTCAGATTTCACAGGAGACACTGCCTATGCAAGCATACCAGCAAGCCAATCCCGCAAGCTGACACGTTTTCAACAGCCTGTGTAGGAAAGACAATGCAGTGATCCAGAGAGGGGCCTTGTAGACCAGCTCTGCTCCTCACAAGGTAAGTGGATGACGCTGATGTCAAAACACACATACACAACTCAAATTCTCTCAAGATACACACACGTCTGACTGCTTGACCGTGGAAATCAAGGAATCAAAGAGGCCATGCATGTGTAGCTTTTATATGACTACGGGTGGCCACCACAGGTGAAAAGAATAAACCACGTCAGCTGCTCCCATGGGGGTCAGTCCCCATACATATGGAATATGTAGGGTGGAGAGATAGTCTTGACACAATAGAGAACATTATTTATCACCAACAATGTTGATAGTTGATTTACTCTTTTAAGTCATCTATTTTGCAAAATTGCCAAAACAAGCAATTTCAATACATCACCCAGGGCTCTGAGAAATTATGATGAACATTTTTTCACTCTTTTCTCACATTTTATAAACAAACAATTGATCAGTTAATCAACAAAATATCAGACTGATCCATAGTATAAAAATGCAAATTACAGCCCTTAAAATGTGATAGAGAGCTACAAGAATCATTGCATATTGCAGCAATGTAAATTTGTGAAAAAATCAGCTTTTACACTTAACTGTGGATTGGTAAAAGTGCAAACACACACACACACACACACACACACACACACACACACACACACACACCACACACCGAGTCCACTTCGTCTCCGCAGAGTCCATCTCAACCTAAATGAATGCTGTATTCCTAGAAAAACATCTCGTCAAGTCCAAGAACATTAAGTCTTAGATGGCTACAATTTTACATGAGAAACTCAAAAGCACCCTCTATAGGTCTATAGCTTTCATCAGTACTGGATTTAATCAGTTAGGGAACATCAGAGGAGATACATCAACTTGCTCAATGCACATATGTGAATCATGTCCCATACAGGCTACCTGTGGGTGACCTTCTTTGACAACTTGCAACTCACAACAAGCTCACCTTCCAGGAGCAAATTAAATTCTTCACAGACCACCTGGTATTCACTAGTAAAACATTGGTCATAGAGCACAGAACCTGTTGCAGTGTTTATTATAGTCTTACACTGAACAAGGTGTTTCCTCTTTGCCTCCTTCTGTGCAGTATTATCCACAAAGATAGTAAATTCCAATTCCAATTCAAATTTGGCACTGAACACTACACATCATGGTTCTTACAGCTCCCATGTTTTGGAAAATGAGCACTAACACTTGGTGGCAAAGGGATAATTGTCTTTGGAAGCCACTGTTGCATCAGTATCTGTGCCACAAAAACAGTCACCATGTACTCCACTTTCTTTGATGTTTTCATCCCCAAGTGGTCCTCCAAATCTATCCCTAATGCAGCTGCCTTTGCTATATAGGCCTCAGTCACTTTAATCAATCAATCAATTAATCAATTTTTATTTATATAGCGCCAAATCACAACAAAAGTCATCTCAGGGCACTTTTCACATAGAGCAGCTCAAGACCGCACTAATTTACAGAGACCCAACAATTCCACCATGACCAAGCACATGGCAACAGCGGTAAGGAAAAACTCCCCTTTAACGGGTAGAAACCTCAAGCAGAACCCAGCTCTTGGTGGGTGGCCATCTGCTTTGACCAGTTGGGTTAAGATTTTTGTTATGCATCCATCCAACCCAGACATCCTTCATCACAACACCCTCCAGCTCCTCCTGGGGGATCCCAAGGTGTTCCCAGGCCAGAAGAGATATGTAACCCCTGCACCATGTTCTGGGTCTTCCACAGGGTCTCCTACCAGTTGGACATGCCTGGAACACCTCCAGAGGGAGGTGTCCAGGAGGCATTCTAACCAGGTGCCCAAACCACCTCAGCTGGCTCCTTTCGATGAGAAGGAGCAGCAGCACTACTCTCTTGGTTGTCCGGCCTTCTCACCCTGGCCTCAGATTTGGAGGTGCTGACTCTCATCCCGGCCGCTTCACATTCAGCTGCAAACCATCCCAGTGCCTGCTGGGGTGTTGAAGCCAACAGAACCACATCACCAGCAAAAAGCAGAGAAGCAATCTTGAGGTCCCCAAACCGGACACTCTCCTCCCCCTGGCAACGTCTTGAGATTCTGTCCATAAAAATCACAAAAAGAAACAGTGACAAGGGACAACCCTTGTGGAGCCTAAAACCCACTGAGAATGAGTTTAACTTACTGCCAAGAATTCAGACAAGGCTCTCACTGCGGTTGAGGACCGAATGGCTCACAGCAATGGCCCTGGTACCCCATACTCCTTCAGCACCACCCACAAGGTGCCCCAAGGGACATGGTCGTAAGCCTTCTCCAGGTCCACAAAGCACATGTAGACTAGATGTACCAACTCCCATGACCTCTCAAGTATCCTTGCAAGGGTGAAGAGCTAGTCCACTGTTCCATGGCCAGGAAGGAATCTGCATTGTTCCTCCTGAATCTGAGGTTTGATCGGCCGGGGACTCCTTTCCAGCACCCTGGCATGTCCAGAGCCTTCAGCATCTCAGGGTGAATCTCATTCACACCCAGCACCTTCCCCCGAGTTGTCCAACTCTGCCTCCTCCATAGAGGGCATGTCAGGTTAAAGAGATCCTCAAAGTGTTCCTTCTTTTTTGTTATCTACCAGAATTAATTTTTCATGAATTAAACACTTAACATTCAAATAACTTTATCCTCTTATCATTCATCCTCTAGCTCTCAGACTAAGCCATTCACAAAATGCAAATCCATCAGTCTCTCCATCGTTAATATATACAATATTCAGATAGACTGTATAACCCAGCTCACAATTACTCTTATATTCTTCTGTAGTATTTCCTCCTACAACTGGCAATTTATTGATTGCTCAATCATCATCTGATTGTCGAGACCCTGAGGCTGCAAAGCAAAGCAGCTCCAAATCTTGATGCTCACTCCACCTCATGTTTCACAGCTTGGATGAGGTCAAGGTGTTGATATGCATTTGTTTTTTCTACCATAAGTAACAGGGTTATCTTTTTTTTTTTTACCAAAGGGTTAACTTTTTCTCATCTGTCCACAATTCTCTGTAAAAAAAAAAAAAAATCCAGAACTACTTTTGTCCAACGACTTTCTTCCTGTGGACCCATGAAAACAAATGTTAGAAAGTGCAAAAGAGGGCTGCAGATTTGTCACTTTGATATCTGTATTGCGAGCTCTGCAGAACAACTTGTTCTAAAGGGCAAGACACTGGTGTTGGATTTCTTATATTTGTTCCTAAATCTTTCACAGAAGCTTTTGTAGCCCTTTCTCCTCTTAAATTCAGCATCTTCTTCTCTGATCCTCTGATATCACTTCTGATCAGGACATGTTTCACTCTTTTGATAGCCAAACAGAACAGAGCATTTCTTGCCCATATATGAATGTCATCAGACTTACCTGACTCCAATTATCAGTTATCATAGAACATATGATATTGTATAGGGCAAAATACACCCTTAAACAATGTATTTAATCCAAACAAAATTCATAAAAGCATAAAACTGAACTATTCTTAATTGTGTGTCATGGCATCAAAGATAATTAAAGATCAGGACAAATTACAGCAGAAATCCAGGTAGTTTCAAGATATTCATAACAATTTATATTTACTGATATTAAATCTGTTTTTACTTGCCAGGGCAGAGGTGATGTAGCTCTCCAGGCTAAATCGATCCTTTCCTCTCTTGTTTGTCTTGTGTCTATAATCAATTTCAGACAGAAGATTAAAAGCTGAAGAGCTGACAATGCCCTGATTAAGGCAGATAAAAGTGCCCAAAACAATTATTATCTTTGCAACTTCATGAAGTAATGAACATCTGAAACATTCTTCTTCACGGCTTCAGGATTAGAAATCAAGTTTAATCACATCTTGAGGAAACATCCGAGTTTGTTCTTTTTTATTTTATTTTGCCTCTCTGCCAGACAGAATTGTTTCACTTCAAAGGCAGCTGAGCAGAGAGAAATGGAAAGAGACAGAGAGAACTCCATTCCCACCCTTCATTAACATTGATAAGACAGTCTCTTTTGGGGAATAGAAGACGCTCACTAGTGAGAGTCTGATTTGATTACTGAAATGAGCTGAAAATTAGAATATCTGACGCTCAGCTGTATATGTACAGATGATGCTGAACATGATCTTTTGAGCTGTGTAGAGAAAAAAAGAATGCTGAAGATGTCTGGGGGTAAATTACAAAAAAGGATTAAAAATGAGAATCTTCAACAAAGACTCAACAATACATTTAACAAATAAATATGTTGGATTATTCTATTTTATTTTATCAAAGTGAAAGTTTGACGCGATTGATTGAATCGATTTTGAGTGATTGTAAGTACTTTTTAAAAACTGGGAGGAAAAGAACATTTGTACTGTGGGAGGCATGTGGATGCTCAAGGGTTAAGATGAAGTCTATATATATATATATATATATATATATATATATATATATATATATATTGTTAATTAAAGCTGCAGTAATTATTTTTTGGTCACTTTGTGGCAGCAAATCTAGTTGCCAACACAATGTTGACATATAATCATCTTACAAAGTTGCTATGATGAATGAGCTATCAAACAATTGCTTATGTATACATCTAGCATGTACAGAGCAACATTAGCATTAATTTGGAGTCATGTTTCTATCACCCACCAAATATAAAGCCAAGATTGAATTGCAAGATATCTGGGTCTTTAACTTTAAAATATTGATTAATGCAGTTTTAAGTATAATGTGATATGATGTTTCATCTAAAAGTAGGTATTTAAGTAAAAGTATACATATTTATGTAGAAAATATATTAAAATGTTATATTTAAAGCTGCACTAATCAATATTTTTAAATATTTTAAAGCTACACCAATCAATAGTTTTAGATTAACAACGGACCAAATGATTATGTGTAATGTGTGAAACATCTCACTCATGACGACAAACCCACCAACAACTCTGCAGTTCCCCCTTTTAAGCATCTCTCAGCTCATTACTTTAGTTTTCTGGCCTGCAAACTTGTCAGTCTTGTGTCAAGCAGCAGTAGTCAGCTGTTAATAGTGTGAACATTCTGATAAACCCACTGTTAGTTAACCAGCTACCTACAAAGTTAGAGACTAGCTGGTGAACATAGCATTAGCGGCTAAAGAGAGTAAATACTGGATTTACGTTCAGTAGATGGCCAGAAAAATACTCCACCTGAATGCTAATGTTACTCAATGTCAGCAGGAGGTGTAAATAGGCAGTTGTTTGTTAACACAAAGTTGCTAACAACTTATATACATATAAGGTGATAATACGTCACATGTGTTTAAAGTTTGATCTGCTGCCCCCAAGTGATCAAAAATCATTTAATGCAGCTTTAACTCACACTGTGTATATAGTATTTCATTTTTATTATTTTTGTAATATCTTATGTAGATTACAGCATTATTTTCAATGTGGGTATATTCAATTCAACTTCACTTTAAAGGTACAGTGTGTAGGATTTAGTGACATCAAGTGGTGAGGTTGCAGATTGCAACCAACTGAATACCTCCCCCACCTTCCAAGCATGTAGGAGAACGGTGACCATGAAACCTGCGAAAAAAGCAAAAGGCCCTCACTAGAGCCAGTGTTTGGTTTGTCCATTCTGGGCTACTGTAGAAACATGGCAGTGCAACATGACTGCCTCTATAGAAGAGGACCTGCTCCCTATGTAGGGTTCATTCTAAGGTAACAAAAACACAACAATTTTTATTTTCATTTGATTATACACTAATGAAAACATACTTATGAGTATTATATCCCAGTTCTGCCAAGTCTGTTCTGCTAGATGCCACTAAATTCTATACACTGCACCTTTAAGTTTTATGTACACCATATTGAATATAATGCATTAAATATTCTATTCTGTTTATTCTATTTAAGCAGAATAGCTATACAAAATAAATCACGAGTAATATATTTAAATAAACCAAATAATGCTTGACTGCTCGGTGTGAGGGCATTGCAGAGCCACACCACTGCGCTTTACAGACTTTCATTCACAGTGTCCATGGCAACAAGAGCCTTGGAGACTTGTGCCGGGGTAGAGGAGGGTCAGGCGTTGCAGAGAGTTTCTCCATCACGTCCTCGCTGACGCTGCTGATTCCCTATTCTCTGTGTTATCCAGTTGACTGACAGTCTTGATGAGAAGGGAGAGAGTCGTAGTAAAGTGCAGCGCTGTGTCTCAGCGTGTCCGTCCACCCAGCCCGCCTAACTCCCCACGTCGTTCCTCTTATTCTTCAAACAGATTCATATTTGAGATGATGACCTCTCTCTAGAGAGATCTGATATTTGAAGATTGCTGTCTGCACTTTCTGCTGTGCTGGATTGGCTGCAATTTCCTCGCAACCCTTTTCAGTTTCTGACATCCCGGCACAACGTGTTCAAACAAACAAGAAATATTATATCATATCTGGTGTATCTACAATCCAGATGCATATAAACACGCCTACACTGCTGAGTGAATAATAACTAAATGGCTCCTAGGCTCTAAGGAGTCCCTGATGTTCTTCAGAGTGTCCCCAACCAAATGAGTAATAGCTTAATCCCACTGTTATTTAATTCTACAGAGAGTTACCCTGATATTAGGCTTCACCCTCATCATTATTTCCTTAAATCTTCTCGTTCAGGGAGAAAATCTGATTAGATAGAAGTCTGAGGGGTCTAATATGTGTCTATTTTGAGGCAAAAAACACTAGAGAGGCCCTCATTGTCTTTTCTACTGCATTATATCTTGTATTCACTCAGGATGGCAAGTCAAAGACTGTAAGAGTCAGAGCATCAGGGGCCAGATGTATAAAACTCTGTGTAGATTCATGACTAAAACTGTGTGTACACACAAAGCCAGAAATATGCATTCTTTTCGTCAGACTTATAAAGCTGTGTGTACATATGGCTCTATTTTATACATCTCAGTTATTTTGGAACCGGGCGCACGTGCACGTTTTCATATCAGTTCGCTGCTTGCTCTATAGTCTGTACAGCTGTCGGTGAAACAAACGGGAGAGAAGCAGTGCAGTTTCACCAACTGTGTTACACCGACAAGGTTCTCCCACAGCCAGAGGAGCTGTCATTACGCGCGACCGTTACGCACGACTGTGCGGCTGTTTATAGCGTCCATATCATTAATTCATCACATGGACTGTAAACCATCGTTGGCAGTGATATTTCGGAAATGTAATCAATGATTATTTTGTAGCGCTGATATCTAAACCGACTTTACAAGCTGTGACAACTAAGGATAAAATCAAAACAGCAAAATAAAATGTTGACTCCAGCATAAATTAAAACAATGATAAAATTAATCTCACAAATGTAGTTAATCAATGGTACGTTTATAAATGCGCAGACCTCTGTATAAACAAAAAACAAACGATAAAAATAAAAGATTTCGTCTCTCACCTTATATTTCATCTCCACCTCATCACATCACCTTTAGGAAAACATGTGTACGCCTCGTCTGAAGAGTGCGTGAGGTGCGCACATTCTGTGTTTAGAAATGCCAGTTTATTTGCGGGAAATGGCATGGTTTTTGTGCGTACGCATCGTTTATGCATCTGGTGCATGGTCTCACAAGGCAGTAACACGGTGAAAAAAGTATGAGTGCCCTTATCGGTCTGCACGAGCGGCCCAAAATTTATGTTGTTTAAAAAGACACACACACACACACACACACACACACACACACAAGCCAGCGTTGTCCTCACCCTGTCCTCACCTGTCATGTAGCTGTAAAGCACCAGCTCTCACCGCTCACATTATTATGCCCAGGTACAGATATAGAACGTGCACACACATACACACACACATACAGCCATTATTTCCAATGAAACTTGCTTGCATTCATTCCAATTTATGGACCGTGAATGATATGTGAAAAGATGTCATAACAGTAATAACAGAATATTAACGTCTGCGTCTGTGGCAGGACTGAAATGATGTTTCATGTTAAAAGGAGCTTTTAACTGGAGGAAAATGTCCACGTCTGTCCCCGAGAGGTGACTATGGAAAGCCAGTGAAGACAGTAGGTACATTTTTCTTCATACTTTTTGTGAGTATCTAGGGATTTCGGTAGGTTCAGTGTAAATTGAAATATCCCAACAACTACCAGATGGATTGCCATTAAAGTTCATACAGATATGCATTGTCTGTTTGGTGATCTTTGGTGATGCTCTGACTTTTTCTCTAGTTCTACCAACAGGTTAACATTTTTGGCTCAGAATGAAATGTATCAACAACTATTGGATGCATTTCAAAGTAATTTGGTAAAACATTCATGTTCCCAATAAGGTGAATTGTAATAATTTTGATCAAAACATTGAAAAGCTAGGCTTTTCTTGAGCTCACAGAAGAATCATTAGAAAACATTTTATTACTTACTAGACACATAGTACTGACATATTATAATTAAGAACATATGTTTTCTGGTCCTGATGAAGCTCATGTGATATGATCAAAAAGCTCCAGAGCACCTACTATTAAATGAGCCTTGTGGTGTGACTTATTTTGTCAACTGCTGTTCCCAAGCTCAAGAATCAACTTGAAAATCAACTTGACAAACACCATCAGCTGATGAAAATCATGTGATTTGATTGAACAGCTACTGTACTGACAAAATAAAGACTATGATACAAACCTAAGAATCTCAAAATAATAATATTGTGATAATTACCAAATATAATAACAATAATTCATAATACAATGAATACACTTAAATGGTGAAAGGAAACAATTTTATCTGCAGTTTTATGACTGGCAGAGATCGCTAAAGGAACAACTGACTGATCATGAAACCTTCAAGGTTGAGACACATTTCCCACTATAAGATGAATGAGACCACAGACAACTCAGGAGTGTTACATTTTATTTGGTCTTATCTCTTTTTGAGCTTTTTCCTTTGTTTTTTGTTTTTTCCACAGGTTAAAACCCATTATAATCGCCAAGAGAAATAAAAACATTTCACATACTGTATACAGAAATAATTCTCTTGACACACAACAATAAAAACAGTTGATTAGGCCCAGCCCAGTGCGAGATTTCACAAAAATGCAACAATAACGAATTTTCAAAGCCCGACGACCGCAAAACCCCTGACTCGCATGAGCAGAGACAGTTCTGAGAGAGATGTAAAAATGGCTGCCAGGACAATGCAACAATTGCGTTATCACATCGCCTAGGTTGTAATGAACACACACAAAAAAAAAAGACATGGAAATGAATCTGGAACAATAACAATAAAAGCAAATAGATACAAAGACAGAGAGGAGGTCAACCATGTCTACTACTTTAAAGGTAGTGACAAAAACCTCATCTCCATCTAGCAGTTTTATGCACATAAAAAAAATTCAGTATGGGTGCCCCAAGGAGACATTAGACTGATTTACATTTGGGACTTTGCTGCAATGTACTCAAAGAACCGGATTTCAAGCTCTATCAGGCAATTCTCTTGAATTTTCTGCTACACACATATAGTGGGTTTTGACTAGGAATCATTTTGATACAGATTTGGTCAAATTGGAGAACTGGAATGTAAAGTTAATCTGCCTCATGTGAAGCACCCATACGTACATCTTAAATACTCCAGTGAAAACCTATACAATGTTTTGTTCAAATGAAGCAATCAATCCATCATCCTAATGTAGACTGTGTCCATGGCCATCTAGAAAGAGAAATAGTTTTAATCCAGTGTGTAAAAAGATGGCCATTCATAAATATCCACTTTTCTTCCCCTGTATAGAAATTTTGTATATGTCCTTAGCTGGCTGGTAGGAAGTTGTCAGAAGGAAAAGCCCTTTACAGTACTGTAATGCTGTGAGTGGAGGAGACTTGACCAGTGAGTCATGGGGATTTGTACCATTCACACCGTTTAAAATTGCCTCTGTGGATCATTTAGAGTTCAATTATTTAAGCCCAAGCATAAGCACCTGAAAGAGACCACCTACTGTTAAATACCTTCAAGCCTCAGTCAAAGTCTTTACCCTTAATTATATTTGTGCCTTGGAAGACTTTAATCAGGTTGAGTGTCAACCATACTCACGGGCGTAGATTTGGGTGACATGTCCCTACCAATATCAAGGTTTTGCTGGATTGTCCCTACCAATATTTTTACTGATCTCAAACAATTTAGCTGCTTTAACTCCATGTAATGTTAACAGTAAGATCTGTGCAAAGTTGCCAGGTTTGTGTGTTTTCTGCAAAAAAAGTGTGCTATTACGATAAAGAGTGAAAGAGCAGGATATGGGGGATAGTCGACCTGATGGTCTGGCAACCCTCAATTTCAAGCTGTACGTATTGTCGCCTAGCAGCAGCACAACAACAACAACAACAACAGCAGCAGCAGCAGCAGCAGCAGCAGCAGCAGCAGCAGAGTCATCAGTGGAGAATCTTAAGCAGTTAGTATTTATAGTTTAACGTTTTAAACAGAGTTGAATACGACTTCACTGGACAACACTAAGATCATTTGATATTATATTTCATTTCAGGCATTTGGTCTTGTTAGTTAATTTGTGAATGTTGCTCAGACATACTGTTTAATTAAACTAATTCCTCCCAAAAGCAAATTAAGACATCTGGTCCTTTTAAAAGAAGCGAACCAAAGTGTCAGTAATAGCTGAGCTTAGTTAATAAAAATGTTCTATAATAAATCCAAAATTAATCTTTGAAATTAGTGAGAGAAATATTTACTATTTACTGTCAGCTCTCCCCTTTTCCATGAGTGGATCAGGAGCAGGGTTATTGCATCATTAAGACATGAACATCATTTCTAAGCTAAATTATCCACAGTTTGTCTTACTGATTTGTTTGTGATTGTCAGGCATTAATTTATTCTGAAAATCCTGTCAGCAGCAGCCTGAGCAGCACAGAGACACACAGACAGGTGAGCTGCAGCCTTTCAGGTGAGCGCTGATGTCATAATGAAAGATCTAGCCATAGGTTCAGGAGGTGAATGCAAAATAATACAGATAGAAGTTTTCGAGATCATTTAAAAGGTAGGTTTGGACATCACTGTGGCTCTGTCATGAAACTCTTGAGTCGTGTTGTCCAAATCCACAAACCGAAAGGAGGACAGAATCTCAGGTGAGGCTTGAAAACCTTACAGCAGGTAGTTACAGAGCAGCACATTACCGACAGTTTTCTACACATTTATTGTGACAGTCTATGATATGTTATTTTTAAATATTAATTTTGGTCTCAGATTTATAGTTAAGTAGTCTATCAATAAAAAAAAATGTAAAAATCAGAGAAAAAATCATGATACAAGTCCAGTTTCAGTCAAGGCAGCAAACGCATATTCAGTAAACATTTTGTGTTTTATGTTTTTTTGTGTCTTTTATGCTTTATGTGTGTGCGCACATGTGCCTATGAAAGAGAAAAGAGTGATAGAGAGAAAGTACACATATACAAGTATTTTGGCTGTCCGACAAAAAAAACGCCCCTACCAAAGTTAAAACCAAACCTATGCTCTTGTCTGTAGTCTTAGCCCTGAACCAGGACCATCACTCTATAGAATCACGATGCTGGATGGTTAGTGGAAGGGATCCGGACATTTTAGTCATTCATGACTAAAATGCTATTCATAAAATATGTTAAAACCAATTTGTTGCAACAGTAGGACACCAGCGGCAGCAGCCGAGCATGTTGCTGCTGACTTAAATGGAATGTTTTTTGTTACTTTACACCTGTTTGACATTGTTTGGTCTACTATCTGAGTTCATATTTTTAAGCATTCTTTCTGGAACACATTTTAGGAATGGCTGTGCAATAAAAATGTCCAGGTTCCATCTAATAGCCACCCAGAAAACCTTGGTCACACCAGCATTTAAAACAGTGCCATTTGGGTGCAATATCAATTCATTTCAATGGAATGGGCACAATAAGCTGTCTACACAGAGGTGAAAAAATGCTGATGAGTTCCTACTTCAACTGTGGTGAACTCTTACTGCTAATTTGTGCTGTAAACCAATTGCAAACCATCTTGGCAGTTTGCCACTTTAGAGAGTCCAAAAGGGAGGAAGCTATCATGTTAGCCATGTTACACCAGCCAATTTTATATAACCTTTCTCTGCCAGAGTATTAACTACTTCACAATAAAGATATGACATGGACTGCAGTCATCCATGAGAGAGCAGCTGATACAAACACGTCTCTTGAATGAACCGTGTTAACATAATATCTGGCAAACAACTGAGCTAGCTAGCTGTACAGCATACTGGCTTCAGAACCAACTGGAGTTTTATACGTAGTATTAGCTTAGCACCACCACGCATTAACTTATGCACATGTATATGGGATATGTAGAATGACATAGTGTGATTAAGAAAAAGGCCATAAAGATCAGCTATCTCATTCCTTTTATCTGCAAACATTGTTTAGCAGATGACAATAAATCATTTTGCGCTCTCTTTATTTGAGACACGAGGGCTGTTTACTCAACCAATTGGTTTGCAGCACACTCATTCAACACTCTAGAAACAGAAATTTACAGATTGAGTGGCTTCTATTCCAGGAAGATCACGAGGTAATTGAGTGTCAATAGCTAGGCAGAAAAATAATCACGACCATGGGGCTGTTGTATGCTGTCGAGTGGTGGGGGGATGAGTGTGTGGGCCTTGGACTTAATAACCTCATAGATAAAATCCATGTTTATTTTCTAAACAGAGCACCAGCCTTCTCCGAGAGCCATCACTGTGGTCTTGGAAATGAATTGATCCTCCCTTCATGGCTCCCATTCATTCAGGTTTCTTTGTTACAGAAAGAGGACAGCAGATGGTGACCTTGGATGCACAGACTGAAAAGAATTAGGAATAATATTCACACTTTGAGAGACTGAGCATTAGCTTACGCACCTGGCGGCGCTTCTCGCAGACATGGCTTTTGTCCATGTCCCTATTGGGTTGTGCAATTCCTGTACAGCTGATGAAAGGTCATATTTGATCGTTTGGTCTCAGCCTGTTAATACTAGACAAAGGCCTGGGCAGGTGTTTCAGTTTATTATGAGCCAGAAAGAGCAATAATGTGTCTCTGGCACTGATGGCTGGCTGTTTGAAAACTGAAGAAAAGCTGATAACCAGGTATATTTGTAACGTCCAAACAAACAAGCAAGCAAAAGCAGCAAAGATATATGGGGTTACAACCACTGAAATGCCAGGCCATCTATTTCATACACTCAGAATTTAGTCTTCACTGACCTGCCAAAGTAAGATTTCATCAACAAAACAAAAGCAGTTTTTTTCCTCCATCCTTGTTGAATCCATATCCAGTTTTCTCAATTAACCAGGAGAGAAAACATGCCTTAATTGAATCTACAGCAATTTAAGAAATGCAGTCCTCTACAGACCTGACTTGCTGATATACTTAAAGTCAAACACTACAAATGGCTTTGTTTACATGCACGCTGTGCTCTGTTACTTTGAGTAATCAAAGTACGGTTCAAGTTTCATGTGTTTCTATCCTGAAAATCAGTTAATTTACCTAGAAGGCTATGCAGTAACAAGATTCAGCTGTTCTCAGTATGAGGCCCTCTATGTTGCTCAAGCTGACGGGTGCACACAACACCTTAATGCAGGGGTTACAGTCTCAAGTGTTCGCTGTTCAACGCAATCATAACAGCACTTGTCTTTTCTCATCACAATTAGAGAAAAATATTAGCTTCTGTCACCATGTTCTTACTGTGACAAACACATTGCGCCTTGATATATGTCTATTTCCCTTGTGGCCATTTTGACACATTTATGAAAGTGAATCAGATCACATTGATCTAACTGCACAGTGTTGGAGACAGAAAGATGGAACAGAAATCCTACTTGTTACATATTAAAGACTTCACTTAAATCCAATTCACACAGCAGTATTTAGGGACCTGGCATAATAAAACACATTTGTCTAGTATGTTAAATTAATGCAGTGATCAGTGCAATATGTAAAAATGTGTACAGCCTATACTTTATAATATTTTACTTATCACGTCTGGATTTAGCCAAAGAACAAGAAAGGTTTGTGGTATGGACCCCCAAAACCAGCAAATATAGAAAAAGATTATCAAACAAGTCGAAAATATAACTCAACATCAATTATAAAAATTCTATAAATAAATAATTAAAATTGAAGTGTAAAAAGAAATATGGAGCTTTATATGTGTAATTTCAAGATGAAAGTTAGCTTCAGCTAGGTAGTTAGCAGAAAAGGCCAGCGTTCAACGTGTTTAGCTATGAGTTAAGCTAGCTAGCCTCACAGTCCTCTCGAAATGAAAGAAATGAAATGAAAATAAAATGAGTAAATATAAGATTAAAAGAAGAGTAAAATTAAGTTTTAATTCAGCTTAACTGATTAAATAAAAAATTAAAGATTTAAGATTTAAGAATTAAGATTAAGATTTTTGCTTTTATTTAAACAGCTGATTAAAGATTAAACGAAAAGTATAAATCTCTTAATTACACTATCTCAATTATCTAACTAACAATGTTATTAATTGATGATTTTAGTTACATTTTTGACTTATATTACGTTATATGTATATATGTCACATATGTATTTGACTTACATATATGACATGTTTTTTACTACATTTTGTCAGTTTTGGGGCTTCATACAACACACGAAATGACGCACCAACATCAGTGTAATCTTGCATTTGACAAGGGATAGATTACAATTACTAGGGAATGTCCACTTCCAACAGAAGGTACGTGTTTGCACCAGAATTTTGACCTAAAAAATTACAGATGTGGCAGGTTTGTAAGGGGTTGGCACTATTATTTCAAAGGTTATTACAGATTACTGAACGCCCTCAGGCGGTATGAGCCCCATGGAAATCATTAAGGCATTCACACGAGTACTGCTATAGCGGAATCAATGGATTAATCAAGGTAAATCACATAATTAGTATGCATGTAAATATGTCTGTTGTTCACAAATTAGGCTTTAAGTGCATGTATAAGTCCAATGGTTGCATTAGGCAACACTTTCCACTATTAATCATTTACTTCATGTAACCACCTTCACAAAGCCAGTAAATTATTAGCTTGCAACATGCTGTTCTTTTCTTCTGCATAATGGCTCTGATTTTTCACCTTTGAAATTCTAAAAAACAACTACTGCTCAAAAGTAGCCTTCTGGCATGAGGAGGGTCAGAGCCTTGGGTTCCTCCATTGTGCAGTCTCATTAGCTTTCATTCATGTAATGTACTGACCCTTTGATATTGACGGATTAGGGGAAAATGGTCAGAGTTTCAACTTTGAATTAAGATCATCAAATCATGCCTGCTCCCTGCCACTTTGGGGCTGAAAGTTGATTGCCGGTGGCCAGATATCACTCTAGTTCAGCTCTCCTGTGGAGAATTCACTTACATTCTCCCTGTCAGTTTGTACTCTGGACGCTGATTTGTAATGACGGATGGGGCGATGCCTGGAAGAGCAGAGCGTCACAAACAACTCATCAGGAGTTTCTTATTGGAGTGCTGGCTGTCAGTTCCGGCAGGCGAGTGGCAGCTACGGTTCCAACAACTGACAGCCAAAACCAAAAATCGGACATCCCTGTCCACAAAAGACTTCCTAAAACCTGTCTTGCTCATTCCCACAGCAACCAAGGAGTTTTGTCAGATTCAGATTACACCTGAAGAGCCGGAAAACAAACATTTTGAGTATTCTACAGTATTTCCATGCACGGGTCATTTTTAAAGTAAGTGGGTTTCTCACCACTTCAACTGAACCACTTTTAGAAGTTATTACCAAGAGGAAAATAATTCCCACTTAACTTAATTATACCTGAAAAGCTCTGTGACTGCTGTTTTTGCAAGTAATATTTCATCAAGTCAATTACTTATTGCGCACGCTTGATGGAAAATGACAGGTAACACTTTTCAACATCGGGTTTGGGGTACAATTAAAGTCTAGCGCTGAGAGAACATACAGACAAGACATGAGTGGCAGGTTGAAGTGGATACTTGACACACACACAGAATTTGTGACAGAAATAATCTGCCAGAGGTTTCAATCATCTCAATTTCCTTCATGTATCTTTTCTCCTCACAGAGCTCGGTTGACAATAACATCTATCCGAGTCTAATGACTATCAGAGGATAGCTCTTGTGGCTTTGTGTGTTGACACGGGGGGAGACGAAGCAATAACTCATCACTTGTCACTTCTGTAAAATGTTGGTGGTGAGGGCAGACAGAGGAGGAAGGTAGGGAACACTGCTGAGAAAGACAAATTCTATATTAAACCTCCTCCCTCTGCACACCATGACGGACGAACCACACTGCTCATGTCTAGATGACGGCAGGAGTGTTGGACAGGGCTAAACGTCAACATAAAACAACTTTGGAGAAGCAGTTGGGTGAATTCCTGTGTTTGGGTGATCCTGTAATATTCTGAATAGTGGCCTTAGAGTGCTTATATTCTTGCTTTTACCAATGTTTATCTATAAGATGCATCTATGTTTCAAAGAGTTACAGACTACGACGCCACCGTTGTTAAAATCAAGTAGCTCCTCAGACTTACGGCTTCAAACAAACTTCTTCAGATCACCTGAACAGTGTCTAGAATAACCTTTACAACATCATAATCTGGGGGCTGCAGCCAACAATTTTTGTACCTTTCTGAAACGTGCAATCAGATAATCATGCCCACTTGACGCAGAAATTGCCGGGTGCGCCGAGGTTTGAGAGTAGGCAGTGTTTCTCTCTCAAGCTCTTTTTTCACTCCTGACACAACCACTTCCGTCATTTTTTGTGTGTATAACCAAATGCAACACCATGAACCTTTCGAGGAGAGACTGTCTAATAGTGAGCATTGTTTTCCCCATTCATACAATTCATTATGCATGTTTGCCTTAAAGCCTGGTCTGACATCATGCCATATAACCTATTTCATTTGAAGCATTCTGAGACCTCAACAAGCAGTGTGTCTCTTTGCTACTGTTCAGTATTCCTCAGATGTCCTGTGGATGATGATTCGACACATTAATGTGCCATAGAAATACACAATAAAGTTCCTGTTTCAATTTCAAACCGAATTCACCTGCCTCTGTAAAATGAGCACTCCTCTGTAAATGGGCTCCATCCTAGAACAAATGTCATTTCTTTTTCCTGGATAGAAACCTGGCCGTTATTGAATTGAAGGCTCTGCAGTGTCAGGACAAAACTGCCCTCAAGAAAACTTTCCGGAGAAGAAAAAAAGCAAAGGAATAGGAGTAAGAAGAAAGAAAGAAAGAAAGAAAGAAATCTTCCACATCACCTGAGGGGGAAGGACATAGAGGAAGGCTCAACGGTGGAGATTTCATCTGGTCAGCAGCTGAGCAGCCAGTGGCAACAGAGAAAAAGGAGCGATGGAGGGGAGAGACAGGAAAACCTGTCTTTGAAGCTTTATGCAAAAAAGAAAAAAGGGCACTGCTTATATCGAAATATGAACTGATGCAGGAAGCAACTCGACACCTTGCAAGCAAGACGCAGGGCATTTTCGTAATGTTGGGGCAAATTAATTAACCAAATATCTCAACGCTTTGTTAATGCTCTCTGCTCTTATCAAGAGGCTAATTATCACTATCAGCCTCCTCTGTTCGTCTGTAGGATTATTAGGCTAATCACAAAGCTTTCCCCCTTTGGAGACGAGATTTTCACTCTTCATCAGAACAAAGCCGTTATTGTCTTCCAATGACACGGTGTCAATGATGAACCCAATCAGTATTTGTCCCTCATAATGCTGAAGTAAAGAAACGGTGTGACAGGACAGTGCAGTGTGTGAGTGGATCTCTTTCAGTTGCTTACATGCTTGACCTACACCAGTTGAGTGCCATTTAAGAAAATGGATGCTTGGATATTGTTAGGCATCATGTTTGTGATGTTCAAAATATTGCAGGAGTTATTTTTTTAATGAATTGTTTGTTGCTACAGCCACTTTTCCCTGCTTCATCTACTTCTGTTAGTCATTTCATACATTGCCCGGTATACTTTCTGAAAACCCCCTGAGAGAGTGCCTGAACATGTTACTTATTAAGTGGAGCTATCAGTGGGAGGGCAAGTTTTTTCCAGTTGTAGCTGCAGCCTATTCTGGTCTTATATATATATATTTCAGTTTCTACAGATTGGATTTCTATCTGTATTATTGTGCTGGAAGTATGTCAACTTGACATCTCAACTATATTCGACCACTAATCCACAGGATCCTACCAGATCATTTTAACTGTGTTTTTGGGTGGATTTTTAACAGAAAAAGGGAGGGAAATTTGTTTTGGGGCCCTGCTACTCTAGCCTCGCAAAGCCAGACTACAACTCACCAGCTCAGTTTTAACTATGAGACAAGACATGACAATTGGTGAGCTTTATAGGTGGTGGTACGTTTTTCCAGTCTTTATGCTAAGCTAAACTCTCTTCTGGCTCAAGCTTCATATTGAACAGAGTTCAACATAGTTCCCAAATTGTTGAATTATTCCTTTAAAAGGAGGTGTTATACAAAGGTAAAATGAAGCATGATTTTGCCTCTTTGCTGCCTGTCTTTCTTATATTTATTCATAAACTAATTTTTATGGATCCATTCAGAAGAATGAAACATCCAGAACAATATTTTTTCTAGCTAAAGGAAGGGGCTAATGGCAACCTAGCGAGTCCATCTGTAGAATTGTGGGCTGGCTTTGTGAGGCTACTACTATTCTGGTGAAGTGTACAAATTAATCAATGACACCTCTATACTTCCTACATATTGTAGCATTTGCAAATACTTTTAAGTATTTGGCTGAACCTTCCTAAAGCATCAGAGGGGTGGTGGTAGGAAAGTCTGGATAGTGTCAAATAAGCTAAATAATCACAGAAAAGTATATTTAACTTGTGTTTAAATACTGTCTGTGATTGAATCAACTTTCACACTATCTGTGCTGTCCAGTGAGGCAAACCCCACCCGTCTGGCACTCCATGGAGGTAAAAACAACTCATTTGCAAATACTCTTTGTCCCAGCCCTTACACTGTCACAGTGGCATTCTTTGGCATATGAAGGGAATGCGGAGGGCTCCCCCGTCTTGTTTCCTGTGCTCTGTCGCACTGCCAGCCGCATGAATCTGTCCAATCCCTGGCATTTCCCGGGGAATGTGACTGGAATGTTATCTGCTTCCAAGTGGAATGCATGGGTCATGGTTTTGTCTTGAATTTCATGAGTGGCCTGGAATATTCACTCTGAGTGTTTTCTCCCATAATGCAACAGGCAGACGCTGTTTAAAAAAAAAACAAAAAAACAGTAAGCTTTCCTTGAACAATGAGTCTAGACACACATGCACACACGCACGCACACACACAACATTTTCTTCCACAGCAATGCTAAGCTGCTTTGCAAATTTAAGCCAAATTCATAGCATCTTCCCTACGCACCAGATTAACCATTCAAGGAACCTTGAAAAGATATATATTAAAAACACTTCACGAAATAAGGCACTCCAATTTTCCATTGTCCTGAATGCTTTCAGTCTGCAGAGAGGTAGAGGCAGATGAAGCTGTGCAAGTCGCCTTATCCACCTCTGCATTGTCACAATGCTTCAAAGGTAGGGGGAGATGAAAGCAGGTGATATGAGCAGTCTGATAAATCTGAAGATGGGACTAGTGATCTGTGTTCTGCTCCTTCAAAGGGATAGAGAAACAGAGATAGAGAGGGAGAATGAAATGGGCACCAGCTATTGGTTCACAGGCAGCTATCCCACAATCCAATGGACCATCTTTTACTGGCTTTCAGGTTCCCAAAGCAGCAGGCTGGCATATAAATAGGACCTGCAATGATTGGGGCTCCCATAAGGGAGACCTCCCTCAGTGGGTTGAATGATGAGTGTGCGTTTTTTTTAAGATTCCAAATCCTTGTTAAAATGTAGGACAAAGTAGTGGAAAGGGTCCCGGACTATGTCCCTGTGATAAAAACCAAAAGTTTTTAAAATCTGTAAGTGAGAGTTGGCCTTGTGCCATGGTGGCGAGGCCGGTTTAGAACCTGTCATCTCTGAGTTGCGTCGGGGACTTGAAGGGCTTGAGCCCCAGTGTCCTGCGGGGGTGAGCTCTCTCTTTGGTGCTATCCAGGGGCTTGCCGCAGGCCGCCCATCCCAGGTCAATGAGGGGCGAGTCGGCTGGGTTGAGGGGCGCTATGCGAAACGAGGGCAGCGTGGGCGAGCCATTGGTGGAGCACGGGGCAGAACGGGAGGTAGGAAAAGGCGCCGAGAAGGGGTCAAAGGGTGAAGCCGTGTCCGAGGCGCTTGAGGGGTCAGCCTTGAGGGCGAAGGGGTCGCAGTCCGGCGAGGGGAAAGGGTCACAGTTGGTGAACGGGTTGGTAGGGGAGGGCTGGAATCCCAGAGGGATGCTGTCCGAGCGGTTTGGGCTGCGGCCGCCAGCTGAGTTCCCACCACCGGCTGAGATGAAGCTCCAAGGGTCAATGCGGGGACGTATAGGGGAGGGACGAGGTCGGGGGATGACGCTGACCTCCAGGCGGCGGGTTTTGGGGCTCCAGAGGGCAGGGTTGGGGTGGAGAGAATAGGGCACTGAAGGCTTGTCATCAGAGTCCTGGGTGTCTTGGCACAAGGGCAAGTCCAAAACTGGAAATAACAGAAAGAAAAAAAACATTAAAGGGCTACTCTAGAGATTTACTATTGTACCATTATAAAGTTGAGGGACTTGCGAGAGACAGATTAAAAAAAGTACAGTAAAAAATAGTAGCACAGGCTGAAATATCAACTTTTAGACTCGAGAATGAGTCAAACTTCAAAAACGCTGGTTCATACAATTCCCACAGTGCAACCCAATCGCATTTTTCATTAGACCCTCCCTGCCTATTAAATGTCCTCATCTTTCAAACGCCATTCCCCCAGTACACAGGTTTTCTGTCAAACATTTGAAGCCTCAAACCAAATCCAAGATATTTTCTTGGATTTCAGAAAGTTCCTCCATCATTCCTATCTCTGCATGACATATAAACTGACCCCTATGTCTGAAGTCAGTGGAGTGCCCTTTTAAACCAAGACACAAAATGAAAATAACTCTGACACAAAAGAGAATATTCAACATATTAAACATTTTCATCACAGTATCTTTCATTTTCTTGCTTGAGGAAGCTTTAATTGTTAATCTAGAAATTAGTCCAAACTGCTGTGGTGTTGCCCTGGTGCTCATTTATGCATTGCTCTACAGTCCAAACTCTGCTTTTGTAATATTCAGCAAGACACGAAAACCTGTATGATGAAATCATACAAAATCCAAACACAAACATGAAAGTGGTACATTACTGTTGCAAAGAAATGGAACAATCAGCAGCACAGAACATTGATGTAATTAGTCTAAATTAAGTATAAAATAGCACTGTGTAACTAGTTGACAGAGCTGCAACAGCAGCAAACAGCAATTGTAAATTAGCACCGACAAGAACATTAAATTTGGAATAAATCAGCTTGAATGAACATTTGCTATTTCCAAATGTGATGTGTCTGCCAAATGGCATTATTTACATCAACAGCAACTCTCTCAGGCTGCTAAGCTATTCAGCTGACAAGAAAGAGCAATCAGGAGTCACATGAGAGCAGATGAAGAACGCCAGTGAAGAAATCCTCTGAATTCATCTCTCTCTTTCAAGCACATATTCACCGCCAGCAACCTTGTGGCAGTCTGTCTATGCATCTGAGCCTGAGTCATTACAGTCAATAAACATAATAAGATGTTTAGCTAAAACACTCGCTGTTTAATTATATGTGGCTCTTTGCCTCTGCATGCCCGATGTAATGAGCGCACACGGTTTGTGAGATTACGGTTGTTAGCTGCAGAACAGGCGATGCATGTCTGCTCCGTACCTGGGGGCAGAGCTGTAAGAACCTCTCTGTGGAGAATCCAAGGCTTTGTGAGTCAAGCGGACCAGATATAGAGTGTGAAATGTTACTAGAGGGCACTCTTAAAGCCCTCGTAAAAGCCCACTCACTCTTAAAACAACCGATACCAACGCCTCCATCATTACGGCTCTAAACTGTGTCAGTGCTTCTTTGGGAAAAAAACATGTAAATGTACTGTAAATGAAAGTGTTGCAGATATGCAGATAATGTCTGCTAGCATGACACTGACATGAATTAAAACAAAAGTCTCAATATGCCCCATGAGAACTGAAAATTGCCTATTTTCACATGTATTTTGAGGGTGAAAATGAATGCTAATCCCTCTAGTATGTGATCTTTTATCATGTGAGCATCCTTTATCGTATAGGCACACATTTGACATGCCTCCATGTGAGAATTTGCTGTAACTGGAGTGTAAATTCACCCGAGACGCACTGTTGAGCTCCAGCCAAACTCCCAACCCATCTGAGAGAGTGGCCAGAAAGACACTGCGGTGGCGGTGAAGTCAAGAATAGATTAATAGCAATTTTGAATCCGGTACTTTCTGTCTGTGTGACCTCAGCTGTGACGCCTGATGTTTTTGCATGAAAACTGACTTGAAAGAGGGGAAAAACAACAGAAGATTGGATGCCAGCTTTGCTTAGCAAGTATTAGCAGTGAAGTATAGTGGGCCATCTGTTACCTGAGATATGCAAATAGCTGAAGACGAGCTTTGATGTAAATGAAAAAGCTCGTGCAGCATTGAAGCCTCCCTTGTGCCATAAAGATCTGGCTAAAAAAAGGCACAACAATAATTCTGCAAGAACTGTGAGGCAACGTTGTCGTGCTGAGGAAGTACATTATTCAAGGTAAAAGTTGGATCCAATTTCAACATGCTTAGTGCTCTTGAATTTCAGAAATGCAGATGAATCAAAACTAAATCATGGATTCAATCTGGAGGGAGGACTGTAACTGGAACAGGCACACAGTTCCCTGTTTCCATACAGTTGAAAAGAACCGTCAAAATAAAAGCAGAGGCCAAGATATCCTGACGTTTAGTGCCTAGTGGCTCCAGAAACATTAGACTTCTTACTGACCTAGCTGAGAGGCATGCAGGCCTTGGCTGGACCTCCTCCTCCTGTCAGCTCTGTGCTCCGAGGCATCATAGCCAAGTTCCCCGTTGGTCAAATGGAAACTTGGGTTCCATTCCCCTGGGCTGGCCCCACTGTGCTGCAGGGGGGTCCTGGGGCTCTGGGGACTGTGTGGCGCCTGCGGTGTCCGGTGGCCACACCTCTCGCGGGGATTCGGCGGAGGCGGTGTCAGGGGCAACGGCTTCAGTTCTTGGTATTGCAGAGTTAAATCCAAGAGTGGCCTTGGGAGCGGCTCAGAGGTGGAGAAGGTGATGAGATCATCCACTACAGGGGGGTCTGAAATAAGGGGCTTTGGAACTGAGATCTCCGGTTCAGAAGGGGTGCGGTCCTCAAGGGACGGGGGGTTAGTTCGAGGGGGCACCCTTGGTGGGATATCCAGGCATCGACCTAGTCCAATGGAGGCCAGGATGGAGCCACCGCCAAGCAGGGCCCGGTGGGTGCTCTTGATCAGGCCACTGAGGGAACCCCTCTCAGGCCTGGGGGAGCCAGCCGGGGAGTAACCCCCTTCCTCGCTGCCAGAGTCTCCCTGAGGTAGAGGAAGCCGCAGGCTGTCCTTCACTGAGGAGCCTACACACAGAGAAAAGTGTTTTTTTAAAGTTTTAAAAAGACAGAGAAGGAGAAAGAGACAGAAAAGAAACTCCTCAACACATTTATTATTCATTTAGCTTCTATTTATAATTCACACTCATGCCAGTGTGAATTATAACAGTGGCTAATGGAAGATATGTGGCTGACGGTTAGGCTGGTGATGGAGGGCATTGGATACCGTTCTGAGCAGGGGGAGAGGTTGGCGTAGAGGGTCTGTACTCCTCAAAGTCATCCTTGGATTCTCCGTTCTCATTGCTGTCCGACACCAGGAGCTTGGCTCTCATCGACAGACTGAAAAGAAATTCAAAAACATCAACAGGTGATAAATTAAAAGTGTAACAAATTCTTTATAAATCTCAATGTCACAAATGAATCAAAAAAGCAGTCCTGCTGTACCTGCTTTCCTGGGGACTAAGGCGCAGGACCTTGGGACTCTTGGGACTTTTTGGGCTCTGGGGCCTCCAGTGGGGGCCCAACCTCAGGTCTCCATTGGCTTGTTTAAGAGAGGGGGCCTCTAGGGGCCAGACTGAGCTCAAGCCAAACGTCCTGCTGTTGTCACTAGGACTGACTGCACAGAAAAATGGAGAAAAACAGGATGGATTTAATATCAGCTTACATATCATCAGTATGCATACTGCCTAGCTGTATTCTAATGAGGTGGGCATTTAAAAAGGCAGGTTTCACCAACAAATCGATGCAGTCCTGCAATCATCTCCAACACAATGACCTTTAAGAGGTACAATATATGACATTCAGCCCTACTAGATAACACACTGGCACCAGCATCTCAGACCAAAAAAATGTGTGCCTCGTTTACTCAGTAAAGTTGGGAAAAAAGAAAAAAAAAGCAGCATCTGAACAGAAACTCGGATCAAACTGTCAAACTAGGCAGTGCTGATCAAATATGAATCAAGATTCTGTTACTGCATTTCCTATTTCTAGCCTCAAATGTTTTCAGAAACATATTTTAGTGTACTGTTTAGCTGTAATTTGAGAAAGTTTGTGACCCGGGTGCCATGTTTAAAACAGCCGTGGGGAGGACAGCGAGGGACAAAGTGGGTAATTCCGGGTCTGAAAAGTGAAGCCAATGCAGAAGTGCCTTAAACCTACATTTTCTCTAATGGCCAGCAGGGGGCGACTCCACTGGCTTCAAAAAGAAGTCAATTTGTATAGAAGTCTATGGGGAAATGACCCAACTTCTCACTTGATTTATTACCTCAGTAAATACTTTCCTAATGAGTTTATGGTCTCAATTGCTAGTTTCAAGTCTTCAATACATCATGATGTTCATTTTGTAAATTATGGTCCTGTTTAATTTAAATTTGACGATAAAGCAGGGTATGTTTTAGGGCGTGGCTACATTGTGATTGACAAGTTGTTACCATGGCGACAATGTTGGTTAGGTAACGTAAACATGGCGTAACCCCTGATTCACACACTAATCACACGCTTTAATCACATCCCACTACTCTCCTCACCCACCGGCTTGTGCTGCTAACACAAAGTGTGTGAGTGGTGCGTAATCATTCAATCACACACAACATGTATGCCTTAGACCAGCAATACATCATCCAGAGTGGGCTCTCATCATCACGCCCCATTTCCAGAGAAAACAGAGTAAGTTGAAACATGTCTCCAAACTTAGTTTTTAAACAAAAGTGTTTAAATGAATAATGCTGTGCTGTAGAGTTGCTGTGTAGTTGACTGCACCAACAATAAATCCAAAAATGTTGATCTCTAATTTGTTCCACTGCCATGTCCTAAAAACATCCTGATAGCAGGGCTTTATGGCTCCAAGGTATATAAATTAGAAAGAGAGTGCAGGCATTGATGAAAATTAAAGGGATGTTCTAATGGCTTTGGACACAGTTGGGAAGGAATTATGGACAAGAAGGCAGAGAAGAGTACACTAATGAGAGGTCCTCTGGCCACTAAGGTAGGACATGCGATCCTGTTCTATTTGCTCATGTGTCGGGCGCTGCGCTGCTCATTTGCCAGTGTGTGAAACAAGTCACCTGTGTTACTTGACCCTGTAAGCTTAGCTTAGCTTATGTTAGGGTCGGAAAGACAAACCATTTTGACTTCCATGAATTTATTATTAACAGCTGTTGCCTAATGTAAGTAGCACTGATGCTTGTCAGCCACAACACATATTGCAAGGGCAGGACAGTGGCAGCAAGCCTGTGTCTGCTCATCCACATTGCAGAATCAAGGTAGCTAATAATTGTTTAAAAATTCATAGCTTCTTGTAACCTACATTATATAAAGAATAGGTTGTAGTGGGGCTCGGGTTCTTTGTCGGCTACTAACAGTTACTGGCTGGGGCTCAGGCTAGACTGACTGAGCTAACGTATAGGCTACCATGTAGCTAGGTCAGTTGTCAGAGCACAGTGCTATTGCTAGCTAGCATACTATTTGTAGAGCATGACTGAAAAGTAAAATATCTCACTGGTAATTTTCTTACCTGGAGACTCAATAAGGTAAAAACAGACGTCCGGGTAGGACACCTCTGGCCATGGAGTGAGGTTATTGCACCTGCTTGATGCTGGGAGACTGAATGGACATGACTGAAGATGGATCAAATAAATCTTTTTGATGCATCTTGCGTGTTTTATGGCAGGCAGAGTGGACATATATTTACATATTTATGACATAGTGTCTTTGGATCATTTATAAACTAATTCTGGTGGTGTTCTATTGGTTTTATTTTGTACTGCTATTTTACATTAAAGTCTATATTTGTTTTCCTCCAAAAAGGGACAGGGACATTTTGCAAGCCAAATTTCTCGGATGTACTGGTCTCATGTATATATTAGGATTCCTGCCATAACACTTTGCAATACAGACTCCATCACACCCTTCACAAGCCCTAATGGAATGTTCTCAACCTAACACCTGACATGTTAGTCACAAGAAGAGACTAAACTGGTATGGATACGACTGTAATGTCATGTAAATCCTAAGGAAAAAAGTTACTATTTTTCCCCCTGAGTTCGGGTGCTGCTTATTTCCACTGATTCCTTCATTCATGTTGGTTCATTTCACCTTCAGAAATACGAAAAAGTAAATATGGTCTCTGAATGGACATGTTATTTTTTTTGGCCTTTTAGTACTCTGGAGGGCTGGCTGATGCACTTTGCCTCCCATTACTCTTACAGCACAATGTTTTCAAAGCAAGCACAGAAGTTAGGTGATAGAGTCAGTGTTGCAATTTCATCAAGATCGTGGCTTAAAAAAATTCCCCTTTCCCAGTATATTACTCCATGAACACATTTTCTTTTGCAAAATGTCACAGTTAATGTCTCATTTTGATTTAATCTTTCTTGATGGTTGCAATATTTTTGTGTTTGCTCATCATCTGCAGGGGACAGATGTAATACTGCTAATGTCATTGGGAAAGAAAATATATAGAAAAGACTAGTTTTGTTACCGTATATGAATGACACAGATGGCATTCTTTTTTGCTGTATATCAAACAAGACAAAGAGTCTACAGCCCTGCTAGCAGTCCTGTGAAGCTGTACTTAGGCACAATGGTGCTTTGAGCGAAATGCTAACTACAGCATGCTATCATGCTCACAATGACAATGCTAACATGCTTGTGTTTAGTATAATAGATTAGGCATAATGTTTACCATGTTCACCATCTTAGTTTAGCCTGTTAGTGTGCTAACATTTGCTAATTAGCACAAAACAGAAGTCCAGCTGCTTAGCAGATATTTGGTTATAAACCAAAGTATTGAATGTTTTGATGACCCGATGATGGCGCTAGATGAATAAGACAGAAGTAACCAAAATTATTACAAATCATCCTGTGGCAGATATGAATCTCTGTACCAAATTGTGCGCCAACAGATCGACTTAATATTGAGATATTTAACTGGATGAGTGAAGATTTTCACCTGGTGGCACTAGAAGAAAAGTCAGGGGGTCACCAAAGTCAATAGGATTTATCCTCTGGGGACCATGAATATCTGCACCAAATTTCATCCCAATCCTTCGAAAAATTGTTGACATATTTCAGTTTGGACCAAAGTAGTGGCCAGACTAACTAATACTGTCATCCCTAGAGCTACGCTGCTAGCGGGACTACAAAGGATAGTAATTGTATCATTACATAAACACACTAACTTCTATACCTCAGGTACTGGAACTGGAATGAGGAATTGGACTAGGAGAGAGGCACAGGAACCAAAACTAACCCTCCCCCCACAGATAAAAAAACAAAATAAATGATGTCAGCAATATCCATAAGTTGCCAGCACAGACAGTATGATAAAGTCAACCAACTGAGATAGACTGAGACTAGAATATGGTACAATAAAACAATTGACTTTGGACACAATTATTTTGCAGGTTTTACTGTGCCATCCTCCACTAATTTCGAGCAAAAATCTTGTTGAATGGAGCTCTGTGGACTAATGCAAATCAATTTGGCAGTTCTCTAGATAAATAAGTTTGGGAGGCCCTTGCAATAAATCACTGCTTGCTACTGAGAGGGCAAGAATAAATATCCACTAAACACATTTTAATGACAGGCACACTCATGGCTTAGTGATTGCCATTAAGGAGAGTCATTAGTAAGTAAAGAAAACCAACCATCTATTTAATGAATAAATGAAGCTGGCAGATGTTTTGGATTTACTAACCACTTATAGAAAAATGTTTCACCGCAATTTGTGCTTCGATGTCAACCCTTGGTGGTAATTGTTTGGAAAAATCATTTTCATTGCCTGTTGCTACACCACAAATTTCCTTTTGGGTTTTGTTGAGACGCCCCGTGACCTACTGGCTACAATTTCCCTCGGAAAGGGAGAGGATCTCGGGGCGTTTGTCTAAGAGGCTGACAAGCAGAAGAGTATTGTAAATCTCTGCTGCTGCTGCAACCCTTCTCAACCCCTTCTCCTGGAGCAATAAATTCCTCCCTGCTTATTTTTAATTCAGTAAACCGCACTGTAGCCACTACATGCATATAAAACTGTGGAGTCCTTCTGCCAGGAAAATACAGCTCAATGGCTCCCCCCACTGCAGCAACGGAGTAACTGCAGATAGGGGGAGCATAGCAGGGCTGCAGTGGAAAAAAGCTGCTGAGAAGTGCTGAGCCGCTGAGAGGAAGTCAGATAATATTTGGACTGGAACAGACTATTGAAAAGGGAAAAGGGTGTGTGTGTGTGAGAGAGAGAGCAGTAAGGCAGGGAGGGGGAGAGAAAGAGAGAGAGGGGCCCACAGGGAAACAGGGGAAGGCAAAAAAGACGAGTGGGTGGTTGAGAGCACATGAAAGGAGAGAATTTGGAAACAGAGATATAATGTTGCAACAGAGTCTGTGTGTGCATGCAAGAAGGCGAGAGATCCCACATTCTTTGATTTTTTTTTAAATGTCTCTCCATCTCTCCACGCACACACACATACTGTTTGTGCACCTGTGTACCTGTGTGTGTGCATGTGAGTGTGTATCCAAGGGAAAAAATGATTGCACTCACGTTGGATTGCACGGAAACGTGGACCGAAGGAGGGTGAGGAGCCCGAACCCAAATCAGGAGAGTTCCGCCTCTTCTCCAGGCCTGGAGATGCCTGCACTGTAATCTTATGGATGAAATCTGCAACACACACACACATACAGTATATGACAGAGGTTAGACCACTTGGATGGCAGACATCAACCAGAATATACACACAAGTTTGGGTTTCCTCACTCGTCCTCCACATTCATACATTTAAGAGTTGTCAGTTGTTTTGAAGGTTGCAACACTTTTTTTTGCTTCCTTATTTCTCTTATACAGCCAATACTGACTGTCATGGCAGTGGTAATTTAGTGTAATGCATGTTCTCAACTTGGTAACAAATGCTGTGGTGAGCCAAGTGTCTCATAATATTTAGACCTGTAATCAGATTTCAGCTTACCGTTACATGGCTAATTTCTGTGCTGTGTTTGGGAACTGGCCATTTAATAAAAAAATTTTTAATAAATCATTCCTTCAAAAGTAGTAATTCAAATACAAATCATGCCTTCAAATTAAGTGCTTTCCTTCTAAATTCAGTAATTTGCATCCTTGTGTTACTTAATCCCTTCCCTTGAATGAATGATTTGTGCTGTTGAATTAATAAGTCAGATTCTCAAATTACTTAATTTGCGTCTTTCTACCTCATGTCATCATCTCTGCAGTGTCCAGTAAGCTAAAAAAGGGCAAAACTAGTGTATATCTGCCATATACTACTGTATATACTGTAGTATATCTTGTAAAACATATTTAAGGTATGAAAACAATGATAGAATGATGTACTTCAAAACCTTACATGGATTAAAATAAAACTATATTAAATCAAATGATTTGTACTGAAAGTGTGGACGAAATGAAATTTGTGAAGTGGTGATGCCATTATCAGAACTTAATAACCCAAGGTTAGAAATTTAAGGGATGGTCTGAAGCACTAAATTGAAGTATATTGACTGCATACGTTACTAATTTGACAAATGATTTACCAAAGATTTAGCCTGACACTTGTCGTGCTCCTTTTAGCAAGTAAATGTTAGCGATGGCTAAAACATGTGGTAAAGGTAGCAAGCTACCACTAGCTTGCTGCTTATATTAGAAAGCACCACTCACTAATAGCAAGCTTTACAGCCGAGTGGGTATTGGGAGGTAACAATAATAATAATATAAAAATAAATTATTCACTAAAAATTAGTTATCCAAGCTCTCAAATTATGAACTATTACCTCAAATGAACATCCACTCAATATATCCATGTCCTCTCCTTGACCTGTAATTTGTTCATTTGGCTTTCTTAAATCCTTCTCTTTCATTTTTGGTTTGTGCCCTCAAATTACTAAATTATGTTCTTAAATCATTTATTTATTTACATATGGGTATAAAGGATGAAGAAGGATGTTAAAGATGATTCAATGTCACATTTAAGTACCAAAACCTGAAGTATTACTGCATACAATGGAATCAAGGAGATCATCATGACTTCATAATTTAATTGCACAAATTATAAATTCAAGGAGACAAATAAAGAAACTCTAGGATTTGACTTCCTCAACTAAGGTAACACAAGTGGAATTTGTAATTTGACTCTTTTGAGAGAGAAAAATGTTGCTCTCTGACACATATGCTGCAAAGCAAGTGCTAGCTGGTACTTGCTTGTTGACATTAATACTGTTTTGCTAACTAGCTTGCTGGCTAGTTAGCAAAAGTAGTCAATATTCTGTTCATGTTAACCAAGCTGTCTCAAGATACATGGTGTTAAGAAGTAGAGACCAGGGCTGAAGATAAAAAGCAGTAGATTTTGACACGCTTCCTATATAATAATATTCATTTTTACTTCAAATGTGATTGGAATAACAGCCACACCACACAACACTGATGCTCAGCTATCTGGCATTTGTTTCTCTGTATATTTAGCAACTATACGACCATGTCACAGCCAAATTTGTGATGCAAAGCCTCTAAAAAAACATTATAATTTTTTTATATCTTTGAATACTTATCCTTTATATTTCTTTCTCTAATTCTTATTTTTCACATTTGCCTTGCCTCGGGGCCTTAAGAGCATGCCACATTGCATTTCACTACACCTGTTATTTGCGTATGTGACAAATAAATCCTTTGAATCCTTGAATACAGGTTTGAGCTCAGGGGTGATGGAAAAGAGGTAATTTTGAAGCACTTTCTTTTATTTATATCTACTTCTAGAGAACATAAGATAAACCATGATATACACGTTGCTCCACAGGGTACAAAGTGCAAGAGAAACACAGGATGAAGGAAAAGATAATAATAATATTGGTGGAAAGAGGAAGGAAAAAATGAAAGGGAGGTAGGCAGATATGGTTAGAAGGAGAATAAAAACACTAACTAGGCAGCTGTAGGGGAAAGGGACTGGGAGAGAAAGGATTTGGAGAGGGATACCTAAAGAGAAAGAGGGAGAGAAAATAAGCGAGAGAGGGAGAGAGAAAGTGAGAGAGGCCAGCCAGCAGTGTATCCATGGACAGGAAGTGTCGAGGCGTGGTTGGCTCACTCTCCCCTCTCATCAACCCCCCCCACCACCACATCACCGCCCTGCTGCTGCTGGGAAAGGCCTAACCACAACACACACACGCACACACACACACACACACACACACAGTGCATTTACGCATGCTTGCTCAGCCCAAAATACACTCAACACACGCATTGAAACACACTGGATGTGAACTGCTGCAGGCTGTGTGACTTTGTGATAGTAGAGGATACATAAGAAACAGCAACCAGCTGAGTATGAAAGGACAAACAGGAGAAAAAAAAGTGAGTGTGTTGGTCAGTTCAGATATCAGCATGTCCGACCTGTAATGTCACCTCTCTAACTATGTCTAACGACGGTCTGAATGATCTGCAGCCTCCTTTTCAAAGTATGAGCCACTAAACCTACGTGAGTCCAGCCCTGATAGGACCTTCAGCAAAGCTGAGCTGCAAAATTACAATAGTTGGACCACAAAACTCTCCCTCACTTCCTCTTCTCTGCTCTCGTGTAGTTTTTGGCAGTTGTTGTTGTTGTTTTTGTTTCTTTTTGAGACTGAGCCAGTAATGGTCCACTGAAATAGGATTTCTCGTAAAGACTGCTGGTCGACACAGCCCAGCTAATAGTTGATTCCTGACAACTCAAAGACAGTTCAAACACACACACACACACACACACACACACCTTGGGGCATGCTGATCTTCTCGCCATTTTTGGACTTAAGCTTGTGCTTCTTGAAGGTGCCCTTCCTCTTCTTAACGTTGGGTTTCTCCTGGTTCTGGTTCAGGTGGAGGATGAGGAGGCTGAGCTCGCGCTCAAACACATCCTGCTCCCACTGGGCCAGTTGCTGCTCACGCTGCCGCAGGAACTCTTCATGGGACTTCTGCTCCAGCGCTGCTCGCTTCAGCTCTTCCTCACGACATCGCAGCTCCTGATGGAGGAGGAAAGACAAACGGATGAAAGAGGTTAAAGCGTGTTTAATATCAGCGGGTCCCAATCATGTGTGACAGAGGTTATGCAGGCTTACATTCTTATCTACTCTTGGGTGGCAGTGTGAAATGAGATGCTGAAGAGGCTTGGTTGTAATGAAACCTTTCATCAAAATTAATGACGAGATGACTCACAACTGCTGTTTGACATTTTATTTGATGCCCAGCAGATTAGTGTTTGATCCTAAAGGTGTTGACCCAACTGAAAAGGTTGCGGTATACAGGCTTTATTCTCCAGGGATCTTACATTTAATACCATACAGGCCAAATGACATCAAAGTAAAATTAACATTCAAAACTAAAGTGAACACTTCTGTGATGAGCTTTTGAGTTTTTTGTAGATAAATAACTTCTGTTTCATGTCTGTCAATAATATGTAGGTGCCTGGCGAAAATAGCAGCTATTTATATTTGTTTGCAAAATCATATCTAACTATACTTTACAGTTTCATATTAAATTTCCCATTAATTTTTTAAATTTGGTCCAGTATAGAGCAAGAGCGCTGCAGCCAGCAGCCACAAAACGGGCTGCAGTATAAACCGATGGGGCGATAGCGCACCGTCAACGTGCGTCCATCCTTGCCCTCGATGCACCAGTTACAGTCACACAATCACCTTAACTCAGACAACCTGAGTCATCTTTACACTCTACTGCATGTCGAGCGTCTACATTAATGTTTTATGTTACAAGCTACAAAGACACTTTGAAAACAGTCACAACATGTGTCTGAGGAATATGTAATATTGTTGTACATTCAACTCCCAAAGCCTAAAACAAATCTAATTAAATGTCAAGAGTGGATTAAGCTGTGTGAAAGACCAGATCAGTATCATCAAGAAAGATATCTGTCTATTCAAACTTACCATTATCATCAAAAGATGAATTTTCTGTTTATGTAACTAGCCATAGCTAACATGTATAAAACTGCATAACTTTAAGATACAGATCAACAACATCTATACACCTTAAAATCAAATAAATTGCATAAATTCAGAAACAAATGAGAACTCTGAATAAATAGGAGAGTGAATTGATCAAGTAGTTACAAATGTATACAAAAGGCTACTCAACCTAAGCCATGGCTAACTGCCTCTTACCTTCTCTTTAGCCCGAAGTTCATCGAACATGTCCTGGATCTCCAGTTTCCAGTCCTCCTGCAGGGAGTGGAAGGAGTCCTGCGGCATCTCTTCCTTCACCTGCTGCTCCAGGGCCGTCAGCTGGGCCAGAATGGAGCAAAAATTGGGTCTGCGGTGGGGGTCCTGGTCCCAGCACTCTGTTACACATACAAGCACACACGGTAAGAAACCAGGGTTTACCACACTACAGCATTCAGATACAGAATAACACTTGTTACTATTACAACTGCATGGCTGTCCTCACACACTGACACAAAAATAATAGATTACCTAACAGGAGCAAAACGGGTATTAAGGAGTTTCATGCTGGAAAATCCTAGTGTGTGCTTAACTTACAAAGAGGTTATTTAGAGTTAGCTATTTAGAGTTAGTTTGGTTGTAAAATCTTGTTTCCTCAAACTGAGTGGAAAACATCTGACAAAAAAGTGAGACACGTTCACTTGTGTCCAGTATGGTTTCACTTCTTTTGAGCGTTTTCTTGAATCAAGGGACGTGAAAGGAGGAAGTCACTCACTGATTCACCATAATCCTAAGAGTTATAGATCTGCACTGAAGAAAATGTGAATTTTATCACCCTGTTGAAAGGCGTTCATTAGGATTTTAACACTTAAAATAAGGCCAGATTACTTACTGAGGTGGATATTTCTGCACTCATTACACTTCATATCCTGCACTGCCTCTAATTTTTATTTACACATATTTCAGGCACTTGTGTGAGCACAATCTAGAGTCAAGCTGATCACTTATTCAAAGTGTTATGCTTAATTAACTTGCTGTGGGGGGTTTTGCATAATTTGCTGCAACACTTTGGGCATTACAAGCAGATCAAAAACCAATCCGATAATTAATTAATCCTCTGAGGTGGCTATCGGTGGTTTTGTGCACTGATCTCTCTTTTTTTTAAAAATACAACCGTAAAAGACAAGCTGACATCAAGAGAAGGGGCTAAGCAGAAAGAATAAAAATATCTTTCTCTGCCTGTTGGGAAGTTTGTGTCAGGAATGACGCAGATAGGCCTTTAGTGTGTTAGCAAGTGCAGGTGACTGTGTGGATCCACTGGATTTCTTTTTTGACAAGAAGCTGAACAAAGACAGAGGACATATGGGCACAAACATATTGCACAAGGTGGCTCCAGTGCAAAACACTTCCCCTCTACAGCCACGTTATTAACAACATACAGGAATTTGTTTTTCTCAATTTCAAACCAGCTTTGGGGAAATGGAAAGAGAGCGTGCTGGGGACACAAATTTGATCTCACGCAAGAGTACTCTCACACCAGTTTACTGAAAGTCACTCTTCACAGTGCTCTGAGTGCATTCAATTACATCTCTGCACATATCAACACACGTCCCACCTGACATGAGCTGGGCGAAGGGCTCGGGACACGTGGAAGGGATGGGCAGGGTGAGCTTGTTGACGGCGACTCCATAGGCGACAGCAAGTCCATCAATCCCTTTGTAGGGTGCCTCTCCTGTTAGCAGCTCCCACAGCAGAACACCATAGCTGGAGGGAAAAAATACAGACAACAAGGCATGAGAGAGCACATTCAGACCACAGTTAAATGCAGGATATAAAACCAAACTAGCTTCCTGTTACAGTATTTTCACATTTTTACATAGAATTACACCTAACCACTACAGCATTGTAAACCAGTTACATATGAGTTACATATGTTCAAAAGCTGCAAACTCAATACCTCCTCTAGATGCTTCACAGTGAAAGCCTTCTAGCTTGAACTGATGATGACTTTTATGGTTATCTTAATGCCTCCATATGTAAAACTCTTGTGTTATTGGAGCAGCATTTGTTTGCGGGAAAACAAATGTGTTGCTTTCAGGCCTTTCAACTCAGTGTTCTGGGGTCAGATTCCCAGGTCTGCCATAGTGTCTTCTGTGATGCTACCAATAGAGGGTGCCAAAATCTACAATTTTTAATTTCCACACATAGTGGCTTGTATCAATTCATTTGTTGGCCTCTGGTGGGCAGTGGAACACGCTGAGAAGAACAACACTGTCATATTAAAACCTTATAAAGCTGTTGAGGCAAATGTGGTAGCAAACGATTGCTAGTTCTGTTTTGGTCTCCAACGGCTCCTCAAGAAAATACCTGGAACTTATTAGCTGATAGATGCTACACTAAGCTAGTCGCAAACTTGGTCTATCTGTTGTTTGGGCAGGTAGTGTACAGTGAGTTCAGAGCTCGTTTGCTGACAACAGCTGCATGCTGCAGCTGGAAACAATGACAATGAGAGCAGAGTTTACCGGCTGAAAACCAAGACAATGAGCTAAAAAAGCTAAAAAGCCTCTCACAGAGCTGAGAGGAACTGCAGAGGTGGGTGATAATTTTCTGTGAGTTACTCATCACGAGTGAACACTTTCACATTACACACAGTCATTTGAACCACTGTTAATATCAGAAATATTGATTAGTGCAGCTTTAAGATATATTTAGAGGTTATGGGTGGTTTAAATATACATTTTGACATTGTTCTACATTTATACACAGTAAATTGGTTAAAAGAAAGTCAGTCACACTAAGCTGTCAGCTCCCAATCACATTATATTGCTGAATGTGAGGCTGTTCGTTAGGTTTGGGGAGGGAAACACTGCTGAAAATCCAGTATAACTGGATTCAGTTAAGAAAAAAAAAGTTGTTTATGTATTGAAATACATGATAATGTTTTGTCCTCTGACTCATGCCTGCAGACATTTGCAGCATAGATACTGAGAGGTGGTATGAAATGTGTTTTGTTACAAAATGGGATATTTCAACATGACTGACACCTATGTCCTTACTATTTACATACTGTATATGATGATGTTTTTAAAAGAATAATAGCCCATTTAGTTCTGACCTGACATGACAAGATAACACTTTTACACACTGGGTCGTCTATGGTGTTTGGATGGTAGCTTTTTCTGCTTTTTGCTTTGCAGAACATATTATTACTTATAGAAACACATTTACATTTATATACAACACATTTATCATCATAGAACTGACAGAACAGAACCAGGACACATTTGTGCGATGGAATATTTTTGCTTGTTGAAACATATGCTTGCAAAGCAATGTGAACTCGTGCATGCAGCACTTGTACAAACACAAATACACACAAACACACACACACACACACACAGAGGACTTTTGAGCCCACACAATGGGAGCAGCCCTGTGTCCTAAGAAGATGAAGCGTGGCGCAGGACTTGGATCTCCCACACTGTCAATTAGCCCTTGCCCGGACCTGACTGAACGCACTGTGGAGGCTCGCTAAGTGGAGAGCGCAGGCCGCAGCCTTTTTTTATTTAGTTCTTTAATTACAACTTCCACACACTGTGACTGTGCAGAAATGCTGCTTGTCGGCTCGCCCCGAGGCGGTCGTCGTCTCTGCGTGGCGGCTTTGGAGACGAGTGGCCGTAGACAGATGAGAAAGAATAGTAGAACAAAGATTACCCTTCATTTTCAGAGCAGGGCTGCCTGCCTGCCCGCCTGCTACTCGCTCATTTTGCTGTTTTCCAGATTGTGCAGTGATTGCTGTGAAAATGAGCCTGCGTGGGTTTGTTGTCGATAGACGGGGGAGATAGAAACTGAGAGGATGTGTGTGTGAGATAGTGAGATGGCACTGAGCCCATTAGGGTATAAAAACTGTACACTCTTACTAAATTGAATTCCTTAAAGTACCAGAAAATTCCTTAAGTAGCTTGTACCATAGCAGAATCCTTTTTGATGTTCTCAAGGACACTTTCAAAAGGGTCCTCTGTAACAGCATGCTCAATTGCTTTCATATAGGTTCTGAATGCTGCTGCAAAGAGCCATTTAAGAATGGATGAAAAGATCCAAATCCACAGAATTAAAATTAAACCATAGCATATGAGAATAACTGCTATAAACACAATGTAGCAAAGCTGTGAATGTGTTATTGCTTTAATAGATTATTTATATTTTCCCCTATCGCCGAGCAAAAACACCCGCTTGCTTCATTTCAAATGCAAATTCATGTGGCACTTAAAAGCCATCACGAATCACATAAAAAAAAAAAATCACAGTTGTCAATGTCATTGTTATACAACCACAAACCATAATCAAGAGACTCTTCTCTTTTTGTGTAGATGTGACCAAACACACACACAAATACTGTATGTACACACACACATACACACACACACACACACACAGAGCTATTCACAGATAAAGGGCTGCGGTTAGGTCTGGTGTGTGGCCTCCTTCTCTGTCTATACTGGAGACAATGGGACAGTGTGCAGTACACATGTCCCACAACAAAGCACAGAGCAGCTCTTTGAAGAGACGCCATCACATGGCTGCGGCTGCCCTGCTGCAATCCATCACTATGTCCCTCCATCTCTTCATCATTCTGTCTCCCACCATCACTTCTCTGCACTTTCACCCTTTTCCTGCCATTTTTATGAGGTTTTCTGTCCACAGACCGCTGCAGGAGGTCCACTGTCCTGCTGAGGAGCGGCAGATAATTATTTTATACTACTTCACTACTATAAAAGCCTGATCTCAATATTGAACGTCACAGGGGTATATTCCATGATTTAATATCGCACTTCCATAAAGTTGGGTGATTTGCTAGAGACAGATTTTACATAAGAATTGTCAAAATTGATGCACCAATTTATACATTAAATAAAACAGCTAATTATATTTTCGTACTATTTATATTAGCGCTCCTTCAAACACATTAGTGAAAATGTCACTGACTTTAGTGATCCCCTGACTTTTCCTGTAGTGCCACCAGCAGGTTGATACCTTTGGTTTTTGATACCTCTGCTTGATGGACTGCCATGAAATGTATTCACACAAAGGGGTTCATGTTCCACTCAGGATGAACTATAATAACCTTTCATCTGGTGACACCATCAGGTCAACATTTCAATCTGTCCAATACTTTGGTTTGTCATCAAATGCCTGCAAACGACATTCCCATCAGCCTCAGTTAATTAGCAAATGTTAGCATGCTAACACACTAAACTAATATGGTAGACCTGCTTAATGTCAGCAGATTAGCATTGTCGCTACGAGCATGTTAGCATGCTGGCTTGAGTATTTAGCTCAAAGCACCGCTGTGTATAAACACAGCCTCACAGAGTAGCTATCATAGCTATATTTACTTTATAAATGTACAGGGACGAGAGGGAAAAGAAGAGAGAGACTGGAGGGATATAACAGAATGAAATAGAGTCTCTGGTGAGTTCTGAGTCCATTCAGAAGCAGAGCTGAACACAAGCACACAGAAATACTCCAAAAGACACGGTTGGTGCGTCTGTTGCTAGCGAGCTTACAGCTAATGTACAGTTGGTATTTTGGCTGTTTGGGGAGAATAAACAGAAATGGTTCAGCGTTCAAATACCTGCAAGTGAAAATATGCTTTGTGTTCTATCTGGACATGCAGCTAGTCTTGTTTTATGTTAAAAGAATAGTTAGAAATTTTGGAAAAGCTAGATGAGATGTCTGAGAGAGGTATCACTCTTCACATCTAACTCTCGGCAAGAAAGCAAATAACTGTATTTCCCAGTATCCTTAACTATCCTTTCAAGGTACTTTGATTAAATCTATATCCCATTTCCTTAGAAAAATTCAGTTTTCTGGTCTGGCTATGCTCCACTGTATTTTACACGGCTGCTGAATATCTCTGGGCTTCAGACACTTCCACATCCCTGCTCACACAGAAACACACACAAGCACTCACCTCCAGACGTCGCTGCCCTTGGAAAACGTGGAGGACTTGATGACCTCAGGGGCCATCCAGGCGTAGGTGCCAGCAGTGCTCATCTTGGTGGTCTTGTGCCACTCTCTCGCCAAGCCGAAGTCAGTGATCTTCAACGTCAAACCCTCCATACATTCATTCTCTATGGGCTGAGCCAGAAGGACTGGAGAGAGGACAGACGGGTAGGCAGGAAGAGAGGGAAGAAGGAGAGAAAGACAGGTCAGGTTTTAAACAGGTACATGTATGAAATGATTGTATCACTTTTGTCTTTTTCTTTCCTGTAGAGTGAGTTCTGTCCTCACATTCACACATTCTTTGAGTCTTTTTCACTTCCTCTTTTTCTCCTATTTAGGCCACTACAATCTAAGCTGACACTGAAACACATTTCCACATATCCTATGACACACTACACTTCCATTTTGTCAAATCAGTGTAAACAACATAAATCGCTGCCCTTATAACAGACACACCATGTTTGAGTGAGCATCCCATCGGTCAGTTTAGTGAGCTTAGTCCACCTGGTAGGTTCGTACTTCACATTCACACTAAGGTTGGAGGTTAGCATGTTTTGGCTCAGCATGCCGAGCTGAGATCATGTGCTTGGGAACAAGGCCAAACGTGCTGCGACATCAGTGAACTGGCTCAACAATTTGGGTCACATGGGCGAATAGAGAGGAAGCATAATTGTTAAAATGAATTCAGCAGCTCCTGTGTATCACTGCTGGTTTGTTTGGGGTTTTCCTCCACTCATCTTATTATCACTTTATAGCAGCTTTTTTTTTTTTTTTTTTTTTTTTTTAAAGGATCAGTTTTGATTCTTTTATCTTGCTGCCCAACAACCACCCACACTGCTCCCGCATCACAGCCTCTGATCACAATAGCTATAGTGTATGATAATGTGTTGCAGCAAAATTCATCACACTATCATTTACTATTGTGCCATTGTTTGCTGAAGAACGCTGGAGTTACAAAACTGTTGGTCTAATGACTCAACTGACCAACAAGTCAATGTTTCTCAACACATTATTCCTTTAGAGTACAGTGATATTCATCTTTCCTGTATCTTATCTCATACCTGCAGACCACCATCATATAGCTGCTGAGTTACATGTTTCTTCAAAGCAGAACCCTCTTTCAGATGATCAGATGTGTGTCGGCTGTCACATGGAAATCTTGCTATTCCTATTTTGGTAATATGTAGGTTATTTTTGGATTTTTAAAGTTTTGTTTTGCAGCAAAATTGGGTTAAAAGTAACCAAAGAAATCAATGGAAATCATTATTATGACATTGCATCATAGACTCAGATGCTTATTTGATTATCAATTCATATTATCAATTCATATTTCCTGTGCAGCAAGCAAAGCTGTAACAAAGTAACTGACTGTGCAGTCTATTAAGCCCTCAATGCAACACAAGACGGAAAGCACCAAACAAAACCACATTTTAAATGTGTCAAGATGATAAGACTGAAACCTGGTAAAAGAAAACTGAAATATGTTTAAATGAAGAACAAAATAAACCCAAACACTTCAACTGATCAGGTGCACAGAGCCAATAAGTGGTTTTAATTAAGAGGGTCAATGATGATGTAGTTTGTTAGTGCCGTGTCATCATGCATCATTGTGAACACTTCTGGGTTGATTTAGCTATTTCTTGCAGACAAAGTAGGACAATTTTTCAAAAGTACAAGTTATCTCAAGTTCTGCAGGGACTGGCTTATTTGCATTAATTATCATGACTGAGAAAACTAAAGAGTTTATAGGCTTCTGAAACTCTTTCAAAATATCAGTGCAACTTCAAAAATGCTGGCATCAAAACACTGCATATGTCATAAATTGAAGTTCCAGCTTTTTTTTTTGTCCCAAACAGTATTGTTAGCATTTCTAATTCATGCACTGATTTGGCTTGTCAGACTACTCTTAAGATCCTAAATCCACTGGCCATTCTCATGTTCAGTTCTTCACACTGACACCTCAGCTAAGGTTGAGTAATGAATTGGAACCAATTCCAAAAAGGATTTCACTGGATTCCTGAGAGTGAAGTCTGGATCTACCTCACTTCCATCTGCATCACCGTACGCATGTGTCAGCAGCGCATGAGTTATTAAGAATGTGGTGGACCAGAAGTGACGCTTAAAGGTGTGGCTAAAACTTCCACAAAAGACAGGAATGTCAGGAAAGGATGTATTATTACTTAGCAAGATTTATTTCATGTCAGGAGGAATGTGGTCTAACGTGACAAAGCATTTCCTGGAATGTTTTTGATGTTCCCAGTCGTGGTCATAATGCTCAATAATTTGCTAACAATAGGACATCCGAGGAAAAAGGCCCACACTCAGCTTTTTTATGTCAAGACAGAGAATATTTCTGGTTTTCTTCATTTTAGCTTTCAATCAGAAAGAATCACAAAATATTTATTACATCAAATGACCCTAGTGAACATGGATTTGGTGATTTGCAGGTTAAAACTGGGCTTTATGGTTGAAAACTAAATAGTTTTTAAACATCTAGATTACATTAAATGACTGTACTTGAATGTGCAGCAGGTCCTAACTACCTATTCAAATATAGTCATTGCTTGTGAACCAAGGATCATAAGAAACCTAGATGTCTTAAAAACATTCACTTCTTAACCAAATTTAGCCCAGTTTTCACATAAACGTCTGTAAACCTTTTGACCTACAAATGACAAAAACCATTCTTACTCTCACTGGGGATTATGAAACCTTAAATCTACTGAAAACTGTGGTTTTTGCCGTCAACATAACCGTGTTGCTTTTCATACTTCAATAATACGACAACAATTGGAGCCAGGATTTGATGAATCAATGGTTGAATCCAGATTGATTAAAATCTCAGCAGTAATATGGAACAATCAGATATGGATGACTGACATGAAAGTATAGGTCGATCTAAACATAGACACACAAACAGAAATCCAAAATGAGAAAAGTACACACTGTAAAATGTAATAACCTATAAGTAAACACATTTTGGTAACCAGCCAATGTTGTGTAACCACACAGTGTTGGAAGGCTCGCCGGGCGACTTTCTATGAAAATAGAATATAATGTCGACGACGTGGGTTGCTGCGGTGTGACTCTGTATCACATGTCTCAGTATGATCGGCAGCCGTGCCTCTCTTCCCCTTTGCTGGCAGGCCGGGCATTGCTCAGGGCAAGGCTGGCCGTCAAACACAGGGAGGAGAAGCAGCAAAGAATTTGACTTATTATAGGGAAGTAAGACTACTGCTATTTGCAGTCACTTTCCGACTTTCTGGGCTCGCCGCTCTTTTCCTTTTTTTTTTTGCTCCTTCTTTCGACTGTATCTTTCACTGAAAAATCTGTCTTTTCTTTTACCACACATATTTCATCTTTCTCATACACATACTCTCTCTCTTTCTCTCTTTGTTGTCTCTGTCTTTGTCTCTCTCTCTCAGACATCCTGTGCTGCGCCTCGTAGCCCAGAGGCAGCGAGTTTGACGTCACAAAGGAATGCATCACAAGAGGTTGTGTTGTCTGCTCTGTGTGTGTGTGTGTGTGTGTGTGTATGAATGTTAAAGGGGATAGGAGACATGGTTCTTTCATAATGTAGTTGCAAGACAATTTCTGCACACAGTTTTGCTGAAACCACACATGCAGATACCTTCCATAGCAACACGTGTGTGATTTTGTGCATGTTATGTCTATAATGATGACAGGTGCAAAGACTGATAGTTAATGAAGGCTTTTACTTCACATTGGTAACGGTCTTTATTCTAACAGCCAGACAGCTTTCTAATGGGAAGAAACGGCACTAATGTATGTCCATCACAAACTTTCGCATCAACTTCTGCCTCAAGAGGAAGGCGCAAACAATAAAATAGCAAAAGTAGCCAGTGGCCAAAACAAAAACCTCTACAGTGAGAAAAAAGTGCCCACTCATTTAACCTTTTTGCAGAAAAATCAATTTCTGTCCATTCTACGGCTGAGTCATTGTTTCTGTCAATTCCGCAGGCCCTCAGGGAGGGGGTGGCGGTGGTGGTGGTGGTGGTGTTGCTGGGAGGGGGGGGGCGCTGGTATTTACTGCAACAGGCCTGATCCCTTGCTCCACTTCTTTTGTCCGCTTGCCGATCAGCGTCTGGTAAAAACAAGCCCCGGGCAGTCACCCCTATTTCCACCCGGCCGCTTGCTCGCTGCGCCCGCGACCCCACTTCCAGGAAGTGACGCCGGTATCGGCCAATTAGCCTCCGGTGGCGGGACTCTCCCTTGAAAAAGAAAAAAAAAAAAAAAAAGAAAAAAAAAAAGCAGGAGCCGATTTGCGATTCCCGCTCGCTGTTCATTGTGCACAATAAGCAGAGCGCTATTTTAGGAAACGGAGGTTAAGAGGGGTCATGTGACTCCAGACACTGACAGAGACAGGCGGGGAGGGACATGGAGGTGCTGCTGTGTAGAGCAAGAGAGGTGTGTGTGTGTGTGTGAGAGAGAGAGATACAGAGAGAGAGAGGAGAGAGAAGAGAGAGAGAGAGAGAGAAAGAGGGAGAGCGAGGTGCTGAATGTTGATTGTTATCATATGATTGAGTGAGACAGAGCACAGCTAAAAGTGGCTGCCTGGACCTAGAAAGCAGAATTATAGATAATGGTGCACACACACACACACACACACACACACAAAGCGCTCTCTCTACATTGGCAAGCAGAAACACATACACACACTTAACACAGGACACACATTCATTCACACTATGTCTGTTTTTTAGCAATATGCCCGGCTGCACACAAGCAGGAAAGCATGAGAAATCTCTGCAAACACACACACACACACATACAGAAGCATATGCACCTAAAGGATACATGCATATACAGATGAATACACATGCCAGGAAACTACCATACACAGACACAAACTGAGGTGTAGTCTAAATCACAGGGATGTATGGGTTGCATTACATGCCCTGCATTATTGGCATGTTTAGACCCAATTTGTACCTTTCAAGTAGTCAATGGGAAATGTGAGATTTATCAAAACTTCTTGACAACAAGTACTGTACATAATCTGTCAAAACATTTCTCATCATCAACAACAACAAAAAAAATCGTCTGGATGGTGTACAGCTTGACGTTTTCACACATTTCTTGAGCTGCGGTGGGAGAGGTGAGGGTGAACCTCAACAATAAAGCGGCAGTCAGACAGATGAACAATGATCTGAAACTCGCTATGTAGCTTCCTACAGAGTGGGGTGATAATTCTCATCACCACAAGTGATGCCTCTCACTTTGAACAAAAATATTGATTGTAGCTGCTTTAATGTTAGTCTACATTGACCCAATTTACCTCTGGTTTAAGTCATGTAATCGTTCAACATTTTGACTTTGTTTCCGAGAGTGAGATGAGACTCACTATCAACATCACATCTGCGTTAAATATAGACGCGGAGTCAGGACATGGTTAGCCTAGCTTAGCATAAGGATTGGAAGCGGGGGGAAACGCCTTTCAACATTGTTTGTTTGACATACACAGGACTAAAAATGACAACTTGTGATGTGGTGTCATGCATGATGCAAATATTTCTCGGTGCACACAGTGACTATGAAGGGCATCTTGAAGTCCTGTGGTCACAGTGGTTGCCAGGTTTGGTTACACTGTGCCTGTACAGAGACTAAAACCTGTGATCAAAACTGTACGTGGGGGGCTCTGCACAGAGGTGTTGAGCGGATGGATACTGAACTGTTGTTCATCAAGAAATAGAAAGACAGACAGCCTCATAGCATTCCATCCATCCTGTGATGTAAATAGGTTTAACAACAGTCATGCTGGGAAAAGGGGCAAATACAGTCCCTGGCTCCAGGCCTGCGCAGGTGCATGCACCCACACACACACACATACAGAGAGATTTATTGTAAAGGCCAACAGGCGTATATATAACAAGGTTCTGACAGTTTCATAACACACACACACAATAAATATACATAATCCATGCATATAAATGTCCCTCTGCACTTAAGGGACAGATATAGCCTACCTGTACACACACATGCATGAACAAATGTGTCCACACACACACACAAGTAGCGACAAACACGCAAATTACACAAGTAACAAAAGCATTTTAGTAATCTTAGTAGCACACATACACACCACATTCTTTTTCCACTTCCTGAGTGCATCCACAGTTCAGCCCTGTTCAACCTTCCTCCTCTCGCCACCGCCATCACACTGACGACAGCTGCCGAATTAGTCAGTGGCTTACTGGACGGCGTGTGGCAATACACTGTGTCCAAATCAGCCAATGACCCAAATAACATTAAGTCTGCTGTTGACATCTTCAAAACTGTAGCGAAAAAGTTGAGAAGTTTCAAAGTAGTGCACTTAGGTGTGGACAGGATGACTCCAGAGTACAGAGGCAGGATCCATGGGAAAACAGGCTCATACGCTTAATGACCTACATGCTGTACAGTGAGCTATAGCAACAGCACAAACACAAATAGCCTGAGGTCTTTTGCATATAATCAGCGTATGTAGGACACCGGAATTTAAGAGACGGATTTTTTTTTTTTTTTAAATTTAGGGTTTGGAGCTGATAAACTTGGAATTTGATGAATTGTTTTGGGCTAATACATGAAAGATACATACATGTGATTTTTATCTACATCCTCTGCTATCTCCTACCTGACATCACAGTTTGAGAAGGTGTGTTAACAAAAGTGGCAAACAGAGCAGGAAATCCACCTTTCCTTCAAAGGATAACAGCAAGTAACATGACTAGATCAGTCTTGCCCAGACAGAGCGTCTTCCTGATAGAGAGGCGAAACCAACAATGTCGCCACAAAAACACCATGATAGATCTCCATGGCAACAGGACTCTGTTTGGCATTGTTTGTTGTTCAGAAACAAGAGTGTGTCAGTTGCAGACATGACTCGTACTAGCGGCTGCATAGATATGAGTTTGGTGCTGGGACTGACTCAACCCAGCAAACAGTTAGCTTAGTGAGAATACCAGTGTCAGGGATTTTTGCACGGGCCGTTCCCAGGCTGATTTAACATAAGCTTACCTGACTGATAAAGTATAAGCATGTCACAAGCATGTTTACATTCCCCACACTTTCCACATCATTAAACAAGAGCCTCAGGTCTATTTGGATTTCATAACAGTTGCCTTACGTGCAAAATCAGTTCAACCTTTTGGAAAAAAGACACTGAACTTTCAAATGAAGTGAAATACTTTCATTCAGGGAACTTGCTCTAACGTCATTACCAATGTAATGACCTTACATTTCAAGAAGTCTTAGCCGCAAAGCATAAAACTGCCAAAATGAGTGTCTGCAAAATCAGATGGCTGGTAATGCCTACATAAAATTGATCTTTATGGAGTGTGGTGTCTTTTTTTTAAAGGGGACCTATTATGCTCCTCTCCAGCTCTATATTTTTATTCTGGGACTAAACCAGAGTAGCTTTGCATGATTTATAATTCAAAAAAATTATTTTCTTTATCTTATTTATCTTATACTGGTTCTTTATGCAGCCCCTCAGTTCAGCCTCTGTCTGGCCGTTTCAGCTCCTGTCTCTTTAAGGCCCCTCCTTCCGATGAGCCCACTCTGTTCTGATTGGTTAGCTTCTGGAAGCTGCGTCACAGCCGACTACCAGCTGCTCGGGAGGCTACATAAACAAACCGCGAATGAAACTACAGTAGTAGGATTTCACTTCTTTTTCTTGTTCTTTCTCGAAATGTCAACTTCTCAAATACATCTGTACATGTCTGAGCCAGAATCTGATGTGAAATATGCAAGTGAACAATGTAAACAACACATGGAAAAACAGTAGCAACTACAGAAGGCTACAGAGTGGGTGGCAGTTTACGGGCATGAGCAATGAGCCGACATCAGCTCTTCGGCAAGGTAGAAAAAAATGCCATTTTGAAGCCAATCATCAAAAGTTGAGTATGTTGAGTTTTTGCCTGAGACCTGTTCACTTTAGCCTCAATTTTTTAGCCATTGAGTGCACTATATTTAAGACCCCATTTCCAAGATTCTTGTCTTAAACAAGTGAGCTGAAAACATCAGTCAGCCAAAGACTAACTTAAAGTATTTTTTCAACCAACTCATGGGGCTAACATAAGCTTAATTAGCTAGATAGCTATACTCGTTAAAATCTTCGTGTGACCATTGCAATTTAAACAGCAAAACTGACAGTCAGTGACTAGAAATGAGAAATGTGCTTTTGTACACCTCTGAGAGCAAGAACCCATTGTTTTAAAAAATTACTAAGAATTTCCGAGTGGAAAAGTAAATCCGCCGCTGCCATCATTGTAAACTGCATATGTGCCGTGTGAGAAAGGAATGCTTGACAGGCATAGCAACAGTAACTTAAGGGGAAGCGTTGCTTAGGGAACAGTCAGTTACACCTACAGCTCCTGAAATACAAAGAGCAAAAGCAAAGGTTCAACGTCCTGCTCAAGGACATTTGAGAGGACGTGGCGGTGCTGAACATACAGTGCATGTAGTGATAGAGGCTGTAACCTTTCAGCTGCGGGGCCGTCTCTCTCTAACCATCCAGTCACGATAACATGCCAGATGGAAAAGTCAGCTCCACAAAGCCGCTCTCTGCCTCTTCACTCTGCACCTCACTTAATTATATTTTCTCTATAATTCGACGCTAGAGCTACATCTCCATCTCTCACCGCATTTTTCTATGTATGCTATCATTTCTCACCCTCACCCCCCTCCCAATCTCTGATAGGGGCGGACTGATACATTACTGTGGAAGTATATTAAGCCGATATTGGCTGATATGACTAGAAATCTGATATTGTGTGTTTATATTCCCAACCAGAAAATAAAATTTACATTAAAAATATGAAGAAAACACAAAACATTTGTAAAAAGCTAGGTAAAAAAGTATTCCCATTTCAATGCAAATACTTTGCATGGAAATGGTTAAATTTAAAAGGTGGTGAATATCGGTTCAAGCCAAAAAATATCTGTATTGGCTTTTACATACACACATCGGTTCAACCTAAGCCTCCTCTATGCTCTCTCTACCTTCCTCCCTCTCCCCCCTCCCTACCCTGCACCCGTAGGCGAGGGGAGAATTCCGGCAGGGTGGGGGCTTTCCCCAGGAAGAACGGGAGCTTTGTCCCCTGAGGGACGAGGCCATAGGCTGACAGACAGTCTGGCAACCTCTGACCAGGCAGCCAGTGAGCGAGAGAGTGAGAGAGAGAGAGTGACAGGGCATAATCATAGTGCGGAAGATGTCAACTCATGGGTGAAACTAGCACTCGCTTCGCTAGAGTTTCGTCTTAGCTAAGGGCACGCAATATATTGTTCAGTGAAACCAGGAATTGGGCAACATTGGTAACTTTATAAGCCAGGCCACAGTCAAGTCAAGTTAGTTTTATTTATATAGCACCAAATCACAACAGAAGTTATCTCAGGGCACTTTTCACATAGAGCAGGTCTAGACAGTACTATTTAATTCACAGAAACTAAGCATTCCCCCATGAGAAAGCACATGGCGACAACAGTCATAGTTGACTCATAATTATGAATAGAAGATTCTGAAATCAATCTGAGGTGACATTTCTTCCTCATTTGATGTGTAAAGAGAGATTGACCCTCTACACCACAGTGTTGTCATTACATAAACCTGAAACCCCTAATGTTTATTTAATCGCTATATGGTTATTGTATCACTTTGCATGGTGGCAGGTGTTGAAACACTTGAAAACAGTTCATTTACTGGAAGACACTCTCCGTGCTCTGCAATTGAGAAATGTTGATTATGAAACCGTAAATAAGTGCATCAGAGGTGTCGGCAATAATCCGTCATTTACAGAAAAACAGAAAAAAAAAAACATGTGCGAAAAAAACCCAAAAACAAAACAGCAAGTACAGTCGGTCAAAGTTGAACCAGGATAAACCAAATAATTTTACCGTTCTTCATTTTCTCTTCCAATAAGAAAGGCTAACCTGTTGGTTTGTTTATAGCCAAGGCCCCATTGAACTCAATGGTGCTTTCCCTGATTTCAGTAATAGTCTAGTAGAGGGTAACGCAGAGGAAAATAAATAAAACCCAACTTGTAATAAACCATTATTTTTCTTCAGTCAATCATTAGTTGAAAGATAAAGAATCCAAACCCCATTTATATTCAATTTAGATATAAAAAGAAAGAAATAATCACATTTGAGAACATGGAATTAGCAAATGTTTAGAATTTTCTTTCTAAATTACTCTATATAAATTACTCTAAAATGTATCAATTGCCTGACTGTACTGTGACAAAATAATCTTAAGTCAAAGCTCCACTAACACTTTTTTTCCTCACAAAAAAATAACCTCATTGACAGAGAGATGCAGTAAATTATGTTATTCTGTCTGTAATGTAGCTATGATAAAAACCCAAACAGTTATGTAGCTTTGATTAAAATGTTTAAATAAAACAAAATTTAATATAGACTGATCTGTTCATTTTAATACATTTATATTTATTGAAATGTGGTGATATCTGTACATATAGAGCCCCAGGGACAGCGCTGTTGTTCTGTCCAGTAAAAACATGATGCTTCTCTTTACATTCAGGCAATCTAATATGGCAGCTAAAATTGTCAGATTTAATCTGTGAGACCAACATTAATCTTCCAAAAGGAATTATATCATGTATCAAAATGTTACAGAGACATTAGAGCCAGCGGTACATCTCAAAAGAGCTGCACAGATCAGTTAATCGGATCACGTTCTCCCCTGGATGACAACGGACATTGACCGGCCGATCATCTCAGGAGTCGGACTGCTAGCAGCTGAGATGACTGGCTGGTCTACCAGGCCAGTGGCTCCTCACATCTCCAAAAACATTGGAGCAAATTTCCAAATAGAGTTATTTGGATAAGCTGACTTACCTATTGGGAATCTAAATAGTTACTTTCTTGCCTGAAAAAATATTAAAACTTAATACAGTGCTACAGCGAAAATTACAACAGCTTTTAGCCTAAAAATCTCTGCCATCGCTGCCAGTTGGTGCGAAATGCATTCTGGGATACTTCGGCTGCCTTCAGCCAACCAATTGTGTAGCTTCATCACTCAGTAACTCACTCAGTCATGGACATTTGTGTTTATAGGGCTGGCCCTGCTGTTGCAGTCCAGCCAAAAACAGCGCAAGTTTAAAGATGCAGTGCGGAACTTTTGTCTCCCCCTTCTGGCAGTGAGAGTAATTACACAAACACTATGGATGTCAATGCCCCAGACCCCTGACGCTTTTTACGTGAGCCAGTCCCCGCCCTGGTGACGTGACGCGGTTAGGGCGCACTGAGGACAGTCCACCCTGGTCGACAGTTGCAAACCAATCATTGTTGGCTGACATAAAACGCATCACTACTAGTTCACCAGCACGGGAAAGTCACCACAGACACCAGATTTAAAAACTCCAGTATACAGAGAGATTTACCTAGCAGTGATAGGCTTAATCAGCTTTTTGTGAACTTGGGCTTCAGTGTAACAGATGTTCATTTATATGTAAAAGTCCTGCACTCCAGCTTTAAAGCCACGTTTTGCCCTCACAGGGGTGAGTGTTTCATTATGAAAAGATAGATTTGGGGTTCATCACATTTCCTGTAAATGCTTCACAGTAAAAGTTTAACAGTGACACCTTTGTATTGCAGATTTCACTGCATTCTCAGCGGTGTGTTGATCCAACATGATTTTGGTTTATAAAAGACAAAATGTGAAATCAATATCAAGCGCTCAATTTATACAACAATGAACAAACAACAATTGATTTTAGTAAATCAAATATAGGAAATCAAACTTAGCTAAACAACCAGGACAAACCTGTTCCTATCAAGCACATTCTGGAAAACAAACTACAAGCTAATCATCTCGAGAGTCTGAAACACACCTTTCAACACACACAAACACAAGGGAATTTTCTGTTTCTGGGCATCCACATTAACGCTGTCAGAGTGGAGTTATAAATGATTCCCTGTGCAAAGTATCCAGTGCCAGGTAAAAACACTGTGAGGTCTAGAAAATGGTCACTCATTAACAAGCCTCCACTGCTCATATGTTGAAATTTAACCTTCATTAGCGCCATTTTCTTAGAAACTCAGATAGGGGGTCATTACTGGATTGACTCCAGAAGCTCTGAGGTCAAGGTAGTGGTGGGAAGCAGGGGTGACGTACTGTGGAAGTAAATATGATGGATCAGACACAACCAGGTAAGAAATGTACTGCAAGTACATGGCTATGCCAATTAATTCGTAACTACAGTATAAAGCCCCTAAGTCCAAGGAACTAAGGAGCTGAACTCAGGAACTAAATCAGGAAAGTCCCTTTTGAGCAATCCTGTTTGCGTTTACACCACATCTGAAGATCCAAAAAGATTAGACTGATGAGAGATTAAAAAATAACGTCATTGTCTGAAATGTAATTTTCCCACACAATGAAACAACAGAGTTCTTGTGTTGTTTTCCGGCGGTTTACTGATTTGTAATTGAGACATCCCAAGAGTTCCTGGACCTGAAATTACTATCTCCGGAGCAGGGAAAAGAACTACGGCCGAAAACTAAATATTAGACCCTGGTTTCTCCAGTCAAATCAGTAGCGACATCAGATTTACATGAATGTACTTTTTGTTGTCTATATATCTTATGGGAACTTGACTAAAATGTTCTTGGTGAGCAGAGTAGCATTTCAGTTATTAAAACATTTATCTCACAGGCAGAGCTGCTTTGAAGGCAGAAATTAATTAATGATTCTAATTAATTTACACTAAATAAATCACTACAGTATATGCAAATGCACATACGCTGGCATGTAATCAGTATATAATGCCAAATGTACATGAAAGAGAAGGAAAGAAGGGGAAAAAAAAAACAAAATTCCCCAAAATATGCAAGTACATAAAAAAAAAAAAAAAATTGGAAAAAATACTCCTGGCCCCAACTTAAGCACCCCTCATCCCTCCACTCAATTTCTACAACGAAATTGTATGGAGCTGATTTTGAGCCAATGTAATTAGCTGTTGTTCATTAACTTAAAATGGAAAACTTAACCTGGATATGACATAAATTATACAATAATTAAATGACAATTTGTTTTTTTGGCAAACAGAAACACTGTATTCCAGTGATCCAACCTTATAAACTGACATTCAAGAAAATAAGAAAATCAGAGTGATCATTTTTGTATTCTCTTGAAGTAGACCAAAATATTATAGGGATTACTGTATATTGATACAACACAGGGATTTCTGATGTGCCAGTGGTAAATAGTAATATCTGATAGTAATCTTATCACACTATATGATATTTCTTTATCTTCTCTGGTGTTAAGGCTTGTAATAGTTGCATATTTGTACCCCAGTGTGATATCAATAGCCTTATAAAATGTATTATAGAATTACTACAGCTCTTTTTATTGAGAGTGGATAACATTGAAGGAAGGTTAACAGAAAGATTTAAAAAAAAAAACATTTATTGAATTCAGATGAAAAGGTCAAAAATTCTATTACCACCAAACCAATCTTTACTACATTTACGATCAACATTCCTTTGGCTGTTTTCCTTCCTGAAGTCTCCAAAACAAATGTGTCCTAATCCTCATGACCATTTTCTCTCCCACAGACAGTCATACAGTATGTAGGTTTTTTGTTCATTTGTATGGGAACTGTCTCGTGATGTGTATGGTGAGAAGAAGGCCAAGCTGAGAATGAGGTTTCAGACCAGAGAAGGGAAAAAACAACAACAGATTTCACTCTGGCTGAGTTCTGGAAACCCCTCTACTTCCTGTGCGCTCTGACCTTCCACTGTCTGCTTTTCTTTCTTTTTTTTCCTCCTCCTCCTCCTCCCCTGCAGTTCTGTTGTTCTGCCCCCTCACTCATCCTGCTTGGACTACATACACACACATATTCTGCAGCTTTCATGACTAAGCATGGGTATGCAGTCATTGTGTGGGCATATCTCATTTTGCACTTATGCACTGTGCTGTATGAGACTGGATATATGGTCTTACAGAGATATCAGGCCACAATCTCCATCGTATCAAAACTCCCACGTCAGCATACAGATATTATTTGTTACATAATGATCACTATACAACCTGAATTTAATTTAGTGCAATATTTTGGTTGGACTACACCCAGGTATGCTTGGATATTTTTCACCAATATTGCTATCACCCTGAGTTTTAATGTAGATTTGCCCTGGAGAGAAGAGAAATCTCAGGAAAGATATGATGGCATAATAACTGTCTAAACTACAAAGCAATTATTTAATAATTTCTGGAGGAAATGTATGTGCTCACTGCTGAAAATTTGCACTTGAAACATTTGAAAAAGATAACTGAACAAAGTGCAATACAATGAGTAAAAGAAGTTGCAATGGTAGTTAAAATGGAAGGGCTGAAAGACGTTGAAGTTTCAGATTAAGTACTGAAAGAAGTTGAAGAGTTCATTTGAGTGAAAGCACTGCGAGGAGTTAAAGACTTAGTTGAGCTTCAAGCAATGAAAGGAGCTGAAATGTTGGTTGAAGTACACTGTGCTAGAAGGGTCAGTCAAAGTGGCGGTCCAGAAATAAAGAAGTGCCTTTTCAGATGTCTAAACGGAAAGTAACTGTTGCTGTGTCAGCTGAAGAGTAAGCACTGCAGGACTGTCTAGGAAAACACTGAGAACACAAGGAATTTCCGAAAGGATGATAATCATAAAGAAGTGTGCATCATTAAAAACAACTATATAATAATTAATAACTCACATTATGAACCTAATTCTATTAGGTCATTTCTTTTTGATGAAGTGCATTAAAACAAATAGTATAATATATACTATAATACACTGGGAATGTCCGTTTTACTGAGAGTACTGCTTCCCTTTGCTATGCTAAGCTAGGCTGATCACCTCCCAGCTCCTGCTCTGTATTTAACAGACATGAGATTGACAGTGATATTCTCATATCATTCACGGAAGGAAAGCGAAAAATACTCAACTATTTCTTTACACAGCTCAACATGGCATAAAATGACTTTGAACCTCATTTTTTGAGGACATAATAAAATTGAGATCAGCACAAAAACTGCGGTCCCGGAAGCTTTGATCTAAAAACAATGGGATCAGAACTAGGCTTGAAAAACAGACAGCTGAATTCTGTTCATGCACACTTGTGTGAATCTCTTCAATCTCCAGGTCTGACCTGCTCTTCGATTCAATGTGAACTTGAGGTCAATGGAGGCTTCTTGGACCAAATAATAACAATAAATAATAATAATAAAAAAAAATAAAAGGACGCAGGGAGCCTTATCACCCTCTGACACACACTCTGAGCCAGCAGCCATGCACTACCCCAGGTGACCCCCTTTGACTCCCTGCCAGGACACCCCAGGCCTCCCTTGGATATGCGAGTCAGCAAAAACTGGCAGTGAAGGAGTATGTGTGTTTATGGATGGGTTACTTCATGACGATGCACTTTACACTTGACTTTTGAGGTTATGCCTTCTGCTGAATAAAAATACATTTGCTCTTCATGGTGATGCGCCTCAAAAGTTGTGAATTAGTTGAGAAATGAAGTAAACTTTGAGAGCAGGCATTATATTTCAGAGTCTAGTTGTAGCCCATGATGCATATTGTATAACTTAATGTATTCACTGTAGGTTACTGAAAGATCTCACAACTCTCGTGCACGGAGAGGAAACTGTTGTAACATCTTTACACTGTATTGCAGTGACAATGCACGAGTTCCTGAGTTTCCTTCCTTGGTGCTTAAAGCTCACTGCTGTTTCACTGCATTTCCCAGAGTTCACTAGTGCCAATCAAGCAGCATAGCTGAATCATCTTTTCCCTTGAATTTTCTGTAGTTAAAGTAGTGATTTTCTATGGTGTTTTTTTCCTTCCTCTTTCAGTCACGGTGGCTATTTGTTCTCACGCTAACAGTTTTCTTTTAAACAAGACTCCATTGCTACTGTCTGACATTTAAATCACTTCTTCTATGCCAGAGGCTATTCATCATCTGGGGCCAGATAAACACATGATGTAGACTCATGTACAGAATGCATGTACCAGTGTCTATACGGAAACTGTAAAAACATACAGTAGATGTAAAAACACCCCCTCCCTTCACGCATGCTTTACATCATGCACACTCAGACTTATTACAAGTCAGCTGAGTTGAGTGTGATGAAGCAGTGAGGCAGAGGAAGGATAACATCAACAAGGGAATTCCTGTGACATTTTCATTGAAGCTGTAGTGTTTTCAGCTCATCGTGGATCTCAGAGTATCGGGAAAGTTTAGTATAACAACATGCCTACATGTGTGCCTTGGTTCTTCTCCTTTTTTATTTTATTTCCTTTATTTCTATTTTTATTTCCTTCATTTGGATTGTTCAGCAGAATATGCGTATGTGTTTGTTTTCATCTTCTAACTTTAAATTTTAGTTTAACACTTGGAACATATAAGCAGTATTTTTTCACATCACAAGTAGTCTGGAAGGCAATCATGGTCCAGTATGCAAGTTACAAATGTGTGATTTGGAAGCTTAAAGCCTCGAGTCAAGTACAAATACACTGAGGATGGAGTAGGAGACACCTTGCATCCAGCAGTTAAACTTTTGAAATAAAAAAATGTGCATACAGTATTTATTCTGGACTTTTCAATAAGGGAGAGGGAGTACATGTAATTTGAAAATTTTTAAAAGGGTAACTACACACTCCAATTCTGCTGATACCCTCGACGAGTGTAGGAGGTGTGACCTTGTGGGTACATAGTGTGAGACGTGAGAGGTAAGGGGACACTGATACTACCATATGACATCATATGCCAACAAGAATTTATCATTCATCATGATTTGTCATTATGTGTACACTGCAAAAATAATCATTTAGTGTGGAGCACCTCTTTAACTAGGTAATCAAACTTATTTGTGAAACAACCATATCACTGAAAATCCAGTTTTAAGGGGCGGGCCTACCAGCATGATTTGTGACATCACAACTAGTTTGGAGCCAATCCTGGTCCAATATTCAACTTACACAAGTCTGATGTGGAAACATGAAACTTCCAGTGCACAAACACTGAGAATGAAGTTATAGTGAATTAGGAGGCATCTTGTGTTCAGCAGTTAAACTTTTAAGATTAAATATATTTGCATATTTATAGATTCTGGAATTTTTAATGAGGGAGAAGGAATAGATGTCATTTTATGTATTTTAGCAAGATAATTGAACTTTTGGTGGAAAAACCATATCGGACTCAAATTATTATTCAAAGTAGTCTTTTAGTAACATCTTAAAACATTTCTGGGGGGGATCTTTAAAGTTACATTTTGCAACTATTTTACCTTAAAATAACAGCTTCAAAATCACTTTGATGATACACTGACTTGTAATTAGGGAGAACGAAGCCTCTTTCATTCCCACTCTGCCCTGAACGCCTGTTCTTGCACTATGTAACTTGGGTTGAACAGGTACGATCACTAAAAATAGTAGTTATCTGGATGAAACTTCAGTTTAATGAATACGTGCAGATGGGTCTTCAGCTAGTAAGCGACAGCTGATGAGCCCTTTGGTGAATTATACCCACTTGTTAGCTTGCCAATATGTTACTATTTCATTATCAATAGAACTAAGAGCTAGCAGCCACCGGACTGTATTTTCTGCGGTGTGTGAAGATGATGTGTATCATAGTGGATCGTAATGTAAGTAAATCAGTGTATTGCTAGCTGTTAGCAACTACATTTTAGCACACATCAAAATTAAGCAACAGTAACAACAGTAACCCTGTGTCTAGACCGCTAGCATAGTGTGAGCAGCATGCTTAGCTAAGCAGCAATGGACCGGAGCACCTCCTGTGTAGACACAGACGGAGCACTCACTGCTGCTGCTGCTCTGCTAAACGTGCTGCTCACGCAATGCTTGCGGTCTAGATACGGCGTTTCTGAAGTTTTGAAGTCTGTTCCCTGTGAAATAGTGTTCCCTCACGTTATACAATAGTGCGGTACCCTCAATGCTCAGATATCAACAGAAATAAACGCACCAGCATCCTGTAATTACCACTTGTGGCAGCAGAGGCTACTGTTGCTGCTGCTCAGCAGAAGTTACAGTCTCCCTTTAAGTCACATGACATCTGAGCAAACTCCTTTGCTGAAGACGTAAAGATATTATGTTAAAGTTCTCGGAAAGGCCAGCAAGTGGACCTCGACATAAGATTAATTTGTCAAGCTATTGTTATCTATGTCAAGAGGGAATTTTCACATTCAAATTATTCAATTGAGCAGCGGAACCCAGACTTGTGTTATCAATATGTTGTTGTCAATCGAACATGCTTGACGACAGACTGATTTGGTGATGTTAGACAAAGGATCGTTTTTTTTCCAAACAAGGGAACATTAACTTATGAATAACAGTGGTGAGCAATGTGCATAGTATGTGTTTTAGTCTGAAATCTACAAAGTCGGCCCCTTGTAATTAGAACAAGCAAGTCAATACATAAAGTGTCTAAAGTTTCTCTAATGAACAAAAAAAAGACGTTGGTTCCAAAAGTTTTTTTTTTTTTTACAACCTCAATAGCTAATTTCCTTTTATTTTTAAGTTTGTCCTGGCAATGACTCTGCAAATTGCTGCATTAAAAGGCTACTAAGGCTTATCAAGGGATAGGTTTCAAGGTCAGTTTGCCTTGATTGACAGTTCTCCCAGCTTATCACAGCCAGTCTTATTAGTTGCCGTTTGCTTGTCACGCCCTCAGTTCAACTCAGGCTCTGCCCTTGACCCAAATATGGAGCTTCTGGCTCAAGCCACAGAACCTACGGTTTCAAATGGACCAAATTACCATTATCTTATATCAGTTGAAGACAGAGAATATACAAATAAAATGCTGCTTTAATTATTTAGATTTATTTTATAACAGATCATATGTGAACCTGGCCTTACTCAACAGGAACAGAAACATCTCTGTTCCACAACTAACAGCACTATCTTTATGTTTTTACATACACATGCTGTTTTGAATAGGCCTGCGTTGGTATATCTACTCAAAGGCTGTTGAAGAACATGCAGGAGTCAATAAAACATTTGACTGGCAAAAGTCAAGCCTTACTGACATTCTTCTCTGCAACATTTACATCTGTAGATAGGATTTTTATCGTGTTCTTTCTCTCTCATGGCCAATTTTACGTCGGTATTTGTTCACCTATCACATAAAATACACAGTTAAAAGATAATGCAGCTGCCTTAACAAAATACAGGTGCATATTCAGACTTATCAGGTTTAAAATCCCCCTACTCCATTCACTAAATGACTGTACAATCAACAAAATGGCTAAAATGTCTGAATTGCCCTAATAATTCCTCCGGCTGAACGGGGGAATGTTGATGTGTGTGTAAGTGCAGTGGTAACAGGAGTGCAGTTCACCACACACATGCAAACATCACACGCCCAGCCGCCAGTACACTCAGACAGACAGACACACACACACACACACACACACACACACACACACACACACACACACACACACACACACACACACACACACACACACACACACACACACACACACACACACACACACACACACAGGGGATGTTTTGAGTGCACTGCAGTGTGGGGCACTGGGGGCCCTGAATGAAAACATGCTGGTAGAGGGATGTATCAGATGTTTGTCCACTCGTGGAAAAAAAAAAAAAAAAAAAAAAGACATGTTGATCCAAGATCTAACTGTGGCTTCTTCCTGAAAAAAAAAGGCCTGTGAGTTCCAGCCCAGCAAGTGCTTAGCTTGGCACTTTCCCCACCAGTTCTAACTAAAGCCTCTGCAGAGTTTTATGGCATGTGGTGATGCCAATAGCTGTTTTTGGGTCTATGAAGGCTTTGTGCAGATAACTGACAGTGTGAGGATGACAGTTAGACCAGTATGAGCTTTTGAAGGCCATTAGTGATAGCAAGATCTTCACTGAAGCACAGCAAGATATGTTGTGCTGATATTTTAATTACAAAAAAAACTTAAAACTGTACTAATCAATGTTTTATACAAACAATGGCTTAAACAGCTATGTGTAATGTGAAAAGGGGGAAAGGGCCAAACCCACAACGAATTACCACCGACTCTGCAGTTCCGCTATATTTTATGGAGCCTTTTCGAGTCTTTGGTTTGGTTTTAGGGCCTGGTAGGGAACTGGTTTGGTTCATTCTTACCACTCACACCAATCACATTCCAAACAACACACAAACTAGTTGGTGAACACAGGTGAGCATCTAGCAGCTAAAGAGACATATTTACCTCAGGAGTCCATAGAGAACAAAACAGAGCGAAAAGAAGAGTCAGTATTGGCCTTACACTCGCCAGGTGGACAGAAACACAACTCCAAATGAATGCTGATGTTACTCCATAACTACTGGATGTGTAAATAACTAACTGCTTGCTAAAATATTTTTTGTTTTAAATCGTGATCAGGCTCTCACTGCCCTCCATACCCGTTTTAAACAAATGCAGGAGTTTGGCAAGATGTTTGGATGTCTTTCTGATCTGACCACACTGTGTGAAATGGAGGAGACTGACCTACAAAGACAGTGCACAGGACTAAACGATGCTCTGAGCATGTCTGAATCTCAGGACATAAACGCACCGGACCTCTTCCACAAGTTGCAGATACATCGAGAGATAATTCCAAAAGGAATAATTACAGCACTTTAAACTTTTCATTTCCTCTAAAAGGACTGAAGCAACCTCCCCCAACTGTGAGATTGCACTCAGGATCCGACTGACTATCCCAGTAACAGTGGCATTGGGTGAGCAAAGCTTTTCAAACTAATTAAAAACTATTTGCACACCTCTCTCTCACAGGACAGACTACGTGGGCTCGTTCTTCTATCAGTTGAGAAGGACATTGCATCCAAGCTGGATTACAAGGATTTTATTACTGAGTTTGTGGCCAAGAAGGCAGGGAAAGTGACTTTCACTTAATCCATTTATGTGTATGGTGAGTCGGACTGAGTCCATCTTATTTGTTTGAGTTACAGTACAGTGCACACTACAGTAGGCTAGGCCATGTATGACCTGACCAGTATGAAAAAATAATCCTACATTGTATAGAAATGTACAGATCTGAAATATTGAATTGAAAACTTCCAGCTTAGTCACGTTTCCATGGAAATGTCATGTCAAATTAGTCACAGATCAGATGACTGTCATCAGTGGGTGTAAAGCCAATAGGCTAGTTTTTACTGTTGATTTTTTTTTTCCTTTGAAAGACTATAGCAACAAGTGATGAGCTTATACAATGTACACAGGATGCGGTATTATTCTAGCCTACTTGTTCAAAATGTATTGTCTATATATTACTGCATTGTCCAGCCTGCAGTAGATCTAGAATAGCTATATGCATGTGACTGTGACTGTGGGCTATGTGTAATGACTGGTTTGAAAAATGTTTCGAAATCTGTATGAAATGTAGACTATAGAGCTGAAATACTGAATTGTAACTGTCATACTTCAACATGCCAAAATAAAGTGACAGCTGAGCTGACTTGATGATGTAAAGCCAATAGTTTTACACTTGATTTTTTTTCCCTTTGAAAGACTGTAATAGCAAAAAGTCATAGCATGCGTGATGATGCTGTATTATTCTACTTGTTACAAATGTATTGCACCAAGATTACAGTTGCTGTAGAACTACAATAGCTATGTTGCGTGTGACTGTGATTCATGTGCATGCGTGTCAATGACCAGTGCCTCGCATGTCAAGTTTGCACGGGGCCTAACACACCCCCACGGCAGCCCTGATGACCATCATGTAACATCTAAACTGAGCTATTGTGACATCTGCACATATGTTTTAAAGCTGTTTGAAGTGCTGAAGCTAACTGGTTAAAAAGCTATCTAGCATGCACAGAACTTTTCCTCTGGGAGGTTTGTTTGGTGGTTCGTTAAGCAAACCAAGTTCCAACGCAAGATTTTGTCCCCGTTTGTAGATAAAAATGAGACAGTTCAAAGTCTGAGGTTCTTTTTGTATTGTCTGGCTCAGAGCTGCACTCTGGTCCAGTGACCGCTATGGTCTGACTGCTAGTGTCATATCAGCCAATGATAGAACGGTGATAGTATATGCTCAGACAGGATGGAATGTCATGAAACAAAAAAAATAAAATATATAAATTTCTCCCTTTTGGTTATTTTTTTTTTTTTTCAAAACAGAGCAAATAACATGTAATTTAGAAAGCACATCTGTATGCTGTAGCAGAAAAAACATGCAATTTAATTTCAGTTGGACTTAAAACAGAGTATTTACTGTAAAACCGTATGGCTGACAGTAAAAACCTGAAAGCACATTTAGATACCATAATATACGAAAACATTGGTCTGATAAAAATAAAAAGCATTAGGTGTGACTGAGGGGATATAATCAAAAGTATGTTGAATTAGCTCTCATCTGCAGACATAAGGACACAACAGCGAGTAAAAGAAGCTCCTCTATTCTCTGTTTTGTATTTACTTTTGGTGGAATTCCAGTTATGGCCTCTAGCTTCGACCCAAGCGTCCCACCATGCACTTTCTTCAATGACTCTGTTTAATCAGCATCTTCCACACAGGCCAATATGCTCCGCTGGTCATTAGCTACAACTGCACCTCTTGGCTCTTGTTAACAAGCTCTTCAGGGATAATGACTATTCACCTTAATCCATCAGTGTGACAGCTGGGTCTAATGCTCCAAAGTCATCGTATTTCTAACGCGGTACTGTGCCGGTGGTCACTATCTTCCACTAGTGTTTTGGTTAGGCTGATATGATATTTTAGTGCCGTATGATGTAAAAGAATGATCTTTAACCATCATATCTTCATTAAAGGAGTTACTCTTTATTTTTCTATTGAATGATCTTTCCCTCAACTTGACTCATCTACTTTCATCATCATTTTTTGCAATGGACACATGTTGTTGCCACGCTGCATTACGGTCCACTTGAGACTACAGTCGGAAATAGAGTTTCTGTCTCCTCCTTGACAGATTTCTCCCTGTATGACTGCAGACAGTCGCAGCAAAATGGCAGCTCCAGAAAGAAGAACTTGCACTATTTTTCTGAGGAACTGACACCATTATGTGAGGTTTACCATTGATACTTTAGTACATTTTGTACCGTCAACCTCACTGTCTCATTATCTTTTAAAACAATTCTATTAGGTGCATTTTTTACGTTGAGATGCTCTTGCACCTGTGCATTAAACCTGTCAGCACTTCACTTACAGCGCAGCGCATTATTGTCAAACTGACAGAGCCCCCCCCACCCCCCCCACCCTAACACACACACACACCGTCCCCACTGTTCCCATCCGCCCCACACCCCTCCTCCACCACCACAACAGGATATTGCTCAGTGGCACAACAGGGTTATGGCTGTATGGAGACATGTAGGGGCAGGCCAGGGACATAGATTCAGAGAAGAATTAAAAAACAAGAGGCAGGAGGAGGCAGGAGAGTGATACGATCTCCCGGCGCACAGAGAGAGGGATTGTGTTCGCTTTGGCCGGCCTCATATACAAACACCATATTAACATAACTCCTCTTTCTTTTGCGCGACAGGAGATGTTTTCCAGTGGAGAGGTCTACCTCTACTGGGAATGAACCCGACACAGGGGTGAAGATAAGCGAAGGGGTGAAACAGAGTATAAGCAGATGCTGAAGGGAACAGGAAGAGGAGGAAGAATTGAGGCTACGAGGTGGTTGATGATTGAGACTGACAGAAGCAGTTAGTGCTCGTTCAAACGTTAAAGCTGATAAAAAAGTGAAAAATACAGAAATGTTGAGAGGAGTCTAGGAGAAAGGTATTCTCAGGATGTGCTGAATAGGGGCTCCTTTGCTTTAAACAAACCTTGAAACAGAGGAGTGAACCTTCTGCTGCTCCCAACCAAGGTTGTTTTCTCAGAAACTACAGTACTGAATGCTTTGCGGTGTCAGTCGTTCCCAGTTAAACATGGAGCAACCCTGATCTTTTCTATTTTAGTGTGTTTTGGCAATCAGGATCTGCAGTAACAGACAGGATGAGCTTTAGGAGGTTGGAAATCTTTTGTACCGCAACAGATACAACCACAGAGCTGACAGGGATTATATGCTGCATGGCAAGAATGATAATAACAGAGGGGAGGCTGCTGTAAAATTCAGGTGGCTCAGTGTGTAGGTTCGCTAAAAGCACCGTTAGAGCCGAGAGAGCCACTTGTTATGCTTCAAAAGGGGGACAGAAAGCTTTATCAGCGATACATCTCTCTGCAATGTAGCTTTAATGACAAGGTCCATTGCGTACGTGTCTGCCACGAGGGCCAGAGAAACTGACGCAAGAGCATCCCGATACCCCTGGATGGCATCAAAGTCCAAAGTGGTGATGAGACAGGAAGCTTTCTCTTGAATTCCTGACCTTTGCTACCATTCGTAGCAAAGGTCAGGAATTCTGTCCTATCAACAACGCATATTTGCAGGCCTCTCAGTCTCTGCACTCAGTAGCCTTGGCCTACCTTTTACAGCCGGAGTTTCAAATGACTGGGCTACGTTTCAAAAAGATGTGTTGTCGTAACGCTAATCTTATCCTTAAATGCTTTGTCATGATCTTGAACTATAACACTCAATAAAGCTGATATATTAGCAACGACTTGGACTGCAGCGATGTGCTACATTCAGAATAAAAGAGAAATCATTCAATTTCCCAGGTTAATGAGCTGTTCCTGTTAATAATTCTACTGGAGCACAGGCCTTACAGTATGTGGAGAGAGTTAAAAATGTTTCCTTTGTTCTAGACATGGCCTTGTAAGCACTGAGAGGCCATTAGCAGCTTTATATACACTTGTACACCATGTTCCATCACTGCCATGGGGCATATTGCCACAGAGAAGGCCCAGTATATAAGTGTGCACCATTTATTTTCACCAATCTAACACTGACAGATTTGGGATAGACCAGTTTGATTGGTGAATGACTTGTAGTGCAGGCTTGGACAGTGAACTTACTGTTGTTGGACTTGAGATCCCGGTGGATGACGGGGACGATCGCCTCGCTGTGCAGGTACAGCATCCCTTTGGCAATCTGTACAGCCCAGTTGACCAGGACATGCGGCGGGATGCGACGGCCCGCCAGCGCCCGGCTCAGTGGCCCACCAGAGGCGTACTCCATGATGAGGCACAGGTTGGGCTCCTGCAGACAAACACCTTTCAGGGCGATGATGTTGGGGTGGGTGAGCATGGCGAACAGACGCGCCTCCTGCCTCACATTCTGCGCCGTCACGCTGATGTCCTCATCCGGGTCTTGGCGGGCGGCCTTCACAGCCACCAACCCGCCTCTCCATGTACCGCGATACACCTTCCCGAAACCCCCGACCCCTATGACCTCCTCCAGGTTCAGTTCCCGAAAATCCACCACTGCGGGTTCAAACTCTCCCACCACGGCTGGGCCGAGCTCAGCGACCACGCCGGTGCCCGGAAGTTTCCCATATCCACTGGGCTTGAAGGAGCCATAGTTGGAGGGAAAGATGCCCACCTTGTTGTTGACCTTTCCCGCCCACCAGCCCTCGTCCCCTGATATCTCAGAGTCCAGAGAGAGGACTTCCACCAGGTCACCTTTACGCAAGGTGAGCTCATCTTTACAGGACGCCTCATAGTCGAATAAGGCCGTCCACACTGGGTTGGTGAAGTTCCCTTTTTGTGATTGTTCCAAATTTTTCCAGTTCGACAGCGGGCCTCGACTGAATATGTTCTTCAGTGGCTCCATGGAGCCTCACGCAGATGTTTTGACTGGATCTGATTTTGCACCCCAAGGGTTTGAAAATAAAGTACAAAGGAGTACTTTATTGCGCCTCGCTCCCTTTCCTGTCTTTCTTGTTGGTTCATCAGGGACCACTGAAATGTGTTCAAAAGCTTGACCAACAAGTGGGCTACACAAGAGGATTCAAAGATAACTGAATGGTAAGTGTCTTTCATTCGTCTTGACATTAAATGCAAAGCTCTTCATTTGAAAATGCACAATCAGTCGAGAGATTGCTCTTGTTTGATTAAGTGTTTCAAAGCTCGGAAAGGCAGCACTGTCTCTACTGAATTTCTCTCCGTTCAAGTGATGTGGTGTGTGGTTTCCCAACACATGGTTTGAGCACAATATAATTTCACCAGCCTGTATTTAAGAGACTCTTGAATCACCTCATTATGGGTGAATTAGCTCTTCTCTTCCCTCATTCAATTGCCACCTGTTGAATTCTGATTTGGAGGGCTAAAAGTGCCCAAAGCTTGTTGTAAAGCACTTCTAGTGCTGCAATTGCAACTCCAAGGTGAGGTTCACTCTGCATTTAGCTGTCCATTTGAGTTTTTAATGTATTTTTAGCCATTAAGTGCAGTGGCCACCACAAGCAGGAAGCGCTGAGAAGCGGAGAAGAATAGCAGGAAAGGAGCATTCAGTCCAGCCAACCAGTGTTTCACGACAAGTTTCAGAGCTGAGCAGTTCGCATTATTAAGCCCAAATCTCCAATAACCGCGTGTGACCGCAATGTAGCGGCGCTCCCGCAGGAAATCCCGCATCCCATTGCGCGAGAGTATCCATACTCACGGTGTTATGAGAGCAGAAGCACGCGATGAATTGGGCTATATCACAACACACAAACTTAGGAACCGCCGACTTTGTAACAGGAAGAGCTATCCAAACCTGCTTGACTTTACTTTCCAGACAGAAACACGCAGTAAAAACAAATCCTGCTGCTTCCTATTTGGAGTTCATTGCGTGGCCTGGTCCCGCTCGGTGGTCTTGTTGTTACATTCGGTATCCAAACAGCGCCATAACTCCATCATAACTGATTATCATACTCCTCTTCCTCGGTCAGTGTCCACTCGCCAGGACCTCGAACCACTTCTACGTCTATGCTTACAGTCAGTAAAGAGGGTGGGGTTTCAAAACTTTTTCTGTCCCAACAGGAAAAGAGTCAGATGACAGGCCAGAGTCAAGCTCGAGACAATGAGAACGTATCCGACCGTAACTGTCATAATAAAACCAGGATACACGAGAACGCTTTATTTGAGGTAAACAGAACAAATGCAGTTTGTAGAGGTTTGAATTTAAAAGACAGAAAAATATTAGTATACGTCCGAATGAAAAAAAGTAAGCAGTAGCTAAAATAATATTAGATAATATAATAGTCTTAGGCCATTTACAGTACAGGAATTAAGTGACTGGGCATTTAAAGGTGCAGTGTGTAGAATTTAGTGGCATCCAGTGGAACCACCTTGGCAGAAATGGAATATAATATTCACAAGTATGTTTTAATTACTGTATAATCACCTGAAAATAAGAATCATTGTATTTTCATTACCTAGAATTTATATCTACACACGGAGCAGGCCCTCATCCACGGAGGGCGCCATGTTTCTACAATAGCCGTGAACAGACAAACCAAACACTGGCTCTAGAGAGGGCCTTTCACGGTTTTTGCAAATTTTGCGGCCACCGTAAGTTCTCCTACACACTTGGAAGGGGAAGGTTATGGTTAGGCAATCTGAAACCTCACTGCTAGATGCCACTAAACCCTACACACTATTGTGAAGTGTGTATCAAATATATCAGTGAGGACAAAGCTGAGAAACTCTGATGACATAATGTATTATCATATAGTCAATATCAAGACTCTCTATAGATTTTTTGTCATTTTTGCTTAATTTTGCTCTCCATTAGGATAAAAACTGCTGTTAATGGGGAGCCCACGCCACCTGCACTCAGCACAAATGTGATTTAAAGTACAGGTGTAGCAGTACTGTATGTGTTATATCAAATTGAAGCTAAATTACTGACCTCAGATAATACTCAACAAGCTTTAAGTGCACACCAGAGATACCATTTTACAGTAATGAAAGTGCATTATAGATTTATCATTCACTGTCTTAAGTGAAAGGAAGATATGGATTCAGATACTGGTGCACAATCCACTGTTAATGTATGTAATATTAGCCTATACCTGTGGTTCCCAAACTTTTTCACGTCAAGGACCCCTAAACTGACACAAATTAGACCATGGACCCCCATTTTTAGAGGATTTTTGCTTTTAGATGTTTTATTACTGAAAGTGTGTGAAACCGATGACCAAATTAGTCATACATTCTGTCATTGTGTTACTTATGGAAGGAATTTTAGTGAAAACAAATTATTCTCCTTTTTGCTGGTGACCCACTGGGGGTCCCCAGACCTCACTTTGAGAATCACCGGCCTATACGCATGTATTTTTGAGACTTTTATTCTGAATTCATTAATTTCCGGTAGTTTTCTGGCCACTTCCTGTACTCCTCTACACTTTAGAGGAGCTGGCAGACAATACTTCAGAGGAAGTGCTTTGCCTTCAACTTAAAAGAGTGAAATTTCTTACATTTTGATTACAGCAGTACATGTTTAAATGACCAGCACAGTAATTTTATTGTTTGGGAAGAAAACACTTGTATTTTGATTTACAGTAGATATTATCTACCAAATACGTTTTAATCTGACTTTTTATTTTGAAACTCATGCCAGAAGTGTTTCCTGTTTTTGTGTCTGACTTCACATACATTTTCACAGGTGGCACATGAAACTGAGAAAGATCAAATGCTCGTGAAACATTTACCAAAAAGTAATCCACTAAACCACAATAATTCATAGTCTTTCTACCCAAGTTCCTACGGGTAGACAAATATGCAAACATCAAAAAATTATCAACACAAATCACAATTTTCCTGAAAATATGCCATAAATATAAATGTTTAATTTCCTATTTTGTTCTTTCCTTTAGAATGTCACTATATATCTGTAATAGTGTTAAGTAAACACACCCTGCATACGTCCTGCAAATGTGATTATACTTCATTTGTTGGTAGGAGTATGTTCAATACATACCATTTGCTTTTTGTTCAACTAAACCCTGATTGTCTCTCTGTTCCAGGAGTAGTGTTCTGAAGTGAAATCAGTATCCTGAAGTGTCTTCCTGCTGAATCAGTTGAAATATTAAGTTTATTCAAGAGTTTTAAGTTAAGAAATAAGACAGTATTTCATTACAAATTATCCCCAAAGAAGAGAGGATAAACTGCTTCTGTTGGATTTCTGTGAGGAGGAATTTGTTCAAGGGTTTCTTTTGTCTAGTGTTACTTTGAGCAAAAAAAAAAAAAGAGTTTCAAGCTTCTCTTCAAGCAACACTCTTAAAAGTCTTCAGTGTGTGGCTGCTTTAATGTTCTTTATGGAGTTTGATGGGCTACTTACGTGTGTGGGGTGGAAGGGCTATTACTGAAAAAAGCTACATTCGACTTTGTTTTTAGTAAAGTCAAATGTAGCTTGTTTAAAAGTTTTATTTCAAGGAGAATACTCTTACTTTGAGTACAATTTTGTTATATTGAAAGCACTCAAATTCAGAAAAGTAGTTCTGCCTCAACAAGCCAGATTCTGACTGACTATACTATAGAATATACTTGACTGATTGGTTTGCAACTGGCCACAATATCAATGAAAAGCCGACAGATTTGTCCTCTGATGTGATTTTCAGCCTATAGAAGTCCATTTCCACCAGTAAAAAGAAAAGAATTGATGAAAAGGCACAATAAAAATTAAAGTTATCATTGTAAATCAATGTGGATGTAGTGTCTCATAATTTGGATGTGCCATGAGTATTTAGTTTAACCTGGAAAAGTGCTTTTTTCCTTATTTCCCAGGCTTTCTCGGAGTAACTGGCTAATTTAAAGGTTGGTAGATCAAACAAATAGGCCTATGCTTTTATTCTTCCATTACATTAAAATATATGCAACAATAAACACTAATCATTTCTGTCAGAAGTGTCCACCATATATTCTACTTCACTGCACTGACTTCAAGTTTCCCCTGCTGGTCTATTAACCCCTTTTAAGATTCTTGAAAGCTATTGTATGAGTCATACTGCTCTCTCAGGTCATCTAACACTAGTGTTCTTGCTTTCCAGTAATGAGCATTGTAAATTAGTTATTGAATACGTTATATGTGCTTGCTGTGGATTTCCCCATCTATGAAATGTGCTGTATGATTAAAGTTTTTCTTGCTGTGCTCATTAATACGACTACAGTCACTCCCTCAATGACAGAATATCTCACATACCTCCTACCAGGGTGAAGCCGGGCTGTAATGATAAAAGAGTATTCAAAAATAGCCTCCAGGTTTGAGAGAATATTAATGAGTTGGTTCCCAGCGTGTCCTCTGATCAAACCCACAGCAGGGCTAAAACACAAGGTGCATTTTAAACACGAGCTTTTCAAGTAGCCACTGAAATGTCAGGGAATTCCTTTTTGCCACATTTTCCAAAGTGCAGAATCCATAAAAACCAGTGGCTTCATGGGAGGGGGGTGGGAATCAGAGGGCCACCTTTGGCCCCGCCGGCTGCTGTGTGGAAACAGTGTGCTTCCTTCTGTTAGCCCTTTGATGGCTCCCCTTCCCCTCCCTCCTTCCCTGCCCCACGGCTGCCGTTTGTTTGGACACCGACCTCCTAAAGTCAACCACCTACAACCCCACCCCCCCCCCCCTCCCCCGCATACACTCACACACACATATCGAACCCCACCCTCCTCTCAGTCCGCTGAGTCAACGCTTGTGCAGGAAGGATGCAGTTGTTTTTGCAGTCCCGGCTTGGGGTTGCTTGCTTGCATGGGTGGGTGATTTGAGGGGGGTGGAGGAGTCGGCTGCATTTACACGACAAAATGGACTGTTTAAAAAATAAAGAAAGCAGGAGGAAGAGGAAAGGGGCTGGACACGCTACTCTGAAAGTAAGTACGATGGTAACAATCACCCCTCTGTGAACACCGCTCCCCTAAACCTGTACTTTCTTGTACTTATCTGATTCAAATACCAGGAGGAGACTGCAGTGCGGAGGAGTAGAAGTACCAGCTTTTGTCTAACAGGTTGCATGAGTCACGGGGTGGTAGATCAACACCAAATGCATTCACGGGAAACTTTTCTGAAAGTACAAAATATCAAGAAACTTCTTAGAATATCAAAGGTGCAAAGACAGAACTTGATGTTTTGTACAGCTGTGAAATTGAAAAATACAGGTAGCACTTTGAAATGTTCTACATAAAGATGCAGCAGGAGTCAAGTTTTGTCCTTCCAGCTGATAAACACTGAGCTGTATCTAGAGGTGAACGCTGTGGCAGTTACATGATGGGGAGAACTTTTGAGGTTATTCATCTCTGATATGTAAAACAACAAACCAAAACCCAAGTGTTGCTTTTTTTAATTGAAATGTGAACTTTATTTCACCCATACAAAATAAAAAGAATGTTAAAAGTTTACAATACAGTGTCAACATTACATACTGAGACTGACACATAAATGGGAGCCCCATCTCTGCTTTCAATTGATACATTTAAAACAATCTAAAAGAGGGGGAGGGGGGGGGGGGAAATGTTGAACAAAAAAGAAGAGTTACTCATAATTGGGAGGGGTGGCCAGAATAGAAATAAGAGAGGACAGAGGAGACAAACAACTTTAAAAACAAAGTTATGGTCCAAGTGTCACAGTATACTTCTGATGGGAATTAGGGGGAAATTTCATGGTCATAAAGAATTATATACCAGTTCCGACCGCCGGAGCAAAGAACCTTTGACAGCGTCAAAAAACAACAACAAACAGAATGGGAATTAACCTGTTGATATGGTTGACTTCAGGGCTGTGGTTGTGGAGGGTTACAGTTCTCTTGATAAAAACGTGAATTAAAAATAGAAAGGAATTGAAAAAAGCTGTGATTAGCTAACCTATAGTAAAAATACACCTGCTTCCTTGTTTATGTTACAGCCTGACAATTGGACTGACTAGCGAGATGTGACAAAGCCGGGAAGTAGGGCTCACATGTTAACTGCAGTATTTCAGAGTCGATCGATAACATAGTAATATAACACTTCATGGGTGAGACGATGACCTCTGTTACCTCAGACGAGTGCTGATCACCTTCCAAATACTTTACAAACTGTTGCCCTGAACAAATCTAAAGTAGCAGTCTTTGTATGCGCATCAAAGGCCTTAACTACCACTTACTGAATTTTTTTTTTTTTTTAGCCAACCTGAGGGTTTGAGTGACGATGACTGATATGCTGACTTCGTATGCGTATCACTGAGGATTGAAAAAGAATGAAAAGTGCCTAAAGAAAAAGCTACAAGGCAACACAAACCACACCTATCCTGTCTGCAGGGGGGGAGAGGGGGGCTCATGGAAAAAACAGTGACGACCGCCATTTTTAATAGTCAAAACTGAACGACTTACTTGTTAAAAAACATCCTGGTTGGATTCTCCTCTACAATAAAATAAAACCTTTTTTAAAAAAAAAAAAAAAAAAAACAACAACTGAAAATTAAAACACATAATATACAACCAGTTTCCTGTCTCCAGCGGCGGCGTCTTGTATAGCCGGTTGTCGAGCGCTTTTCTGTTGAGCGGGCTGCGACGAAGAGTCTTTCCCTCCTCTGTTGAGAGCGACCGCCGTGAGAGCAACTTAAGAAATTGAAAAGAACGTTGAAAGAGAGCGTGTGTGTGTAAGTGTGTGTGTGTGTGTGTGTGTGTGTGTGTGTGTTGGGGGGGAGGGGAGGGGGGTGAAGACGGCAGAGGGAGCTAAGAGTCATAGTCTTCATCGTCATCATCCTCGGTTTTGTGTGTCGCAGGGGGTGGGGGAGGCGGTGCTGCGCTCATCATGGAGGGGTGCGGGACGAAGGCCATGCCGCCTTGGGGCTGTGCTGGGGCCATGCTGCCCATTGAGACCATGTTGCCCATCTGCATGTAGTGGGGGGGTGCGTTAGGGCTGCAGGGGGGGGGGCACAGGCAGAGGTGTAAACCAGATGTTAGGAGTCATGTCCATTCAAATGAAAGATTATACCTCTATGACAGTTTATAGCATATAATGTTTTTGAATACATTGTTTTAAATATACTTTATCATGTTATCCTAACAGGAAATTACAACTGCATGTCAATCAAACTGTGACATTGGAGTGTCACTACCAATTCCCAAAAATATACCAGCGCTTTCATCTCCTTTGTGTAATGCATCATGGGAAAATAGTGTACATACTGAGGCTGACACTTTCCCCTTGTGAGCACACTACATGCTCAAACCCTGTAGTGTGGAGTTGAAACACAGCAAAGGTTTTAACATTGTTTCTAGTGGGAAAACAGCACCCTCTCCCTGTTTTAGCCAGTAGAGTTTCTTCTCTGTCTGAACAGGTGGCACAGGAGCGGTGAGCTTCTAGTAGCCACATTTAGAATCAAACAATTCATCAATCATGTAAATGTGTCATTATCTATGACGGTTATGGATTGCTGACATATTGTTGCATATCTCAGCTGTGCTGTAACGGCGTGTCTTGAGTGATCCCGTTATAGTGAGCGCACAGTGGTTCCACCCATCAAGGCACATTCAGCGGTGTTCAGGAACACATGTAGTGTTGTGAAGAGAGAACTCAAAGCTATTTTCTTACATGCTATACTTAACATTTCTGGCCTCAGTGAGCTGTTAAAGTGACATAGGTAGTTTTTACATAAATGTTGCTCATTGGTTTACTCTGGCTGGTCTAATCATTACTGTGGGTGTACAAGATTTTTAAAAAAAACTCTTTTACGCCGCACCACAAAGGAAAAATGTATTTTTAGACCAAACTGTCAAAAGAGGAATCTCCCAACAACATCTTTTGAAGTGTTTCATAGTTTACTGAACAAATCTGACTTTCTTTGAGGATATGAGGATGATATTTGACCTTGCGCTGCTGCCGCTTTGATGTTAACCTGACAGCATTCAATTCAGACTTGTGTCATAGAAATGTTCAACCTAGTAACATTTCTGTTGTGATTTTAAGGTTAAAGTGATTCAGGTGCTTATTCAGACAAACTATCGACATGTAAAATTGCCATCATGCTTACATAAAGAGGTTCATGTCTGAAAGGGGCTCAAAAGTGTCTCTGACCACATTGAAGGACTGCCTTGTCAACAGTATTGCTGTCCAGTGAAAACCATGTATCTCCAAAGTTGGGTGATTTTTTTCTGAGGAACTGATGGATTCAATTTTTGACTTCTTATATTGTTAAAACCATTTAAAAACCAATGCATTGTCAAATCTCCTGAAACGTTTTGAGGATACATACAAAGTACACATTGTGATGCCAGGTGTGAACTGTAATCTGCCTCCAGTGGATCTACACACAGTCTGGATAACCACTATCTCCACACTGAGGGTCTGTGTCCATACCTGTGGAACCTGGATGCAGCCTGCTGATTTGTGCTTGACTGAGAGCCGTCCTCCTCGTCCCCGTCTGTCTCGCTGTCCTCGGAGTCGTCCTGTTTCCATCACAAGAAATGCAACAGAGCCTCATTACCTCAAACACACACACGCACACAAATCAATGAAACTGCAGATAGCTATTAACCTCTGCGTGCAAATCAATTCCCACCTCTTGTTCCGACTCTGTGCCGGACAACTTCTTGTCCTTGCCTTTAGAGCCAGCCCCTCCATTCTTACGACCAGACCCTGGTTTTCGACCCCTGGTGAAGCAAACAAAAAAGAAGGAGACGTTACTATTTTAACTTTTGAGGAAAGACATTTTTTTAGGTTTAAGTCATGATCATGCTATAAGATTCTACAGATATTCCTCGTCCTGTATAGATAAATGTTCACACAACGCAACAGCTGATCACACACTTACTGATTTTGTCATTCAAAAAGATTTTTCATAAAAGGAGCATTTCTGATATTTCCCCAAAGACCTTTTTTTCTTCCTTTTGACTGCAAAATGGTATGACTATATGTGATTTTAGTTGGACTTAAAGCCATTTATATTCAAAGATACTCCACATGCCTCATCTCAACAGCTGAGAGAGTATCCTAATATTGGGCGCTTACAACCACTTTAATCTGAATCATGTCAGCCACACTCTTCAGTGAAAAGACGACTTCTTACTCGTTTAATTCATGTGGAATTCTCTGCCAAGTTCTCTGCCTCGATATGGCTGCAGTGCCAGTGTTTAGTTCAACTGTCAATATAGCCTTTTTTTTTTCTCTACAATCCACAATAATTAGTTCTCGCTCTGTGGAGCACATGACCAGAGGGAAATTGTGGAATTAAAACCAGAGTTGAAAAGACCTTTTTCCACAGCAGATATGTTGTCAAACACAGGTGTAATAACATTATTAACTGCTGCACGGCATTGCAAAAAGTGTTGGAACTGAGCCATTGTTAATGGCATTAGTTCTGCCTGTGCTCTCTCTGCAATAACAAGTCTAAATGTGTGGAAACGCTTTATGAATGTAATTTATTTGTCATTGATAAAGAAACAAGTGTGCTCTGATGCTAGCAATGCTATCCAACAGGTTAATGAGATTTATCCACAAAGTAAAATAGCATGTGAAGTATAAGACTGACAGACTCTTGAAAGGGGGAAAAAAAAAAGAAAAACTGGTGATCAAGCAAACATCTGACTCAAATCAGTCATATTTATATGTCAAAACTGTGGGCAAAGTTTAACATGTGCTTTTAATTTGCAAACCAGAAACCGAGAAACGTTTGTGAAGTGGAAAAAGCAGTTTCGATGTCATTTTGTTGCAGTGTATGCATTTGCGTGTATGCACAGTCTGTCACTTTGAATGTTTTATTTATACAGCTTTCACACCTCCGTAGTCTTGCTGCTATACAAATATGTGTGAATGTCTGTATGAGAGATACCTGCGTGGGACTTTTTCTCCTCCCCCCTCAGTGTGGTTCTCCTCCCCCTCGCCCTGCATGTCTGGCACTGTTGCCACCAGGTCTTTTAAGAAATCAAACTGTTGCTCCAGCTCGATACACTGCTTTCTAAAAAACACACACATTTCAGTCAGCTCATTGTTTTGTTTTTTTTTACACAGACTTACACACACTTTAATAAGAATGTACGTTATTATCCAGCAGTCTGAATTCACATCCACGGTATGTCAGTCAAAATGAATGAAGCAGAGGATGTCTTAGACTCCCAAAGAAGTCCAACACAGTGCAATATAGACCAGACTCTATATCAAGACACACACAAACACAGAAACTTACAAATGTGACGTTGTCATTGTCTTTGCGTTCCTAGACTGGGTGACTTGACAAGCCTTTGTAAGCAACGATTCCAAGAAAAGCTCCAAGGCTCTCGCTGATGTCTCGGTCAAGGAAATTAGGATACAACATATCTGTGTTCTTTAAGAAAATGAAGCAGATTCACTTGTACATGGCCTAGCTTATACTGGAATGGCACAGAGCCTGAAAACATTCAAATAAGAAAATTAAAAACATGAGCAGCTTGCTACGTTTTTAACAGAAGAGGTTAAATGTGACACAACCATTACAATAAATATTACAGACACAACAAATATTAGTTTCTACTGCTTATGCCAGTTATTAGAAATACTACCTGACAGAGTCTGACCACAATTGATTAATCTTTAGCCTAGGAAAAAAAACTAAAATTGATTCTTTGTTTTGATTAACCAACAGTCCACATTCCAAAAATACTCAGTTTACAATACTCTAAAACTCAGATTTTTCCTTGATTGATGACTTTACTGAGTAATCAATTAACACAATTGTTCTCAATAAATTTTCTGTTAATTGATTATGTACTTGTTTCAGCTCTGTGTCAGACCATTCGTTTAAGGTCCCTTGACTAAATGAATAGTACAATTTAGATAAATCAAACACCATACTGTGCATTCAAAACGCTCACAGTAGGGATTTCTGGCACAACTTAGAGAAGGAGAGAAGTCTCATAATAAAGTTGTTCTCTATACTAAAAGTGGTGCTGGAGCATTGACCCCTCCATTCACACACACTCATACAGATGATCAAAACCTTGGAACTTGCACAGTGAAGATATTTGACAGGAAGGATACAAATAATAACAGGTACTGCTGCAGCCACTTTGCCTATTTCTTCATCTGTTTGCATAATCTTCTTAATCCTTGCCTGTAATGAGAGAAGGAGGTATGGTTTTAAGTGTGTGTGTCCAGTGTGAATACATCGACACAACAAAGTTTTATAGTTTATCATTAATAGACTTCAAGATAGCTTTCTGAGTATCAAAACCCCAAGGCTAAAATGATTCCACAATACAGTAAAGCATATTTTCAAAGGTCCAGATCATGGTAAGAGGGCTTTCATAGCATGCTTATTTAAAACTATTAATTTCCGTCATGTTGATGAAACTTTCTATAGTGTGAGCTCTGCGAGTTTGCCAATTATTCAGTAACAAACAACAAATTTGCTCAGATTCATAACGTTCGGCTTCACTTAGCTCGTCATGCTAAAAACAACGTTAATTAGTGGACTCGCTGGCTAACGCAGGTCGCACACCTGTACCTTAACAAACATTGGGACGCAAGGTAAGTTGTTACCTCTCACAATTTACATATAAGTGGTCAAAGAGTTTGCGTTTGCTAGTTGGCTTGTTAGCTCCCTATGCAACAAAACAGGCCATATCCCACTCAAGCTAGCTAGAGAAGTTAGCTTTCCATCAGACAGTGCGCTAACGTTAGCTACTCTTAACACTGCTTCGACAAAGTTTAAACTTACCGGAGGGAATCTGGCGTTGTATTTCTTCTTTTTGCTGGGCATAATTAAATTACCTGGATGGCTAACCTAAAATAAAATACAATATATTCTGGATTATTGCTCTATATCATATATAAATCACCTCCACCGCGCACACACCAGATAGCGATAGCTATCCGGCTAACTGGTTAGCACGTCGTCGTCACTCGTTCTCGGTTGCTTGGCAGGTCACTTTGGTTCCGCAGGGTCTCAGTGCCGTCATGTTGCAGCTCACGACGTTCCACAACTTGTCCATGATTATAATGTAATAATCAACGGTGGAAGAAGTATTCAAATCCTTTACTTAAATGAAAGTACCAATACAGCAATGTAGAAATAGTCCTTTACAAATTAATATCCTGCATGAAAAATCCTACCACAGTTAAAGTACATAAGTCTTATCAGCTTGATTTAGTTAAAGTATTGCCGTAAATGTAACGTTAGCGGTTTAGTCCCTTCTAAAGGGTCACCAGATACATCTGAAGGGTCGTCAGATGATTAATGGGAGAGGAAAGAGGAAAAAACAGAGTTCTGATACGCAAATCTGTTTTCAATTTTTTTGACTTTTTCTCTCATTTTTATTTTTTGGTAAAATATTGGATCATTTGAACATTTATTGAAATGAAACCATGTGAGAAGTTTAATGGGAAAAATCACTATTTGGTGGAGCTGTGAACAACTCATAGACATCTGAAATGTGACCCCGACTACACACTGCTTTTTGTAAGACGTCAAAAGTCAAAATGGTTGAAAACCACTCGTTTCATCTTTAACAATGTGTTGTATTTTAAAAGCTTGTTATATTATCCATTGTGTCAAATCTTCCCCTGAAAAGTAACTAAAGCTGTCAAATAAATGCAGCGGAGTGGAAGTATAAAGTAACATCAAAAGGAATAACTCAAGTAATCCTTGTGCACCTCAAAATTGTACTGGGGGGGTGACAGGAGGAGAGGAGAAGGAGAGAATATGGGAGAGGAGAGGAAAGGAGGAAAGGAGGAGGAGGTGGAGGGAAGGAGAGGGAAGGAGAGGAAAGGAGGAGGGGAGGAGGGGAGGAGAGAAGAGAAGAGAAGCGCACTACCGGGTCTACGTTTGTGCGGAAGAACGCTGGACAACAAACTTGAACGTCAGCAGGTAGCTTTAACTGTTAAGCGTTTACTGTTTGTGATCAGCGTGAAATACATTTGGTGCTCTGTATGTAAAAGGTGCTTGTTATAATTGATTACAGCCGGCTGTAAATAATAACCCAACACATTTGTCCGGACAAACATCGAGGATCGGTAAACTGGCTAGCTAGTCGGTTAGCTACATAATGGAGCCAAGCTATCAAAAATGTTTTCTGCGTGGTTAGCTACATGTTGATTGTAAACGTACATGAGTAACACAAATGAAAAGGATAGTAGCGTATTTTACTGTATAAGAATCAATGTTGGGAAAACGTTAGCTACCCATTAAACAAGTGATGCTAATATAGCAAGCTAACTAAATAGCAGCATTAGTAAACATCCGCGAGCAGTGCAACGGCCCAGGAGGAACTATAAACTAACATAAGCTGCACCTGTGGTTTAAAAAAACTTTCTAATACACTGCACCTTCCTCCCTTCGACAGGATTATCCCAACAAGGATTTGTTTGATACTCTCACACTGACGACCTTATGGAGGAGGAGGAGGCCCCCGTAGATGGCGAGATGGCCCCCTTTGCTGCAGAGACCTATGCCGCTCAGGCCATGGCTGCAGACATGGACCCCTGGATTGTGTTTGACTCGAGGAGAACTCCCAGATCCGAGTTTGATGGCTGGCTGGAGAGCAACAGGCCTTCACAAGTGTACAGATATGGTGACGAGGAGGGTGGTGTGAGCCCTGTGGGGTGGATTGCTGTGCGGGGCCCGACACACTGCCCCAGCTGTGGGGATGTCACGGGTCTCCAGGAGAGCTGGGAGAAACTTTTGGCCAGTGGCCGGCCTGTCAACTTCCAGACAGTGAGGGAACTGGCTCTGAACCACGGAGTGCTCACGGGCAAGTGGCTGATGCACTTGGACTCTGGTTTCAAGTTGGACAATGCGTGGGAGTGTGTGGCCAGAGCAGTCCTGGACGGGAAGGTTTCCTCAGCTAAGGTCAGTACCTATGACCCCAAGGGAGAGGGCAAGCAGGTCATTTGTGCCTACAACCAGAACTTCACCGACGAGAGTGAGATTATGAGGCTGGACTCCATCATCCGTGCCACAGGGGTCAAGTGCCCTCTTGCCTACAAGCCAGACGTGTACACATACCTGGGAATCTACCGAAACAACCGCTGGAAGCTTTGTCCAACCATATACGAGAGCAAATTTAACCTGGAGTGTGTACCCAGGCGTTCCCACATCATCAACAAAGTCACCAATCTTGAAGTAACATAAGCCTGTGATTAAGGGGACAGTTTGATGAGGAGGCACTTATTTCAGTGATCCCATCTGCGTTTCACTGACTGAAATATCTCAAGTTCTTCCTTTTGGCAAAAAAGCACTAAATCTCATTTCAGTCTCGTCTTCTCATGCTGTTTCGAAGTGACTTGAAATATTGTCACACTTTTTTTTTTGGAATTGAATCTATTGTATTCATCATCAGTAAGACTATTTTGTACGTATTCTTGAGATTCTGTGTGTAACTCACTAACACTTACCTGACTGACAGGGTGGCTGGAGAAATCCTTAATTTGTATGCACACGTTCAGAGGAAAACTTGCATCCAATGAAGCATTTCTTTTTTACAACATACATTTGTCTAATTTATTCTTTCCTTTGTACTAAACAACAATGAGAGTTGCCAAATAAAGTCTACTTTTGAAGACCATCTTTATACTGTATGTCTTTATTTCCGAGCAAAGTGTTTTGGATTTTGACAGAAACAATCAATTGTTACAGCAAAGATTACATACAGTATAATCTGCTTACTATGGCAGGATAAACATTACTATTTCATCTCAATTAAACATATTTCAGTACATAGTATAGCAAGCTGACCTATAGGTCTGAGACTGTTAAACTGCAGCCATTATTCATAAAATAACTGTAGAAAAACTGATTAGCGACCACAAATTATATTGCCAGACAAAAAAAAAATTCTTATAGAGCTCTGAGAATGAAGCATAAACATCTGGTACACTTATCTGCTATAAGCATGTACTATATGCATTAATGTTGCTTGTCTGATAATTATTTACATGTAGACCTTCATTTGGTTCTGAACAATACTACTATATTTTGTTGAGACTCAACAAAGGCACCTGTATGAAGAAAGTGGTATTACTGCTGACCTTCAGAAAGCATGTGAAACATCCTAAGATCCAAAGTAATACATGGGGATATTTAAAAGTACAACTGGCATATTTTGCATAGACTTACCTCTATATCTGATTACAATTCTTACTGAGAATACCAGCCCCTTTTTTAAAAATAAAACACACTTTTCACTTAAGACAGTGAACATCACATTAACACTGACTAGACCTACCAAAATTGTTAAAATGACAGTACAAAAACATGCTTAAGATGTTCAAGAATGTCAACAGGTAATCATCTTTGCTGGTATTTCAATAAGTGAGTCCTCAGTGAGCAGCTCTGCTACATTCTGTCTCCACAAGCCCTTCATGTCCACCTTGTATCCTTTTTTGTCTTTAACAACAAAGCATCTTTAGTTCCCAAGACTAAAGTGGCAGATGCAAGTGGTCTGATAAAAAGAGCTTGTTAATATGTCTGTAAAAAAAAAAAAAAAAAAAAAAAAAAAAATCACAGGGACAACCTTTAAGTCGGGTGTCCTGACACGAAACCAGCTTGGCTTCCACTGTTAAAAATGGAAATAAGACGATCCTCGTCAGCTGACATTAACTCATCAAATTCATCCAGCATGACAGGCCGGTGGTTGTTGTTGTTGGATGCAACGTCAATCATTCCCTCATTCTGGAGCAAGTTGACGATGCTGTTGGGATAATTCATCCAAGTGCTTCCTGGGTTGCTGGCAGGGTCAGAAGTGTTCTGGGCGGCGGTTGAGGAGCTGGCAGGGGCAGCTTGTTGGCATGAAGCTTGGGCCAACATCGAGGCGCCGTTTCCACTCTCGCTCATGAGGCGGGGGTTCAGAAGGTCCACAAAGTCATCCATGTTTAGGCTGTCCAGGGTACCTTGAGCCTGGGTTTCAGGAAAGCTAGGGAACTCTGGGATATCCTCCTCTGCCAGTGGCGCGTCCACCCGGAACTGAGAGCCCTGGAGGGTGAAGGAGCTGTTGGCTTGGGCGGAGGCCGTGCTTCCCTGTGAAGCTGCTGACTCCTGGGACATGGCTGAGGAAATGTTGGGGAAGAATTCATGAAGGTCTGACAGGTTGACGGTTGAGTAGTCCTGGTTGGCGGTGGAGGTGGTGGTAGAGGAGGAGGCTGGTGCCTGACTCATTGTGAAGCTGGGCACTGCAGTGGCTTTGGGCTGTGGGCCTAGGTTCAGACTCTCCATGATCTTCCATGTTTGATTTGTGGTTGTAGTGGAGATGGAGGGGGAGGCCTCTACCTTAGGCTGGACTGAGAAGAGCTGGCCTGGCTGGATGTAAGAGAAGGCGGGCTGGGGTTTCGCTCCACTGGCACCAGGGGGCACCACTGCTGCTGAAGACACACACAACACAAACACAAGCAAGTTCAGTTCATCTGCTGAAAATCCTACTAGTGTAACATATTCTTTGTGCAGTTGTTTTTAATAAGAGGGATTTTGAATATAGTAAATATAGGTATTCATATAGCAAAAACAAATGTGCACATGATTAAAATCTAGCTACTACATTATCTTCTTTGCTGATTATTTTGACAATAGTTTTTTTGACTAGTCCATTTACTTTTTGGTCTATAAAATGTGAGGAAATCAAGAAAAAAATAAAATGCCTTTTCTTCCTCTAAAATATTCAATTCATAACATTTATAACACTGAAATATAAATAATAGAAAAAAGCAGCATATCCTTACACTTGGGTAGCTGAAACCAGAGAATGTTTAACATTTCTGCTTGATAAAACAATCCATTATCAAAACAGTTGCAGTTTAATATGTCAGTTGACTATCCGATTAATCAACAAATCATTTTAGCTCTATTGAAGTCGCAGCCGATGTCTGCAGTGAAAATAATCACCATGTGAATGAATGAAACAGACTCACCAGCTTGTGCAGTCATTGGTACAGGCTTGACTGTTCTCCTTGCCGGGCTTATGTGCCTTCTATCTGCGGGAATGGACACTGAAATTCCAACAGACATGATTATATTACAGTGCAAGTACAAAAAAATTACTATCACATAATTACATTATGACAGAATGACAGAAAACAAATCTCATCAACGTACCACTCGCCAGCCCGGGCCCCAGCTTCAGGCCCTGGAATATGTCCCCTGTACGTTTTCTCTTCTCACTCAGCCTGTATTCATCTATAGGGAACATGTTTAAGAAGAATTAAGACTGAGTTTGTAGAGTTGTTTTGAGAAATCTTAAATACTCTCAGCAAGAGATTTCATTAGATGTGACATTATATGGAAACATAACTCTTACCTGGGTCAGCGGGCAGGTACTGGAAGTCCATTGGCTCGCTGACCTCGCGGTCAGAGGGCCGGCGGAGCTGCATCTTGACTCTAATGGGCTCAGTGAGGTTAGTGTCGCGGTAAGGCGGTGTGCGGAACACAATGGCCACCTGCCTGTGGACATCAGCTTGGGAGAAAGTGCCCTTTCCCTCCCAAGAGTCCTGAAAGAAACGCACCTCGATGTCCTCTGTAGGGGAACAGAACATGGAAAATATGAGGAGATATTAAAGCTGAGAGTGGACTCACCAGTTAAAAAGAAGAATCAACATCAGGCAATGATCACACAGAGGCATTTTTCTCTTTAGCTTCAATGAAAGGCAAGCTGTGAGTTTTACTGTTGACAGAGAGCAAGAGCTCATGCAAAGTTACATCACTTCTGCTGCTACGCAACACAGCGTTTGACAACATCTCGCGAGCCTCGTAATTAGCTTCAGCTGTCAAACTTGAAGTAAAAAGGGTGTAATGTTCAAAGTAAAAATATGACAGCTCTGCTTGCTGTGGAAATATGGCATTCTCTTGAGGATATGAGGACTGAGGGTTTTATCATCTGGTCCAAGATTCAGGATTCAAGGGCTTTTTTCACGCTGATGTAATGTTGGCGTAGCTTAAGCTGAGACATGGAGTACTCCAGGGAGCATCCCACAACTCCCATGTCAAAACATAACGTGACTGCATTGCATTACAAGCAGCAAACACCGTGACAGGCAACAAATCCTAAACCAGTATGTGTCAGCAGTGATGGCCAAAAATATCACTTGACACACACTCTGTATGTGTGATGGGTCATGTGAGGGCTGCTTTTGTTGAAATTCACACTTACAGCTACATTAACTGATGGGCAGTTTGATAATAGAAAAATATTGATTAGTGCAGCATTAAGGTTATTGTATGACTGGTAATCACTGACAAATAGGACAATTGCTGCATAACAGAACACAAAGTTGGTACCACAGCCTTCAACATATATATACAGCAAGAAACACCCTTTACTTCAAGTGAAAATGAGCATTTTTTAACCTTCAAATCTTAATATGTCTTGCTAACAGTATCTGTATGTTGTATTATAATATTGGATATATTCCTCTGTGGCCTCAAGTTAAATTTAGGCAATCATGTCTTAAGGTAAGTACAAACAGTTTTATGTGACTGTAGCCTTCCTTGTAAAGTCATCACCTGTGTTACTCATTTACTTTTCAACTGCATCTGTCGAGAAGGAACTTGGACTATGAATGCATCACAGTAATTTATGAGGTTGTCTATTTCGTCATCTCCACTGAGAGAACATAGCAACACACTGAGCCACTATGACCTTGAGGTAATCACTAAATGTAGTATACTATATAATGAGTATCAGGGTTGTATGTGTGCCTCTGTACTGTATATAACTGAATATGGCAGTCCTGCAGAGAGCACAACTCACACTGATGTCTTGTGGGTGTTAGGGGTTTACACCTTTTCCACTCTAGATGTACTTCAAACTTCACAGTTGAGTTCTATTCATGGCTCATTAAATACGACTGTTCCTTCTAGAATAAGTAACTCGTCAACTGACAACAGCACATTCAGTGCAGACATACAGCACTGTACCTTTTTGCACTTTGTCGCAGAGCAGAAAGATTTCATCCCCTCCTTTGCAGCTACCAGAGTTGCGGTTGACTCGGCAGATCTTCAGCTCAGCTGTGTTTGGGGCCCCTGCAAGAGAGAAAAAGCGTCAATGAGCAAATAAATGCAACAACAAGGCTACAGATTAATACCAGACTGCTGCTAAATGCTGAGGCATTTCGGCTGTGGCTGACAAATCAGTACTACACACTTTAGGCAGCCAAAGAATTAAATTCTTTCCCCTGTATAAATGTAAGTTACTTGTTAAGTCTTTTGTGTTTCGGTTTTTACTGTCATTTCTTATGATTTTTGATTACGTAAGCTACTGTAATTTGTCTGGTTTTAATTTCACCACAGTGAAGCAGACGGCATTCATTTTGAAACAGTCTGCCTTGCTTTAATTGAAATAGCAGATGTTACATTTAGAAAGTGAAACGAAACTCATATTGAGTCTGTGGGGACTACTGATATATCTAATCTGTTTAATTTTCCTTATCTAAATAATCTAATATGAGCAAAAATTGTGGAGATTATAAAAGGAAAATCTATATTTAGGTGTAGGTTGTTAAGATGTTTTGGTGATCATTATTCACATTAACTGTGTTTCACGGTGAAATAATAGCTTATTTTAGTGTAGCACACATATCTTTTGACAATGACGTATTCCAAAGCAATTCACACAGTCTCTCTGTATAGACTTGTGTAATGGGAAAAGCACTGAGTCAAAAAAGGTCAGAGTTACTGATTAAGAATGAAGATACTGTTTAAAAAAGGGACATGGTTACTATTCAGACTAATTCTTGTAAATACCTTCAGGCTGACAAGAATAGTTATCATGCAAAGAGGAACAAAGAGTCTTTGAGGATTTTAAAGGTTTCAGGGGATACATAGGCTAGAGTATGAACTTTGTGTTGAATGACTGTGTGGTGTTTTCTCAAAATCCAATCGCTTATCAGCTTACCCTGACAAAATCTTGAGGTAAGCACTGAAATCATGTGACTTTGGGGAAATATGCAAATGAAATAGTTAAAATATTTTGAAGAGCACACAATAGTTACTATCAGCTTCGACCTAAAAGTATCAGTATGAACATTCAACAATGTGCATCAGCTGAACTCTAATATGCTGAATATGTACTTTTGTGTATGTGTAGTCTGTTTACTCACTGTTGTCATAGATGGGCTGTGATACCGCGGGATCAAGAGGAAACAGCTCCCCTGTAGGCAGAGTAATGGAGGCCTGGAAGCAAAGTCGCACTGAATTCAGGTCAAACTCCTCCTCCCACACCTTCGCCTCGGGAACTGCAGCCAAAACACAGCAGGGAAAGGGTGTGGTGTACAGTCAGGCGACAGCAGTCTAGCAAAGAACTGCATCCTGTCGTATGTAGACTATCAGTATTTAAAAATCAGTCAAGGGCGAAAGTAGCAAATGACACTTCCTGTTGTTGTTGTAACTGTATTTATACTGCTCAAATTACAAACAACTGTTAATAATCAGTCACATCTTTTATCTACAACTATAATTACTTTATCTTTATTCTGGCAGGACTATGACATTTTCTTCCATAGCTGTTCTGATGGTGCTATTTTTCTGTTGAGCCATGAACTTGATGCTAATGCTAACTACCCCATTAGTTCCACAGCAAAGGTCAAGGCTGAACTGGCTACAGGTTGAAATACTGATGTGTTGTGTGAATTGGAGGACCATGATGCAATTACAGAGTAAAGATATCACTATCTGTAAGCTTCAAATGCAACAGTGGTGAGCTTAAAATGAGTCAACAGGCATCTATTAGCCACAATATTTTACCACTGTTTTGCATGAGAGCAGCCACTTTCGAGCTAGTTTGTTAGCCTTACAAGTTAATTCTAGCTAACGAAAAAAGTTAGCGCAAATTTACTAATACTAGAGGTAATTTTTGGGAAGAATAAGCATTTTTAGTGTTTTCAAATAGATTAAATGAATTCTCATTCTTAAAGTCATTTAGTAACTTTTTTTGTGCATATTTTAAATCAGAAATAGGGCTGAACAATTAATCAAAATGTTATCAAAATCGCACTATGGCATAATTAGAATTTGTTTTTAATTCGTTCAGCCCTAGCCAGAAGTATCAGTTCTAGTAGAGTAAACCTCCAGTAAAGTAATAGTCATTTGACAATTGTTCATTTGAAGGGGAAATTTAGGGACTCAAAATAACTTTTCACTTTTTGACATATTTAACACCATGGAGTACTTTGTGTTGTACACTCATCTCTAACCATGACGACTTACTGTTGAAGGGGTTATTATTGGTCTGCAGCCTACATGTGATGGCTTCATTCACATCCTTCTTCTTCACACATTGTATGCCCAGATTCTGAAAACTGAAAGCAAACACAGTCTAAGATAGAAACCACAGAAGCATACATGTACTGTCTAGTCAGTATGATGAATTCTTAGGCATCTCTTAGTCTTGGGTATTGTTTTGACATAAAACAACACACTCTCAGCCTAACAGAACTATGCTCATCCACTCAGCTTCGTGTTTACACATGGTTTGAGTATTAGCTCCATTAACTCAACTTATCTTAATGTACTCCAACACTCTCATACTGTTTTTTGATCTCAGCCTCCAGGCTATTGCTGTAAACAGTTAATGTGCTCTTTTAAAGTGTACATTTTTTAAGAGAAGACAGCCTTGACATTTTCTCTGACAGTATTTGTTTAACCTACTCTGATAACAATACCATCGTAAAAACAGTTTTAATCTTCTCTGCACCTCTATTTTGGACACTTTTGGTCCCATAAAAGCCAGTTTTAAAAATAATATAGCATCGTCACTATGGGTCACTGACCACATCCACAAGTTCAGAAGACAGAGTAGGAGAGTTCAAGTGGGAAAATACTTGACATCAAGTGAACTGCCAATAGATGAGGACATTTGAAATCCTACTGTATAATAAGCCTGTTAAGAATGCAAGATTGAATTTTTGCCATAAAGTACTTCCCTCCAACTCTTTAACACAGTTGATAATTTTTTAGATCATCTTACCACTTCCAAATTCTTATTTAAGTACTGAATGTACTACACAATAGTGGAAACCTCCCTTTCTACTGGCTGTGTTCCTGACCATTTCAAAACTGGATGTGTCCGGCGCCTGCTCAAAAAAAGAAAGCTGGCCTCAATCCCTCCTACAATGATCACAGACCTTTTTTCCAGGCTCCCATTTATAGCTATAATTTTACAATAGTGGAACCGTTGTTCAATTTCGCTAACCATGGCAGATTATCCTATTTTTTTGAAAAATATCTGTCAGGCTTCTGACAGTATCACAGTTCTGAAATGTGGCACACCAATCACTATCTCATATTTACTGATTGGCCTTTCAGTAATTTTGACTTGTATGCCTCATCTGTCATTTATTTTGTTTTATATACTGTACATATATACAGTACATGTTATGACTGTTTTACTGACATTCTATTATATTTGTTTTTATTATGTGAAATATACATAAGAATTTGATAAGAACTCAATAATAAGCAGCTCTATTCAGGAAATATTTCTTCTTGCTTAAAAGACACTACCCTTATATTGCCTATTAGAATATATTTACTATGATGTCTACTTCTTTATTCCAACCCTTATTGTAAATGTGGAGCTTTTATAGATTTAATATATATCTTCCAATGTGAAAAACAAATGACTAATACAAACCAATGTTCAGTCTGTATCACAGTGCTGGCAGCAGACTACAGTACACACTGTTTGTTTGAGTTTCATCACTCTTGTGATAAAGATAGACTGACAAACATCATCCCCCCCTACCCAAATCTACTGGTTAAATTATGCAAATATAAGTTTAAATTTATGCAATAATACTTCTCTTGTCAGTGACAGTCACTCGTTTTTTTTTTTTTTATCTCCAGACTTTTGTTACACAAGTAAGTTTTTCATTGTCACACTCAATAATGCAGTGAAAGACAACAAGAGCAAACACAACTTGTCATTAGGTAATGTTCTACTCATCTCTAAACCCAAGATGTAACTTATTTTTACCAAGGAGACAGTGAACACGTCACCTCCGACAAATGATAAAGTCCTTATCTGACCTTATCTAGGTCAGTCTCAAACAAATGCGTCCTTGTTTTGAAGTGGAACTGCAGGTTCCCCTGCGGCGATTCATTGTTTGAACACTGCCATGAAATCACAAAGTGCATCATTTCCCTAAAGTTTCTCTTGAGTGTGTGAGACACAGAGTGTGGTGTCCTTCTCCAGTCTACCTGTGTATTCGTCTCTCCTGCAGGTCGGCCTCGTAGTAACCGTGTTTGCAGTCTTTCCCAACCAGTTCGTGGGGATGAGGCTTGTGCGGTGAATTCTTCGTCACCAAGGAGATACGAATACGCAGGGGGCCACTGTAGTTGTGCACCTGTAGGAGGAATATGTCATACTTTACTGAATCCAAAAAGCAATTTTAGGGCACTTTAAAAGAGTGCTTGCTTGCAGTTGTCTAGTGTCGAGCTGTACTGCTCAAATGGACAAATGTTCTTATAATAGCATCAATATTTTTAGAAAATAGAATACACTATAAATCATGCTGCAAGGCTTCAGACCAATGGAAGAAATGGAGAAGTGCTAAAGCTGATTCTCCAGAAAAAGCCTTCGAAGAAATAATTTGACATTTTTTAGAAACAGACTTATTCACTTTTTTGCCAAGGAGGAAGGAACAAATAATCTGCCTACAAGCACCACTAAAGCTCACTAATTGACATGTTATATCTTTGTTTGTTTAATCTTGACATACACTGGTGAAAAAATTCAAATTCACAATTTTTGAATGCACTGTTTTATGTGCCTGATTATTTGTTGGCTGGGACAAGTTAACTTCCTGGAGTCTCAGCTGTTCTCAGCCAAGACATACACACATAACCCCTGTAAAACATCGTGCTTTGAATTGTATATTGCTACTGCATATCCTAACCTATTTCAGTACATGTATCTGCTGTCTGACACTGTATCTAAAAAACTGAGTGCATTTACTGTCTCTGCCCACAAACTTTGGCACAGTTTACCTCTCGTTATTAGATCATCCAATTAGATCATCCAAAAGTCTTCAAATGTCTTGTGTTGTTGTCCAAAACTCAGACATATTAAGTTTACTTTCAAAGAGGACTAAAAGAAAACGGAAAATGGAGCCAATGGATTTTTTTTCCCCATTTATGTTTAAAAAAATAACTTCAACGAAACATTAATATATCAAAATTTTTGCTTCTTCGTTTTGTCTAGATCAACTAATCGGTTGACTACTTGTTTCAGCTCTACTCATTTATATTCCCATGCTTTTCTTGAATGATATTTTTGCTCTTTTGTTTTGTTATTTCTGTTTCAACTCTATTTTATTGTTTCATTTCTTTTTTTGCTGGTTTGCTGCAGCTATCCTTTCTGCACAAATGTATGTCTCAATCTACTGTTTTGGCCTGTTCCCTGTGCTGCTGTGACAGTCTTGCAGCCACATCTCAATTGAATTTCCACCACACTACAGTTTATATTATTGAAAAACATACAGCACAAAGCTGCATACTGCTCACCTTAATGGCTGGGTGGGTCTTGGTGGTGTCGTTGCTTTTTTCTCCGGGTATGCTGCCGGCTGAACGTCCCTCACATTTATATCTAAACCTCATCCCCCTCTGTTTTGGCTGCTCAATGATCTCTATGAAGGGGTTCGCTGTTTGGACTGATGGACAGGTGGAAGAGAGAGAAGAAGAATGTGATTAAAAAGCAGTGTCAGTGTCTAGAATCTGAATCACTGTCTTCAACTACTTTTCATGAATCAGTGTGTCAACACAGGAACAGCTCTGTCATCACTCGTCGGCACACCAGAGTGTTGAAATATTTACTCATGAAAAGTTTTCAGTCATTATCAGTACTCTTTTGTACATAACATTGATAATTTTCGGGGAACTGCTTCTTACCTGGGGTGAGTGAGGCCAGACCCCATCCATACACACCTTGGGAGGACAGAAAACAGGAAAAGAAATTTATTATGTGAAGGCTTTGGGTGAAAAGCAGGTCACCCGCAACACAGCAGCAGTGAAGATGACAAAAACCAGAGAACTGCTTCAGCACATATTTGCGGTTCAGTAAGAATTTGTCATTTGTGGTGTGGTCTGGGTGGAAATCTACTAGACAGTGCATTGACCAAAGAGGTCAAAGGACAGTGAGATACAAGGACCGCACAGCTAAATATAATTACTTCTCATAAACTGACTGGCAAGCTTGCAAAGGAGAAGAACTGCACAATGAAGCAAACAATGACAGGCAGGGTGTAATATTGGTGTCAGGTTACCCGCCTTGTTGCGAGGAGCCTCCATTGTGGGTGAAGTGGTTCAATAGAGTGGCGGCGCTCTAGTTTCAGGTGCTCGGTGAATGAATTGGTGAGATTTACAGAAAGAAGCGAGGAGTGACACTAGATCGGATGGTCAAAGCTCCACCCATCAGCTAGTAGGACTTGTTCAGTGTGAAAGTGTGAGTAGGATGCTTTCCAAGTTGGAACATGCCTGCTTCTCAGCCTCAGACCACATAACAGAATGTGGACTCTATATTATCTGAGAGTTCACTTTTCACACACTGACATTAACAGTAACCTATTCTGGCTTATAGAAAACTAGAGTTTGCAAAAGAAACCAACAAATTTCTTTGACTTTTCGCTTTTGTCCAAACAGTGACACATTAAAAAAGTGTAAATCAAGCCCAATAGTTACTGTTAAAAGTTAGAATATGTAGGACTAATATGAATAAATGTGGATCTTGCAATTAGACAAAGCGTAAATGCCAATAAATGTGTAAGAATAGTGACGGTACAGTGGGCTCTTTATTTGGAAAACAAACAATGAATATTTGAGTGTTGAGAAAGTGAAAGTAAATGTCTACCACAGCACCATTATTTAGTAAATCACTCTATGTACTAAAATCAAAACAAGCTGAAGCATCTGAGACACTGGTGCGTCATGTTCACTCTAATTGCCCCAATAAAAGTCACTGCTTCAACGTGTATTTATGACTGTTTGTTGACTTTTTCTGATATGGATTCATTTGAACAGGGTTTTACTGTCTTCCCCTATTTACATTCCAGACACGGATATGAATTCAACACTAAGTAACGTTTACCAACAATATCAATCTCTTTTGAGAGATCTATTGTGTGGAAAAAGTGTGGAGACGCTTCAATCTAATAATGTATCAAAACTCCATTTTAAAATCTTGCTATTTATTTTTTTACTTACATGCAAAGGTAAATAAAAGTGTAAATTGAAACAGGGGCAGTTTTTACTTGTCACAAGATATTCGTCATATCGGCATATACGTGTCCCACTAAACAGCCGGCATCTGACCACAACTTGTGCGAAACTGGTGTGTTATTTCCAAAATTTCCGTCCAGTAAAACAGAGGTAGGCGGTTGCGAGCAGCGTGGACCAGTTATAAAGAGGAGGTTTTTAATTGAAACCAATGCTACCTGGTGGGTTACATGTTGGCCGAACTGAAGAGAAGTTATTCATGATAGCCTACAAGCTTTTAAATTGTGATTTATCATCAAACGTTTCCACAAATAGACAGTTAAACCTTCAATTGTGAGATTTTTGAACGAAGTTTGGCATGTCTAGTCGCTAAAGGAAATCCATGAGGCGGAATAACCCGACAGGCCTCTTGGCAGCTCGACACTGATTCACCCGTACTAGGTGAGTTAGTCATATACAGAAGAATAAGTACAACACTTGTAACAACAAATTTAGCTCTGATATCACTCACATATGTAATAAAAGCACTAAGTTAAGTCAAACTTCCTACTGTATGTTAGCTTAGTATCCGGGAGGAACGCACTCCTGGCAGCGGGGCTTTCCCCTGTGCGCAAAACAACTGCCTGTACAGTTTCACCTAGAGTCTGTACGCTGAGTAAACAGGCCGAGCAAATAAAATCGGCTCCACTTACCGTCCATGGCTGTGTCTGAGTCCGACGACACGACTCTTTATCCGTTGTTTATTTTTTCAGCTAAAAGACGTTGCAAACACGGCACTGAGGACTCAAAAAAACTTCTTGACAGTGCTGTTCTGTCGCCTGGTTTGCTCCACCTACATCTGTCTGTGTACAACAAGCTTCAGAGATGAAGTTGTACGCGACGACAGCGAGGAGTTCCGGTAAAAACAGCACACAAGTACAACACCTATTTAAAGAACATTATGCTGCAACTTCAGTTTGTTTTGTTTTGTTTTGTTTTTGCGTAATGCACTGTTCCCATCGTTAAAATGGTGAGTTCAACATTTACCAGACCTTTGTATATGAAAATACAACCTGATTTTCTTCCACCAGATCAGTAGTTCTCAAACTTTTTCATGTCAAGGACCCTAAATTGACACAAATTAGACCCCCATATGATATTATGATATTACAGAAAGTGTATGAAACCCATGACCAAAACAGTCATACATTTATCACTGTGTTACATATGGATGGAATTACAGTGGAAATAAATTATTCCACAATTATTCCCCCTCAAGGACCCTTGGGGGTCCCTGTACCCCACTTTGAGAACCACTGAACTTAATGAATCAGAATGTCTTTTTTCATAGTATTGAGTAATTTAGGCCACAGGTTCACTGTGTGGCAATCAGATAGTTTGTGTTAATGCTGTTAGTTGATTTATATAAGCAGAAAGGGAAAGGATTGTGAGGCCACTCCTGCATTTGTATTGGAGATTACATGCTGCTTAATCTTAGGTTATGGTGTCATTACTCAAAAGTCAGAATCAAAAACTTAATTTCAATTTAAAATGAATAAAAAAGCCAAAAAAAGCCTTTTTATCATGTAAATAAAACCAGTGTACTTTGGAAAACTGGTACACAACATTATTTAGGTACCATAAACATATCAGTGTTTTTTTTCCAATTTCCAAATATTATTTTGACATTATAGTACTTCATAACATTTTCTTTTTCTTTACTTTACCACGATGACTAAGTTGAAAGTCAAACGAATTGAAAAATAATTTTCCATCATATTTGCAGAGCAGATTCTGGTAATTACACAATATTTCAGCAGTTGCCTAAACAATAGTCAGTGATGTTCATTTGACAAATTCCTAAAAGTAATAATTAAACTGTACGTTAAAAAACACATATTGAGTAGTTTAGCCTTCCTTAAAAATAACTTACTAGCCATATATAATGTGTTTCAGGGTTTGTGTATTAATTCAGACTATCAGGATTACAAAATCAGGAAATGATAAAGGCAGCGTATTTGTAGTACAGGCAAAGGGTAAAACTTTATGCTGTAATTTTGAAATGATGAGTCGTGTGATTTCCGTGTGATTATATTGAGCTTGACGTCGCTGTAGCGCTCTGCTTTTCCTCTGCAATGCAACTTACCACCACCCACTCAAAACAGTGCGGAAATACCCAGATGACGCACTTGAAAGGAACAGAAAAATAAGTTGCGAGTGGGAGAGGCAGATTCTGGCTTTAGTCATTATAACCTAGGAAACAGTTTCGGACTGGATACTTCTCTGATCTTCACTAGAAGTTTATTCTCATGTTATGCTCATGTAAACAGAGTTTTTTCATGGGCAGGATGCAGCTGTATTTATATTTATAAGTGTGTGTGACTGTCTTAAAACCCTACGCACTGACCAATACTGCAGGTTTCCATTCCGCTGGTGGCCTACGCAAACATCAATCAGTGATCTCGACACTGGAAAAACAGTGACAATAAACATGTAGCGCCCCAAACGCTTTTATTAATGATGATTTTTTCATTATATAATTCCTTCAGCCATAGAAAGGGAAATATTGTTTTTTTTTTTTTTTTTTTTTTAATCACTAAATCATCACATAAAAGTTTATCCAAAAAAAAAATTCACACTCAAATTCACATTCTGACCAGAACAGGGCGTTGTAGGCGAATAAATCAGGATCTGCTGTCATCACAGCACTTTTCATTTGTACCTTGATGAAAATTGACTGACTGTTGAAAAAAAGAAAAAAGTTTTCTTTATTTCAAATGTATTTTATGTCCATAAAATCGGCTTATAAAAACATATCTGCAAAGATTATCACTATTATACCGGTAACCGGAAGTCAAACAACGTAAAACTAAATATTTAATTGTTGCAAAAGTTGTCAACTGAGTTTATTAAATGTCTTTTTTTCAGAAATTATCTTATCCACCATTCATTATTACAATAACCTGTTGCAAATGCCCTGGTTATACTGATACATTCAGGTGCTGTTGGAAATCATAGGATCAATTAGGGAACAACAACGAATTAGTACATAAAAGTAAAAAGTTGGGGATTGTCCGACCTATTTTTTGGAGTTTCCATGTTGTCAGCTTTTTGCATAGGTGTCATTTGGCTGCCACGTAATGCAAGTATAGGTCTGTGTGTGACTTTCAAATGCAGACAGGAATGAATTTGAACATGAATTATTTTTCTTCTGTATGTCTGTATTTGTCTGTCTGTCCTCGCCCAGTGATGGTCTCAGCCCCTGACGAACCGTGATCCATCCATGTACTATTTTCTGCAGGACTTTTTCTCGTAATGGAGTATTTTTACGTTGAGGTAAGTTCTGAGAGCCTACTTATTGATTATGTAAATGAATGGAGTAATATCTGCATTCAAGGCAGGAGAAATATATTCAGAAATCTAAAGCTCTACGCATGCACAAAAATGTTCATATGTATATATTAATGGACAATAATATGAATTATTTAGGATATTAGCTTGAAAGTTGATTCTTCACTTTGGAAAAGAGTGTAGTGTCTGTGCAGACTATGAGATGCGGTTGAAAGTTAGTAAGCGGACCTTGAGTCGATATTTTTTGTCAGACAATTGGGAATATAACCATAACTCTGAAAAACATCAGTAATGTTCTCTGTGTCAGAGTAAAAGCTATCCACTTTTCCTCTCTCGACGTTAGAAGTTAAAGTATCCGAGGGGCATTTAAAGGCAGCATAATAGCCTTAAATGGGAGGAGGTTGGCGGTGCGTGGCGCTGCGGTGAGGCGGTGCCTGTCTCGCCTGCTCCAGACTGCGGCGGGCGGGCAGAGCTGTTCGTTACAGAAATGGCGGAGGGGGAGTTGGACGTGGACTCGCTGATTTCCAGGCTTTTAGAGGGTAAGTCCACAACCATATTCTTCACATATTATCTTGTTGTTGCGGTATTAGTTCTCCGTGGTTATTTGGGTTTCGTTCTGACGCCAGTAGGCATCAAAAAAGGCCCGCTGGACTTGCTAGCGTAGCCCGGTGCTGGAGTGAACAGGACTCGTCCCGTCTGTCGGTAATAGGAATCACAGGCACACCTTTAGTCAGCCGCCTCCTACTCTCTTACTTATCCCATGATTAAGATGAAGTTATCGTTATTTTACATCTATTGACACTCGAGTGTTTCTATAAAGTGATAGTTGAGTGTTACAGTTGTGCGACGGTTAAGTGGTAACAAAGTTGTATGTTAGCTAGCTGAAGGATTGTTTGTTGTTTGTATCCGGGACAAGCTCCAGTAGTCAGACCAACCTTAAAACTATTGTCATTTATCGTGTTCTTGATTAATGTTGCAATAACTGCATTACACCATTAATACTGTCATCACTTTGGTATGCAGCCTACAACACACTATCTAAGAAGCTTTAATCACACAAAATGTGTTTAAAACTGTGCTGCTTTCTACAACAAAACACACAACAGTGGGCGATAGTTTATGGTGTATATCAGTCCTAAAAGTTTTACATTTCTATTGAGACAAAGCGCAGCTTGGTGCATTAAGTATGCCCGAAAGTTTGAGCACAGTTGTCTGGTTTCATAAGAGATCTAAAGTCTTGACTCTGATATGTATATATATCGTTTGCCCCCACTGATAAGAAAAACGGGGTTTGGCACAAGGATTCCTCAGATGAGAAGAGAAGGCACGTCACAAGTTCAATGTGTTTATATGCGAACATTGCTGAATAGTAATGTTTACACAAGCCACAGGGCTTGATGATATTCCTCTATAAATAAACCTGCAGAGTGTGTACTCTGTAAGCATTTCAACATTATGTAACTCTTATTAACCTTATTCCACGGACGTTATAATTCCCTAGCCAGTAGTTGAAAGACAAATGTGTAAACCAAACTAGGTGTTTAAAGTTGCTATTTCTCTGTTCTGCACAGTGCATGGACTAAATTCTCCACTGAAGAGTGACACAACTTTACATCCAATTACTTAGTCTGTTAATGCTGCAGAAAAAGTAACCTCATTACTTTCGAAGAAAGCATTGTTTTTGCTCCCGCACCACTGTTATGTGTTGGGTAGCAGTGGGTGACTTTCTTAGCAGTGCTAAATAAGGGATCTTGACATAGGTAAGCTGATCTGTCTGTCTTTCTCATGCCTTTCATTCTCTTGAGAACACAGAGACAGTGTCTCTCTGTGTCTTCAGTAAACATGTGGAGAGCTGAGGCAGTGGTGAACAAACATTCACCATTGATTGTCTCACAGACAGATTCAGTGTGTTGGAAATCAGATACACACAGAAATGTACACAGTTTGTCAGCATATGCTAATGAATGAGCAAGGTGTGGATCAACATGTCAGTATAACCTAATCATCTGGATTGATCGGGACTGGTTATATAATAGTGCTTGTTTTCTCTATGCATATGTGTCAGCTGTGCAGTAACACAGCAGTGTGGTCCTGTATGTCAGATGGGCAATGCTATAATGTTGCTAGTTAACTGGCTACATATTTAGTTGCTTTTTTATGCGGCGACTAGGAAACCTCAGTGGAGGAAATTGGAGGGATCTGGCCCTAAAAGCTTCCAGATGTGAGCAGAGAATATATCCAACCATCCATCTCCCTTCAGCTACTTTCTCTTTCCATCTACAGTTAGTGTGTATCCGGCTTGCTCATTTTTGGTGGGAATTTACAGACTGTTAGTGTTAAGCTTGCCTCTCATAAGCTTGAACCTAATAGTTTTATGAAGGCTGATACTTCCGGATCCAAACCAAAATTTGATGTAAATAAAATCAGTTTCAGAAATCACACACAGAGGTCTGAGCCCAGCAAGCGGTGAACCACAGAGCGCAGACGAGAGTAGCGCGACCATAACTGACAGCAGAACATGGTAGAGACTCTCACATTGAGTTGAAATGAAACGAGTGCACATAAATTAGGTAAATGACATGACTCTACTCTGTTTTGCTTTCATTTATTGTTGCGTTAGTTACTCTGTTCTCCCGTGCTGTGTGTGTGTGTGGTTCAGCAGGGGTGGAGATGAGCCCTCTTTGTGTGTGTGCTGCACACAGCGTAGCAGAGGAGAGACAGTGAACTTGGTGAAGTACTCGAGTTGACAACAACTACACTCTTATGTTACTGTAAGAGCAATAAAAGCTTTGTGAGTAAAAAGCCAAGAAGAGTAATTTATTAATGTAATCTGCCCAAAAGATGGACTCCAAATGATGAAAAATATTGCCATAAAGAGTGTAATTTGTGACACAGCAAAATAAACGATAAAGCATAATATGAAACAATGGACATTTTTCTATCGTCACATGATATATATTATCCTATCGCACAGCCCTAGCTTGGAAAAATAAGGGTCTACGGTTTTGTCCTCAAAAAAAGGTACAATTATCTCATAAAAACTTCATATTCCATCTATTCCTTTTCCCCTCATTGAAAAAATCTAGAATTGATGAATATGCAAATACTGTTCATATCAAAAGTTTAACCGCAGGACAAAAGATGTCTCCTACTTCACTGCAAAGTCCACTCTCAGTGTTTGTGCACTGGAGGCTGCAAGTGTCCACATCACACTTGTGTAAATTGCATACTGGACCACGATTGGCTCCAAACTAGTTGTGATGTCACCAATCATGCTGATGTTTGGTCTATAAAGTGTCAGAAAATAGACAAAAATGCCAGTCATGATTTCATAAATCCCAAGTTGACATTTTCAAATACTTTGTTTTGTCTGACCAACAGTCTAAAACCCCAAAGTATTCAGTTTACTGTCATAGAAGACAAAGAAAACTGCAAATATTAACATTATAGAAGCAGAGAGCAGGTTATTTTCAGGCTATTTGTTGCCAGTTTTCTGTTGATCAGTTAATCAACTAATAGTTCTGCTCTTAATCAAAGAAGATTATGAATCTGACCAGACATTCAGTACCAACTTTCAGTACTTTCTATACTTGATATTACGGCCATATTACATTTGGCGCCAAAAAGATATTGAGGTTTGATATCCAGCCAGCCCTACTTGGCTTGAAACTGGAAGTTGACCACATGACACTAAAACTTTCATAAAGACCCGGGATGATAATATGACAGCCATAAAACATTTTTCATAGCTATGTCAAGTTAAAATAGATGACATTAGAATGGCAGGTGTAGTATGAGCAGTTCTGCAAATAAATCAAGTCGCATCACTTCCATCATATCGGGTGGTCAGAGCTGACTTGCCTTTATTTTCTTTTTAATAAAAGGACAAAAAAGGCAAAACCCTGTTAGTCTAATAGTAGCAGACAGATCTGGGCCATAGAAACAGAAAATACACTCTCTCTAACCGTCGCTGGTGTATCCCTTGTCTCTGTAAGGACTGCATTTTATTTTAAGACATGACCTTTCAACAATACAAAGACCTCTCGCAGGCTTTTCCTCGCTGGTGAAACCTTGATATCTCTCATCTTAGTTTACTGAACTAGATTACATCTACAGCCTGCTTTCATGTAGACATTCACTGACTCGCCTGTCAGTGACTCTCTCTCCTGGCAGTCAGTTCAAGAAGCTCCGAATATTTTCCCTTTGCTGCACTGGGGAGTCATTTCTTCTTCTTTTACACAATAACAACACCAGGACTCTTTCACTAAGGTGGAAAGGGATTTCCTTAACAAGAGAAGCTGGATCTCTAACTTTTTCCATGAGCACTGGTGCCAGTCAAGAACCTACAGAGGCACATACAGGGAGCTCTCTGATCTCCTATTAAATGTCAACAGGCACAGCTGTCCCTGGTAGAAATTAACCTACCCTTTTGGTGACACACACACAGGGGGGAGTGTAAAAAGGGCAATACATTAATACAGTAGACTTCCAGCTCAGTCGTAGCAGTTGTTTTTTTTACTTCTCTAGTAATCCAGTCTTAATATTTTTTCCATTTGTCTCTCAGGTACACTGATGATTGGATTACACTAAAGATACCACAGGTGTCATTTGAACTTTATTAAATTATTAGCTGTTGAGAAACGTCACTTCCACAAAATGTTTATGCTGTTAGGTATGACTAAAGAAAAACTGCTGATCAGTTAGACAGAAAAGGGCTGAGTTTATGAGTAGCATCACATGCTACTTTACAAGTTAGCCCTTATCATTGGCTAAACTGACTAGATTTCTACTTATGTGTCGCTAATACCAAATCACACCAAGGCTCGCTGTCTGACAACAAAGTGTAAATATGAATTGCTTTGTGTGGGGACACACATACAGTGCACGTGTCCTTATTTGGTGGAGGGGTTGACAGGCATTGTCTAGCCCACAGGCGTTGTCTAGCCAACAGGCTAAACCTGATCGACTGACAACATGGTTTACAATCACTGGTGTCTCCTCAGTGGCCTCAGCATGCAGGTTTCTTCCCTCTCTGGTTTCATTTGTCACTTACGTGTAAGTACAATGACTTGTCCTTTACCATTTTTTTTTTTTTACATTCGTATATCTGTCTGTCTGGATGTTAGTATTATGCAGTCAGTTTGCAGATTAAGTCTCCTTCATGAACGCATCATGTTTTTCTGTTGCACTTGTTCAGTGGAGTCTCTGGTCCTAGAAGTTCTGTCCCAGTGGACTTGAGCATAGTTTGTTACTTTAGGCACACTTGATGGTGCGACTGCATTACTGTAATGCCACAGTAACATGACATTAACACTGCATATGATGGGTATCATATATCCCTATCTCAGCTCATACGGTGTGTGTTGATTTTTAGGAAACTGAAGTGTTTGCCCTCTTAACCGCTGATGCAATGTGCTATTGCCTTCTATGAGAGAAAATCAATACACTCACAGCCACATTACACTGTATTGCATGACACTGTGGGAAATCAATCAGTTATCTGTTTTTAGTACAACTGCCAGTAGCATGTTTCATATTTCACAGTGAAATATCTGCGGTTGGTTATAGCACAGTCGAGCTGACCTTGCGTTTTTCACAGTATTCACAGAAATCCTTCGCTTGTCTTTGCACATCAGGATGCCTCTGCAAGACTCCAGATTTTCCTCACTGCATGTTTGTGTACAATTGGCTGAACGAGGCCAGTCTTATATTTTTCTGTTTGTTTGAGTTTTCCACACATGGCTCCTCCTCCTCCTCCTCTTCCTCCTCATTAGTTTTTACTAGTACTGTGCTCTGTCTATGTGCTGCGATCCAGCACAGCAGCTATTACAGGCCCCAGCTTTCCCAACATGCCCACGCTAAGCCCACGCTGGCCCAGGCTTTAGCGACAACAGGCCCTCTGTCTGCCCTGCCAGCACCGGTGTCCCATAGGCTCACCTTGGCACAATCAACACCATGGTCCCATACATCAGCCAGCAACAGAGGGGACAAGGTGGGATGGAAAGTTGCAATTCAGAGCCATTTTGTCATTTTGGTTTATGGGCTAAGACACCAGCCAGGTTGTAACTCAGTATGGGTACACCAAATCTGCTAAGAGGATTTCTCTGTGTAGGAGCTGCTCAGGTTGTGTTTATTTCCTGAAATGGAGTTTGTCCCTAATTGTTGAGCTGCACAGTTTTTGGACAGTCTGCATCCACTTTCCACACTGCAGCCCAGTAGCGCCTTATAAAGGCATTAGTATAATCAAATATAGAGGCTGATGCTGTACATTAGGGATATCCCAGTTTTGTATGTACCTCAGTTTTTTGGGTCAGCAGGGAAGACAAAAGAAACACAGATAACAATTTTGGCATTGATTTTGAGGATTCTGAACATAAAACTTTGGCATATGGTCAATAATAAAGAAATGAACATATGTCAGCCCAACCATATAAATCTACCAATGGGTTTCTAGGACAAATACAGATTCAGGTGATCATGTCACAATGATTTAACATGTTGATTAATACTGTTCCCAGAGATGTCACATCACCCTACGTCAGTTCAACAAGCACAAAGTTTTCGTTCATTTCCCTATTTGCCTGCTGTTGCGCTAACTTCCTGGGAAACTCCCAAATAATAGTCCTTAATGACATTAGAGGCTCTTTGAGTACTGTTATCACATTTAGGTCTGCTATACGAGGTACACTACCAGAGGCAAACATGACTAACACGGTCTAGCTAACAGACAACAACTGTTTCACTGCCAAAAACTGTTTGTGTGGAGCTCTGGCATTTGAGAATTTATGTTCAGGACAACTATTGTTTATGAATTTGATGTTTTCTTGACAAATTCCCTTTTTAAAGATTCTATTAGGTTAACTGAATTGAGTAAATTCTTAATTTGGACAGTGTACAGTAATGCGTTTTTACCATTTTAATAGGTTATGGACCTGAAACCTGAAAGAGATGTTTGTCATGGTTTCTCAATCGTTTCTGGCCTGTGATGCCACTTCTAGGAGCTTTTCTGTAGGATGTCACTGTCTGAACTGACAGTTAAATAGTAATATAAAAATATAATACACTGCATTTCTTCTGCTCTACCATAATCCATTCCACCCTGGTGTCACCCTGCTTGTTTTTGTCGGATGTGGAGGACTGCTGCTGTGTTGCTGGTGTTCAGGCTGCTGGCGTGGCACTCTGTTATGGAAACAACAATGGTGGAGCCTGTGCGGCGGGGGAGCGTTCACCCCCTGGCACCAAACGTGGCACAGAGCTCACCCAGGCCTTTCAGCTGCCCAGCTAGGCTTTCCAATAAACCCTCCCTCCCCTCTCCTCTCCTTCTATTCACTCCCTCGCCTTCTGCGTCACCCCCACTCAAGCTTCAATTTCTCCCCACATTAATCTCATCTTCTCCTCCTCTCCATCTCTCCCACTTTCTGTGTCTATACTCATGCCTCCTGTTTATTTCTTCCCCCCACTCTCTCCTCTCAATTTCATCCTTTCTTTCGCCCCACAAAGACAGCCATTCACCCGTGGCACTTAAAGGCGAACAAAACGTCCTCTGAAAATGCAAAGCCCGCACAGAAATGCCATCGCAGTCGGGATTTCTGCCTTAAGATTCGCTCTCTTTCCTCGCCAGAGTTACTTTGTTTTTCTCGTTCACTGAAGGGTCACTGTTTTCCGTCGCCCCTGTGTGGGAGAGGGTTAGATGCAGGAGTGGAGGGGGAACTGTTGGACTCATGCCCGGTTGGAAAGAATGGAGATGGAGAGCTAAAAAAGGTCTGACTGGGCATCTTTATCGGTGCTGCGAGGTGCAGCAATGACTAAAACATGCACAGTCATGCCTGCTTTAAATTCATGGGTCTGCTTGACCCATTAGAAGTTCCTTTGAATATCTTTGCTCGGCAATTACGAGAAAATTAAAAACATGTTTTGTTTTTTGTTTTTTTTACTTTCCATTTCAAGTCAGAAATATTAATATGTTGTTCATAGTGACAACCCCACAGAGAATTTTCACCTGACTCTGCAGTTCCTCTCAGCGGTTTAGCATCTTTCAGCTCTTTGTTTTGGTGTTACGTGCCCACAAATGTACTGTTTTGACTCAGTCTCTCGGCTCTCATTAACTCAGGTGGCAGCTGTTTTCAGTAAAAAAGTTGTTACACGTCTAGACCAGTACCAGATATTTTTCTCAGGAGTTGGTGACCAGACCTCAGTTAAATAGAGTGAATACTGGAAACACACTTCCAGATGAATGCTAATGTTGCCTTTTGGGGGCTGAAAGAAATTTCTTTGCAGCATAGAGTATCAAACTATCAAATATAGAAAGCTGGCTTGTATCATTTAGAGAGGGTTCTTATATGTCTTTACAAGAACTTTTGTAAAATTAAAAAAAAAAACAAAAACATTTTTTCTGGCACTTTTGCCTTGATTTGACAGATGACATCACAGGGACAGAGCAGGAGGGTTTACATGCAAAAAAAAAGCCCCAACCTGAAATCAAACCAGGGATGTTGCATTTACATGGTACACTGGTTTAAGGTTAAATAAAATAAAATTAAAAATAAAAACCTCTTGGCAAACCAGGTCACAGGGGCATCAACAAACAAATGTGTTTACATTTCCTAAAGTATCAAAAGTATAGCCTAATTTTAGTACTGTAGTAGTATCAAAATATATTGGTTGTAATACTATGAAGTTTAAAACAGTACCTGCCCAGTCTTACTGTAGTTTTGGAAAAAACTTTATAACTGCAGCATAGAGACCTTGCACATTTCTAATCCAAAAAATTTGTAAGATGAAGGCAAGATGAGACAAGTTGTGCAGCAAATACTCAATAAGCTCCAGCAAAGAAACACTAAATAATAAAAGCAACAATTGTGACCGCACTAAACTTAAGTAGACACAGTCTCAACAAAGTTGTATCATTAGCGTTACAAATGCAGTTTTCATTGTAGAGCGGTTTTAGTGCAACTAAAGCAAAGAACAGACTACAAAACAAGCCAGAACACACCAGTTGAATAATTCTTATAGGGGTCAGCCCTATTTTTATGCTGCTGATATTGCGCTGACCTCAGTGTGTGTGTTTTCCTGTTGATGTGAATGGGCTTACGCAGCTCTTTGCAGCTGACAGCTGGTACATTGTTGTGGACCTTCTCTCAGTGATGGAGCCCTGGCCCGTGCCTGGCTGGTCTTGTTCTCTTTCCATCAGATACAACAGAGCCTTCAAGCGCTCCCTCTTTGTCCTGACAGCCTATTTCCTCCTCCCTCCATACAGTAACGCCCATATATGGTAATGCCTCGAAGAAGCAATCCGACTGTAATTCACTCATCTTTCACCCTGTCTCTTTGGCTCTTACACACATTGTTCACGTGAACTCTGCTCTTTTTAAGTGAATGGAAAAATAGTTGACCTCCTTGACCTGTAGTAAGTAGTAGCAACCAATGACGCAGAAGAAATAACTGACGACCAAACCTCCTTTTAGAGGACTACACACTTGTGTCTTCTAGATTTGTTATTTATGGTTAAAAGTTATGTATTTGATTATATTCTAAGCTGATATCTACAGTATTCAGGCAAATAAAAAGTTTCCTTCGGTTTTTTTTTAAATTGGTAAATGTCAAACTCGTGGCAGTCTTTGCTTTAAACTCGTGAACCACAGTGTCTCTTCTGAATGCTCTAGCTGTGCCGTGTCCTAAACTGCACAGACAGGCTTGCTCTCACTGTTTTTCTGTAAGGTTTTGTTTTCCAACGATCTTAAATCTGTCATAGTGTGATTGAGCGTTCAGTCTGTCAAGTTGCACTACAGTATGTCGTAACAACTCTCTGGTGTGGTTCAACACGCACAGCACAATAGTGGGTTGGGCAGCACCCAAGATCCTCCCAAATATTTAGTGAGTTAACTTAGCAACTACAAGGCAGCTAGACTTTTTAATTCAGGGAACGTTGGCTCATTTTTGTACCTGGAAAGATCAACCACTGTAACAAAGGTTAATGAGCAGTGCTGAGGGAGGGTAGTGCTCTAAAGTAAGCATTGGCTCCCTCCTCTCACAGTGGAGAAAGTATTTCAGTTAGTAGTAACAGTATTAGGATTTGGTTTTTTTTACTGTTTATAAGAGTGGATGCAAGTTGCCAATACTAAAAATATAGCTGTGTTATGTTAAAAATAACATCAAGAGTATTTATTTAGCCATTATTTTTCAATTGATTAATCATTTTGTCCAAATAACAGTCCAAACCAAAGATATTCAGTTTACAAAACAGCAAATCCTCCATTTTGGGGCATTTTTGCTTGATAAATGATAAATTATTAGAATTGTTGATGATAAATTTACTGTCGATTTTAGTTATTCTGAGCTTTTTTTTTTTTTTTTTTCCCTATCTAAATTTCAGGCCTCAAAAGTCAAATTAAAAGCGGCTCTGGTGTTGCGGTTCCTTTTTGTATTCTTTTCGAATAACATGTCATAGTTTTATAGTCCAGATCACACGAAGAAGCATTTTAGAAAACTTGTGCTGCAGAATATTTGTAAAGATTTTGATGGAAGTTGCAGATGCTCTGACTGGTGTTTACTGAAGCCTCATTGCAGCCAGAGCTGTCGAGGTCTGAGCGGTCCGTGAGCTGCCTGGAATGCAGAGACTACACTGGGAGGGGAGGAGGGAGGGGGGAGGGGGGGGGTGGGGGGGTGTATGAGGCAGAGCTGTCCTCTGACGTCAGCACAGTTCACTGGTAAGGCGGAGGAGGAGGAGGAGGAGGAGGAGGAGGAGGAGGATGACCCAGGAATTCAGGCACAGCCAAGAAAGCAGCCTAAAGATAAACAAATGAGGAGGGGAAAAAGAGTGAAGTTGGAGGATAGGAGGTCTGGGAAACAGAGAGAAAGAGAGTAGCAGCCTGTAGTAAAGTGATCCGCTTCAGTTTGAGCTACAGGAAGGACATAGCGTTCAGTTTCAGGGCTTCAGAGTGTGAACTATACCCAAACTGAAAAGCTTAGGAAAACAGACTCATACACCTGACCAAATTAGGAGAGATGACTCAGAACGTGGAGAGGTCTCTCGAGGAAGGGCTCTTGGGAGATTTTCAGCAATCGTGCATAAGAACCAGCTGGGAAATGCTAGTCGATGAGAACATTGGTTCCTGTCAGTCGACACGAGGCTGTCATGAAGTGAAGCCCGACAGCTGTTTTAGCCACAGACCTGGTTCATTTACACTGCTGCCACTTAGACAGCAGTGACGTTCACTGATAAACACTGTGCATCTGTTAGCAGTGTCTGTCACCTTCAGAGCATATGCTTTAAGCTTGTGTTTACATTTATTTGATAATTAGTTTGCCTTAGTGTGCTTCATTTAGAAATACATCTGAATCATTTTTATGCAAGCTAAGTGCTAATCAGTTTTAGGGCTGCAACTAACGATTATTTCAATAATTCTCCTTATGAATTGATTAATCATTTGATGTAAAAAATGTCATAAAAGATACACTTTTTGAATGTGAAACTGCAATTAAAGAAACATTTGTCATGTCAGAAAAGCTAAATTTTGCACTAAACTGCACATCATCAAAAAACAAACCAGCACCAGCCTGAGCCCTGCACAGAGCTAACGGCTAACAAAGTTTCCTCTGTCTTAAACACACAGCTACACATAGTCACAGTTTAGTTTCTACAAGTTATCTGCCTATCTGTCACGATGAAGTAATCAGACAATCAGCTGTAAATTTCCAATGATGAGGCCGTGTTCAGATTGACTTAAACTGTGCATGACAAAACACAGCCCTGTCATTCATTTGAATGAGACCAATGTGGTGATGCAGAGAGCTCTTTAAAAAAAGGGCCCATTGACGTGTTTTTAATAGGACAACAGTGGAGCTCTCAGAAGGCTTCTGCTACACAGAAAATACTTTATAATATAAACATATAAATATATATAGATACAGTGCAGCATAGTCAGTGGTCACTTCTTATCAAACATTAGTTAAAACTGATGCACCACTTGCCTTTTTATGTGAGGAAAAACACACCAACAAAGACCACAGACTCACTTTATATCTTCGCCAACCAGCTAATGAACACCCAATCCAAAACAGTTAGCTGGCCGGCAAGCTGCTACCTGTTGCTGTCACTCCTGTTGCGCGTGTGCATGTGTGTGAGTGTGGGTGTGTGTGTGTGGCGGCAAGCTGGACAGAATGTTTCTGCTGCTGAGTGACGCACGTGTGGTGGATACTAGTATTCATCATTATCGCTGTATTATTTGAACTGTACTAGTAGGACTTGATAGTAAGATTTAAGTATACATGGATCAGACCTGAACCTGCAGCATTCACATAAAAACCAGATTGTTGTCCACCTCTAAAATACACTATACTCACTTACTGAAATATAATAAAATGACCAACAGCACCTCTACATCCTCAGTTTCCTATCTTTTTCCATTTACGGGGAAGAAATTTAAGGATTTTAGAGGCATTTTGAGGCATAAAATCAGGTTTTGAAAAATTCACACTGGGAAGTTTCATTTTTAAGCTGGATTGTGCCGGCCTGATATCAGAGATACTGTTGTGGTGTGTATGTGTGTGCGCGTGCAGGCTTGTATTGTTCCCTTCACTGCTGTCAGATGCAGTTCATGTTAGTATGCAGGGCGTGGGTTTGGCGGAGATGCCACTTTATCTGCAAATCAGCTCCTCTCCCTCATGAGATACAGCAGCAGCTCTGCTCACCAACACCTTGCAGGCTGGAAATTGGTCTTGCTGGGTTGCTATGGTGATCAGATGAGGGGGGGGGGGGGGGGGGTACCACCTCCTGTTCTCTCTCCCTTTCTCGGTATCTCCCGCTCCCTCTCTTCCTCTTCACTGGGGAAGCTGCAGTGCAGTGGTGACAGAGTAAAGGATGCTGGGATACCTCCCCACAATCCCATGGTGGTACAATCTGAAGTCAAGGTCACTGGTTCACTGTGTGTATGTGTGTGTGTTCCCGGCTCTGCCTTAACTTGACCAAAGAGATCCTCTCAGGCAAGTGAGGTCAGTGGGTGCTGGTTGCGGTTTCTGTCTTGTATGTGTGTGTGTGCGTGTGCGCGCGTTTGTCCTATATCTGGCCTCTCTCTCTCTCTCTCTCTCTGTCAGCTGAGCCAGCACAGACTGCAAACACGTTATCAGAGAACTGAAAGGGAGGGGTTTGAAATCACTCTTGACAGCCGACACACACATTTAGGTGGACACACAGACACTCCTTGCTTGTGTATTGTGCTCAGTGTAGGATACGTTTTGTTTTTTTTGCATCCATGTTTTATATTTCGAAACCACAGGAAGTTTTTAAGGGCATGCTGACCCCTGACTTTTGCAGCATTAAAACCTTGCAAATCCTACACATGATTTATTTATGTATGTTTACCTGTGAAATCCCTCCTTTGGACAGTCTAAATACAGCCCGGGTCTCACCCTTCAGGTGGGGGTGTGTGATTGCAGGTTGTGTTTGGCTGCAGCGGTCAGAGACAGACGAGTGTTTATGGTTCGCGCTTAAGGCAGAAATAGCAGGGTCACGTTGCACATGTGTACACACACACACACAAACACACACTGCTGCACACACCTTTTAAAACTGGATGTAAAATGCCTTGAGAGCTTCAAGGCACACAAGGGAGAGTCACCTGCAGGAATCTGCCGCACATTTCACCTCTCATAAACTTACAGTTGAGAGAGACTTTTACATTGTTTTTTTTCTCCTTCTTTACAAAAACAAAGACTTCTAGCTGTGGAGCTGCAGGATTCCTCTGACCACGTCTGTTTGATTGACTTGTTAAGTGGCGTTTGATGCCTGTGGGGATTTCCATCATGTTGCTGAGGTGTCATCTGACAGCAGCAGCGGTCTTACTCAGCTTTGGCTCACTTCTGTGGTTTACCATGGAGGAGAGAAAGAGGAGGTGATCCTGCTGTTCATGTAAGCACAGCGGGAAGAGATATAGGACAGTCACAAAACATGCAGGAAAGCAGGGAAAGTTTAAAATCTCAAATTGCAAAGGCAGCTATACGTGGTTGTCGTCAGTGGATGCGTGACAGTAGCCATACCTGTATGTGAGTCAACAGTTTTTCAGAGGCCATTAGTGGCTGACATGCAGGGGCTTTGTTCATAAATAGTGCAATGCTTTTCATTTGGCAGGAAAAACTGTTTTTACTCAGAGGGAGTTGAAGGGAAAGTGATGATGTGCAGGGCCACTTACAGTACATATTTTGCATTTTATGCATTATATTATCTATTAAAAAAATATTATTGCTTTCAGTTACTCTCACATTGCAGTGCTCACTGTGCAGTATATGCATGTGCTTTAGCTCAGAGAAAACTGTTTTACATAATTTGTCTATCAAGATGAAAAAAGCGGCACAACCGTTCTTCAGTGTGCTGCATCACTCTTTATTCCCCACATGTTTTCTGCTAATAGGCCTTCATCAGAGTGGTATATGAAGTTGTATACTATCATCATCATCATCATCATCATCATCATAGTCCAACTTCAGTACTCTTTTTGGAACTAACTGAAATGTGTCTCAAGTATTGAAAGTTGGCATTGAATGTTGTTCTTTGATTGGATAGTTTTGCTAACTTTAGATAAAAGAAGGTTCTTGTACAGATGCTTTGTATTAAGACAAAAGTAAACATTGAACTTATTTTGTGAAATGGGAGACAAAAATACTGTCAAAACATTTTTGTTTTCTTCAAAGTAAGGTATTGAAAATATAATTTTGCTATTGGTACAGAGACTCAGGTGTTGTGTTGGTACAGGTGTCAAAAATGGATTGTGATTAACAATTATCTTCATTATCAATTTAAATCTGCTGTTTATTTTCTGGATTAATTGTTTAAAAAATAACTGTTTATAATATTGTGGAGCTCATGGTGACGTCTTCAAATACCTTGTTTTGCTCCAATCCAAAGATTCAGTCTATGATGTATGACACAGAAAACAACTAAAACGATGACGTCAAATAGTTTAATTGACTTATCAATTAATCACCCAATCATTTTTTTAAAAATTCTATTTTAAGAAGATGTTCATATTGCTGTCTAAATGATTTATATCTTTTGTAATTTGTTTCTCTCGTACCGCAAATTGCTGGACTAAACCAGGGAATAATTTACTACCCAGATGCAGGAAATGTTTTGAGAGGAGTTGTGCGACTTGCTCACACTTGTCTTCGGCACCTTTTGTGCTGTGTGCAAACTAAAATGTAAAAATAGCCAGTACAGTTACACAATAATGTGAGCAGTATAATAAGTAAGTTTAGGGTTTGTCACTTGTCTAAATTCTACCACCACTGATGTTTTAAGATGTAAGTTGGGGCAGGAAACAAGTAAGTTTTATGAAGCATCTGTAATTGCCCTGCTGACTTTATTACCAGTCCTCAGTGCCTGGCGTCTTAGAGCTCCTTGTCACGTGACCACAGTGACTCCCCCCTTCTCTTTTTCCTTTCAGTTACACAACAGGAAGTGTGTCCAAAAACACTCCCAACAACATAAACAACACCCTCACAGGCTATTTCCATCCTGTCTTTTGGCTAAACCCTGCCTCCCATATTTAGTTTGAAGCTTTTTTAAAAGCTCACAGTGAGGGAAGCGATGTGTGGGATCATATCCCTGAGGAAAAAAAAATCAGGGGGATTCTGAGAACACTTTGATTGCTTCACTGTATGCCTGAAAAGCTGGATAAGTTTGTTAATGATGCTCTTGAAAACACACTTACAGTTATTGTTTGACCTTATTCCACCCTCCTCTCCCCTCACCAGTGCGAGGATGTCGTCCAGGGAAGATCGTCCAGATGACGGAGGCTGAGGTGCGCGGCCTCTGCATCAAATCCCGAGAGATCTTCCTCAGTCAGCCGATCCTTCTGGAGCTGGAGGCTCCGCTCAAAATCTGTGGTCAGTACCTTCATCCTTCAGGAAACCTCCTGTTCGGCTTTGTTCTTCTAAACTGTAAGATATCCGTCTCTTTAGTATCTCTTTCCTCGATTCATCCCTGCTCCCTCTCCATCCTTCATCCCAGGTGATATCCACGGACAGTACACAGACCTGCTGAGGCTCTTCGAGTATGGCGGCTTCCCTCCAGAGGCCAACTACCTGTTCCTGGGCGACTACGTGGACAGAGGGAAGCAGTCGCTGGAAACCATTTGCCTGCTGCTGGCGTACAAGATCAAATACCCCGAGAACTTCTTCCTGCTCAGGGGCAACCACGAGTGTGCCTCCATCAACCGCATCTACGGCTTTTATGACGAGTGTGAGTGCTCTGTTTTGTTCTGTTTTTTTTGTTTTTTTTTTGCAGTTCCCCTCAAGTCCCATTATGTCAGATGTAGTTCCATAATGTCACAGCCCACAAACAAGCAGAAGTTGCTATAGAGCAGCGGGCAGATAAACCTTAAATAGAATGCTGCTAAAACCAAAATGTGGACAAACGTGTGTAATCTAGTGTGATGTATTTTGTGGTGCATTTTTTATGATAGATATTACATGTATGACAAGAAATGAGCATTTTTCCACCTTCAATCTCTTGAGCAAATATTATGGCTGTAAAAGACATAATTAAAAGAGGACAGCAGACTTGGTTCCAGATGTGTTCCAGTTCCAGTATCTCTAGACTGAGCGGCCTTGTGCTGTTCTCTGCCATGAGTCTTCCCGACTCACTGTCTTGTTCATGTTGCAGGTAAACGCAGATTCAACATCAAGCTCTGGAAGACTTTCACTGACTGCTTCAACTGCCTGCCCATCGCCGCCATAGTGGACGAGAAGATCTTCTGCTGTCACGGAGGTATATTCACGCGGACAAACTGCCGATCACGTTGCATGTTTCCGGCTGGTAGTTTGCACTGAATCCGAAATGCACAGAATATTTTTGGGTTTACTAATCTGCTGTGAAGTAAATGGGTCAGGACAAGTCTATCACTTCACAGATATGGGTTACAGTTAATACCTGTACAGATGATGAGGTCATTTACAGACTGATTGCTTTGTGTCATTGTGCCGTCCCGCAGGTCTCTCTCCTGATCTGCAGTCTATGGAGCAGATCAGACGCATCATGAGACCCACAGACGTTCCTGACACAGGTAGGTCAACACACACACACACACACACAGCTGGCCTGATGTTTTACATGTCATGAACATCCAGTATAAAATGATTATCATTTTGTCGGCTTAGAGTTTATCACATCTGCACTGTAGTTTTGTGTTGAAAAGTAACTTGGTACATTAGCATGAGTACAGTTTTGAGGTTTTTGTACTTCACTGGAGGACTTCTGCTCCACTAGATTCTCAGATTTCACATACAAAACACATGATCATCTTATAAAATGTGATGCACTGTTACTGCATACTACAATATTAAAATCAGTACAATTCATCTAATATATAAAAATATATCAGACGGGCCATTCTTCTGCAGAAAGTACATTTTGCTTATGTATTTTCACTTCAGTAAAATTTTGAATGGAGGACTTGTAATGGAGTATTTTCACACTGTATATCGCTATTTAATTGCTACTTAATTAAAGGATCTGAATATTTCCTCCCCTGGTTTGACAACAGTGAAAGCTTTTTTTTTCTGCATTTGGGTGTTTAGTTCATTTAGAGCTTGTCAATAAGGATTGGCACAGGATCGGGATCAAGATTGATCTAGGCATTTAAAAAAAAAAAAGGATTAATTATTGGCTATTTAAAGCCCGATCCACTTCCGATCCTTTGTTTGCTTTGGCCACACCTAAACGTCCTACCATGCAGTGTGAAAATGATAGTGACACATGAGTGTACAGAATAAACAAACAGCAGCCAGCAGTTTCAGTCAGTGATGCAATGTGATGGATGTCATGTCGGTTAGACTTGTTAGAAGAGCTGCTATGGGTTAAAAAAAAAAAGGTATTGATACAGATTACTATAGGAAGTTATTTAACAAACTGTGATGCAGGTTATATTTTCTTGCAGAACTATTCAGCTGTCACACAAACTGCTTTATTAACTGTAATGTAGGTTATCAGATTGACAAATACTCAATATTTAAGGGGGACCTATTGTGCACATTTCCAGCTCTATATTTTTATTCTGGGACTCCACTAGAGTCGCTTTGCATGATTCACAGTTCAAAAAAACTCCAAATTTATCTTATACTGGCCCTTTATGCAGCCCTTCAGTTCAGCCTCTGTCTCTAACAGGCAGTCTTAGCTCCTGTCTCTTTAAGGCCCCCATCCTGATGAGCCTTCTCTGTTTTGATTGGCCAGCTTTACGGAAGCCTGTCGAGGGGCAGCTGTATCAAAGTTGTGTTAAGTTACTGCTGATGAAAACCCATTTCCTGCTAAACTGCTTCACATTAAAAGCTTTTTAATTATTCAATAAGACTTTTATTGTGAAGAATTTACAGGAAAGTAAACATGTTCCTCACTGAATTAGCAGAGCTTTTTTAGTGGCGCTAAAACCTAGTCGACACATATGGAGATATTTGGAGCTCTTTGTTGAGCGGATCAGTCAGAAATAATGCAGGGAGGAATAGGACAAGCAGAAATGGCCACAGTGATGATGATGTTTGATGAAGCGCTGCAGACGACTAGCACACCTCCAACGGGTAAACAACTTATTTTACTTTGCCCTGCTGTATAATGGAGTCATGGCTTGACGTGACTACCCCCAAAACAATGGAAAAATGCCGTAATGTTAGCAGATTGGAGCAGTGAACTGGCACGCTGTGTGTAGAGCAGATGACCATATAAAGAAATTGGTCACAGCCAACATCGACTCAGGCTGAAAGTAGGAGAAACTGATGCAAATCGAGTGTTAGGAGCAGTCTGAAGCCAGTGCTTTTTGCTCACAGGGATTACTTCTACATACGTTTTACTTCATTATTTGAAACTTTGGCCACGTTTGATATGAACATCCTACATTGTAACATTATATAAATGACTGAAAATAAGGAAAATATTAATAGGTCCCCTTTAAGGGCACAAAGACATGTTTGTACCTTTTTTTATTTTCTTTTGCTTCCTAAATGAGGTGTAGTTGTTAAGTTACAGGAAACTTGTAGGAGTGAACCTCTCTCAGTCTTAGTCTTTACCCATCTTCATCAAACCTGGTCTTGGTTCTTGTCCTTATAAGGCTGGCAGGGTTTAGACCCTGGCAGCTCCTGTCTCTCAGATCCTCTTATGGTCCTCTCAGATCCTCTTATGGTCTTTCAGGGAGACTTGCTGTGTCTGGATGTCAAGAACGTATGTTTGTTTATATACATAGGGCAGCCTGAAAGTTTTAATATCTGAAAAAATGCCATAAATTTGACTTCACAGCAGAAACTGTTAAGTTCTGTGACCCAGACCCAGAGTGTTTAGTTGCAGGTCTCATCTGATCCAAAAAGTAAAAATTTAGTTGTATTTTATGTTTGGTTTTTTTCCGCCCTCCAGGCCTGCTGTGTGATCTGCTGTGGTCGGACCCAGACAAGGACGTCCAGGGCTGGGGAGAGAACGACCGCGGCGTTTCCTTTACCTTTGGAGCTGATGTGGTCAGCAAGTTCCTCAACCGCCACGACCTGGACTTGATCTGCAGAGCCCACCAGGTACCACCCACATTCATTATTTAACTATTTAAACATAGGCATGCAGCCACATACAGGACTGGACTCCCATGTACCACAGTCACATGTTAAGGTATTTCTCTGGACTGATTCATGGTCTGTGTCTGACGCCCTCAGGTGGTAGAAGATGGCTATGAGTTCTTTGCCAAGCGGCAGCTGGTGACTCTGTTCTCAGCTCCCAACTACTGCGGAGAGTTTGACAACGCCGGTGGCATGATGAGTGTGGATGAAACCCTGATGTGCTCCTTCCAGGTGGGCAGTAACGACAGCACTGACACGCAGATGTTCAAGCACCAAAACTCATTTGTCGTGACTGAAGCTCTCTGTAGTTTTTGGTTTCTACTGATAATGCTTTGACCCAGAATGGTGTTGCTAATGTACATTCACATATATGATGTGGGAATTTCCCCATTCATATTAACCGCATTCTGCCAGTATATTTAACCACATTCTGCCAGTATATTTAACCACATCCTTTCCCACCTTTTCTGATGAAATGATTTGACATTAGATAACGACTTCATAAATGATGAATATTGTTTTTTTTTTTTGTTTTGTTTTGTTTTTTACAACTTATTGTGTTTATCAAATGTCAGATAATAGTAAAAAAAAAAAGTATTTTAAATCTTCCACTTGCTTGTTTTGTCACAGTCTGAAACCAAAAGTCAGGGAGTCAAAGGTCCGCTTACTAGTTTTTTCCAGGGCTTTCAACCACATCTCACAGTATGGAGTTTGCTCAGTTGTCAACATGTGACCTGATTCTACAAAAGTTTGCCTTTTTCTTCTTGTTGAATTACTTAAACTATTAATGGATTTATGAAAATTGCTAGTGATTGGCTACTCAGTTAATTACTAATGGTTTTATGGCAGTCAGACACAATAACAGTGATATAACAGATATGTGCAGTAGCAGTGTTTCCTGAAGTGTTGGAAGTTTGTGTTTTTCCACGGTGATGATGACAGAATCCAGGAAGTTAGAGAAACTTTGTTATTAAGCATCTACACTAGTACGACCAGTCACGACACAGAAAACATTTTCATTCTTTTAATTTAAAAGCTAACGCTGTTGCCTGTCTGATCCTAGATCCTGAAGCCATCTGAGAAGAAAGCCAAGTACCAGTACGGAGGGATGAACTCGGGTCGGCCCGTCACTCCTCCCCGCACAGCCCAACCCCCAAAGAAACGATGAAGAAGGACGGAGGGAGGAAGAGACACAGAATGAGAGAGATGATTGTCAAAGATTGTCTCCCGTTGGCTTTTCACAACACAAAATAAGTCAAAGTAACACTCGGCAGAGGAGAAAACAGATGAACACAACTATTTTAAAAGACACACTCAAACCAGTCTTTCATTTACTTTTTTTTTTTCTTATCTCCCTCTGAACTGCTGTCACACTCTCTTCTTCCTCAATGCTTTTTCTCTGCATCTGTGTAACCTTGAAATGTTTTTAAAAACAAGTGTTGAAAGAAAAATGAGAAAACAGTACAAGGATGTCATTCTGTAGCATATCAGAGTGTTTTTTTTGTCTTTTGTCCTTTGCCTTTTTTTTTTCTTTTCTTTACAACAGAATGACGACTAGTTTAGTTTATCACATCTCCTTACTCCCCTGCCTGTACAGACACAACAGGTATTAATGACGGCTGCTGGGTTTTCAATAAATAATACAGGGAAGAAATCCACCTGTTGTGTGTTTCTTTCAGTGAAGCGCTAAAATCACCTCTCCAGAGAGATCATTAAAAACATGAGTAATCTGGGATAACGGTGCACTTCCATTCTATGAAAATGACTCAAATTTAACTAAAAAGAGACAATTTGTTTCAGATGAAACATTTCATACCTTTTAGTGTCAGACCATCCCAGACTAAATTTGAATTCCCTCTTTTTTTTATTTTTATTTTAATCTTTAAAAATTTGAGGGGTCACCAGATTACTTCTGTCCAACAAAATGTCTATTCTTTTACTGATGTTGCTGTTTTTCATGTGTAATACTGGATACTCTAAATCTCCAGGCTTCTGAAAATCCTTCAAATGAAAGAGTCCGAGGAGAAAAAAAAAAATCACTCTTTGGTTGAACTGTTTATGTCCGTCCACAGCAGTGGCGGCTGGTGACTCAAAAAATTGGGGAGGACAGGAGGAAAGCCAACATGGAATCTTACAACTGCTTTCAAAAACAAAAACCCCTGAGTGGTGAAAAGGCCGCTTCTTTAAAGACATTTAGCATAAACATATTGTTTCTAAACAAAGAAGTGCTCATTTTATCCCTGGAGTGGTTCTGAATGTGTCATTTTATCTACAAAGTGAAATTCAGATTTATAGTATTGTTCTATTGTGACAACAGATTTATGTTCTCATCAAACAGACAACATATCACATGATTTACACCTGTTTCCTGTGTATTTTCTTAGTATACAGAAATATATAAAGTACCACAAAGCTTATAATGTGATACAGGTACAGATCAGTGCTGAATACTAGAAAGATTGAACACTAAAAACATTCACAGATCTAAAAGTGTAGCTTCACAAAAAGTATGAATGCATGTATCAAATACATGACTTACACACTCTTATCTATGTGCACCACATACAAAATATAGTCTACAAAGCTGACATGTTATCACTTGTTATTCTAGTTTATTTAAGCTTATTACTCAATATACGACTCAGCTTAAAAACGAACAATGAAGAAATTGTCACAACAAGCAGCCAGACCTCCTGGACACTCATTCACTAATCACACATCAACAGCTGACTGAACAACCACTCAATTCCAAATGAATGAGTGAGTCCAGACATCTCACTGTAACTTCAACAAGCAAACTACCTACAGAACATTATATGATCTCTGCTTGTTAAGGAGATAAATTCACACAAGAGCTACACAGAGACATTTAACCATCAGACATGAAATTAGCGACCAAAGAGACAGAGAGAGAAGCTGTATCTAACTCACGTCATCTGATGTCTTCTTTCTATCATGGAGATGAAGTATCCATGTCATAACGTCCATTTGTAGCTGTTGGTCATCTTGTTTGTTAGTTAACAGAACATTATGGTTGCTGGTTAACCAGTCTGATATCATTAGCAACAATGACAAACAAGCTAACTCTCCTGGTTGTTTCTCCGGTTGCTTCTCTCTCCAGCCTCACCGGCGGCGTCCTTCTGCTCCTCCGCTTCATAGTCCAGATAATTTCTCCGTTTAGCTTAACAACAGTCCTTAACAGTCCTTCCATGGATGTATAAAGAGTCCTTCAGGCTGCCACAACAAGGTAACTGTTGCGTTGGCTTACGCAAGGAGTTATCTACTGCTGCTACTCTGCTTTACAGTGGAGAGAACTGAAGATGAAATCTGGAAACTATCATTGGACCAACACGATGTCAATATTGCATTCTGGTTGTTGATTGGCTAGGGAGGACGTCCTCCCTTGGAGCGTAATTTTACCTGTCTTGGCCAATCATAGATTAGCATGGAAAAAAATTCAAGTACATTAAATAGATGTAAGAGATCCCGCCCTGCAGCGGACAGCAGCGGACCTCTGTCCCCCACCCCCTCTCACTCTCCCACACTGCCCCCCACCACCACTTCACACAGACTGCTCTTTCTCCTCCTGCCCTGCAGGTGTCACTGTTGAAGCAGTTTAAACAGAATTTCAATAATGGATTTTTTCCAAAGAAGAGAGAAAAAATATTTTATAAATAATACTGAGATTTGGTAATGGTTTGTTTCAACCAGATATTCTTTTTTTATATTTTGATCTCCCTCTTGCCTCTCAAAAAGTAAAGGAGGAGCAACCTCCTCTGCCTCTATGGACCAGCCTCCACCAGTCCACAGTAAGGTCATTCCCTGTGATGAGGTCACAAGTAGACATTATTTTAAAGGGTCAAACTATAAAAGGTTGGAAACTGCTGGCCTACCAGGTGTTTGTAAATACACAAATCTGATTTAGATTTCTCAAAAATGTACATGATCAGATCATGTACGCGTGCCACATAACCACAACGTCCACTGTTAGAATCCAGCAGCAGACCTTTGTTGCATGTCGCCCTCCCATCTCTCTCTCTCTCATATCTACGCTGTCCTTGTAATAAAGGTATAAAATGCCCCAAAAACTATTAAAAAATGTACATGTTCTCATCTAAAATCATAATTATATCAACATGTTTCTGTTGATGCCTGCTTGGAAAGGAGTCATTTGGATCTTAGCATAATCTTAGCCATATAAAATAATCCTAATTCTCATTCAGCTAATTTGGTTCTTTGAATGGTGTTAGAGGAGCGATTTATCTTCTGTAAAGGTGAGCTCTTATTTTGTGATAAAGGCATCTCACTGTAATTAGAGTTGAAACCATGATCAGCACTCCTGATTGGTTGGGATTTCACTATGGCTACACATGACACTTTTATTCCTGCTGTTGTACAGTAGTTCATTTAAAGCTGAGGAACCTTAAACATACTCTATGAAGTGAAACCTGACAAAATACATCATAAAGCAGATTTAATTGTATCATATTTCCAGCAAACTGAGTAAATTTACTCCAATTTAAAACAGATGTTTCAGTCCATATACACACAGTCAGTGAGTACATGTATATTTAATACAATTTAGTATTCAAATTTCATTATAATGTTATACCTAAGTGCCAAGTTTTGTTTTTTTAACAAAGTTTTAGTTAAGCTAATGTCTTTTTGCTCATACTATCCCATAGTACATGTAACTCTTTATAGGGAAAATGTTATTATGATTACACCAACAGACTGTAAATGTTTCTCAATAAGCTCTTAAAATTCTTGATCACATCGATGCAGATAAACTGAATAAGATTATTTTCAGCTGTTTGTTGCTCAGACAAACGACAGAATTAAAAAAAAAAAAAAAAAATCAGGCTTCCTCAGACAGTAGTCTGTTTTCATGCAAATGAGCATCTCCAACAGCCACAAACACACACAGCTGTTTGAAACCGTCCGTTTATTGACAGTCAAATCTCTACAGATACATTATAAACATGCAGGAGCATGAATTCCCTTTACTGCAAGTCATGAGACATGTGGTCTGTGCTCTGTCAGCATCTGTTTTTATAGATGCGATCTGCATATAACGGAGTACATGAAATATTAATTCTGTGGTCACAGTCAAGCTAATATGATGTGAACACCATATGCACCTTGGAAACTGGGTTTGATCACCATTAACCCTGATTGTGAGAGAACTGTACATTGAGAACTGTCATGTCCAATCATTTTAAATGAATCTAAATTCTTTGACAGGAAACTTAGAAGTAGAAAGAAAAGGAGAATTTCCAATAAGTTTGAATTCTTTAAACCTGTAAAGGTTTCTTCTTCTTCTTGAAGTATAGTATGAAAGGACACAAGATCCTGTTGTAAAAAAAAAAAAAAGTCACAGTTCACACATCTCCATTACTGATGCTGCATTTACATTCTGTGGGAAATATGGTACTAAAAAAAAACAAAACTTCTTTTTGTGGCTCACATTGCCATATTTTCTTTGCTGTAAACCATGTACTTTTTTGACTTGAAAATGCATGTGTGTAAAAGAAAATTCCCACTGCATGTGAATGCAGCATAAATCAAGTCATGCTTTTAAAAAATCCCATTATTGCTGCCCCCTCTTGTTACAAACTTTTCATTTACAGTTTCATTGAAATAAACAATTAAAAAAACACACACATTCACACTTTGAATGTTAAGCATAAAAATGAAGGCTTATGAACACTTGAGCAAAGTTCAATCAACATAAATGATAATGGGACTAAATAAATCTATAATCTGGGGCAATAAATTAATTTCTATACATCAACAAAACCAATGTTAACAGTAACTGAAGCATAGCACACTGGCAGCAAGTGGCAAATGCAATAACAATACAATACTAAACAGAGGAATTACTCAGTGCCTTTTTTCAACATTTACTCCCATTTCCGCATGATTCAATTGTATATTCATGATTTACAACAACAGCATCACTAAACTGCTTTTAAAGTGAACTGAAGTAGTCACAGCTCTGACAGGTCACGAAATATACATCAGAGTTACAACAGTTGCTGTGAAGTCAGTCATTAGTTCCCACTGTCCTGATAGTGTCATATTTCAACTCTGAGGTTTTAAAGTAAAAGGAAATGAAGCTGAAGTCGTTTGACCAACAGATGGCAGTAGTAGCATTCAGGCTTGAGAGACCGCTGGCGCTGGTGAGGGAGACTGGGAGGGGAAGAATGTCCATTGAGGCAAATCATTTACTTCCCATTGCATATTTACAGTACGACAGTTTAATATAACAAAGACTTTTTTTTTTGTTTGATCTACTTCTCTATCATAGAGCTATTTCATTAGAAAATACAAAATAATTCAAAAGGAGAAAAATCCATCAAAAAACACTGAATCTAACAAAAAGGAAACATTCAAGCCATCAATCAAAGTAGAAAAAAAACCTCAATCTGATATTAAAACCTGACCAAGTAAACAAAGTTCATTTTGTTGTGGTGGAAACACGTACCTCTGTTCTTCTTTAAAATCAATCTTCTCATCTGAGGATAAATGCCTAAAAAGCTACTTACAACTAACGGAAATTAAACATAAATAAACCTAAAAATGAACAGTTCACATAAAAAGTTGACTGTACCGAGAGGAGACCTTTTCTAACCTGTGTTTTCAGGTCAGAAGCAGGTAAAATGATGAGCAGTCTTCCCTTACTCCTTCTCCCAAAAGGAATCTTGTCAAGTGTTTGTGTGTGTGTGTGTGTGTGATGCTAGGGATCCCTTGTAGACGTGTGGGCACTGGTACTACTCCATAAACTTCCTAATCATGGCTGTCACGCTGTGTAACACACACACACACAAACACACCACTTCACAGATGAATGGAAAACAGGAAGTTGACATTATTCACGTATTCCCATCAAAGTGTGTATGACTAGACCAGAGCCCGGAAGGGGAAGGACAGCGCTGCTCCAATGGACAGACCCAGAGCCAAGAAGAAGGTCATCAGGGCTCCTGCAGTCTCAGCATCCTTTGGCTCCACTAACCTGATGAGAAAGCAGATGTCAGCTATGGAGTATTTAAAGCTGAGACCAGTCTGGTGCTTTCAAATGTCTCAGCCAAAAATCAGAAATCCCTGCTCTCACTTCATATCACGTAAATACACACTAAACATCTGTGATTCAACACAGTGAACATTCAGCCACCTTTGGAGTTTTCTTTTTTGTTTGTCAAAGTTATGTTACCATGGGACACACCTTGATGGTGCGTTCAAGGACACTCCAAGACCTGCGTTTTTAAACTATATACTTAAAAACCCCTTCCACATATGATTGAAAAACATAAAAATCACTCTGCTTGTTTTTTTCCACAAAAGAGTTCAATTAATTAGTTAAAAATTCTACTTCTCCCATTAAAAAAATCTTGCATATTGGACCGTGATCACGCTCCAAACTAGTTGTGATTTCACAAATCCTGCCGGTAGGTACATGCCTTAAACTGAGATTTAGTCAGAGCACGTCAGCAGATGAACGTGCAAACAAACTCCAGCTTCACTGTGCAGAACGATGTGTGTGCAAACATTCAAGAGACGGAGTGTAACTATTAATGCTGTTATCAAAATTATGAGCTTTGACTATTGATTTTACTACAATGAGATTTTAAGGCCTGTTTTATATACATTTACTAATCACTTACCTTTTTAATATTGTTGTGATTTTGTTACTTTGACTGATTTGATAGTTTTTTTTTAGCAACATGTTTGTTTTTTGCAACTGTATGATACATTATGTTCCTTGGTTCGTATACACACAGTAGCACAATCCTGCTATGCTTGTTTATGATTAGATGAGCTTATTGACCTTAACTGGTATAAATAGCAGGAGGCGCTGCTGGCGTGCTGCTGAGTAAAGATTTATATCTACCATATATGGTGTGCTAGTATTGTTTGACTCAATACATTCTACTGAATGAAGGTCTGAAATAATAAAGTGTGCTGGAATCAAACTTATACCTCTGTCAGTATTGGTCTACACAGCTCTTTATTAAAATTATTTGAATGTTCTGTAAATGAGATTCTCCCACACACCGGTCTTACAGGCGTGCATTAGACTACACACTGTTTAGCTCACCTTAAGAAAAACTCAGATGATGAGCAGTGGGCAAAAATATGTTGTCAAAGACATAATGTTGATCATTTCTTTCATGAAATCTAACAAAATCTAACAAAATAACAACACATAAAAACAGTGTTTTATGAAAGTGTACCCTGTAGTCTGATGTCAGTTAAGATGTAAAACAACATTATGTAACAGTTCCTGCTAAACAGGTTTGATTGTTCTGATATCAGACAGGTATTTAACTACTGATAGCTGTGGACAGATATGACTGTTGCTGCAGTTCTCATTAAGCAGTGATATTTACACTGGCTTTATTGTCACATGTACTCAGTGTGAGTGACCAACGTGTTTGGACTCACTGTGGTGCGTAGGACATGGAGAGACACACGAAGTATCCGCTGGACAGAGAGAAAAGAACCATGATGGCAGCGAAAGCACCATCGTGGGCGAAGTAAACAGGAAGGAAGGAGCGACTCTGGACATTGCAGAGCATCAGCAGAGGAATGAACACCACCCTGGAGACAACCAGCACCGGGAACAAACGGGACTCCTTACGAGGCTGGAGAGAGAGACAGAGACAGAGGGAATCAGGGGAGAGAAATGAGATTATGTAGAGTGACAAGTGGATTTGGAACGGGTGAGAACATTAAAACAAATGAGTAGGAGATTAAAATACAAAAAGAAAAAAAAAAAAGTATCTCCCATACAACACCTCACAAAGAGAACAAAGAGTCCTGCGTGTAGGAAAAAATTATTTTCTGTTGGAGGTTGGATAGAAAGTAGAAAGGGAGTGTCTGATAGTGTGGATGTGGGCCACAGGGATTTTCATATGTAGGCGTGGGAGCTGAGAAAACAAGAGTTGTGTGGGAGAGACGGGACCATCTGGCACAGGAAAACAACACAAATGTGGTGCAAGCAACTGACAGAGTAACTACCAGAGCCAGAGCCAAGTCCCCTATCACTGCATGCCCAGCAGCCAGTGTTTAATATTCCATTATTATTGTTCCAGTGGAGGAGGAGGGAGGTCATTTCCAGTAAGGATTCAGTCACTGAGTCACGTTCGCTTCAGCAGTTCAATGACTGCTCTCACCTTAAATTGGATTTCATATCTGTGGGTGTCTTAAGCAAATTAAGCCAATGTCCAGCGAGCATTACTGCTTTATGACAATATTGAATTTTTAAATGATTTTTTGCATCAATGGGATGAAGTAGTAGTCACGTATTTAATTTACTCAATTTAATGAAACTGACATTTCTGTCTGTTACTTAATAAATAAACAGTTCTCAAATGATTTTCCAGAAAATTCATTAGATTAGATCTACTATATTGATGTAGCAATAGAACACTGTATACTTAGTAAATGTAGAAAATAATGTATAAATAATGTATAAAATGTATAATTATGAAATATGAGTCCTAGTTGGGAGAAAAAAAACAAACACTAACACTGATGATGATGATGATAATAATAATAATAATAATAATAATAATAATAATAACGGGCTTCCATATTATAAAGAAATCAAAGCAGGAAAAAAAACTTTTTCCTAAAACAAACTATAATTAACTTGTAAATTACTGGATAATTTTCCTTTTCAGGCCTCTAAAAAGTGTTCACATTGAACAAGGAAGAAAATCATTCTCTGGTGACAAAGCAAAAACACATAAAACCCTCACTGTGGTAGACCATGTCAAATTCCCTTTTTCCATATGCAAAATGGAAAATGCAAAATCCTCTGAATATGGCTGCAGAAATCCATCCTAAACCCAAACTGTGCTTACTTTCTGTAAGTGTTACTTAAGTAACACTGTATAAAGTTGCTATAGAAAATTATAGCAGGAAGTGATACACACCAAATTATCACTTTACAAATCTTCATGCAGTATAAATATTTGTCATAACTGACGTAGGTGAAACTCAGTCTTCTAACTGCTCTGTGCTCTCTCTTGTGCTGGTTATACATTACTTTTGCATTAGTTATCAGGCATGTGCTGTCAAACTGGTTGGATTATTGCACTGGAAGATAAATGTAAATGACGCAAACAACTGCTGTAATACAATGCAGGCCTGGGCAGGAACAATATTACAGTGTAGTTTGGAAATGAAGTCATGTACATTAATCACATCAACAAATGATCAGTTTCTGTGGCAGCAAACAGAATGCAGGAGAGACATTGCACTACTATGTTAAAAAACCAAAACAAAAAAATCTAATGAAAATCAAATACTCACCCAACGTATCAAGGTGGTAATTGTCCGACCAAGCCAGTCATTAATGTTGAAAATCAAGAAGCAGCACACTGAGATAAAGAAGCGCTCTGAGGAGAGAATAACCAACAAGATGAATAGGATATTACACCAGACTTCAGTAAGTGTGTTAAAGGCAGCAGAGATCTAATCAGTGAGGTGAACTAACTGACTCCGTCATACCCCATTTTCCTGGGAAAGATGTTCTGACATCTGCTGTGACAGCAGGGAAGACTGACAGAGTGACTGTGAACACAAATGTCACGCAGAACGCCATCACCCAGATCTTAAAATGAAAGGAAAAGAAAACTTTTTAAAACACTTTAAACTGCTTTTTTTCTCAAGTAGTTCTCAAGTCAGTCACAACTAACACATCACACAACATTTGGGTTTACCTTTTTAAAGACCTCTATGACCGAGGCCTTGGCTTGTCCCCTCTCGACCTGCTCCAGTGACAGGAAGGCCTGCTTGGTCCCATCTGGACTGTCGACCTCTGCCTCGGCTGGACTGCTGTCATTGGTTGTGCCGCTGGGCACGGAGCCATTAGCATGGCCGTTCAGCTTACCGTTTTCCACTGTGCTGCTCTCTGTAGTTGAATATATACAGTGCTGCTTGAAAGTTTGTGAAACCTTTAGAATGTTCTGTATTTCTGCATGAATATGACCTAAAACATGATCAGAAATTTACACAAGTCCTAAAACTAGATGAAGGGAACCCAATTAAACAAATGAGACAAAAAACCTTTTCATTTATTTATTGAGGAAAATTATCCAATCTTCCATATTTGTGTGAGGCAAAAGTATGTGAACCCTTGCTTTAGGTAATTGGTGTGACCCCCCTTTGCAGCGATAACAACTAAACATTTCCAGTAACTGTTTATCAGCCCTGCACATCAGCTCGGAGGAATTTTAGCTCATTCCTCCTTACAGAACAGCCTCAACTCAGGGATGTTGGTGGGCCTCTTTGCATGAACTAAACTTAGCACAAAAAGTAAGGAAATTTGTGTTTGGTAGATTATTTCTTTGTTGTAACAATGTTTCTTGGCAATAAATCTTATACTGCTGGAAAGCCTGTTTATTTCCCTTTTAAATGATGCCACATTTGTAAGGAACATGCATTTGTGGGATGAGCAGCAGAGCTGAGTATGTGGGTTGCGCCCATGAAAAAATTGCCAAATAGGTTATTCTGCCATTGACTCTTGTTTGGTGTTTGGTGATTGAAGTTTGAAGAAACAAGACATATTGGCAAATTAACAATTTATTCATTTAAGAAACAGGAGCCTCAGCAGCGTGTGGAAGAACCATACAAAGCTACAACAGTCTGGCACCTCCGCATTTGTCGCAAGTCAGCCAACGTGGTTGTGTTGGTCACTCTGGCACTAACAGCACACCCAAGCTGATCCCACAAGTGTTCAATGGGATTGAGGTCACGACTGCTGGCAGGCCATTCCATCCTCTCCACTCCCAAATTCTGGAGGTAGTCTCTGATAAACCCCGCTCTGTGGGGGCGAGCGTTGTCATCTTGGAGGACAGAGTTCGGTCCCAGACTGTGGAGAAATGGGATTGCCACTGGTTGCAGAATCTCATCTCGATATCTCTCTGCATTGAGATTACCTCCAATGATGACAAGCCTCGTTTTTTCCAGTGAGGGAGATGCCACCCCACACCATCACACTGCCTCCACCAAAAGATGTTACTCTATCAGTGCATCAATCAGCATAGCGTTCTCCACACTTTGACCCTACAATCCAACTGTCGTAGGCAAAATGTGGACTCATCGCTGAACATCACATTCCTCCACATGTTCAGGTTCAGGTTCCTGCCAATCAGGTACCAATGAGGCTCAAAACAAGAATCAATAGCAACTGCAAAATAAGCTGTTTGGCATTGGCAGAGAAGATTTGGCAAATTTTTCATGGGCGCAACCCACATACTCAGCTCTGCTGCTCATCCCACAAATGCATGTTCCTTACAAATGTGGCATCATTTAAAAAGGGAAATAAATAAACTGGCTTTTCAACGGTATAAGATTTATTGCCAAGAAGCATTGTTACAACAAAAAAATAATCTACCAAACACAAATTTCCTTACTTTTTGTGCTAAGTTTACATGCTTCGGGTCCTTCCACAGCATTTCTTTAGGATTAAAGTCAGGACTTTGACTCGGCTATTCCAAAACATTATCTTTCTTCTGCTCTAACCATTCTTTGCTAGAACGACTTGTGTGTTTAGGGTCATTGTCTTACTGCATGACCTGCTTTCTGTTGAGTTTCAGTTCATAGACAGATACCTTGACATCTTGCTGTAGAATGTGCTGGCAAAACTGAGAACTCAGTTCTATCAATGATTGCAAGCCGTCCTGGTTCAGGAGCAGCAAAACAGGCCCAAACCATGATACTACCACCACCATGTTTCACAGATGGGTTAAGGTTCTTATGCTGGAATGTAGTGTTTGCTCCTCACCAAAAATAACGCTTCTCATTCAAGCCAAAAAGTTCAATTTTGGTCTCATCCATCCACAGAAAATTTTTCCAATCACCTACTGGCTTATCCACGTGGTCTTGAGCGTACTATAGTAGGCAGCAATGTCCTATTTGGAGAGAAGTGGCTTTGTTCCTTGCAACTCTACAATGCACACCATTGATGTTCAATGTTCTCCTGATGATGGACTCATGAACATTGACTGTAGCCACTGCAAGAGATTCCTTTAGTTTCCTAGACGTTACCCTGGGGTTTCTTGTGGCCTCCCAGACTATTACACACCTTGCTCTTGATGTGATTTTTGTTGTTCGACCACTCCTGGGCAGGGTAACAATGGTGTTGGATGTCTTCAATTTGTACACAATCTGCCTGACAATCGACTGGTGGATTTCCCCTTCAAATAAATTGATAATCCTAGAGGTTCACATACTTTTGCCACGCACAAATGTGTAACGGTGGATCATTTTCCTCAATAAATAAATGAACAAGAGTACGGTTTTTGTCTCACTTGTTTAGCTGATGTCTCTTTATAAAGTTTTAGGACTTGAATGGAAATCTGATCATGTTTTAGGTCATATCTATGCAGATATATAGCAAATTATAAGGGGTTCAAATACTTTCAAGCAGCACTGTACAAATGACTTCCACTGTGCCATTTACAAGTAAAAATCCTCATTGTTCATGCTCATGCTCTTATGCTCATATGTGCTTGAAGGAAATATTTCAAATATGGTGTCTGGTTTAGTCAATGATTTGAGTAAGTGCGCCACTTTGGGCTTTTTAACATTCATGAAAAACACTGACAAAGAGTGTGAGTGTGTGTGTGGGCCTCTGTGTGTCTAACAGGCTCAGTCTTTGTCTAGGCACTGCCAGGACTCTAATTGAATAAACAGTGGGTAAACTGACTTAACAAGATAATGTTCCCCTGAACTGATTTCATTCAGCCAGACTATGAAGCACAGAATCATGAACTCAGTAGAAAAACCAGCAGAGGTTCACTCGCTCAGGCAAATGCTTGATCTTAATTCTACCAGTGTTAAAGAGCTTGCACTTCAGAATGAGGAGAAATGCTAAATTTACAGTGTCCCTGTGATGCCAACTTGGAGACAAATTACATTAAATCAGCAGGCATGAAAAGGAGTTTGTTGAAGCCTAAATCTCACCTGTCAGCAGCTCTGTGGTGCCCACCTCGTATTTGTTGTTTTTGTCCAGATAATACTGAGCAAAGTCCTGTGTGGAATCACCAGAAAGCACAAAATAAATACCTCTGTATACATGTTTAGACTAAGATAGAGTCAAATGGGATTCTAGTAGTAGTAGTAGTATGTAAGTATGTGCAATATTTTCCTGCTTAGATAAAAGTGAACAATTTAATCCACATTTAATTTAAATTCAATTTAAGACAGTTTTATACTTTGGCAACTCTATATGCCACCAAGAGGCTCCTGTTTCACTTTTGAAGATTTGATTATTGCAACCTTTTTTAACAATGTGCTAATATTGCTAGGTTTAAAATGCTATTTAGTTTGATTGGATTGTGGGTAATGTAGTCATGCAGAGCTGACCAGGCGGGACAGGAGCAGGTAGCTGAAGAGTGTCAACAGGGTCCCCACACATGGCGTGATGAAGTAACCCAACGCTGCCGTCTCAGAGTCTGCTTCACCTGAGAGACAAACACACAAGTAAGTAACTAAGAACTCTAATGATTTGTGTCCTCTGAAATGGAGCACAGTGTGGTGTCATGCTGCATTTGACTAGCTCTAGATCCGTTTTGAACGTCCTTTGTTACTAGGCAACTGAGGGATTAGGCACCCACTAGTGGTGTTTTGTGTGTGAGTGTGGGTGGGCTCACTGGCTATGGCTAGCAGCATGGCAATGGCAGCGAAGGTCCCCGCGAGGCCCTGGCCGCTCATGAAGATGGCACTGTACTTCTGAGGCAGCAGTCCCACCAGACCAAACAGACTGCCTTGAAGCACGGCACCGAACGCTGGGAGAGGAGAGCTCATTAAATGTGACATTTTATCACTTAGACACACATGCTCACCTTTATCTGTCACTATCAGACTTCCTCTCACACACACACTCAGTAACTCTGACTTACAGTTGATGAACCAGATAGTAGCCATGGTGACGGAGAAGAAGCGGTCTTCCTCCATGGGCACTTTGACCAGCACTGCTGTGAGGATGAAGAGCAACAGCATAAAAACCAGGCTTCCTGCAACGCGCATTGCCTCCGATATCCTGAAACACAAACATCAGCATTATCACTGCAAATATTTGAAGCTGTATAAAATTGACACTTCAGTCAGAAATCCTCTCTATTTAGGCTGATTTAAATCAGTCAGGGTTAAAATGAGCTACCTCTGGTAGAGGATGGAGTTGAGCAGAGTGAAGAGCAGCAGGGGCAGCTGGGACAGCAGGGTCATCCAGTTGTTGAAGTAGTACTCTTTTTGGACTGCTGTGCCATTGTTCCATTCTGTTTTGTTTAGGCGCCCTTGGAAATACTACAAACCCAGAGGAAGCAAGACAGACATTACATTGTTGAGTTATCCTGCATGCTTCCATTTCATTTACATGTACACTACATTAACCAGTGATGGAAAATGAAGTAAATAAATCAATCAATATTATGATCAATACTCTTTCAAATGTTAAAATTCTCAGGACAACTTTTCTTACTTCTTTGAGACAACCAGTTTACATTGTTTGAGAAAACTGATTCTGCTCAGCTCACCAGCAGAAGAAAGTTTTATTATTTGGAGAACTTGCCTCCACATAAAGACATTCACATATTCCTGTTGAACTCAACATAACTCCCAGAATCCTTGTCATGTGCGAGAAAAATATACTTCTACATTTTCCATCTCTTAGACAATAAAGTATATAACTTTAAAGCTACCACTAATCATTTTTTTATATTTAAAATGGGTCAAATGACTGTGTGTAACATGAGGAGTCACTCAGAGTGATGAACCCACAGAGAATTGTCACCCGACTCTGCAGTACCCCTCAGATCAATGGGGAGTTTTAGTGTCTTTCAACTCATTATTTGGTTTTTACGATCCTCAACTTTACTGTTTTAGTTCAGTCTCACCACTCATCAACCCCGTTTCCTGATGCAGGAATATATCAAAGTTGTATTTACAGCTTGTCCCTAAAGCCTTATTTAGACTGTCAGCCCAAATCCTTTTTTGGCACACTGAGATTGTATCCAGATTGATTTTAGAAAGTCTGGAGAGCAAAAAACCACATGAAATGTGAATTTTGCAAATTGGATCCAAGCCACATTTAGAGGTTGTTTGAAATGCGATTCTAATCAGATTTATACAGATGTGTCTCAGTCCGGACACTCAGCTGCTCCAATCGGATTTCAAAGTGTCTTTTGCATCACTCGCAATGTGACACACGATGACAACGTCAAATCCAGAGTGACGGAGGTGCATCAGAGTGGCTGAGCAGAATCCATGCTGCTACTAGCAGAGCAGTATGGAGGACGACACAGAGAACAACAGTCCATGGACAGACAACTAAAATAAGGTCTGCTGGCACTTTGGGGGAATGATGGATCTCATTTGTCAGGCTTCCACATTGGAAACCCACATCACCAACATACGTAGTTACTGATGCCTATGTCGTTACCACAGCAACACATGCAGATAGGTTGGTGATGTCTGGACACACAAATCCAATCTGGTCACTTGCAAATAACAATGTGGACAGTCTGTCTTAAAGATCTGATTTGAGAAAGAAATCTGATTTGCCTGCAATCTGAAAAAGACAAAAGAGGCCCAAAAGAAAAAAAAACAACAACTAATGCAGCTTTAATGTAGCCCAACTTAAAGCCAGTCCTCTAGCACTGTATCCTTGTATGTGCTATAATGATAATGTAATATGCAATCAAGCAATAATAAAATAATCCAAACTTGTAATGTTGCTGTAAAGTATCCACAAAGGAGATGAAGGCACTGTAGCTAGGGCTGGTTAATATACCAATATTATATCAAAAATATTATATTTGTAAATATTATAATCAAAAATCTAAACTGTGTAAATATTTTGTGAAAGCACTCACAGTCATCCCTTACAATATTATTGCAATATCGATATCATGGTATTTGGTCAAAAATATTGCGATATTTGATTCTGTCCATATCATCCAGCCCTAACTGTAGCTAAGAGGAATACTAATCTTACAATCTGACTTATTATTCATTAGCAGCCAAGAAACTGGTACATACACACACTGGTACATGGCTCTCTGGCACTCATTACACTGGCCTTCTGTCAACATCAAGCAACATTTTCATAATAGAGGCTGTGTGGGTGGCTGATTAGAACAGAGCTCCAGATAATCTAGTGAAGATAACACATCACAATACCACTAATAATACAGCTCTCTTTTGGGTTGTTGCTTGAGGCAAACTGTTGTGATGCTGGTCACTCTTACAACTCTGTGCTCTCAGTATCAGCAAGCAGCTGAAAATAGCTCTAACTGAAGAGTAAATGCTTTCAGCAGGAATCGAAGTGCTCGCAAGGCACTGGAAGAGATGCAGGTAACGTGTGTGATAAGAAGTTTCACATGTGTACACATGCAGTAACCCACATGGTTAAAGTCATATGACAGACTGTGTGGATTTATGGGTTCCTATGGGTCATGACATTTTAATACCCTACACACAGACTGCAGAACATGCAAGACATCTACAAATCACTTAAACCACTCGCTACATAATGCCAATTTTGACTGATCCAATCCATCGTGTTTACCTAAGTTTCATTCTGTAGATCCACTAGACATTTTCTTTAATGATGTAAACAGCTTTCTGTCCATAAACACTGTTAATTTCCCACTAAGACCACTGACATCCATCCAGCATAAAAGGCTTCAGATAAAAGGCTTTTACAAAGATCTGACTGGAAAACCATCTTATTGAGTTTATAGGTTTTAATGCACTAAAACACTTCAGCAGAGGAGCAGATAATGTGTCAGAAGCCTCTGATGGAAGTAATTGCCATGTTTTTACCAATGAAGCAGTCATGAAGAAGTTCCATGGTAGCAGCGTTCCCAGGCCCAGAATGAAGAATATTATTCCCACCAAGCAGCCCCTGTAGGTGAGAAGTAACGGGTGTTGTTTGAAAAAGGGTTACCAGTATACAACTAGGTGCTGCCTACTTAAAATTGATGGAACTTGAAGTTATAATCCTGGAGATACTATTTATGGTCAGAAATTTTTCAGCAACAGCCATTTGATGTATTTTCTTTCTGTAGATACCTCTAGATAATAGTTTTCAGTTGTGGTGGAGTCCACCATTGAGCTGGATTCAAATTGCCTTCATACACACAGGAACCAGAGTACACAGTATACCAGAGTTTTTAATCTGGTGTTGGGTTTTAAAAAAATGAAAATCATTTCAATTGTCACATCATTGCCTGTCAGCAACAACCTGTTTCAGAAACTACACAGAAGCTGTGGTCGAGAGAAACTGTGGTTGAGAGTAAATATTGGGAAGTGAGAGTTTCTTGTTTCCATTTCACTGTTTCCAGTTCAACTCACCGGTCCGGAGGAGCGTCCCTGCATCTCTTCATCCTGATGTAGGAGGTTCAAGTGAAACTACAACAACAGAAGGGAGGAAAAGTCAGCCGCACCTCCAAAGATTACGGAGCATGTATTTTGTTTTCTAGACACTCTTCTGCCAAGGTTTTCCTACTTAGTCACGCAGGAATCCATTTACATTCTGGCAAGAGGCTGCGAGGGGCTGTCCAAACCTGCTTCCAAAGAGGCACTAAAGTAGCTACAGTGGTGTGATGTGTTGGAGAATCATGGATGTCAGATAAAGAAGAGCAATAGAATGAACTAATTACTACAACAATGTGTAGTTTAACGTGAATATGCCACTACACATGGCAGGAGTCTACTATATGTCCAATCAAATGACCTGACTAAGTGCAGTATCAATGATTTTCCGCTGAAGCTTTGACACTGGAACCAGCACCCTGAGGCTGGGAACAAACTCGGTTCCTCTTTAATGTGTACATTAGTCAAGAATCTGATAGTTCGCTTCTTTGTGTTTTTGACTCACTAACTGGCAAAGCTTTTTCCTCCACTAACAACATTGCCACTGGCAGTATAGGGTATGGCTGCTCTGCTTGTTTTGACTTGTTGGGAGGATGTAACTAGACAAATAATGGAGCTCGACTCACATTTGTCCTACTTTAGGAGTCAGCACTAATTCCTAAAAATACAGGAGGAGGATGTGATCTAACCACCTCCTTTTTTTTCACTGACTCCACTGTTTTGTTTTGCACAAAGGTTTTTGGTTTCCATTTGTTTGTCAGCGTTTGGTTACAGGACTACTTCACTAAACTTGCCAATCGACACCAGTGTTTCTACAAAAGCAGGTGTAGCACAGACGTTGGTAACCGGATACAAAAAACAGCTGCGTCATTCTTAGAGGGCATTACAATAGCACATACTCACAATTCAGTTAAGTCAACATCACTCAGACGGTGAATGTCCATGGATCACAGGGTTAGTGCACTCTGGAGCTTTGCCTCTGACTGTAACTAAGCTAAAATAAAAGCCTGTTTTCTCCCAGGTGAAATAGCAACTCATTACTTGACTGGACACGTTTTTTCTTCCCCTTGACAAGTAATCAGCTTGGTCAAAAGTCATTACAATCTAACTTGACAGCATGTTTTAGGCAACAGAGCAGAACTAATCAGAGCCAGCAAGTAAATCATGGACTAAAATGATGTGGACATACCTCACAGAAAAATCAAAGTATGTGTTAGGAGTATTTTTATATTGAACACAGATTATGAAAGTGATAAACATAATGGGAAAGGATAAGACGGTAACAGTGTTTGGCTACAATTTAATTATAACTGACTGCTTGCTGCTTCAAAGCTCTCCTATTAAAAGCTCTATTCCTCTGAAAAAAACGAAAGGAAAACAGCATGAAGGGCAAGAGTTGGAGAGTTAATATCATAGTGTCCTCTGTGCAGTCTGTGTTCTGGCCAGAAACATTCTGTCTCTAATTGAAACCAGTAAAACCACTCTAGTTATTTATACTGATTTGTTATTTGCTTTGGTCTCAGACGTCATTCTGTGCATTTTTAAAATATGAGGTTGTGGAAAAAACAGACAAAAACAGTAACAAAAGTTCCTCACGGGTTTACTGTGACAACACGAATGTCAGCTGGTATAATTCCACTCAGAGCCTGATATAAGCTACTTAAAATATGTTTATGACCAGAAGTGTCCTTCCTTATGAAACACAGTTGCACTACATTTAAGTCGCATTTTTAACTGGATTTGTAGGTGAGTGGTTCCTCACGGTTAGTACGAAGGTAATCAATCTTTTGGACATAAAATGATTACTATCAATAGTGTACAGATCTTTGTCACCAAATTTTTGTAACTACAAAATAACTGTGTGTGAACTTGTTGTACGATAGGTTCATGGTTTTTCAAGTCAGTCTGTAACTTTGGAAGATAACCCCTTGATTTGCCTAACTCAGACTGCTGAAGCCTCACATTAGCTCTGGCTTGTAAAAACAATGGAAACAAAAAAGGAACAGGGCTAAGAATGAAACTTACATTTTAAAAAAGGCAGAACTTCTCCCAGCATTGAATCGTACAAATCTTTACTCATTCACATTCTTTCTTTCCACCCCCCCCCCCCCCATCACTAGCAACATGTACAGGGCAGACAGGATAAGTAGCCTCATTGTTTCATGTGAAAGACACCTCCCACGTCATTGAGACAAACACGCTAAACGTGAGAAAACTCTGAAGTGGGATTTTATAAAACACATTTGCATTTGTAGGCACCTAACTCATTACACTCTTCAGATGTTGATCCACTTCAAATGCAGCATCTCTAAAGAAATGTTTACACACAGAATCTTTAATGTGGGGACAATCACTGTTAAAGTCATATTAATTATAGTTTAAGGGTTTTTGTCAGCATAAACAGTAGGTGTAATGACACCACTGCTGTGCAGCAGACAGTGGTTGTTTAGCTTGAGGGCTCCTAGGAAGGTATTTAGGTGAGAGATGGGAAAGCATGAAGCATAAACAGCAACCAAAACACAAGGCTGAAAATGCAGAAACACTATTTGTGTCTCTCTTTTCATTAAGGATTTTTCCATAATGAAAAGAGACACACAAAATGCTCATTTGTCTCCAGACAGCCAACTTCTTTCATTCAATCTTGCTCAACCCACTCTAATTTGTACTTTCCAATGCAGAGTCATTTGCTTAAGTAACATACGCACAGCTATTTTTTTCAGTGCCAGAAATCACTCTCTCTTAAAAGAGCCTGTTTTTGGTGGGTGTTTCCACTGACAGTATATCAAACTGTTCCTCCCGTGTTAAGATGCAGGGGAGCAACATGAAGACTGCAGAAACAAACGCCATATTCACAAAGCCAGATTTCTTTAGTTTCTTCCAAACAAAAACTTGTTTTAAGAAGAACTTCAGACATTCTTTGATTCTGTCTGTAGAGTATCTCAAAATAAAAAAGCTTTAAAGACATCTCATCTCTTGAAAAACACTATGGACAACATTGCTAAATGATTTAAAGTGGTTTGAACATTGCTTATTCACTTTTTAAAGTTATACTTATTTATTTTTCTCTCTTAATTTCTGTATTATGCATCTTTTACACTGTACAGTTTTATTTCTGCTTGTGTTTTTGTGATTATTTTAGTTTTTCCTCTAATACTCCCTGTACAGTGGTTTGTATTGTAATATTACTGCGGAGGCATCTCACTGGTAGCTGTCACTTTTTGAGCCAGGCCTTGCTGAACAATTATCCATGCTAAATCTTCTGTCTACACACACGCTCACACCCTTTATCACAACTTCCAGAGACCAACAGGCGGCTGCTTGTGAGTCTATACATTTAAAATGGCAATATTTGACTATGAAAAGGTTAGAATTGGGAAATTGTCAAAGATATTATGGGAAATTAATAAAAACAGCCATAGTTCATTAAAGGATAGGTTCACAATTATCTATAAGTGTCGTAAACAACAGTCAGGTGCCCATAAGGACCAATGAAACAGGCTTTGCTTGCTGTAATGATTCCTCCTGACTTTTAGAAGAGCCATTCTTAATGTGCTTTCAGCTTTAGTGTTGTGCAAAAATATATTCAAAAGTTCATCTAAAACTTACATGAATCCTCATACGTTCAAATTAGTCAAGTCAATTGAAAGTTTAAGTCTTTTTAGTATAACATTCCCTCTGTGTGTTTCCCTGTTGAGCAGCAGTGAAAGGATAGTAGTAAAACGACTGCACTTAAGTTGACTGGTTTGGAAGGCTGAAGCCTCATGTAAGCTTTAGATAAACTTGAATACTTTTTTTTTGCACAAACAGAGGACTGTGCATTTTCATTTACATTGAAAGCACATCAAGAACTGATATTTTAACAGATAGTATGAACAGGAGGAATGATTACAGCAAGAAAAAACCTGTTCCTATGTTCATATGAGCACCTGACCATTAAAGTAGAAGTGGTCAAGGAAAGTTAACAGAAAGTGGACATGTAACAAAAAAAAATGTATTACAAATCTATGTATCAAGACCTCGGTACCTTCTACTTGCTGCTTGTGTTCCCAGTGATAAACAGTTCCTCGCCTTACCTGTTAACCCTTAAAAAGCTGTGTTTCACTCCTGAGTCACAAGAGATTAAGGCTCCCTTCCATAATCCAGACTGAGTCGCACAGAACATGTGTTCATCTGTGGCAGGGACCATATCGCTCCTAACACCAGGAAAATACATGTGTAGTAAATAGGAACAGTATCAATTCCCTGCTGTTGAGTAAAGTGTAGCCTACAATGTAGATCCAAACAATAGATGTATTGGTCCAAACAGGCGTACTGTAACGCCAAATAGAGTGATTTAATTGTTTCACTGTGTAGGTTATTTAAGACAAAACACAGACTGATTTTTCCCGGGCAACTGCGTCCCTAACAGCTGTGGTTAAACACCATATAATTAAATGTGAATGGCAAAATCATATTCAAGGAAATGTCGTAAAATATTATCTTCATTAAGCCATGTGGAACCATGTTTTATCAGGACATAGCTAACTTAACGATACACATGTTATGGTATTATATTACAAAACTATTACTAAATGAAACTATTGATAACACATACAATCTGGTGTTAATTTTAAAAACCCTGTAAGTTAGTAAATGGTATTTTACAATCAATGACATCCATATTTCAAGTCTGCAAGAGACAGAGGAGCAAACCAGAGACGCTTTTTTGTTTCATCACTCAACCGACAGTGACGTAAACATCACTTCTTCCTTAAAAAACGACTAAAACATTTCCATATAAAACACAATGTTGCCATCTATTAACATGAGTGCTAGCTAACGTGATGTAGGAATGTGACAGACTCACCTTGGAAAAATGCTGGTCTCGTCACTGTATTTTCATAATGCTCCCACCGTCGATTCAAGTAATTTAAACATATCCAAACGGTCCAATATGATTCACTGGGAGACTAATTTTAACCGATGTGTGTGTTCGTCGTTCATGCACGTGGCGGCAGGATATACAAATGGCTACGGTAGTTCATGGCTCTGTATGCTTTTTTAACTGTCAGCTAGTACAGGCTGCTACACGTTACGGAAACCTCCACAAAAAAAGGTAGTACTTCCGGTGCCCTGTTAAACATGTGTTCCGTCACATTATGTTTCGTCTTCGCGGGCATCTGACAGAAGACTGGCGGGCAAAACAGCCCCTTCCCCACTCTATATGATTGTACACAACAACCTACAGATGAGATGTTGTGAGGTGTGTAAATTGGTTGGAAACACTTGCTTAATTCTTTAACTGAGTATTTCCATGTCATGCTACTCTATAGGCTACTTCTACTCCACTACATTTCAAATGAAAATATTGTAGGCTACTTGTAACTCACCAGATGGTTTGTTACACGCCTAAATAAAACTAGTATCATTAAAATGCTTCTTACATGTTAATAGATCAGTAATAATCAGTAATATCATAGTAATATATCAAAACACTCTGAAAGGGTCCATTCTGAGTTTTATTGTATATTATAGATGTACCTCTTTTATTTAGGTAGTCGTTGGACATTGATATGTAACATTAAACACAAAAATATGAAACAGTAATCAGTAAATAAAGGGATTAATTAGCTGATCATCAAGAAAAAAAGCTTCTTGCACACCACAAAGTCTTGACAGGTTCCTATATAACAATCATTTTTAAATGACAGTTAATCATATTTTAATCAGTTATATTTGCAATAATTCTAAAAAACTGTCATGTTTGTTCAAAGCGTTGAATGTGGAGTACAGGCAATATAATGCAAATATCATGATACCTGCCAAGTTATGCTGTAAACTGTAAGGGTAATTTCACTGCACTTAGTGCACTGCACTCACTGCACCGAAGTACTAGTGTTTAATGCCCTCTGCTGGTACAATTTTGAACTGACTTTATCAGCACTGTGCAGTGGGAACAATGTATATTTGATGACATCTATGTGTGAATGTATTATCTAATAGGATTGATTAGCCCAGTGGCATCACATTACTGTTGAGCTGTCCCAGATGTGATAGATTGAAAGAGATGATCTTATAAAAACTCTAGAAGTAATTTTTAATGTTATTTGAATTTTCTGATGCATGCAAAATGCACCACCAAAGAAACACTTAAAGAAACTTAACATAAAATCCACAAAAAGAGACATTGGATGGCAGGTGAGCTTTAAGAATTAAAAAAAAGAATTTGTCATTAAAGCACTGTGTTTCACGGTGGAAACCGAGTTACTGAAAAACTGAAATTTCACACCATTGGATATATTAAGTATCATGTTTATAAGCACATCAAATTTTGAATACTACTGTGGTAACGAGATATCAGATAAATCATATGGTTTAGACTGTGGTAGAAGTATAAAGGTAGTAGCCCACAAACACCCCACATTTATAAATACTACTCAGGTGCATGAAAAATGAGGAAAGGGCTCACTGCACACCAATAACCCTTGGTTCTTTAACAGTTTTTTTTCACAGCAGACGTTTTAATTTGCCGCAGATGGAAAAGTGCAGGTGTAAGTAATAGCACTGACGATGTGTCTGTTACATCATGTTTCCAGTTAAGCCCTTCCAGTGAGCCAGCATGGGCATTGCCAGGAACCCAGAACTGGCTGACCTGAATGGAATGCAGCCATCATTAACATTATTAATTATACCTGTGCTTTTTCTGTTTTACATGTCAAAATGTCTGCTATGAGAAAGGTCTATAGCTGTTTATATACAGTTAATGGTCTAGAGCAGTTAGCATAAATTAGCCAAGAGTTTATCAAAATAGTTAAATAGTGAACCTAATGGTAAATGTGTTTTCAGTTTATTCTGTGTAAAAAATACTGCAGTTAGCTAGTCAAAATGTGGTAGCATTAACCATATTTTAAGCATAAGCTTGCCACTGTAAAGTTAGGTAGAGCCTGATACTCATGCACTGACATTTTAGGGGTAATGGTGGGCTCATATTGGAGGCTGAAAAATATATCATGTTTGGTATCTGCCACAAAATTTGTAGCTTTGAAGCTAATGGTAAGCTAACTAGTTAGCTCAAGTTTTTATGCAACCATTGGTGAGGTTAGTACAGCTGTACAGTGCTGTTGCTGTGATTATGGTATGGCTTTAGCTATGGTAATGGTTGCGACTGTTCTGATTACCAAGACTGACACACACATTGTATCTATGTGCAGGTGCAGTAAACTACATGAGAAGTGAGTAAATGGTTGAGTTTGTCCAGCCTTGTGGTTAAGCTATTCATGAACTCGTGGTGTATTGGTAACACCTGTCATATCTAAAGGAAGTAATCATTTCAAATCCTTGCATGGCATTACAAAGCTTTCTTTGCCAACGTTACTGTCTAAGGAGCTGTAAACAGTGGTCACACACAAACACAGTCACAAGTGATGTTTTCAGCACTCAACCAGATCAAAGGGAATGCCAACTTGTGCTGTGGTCATAAAAAGTGGTTAGCAGCTGTCATAACTCGGCTTTCTTTAAAACTCATCTCTGAACTAACTTAAAGCTTCTTGGTATTTATTTAAACATGTTCTGCTGGCGGAACTACAGCTAACTTGTATTGTAATACAACTTTCCCTCTCTGCACGCACCACAGTGCAATGTACTTTTGTGGTGAGGCCAGGGCATTCAGCAAGTGAATATTTCAATCACTAGATGGCAGCAAAAGCTGAATTTTCAACTGTTGTAATTTCTCACTCTCTGAAGAGGATAAAATTCCAGCACCACTTTGTATAAAGAAGACTCACGACTCACTCACAACTAAGTTGTTCTTTATACTACAAGTGTTGCTGGAGTTTTGTCCTCTGCAGACTATTCCCCTTCTGGATGCACCTTGGAAGTAGGTAAATTTTGCCTGAAATCCCCAATCTGATTTCTCACTTGCTAAAACACAAATATTGCATTTTGCCCTGAATCAAACATGACAGAAAATGGATTTATAAATAGATATAGATAAGCTAAAGCACCGGATGCCCAAATGAAAGGTCTATGTCCAGTATACTGGCACAGAATGATGAACTGACTAAGGGCAGCTGTGACAGCACATCTCACACACAAGGAGGCAGCCAGGAACCGCTGGTGGATCTATAACAGACACAGGGGTTAATACTAAGAAACATTGGAAGACTTAGGCTAGTTATGACAGCCTATTACTTTTTTTTACTTTTGTTTGAAAGATAGGTTTGTTGAAGTATACCTGATTAATTAAAATGTGTAATAATACAGTCTGCAGGTCCTCTGCTGAGGTTTCTGGTGGAACAATGGAGAATAGCAACCAAGGGACACAGAGCCATACTGTGATGGAAAACTTAACAGGCTCAATAACCATAAAGAAGAACTGGAATTAAACAGACACACAGAGTGAACACAGGAACCCAAAAGAACAAAAACACACAAGTCCATGACAAGCTCCACATTATTAACAGATGAAAATGCGAACACATGCTTCTGGCACTATCTTGAACAAAATGGGAAAGTGTGTAGTTATACAGTGAAAGGGCATGTCTCTATAATACTTCAATTTCAAGCTGGCGGACTGGAGATGGCACTCTTCTGTAGCTGCTACTACTGGAGTCCAATGTTGTGTTTCTGGAAGCAATACATAACCTTAATGGAGCCCGGCTGCTGAAAATCACAACAGATTCGAACATAATATTATATATTCTTGTGTAAAAACACTAAATACCCGATTATTAAAACAGTTTGTATTTGAAAGACAAAGAATGAGAGCCTTGAAAACTAAAAATCCAAATAAGGGCCCCATAAAACCGGGAAAAGATGTATTTCATCGTAGAGCCTAACACTGAGCATTAAGTGTTTAACTGGAGTTTGTAATGTGCACACATCTGTATTATAAACATAGTGGAACAGAATGGGCCTCCATAGACTTTATTGCATTATTTAACCCATACTACAGCATATAAACTGTACATCATGATAAAGTTATGTACAGTTTTACAAAGTCATAGCTATTGTATTAGTAGCATTAAAACTGTAGAGGTAAATAAGTACCATTTCAGGAATAGCTGATTAAATATGGAAGCTTTATAAAAAATACAGGAAACTACTGTACATAAAATTACGCACATATGCATGAATACTACAAGCTCCAAGCATGTTTTAGGACCATAGGCTGTAAAAGATATGGGTGTAGCCACTGTGATGTCACCCACTGGTTTCTGAAGAGCAGTTTTGAAGCTCAAAGTGGGCGGCTCTGGCTGTTGCCATATTGGCAGTGCCTGACTCCACCTCACTCCTGGCTAATCCAAAATGGGCAAAGAAGTAGACATGTTTATTTCTGCTGTAAAGTTGGGCATTTTAAAATGGGGGTCTATGGGGATTGACTTGCTTTTGGAGCCAGCCTCGAGTGGCCACTCAAGGAACTGCAGTTTTTGGCACTTCTGCATTGGCTTCATTTTTCAGCCCTGGAGGTTGCTGCTTGTTAAGGACATGTTAAAATCCTCTGATTGGAATAATGAATTTTGTCTGACATGTTTTTCCAGCTTCAAGTTTCCACATCACACTTGTGTAAGTTGTTTACTTAAATTGGTTTCAAAGTAGTTGTAATGTCGCAAATCATGCATGTAGGCCCGCCCCTTAAAATCATGTTTTCAATGAGCCCAGAGAAACTTTCCACTTCAGCAGATGAACACATTTTTGAGTGGATGAAGACTTTACGTTTGCAAGACAGTGTGCTGTTGCACCGCAATCACACTAAATGTAGACTGTGCAGGATGATCTGATGCTATTTGGTGCCAGTACAACAAAAGCTCCATCAGTTTTTAAGTCTGACTCTAGAAGAACTTACATGGACCTAAAGTGACAATATAGTGAGGTCAAAGGGAGAACACAATTCTCAGAAAATGTTTGTCTATGAATTAGCAGCTGTGTTTGTTGAGCTGCATGTCACAAACAACATCTCAGTGCTGCTAAAGAGCTTTGTCAGTTATACCTTGAATGACTGAAGATTTAGCAGTTTGTGGTTGATGGTCTTCCTGTCATCACACTGGCAGTCCAGAGCACAGAACACCAGGCCACATCCGTTTAGTAGACCTTATAAATAAATGCAACATGAGGTCAGGTCAACAGTGCACCTTGTAAACCACAGTGTCTCCAGAAAAGTCATCTATTTCTTTTCAGTATAAATTTGTATAGTACTACTGAGATATGTCTTGAAGTCCTTATTTTAACATTGTTATATAAGAAACTGCCATTATACACATAGTAACTATAAGGAATATATCATTTCCATTGTACTGTGCTAATAACTATGAAATCTGTTTAAAATGTAGAAATAGAACAGTACAAACTCCAGAGGGAAATTCCTGGCTCTGATATGTTCCCTGGCCAGCTGCTAATTAGCTAGCTGTCTGTGTTCTTTGGCTATACAGCACTTATTTAAGATCCTCAAATAAAAAACACAGCCTACCATACATTATAATCTAAAAAAGTACATAGATTTGTTTTTGGACATATTTCAATACTGAATTACAAAAGAAAGGGAATCTGTCACTGCAGGGCAGAAGAGAAGAAAACATTTCTTTAAGCTTCACAGTGAGGGCAGAGAGGGGAGGACATACTTCAATTGTGGCTATTTATCTTATCGATTTTATTTGTCTTTGTTTTTTATCTAGTTTTTGTAATCACATTTTTATTTCACTCCATTTTATTATTTTTTATAGTTTTCAAATCTATTTTATTTTATTGCATTTTCAAATTTTTATTTCTCATGTGCATTAGTTTCAGATTGTTTCACTGTCTACTGTCTACATTTGTTCTGTCTTATTATTGGCTTGTCAGTTATGTAACCTGTATGAAAGGTTCTATACAATTGTATCAGTAATGACTGATTGATTAAATAGAACCTATAGCTGCCTTTGACTCTTCTAGAGGGAAGGGAACACTAGTCATGGTTTTATACATTACAAAAATTCTCAGAAAAACCTCAAATGAAGATGATACCTTGCACCTATTGTCTTGTGAGTGTGTGTAGGTGCTTAAGAGATGAGTTTCAGTATTCAAAGGTGAATCGCTTTAAAAGGATGAAGCTTCTACTGAGCAGTTTGCTACTCGCCTCTCTACTTGCCTTCTCATCTTGGAGTAAGTAAAAACACAATTATTATGCAACTTTAACCTTCAAATCACCTCTGTTTAAAGCTGCATACATTGATGGTTTTTCATATTAACCGTGAATCATTACATATGATCAAAACCAGAGTTATGTATTTAGGGAATTGAAAAAGGATGATTGAGTCACACTATCTAAAGATTTTTCAAAATCAAATTTTCAGGGTGTGATAATGGACTGGAGGTTTTCTTTGAAACCGCACATAACTTATATAAGCACTTCAAATGTATTATAAATCAAAAAAGTATTCCAGCACACACCAGGATATTAGGATTGAGACTATTTTATTAACGGGTCACATTAAAAAACAAAAGGAGCGGACTATGTGTTTCACACATTGCTTCATCAGATTTGCTCTGTGCTTGATTCTTTAAATAGCCAACAGGTTCACACACAGAATCTCATTTTCCAATACAAATGCACTTAGTGGGAGTTAACTGGCTGAAAAATCAAACAAAAATTAAGAATAAAAATGGCATCATCTCAACAAATACATCTCAAGGATCTCTGCAGAAGGAGGCCTGTAACTGTTCAACCTTGACCTTTACAAATATCACAAGAGAGGATTCAGGGATATATTTCTGCAAAGTGACTGTAGAGATACCATTTTTAACTGTGGCTAAAGGAAATGGTACTGTCATCACAGTTAAAAACAGAGAGAGAACAGGTGAAAACACACACGCAAAAGACAACACAGCTGGTGGTAAGTGATTAAACATCCAACATACAAAGTGTTGCAGTGACAATGACTAGTTGAAAATCAACATGTATCACCTTTGATGAGTGTGTGATGTTGAGGATAAAAAGCAGCAGGTAGCTGACACTGTATAAATCTGCACTGCACTGCTGACATGTGTCTCTGTGCTTTCATTCTGACGTTTTGGCCAAGTAGTTGTCCACACAGCAGACATCAAAGCTACTATAATTCTTCAAATCTTATTAATGGAGCAATCATTTCCAAAATGACCACCAACACACTTACTAGAGGGCTTGAATTTAGCGTAGGAGACCATGACTTAGTATTTCTGAATTGAGGCTTTTGGAATGGGAGTCAGTTGGAGCATCTAGTGGTTGTCAGTGGTATTGCACTTTATGGTACTTCCACATTAGCTTCAGCCTTAAGTTGTTGTAGTTGCTGCTTGTTGTTGACACAAGCCCTAAACACTGATCCCTCATGGATGTTGATATCGCCTCCCTAGTTAGCATAAGTATGAGTATATGAGCCTACAAGTGCAAAATATGAGCTATGAGGAATGAATGAGTGACACTGCAGCAGATTGTAACGTTAGAACTGAGTTCATTCCTCTAGTGTGGCCGTAGACTTTTAGTCTTGTTTTCATTTAAAGGCAGAAATGGATGTCAGGTATTTGGTTAAAGTATTACTGGTATTAATAGCAGCTTATGTGTAACTCAGCACTTGCCTTTGCTTTGTGACTTTCAGGTTCTCAGAGGGAGGAAGTGTTAGTTTATGTCCTGCGATGTCTGCTCATCCTCGCCCTTGTTGCAACCTTCTTCTACCTCAACAGTTCAGGGGTTGTTGCAGCATGATGTGCCTGTCCACCTGGAAGACCATGAGAACCAGAGAGGGAGGAGAATCTCTGCACACCTGGCAGATGGTGCGAGGAGGCCTGAAGCCCACAGCAAGTGTCCCTGCTGCAGGGATGACTAGGTCAGACATTAGAGGTTTTTATGTTTTGGAATAAATAAAGAAAATGTCCCAAATTGTGCATGTTAGTGAATGTTTTGGGACACATTTAGAACGACTGTACAGACTTACTGAACTCATTTACATCACAGTAACTTTGCTGTTAAGTTCCCATCAAATGTGACTGATTTACAGCTTCACTTTGACTTCAACTTCAAATTTAAAGTTCAAGTTTTATTGCCCTTAAATTGAAATTCTGGTAATACTTTATTTTTCTTTATTATTCCTTTAATTGTCTAACAATTTACAGGACATTTTGGATGTAGTTTGCAGGAATATAACGGTTCATATCTATGACATTTTGCAGAAAGGGTTTTGCAGTTTCTTACAAATAATTAGAAAAATTGGAAATAAGTGTTAAGTTGGTTTAGCTGGTAAGTAACCAGTAATTTTATTTGGGTTCCTAGTTGCTAATTTGCAAAAATTCTTATGCCACCTCCACTTGCAGGTTCTGTCAGGAGCTGCAACCCAAACCTTCGCCTCCACCTGCAGGTTCTGTCAGACTGCTGCCACTATTTGTCTTTTACTGCAGACTTCAACCACATGCAGCTCCCACTCCCACCTACAACCTTTGGCACAAATCCTAGTGCAATCTGCTTTCTCAGCAATGAAGACCAGCACCATGAAGACCAAGACCAGCACTGTGAAGACCAAGACCAGCACCATGAAGACCAGCACCATGTAGCTTTATTCTTCACAAATTTCACCCCTGTTGTTTTCTATTTCAGGTCCTCTTGTTGATTTGGGCATCTTCCTGTCAACTTTTTCTCCTGCAGTAAAGTTTCTCACTCTGCTTTATGTGATATCACATGTCTTTCTCAGGACAAACCTGTCCTGTAATTGGTTATCGTCAATGGATTTGCCAAAGCATCATCAAACAGACCCGAAACTGTGTTAGAAGGCCATGAAGAAACAGAGGTAAGACACATTTGAAACATTTATAAGATGAGCAGAAAGTCATAACATACATCTGCTGAATCTATTTCCCTGGTTTGTTGTTTTTCTTCCATGGAAAGTCGGAGCATGAAATAGGAAACCTTTACAAATGTTTCGGTGGTTTCAAAGTGAAGAATTTGAATTTTGTTCCTTATGAATTTTTATTTTTGGAACTTTGACTCTTCTTTGGTTTTATGTTGTAGGTCACATTAATACTTCTATTATCTCTTCCTCCTCCAGGAAACTATATTCACAATATAGTTGTCAAGGCATCGTGGAGTCTGACTTCATTAAACTTTTAAGCTGTGTAAACAAACAAATCATCAGTTGACAGAACCAGCGGAACTGATAAACCTGATCTAGATGTTTAATTTAATCAACATTAGAATCTCTTAAAATAAGTTGACACAGCAGAGTAAACAAAAAGACTGTGTAACTGGCTGCCTTTGAGTTTTCTCAACTTCTACAATTTGACCGTGTATCTAATGGATCTGATGAGTTCAACATTCAAGATGTCAAGGTTTGCATAGAAAAACGACAAGTTTTTGCAGTTGGTTACTCCCATTTTGATTTCTCTATACTGAGTTAACTTTAAACAACATGCATGAAAAACTCCTGTTCCACAACATTTGTCTCAACAATAAATAAGAAAACTTTGTCACTCGTAACACATTGACCTCAAAAACAGCAACACTACAGGAGAGCTGCAGGTTCAATCTACAGCAGTGCTACTCAACACTTCCTCTGCACTTGACCTCAAGTTCTCATCCATATCACACCTCATGTCCTCTCTTCTAATGCACCTGGGAAAGATTCTTTTTGCATCCCTGCAAATCTTCTGCAGATGCAGTATGTCCAGACACTTCCACCTTCTCGACTGAAATTCAATAAAGCTTTGCTGGTTTACACAATTCTTGGTTGTACAACAAGTATTTTCTAAAGATAAACCTACACTTCTTTGTAGGACTTTAGTGCCTCCTAGTGGTGATACCAAAATAACCACCAACAACAACCTGTGACCATGGATCTGACTGGTTGATGGACACAGAGCAACAAACTCACAACAGACTCATTAATCAAGCAAAAGTGAACTGAACCAACTTCCACCAGGACTGTCTATGATTTCTACAAACAAACACTCGCGCCTTCAAAATGATTTGAAAGGTGGTACAATCACATAAAAACTACATAAATAGTGGCTCTAACCAGTGGTGGGAAAAGTATTCAGACCCTTTACTAAAGTAAAAGTAAAAATACAACGATGTAAAAATACTCAATTCCTGAATTCAAAATGTTAGTGAAGTGAAAGTACAGAGGTATCATCAGCCACATGCACTTAAAGTATCAAAAGTAAAAGTATTCATTTAGCAGGACTTCTTTTAAAGTACAATATTATTACAAAATATTATATTATTTGTTTTTATCACTATATCACTCCTACAAATACATGTCAAAACATTTTAATGTTTTAGTTTGTCAATGTGGAGCCAACTTTAGATACTTTATACACTACTGGGTAGATTAGTAGTAATGGTACTGCATCATATTGTATGAATGTATAATTTGATTTTTAACTATAAATGGAAAATACAAGTAGTGGAGTAAATAGTTAAGGGGAGTAAGCAACATAAATCCCTCTGAAATGTAGTGGAGTAGAACTTTACAACAGCATGAAATGGAAAGTAAAAGTACCTAAAATTGTACTTAAGTGCAGCACTTGAGTAAATGTACATAGTTACATTCCACCACTGGCTCTAACCAAAGTAAACCAACAAAATACAGTGTATGACTACAGGTTACACTTATTGGATGCTCAAATGCTGATAATGAACGTACTATAAAAATACATCAGGTGAACTTAGGACTGAGTTTAGTGTTAGAAATGGAGTCCATGTTGAAAAAACACAGTCTATGAGAATAAAACCTTGTCATCATTATAATCTCAATACATTTATTTCTTAAAAGAAACTGACTGTTCCAATGCTTCTCTCCTCAGTATCGATTTAGTTAGTAACCTACTGTATGTCAGTATTTTGAGTATAATAAAAGAGGATCTTTGTCAAGCAGAAGAGCAGAATGTCTTTTTTCAAACTCTTTTGTGAGAATTATGTTAAACAGACATAGAAGTCATCGCCTTCTTTTGAAAAGAGGAAGGAACAGACATTGTGGTTTTTCACATTTCTCTGCAGGAAAGATGAGGACACTGAAGAAAAGATGATGCCCAGTATGTATCTGTTGTGTGTGTGTGTTCATGTGTGAGCGTATGCTGGGAGGGACTTGCAACAGATGTGAAGAGATGAGTGTCAGTCGTCAGAGGTGAATCATTGTGGAAAGATGAAGCTTCTACTGAGCTGTCTGCTTCTGGCTTCGCTCTGTGATCTTTCATCTTGGAGTAAGTAGAAATACAGACATTCTGCAAGAATATGCGCTCAAAAACATCTCTTAAAGGTCAAAATGACGACAGGTTTTTGTAATTACTGTCTTTACCGACTGAATATCAGAATAGTAGTGCGTGTTATAGACTGCCAAAAAAAGTAGTGTATATATATATATATATATATATATATATATATATATATATATATGTTTCTATGGTTTGATACACCCTTTTTACACTGAAAAATGTTTTTGGTACAGTCACTTTCAGAGCAGTATATTCACCTGAAAGAGAAATGAAAACCTGTGATATGATGTGATGTTTCAGCACTTTACTGGGATGTTGACAACTTTACCCACAATTCAGACTGAATCACATATCCTGTTGTTGAAAAGTGCCAAAAACATATTACTCACTACGTTTAGCTTCTGTTGTGATGCAATTTGTACAGTCTTGTGATAAATTACCAAATCATTTAAATCTCTTTACTGTCTCTTTACAGGTGTTTCATCAACAGGCACACTTGATGTGACCCAGACTGCTGATGTCTCTGTCGTGGAGGGGGAGACGGTAAACATCACCTGCTGCTGGACAGGGACGTTTGGAAGAGTGGGAGTGTACTGGCTGAAAAACCAAAGAGAAATAAAGAATAAAATTAGAATCATATCAACAAATACATCTCAAGGATGTCAGCAGAAGGAGACCTGTAACTGTTCAACCTTGACCTTTACAAATATCACAAGAGAGGATGAAGGGAAATACTACTGCAAAGTGTCTGTAGAGATACCATTTTTAACTGTGGTTAAAGGAAATGGTACTGTCATCACAGTTAAGGACAGAGACAACATAAAGGACAAAACAGAAGAAGGTAGGTGACAAAACATTAGAAATTTGTGTGTTGCAATAAGAGTTTACTAGTATATTGATTTTACAGTGGACGGGGCTTTTATTGAAGTGTATTCAGAATGGGATGAGGTCGGTTCACAAAACAGCAATTTCTATGACCTCAGTCAAACCTTATTTGCTTGTTATACAAATATAAACTATAAGATTCGTGCACTAATCGGACTGTATGTAAAAAGCATTCACTATCTTGATCTCATAATTGACACATTTGTGTTTTTTCTCACAAGAGAGTTTTTCATCTTCTACCGGCAATCCACTTCCCCTGATCATTACCCTGGCTGTAGTGGCTCCAATACTGCTCCTCACTCTCGTGTGTGTCTGCATCCAAGGTACAAAGAAAAGACACTTATTCTTTTCTTACTTACCCATCGGAGTATCTGCTCATGCAGCTAATTCTGCCTCAGCTTGCCTGAGTCTTCTGCCTCCACCCAAATACACTGGAGGTGAAAGTTAGCGCATTGAAAAATATTACTTCAGCAGGAAATGGTTTCATGAATGTTCAAAGTTCATCTGTGTGTGTAACTTGGGAATGTTTTTTGAAAGAGATAGCGCTAGTTTAGATTGTAATTAATGCAATTTAATGTAATTCATGTAATTATTTTTAATGTAATTTTCAATGCTGTGAGTGCAAAAATAATCTATTCACCTTCAATTTATTGAGGTTGCAGCAGAAAACTCAGAGACGGACATCTCAAAACATGTGCTAAACCCCCCAAAATATCTGCATGACTAGATACAGTAACACTGGTAATGTTAGTGAGAAAATATATTTTTTCATATCTTTCTTTCATTTCTGCAAGGACACAGAGCGGAGGATTGTTACTTAAACAAAACCTGACATTTAAAAAAAAAGAAAAATATCCTCCATTTCAAACAAGAACCTGCTGATAAGAACTCTTTGAAAGTGAAGGTGAGAAGCAGATTGACACAAGAAGCCTTTGAGTTACCCAAAAGTTCAGAGAGAGATTGGATGGTCGCCAGCTTTAACAGCTTCATAGTGTGAAACACTGAAAAGCCAATAGCAAAAACAATAATTAGTAGTAGCAAAAAAGAAGAAGTTGTAAAGACTTAAAAGAAGAGAAAATGTAGACGACACAGTTACAGGATGAAATCATGAGCGACAGTGTGTTTTAAGCAACTTTAAGATTCAGAGATACATTTTAGCAAACCTAACAGTTGTATAAACCTACAAGAACAGTCAGTTGTCTTAAATTTGAACTGAGGAGTAAATAAAAGCAATTGATAAATGCTAAACCTTACTGTGCTTTAAAGATGACCAACAGGCTCTTCAAATGAATTCTTAAACCCACATTAACTGATTTTTTTTTAAGTTTTAAAAGTAAACCCAACACAAACATATTAGTTTATATAGTTGATATTGCAAATGTGTTAGCAAACGTTTGCATATTTACACATCCATCAGATCATCCATCAGAGCAACATTTTCTTTCATTTAGAGTCGTGTTTCTGGCGACCTATTGAATATATGTCCAATATTCACTCTCCTTTTAGCTCTGTTTCAGTCTCTACTTTACAGTCTCAACTACTTCTGGGGCAAATATCGGACTACTTATCCACTAAATGCACCATGTTTACCTGTTAAGTGCTCTGATTGCCGCTTTTATGTTTTTTATTTATTTATTACAGCTTAGGCTTCATTTTACAGAAGCGCATTGCGTTCAACAAAGAAAAAAAAATTGGAGTCCTCATCTCATAATTCTGACTTACTATCCCATTATTATATGACCGACTATCCAGTAATTATGACTTAAATTTCTTATAATTATGACTTACTATCTTATAATTACGCAATGCGCTTCTGCATCATTTTTCCCAACAATTCTAATAATAATTTGAGTGCATGTGTGTGTGTGTGTGTGTGTGTGTGTGTGTGTGTGTGTGTGTGTTTCATGGGTTCAGCGATAGCAGCCAGGGTGATCTATGAGGTTCCGCACTTTGACTCTGAGGTGGCAGACATGGACAAACACAGCACCAGCTCCTTCAGTGCCTCCTTTCAGTGGGTGAGTCCAATATCAGACTGAAGAAAAAATATTAATATGATGCTACCCAACAAACATGATCCTGATTCCCTTTTGTTCAGTGTGGTGAAAGAGAAGTCAAATAGTGTGAAAACTGATCATGCTGTCCAATATACTGCATAATGAGTGACCAGAAAAATACTTTTATGATGTAATACATTGCCTTATATACAATACAACAGCCATGCAAATAATGATGTATTATTTAAAAATTATGTTTCAAGACTGTACTTTGTGGTGTTGTTGTGTTAGACTAAATTACAGTATATTCTAACATGTTTTGTCCACATAACTCACACATATGAAAGTGCAAAAGCATATGAAACACCATACAATACACTACAATCCAGTACAACAACATTACAAGCTACAGCCTTGATACGCTGTCAGAAACAATGAAATAGTATGTTTCACAAACTGCAGTGATTTAAGCTGCAACTTGCAGTGCTGAGAAATTATTATGAAATATAACTGACATCCTGTTTCTGATGAATAGTGTCTGTTGCTCACACCTACTCAGTTTTTTACTGTGCACATTAGTAAAGGTCTAATCATAATATTGACCTTTAAGCAGAACAAACCATCAGCACAATGTGTAATTGCATTTTTTTTAAAAAAATCTCTCTGTCTCTCTTAGTGTCAGGTGGTGGTGTATGAATCCTTCAATTACCTTGAACACACGGAGTGGAAACAAAGTTCACAGATTCTGAGACAGAGGGACTCCATCAAGCCTCTGAACTTAATCACTACAGCAGTGTACTCTTCATCAGATGTTAGAGGAGCCTGATGAGGTGCTCAAAAAGGCCTAAACCAAAAAAAAGGAATAATGAAGTTGTAATACTTAAAGGAGTACACTGAAAGGCAGGAGAAGAGGTAGAGGGAGCTGGATGAAAAAGAGGAAGAAAGAAAAACATCAGGAGCAGCTGGACACCATTATTGGCATCTTTGGCAAGTTGGTGGAGAAGCACAACTAGCCTTTTCTTTTTGGTTTGAATGTTTTAGTTCATGGTTATCAACCCTATGGAGTTGTTTAAGTTCAGTTTTTTGAAAATATGTATAGCTATAAATAACATGTCTGTTTCCTTACATCAAATTATTCTTCAGTTCAAAGCTGACATTAAACATGAGTTGCTTTTTATCCATCTCAGTGCAGTATTCTTTGAATTGAGATCTTCAGCATGAATATTGAAAGTGTTTGTTTTAAGGGAGATTTGTGCATGCAAAACAGAAATGTGTTTAAATGTCATTCTTGAATATCAAAAAACTTGTATAGATCCATCACAAACAAGAATCAAAGAAGGCATTAATGTAGTTATTAATAGCTTTATGAGCACACCAAATTAAACGATTTCAACAAGTTGAACAGAAATCTTATAAGGGCAACACAGGGTTGTGGTAGCTGGTATAAATTTAAACTAAAGTATATATGTAAACTAAAAGGGATTTGACTAAGCACAACACTTAAACATATAAAACTTCATCTGCTGGCCTAATCATGATCCCTTCATGGGGCCTGAAGATGCTGGGGTGCCGATATCTGGGCACATAACCTGTCCCTCATGTGGGCCCCAGTCCTCTCCTGGATGTCATGTAGGTCAAGTGGAGCAGGGGGACCAGGTTCTTCAGGCTGGAGTTCTGGGTCTTCCATGACATCTCCATGAGTAAGGCACACAATGTAGGGGAACGCACAGACCAAGGCAACATCAGAACAGAAATTGAGTGCCTTGAATAAGGTGGCTAGCCACCATGCCTTCATTACCCCAAATGTCCTCTAAATCAAGGCCCAGCCATGTGTTTTATTGAAGCGCTCCTGCATCCACCCCTGTAATGGTTGTCTGATAGGAGTTACAATCATAATTAAAAGCTGAAGACAAGGGTAGCCTCCATCTTCCAAGAGAAAGAAAGCAGGTGGGGGGTACAGGGAACTGAAATAAACAGGGCCGTTTCTTAAAATCCGTGTGTCATGTACTGAACCTCTATAACCTACAAAAATGTCCAGAAATCACCCAGAGATGTCATAGATGCCTTGAAGTTGAGTGGAGTGAATTTTGTTTGTAGTTAAATAATCTAACTGGATGTGTTTGGGTGGTTTAATTTGGACAATTTGGATTTCGACAACCATCGGTGCCAAATTATAATTACAATTTGAATAAATGGGCTACCATACATTTTAATGTATCATGTAAGTCATAATAACTCATTAACTGTGTATGTCAACATAATGTGCTTATGTAGTTGAGCCTAACACTGAGTATTGAGGAGTTTAACTGGAGTTTGTAATATGCACACATCTGTGTTATAAACACAGTGGAACAGAATGGGTCTCCATAGACGTTATTGCATTATTTAACTCATAATACAACATATAAACTGTACATCATGATAAAGTTATGTACAGTTTTACAAAGTTATAGCTATTGTCTTGGTAGCATTAAAACTGTAGAAGTAAATAAATACCATTTCAGGAAAAGCAAATTATATATGGAAGCTTCATAAAAATATAGGAAACTACTGTACATAAAAGTATGCACATATGATTATATGAACAGTATATGTAGCATAAATGGGTTTTATTTTAAGTTAAAGATCTCCTTCATCCATGTTTTACAACATAAAATAATATAAAATATACAAATCCTTAAAAGGACATCTATGCCTTCTTCTCATTGGTAAATCCAGAGTCTATGAATATATGAATATTGTTCATTTCAAAAGTTTAACTACTGGATACAAGATGTCTCCTACTTCCCTATTAAGTCCATTTTCAGTGTGCACTAGAGGCTTAAAGTTTCCACATCACACTCTAAATTATTTACTGGCGCTCGATTGGTTTCAAAGTAGTTGTGATGTTGCAAATCATGCATGTAGGCCCGCCCCTTAAAATCATGTTTTCAATGAGCCCAGAGAAACTTTCCACTTTCAGCAGATGAATGTGAAAACAAACTCTGTACATACATCATTCTGCACAGTGAAGCTCAAACATCCAACTGAAGGAACAAGAAGAAAATCACATTTTGGAGTGGATGAAGACTTTACGTTTGCAAGACAGTGTGCTGTTGCACCGCAATCACACTAAATGTAGACTGTGCAGGATGATCTGATGCTATTTGGTGCCAGTACAACAAAAGCTCCATCAGTTTAAACTCTGACTCTAGAACAACCTAAGTGGACCCAAAGTGGCAATATAGTGAGGTCAAAGGGAGAACACAATTCTCAGAAATGTTTGTCTATGAATTAGCAGCTGTGTTTGTTGAGCTGCATGTCACAAACAACATCTCAGTGCTGCTGAAGAGCTTTGTCAGTTATGGCTTTGAAGACTGAAAATTTTGCAGTTTGTGGTTGATGGTCTTCCTGTTTTCACACATCATCATACTGGTAGTCCAGAGCACAGAACACCAGGCCACATCCGTTTAGTACAGGGGTTCTCAACCTTTTGTAACTTAAGGCCCACTTCTGATTGTTAAAACATTTCCGAGAAACACCTTCCAAAATAAATGAAAAAAACATAACAAATAAATATGGAAATACGTGTTATGTCACTGTCAGCTGTAATGACCAAAATAAATATTCAGTTTACCCTCAGTGAGACACTTGCTTCTGGGAAATAATGAGATCAAGTCATGGTGGGATGGGTGAGAGACTGACGTGCAGAGTAGCATTCCAAGTTGCTTTCAGATTGTTCCTTGTCTTTGAGTTTGTGACAGTCACAACGGAAACCCCTGACTCACACAAATAGGCGGTGGTGAAAGGCAACAGAAATTTGATTGCTTGTTTTGACAGAGAGGGATATTGACTGGCAGCCAGTATCCAGAATGAAGCAGAGTCAACTTGTGTGAGCTGAAGCTTCAGGCTGCTGTCTGCTGATAGTTCCATCAGTTCATTGAAAACCACTAGATGGTGCTCTGAGGCCCACCTGTGGGCCGCAGCCCACTGGTTGAGAATGGCTGGTTCAGTAGACCTTATAAAAAGGTGCAACATGATGTAGGTCAACAGTACACCCGGTAAAGTACAATGTCTATGGCAAACTCATGTATTTCTTATCAGTATAAATCTGTACAGTACTGCTCAGATATGTCCTGTCCTTATTTTAATATTGTACAAGTAAGAAGCTGCCATTATACACATAGTGACTATAAGGAATATATTATTTCCATTATACTGTGCTAATAACTACAAAATATGTTCAAAATGTCGAGATAGAACAATACAAACTCCAGAGGGAAATTCCTGGCTCTGTTGTGTTCCCCAGCCAGCTGCTAACTAGCTAGTTGTTGGTCTGCTGTTTGGTGCAGGTACATAGAGTGAATTTATCAGAGCTTTTCAACTGAAAACCAAAGTCTGCTGCTTTGTGACTGAACCAAAACAGTGATAAGTTGTGGGCTGTGAAACCAAAACAATGAGCTGAAAGATGCTAAAATGCTCAAAAGAACTGAGGGCATCTGTGGGGTCGGGTGATGAGTTCATCATCACCAGCAAGATCTTTCACATTACACAAAATATAAAGAATAATGATTATCGTTGCTTTAAGTGTTTTCTTTGATACTTCTGATATACTGTAGCTGAGGAAAATTTGGGAGCATCAAATCTTGCAAAATATCTAAAAAATATACTATACGAAAGAAAGGGAATCTGTCACTGCAAGGCAGAAGAGAAGAAAACATTTCTTTAATCTTCACAGTGAGGGCAGAGAGGGGAGGACATACTTCAATTGTGGCTATTTTTTATCTAGATTTTTTAATCTAATTTTTATTTCACTCCATTTTATTATTGTTATAGTTTTTAAATCTAGTTTATTTTATTGCGTTTTCAAAAGTCTTATTTCTCGTGTACATTGCTCTCAGATTGTTTCACTGTTTACCGTCTACATTTCAGTCAGTTATTTAACCTGTATGAAAGGTTCTATACAATTGTATCAATAATGATTGATGAAATAGAACCTATAGCTGCCTTTGACTCTTCTAGAGGGAAGGGAACACTAGTTGTGGTTTTATACATTACAAAAATTCTCAGAAAAACCTCAAATGAAGATGATGCCTTGCACCTATTGTCTTGTGAGTGTGTGTGGGTGCTTAAGAGATGAGTTTCAGTATTCAAAGGTGAATCGCTTTGAAAGGATGAAGCTTCTACTGAGCAGTTTGCTACTCGCCTCTCTACTTGCCTTCTCATCTTGGAGTAAGTAAAAACGTAATTATTATGCAACTGTAACCTTCAAATCACCTCTGTATAAAGCTGCATACATTGATGGTTTTTCATATTAAGCGTGAATCATTACATATGATCAAAACCAGAGTTATAGTCACAGTGTCTAAAGATTTTTCAAATCAAATTTTCAGGGTGTGATAATGGACTGGAGGTTTTCTTTCTATTTTTATTTTTCTATGTTGTGTTTGTGGGAACAAATGCCAAGACACATTCTTTGTATTCTTGCATACTAAAATCAAAAATATTTAATAAATAATTATTGGTTTAATTTTCAGAAACTTTCAGGGATTGTGTTTTTATTTTTTGTTTGTTTGTTTTTTTGCTTTCCACACAATTTCTAGCAAAATGTTATTGAAATGTAATATGAGGGGTTTTTTGTATGTTTTTTTGAGATGAGGGTGTTCACATAACACTTTTGGATCTGGAAGACATTGGTTTACTTTGTTACAATTTCCTGCTTATATTTCTGTGAAATGTTGCAGAGTGATTGGAAACATAAATAATGAATCAATCAAATGGCCATGTGTAATGTCTGTGGCCTTTATAATGATAAAGCCACAAAGAAATAATCAGCCAACCCTGCAGCTCTACGGGGCTTTTTAAGCCTATGTTGCTTTTATCAACCTTGTTTCTCAACTGTGCACCAGCTCCCACCTTTACTGAAATGATGCAGTATAAACTAACCTGTATCACTTTGTCTCCCACAGGTGTTTCTTCAACAGGAACACTTGTTGTGACCCAGACTCCTGATGTCTCTGTCATGGAGGGGGAGACGGTAAACATCACCTGCTGCTGGACGGGGATGTTTGAAAGAGTGAAAGTTAACTGGCTGAAAAATCAAACAAAAATTAGGAATAACAATGGAATCATCTCAACAAATACATCTCAAGGATCTCTGCGGAAGGAAGCCTGTAAATGTTCGACCTTGACCCTTTCAAGTATCACAAGAGAGGATTCAGGGATATACTTCTGCAACGTGTCTGTAGAGATACCATTTTTAACTGTGGCTAAAGGAAATGGTTCTGTCATCACAGTTAAGACCGGAGAGAGAACAGATGAGAACACACATGACGATGCAAAAGACAACACAGATGGTGGTAAGTGATTACACATCCAACATACAAAGTGTTGCAGTGACAATGATTAGTTGAAAATCAGCATGTATCACCTTTGATGAGTGTGTGATGTTGAGGATAAAAAGCAGCAGGTAGCTGACACTGTATAAATCTGCACTGCACTGCTGACATGTGTCTCTGTGCTTTCACTCTAACGTTTTGGACAAGTAGTTGTCCACACAGCAGACATCAAAGCTATTATAATTCTTCAAATCCTATTAACGGAGCAATCATTTCCAAATAACCACCAGCACACTTATAATAGGGCTTGAATTTAGTGATTGAGACCATGACTTAGTGTCTAAGTTGAGGCTTTTGGAATGGGAGTCAGTTGGAGCATCTAGTGGTCATCAGTGGTATTGCGCTTTAAGGTACTTCCATGTTGGCTTCAGCCTTAAGTTGTTGTGGTTGCTGCTTGTTTTAAACACAAGCCCTAAGCACTGATCCCTCATGGACATTGATATCACCTTCCTAGTTAGCATAAATGTGAGTGTATGAACCTACAAGGGCAAAATATGAGCTATGAGGAATGGATGAGTGACGTATAACGCTAAAGCATCGCTGTGCTTTTTGACATGAGGGTGTTAATATAATATTTCTGGAACTGGAAGAGATTGGTTTACACTAATTTCCTGCTTATATATCTGTGAAATGTTGCAGAGTGATTGGAAACATAAATAATGAATCAATCAAATGGCCATGTGTAATGTCTGCGGCCTTTATAATGATAAAGCCACAAAGAAATGATCAGCCAACCCTGCAGCTCTACGGGGCTTTTTAAGCCTTTGGTTCAACCTCACTGCTTTTATCAACCTTGTTTCTCAACTGTACACCAGCTCGTACCTCTACTGAAATGATGCAGTATAAACTAACCTGTATCACTCTGTCTCCTCATAGGTGTTTCTTCAACAGGCACGCTTGTTGTGACCCAGAGTCCTGATGTCTCTGTCATGGAGGGGGAGATGGTAAACATCGCCTGCTACTGGACAGAGACGTTTGGAAGAGTTGAAAGAGTGGGAGTTAACTGGCTGAAAAATCAAACAGAAATTAAGAATAAAAATGGCATCATCTCAACAAAAACATTTCAAGGATCTCTGCAGAAGGAGGCCTGTAACTGTTCAACCTTGACCATTTCAAGTATCACAAGAAAGGATTCAGGGATATACTTCTGCAAGGTGTCTGTAGAGATACCATTTTTCAGTGAGGCTAAAGGAAAAGGTACTGTCATCACAGTTAAAAACAGAGAGAGAACAGATGAGAACACACATGACGATGCAAAAGACAACACAGCTGGTGGTAAGTGATTAAACATCCAACATACAAAGTGTTGCAGTGACAATGACTAGTTGAAAATCAACATGTATCACCTTTGATGAGTGTGTGATGTTGAGGATAAAAAGCAGCAGGTAGCTGACACTGTATAAATCTACAAGTGTCTCTGCTTTCATTCTGACGTTTTGGACAAGTAGTTGTCCACACAGCAGAGCTACGATAATTCTTCAAATCCTATTAATGAAGCAATTATTTCCAAATAACCACCAGCACACTTATAATAAGGCTTGAATTTAGTGATTGAGACCATAACTTACTGTGTAAATTGAGGCTTTTTGAATGGGAGTCAGTTGGAGCATGTAGTGGTTGTCAGTAGTATTGCCTTTTAAGGTACTTCCACATTGGCTTCAGCCATAAGTTGTTGTATTTGCTGCTTGTTGTTGACACAAGCCCTAAACGCTGATCCCTCATGGAAGTTGATATCGCCTTCCTAGTTAGCATAAGTGTGAGTATATGAACCTACAAGGGCAAAATATGAGCTATGAGGAATGGATGAGTGACACTGCAGCAGATTGGAACGTTAGAACTGAGTTCATTCCTCTAATGTGGCCGTAGACTTTTAGTCTTGTTTTCATTTAAAGGCAGAAATGGATGTCAGGTATTTGGTTAAAGTATTACTGGTATTAATAGCAGCTTATGTGTAACTCAGCACTTGCCTTTGCTTTGTGACTTTCAGGTTCTCAGAAGGAGGAAGTGTTAGTTCATGTCCTGCGATGTCTGCCCATCCTCGCCCTTGTTGCAACCTTCTTCTACCTCAACAGTTCAGGGACCAAAACACAGCAACACACACCAGGTACAATGTAACTTTCACTATAATGATCAGGACTATGCAGTAGCAGCATACATGTTACAGTGTGTTGAGATTGGTGAAGCTGATCCATAAATGTGTCATGTTTCAGCCACTCTGGAAAATACACCTGTTTCAGCCCACAGAAGAGAGGAAGATGAAGAGGAAGGAAATGAGACAGAAATAGTTGCAGAGAGAAGATGAAAAGGATGGTGTCATCTAATGATTATATTGTCTTGATTAAGATACATTTCCAAAAATGTAGAAAATTTTATTAGTGCTTCTGTCATCTTGAGTACTTTCACTTTTTGCTTTCTGGCAGCAGTAAAAATTCTGTTCTGTGTTTACAGCTCGTCAAAATGTGTCTGTCAATGTGTTAACTTGTGGTTTTGCACACCTCTGCGATAACTTGTGAGAAACATAAAAATAAAGGTAATTCTTGGTATGTGTTGTTTTGCGTGTGTAAGTTCAGTCAGTGTAAGGGACTTAGCTGTAGAGAGATGAGTATCAGTAGTCAGTGGTGAACCGGTGTGAAAGGATGAAGTTTCCTCTGGGCAGCTTTCTTCTCGTCACTCTCTGTGAACTGTCATCTTGGAGTAAGTACCAACACAGATCATTTTAGCCTTTCCTTTCAAATCACTTCTGTATTTTTGTTGATTTTAACATGTCATGGGATCCCTGCCATCCATACTGCACAAAATCCTAAAGTTTAGTTGGAAACAAATGTGTCAATAATTCTTCATTCGTGCTGAAATGATGCAGTATGAACTAACCTGTATCACTTTGTCTCCTCATAGGTGTTTCATCAACAGGCACACTTGTTGTGACCCAGAGTCCTGATGTTGCTGTCATGGAGGGGGAGACGGTAAACATCACCCGCTGCTGGACAGAGACGTTTGAAAGATTTGAAAGAGTGGGAGTTAACTGGCTGAAAAATCAAACAGAAATTAAGAATAAAAATGGCATCATCTCAAAAGATCAATCTCAAGGATCTCTGCAGAAAGAGGCCTGTAACTGTTCAACCTTGACCATTTCAAGTATCACAAGAAAGGATGCAGGCATATATTTCTGCAAGGTCTCATGTAACTCTCAGAAAGAAAGAGAATCAGCATATTTCCCAAAATGTCAAATTATTCTTGTAATGGAGGAAATGTCCAGTTGGTGGAGCAGCAAACGCTGGTTTGCTACGTAAAAGAGCTTTTACATTTTCTGAAGCTTGACAACAATTTGGAGACCAAATGAATTTGTCCTTCCGCAGATCAGCTGAAGCAACACAGATATACATTCAAATGGAGAGGCTGATGTTTGACATGTCACTGATTTTGATCGAGGCTTTCAACCACACTGACCCCATGTGCCACACTGGGACTTTATCTATTAAATCAGGTTGTTACTGATGTGTTCCTCACCTGTTGTTCCATTGCTCTTCTCATGTGACATGTAAGACAGAAAACAAGTGTAGTGTAGAAAAAACTGAAACATGTAAAGGTTGATGTGATGAAATACAATAATACAGAACATATGTGATTGTCTTTAATTCATCAGGAAGACCCCTCCAATGATTGGTTCAGAGCATCCAGACCAAAATCCTTTTAGTAAGATTTATAACAGTATATAAACCATGTCTTCATGTATTTTAGTAAAGGGTCAAAAGTTTTTCACCTCATAACAACCAATCAGGCCTGCAGATGTAAATGTTAGTCTGTCATTAATAAAATTTTCCTCCAAAACAATAATTCATCCACTTAGGTCCAAATCTGCGGCCCATCTGTGAAAACTGCAGTCTACTGCAGTAATGGGAAACATCCAGGTGTGTACAGTAGTACTCATCATGGATGTTGGTATGTATGCAAACACATTGCTTTTTCTCTGCACAACTCTGATTCTCTCCCTGACTTGTTTTGTCCTGCTGCGCCCTCAGGAGGTGGAGCACTGCTACAACATCCAGAGGGAGCTTTACCAAACATGCTCCACAAGATCAGGTAACAATGCAGGTTAGTGGTGAAAAATGTACAAAAAAATAACACCTGACATCTCTCATTAGCATTGTAACACTGAAGTGCAAAGACTTCAGGTAAAGTTGTTTAGTGCAACTTATTTTGGTAATATTTTGTTTTACAGGTCACTGCATTTATTCTAATTTCCTGGAAATATTCATAATAATTTGCAGATATGTAACTGTTACATTTTAGGAGATTTGCAAAACATGTTGGTGCAATTATACAAATTATAAGAAAGATGGAAAAAAGTTGGTTCATATGTGGATTTATACAGTATGTTGTGGTAGAGACACGCTTCAGACTCCCCTAGTTTGTACTAACTGTGTCACTCCAAACAATCCTCATGTCACTCTCACCTGCCCACATTCACCATCCTCAACACTCATCAACAGCCTTCTGTTAGATGATGACTTCAGTTGCTGACTATTTACTGCTTGGAGCACATGCAGCTTTTATGGAGGAGAGTTCAGCTTTGATGAGATAAATGACCATTATTATTATTATTATTATTATTATTATTATTATTATTATTATTATTATGACACATTATTTTCCTACATGATCATCCAGACACATCCAAATAAAGAGACATTCAAGACACATTGAAACAGAACATATATTAATATGAACAACCCAGTAATACAAAGACTGAAAGCAACTTTTATAGCAGACAGGTGGGATGTGTAGAAAATGGATGCTGAGGTTTCCATGGTTACTATGTGAACTGAACCAACTTCCACCAGGACTGTCTATGATTTCTACAAACAAACACTCGCGCCTTCAAAATGATTTGAAAGATGGTACAATCACATAAAAACTACATAAATAGTGGCTCTAACCAGTGGTGGGAAAAGTATTCAGACCCTTTACTAAAGTAAAAGTAAAAATACAACGATGTAAAAATACTCAATTCCTGAATTCAAAATGTTAGTGAAGTGAAAGTACAGAGGTATCATCAACCACATGCACTTAAAGTATCAAAAGTAAAAGTATTCATTTAGCAGAAGGACTTCTTTTAAAGTGCAATATTATTACAATATATTACATTATTTGTTTTTATCACTATATCACTCCTACAAATACATGTCAAAACATTTTAATGTTTTAGTTTGTCAATGTGGAGCCAACTTTAGATACTTTATACACTACTGGGTAGATTAGTAGTAATGGTACTGCATCATATTGTATGAATGTATAATTTGATTTTTAACTATAAATGGAAAATACAAGTAGTGGAGTAAATAGTTAAGGGGAGTAAACAACATAAATCCCTCTGAAATGTAGTGTAGTAGAACTTTACAACAGCATGAAATGGAAAGTAAAAGTACCTCAAAATTGTACTTAAGTGCAGCACTTGAGTAAATGTACATAGTTACATTCCACCACTGGCTCTAACCAAAGTAAATCAACAAAATACAGTGTATGACTACAGGTTACACTTATTGGATGCTCAAATGCTGATAATGAACGTACTATAAAAATACATCAGGTGAACTTAGGACTGAGTTTAGTGTTAGAAATGGAGTCCATGTTGAAAAAACACAGTCTATGAGAATAAAACCTTGTCATCATTATAATCTCAATACATTTATTTCTTAAAAGAAATACTGACTGTTCCAATGCTTCTCTCCTCAGTATCTATTTAGTTAGTAACCTACTGTATGTCAGTATTTTGAGTATAATAAAAGAGGATCTTTGTCAAGCAGAAGAGCAGAATGTCTTTTTTCAAACTCTTTCGTGAGAATTATGTTAAACAGGCATAGAAAGTCATCGCCTTCTTTCGACAAGAGGAAGGAACAGACATTGTGGTTTTTCACACTTCTCTGCAGGAAAGATGAGGACACTGAAGAAAAGATGATGCCCAGTATGTTTCTGTTGTGTGTGTGTGTTCATGTGTGAGTGTATGCTGGGAGGGACTTGCAGCAGATGTGAAGAGATGAGTGTCAGTCGTCAGAGGTGAATCATTGTGGAAAGATGAAGCTTCTACTGAGCTGTCTGCTTCTGGCTTCGCTCTGTGATCTCTCATCTTGGAGTAAGTAGAAATACAGACATTCTGCTTCTGTTGTGCAAGAATATGCGCTCAAAAACATCTCTTAAAGGTCAAAATGATGACAGGTTTTTGTAATTATTGTCTTTACCGACTGAATATCAGAATATCAGAATGCTGTAGTGCATGTTATAGCCTGCCAACAAAAGTAGTTTAAAATATGACTCCAATGAGTAAATGTGTGTTGGTTCTTCTCATATATATATATATATGTATATACGTTTCTATGGTTTGATACTCCCTTTTTACACTGAAAAATGTTTTTTGTACAGTCACTTTCAGAGCAGTATTAATATTCACCTTAAAGAGAAATGAAAACCTGTGATGTGATGTGATGTTTCAGCACTTTACTGGGATGTTGACAACTTTACCCACAATTCAGATTGAATCACATATCCTGTTGTTGAAAAGTGCCAAAAACATATTACTCACTATGTTTAGCTTCTGTCGTGATGCAATTTGTACAGTCTTGTGATAAATTACCAAATCATTTAAATCACTGTCTCTTCACAGGTGTTTCATCAACAGGCACAGTTGATGTGACCCAGACTGCTGATGTCTCTGTCATGGAGGGGGAGACGGTAAACATCACCTGCTGCTGGACAGAGACGTTTGAAAGAGTGAGCGTTAACTGGCTGAAAAACCAAACAGAAATAAAGAATAAAACTAGAATCATCTCAACAAATACATCTCAAGGATGTCAGCAGAAGGAGGCCTGTAACTGTTCAACCTTGACCTTTACAAATATCACAAGAGAGGATAAAGGGATATACTACTGCAAGGTGAATGTGGAGATACCAAGTTTAACTGTGGTTAAAGGAAATGGTACTGTTATCACAGTTAAAGACAGAGACGACATAAAGGACAAAACAGAAGAAGGTAGGTGACAAAACATTAGAAATTTGTGTGTTGCAATAAGAGTTTACTAGTATATTGATTTTACAGTGGACGGGGCTTTTATTGAAGTGTATTCAGAATGGGATGAGGTCTGTTCACAAAACAGCAATTTATATGACCTCAGTCAAACCTTATTTGCTTGTTATACAAATATAAACTATAAGATTCATGCACAAATTGGATTGTATGTAAAAAGCATTCACTCTCTTGATCTCATAATTGACACATTTGTGTTTTTTCTCACAAGGGAGTTTTTCATCTTCTACCGGCAATTCACTTCCCCTGATCATTACCCTGGCTGTAGTGGCTCCAATGCTGCTCCTCACTCTCCTCTGTGTCTGCATACTGCGAAGGAAACAAGGTACAAAGAAAAATGCAGCATTATTACTCAAGTATCAGACACTTATCATTTCCCTACTTACCTCTCGTGGGTATCGGGTCATGCAGCTATTTCTGCCTCAGCTTGCCTGAGTCTTCTGCCTCCACCCAAATACACTGGAGGTGAAAGTTAGCGCATTGAAAAATATTTCTTCAGCAGGAAATGGTTTCATGAATGTTCAAAGTTCATCTGTGTGAGTAACTTGGAAATGTTTTTTGAAAGAGATAGCGCTAGTTTAGATTGTAATTAATGCAATTTAATGTAATTCATGTAATTATTTTTAATATAATTTTCAATGCTGTGAGTGCAAAAAATTCCATTTACCTTCAATTTATTGAGGTTGCAGCAGAAAACTCAGAGACGGACATCTCAAAACATGTGCTAAACCCCCCAAAATATCTGCATGACTAGATACAGTAACACTGGTAATGTTAGTGAGAAAATATATTTTTTCATGTCTTTCTTTAATTTCTGCAAGGACACAGAGCAGAGGATTGTAACTTAAACAAAACCTGACATTTAAAAAAAAAGAAAAATAGCCTCCATCTCAAACAAGAACCTGTGTATTGCGGCTGATAAGAAGTCTTTAAAAGTGAAGGTGAGAAGCAGATTGACACAAGAAACCTTCGAGTTACCCAAAAGTTCAAAGAGAGATTGGATGGTCGCCAGCTTTAACAGCTTCATAGCGTGAAACACTGAAAAGCCAATAGCAAAAACAATAATTAGTAGTAGCAAAAAAGAAGAAGTTGTAAAGACTTAAAACAAGAGAAAATGTAGGCGACACAGTTACAGGATGAAATCATGAGCGACAGTGTGTTTTAAGCAACTTAAAGATTCAGAGGTACATTTTAGCAAACCTAACAGTTCTATAAACCTACAAGAACAGTCAGTTGTCTTAAATGTGAACTGAGGAGTAAATAAAAGCAATTGATAAATGCTAAACCTTACTGTGCTTTAAAGATGACCAACAGGCTCTTCAAATGAATTCTTAAACCCACATTAACTGATTTTTAAAAAGTTGTAAACCCAACACGAACATGTTAGTTTATATAGTTGATATTGCAAATGTGTTAGCAAACGTTTGCATATTTACACATCCATCAGATCATCCATCAGAGCAACATTTGCTTTCATTTAGAGTCGTGTTTCTGGCGACCTATTGAATATATGTCCAATATTCACTCTCCTTTTAGCTCTGTTGCAGTCTCTACTTTACAGTCTCTACTACTACTGAGGCAAATATCGGGCTACGTAGTCACTAAATGCACCATGTTACCTGTTAGGTGTTAACTTTGTCTGATTGCTGCTTTTATGTATTTTTTTATTGTGTTCAACAAGTATGACTTAAGTGTTCAACGATTATGACTTAAGTATCCCATAATTACGACTTAAGTATCTCATAATTATGTCTTACTATCTCATAATTACGCAATACGCTTTTGTGTAATTTTTCCCAACAATTTCAATAATAATTTGTGTGTGTGTGTGTGTTTCATGGGTTCAGCGATAGCAGCCAGGGTGATCTACGAGGTTCCGCACATTGACTCTGAGGTGGCAGACATGGACAAACACAGCACCAGCTCCTCCAGTGGCTCCTTTCAGTGGGTGAGTCCAATATCAGACTGAAGAAAACATATTAATATGGTGCTACCCAACAAACATGATCCTGATTCCCTTTTGTTCAGTGTGGTGAAAGAGAAGTTAAATAGTGTGCAAACTGATCATGCTGTCCAATATACTGTACAATGAGTGACCAGAAAAATACTTTTATAATACATACATAATACATTGCCTTATATACAATACAACAGCCATGCAAGTAATGATATATTATTTAAAAATGATGTTTCAAGACTGTACTTTGTGGTGTTTTTGTGTTAGACTAAATTACAGTATATTCTAACATGTTTTGTCCACATAACTCACACATATGAAAGTGCAAAAGCATATGAAACACCATACAATACACTACAATCCAGTACAACAACATTACAAGCTAAAGCCTTGATACGCTGTCAGAAACAATGAAATAGTATGTTTCACAAACTGCAGTACTTTAAGCTGCAACTTCCAGTGCTGAGAAATTATTATGAAATATAACTGACATCCTGTTTCTGATGAATAGTGTCTGTTGCTCACGCATACTCAGTTATTTACTGTGCACATTAGTAAAGGTCTAATCATAATATTGACCTTTAAGCAGATCAAACCATCAGCACAATGTGTAATTGCATTTTTAAAAAAAAATCTCTCTGTCTTTCTCAGTGTCAGGTGCCAGTGTATGAATCCTTCGATTACCTTGAACACACAGAGAGTAAACAAAGTTCACAGACTGATCTGAGGCAGAGGGACTCCATCAAGCCTCTGAACTTAATCGCTACAGCAGTGAACTCTTCATCAGATGTTAGAGGAGCCTGATGAGGTGCCCAATGAAGTGCCCTGTACCTCTGCTCCAGGACCATCCACTGCCCCAAACCAACTGTCTGGGGGCTCAAAAAGAAACAAAAGAAACAAAAAAAAAAAAGGAATAATGAGGTTGTAATACTTTAAGAAGTACACTGAAAGGCAGGAGAAGAGGTAGAGGATGAAAAGGAGGAAGAAAGAAAAACATCAGGAGCAGCTGGACACCCTTATTGGCATCTTTGGCAAGTTGGTGGAGAAGCACAACTAGCCTTTTCTTTTTGGTTTGAATGTTTTAGTTCATGGTTATCAACCCTATGGAGTTGTTTAAGTTCAGTTTTTTGAAAATATGTATGGCTATAAATAACATGTCTGTTTCCTTACATCAAATTATTCTTCAGTTCAAAGCTGACATTAAACATGAGTTGCTTTTCATTCATCTCAGTGCAGTATTCTTTGAATTGAGATCTTCAGCATGAACATTGAAAGTGTTTGCTTTAAGGGAGATTTGTGCATGCAAAACAGAAATGTGTTTAAATGTCATTCTTGAATATCAAAAAACCTGTATAGATCCATCACAAACAAGAATCAAAGAAGGCATTAATGTAGTTATTAATAGCTTTATGAGCACACCAAATTAAACGATTTCCACAAGTTGAACAGAAATGTTATAAGGGCAACACAGGGTTGTGGTAGCTGGTATAAATTTAAACTAAAGTATAAATGTAAACTAAAAGGGATTTGACTAAGCACAACACTTAAACGTATAAAACTTCATCTACTGGACACAAGATGTCTCCTACTTCCCTGTTAAGTCCATTTTCAGTGTATGTGCACTAGAGGCTTAAAGTTTCCACATCACACTTTTATTTACTGGCGCTCGTTTGATTTCAAAGTAGTTGTGATGTCGCAAATCATGCATGTAGGCCCGCCCCTTAAAATCATGTTTTCAATGAGCCCAGAGAAACTTTCCACTTTCAGCAGATGAATGTGAAAACAAACTCTGTACATACATCATTCTGCACAGTGAAGCTCAAACATCCAACTGAAGGAACAAGAAGAAAAACACATTTTTGAGTGGATGGAGACTTTACGTTTGCAAGACACTGTGCTGTTGCACCGCAATCACACTAAATGGAGACTGTGCAGGATGATCTGATGCTATTTGGTGCCAGTACAACAAAAGCTCCATCAGTTTTAACTCTGACTCTAGAACAACCTACGTGGACCCAAAGTGACAATATAGTGAGGTCAAAGGGAGAACACAATTCTCAGAAATGTTTGTCTATGAATTAGCAGCTGTGTTTGTTGAGCTGCATGTCACAAACAACATTAAACATCCAACATACAAAGTGTTGCAGTGACAATGACTAGTTGAAAATCAACATGTATCACCTTTGATGAGTGTGTGATGTTGAGGATAAAAAGCAGCAGGTAGCTGACACTGTATAAATCTGCACTGCACTGCTGACATGTGTCTCTGTGCTTTCATTCTGACATTTTGGACAAGTAGTTTTCCACACAGCAGACATCAAAGCTACTATAATTCTTCAAATCTTATTAATGGAGCAATCATTTCCAAAATGACCACCAGCACACTTATTAGTGGGCTTGAATTTAGCGACTGAGACCATGACTTAGTATTTCTAGAGAGAAGTTGAGGCTTTTGGAATGGGAGTCTGTTGGAGCATCTAGTGGTTGTCAGTGGTATTGCACTTTATGGTACTTCCACATTAGCTTCAGCCATAAGTTGTTGTATTTGCTGCTTGTTGTTGACACAAGCCCTAAACACTGATCCCTCATGGATGTTGATATCACCTTCCTAGTTAGCATAAGTGTGAGTATATGAACCTACAAGGGCAAAATATGAGCTATGAGGAATGGATGAGTGACACTGCAGCAGATTGGAACGTTAGAACTGAGTTCATTCCTCTAATGTGGCCGTAGACTTTTAGTCTTGTTTTCATTTAAAGGCAGAAATGGATGTCAGATGTTTGGTTAAAGTATTACTGGTATTAATAGCAGCTTATGTGTAACTCAGCACTTGCCTTTGTTTTGTGACTTTCAGGTTCTCAGAGGGAGGAAGTGTTAGTTCATGTCCTGCGATGTCTGCCCATCCTCGCCCTTGTTGCAACCTTCTTCTACCTCAACAGTTCAGGGACCAAAACACAGCAACACACACCAGGTACAATGTAACTTTCACTATAATGATCAGGACTATGCAGTAGCAGCATACATGTTACAGTGTGTTGAGATTGGTGAAGCTGATCCATAAATGTGTTCATGTTTCAGCCACTCTGGAAAATACACCTGTTTCAGCCCACAGAAGAGAGGAAGATGAAGAGGAAGGAAATGAGACAGAAATAGTTGCAGAGAGAAGATAAAAATGATGATGTCATCTTATGATTACGTCGTCTTGATGAGGATACATTTCCAAAAATGTAGAAGCTGTTATTGATGCTTCTGTCACCTTGACTACTGTCACTCTTTGCTTTCTGGCAGCAGTAAAAATTCTGTTCTGTGTTTACAGCTCGTCAAAATGTGTCTGTCAATGTGTTAACTTGTGGTTTTGCACACCTCTGCGATAACTTGTGAGAAACATAAAAATAAAGGTAATTCTTGGTATGTGTTGTTTTGCGTGTGTGAGTTCAGTCAGTGTAAGGGACTTAGCTGTAGAGAGATGAGTATCAGTAGTCAGTGGTGAACCGGTGTGAAAGGATGAAGTTTCCTCTGAGTAGCTTTCTTCTCGTCACTCTCTGTGAACTCACATCTTGGAGTAAGTACCAACACAGATCATTTTAGCCTTTCCTTTCAAATCACTTCTGTATTTTTGTTGATTTTAACATGTCATGGGATCCCTGCCATCCATACTGCACAAAATCCTAAAGTTTAGTTGGAAACAAATGTGTCAATAGTTCTTCATTCGTGCTCAAATGATGCAGTATGAACTAACCTGTATCACTTTGTCTCCTCATAGGTGTTTCATCAACAGGTACACTTGTTGTGACCCAGAGTCCTGATGTTGCTGTCATGGATTGGGAGACGGTAAACATCACCTGCTGCTGGACAGAGACGTTTGAAAGAGTTGAAAGAATGGGAGTTAACTGGCTGAAAAATCAAACAGAAATTAAGAATAAAAATGGCATCATCTCAAAAGATCAATCTCAAGGATCTCTGCAGAAGGAGGCCTGTAACTGTTCAACCTTGACCATTTCAAGTATCACAAGAAAGGATGCAGGCATATATTTCTGCAAGGTGTCATGTAACTCTCAGAAAGAAAGAGAATCAGCATATTTCCCAAAATGTCAAATTATTCTTGTAATGGAGGAAATGTCCAGTTGGTGGAGCAGCAAACGCTGGTTTGCTACGTAAAAGAGCTTTTACATTTTCTGAAGCTTGACAACAATTTGGAGACCAAATGAATTTGTCCTTCCGCAGATCAGCTGAAGCAACACAGATATACATTCAAATGGAGAGGCTGATGTTTGACATGTCACTGATTTTGATCAAGGCTTTCAACCACACTGACCCCGTGTGCCACACTGGGACTTTATCTTTTAAATCAGGTTGTTACTGATGTGTTCCTCACCTGTTGTTCCATTGCTCTTCTCATGTGACTCTGAGAAAGACAGAAAACAAGTGTAGTGTAGAAAAAATTGAAACATGTAAAGGTTGATGTGATGAAATACAATAATACAGAACATATGTGATTGTCTTTAATTCATCAGGAAGACCCCTCCAATGATTGGTTCAGAGCATCCAGACCAAAATCCTTTTAGTAAGATTTATAACAGTATATAAACCATGTCTTCATGTATTTTAGTAAAGGGTCAAAAGTTTTTCACCTCATAACAACCAATCAGGCCTGCAGATGTAAATGTTAGTCTGTCATTAATAAAATTTTCCTCCAAAACAATAATCCATCCACTTAGGTCCAAACCTGCAGCCCATCTGTGAAAACTGCAGTCAACTGCAGTAATGGGAAACATCCAGGTGTGTATACAGTAGTACTCATCATGGATGAACACATTGCTTTTTCTCTGCTGAATTCTGATTCTCTCCCTGACTTGTTTTGTCCTGCTGCGCCCTCAGGAGGTGGAGCACTGCTACAACATCCAGAAGGAGCTTTACCAAACATGCTCCTTAAGATCAGATCAACATTGTTCAGTACAACTTATTTTGGTAATATTTTGTTTTACAGGTCACTGCATTTATTCTTATTTCCTGGAAATATTCATAATAATTTGCAGATATGTAACTGTTACATTTTTGGAGATTTTGCAAAACATGTTGGTGCAATTATACAAATTATAAGAAAGATGGAAAAAAGTTGGTTCATATGTGGATTTATACAGTATGTTGTGGTAGAGACACGCTTCAGGCTCCCCTAGTTTGTACTAACTGTGTCACTCCAAACAATCCTCATGTCACTCTCACCTGCCCACATTCACCATCCTCAACACTCATCAACAGCCTTCTGTTAGATGATGACTTCAGTTGCTGACTATTTACTGCTTGGAGCACATGCAGCTTTTATGTAGGAGAGTTCAGCTTTGATGAGATAAATGACCATTATTATTATTATTATTATTATTATTATTATTATTATTATTATTATTATTATTATTATTATTATTATTATTATTATGACACATTATTTTCCTACACAATCATCCAGACACATCCAAATAAAGAGACACTCATGACACATTGAAACAGAACATATATTAATATGAACAACCCAGTAATACAAAGACTGAAAGCAACTTTTATAGCAGACAAGTGACATGAGAAGAAAATTTATGCTGAGGTTTCCATGGTTACTATGTTTGTCTTCAGGTGCATCATTTATTTATGATCATCATTCAAAAATACACAAAACCTAACGGTCAAGAATAAGTTTTCACAAGTCTCACTCAATGATTTGATGGACATGATCTCCTCTACTGAGGACTTCTCACTTCCTGACAAGGACTAAAGACTCACAGAGACTGATGAAAGCCACAAAACAAACTTCCATCATGGAAAATGTGAGATTCGAAAACTTTGAAAGTCTGGGATCAGACAAATTTCCAAAATGTCAAAAACAGCACATTATGTTAGTGAATGTTTTGGGACACATTTAGACCGACTGTACAGACTTATTGATCTCATTTACATCACAGGAACTTTGCTGTTAAGTTCCCATCAAATGTGACTGATTTACAGTTTCACTTTGACTTCAACTTCAAATTTAAAGTTCAAGTTTTATTGTCCTTGAATTAAAATTCTGGTAACACTTTATTTTATCTTATTATTCCTTTAATTGTCTAACAATTTATAGGAAATGTTGGATGTAGTTTGCAGGAATTTAATGGTACATTTCTAGGACGTTTTTCCGAGAGGGTTTTGCAGTTTCTTACAAATAATTAGAAAAATTGGAGAGCCACCTACAACTTTTGGCACAAATCCTAGTGCAAGCTGCTTTCCCAGCAATGAAGGCCAGCACCATGAAGACCAAGACCAGCACCATGAAGACCAAGACCATCACCATGAAGACCAAGACCAGCACTATGAAGACCAGCACCATGAAGACCAAGACCAGCACCATGAAGACCAGCACCATGTAGCTTTATTCTTCACAGTTTTCACCCCTGTTGTTTTCTATTTCAGGTCCTCTTGTTGATTTGGGCATCTTCCTGTCAACTTTTTCTCCTGCAGTAAAGTTTCTCACTCTGCTTTATGTGATATCACGCGTCTTTCTCAGGACAAACCTGTCCTGTAATTGGTTATCGTCAATGGATCTGCCAAAGCATCATCAAACAGACCTGAAACTGTGTTAGAAGGCCATGAAGAAACAGAGGTAAGACACATTTGAAACATTTGTAAGATGAGCAGAAAGTCATGACATGTATCTGCTGAATCTATTTCCCTGGTTTGTTGTTTTTCTTCCATGGAAGGTCGGAGCATGAAAAAGGAAACCTTTACAAATGTTTCTGCGGTTTTAAAGTGAAGAATTTGAATTTTGTTCCTTATGAATTTTTATTTTTGGAACTTTGACTCTTCTTTGGTTTTATGTTGTCGGTCACATGGATACTTCTATTATCTCTTCCTCCTCCAGGAAACTATATTCACAGCTCTGTTGAGGCATCATGGAGTCTGACTTCATTAAACTTTTAAGCTTTGTAAACAAACAAATCATCAGTTGACAGAACCAGCGGAACTGATAAAACTGATCTAGATGTTTAATTAAATCAACATTAGAACCTCTTAAAATAAGTTGACACAGCAGAGTAAACAAAAAGACTGTGTAACTGGCTGCCTTTGAGTTTTCTCAACCTCTACAATTTGACAGTGATGAGTTCAACATTCAAGATGTCAAGGTTTGCATAGAAAAACGACAAGTTTTTGCAGTTGGTTACTCCCATTTTGATTTCTCTATACTGAGTTAACTTTAAACAACATGCATGAAAAACTCTTGTTCCACAACATATGTCTCAACAATAAATAAGAAAACTTTGTCACTCGTAACACATTGACCTCAAAAACAGCAACACTACAGGAGAGCTGCAGGTTCAATCTACAGCAGTGCTATTCAACACTTCTTCTGCACTTGACCTCAAGTTCTCATCCATATCACACCTCATGTCCTCTCTTCTAATGCACCTGGGAAAGATTCTTTTTGCATCCCTGCAAATCTTCTGCAGATGCTGTATGTCCAGACACTTCCACCTTCTCGACTGAAATTCAATAAAGCTTTGCTGGTTTACACAATTCTTGGTTGTACAACAAGTATTTTCTAAAGATAAACCCAATGAAGGGTCTGTGAGTCCACAACACTTCTTTGTAGGACTTTAGTGCCTCCTAGTGGTGATACCAAAAATAACACTTAACCTGTGACCATGGATCTGACTGGTTGATGGACACAGAGCAACAAACTCACAACAAACTCATTAATCAAGCAACAAGTGAACTGAACCAACTTCCACCAGGACTGTCTATGATTTCTACAAACAAACACTCGCGCCTTCAAAATGATTTGAAAGATGGTACAATCACATAAAAACTACATAAATAGTGGCTCTAACCAGTGGTGGGAAAAGTATTCAGACCCTTTACTAAAGTAAAAGTAAAAATACAACGATGTAAAAATACTCAATTCCTGAATTCAAAATGTTACTGAAGTGAAAGTACAGAGGTATCATCAGCCACATGTACTTAAAGTATCATTTAGCAGAAGGACTTCTTTTAAAGTGCAATATTATTACAATATATTATATTATTTGTTTTTATCACTATATCACTGCTACAAATACATGTCAAAACATTTTAATGTTTTAGTTTGTCAATGTGGAGCCAACTTTAGATACTTTATACACTACTGGGTAGATTAGTAGTAATGGTACTGCATCATATTGTATGAATGTATAATTTGATTTTTAACTATAAATGGAAAATACAAGTAGTGGAGTAAATAGTTAAGGGGAGTAAGCAACATAAATCCCTCTGAAATGTAGTGTAGTAGAACTTTACAACAGCATGAAATGGAAAGTAAAAGTACCTCAAAATTGTACTTAAGTGCAGCACTTGAGTAAATGTACTTAGTTACATTCCACCACTGGCTCTAACCAAAGTAAATCAACAAAATACAGTGTATGACTACAGGTTACACTTATTGGATGTTCCAATGCTGATAATGAACGTACTATAAAAATACATCAGGTGAACTAGGGACTGAGTTTAGTGTTAGAAATGGAGTCCATGTTGAAAAAACACAGTCTATGAGAATAAAACCTTGTCATCATTATAATCTCAATACATTTATTTCTTAAAAGAAATACTGACTGTTCCAATGCTTCTCTCCTCAGTATCGATTTAGTTAGTAACCTATTGTATGTCAGTATTTTTAGTATGATAAAAGAGGATCTTTGTCAAGCAGAAGAGCAGAATGTCTTTTTTCAAACTCTCTTGTGAGAATTATATTAAACAGACAGAGGAAGGAACAAACATTGTGGGTTTTCACACTTCTCTGCAGGAAAGATGAGGACACTGAAGAAAAGATGATGCCCGGTATGTTTCGGTTGTGTGTGTGTGTGTTCATGTGTGAGCGTATGCTGGGAGGGACTTGCAGCAGATGTGAAGAGATGAGTGTCAGTCGTCAGAGGTGAATCATTGTGGAAAGATGAAGCTTCTACTGAGCTGTCTGCTTCTGGCTCCGCTCTGCTCATCTTGGAGTAAGTAGAAATACAGACATTCTGCTTCTGTTGTGCAAGAATATGCGTTCAAAAACATCTCTTAAAGGTCAACATAATGACAGGTTTTTGTAATTATTGTCTTCACTGACAATATCAGAATGCTGTAGTGTTCTGCTCATATATATATATATATATATATATATATATATATATATATATATACATATATATATATAATGAAAACCTGTGATGTGATGTTTCAGCACTTAATGGGATGTTGACAACTTTACCCACAATTCAGATTGAATCACATATCCTACGTTTAGCTTCTGTAGTGATGCAATTTGTACAGTCTTGTGATAAATTACCAAATCACTTAAATCTCTTTACTGTCTCTTTACAGGTGTTTCATCAACAGGCACACTTCATGTGACCCAGACTGCTGATGTCTCTGTCATGGAGGGGGAGACGGTAAACATCACCTGCTGCTGGACATGGACGTTTGGAAGAGTTGAAAGAGTGGGAGTTAACTGGCTGAAAAACCAAACAGAAATTAAGAATAAAACTAGAGTAATCTCAACAAATATATCTCAAGGATGCCAGCAGAAGAAGGCCTGTAACTGTTCAACCTTGACCTTTACAAATATCACAAGAGGGGATGAAGGGAAATACTACTGCAAGGTGATTGAGGAGATACCACTTTTAACTGAGCATAAAGGAAATGGTTCTGTCATCACAGTTCTGGACAGAGACATAAACATAAAGGACAAAACAGAAGAAGGTAGGTGACAAAACATTAGAAACTTGTGTGTTGCAATAAGAGTTTACTAGTATATTGATTTTACAGTGGACGGGGCTTTTATTGAAGTGTATTCAGAATGGGATGAGGTCTGTTCACAAAACAGCAATTTATATAACCTCAGTCAAACCTTATTTGCTTGTTATACAAATATAAACTATAAGATTCATGCACAAATTGGATTGTATGTAAAAAGCATTCACTCTCTTGATCTCATAATTGACACATTTGTGTTTTTTCTCACAAGGGAGTTTTTCATCTTTTACCGGCAATTCACTTCCCCTGATCATTACCCTGGCTGTAGTGGCTCCAATACTGCTCCTCACTCTCCTCTGTGTCTGCATACTGCGAAGGAAACAAGGTACAAAGAAAAATGCAGCATTATTATTCAAGTATCAGACACTTATCATTTCCCTACTTACCTCTCATGGGTATCTGGTCATGCAGCTATTTCTGCCTCAGCTTGCCTGAGTCTTCTGCCTCCACCCAAATACACTGGAGGTGAAAGTTAGCGCATTGAAAAATATTACTTCAGCAGGAAATGGTTTTATGAATGTTCAAAGTTCATCTGTGTGAGTAACTTGGAAATGTTTTTTGAAAGAGATAGCGCTAGTTTAGATTGTAATTAATGCAATTTAATGTAATTCATGTAATTATTTTTAGTGTAATTTTCAATGCTGTGAGTACAAAACAAATTCCATACACCTTCAATTTATTGAGGTTGCAGCAGAAAACTCAGAGACGGACATCTCAAAACATGTGCTAAACCCCCCAAAATATCTGCATGACTAGATACAGTATCACTGGTAATGTTAGTGAGAAAATATATTTTTTCATGTCTTTCTTTCATTTCTTGAGGACACATAGCAGAGGATAGTAATTTAGCTCATTATAGATCAGACTGTCAAAGACCAAAGAAGCTTCTACTACAGTTAGCATTGTGAAATCCACGTTGTGTGTAAAACTGAAACAAAACCTGACATTTTAAAAAAAGAAAAATAGCCTCCATTTCAAACAAGAACCTGCGTATTGCGGCTGATAAGAAGTCTTTGAAAGTGAAGGTGAGAAGCAGATTGACACAAGAAGCCTCCGAGTTACCCAAAAGTTCAGAGAGAGATTGGATGGTCGCCAGCTTTAACAGCTTCATAGCGTGAAACACTGAAAAGCCAATAGCAAAAACAATAATTAGTAGTAGGAAAAAAGAAGAAGTTGTAAAGACTTAAAAGAAGAGAAAATGTAGACAACACAGTTACAGGATGAAATCATGAGCAACAGTGTGTTTTAAGCAACTTTAAGATTCAGAGATACATTTTAGCAAACCTAACAGTTCTATAAACCTACAAGAGCAGTCAGTTGTCTTAAATGTGAACTGAGGAGTAAATAAAACCGATTGATAAATGCTAAACTGTGCTTTAAAGATGACCAACAGGCTCTCCAAATGAATTCTTAAACCCACATTAACTGATTTTTTTTTTTTTTTTTTAAGTTTTAAAAGTAAACCCAACACGAACATGTTAGTTTATATAGTTGATATTGCAAATGTGTTAGCAAATGTTTGCATATTTACACATCCATCAGATCATCCATCAGAGCAACATTTTCTTTCATTTAGAGTCGTGTTTCTGGCGACCTATTGAATATATGTCCAATATTCACTCTCCTTTTAGGTCTGTTTCAGTCTCTACTTTACAGTCTCTACTACTACTGAGGCAAATATCGGGCTACTTCTCCACTAAATGCACCATGTTTACCCGTTATGCGCTCTGATTGCTGCTTTTATGTATTTTTTTTATTGTGTTCAACAATTATGACTTAAGTATCTCACAATTTTGACTTAAGTATCCCTTAATTATGACTTAAGTATCTCATAATTATGGCTTACTATCTCATAATTACGCAATGCGCTTCTGCGTCATTTTTCCCAACAATTTCAATAATAATTTGTGTGTGTGTGTGTGTTTCATGGGTTCAGCGATAGCAGCCAGGGTGATCTATGAGGTTCCGCACTTTGACTCTGAGGTGACAGACATGGACAAACACAGCACCAGCTCCTCCAAAGGCTCCTCTCAGTGGGTGAGTCCAATATCAGACTGAAGAAAACATATTAATGTGGTGCTACCCAACAAACATGATCCTGATTCCCTTTTGTTCAGTGTGGTGAAAGAGAAGTCAAATAGTGTGAAAACTGATCATGCTGTCCAATATATTGCATAATGAGTGACCAGAAAAATACTTTTATAATGTAATACATTGTCTTATATACAATACAACAGCCATGCAAGTAATGATGTATAGTTTAAAAATGATGTTTCAAGACTGTACTTTGTGGTGTTTTTGTGTTAGACTAAATTACAGTATATTCTAACATGTTTTGTCTACATAACTCACACATATGAAAGTGCAAAAGCATATGAAACACCATACAATACACTACAATCCAGTACAACAACATTACAAGCTACAGCCTTGATACGCTGTCAGAAACAATGAAATAGTATGTTTCACAAACTGCAGTGATTTAAGCTGCAACTTCCAGTGCTGAGAAATTATTATGAAATATAACTGACATCCTGTTTCTGATGAATAGTGTCTGTTGCCTACTCAGTTTTTTACTGTGCTCATTAGTAAAGGTCAAATCATAATATTGACCTTTAAGCAGAACAAACCATCAGCACAATGTGTAATTGCATTTTTTTTAAAAAAAATCTCTCTGTCTCTCTCAGTGTCAGGTGGTGGTGTATGAATCCTTCGATTACTTTGAACACACAGAGAGGAAACAAAGTTCACAGACTGATCTCAGGCAGAGAGACTCCATGAGGTTGTAATACTTAAAGGAGTACACTGAAAGGCAGGAGAAGAGGTAGAGGGAGCTGGATGAAAAGGAGGAAGAAAGAAAAACGTCAGGAGCAGCTGGACACCCTTATTGGCATCTTTGGCAAGTTGGTGGAGAAGCACAACTAGCCTTTTCTTTTTGGTTTGAATGTTTTAGTTCATGGTTATCAACCCTATGGAGTTGTTTAAGTTCAGTTTTTTGAAAATATGTATGGCTATAAATAACATGTCTGTTTCCTTACATCAAATTATTTTTCAGTTCAAAGCTGACATTAAACATGAGTTGCTTTTCATTCATCTCAGTGCAGTATTCTTTGAATTGAGATCTTCAGCATGAACATTGAAAGTGTTTGCTTTAAGGGAGATTTGTGCATGCAAAACAGAAATGTGTTTAAATGTCATTCTTGAATATCAAAATCCATCACAAACAAGAATCAAAGAAGGCATTAATGTAGTTATTAATAGCTTTATGAGCACACCAAATTAAACGATTTCCACAAGTTGAACAGAAATGTTATAAGGGCAACACAGGGTTGTGGTAGCTGGTATAAATTTAAACTAAAGTATAAATGTAAACTAAAGGGGATTTGACTAAGTCCAACACTTAAACGTATAAAACTTCATCTGCTGGCCTAATCATGATCCCTTCATGGGGCCTGAAGATGCTGGGGTGCCGATATCTGGGCACATAACCTGTCCCTCATGTGGGCCCCAGTCCTCTCCTGGATGTCATGTAGGTCAAGTGGAGCAGGGGGACCTGGTTCTTCAGGCTGGAGCTCTGGCTCTTCCATGACATCTCCATGCGTGAGGCACACAATGTAGGAGAACGCACAGACCAAAGCAACATCAGAACAGAAAATGAGTGCCTTGAATTAGGTGGCTAGCCACCATGCCTCATTACCCTAAATGTCCTCTAAATGAAGGCCCAGCCATGCGTTTTATTGAAGCGCTCCTGCATCCTCCCCTGTAATGGTTGTCTGATAGGAGTTACAGTCATAATTGGAAGCTGAAGACAAGGGTAGCCTCCATCTTCCAAGCGGAAGAAAGCAGGTGGGGGGTACAGGTAACTGAAATAAACAGGGCCGTTTCTTAAAATCCGTGTGTCATGTACTGAACCTCTATAACCTACAAAAATGTCCAGAAATCACCCAGAGAAGTCACAGATGCCTTGAAGTTGAGCGGAGTGAATTTTGTTTGTAGTTAAATAATCTAACTGGATGTGTTTGGGTGGTTTAATTTGGACATGACAACCATCGGTGCCAAATTATAAATTATATATTTCCACAAATCCTGGAAATAAAGGCTGGTCATAGGGAATTTTCATGAAATCATCATAATGCTTCAACATGCAAATGTTGAGTTATGCTAAAGAAATAAAGACAACTTACCATAATTATTTCCTTTCTTGCCATTAATTTAAAAAAAGATCATGTCTAATTCTCGTTGTAGCAAAAATTAACTTTAGCTCTGTTAATCTAGTTTGTGGTGGTACAGAAGCACAATGGAAAAATAAAACACAATGACAGAACAGTTGAAACCTTAAACCAACACCATTCATTGTCAAATTATAATTACAATTTGAGTGAATGGGCTACCATACATTTTAATGTATAATGTAAGTCATAATAACTCATTAACCGTGTATGTCATCATAATGTGCTTATGTAGTTGAGCCTAACACTGAGTATTGAGGTCTTTAAGTGGAGTTTGTAATATACACACATCTGTATTATAAACACAGTGGAACAGAATGGGCCTCCATAGACTTTATTGCATTATTTAACTATTTAACATTATTTAACACAACATATAAACTGTACATCATGATAAAGTTATGTACAGTTTTACAAAGTCATAGCTATTGTCTTGGTAGCATTAAAACTGTAGAAGTAAATAAGTACCATTTCAGAAAAAGCAAATTATATATGGAAGCTTCATAAAAATATAGGAAACTACTGTACATAAAATTATGCACATATGATTATATGAACAGTATATGTAACAAAAATGGGTTTTATTTTAAAGTTAAAGATCTCCTTCATCCATGTTTCAGGACATATAAAATAATATAAAATATACAAATCCTTAAAAGGACATCTACGCCTTCTTCTCATTGGTAAATCCAGAATCTATGAATATATAAATATTGTTCATTTCAAAAGTTTAACTACTGGATACAAGATGTCTCCTACTTCCCTGTTAAGTCCATTTTCAGTGTATGTGCACTAGAGGCTTCAAGTTTCCACATCACACTTTTATTTACTGGCGCTCGTTTGATTTCAAAGCAGTTGTGATGTCACAAATCATGCATGTAGGCCCGCCCCTTAAAATCATGTTTTCAATGAGCCCAGAGAAACTTTCCACTTTCAGCAGATGAATGTGAAAACAAACTCTGTACATACATCATTCTGCACAGTGAAGCTCAAACATCCAACTGAATGAACAAGAAGAAAAACACATTTTTGAGTGGATGAAGACTTTACGTTTGCAAGACAGTGTGCTGTTGCACCGCAATCACACTAAATGTAGACTGTGCAGGATGATCTGATGCTATTTGGTGCCAGTACAACAAAAGCTCCATCAGTTTTAACTCTGACTCTAGAACAACCTAAATGGGCCCAAAGTGACAATATAGTGAAAGTCAAAGGGAGAACACAATTCTCAGAAATGTTTGTCTATGAATTAGCAGCTGTGTTTGTTGAGCTGCATGTCACAAACAACATCTCAGTGCTGCTGAAGAGCTTTGTCAGTTATGGCTTTGAAGACTGAAAATTTTGCAGTTTGTGGTTGATGGTCTTCCTGTTTTCACACATCATCATACTGGTAGTCCAGAGCACAGAACACCAGGCCACATCCGTTTAGTACAGGGGTTCTCAACCTTTTGTAACTTAAGGCCCACTTCTGATTGTTGAAACATTTCCGAGAAACACCTTCCAAAATAAATGAAAAAAGCAAAACAAAAAAACATAACAAATAAATATGTAAATACGTGTTATGTCACTATCAGCTGTAATGACCAAAATAAATATTCAGTTTACCCTCAGTGAGACACTTGCGTCTGGGAAATAATGAGATCAAGTCATGGTGGGATGGGTGAGAGGCTGACGTGCAGAGTAGCATTCCAAGTTGCGTTCAGTTTGTTCCTTGCCTTTGAGTTTGTGACAGTCACAATGGAAACCCCTGACTCACACAAATAGGTGGTGGTGAAAGGCAACAGAAATTTGATTGCTTGTTTTAACAGAGAGGGATATTGACTGGCAGCCAGTATCCAGAATGAAGCAAGGTCAACTTGTGTGAGCTGAAGCTTCAGGCTGCTGTCTGCTGATAGTTCCATCAGTTCATTTTCCAACACAGTGGATAGAGCCATGTCTTCTGAAGCAGGACCCACATGGAAGCTAGCTGGCTAACAATGGCAAAACACGTTTGTCTCTACCTAATGATGTGTTGTTATTGGCGCGGTGATATTAAAATGTAACTAGTCATTGAAATTATGCATTTTAATTTGATGTTTTTATTTATTTAGATATAAAAATAACTAGCTTTGTAAACTTTGTAAATTATCTGAAAAAATCATTTTAACCATTTGGAAACCACTAGATGGTGCTCTGAGGCCCACCTGTGGGCTGCAGCCCACTGGTTGAGAATGGCTGGTTCAGTAGACCTTATAAAAAAGTGCAACATGATGCAGGTCAACAGTACACCCGATAAAGTACAATGTCTACAGCAAACTCAAGTATTTCTTATCAGTATAAATCTGTACAGTACTGCTCAGATATGTCCTGTCCTTATTTTAATATTGTACAAGTAAGAAGCTGCAATTATACACATAGTGACTATAAGGAATATATTATTTCCATTATACTGTGCTAATAGCTACAAAATATGTTCAAAATGTTGAGAAAGAACAATACAAACTCCAGAGGGAAATTCCTGGTTCTGCTGTGTTCCCCAGCCAGCTGCTAACTAGCTAGTTGTTGGTCTGCTGTTTGGTGCAGGTACATAGAGTGAGTTTATCAGAGCTTTTCAACTGAAAACCAAAGTCTGCTGCTTTGTGACTGAACCAAAACAGTGATAAGTTGTGGGCGGTGGAACCAAAACAATGAGCTGAAAGATGCTAAAATGCTCAAAAGAACTGAGGGCATCTGTGGGGTCGGGTGATAATTCTCTGTGGGTTCATCATCACCAGCAAGATCCTTCACATTACACAAAATATAAAGAATAATGATTATTGCTGCTTTAAATGTTTTCTTTGATACTTCTGATATACTGTAGCTGTGGAAAATTTGGGATCATCAAATCTTGCAAAATATCTAAAAAAATATACTATACGAAAGAAAGGGAATCTGTCACTGCAGGGCAGAAGAGAAGAAAACATTTCTTTAATCTTCACAGTGAGGGCAGAGAGGGGAGGACATACTTCAATTGTGGCTATTTTTTATCTAGATTTTTTAATCTAATTTTTATTTCACTCCATTTTATTATTGTTATAGTTTTTAAATCTAGTTTATTTTATTGCGTTTTCAAAAGTCTTATTTCTCGTGTACATTGCTCTCAGATTGTTTCACTGTTTACCATCTACATTTCAGTCAGTTATTTAACCTGTATGAAAGGTTCTATACAATTGTATCAATAATGACTGATTGATGAAATAGAACCTATAGCTGCCTTTGACTCTTCTAGAGGGAAGGGAACACTAGTTGTGGTTTTATACATTACAAAAATTCTCAGAAAAACCTCAAATGAAGATGATGCCTTGCACCTATTGTCTTGTGAGTGTGTGTGGGTGCTTAAGAGATGAGTTTCAGTATTCAAAGGTGAATCGCTTTGAAAGGATGAAGCTTCTACTGAGCAGTTTGCTACTCACCTCTCTACTTGCCTTCTCATCTTGGAGTAAGTAAAAATGTAATTATGCAACTGTAACCTTCAAATCACCTCTGTATAAAGCTGCATACATTGATGGTTTTTCATATTAATCGTGAATCATTACATATGATCAAAACCACAGTTATAGTCACAGTGTCTAAAGATTTTTCAAATCAAATTTTCAGGGTGTGATAATGGACTGGAGGTTTTCTTTGAAACCTCACATAACTTATATAAGCACTTCAAATGTACTGTTCACTCATCTTATCATACTGAAGTTATTGTGTGGATAATATAACTCTACAGATAAGAATCAAATAAAGAATTATAATAATGTGGATATAAGTAAACATACCAAAAGACTTCTCATTGCAATAAAAATGAAAGATTGAAATGAATTAAAAATGACTTGTTTGCTAGCTTATGTATAGACATAGAAACAGATTACTGAGAATGTTCAAAATTCTAGATCGGGTGATGATTATAGAAGCAAACTTCATTTCAAAGGTCAGTATGAACGTATGACGCTAAAGCAGATTTGTATTTATTTACAGAGTAAAACTGTGTAATTATCTGGGTAGTGACTTAAAATGTTGTTCAGCTATTTTCACTTTAAGAATATATACAGTATATATACAACATACTGTATAAATGATATGAACTTAATTTAACTTAATTTTTGCGCTTGTCATATATTTCATACACTTCATTCCTTTGTCCATATTTGCTTTGTACAGTCAATATTTCATTTCAAGTTTTATATTTCAAGACTATATCCATTCCATTCTGTGCATAGATTTTAAATTTAAATGTAATTTTAAATTGATTACTTAATTACTTTTAATAACTAATAAATATTAGTTAGTTGAATAGTTTGTTTCATTATTACTTTTGTTCTATTTTTATTTTTCTATGTTGTGTTTGTGGGAACAAATGCCAAGACACATCCTTTGTATGCTTGCATACTAAAATCAAAATTATTTAATAAATAATTATTGGTTTAATTTTCAGAAACTTTCAGGGATTGTGTTTTTATTTTTTGTTTGTTTGTTTTTTTGCTTTCCACACGATTTCTAGCAAAATGTTATTGAAATGTAATATCAGGGGTTTTTTGTATGTTTTTTTGAGATGAGGGTGTTCACATAACACTTTTGGAACTGGAAGACATTGGTTTACTTTGTTACAATTTCCTGCTTATATTTCTGTGAAATGTTGCAGAGTGATTGGAAACATAAATAATGAATCAATCAAATGGCCATGTGTAATGTCTGTGGCCTTTATAATGATAAAGCCACAAAGAAATAATCAGCCAACCCTGCAGCTCTACGGGGCTTTTTAAGCCTATGTTGCTTTTATCAACCTTGTTTCTCAACTGTACACCAGCTCCCACCTTTACTGAAATGATGCAGTATAAACTAACCTGTATCACTCTGTCTCCCACAGGTGTTTCTTCAACAGGCACACTTGTTGTGACCCAGACTCCTGATGTCTCTGACATGGAGGGGGAGACGGTAAACATCACCTGCTGCTGGACGGGGACGTTTGAAAGAGTGAAAGTTAACTGGCTGAAAAATCAAACAAAAATTAGGAATAACAATGGAATCATCTCAACAAATACATCTCAAGGATCTCTGCGGAAGGAGGCCTGTAAATGTTCGACCTTGACCCTTTCAAGTATCACAAGAGAGGATTCAGGGATATACTTCTGCAACGTGTCTGTAGAGATACCATTTTTAACTGTGGCTAAAGGAAATGGTTCTGTCATCACAGTTAAGACCGGAGAGAGAACAGATGAGAACACACATGACGATGCAAAAGACAACACAGATGGTGGTAAGTGATTACACATCCAACATACAAAGTGTTGCAGTGACAATGACTAGTTGAAAATCAACATGTATCACCTTTGATGAGTGTGTGATGTTGAGGATAAAAAGCAGTAGGTAGCTGACACTGTATAAATCTGCACTGCACTGCTGACATGTGTCTCTGTGCTTTCATTCTGATGTTTTGGACAAGTAGTTGTCCACACAGCAGACATCAAAGCTATTATAATTCTTCAAATCATATTAATGGAGCAATCATTTCCAAATAACCACCAGCACACTTATAATAAGGCTTGAATTTAGTGATTGAGACCATGACTTAGTGTGTAAATTGATGCTTTTTGAATGGGAGTCAGTTGGAGCATCTAGTGGTCATCAGTGGTATTGCACTTTAAGGTACTTCCACGTTGGCTTCAGCCTTAAGTTGTTGTGGTTGCTGCTTGTTGTAAACACAAGCCCTAAGCACTGATCCCTCATGGACATTGATATCACCTTCCTAGTTAGCATAAATGTGAGTGTATGAGCCTACAAGGGCAAAATATGAGCTATGAGGAATGGATGAGTGATGTATGACGCTAAAGCATTGCTGTGTTTTTTGACATGAGGGTGTTAATATAATATTTCTGGAACTGGAAGAGATTGGTTTACACTGATTTCCTGCTTATATTTCTGTGAAATGTTGCAGAGTGATTGGAAACATAAATAATGAATCAATCAAATGGCCATGTGTAATGTCTGCGGCCTTTATAATAATAAAGCCACAAAGAAATGATCAGCCAACCCTGCAGCTCTACAGGGCTTTTTAAGCCTTTGGTTCAACCTCACTGCTTTTATCAACCTCGTTTCTCAACTGTACACCAGCTCGTACCTCTACTGAAATGATGCAGTATAAACTAAGCTGTATCACTCTGTCTTCTCACAGGTGTTTCTTCAACAGGCACACTTGTTGTGACCCAGAGTCCTGATGTCTCTGTCATGGAGGGGGAGACGGTAAACATTGCCTGCTACTGGACAGAGACGTTTGGAAGAGTTGAAAGAGTGGGAGTTAACTGGCTGAAAAATCAAACAGAAATTAAGAATAAAAATGGCATCATCTCAACAAAAACATTTCAAGTATCTCTGCAGAAGGAGGCCTGCAAATGTTCAACCTTGACCATTTCAAGTATCACAAGAAAGGATTCAGGGATATACGTAGCTGACACTGTATAAGTCTACAAGTGTCTCTGCTTTCATTCTGACGTTTTGGCGAATTAGTTGTCCACACAGCAGACATCAAAGCTACTATAATTCTTCAAATCCTATTAATGAAGCAATCATTTCCAAATAACCACCAGCACACTTATAATAAGGCTTGAATTTAGTGATTGAGACCATGACTTAATGTGTAAATTGAGGCTCTTTGAATGGGAGTCAGTTGGAGCATCTAGTGGTCATCAGTGGTATTACCTTTTAAGGTACTTCCACATTGGCTTCAGCCTTAAGTTGTTGTAGTTGCTGCTTGTTGTTGACACAAGCCCTAAACACTGATCCCTCATGGAAGTTGATATCGCCTTCCTAGTTAGCATAAGTGTGAGTATATGAGCCTGCAAGGGCAAAATATGAGCTATGAGGAATGAATGAGTGACACTGAAGTAGATTGGAACGTTTGAACTGAGTTCATTCCTCTAGTGTGGCTGTAGACTTTTAGTCTTGTTTTCATTTAAATGCAGAAATGGATGTCAGGTATTTGGTTAAAATATTACTGGTATTAATAGCAGCTTATGTGTAACTCAGCACTTGCCTTTGTTTTGTGACTTTCAGGTTCTCAGAGGGAGGAAGTGTTAGTTCATGTCCTGCGATGTCTGCCCATCCTCGCCCTTGTTGCAACCTTCTTCTACCTCAACAGTTCAGGGACCAAAGCACAGCAACACACACCAGGTACAATGTAACTTTCACTATAATGATCAGGACTATGCAGTAGCAGCATACATGTTACAGTGTGTTGAGATTGGTGAAGCTGATCCATAAATGTGTTCATGTTTCAGCCACTCTGGAAAATACACCTGTTTCAGCCCACAGAAGAGAGGAAGATGAAGAGGAAGGAAATGAGACAGAAATAGTTGCAGAGAGAAGATGAAAAGGATGGTGTCATCTAATGATTACATTGTCTTGATTAGGATACATTTCCAAAAATGTAGAAGCTGTTATTGATGCTTCTGTCACCTTGACTACTGTCACTCTTTGCTTTCTGGCAGGAGTAAAAATTCTGTTCTGTGCTTACAGCTTGTCAAAATGTGTCTGTCAATGTGTTAACTTGTGGTTTTGCACAGCTCTGCAATAACTTGTGAGAAACATAAAAATAAAGGTAATTCTTGGTATGTGTTGTTTTGCGTGTGTGAGTTCAGTCAGTGTAAGGGACTTAGCTGTAGAGAGATGAGTATCAGTAGTCAGTGGTGAACCAGTGTGAAAGGATGAAGTTTCCTCTGGGCAGCTTTCTTCTCGTCACTCTCTGTGAACTCCCATCTTGGAGTAAGTACCAATACAGATCATTTTAGCCTTTCCTTTCAAATCACTTCTGTATTTTTGTTGATTTTAAACATGTCATGGGATCCCTGCTATCCATATTGTATCACTTTGTCTCCTCACAGGTATTTCATCAACAGGCACACTTGTTGTGACCCAGAGTCCTGATGTCTCTGTCATGGAGGGGGAGACGGTAAACATCACCTGCTGCTGGACAGAGACGTTTGAAAGAGTTGAAACAGTGGTAGTAGATAGTAGTAGATTTTTGATTTTCTTTATTTTCTCATATTTTATTGTTTGTATTTCATTTTAATCAGTATCTTTGAAACATGTTAAATACAGAACAATTGTGCTCTGCCTGTATTTTCACCAATAAAAAAAATCATTACAAAAAAAGACATGTAAGTGGTATCAATCCTTTCATGTAACTCTCAGAAAGAAAGAGAATCAGCATATTTCCCAAAATGTCAATTATTCTTTTAATGGGGGAAATGTCCAGTTGGTGGAGCAGCAAACACTGGTTTGCTACGTAAAAGAGCTTTTACATTCTCTGAAGCTTGACAACAATTTGGAGACCAAATGAATTTGTCCTTCAGCAGATCAGCTGAAGCAACACAGATATACCTTCAAATGGAGAGGCTGATGTTTTACACTGATTTTGATCGAGGTGACCACAGCTTTCAACCACACTGACCCCGTGTGCCACACTGGGACTTTATCTATTAAATCAGGTTGTTACTGATGTGTTCCTCACCTGTTGTTCCATTACTCTTCTCATGTGACTCTGGGAAAGACAGAAAACAAGTGTAGTGTAAAAAAAACAGAAACATGTGAAGGTTGATGTGATGAAATACAATAATGCAGAACATACTTGAGTGTCTTTAATTCATCAGGAAGACCTCTCCAATGATTGGTTCAGAGCATCCAGACCAAAATCCTTTTAGTAAGATTTATAACAGTATATAAACCATGTCTTCATGTATTTTAGTAAAGGGTCAAAAGTTTTTCACCTCATAACAACCAATCAGGCCCGCAGATATAAATGTTGGTCTGTCATTAATGAAATTTTCCTCCAAAACAATAATCCATCCACTTAGGTCCAAACCTGCGGCCCATCTGTGAAAACTGCAGTCTACTGTAGTAATGGGAAACATCCAGGTGTGTATACAGTAGTACTCATCATGGATGAACACATTGCTTTTTCTCTGCTCAACTCTGATTCTCTCCCTGACTTGTTTTGTCCTGCTGCGCCCTCAGGAGGTGGAGCTACAACATCCAGACGGAGCTTTACCAAACATGCTCCACAAGATCAGGTAACAATGCAGGTTAGTGGTGAAAAATGTACAAAACAATACCACCTGACATCTCTCATTAGCATTGTAACACTGAAGTGCAAAGACTTCAGGTAAAGTTGTTTAGTGCAACTTATTTTGGTAACATTTTATTTTACAGGTCACTGCATTTATTCTAATTTCCTGGAAATATTAATAATAATTTGCAGATATGTAACTGTTACATTTTAAGAGATTTGCGAAACGTTTTGGTGCAATTATACAAATTATAAGAAAGATGGAAAAAAGTTGGTTCATATGTGGATTTATACAGTATATTGTGGTAGAGACACGCTTCAGGCTCCCCTAGTTTGTACTAACTGTGTCACTCCAAACAATCCTCATGTCACTCACACCTGCCCACATTCACCATCCTCAACACTCATCAACAGCCTTCTGTTAGATGATGACTTCAGTTGCTGACTATTTACTGCTTGGAGCACATGCAGCTTTTATGGAGGAGAGTTCAGCTTTGATGAGATAAATGACCATTATTATTATTATTATTATCATTATTATTATTATTATTATTATTATTATTATTATTATTATTATTATTATTATTATTATGACACATTATTTTCCTACACAATCATCCAGACACATCCAAATAAAGAGACACTCATGACACATTGAAACAGAACATATATTAATATGAACAACCCAGTAATACAAAGACTGAAAGCAACTTTTATAGCAGACAAGTGACATGAGAAGAAAATTTATGCTGAGGTTTCCATGGTTACTATGTTTGTCTTCAGGTGCATCATTTATTTATGATCATCATTCAAAAATACACAAAACCTAACGGTCAAGAATAAGTTTTCACAAGTCTCACTCAATGATTTGATGGACATGATCTCCTCTACTGAGGACTTCTCACTTCCTGACAAGGACTAAAGACTCATAGAGACTGATGAAAGCCACAAAACAAACTTCCATCATGGAAAATGTGAGATTCGAAAACTTTGAAAGTCTGGGATCAGACAAATTTCCAAAATGTCAAAAACAGCACATTATGTTAGTGAATGTTTTGGGACACATTTAGACCGACTGTACAGACTTATTGATCTCATTTACATCACAGGAACTTTGCTGTTAAGTTCCCATCAAATGTGACTGATTTACAGTTTCACTCTGACTTCAACTTCAAATTTAAAGTTCAAGTTTTATTGTCCTTGAATTAAAATTCTGGTAACACTTTATTTTATTTTATTATTCCTTTAATTGTCTAACAATTTACAGGAAATTTTGGATGTAGTTTGCAGGAATTTAATGGTTCATTTCTAGGACGTTTTTCCGAAAGGGTTTTGCAGTTTCTTACAAATAATTAGAAAAATTGGAGATAAGTGTTGAACTGGTTTAGCTGGTAAGTAGAAGACTGCTGCCACTATTGGTCTTTTTCTACAGACTTCAACCACATGCAGCTCCCACTCCCACCTACAACCTTTGGCACAAATCCTAGTGCAAGCTGCTTTCCCAGCAATGAAGACCAGCACCATGAAGACCAAGACCAGCACTATGAAGACCAGCACCATGAAGACCAAGACCAGCACTGTGAAGACCAAGACCAGCACCATGAAGACCAGCACCATGTAGCTTTATTCTTCACAGATTTCACCCCTGTTGTTTTCTATTTCAGGTCCTCTTGTTGATTTGGGCATCTTCCTGTCAACTTTTTCTCCTGCAGTAAAGTTTCTCACTCTGCTTTGTGATGTCACGTGTCTTCCTCAGGACAAACCTGTCCTGTAATTGGTTATCGTCAATGGATCTGCCAAAGCATCATCAAACAGACTGAAACTGTGTTAGAAGGCCATGAGGAAACAGAGGTAAGACACATTTGAAATATTTGTAAGATTAGCAGAAAGTCATAACATACATCTGCTGAATCTATTTCCTTGGTTTGTTGTTTTTCTTCCATGGAAGGTCGGAGCATGAAAAAGGAAACCTTTACAAATGTTTCTGCGGTTTTAAAGTGAAGAATTTGAATTTTGTTCCTTGTGAATTTTTATTTTTGGAACTTTGACTCTTCTTTGGTTTCATGTTGTCGGTCACATTGATACTTCTAATATCTCTTCCTCCTCCAGGAAACTATATTCACAGCTCTGTTGAGGCATCATGGAGTCTGACTTCATTAAACTTTTAAGCTTTGTAAACAAACAAATCATCAGTTGACAGAACCAGCAGAACTGATAAACCTGATCTAGATGTTTAATTAAATCAACATTAGAATCTCTTAAAATAAGTTGACACAGCAGAGTAAAGACTGTGTAACTGGCTGCCTTTGAGTTTTTTCAACTTCTACAATTTGACAGTAATGAGTTCAACATTGAAGATGTCAAGGTTTGCTTGGAAAAATGACAAGTTTTTACAGCTGGTTACTCCCATTTTGATTTCTCTATACTGAGTTAACTTTAACCTACATGCATGAAAAACTCTTGTTCCACAACATTTGTCTCAACAATAAATAAGAAAACTTTGTCACTCATAACACATTGACCTCAAAAACAGCAACACTACAGGAGAGCTGCAGGTTCAATCTACAGCAGTGCTACTCAACACTTCCTCTGCACTTGACCTCAAGTTCTCATCCATATCACACCTCATGTCCTCTCTTCTAATGCACCTGGGAAAGATTCTTTTTGCATCCCTGCAAATCTTCTGCAGATGCAGTATGTCCAGACACTTCCACCTTCTCGACTGAAATTCAATAAAGCTTTGCTGGTTTACACAATTCCTGGTTGTACAACAAGTATTTTCTGAATATAAACCCAATGAAGGGTCAGTGAGTCACAACACTTCTTTGTAGGACTTTAGTGCCTCCTAGTGGTGATACCAAAAACAACACTTAACCTGTGACCATGGATCTGACTGGTTGATGGATGCAGAACAATGCTGCAACTCATTAATCTAACAAGTGAACTGAACCAACTTCCACCAGGACTGTCTATGATTTCTACAAACAAACACTTGCGCCTTCAAAATGATTTGAAAGATGGTACAATCACATAAAAAATACATAAATAGTGGCTCTAACCAGTGATGGGAAAAGTATTCAGACCCTTTACTAAAGTAAAAGTAAAAATACAATGATGTAAAAATACTCAATTCCTGAATTCAAAATGTTACTGAAGTGAAAGTACAGCAGTATCATCAGCCACATGTACTTGAAGTATCAAAAGTAAAAGTACTCATTTAGCAGGACTTCTTTTAAAGTACAATATTATTACAATATATTATATTACTTGTTTTTATCACTATATCACTGCTACAAATACATGTTTGTTTTTTTACACATTTTAGTTTGTCAATGTGGAGCCAATTTTAGATACTTTATACACTACTGGGTAGATTAGTAGTAATGGTACTGCATCATATTGTATGAGTGTATCATTTGATTTTTAATAATAATTTACTTTATGTAAGTATAAGTGGAAAATACATGTGGTGGAGTAAATAGTTAAGGGGCGTAAGCAACATAAATCCCTCTGAAATGTATTGTAGTAGAACTTTACAGCAGCATGAAATGGAAAGTAGAAGTACCTAAAATTGTACTTAAGTGCAGCACTTGAGTAAATGTAGTTAGTTACATTCCACCACTGGCTCTAACCAAAGTAAATCAACAAAATACAGTGTATGACTACAGGTTACACTTATTGGATGTTCAAATTCTGACAATGAACTTACTATAAAAATACATCAGGTGAACTAAGGACTGAGTTTAGTGTTAGAAATGGAGTCCATGTTGAAAAAAACACAGTCAATGAGAATAAAACCTTGTCATCATTATAATCTCAATACATTTATTTCTTAAAAGAAATACTGACTGTTCCAATGCTTCTCTCCTCAGTATCTATTTAGTTAGTAACCTACTGTATGTCAGTATTTTGAGTATAATAAAAGAGGATCTTTGTCAAGCAGAAGAGCAGAATGTCTTTTTTTAAACTCTTTCGTGAGAATTATATTAAACAGACATAGAAAGTCATCGCCTTCTTTCTTAAAGAGGAAGAAACAGACATTGTGGTTTTTCACACTTCTCTGCAGGAAAGATGAGGACACTGAAGAAAAGATGATGCCCGGTATGTTTCGGTTGTGTGTGTGTGTGTTCATGTGTGAGCGTATGCTGGGAGGGACTTGCAGCAGATGTGAAGAGATGAGTGTCAGTCGTCAGAGGTGAATCATTGTGGAAAGATGAAGCTTCTACTGAGCTGTCTGCTTCTGGCTTCGCTCTGTGATCTCTCATCTTGGAGTAAGTAGAAATACAGACATTCTGCTTCTGTTGTGCAAGAATATGCGCTCAAAAACATCTCTTAAAGGTCAAAATGATGACAGGTTTTTGTAATTATTGTCTTCACTGACAATATCAGAATGCAGTAGTGCGTGTTATAGCCTGCAAACAAAAGTAGTTTAAAGTATGACTCCAATGAGTAAATGTGTGTTGGTTCTTCTCATATATATGTGTGTGTGTACGTTTCTATGGTTTGATACTCCCTTTTTACACTGAAAAATGTTTTTTGTACAGTCACCTTCAGAGCAGTATTAATATTCACCTGAAAGAGAAATGAAAACCTGTGATGTGATGTTTCAGCACTTTACGGGATGTTGACAACTTTACCCACAATACAGATTGAATCACATATCCTGTTGTTGAAAAGTGCCAAAAACATATTACTCACTACGTTTAGCTTCTGTAGTGATGCAATATGTACAGTCTTGTGATAAATTACCAAATCATTTAAATCTCTTTACTGTCTCTTTACAGGTGTTTCATCAACAGGCACACTTGATGTGACCCAGACTGCTGATGTCTCTGTCATGGAGGGGGAGACGGTAAACATCACCTGCTGCTGGACAGAGACAATTGGAAGAATGAGAGTTAACTGGCTGAAAAACCAAACAGAAATAAAGAATATAATTAGAACAAATACATCTCAAGGATGTCAGCAGAAGAAGGCCTGTAACTGTTCAACCTTGACCTTTGCAAATATCACAAGAGAGGATGAAGGGAAATACTACTGCAAGGTGAATGTGGAGATACCAAGTTTAACTGTGGTTAAAGGAAATGGTACTGTTATCACAGTTAAAGACAGAGACAACATAAAGGACAAGACAGAAGAAGGTAGGTGACAAAACATTAGAAACTTGTGTGTTGCAATAAGAGTTTACTAGTATATTGATTTTACAGTGGACAGGGCTTTTATTGAAGTGTATTCAGAATGGGATGAGGTCTGTTCACAAAACAGCAATTTATATGACCTCAGTCAAACCTTATTTGCTTGTTATACAAATATAAAGTATAAGATTCATTGTATGTAATTTGATTGTATGTAAAAAGCATTCACTCTCTTGATCTCATAATTGACACATTTGTGTTTTTTCTCACAAGGGAGTCCTTCATCTTCTACCGGCAATTCACTTCCCCTGATCATTACCCTGGCTGTAGTGGCTCCAATACTGCTCCTCACTCTCCTCTGTGTCTGCATACTGCGAAGGAAACAAGGTACAAAGAAAAATGCAGCATTATTATTCAAGTATCAGACACTTATCATTTCCCTACTTACCTCTCATGGGTATCTGGTCATGCAGCTATTTCTGCCTCAGCTTGCCTGAGTCTTCTGCCTCCACCCAAATACACTGGAGGTGAAAGTTAGCGCATTGAAAAATATTTCTTCAGCAGGAAATGGTTTCATGAATGTTCAAAGTTCATCTGTGTGAGTAACTTGGAAATGTTTTTTGAAAGAGATAGCGCTAGTTTAGATTGTAATTAATGCAATTTAATGTAATTCATGTAATTATTTTTAGTGTAATTTTCAATGCTGTGAGTGCAAAAAAAAATCTATTCACCTTCAATTTATTGAGGTTGCAGCAGAAAACTCAGAGACGGACATCTCAAAACATGTGCTAAACCCCCCAAAATGTCTGCATGAATAGATACAGTATCACTGGTAATGTTAGTGAGAAAATATATTTTTTCATGTCTTTCTTTCATTTCTTGAGTGTGTAAAACGTTCTGTAAAACTGAAACAAAACCTGACATTTAAAAAAAGAAAAGAAAAATAGCCTCCATTTCAAACAAGAACCTGCGTATTGCGGCTGATAAGAAGTCTTTGAAAGTGAAGGTGAGAAGCAGATTAACACAAGAAGCCTTCGTGTTACCCAAAAGTTCAGAGAGACATTGGATGGTCGCCAGCTTTAACAGCTTCATAGTGTGAAACACTGAAAAGCCAATAGCAAAAACAATAATTAGTAGTAGGAGAAAAGAAGAAGTTGTAAAGACTTAAAGGAAAAGAAAATGTAGACGACACAGTTACAGGATGAAATCATGAGCAACAGTGTGTTTTAAGCAACTTTAAGATTCAGAGATACATTTTAGCAAACCTAACAGTTCTATAAACCTACAAGAGCAGTCAGTTGTCTTAAATTTGAACTGAGGAGTAAATAAAACCGATTGATAAATGCTAAACCTTACTGTGCTTTAAAGATGACCAACAGGCTCTCCAAATGAATTCTTAAACCCACATTAACTGATTTTTTTTTTTTTTTTTTAAGTTTTAAAAGTAAACCCAACACGAACATGTTAGTTTATATAGTTGATATTGCAAATGTGTTAGCAAATGTTTGCATATTTACACATCCATCAGATCATCCATTAGAGCAACATTTTCTTTCAAGAGTCTTTAGAGTCGTGTTTCTGGCGACCTATTGAATATATGTCCAATATTCACTCTCATTTTAGCTCTGTTTCAGTGTCTACTTTACAGTCTCTACTACTACTGAGGCAAATATCGGGCTACTTAGCCACTAAATGCACCATGTTTACCCATTAAGTGCTCTGATTGCCGCTTTTATGTATTTTTTTATACAGCTTAGGCTTCATTTTACAGAAGCGCATTGCGTTCAACAAAAAAAAAAATTTTGGAGTCCTAATCTCATAATTATGACTGAATTTCTCATAATTATGACTTAATTATCTCATAATTATGACTTAAATATCTTATAATTATGACTTACTATCCCATAATTATATGACCTACTATCGCATAATTATGATTTAAGTATCCCATAATTATGACTTACTATCTCATAATTAGGCAATGCGCTTCTGCATCATTTTTCCCAACAATTCTAATAATTATTTGTGTGTGTGTGTGTGTTTCATGGGTTCAGCGATAGCAGCCAGGGTGATCTACGAGGTTCCGCACTTTGACTCTGAGGTGACAGACATGGACAAACACAGCACCAGCTCCTCCAAAGGCTCCTCTCAGTGGGTGAGTCCAATATCAGACTGAAGAAAAAATATTAATGTGATGCTACCCAACAAACATGATCCTGATTCCCTTTTGTTCAGTGTGGTGAAAGAGAAGTCAAATAGTGTGAAAACTGATCATGCTGTCCAATATACTGCATAATGAGTGACCAGAAAAATACTTTTACGATGTAATACATTGCCTTATATACAATACAACAGCCATGCAAGTAATGATATATTTTTAAAAAATGATGTTTCAAGACTGTACTTTGTGGTGTTTTTGTGTTAGACTAAATTACAGTATATTCTAACATGTTTTGTCTACATAACTCACACATATGAAAGTGCAAAAGCATATGAAACACCATACAATACACTACAATCCAGTACAACAACATTACAAGCTACAGCCTTGATACGCTGTCAGAAACAATGAAATAGTATGTTTCACAAACTGCAGTGATTTAAGCTGCAACTTCCAGTGCTGAGAAATTATTATGAAATATAACTGACATCCTGTTTCTGATGAATAGTGTCTGTTGCTCACGCCTACTCAGTTTTTTACTGTGCACATTAGTAAAGGTCAAATCATAATATTGACCTTTAAGCAGAACAAACCATCAGCACAATGTGTAATTGCATTTTTTTTAAAAATCTCTCTGTCTTTCTCAGTGTCAGGTGCCGGTGTATGAATCCTTTGATTACTTTGAACACACGGACAAGAAACAAAGTGAATAAGGATCTGCAGGGAATCTCATCTCCCAGTATTTTCTATTTTTACTTTTCTGCATGTATATAATGTACATTCACTTCATTTTCTTTTCCTGCATTTATATAAAAGATTTTATACACATGTAAATATTTTATTTCTCATCCATCTTTGTGTGATTGTTTCATTTTCAAGTTCATTCTAAGTATAACAAAGTTTGAATGCATTTATAGACATTGTTATTTGTGTCAGACTTTATTGAGCTGCTTTTGTTTTGACTTAACATTCTTCCAGCTAGTCAGTGGTCCACATGCAAACAAAGATGCAGGTTTCACAATGACTTCAGATCATGATAAAGATGCCGAGTGGAAACTGTGGTTTTACGGGGTCGCTGCATAATAGGCCAATGACAGGAAGTGGAAATAGTGCCTGTGAGAGCCAAGGTAGATTCTCCCTGACCTTTTTGTGTGCATTTTCAGCACACAAAACTGCCACAGACTATCTAAATGGCTCAATCTCTTACTGTAAATTCATTTTGCTGAGACCATATTTTACCAGCATTATCTTACATTATTCATCTCTCTACATGTGCTCTGCATCTCAGGTTATGAGTTCATTTTCTAAAATTTCCTGAGACCCCATTTGTGAAACATGCCAGTACTGTTGAGAGCAGAAAAAAGTTAAACTTCAAAGTTAGTGAGGATGCTAACACACACATTGGAGAGCTGATGTTTTTGTTCCTCACATTAATGGACTGCACCATGCTATGGGCATCTGTTTGCCATGTGTTCATCAAACAAAAAGGGTGTGTAGTTCAGATTAGGGTAAATGTTTTGGTCTAATACATTAGCATACAGTATGTTTAATAATTGTACTCAACTAGCATCCCAAAATACAGAAATAGTTAAACTGTAGCTTCTAAGGCTAGTAGATGAGTTAGCATATGTCAGCGTTGTGGGATGTGTTAACTAATTACAGAAATAGTCCCATTTGTGACCACTTTGACCATGTTTAACTTAGATGTCTGACATCATAACAATAAAAAAAATGACAGAAATACACAAAAAGCATAATATGTCCCCTTTAAAGGAAAATGTGAGAATATGTTCCTCTCATCTGTGTAAGGTAGTAGGGCAGGCTGGCCTGTACAATATGTGAAAATGTTTAAATGCAGTTTTCAACACTAACATTTTATCATTTTGGGTATACACTAGACATCTGTGAAATCCTGAAAATACCTTTGTAGATACAACTTGCTGCTGGCTAACAGCTAAAACAAAATTATATTTTAATTTTTCCCCAAAGATTTCCGTAGGGATCGTTATGTGTGAGCAATGTGTGGACCATATCATTCTTCTGCCAATGCTGAGTGTATCCTTTGTTTGCTTTCAATAATGCTAGCTGTATTGTATGCTAAATTGTTAGCTCATACACTGGACAGAAATGTAGCGCAACAGATGATTTTAGTGTCACGTTTCCATAGCATAATCCATCCAGGGTTTAGGTCATGATATGAAAATAAGGTATTTATTAACTGATAAGATAAGAAATACTGTACCAGCCTAATGGGCGCCTATTGATTACCAAGGAGTTAATACAGAAACACTTGACCCAATGAGTCAGCTAGTTTCAGAAAGACACTCCTTTGCTCATAAGAACAAACTAAACTTGTATACCACAGCACAGTATAGTACCCGCCAGTATACTGTATACTCACGGACATAACTTGCAAAAGGTGTTAACCACCACATGATGTGAATGTGGCGGTTCCTTTCTCACACTTTCACACTGTGAGAAGTGTCATCTGTATAGGAATTACAGGACAAAATTCTTTTAGATTTCTTGGCAAGTAGAGTCTTTCTTGACAATAAAGCTGGTATGTAGAGCTCAAGAAACTGAGTTTAAAGCTGTCAGTGCTGTCAACAAGTGTCTCATTGATGAAAATACTGCAGGAGTTGTTTTAAAGTTGACTTCAACATCATAAAAGATGACTCAGGTACTTAAACTCATTGTTTTAGGCTGCTGAATGGTGGTACAACATGTTAAGTCATTCTCCACATTACTTATATTATTGTGCACCTATACAATGTGTGTGATCTGAATGATTTATGAACTAATAAGTCATGGAATCCAACTGTTTAAATGCATCCCGCAGTAATATATTGTAGCTTAAAAAATGTAGGGCCTTTCATAATGTTTCTCATTGTTTTTCACATAAACTTTTGCAGCCCTATACTTTGACAAGGTGCTGTTTCCAGGAAACAAGGCCAGACCAAGGCAGGCTACCAGCAACAAAAGAAAAATGCAAGCAGACATGGACACAACAAGTTTTGTGGTTCAAGTTCACCTCTGCACAGCAGCATAGACGACCACCAACCACAGCTGATGCAGCATCACTGGGTTTAAATGTGTTTCAGTATCATCTAGTGATGATACACAGCGCAGAGTTTATAACTCGCACAAATAAAATCATGGATTGCTTTATCTCAGTGAAACGAATCTCAGAGTCACCTGCCTGTATGGTTTGGTTAATGAAAAGACCTCACCTTAAACCAATAAATGACTAGCTGCATATGGTCTATGAGGTAATATGTACACTGGGCGTAGTTGGACTGAGGTTGTGTTGACACAGTTGGAGCCAACACCTATATCAAACACTTAAATTGGTATTACCTGGCCTTTAGAGCCTTGTCTTATCACTGGTCCCGAACCCATTTTACAAAAAGGTATAAAAGGAGTCAGCTCTCTCCTCTTCCACTCCTGACACATCTTCGGCTCTGTTGACCGGTGTTGGCCTTCTGTTTTCCTCTTTACTGTATCAACCACCTCTCAAGCAGCAACCATGACCCAGCTAGAGACAGCCATGGCCCTCCTGATGAAGACCTTTGATACCTATGCTGCTGGCGAGGGCAGTAAGGACTCCCTAACCAACAATGAGGTCAAGACTTTGCTGGAGAAGGAGCTGCCTGGAATGCTCAAGGTACTGTACACCACTGGGGAGGGTAATAACTGTGCTGACCAGGTAGCAAACTGTACCGAGACCTAGCACATCATGCTCACACTAATATTCATTCACTGAATTTACTATATGCTGCATAGCACAAGCTACAGAGAGTGTTCAGATACTAAACAGGCAACAATACTGAAAATGTACAATTAAAGAAAATGTATTTTTCAGTTTTTTTTAGCTGATTCTATGCATCATAATGCCCGTTTACCAGATTTAACAGATGCTAAAAGAGCCATTTTCATTTTGTGTTTAACTATTACATTTATGCCCCAGAAATACTTTAGATTACATTGTGCTGCATATAAAAATTTACACAATAAATACATAATAGTTAATAATAATTTTTGAACAATCCCAGGCCCCACCTCTGTGCAGCTCATCATTCAAACCTACAACCAAACAACTTTAAACATGATAAACAGTGTGCAGCTGTGCATTTTTGGATACTTTGTCAAAGTAGATTTTGTGTTTTTGAACTTTTGACCAGTTTGAAGAGTTCCTCTCATCGTTATGTCCTGTTCCAACATCAAGTTTCGATACAATGGCCTTTCTTCACTGAAATAACTATCTTGCACTTGAATAAATACACTCTTGATACTAAAAGTTGACTAAACATGGCTGGAAAAAAAGTGTTTGGGCAAGGCACTTATTTAAAAAAAAACAACTTTTTATATAATGAAGCTTTGTAATAAACTACAACAGTTTTGATGGTATTTTGTTGGTCTGTGCAGGCAGCAAAGAACCCAGGTGAGGTGGACAAGCTGCTGAAAGGTCTGGACTTTAACGGAGACTCTACAGTTGACTTCAACGAGTTTGTGGTGCTGGTAGCTGCTCTCACCTGCGCCTGCCACAACCGCATGTGCAAGAAGTGAGCAGTACGGCTGCACCATTGGGTGTGGGCCAGACAGCGCCAACAATGAAATAAAACCCCTGTAGTGACTGTTTTCTGTAACAACTGAATAAAATGGTTTATTTACCTATACATGGTTGTCAAGTATTGTGTGACTAACATGAAATAAAAAGCAGTAAGATGTTTTTTAACCATTCATAATGGGCCACATAGAGCAGTATGGTAAGGAAGCTTAAATATAAATGCAAAGAAAAATGCTGATTGTGCTTTATGAAATAGCATAAGTTACTACATCGCATCCACGCATTTGGATTTCTACAGCAAATGTGAGAAAACACTAAAAATTCAAGCTTGAACCAAAACTGGTTTTAGTTCCTTAAAACGTGGTTCCTGAGAATGTTTGGAGAATTTCTCACAGGTTTTTCTCATGAGACACAAAAACATGAGGAAAAAAAGACTGAAATGAAAATGAACAGCAGCACGACAATATTGAGATGAAGGGAAGGAATGTAAATGTAACAACTAATAACTAAGAGCATCAATAACTGAAAAACATTAAAAGATATGAACATATAACTAATTAGACAGTAATTTTGTTTTTGCATGCTACTGTGGTAAAAAATATTGTGCAATGGTGTGATGGAAAAAGTGTGAAATCAATGGTCACATTTTACGTTTGAGGCTTTCAATGAGTTCCTATACATGGTCAGATAGCCTCACTCAAGTTACAACAGTCACAAGACTTCCTGCCTAACTAGGGCAACAGGGTGTGCGTGTGAAATAAAGAGTACTCAATGTACTATGCCTTCTCAGACCTCTCTGTTGGCAGGTAATAATCTTGTAACTAAAGGATTTCATGTTTTAACGTCACCAGGAGGATTTGACGAGATGCCTCTTTTTGTTGAGGAAATACTTCCACAGTTGCTCTGATGAAACCATTTCAAGCTTCAAACTAAATGATTTTGGACATTTTGTAGGTACAAGGGTTTCAACCAACAGCTGAATGGAACATTCTCATCGTCGGCACTTGCACAATAATAGGCAAGTGGTCAGAGCGGTGGTTTTGCGTCTCATGCAGCAATGTCAGCAACATACAGAGCATGTCAGCACGTCACAAACAGCGTCTTGTAAACATGTTCGTGGTCACATGCAGGGCTATTTCAAGAACAACAGGATCTTTTCCACCACAACAAATTGATGGGGACATTTTGAATTACACAACAGCCCTATGATGTAAACTGATAGTCCAGACTGAGCCTGAGTGGTGCTGATATTTGACCTGCATTGTGTTTACACCTGATTAGTCTGAGTTGGCATCACAAAAACAACAGTGGGGATTTGGAGACTCACAGACACTGGAGGGGAAACTTTTGGACCAGCTATTTTGTTAATCCTGTGATCAGAGGCATCAAGCTGCCTCTTAATCCACCTCTGTGTTACTTTCTGTCTTTAGGTCAGGTCAGCACTCTATCTGCCCACCAGGGTGCACTGGCCGAGTGACACACTTTCTCCAGCCGGGACAGTTGTGTAATCACAGCATGCCTATGCTGCCCTCTGGTGGCAGATACTCTCTCCATTTAACAAACTGGGATTAAACAGTATTTTCAATAAATGCATAGGTTTGACATTATATTATCATCAATCAATCACTGCTGCCATCCTGAACAACATGTCTGCATTCATGACCTCCCTCTCCTGTGTGACTGCAGTTGATTTGACTGCAGGCTGAGTCGGAGGCCTCACAGCGCTGTTTGTGAAATGTGGCTGGCCTGTAATCGGCTTGCAAGGTCATTAAGCCCAGACTCTCCTCTCTCAACTTCCTCTCTCACTCTCTCTCTCTGTGCGGGGCATTATAAAGGCTTATAGGGATTAGGTGTCCAGAACGGAGGAGGATGTGGCTCTGGAGTCAGGAGATACAGGTGGGGAGGGAAAGTGTGGTGGGGTGAGGATTTTGTTGTATTTGCTGGTGTATGTTTTTGATGCTCACTTGTGCATAAGCACAAACACATTGCATTTTTAATTTCATTTATTTTTCATTGCATTTCTGTCTTCATAAGAAAGTTCTATTGTCTGAAGCAGGCCATGGAATATGGTCAAAAGCTCTGAGAATAGCTATGTAAGTGGGCCTTGTGTTATACAAATAATAACCACAGATATGTGTTTCCAATTTTAAGAATGAATCACCATTCCCAAGCATTCATAAATCCTTTATAAGTCATAACTTTTAATAGATTATTTAACAATGATTCATTTTTGGTTGCCAGGCTCTCCCATGTAAACATTTGCAAACCTAATGGTTTATTAGAAAGTAAGAGCCTTTACCCTTACCATCATTTACCCAGATGGTGGATGTTTAACAACCTGGCAACCCAAATGTTGTTCCTATAAATGGCTTGTAAATACAGAGGTAAAGAAAGGCCAAAATAATTTGAATTTTATTAGAGGCTGAATAGTAAATAGTGAAATGTAACCACTACTAATTACCATCTATCCTCCATCAAAAGCCATCTATTTGAATTAATGTGGTTTGAATGGTCCCCTCCATTCAAATTTCAGAGGGTAATCTCAAGTTTTGAACATTTAGAAACTGGACATTACCTTATAGGACAGAGGTCTGATTCACTCCATTCAGGCTCGATTGCTTGTCTTGGTAGCCCAGATGTTCAAGATTGCAATTTTCATGCATATTTTAATGTTTGAATATAACCCAGCCAATTTGAGCTTCTTAATTTTTTTTTACTTGACTTGAATTTTAAGATCCGAAAATGACAAACTTGGATTTAAACATCTTGATAATAGTTTTTGTTAAAATAGTGGAATAGTGGAATCTAAACTGGTGAACCACAACAGAAGTCAGTTTCAAAGCACATAAATTCAGGTTTTTCAAAGTAATATGTTCAGTGCTATTAATTCAGTGGTATTCAAATGTCAACATCAAGACTTTGCAGTGGTGAAATTTCACAAAGAAGTACTGAGTAGCTTACAAGATTCAGATATTTATGGCCTTTCTTTGCCTCCATACACTATCTATAAAGCATTTTTAATGATTTATTAACCATTAATAAAGCCATTTTAAACCTTTTACAAAGAATACCCCATGTTTATTATTATTATCACTCAATTCTCTTCCAATGTTTTCCTGTATTGGTACGCAGTACGGACAAAATGAGAACTATTATTTCAATACAGTAAATGAGTAGTTCTCCATTTCAACAAGACAAAGAATTTTGATCCATAAAAGGAAGTCATCATAGAATCATCAATAAATTGAAGAGAGAGCAGGGTGTATTGATTATAATAATAATAAAAAAAACATGATGAAATTATTAATGTCTAATTTTGGTGCAAAAGTCTTCCCATAGACTTCAATCTCAAAGTGGGTGTCAATGTATACTTGCGGTTAGAGGTTTACACCACTCACAAACACACACACTACTCAGCTCAGTCCACGTGAAGAGGTATGGCAGTTATGAATACCTCATTCTGTTTTAAAGCCACACATCTCTGGTCATATGAGTTGCCAGGGTGTCCAGCTCATCTCGTGGCCTGACTCTCAGCAGGAGAAACAGGATAAACACACTGCTGCTCTTTGTCTTAAACTTTAACCCAGTGTGTTTCTCGTCCCCGGTAGGCGTCATGAGGCGTCCCTGAGTTCTACTGAGGGACCGCAATTCGTCTGGGACTTGTTAAAGGCTACTTGACACATGACTCATGGGTTGTTTAAATATTGATTATGTCAACTTTCCACTCGTGATGCTATGTCATGGACATGGAGGTAAACAAAAAAGATAGAAAAGAAAACATGGCTTCTAGTGTTTGATCATCAACAAGGAAATAGGAAAAAGTGAGGAGATTAAAGCTGCTCTACTCAATATTTTCATATCACCACATGGGTCAGATGACTCCGTGTAATGTGAAAGGTTTCACTCTTAGTGACAAACCCACTGTGAATTATCAGCAAACAGGCAGCTGTTATCAGCAAAAAAGCTTGATAACCCCAGTGTACACTACCTGCCCAGCATCAAACTATAGATAGACAAAGTTCACAACTAGCTTGTGAACATAGTGGAGCATTTAGCAGCTAAAGAGTCAGATATTTTTCTCAGGAGTTGGTGAAGACCAAAACAGAGCTAAAAGGAGAGTAAATATTGGACTTACATTTATCAGGTGGACAGAAACACAACTCTAAATGAATGCCAATGTTGCTTTGTGTCTGTTGGATGAATAAATGATAAACTGTTTGCTAACACATTTGCCATATCAATTATTACCATAAGGTGATAATATGTCAGTGTTCTGTTACAGCTTATTTCTGCTGCCCCCAAGTGGTCAAAAATCAATGAATGCATGTTTAACTTTACATGACCTACAAATATGTAAACCCAGCCATTATTCCTTATTGCTTTATTTTTAGTCTATACTAATTAAAATCAAATGAGTTAGAGAAACCTAGACAAAAAAGATATTTAGATTGACATTTTGTATAGTGTATTTTATGTGAAACATACATTTGTATGGATTTCTCTCCTTAAAATAATCTATAGTCATATAACACACATAAGTTACTTTTTTCTATGCTGTATGCTAAGAATTTAATATCATTTTGCATTATTTCACATCAAAAAGATGTTTGTCTTAAAGTGTGGAGAGACAGCTCTGACTCCATTAAATCCAAGAAATGTTAGACGACAAAGCTGTGGTTACTTTGAAGGAACATTATGCTACACCATGCAAGTTAAGAAATATGAAATATGTTGAGTAATACAGTAATTGTACATACTTTTGATATTAATTAAATATTCCATGCTCCCCCTCAAAAGTTTCATAGAACATGGGATGTTCATTTCCAAATCCTCTGCCTGATGATGCAAGCATGGACATAAAATTGAGGGAAGGTTCAGGATTTGCTGTTGTTCATATAGCCTGCTTAAAATATAACAAGTTAAGAGAGATAAGCTTGAAAATCGGTGAAATGACCCTTTAATCTACAGCAAACCATGTGACACGTCTCTTTATACCAGAAATAGTTGCTGAGTGAGTCTTCATATTAACACACAACTGGAATTACTTACAGTATGAGTTTATTTTGCATTGCAAAAGACAAGGAGACCATGCAAGGATCATTTGCAAAACAAAGGCAGTATTAATGGGTGTGCCTAAAACCTGTCTCCCAAGAGCAACCTGTTGACTGCGTGTGTGGACTGGAGGTTTGTGTACACACTGACAAACAGTTGCTAGGGTTTATACAACATACCACTGAGTTCCTCCCATACCACGCATTCCTTTCAACCGAATGTCACATAGGCCATTTCTGTCAAACAGGATACTGGTATCTGTCTGCTTTGAAGGCTACAAAGTCCTGTCTCTGCTGCTGAATATTGATTTATGAACCCAGCTGGAGTGACGCCGTCTGTCTCCACCATTAGGTGCCTTTTTCAACATGTTTATGTGTGATAAGATTTGTCGTGTGGTCTTTATCAACATGACTGAGAAGCTCTAAAAGGTCTGATAGTGGGGGGAAAGAAACACGAAACAGCCCTCATTCATACCAGACAGTCGTGTCAGTGCTGTCACCTTTGACCTACACACATGATAAGCAGGCTTGTTGTGTGATTAGCTCCTTGTGCAGGAGCTTTCGTTGGGTTGTAGCTAACATGCTCCACCGTTCAAATTTTGATGAGACTAATTATGCATCTTTTTAGTATTTGGCAAGATGTGACTGCAGTATTTATTTCTTTGAAATGTTGAGGAGCAAGTTAAAGCCCAATAAAAAGAAATGGGAGGAAGAAATCCACTGTAGTGTCATACTGGAACATGTGACACTGGAGTGCTCATTTGATCTGTGTAATGTCATTTGATTTTTACAGCTGAGTGTTAAGTTGAATCCACAAGGACTGACTAGAATAGATCCAGAGGTGTAAGTTTAGCTTTATTAGGTTCAGTTAGTGGTCATCAAGGCAAACAACTACCAACACCACCTCCAATATAAACATAAATCAGTTACTGTGTCCACCCTCATTTCATTTGTCTCACTTAATCAGTTTGTACTTGTTAGATACACACCATAAATGTACCTCATAAATACAGTGTATGTCTTCCAGCTTGATAAGATGGAAATAAGTAGTTATTTGTAGGGTAGTTTTTTTTGGTATCAGAAATCTTAAGGTCTGTTTCTAGCTTTAGGAAAAGTGTGTTGTGATGGAGGTATGGCTGGATTACCAACTAGACAAAGTGGGAAACTGCCCAGGGGCCCCAAAAGCTCAGGTCCACTCCATATCATCCAGGACTACATAATTTGATTGATTGAGAATTTGTACAGTCTGAACTCTGACAGATCCTCCATTCTCCATCTTGTGGTCCAAGAAGGACTCTAGTTTTAAGACATTAATTATTTTTTGTTTATATTGTACTCATTTGTTGTAAATGTGTGTTTTATCAAATTGCATACAGAAAAAGACCAGATAGTATTATTTTATCATAAGAATTCTGTAAGGCTGCAAGCAACAGCTATTTTTATTATCAACAGGTCTGAGAATTATTTTCTTAAACAATCAATTGATTGTTCAGTGTATAAAATGTCAGAAAATAGTGAAAAATGTCACTATTCCCTGAAGCCCAAGATAACAAACTACCAAATATTCACATTTTAGAAGTTGGTATGAGTGAATTTTTGGCATTTTTGCGTAAAAATTACTAATAAGTTATCAGAATTGTTGCCAGTTAATTTTCTGTCAGTTGATTAATTATCTAATCATTTCAGCTCTGAAGTAGTAGCATGTATATTGGGGGACAAGGACCCCACAGCAAATTTTTTACCCTGGGGTCCCATAGGAGGTTAATCCAGCCATGGAGATGCACAGTAAATATTCAATTTGTGCAATAATTCATCCCCTTTGTAAGATGTGTGATCAATAATTGTAAAAAACATAAGAAAGGTGTAGAATAATTGTGACAGACATAGTTTCAGTTTTTTTGCATAACAGTGAAATGCTACATAGCTGTAACAGAATCGGCCTGATTGTTCAACGTATGTTAACTATGGGTTCATCACCACAAGCGACACCTTTCAAATTACGCATAGCTATTTGATCCATTATTAATATACAAATAATGATTATTACAGCTTTTTTTCCAACCACCTGTTTCCAAGGTCAAGAATGAACTTTCATGCTAGATAAGACAGTTATGGAGTTGTTGGTGTATTTTTTTCTATTTTGGTGGAGGCTATCTGTTTCCCTCTGTTTTCAATGTTTGTGCTAAATGCTAAATGCGCTAATATTGAACTTCTCATCTAATTTAACTCTGTTTAAAACAGCATATTTCCCATAATGTTGGGGAATTCTTGTAACTCTTCTCTGCAAATAAAAGTGTTGTTAAATTTTCTTTGGTTTCAGTACCTTTAAAACCTCAGTTCTGCTTCTTTACAGTATTCAGTCAGATAGCTTAGCAGGTTCAGATCAAAGGCTGTAGAAAGAATCAGCTGTAAAAGAGAAAAAGAAACAAAACTGTCCGCTTTCTATTTGACTAGGAGCGCATTGTAAACCTGTTGAGCAAACTATCGGTAATCTTTCACCGTCTGCAGACGGCAGACAGGTTTAACAGAGGGCTGTGAGGCCGAGCTATTTGCATTGAGAGCACATTCATGCCTGTACTGTGCTGATAACAGGCTCTCTGTGGATAGACTGTGACCGCATGATGTAATCCACATTTCCCTGCTTTTGCAGCCACTTGCCTGTGACGTAATTAAAACTAGCGATGTTTGTGCACTGTCCTGATGCAAACAGTCCTGCTCTCTGTCTTATTCTCTTATTCACACACACATACACACACAGAAACACATGACAAGGAGACTTTGTCCTCCTTTATCGTCAGCAGCCCTCAAAAAGTCCTTCTGCGCAGACACAGACAGACACATTTACACATTGTCAGAATTATCTCGGCCTTACATCACCGTCAGCCAGCACATATCTGATTCATTCAAAACCATTAGCACCCATAGAAATCCTTTAAAGCTCCGGATGCCTTCAGGTTTTCTCTCACACTGCAAGAGCTCTGACGTCAGACTTGTAAAATCTGTAGTTTAAATCCCCGAATATCCTTCAGGGTGATGATCATTATCAAAAAACAATTATACACCATTTCTCTTGCAGTCAAATGTCACCTCATCAAATGATAATGTTTGTTTGAATGCCTGATTGCATTGTCTTACAATACAAAATGGGATAATGTTAGTTAAATGTTTAAATGCTGCTCTGAGAGCCTAAAGTTAAGATCACTAGTGGCTTTGTGTAATTATAAGCCATCAGACTGATTGATCTGTATTGATTGACCTACTGATTGATCTCTCTGCTGGAGTAATCGAGTCATAGAGAAACCAGTGTCTTTAGATGGCATGCACATAAATGCTCCTGAACTTAGATAAGGGAGATTATACACTGAAGATTACCTTTAACATCAGTATAGTTAGTGGCCAAAGTTTATGTCAGGTTGCAAGCAGCCAGAGGCTACTACAGAAAGAACTCAGTGACTCAGCAGTATGTGCTGCTGGCAGTGGAATAAACTTTATTGCTTGTAAACCATTTCACATACAGATGGAAACTAAGTGAAACTAGCTAGGTGAAAAGTTGTGGCAAAGGCAGGTGTCTTCTGAAAAGAGTAACTATGAAAGATGTGGAAATTGAATCATGTAGCACTCTCAAAGTGACAAATGATTTTGGAGCAATGCTAAAATTACAAGTAAGAACTAAAATAAAAGCAAATGTAAAATAAAAAATGGAACTGAAAATATCTTGTGTACTTGTAAATAAAGAATGTTTATAATGGTATTTTGAAAAGCACGTGAAATTCATGTTTTCATCCGCACAATATTGAACAGTGTATCATTCATTTTTACATGCTTCACATGATTTGTGAATGTGCTTTGTTCCTGTATCATGTGAGTTTCATGTGCATTATCCAAAAGCAACATGTGTGTATGTGTGAATTTATCACACTGTGAGATAAAAGCATTTTAGTGTTCATTAGCCTGCATGTATGTGGCGGTATGCAGTATGAAATGTAAAGCTGACAGGAAATTAGAAGAGAGATGAGGAATGACAAAAGTCTTGATGCCTGGACAGTCCTACAGTTGATGCTTTCACATGTGATGTCCTGCATTTCACATGTGAAATATCTGAAAATCACATGTGATTTATGTTAAGTCTCAGTTTGATCTCTACAAATATTCAAATTAAGACAAAACATTTATTAAAAAAAAAAATCAATACAATTAGCACTGCAGCATCCAAATGAAGACCACGTAGAGGTGAAAGAGATCCTGTTGATCAGAATTAGACAAGGATCAGGTGAAACAGAGAGACAGAAAACATACTATGTAACCCTCCACCACTGACACTGGTGGCACCTGAGTGAAAAATTGCATGTGAACACGTCATAATCAACAACTGAGTCAACTCTTATACTTAACATCACATATTCAACCCAACAAATAACTGCACCCCTTCCGTATCTGTCTTAATGTTTTGACTCTTGATAAAAGTTTGCAGCCTGGTCACCTCCGCAAGACGCAGCATGACAATAATAGACGACACAACGAGAGTATTAGCACTGCCCGTAAAATAACTGCACTTATTATTTATGGCAGAAGAGTGGTTTTACAGTTTCATTATCTTTCCGAGTGGTCTGAGGTGATGTGTGGTATACAGGCAGAGTGCCAGTGCAAGCATTGTGCAACTGTATGCACAGGAAACAAAACATCACTCAAACAGACAAGTCACTGTTACAACAGTCTGTATGCATGCGCGTGAACACATACAAATGCATGTATGCAGTGCACACAGCAGACAGTGGTAAACAGCTTTGGACACAAGAATGAGGAACTGAAATCATATGGCTTTATTTGGGGCGGGGTTTGTTTCTTCCCCAAAGTTGCTGATTGGTCTTTTTTATTAATACTTTAAGCTGTGATTGGTGTCTTCATTGAAAAGTGTTTAAATTCTGCAGAAGGATTAGTGCTCTGAGAAGTGTGTCAACTTAAGAGGAGGTGAGAATTGCTCACTGTTTGCCGCCCATATGGCATCAGTCTCTCCTATGATGACTTCTGGCATGTGACTGTCTGGATACTGGTGACGGTGAATAATAAGTTTAATCGCTTCCGTCAGAAGATTGTCTGGATACAATGTGATTAACATGTGTTTGTCAGAAATAAACACCAGAAAAAGTCCACTTCTGATATGATGCAGTTTTCACTACATTGACTGTCCATGGCAAATCCTGAAACTGAACTGACTGGTACAGAATAATTCCCAGCAATGTGTGTCAAGTCTTTCTTCTAGTAATCCAGTTGTTAGTGGCAAAAAATATATTAATATAGAATGATCATCAATCATTTTTACCAAATCTCACAAAAAGTATCACCATTGAAACCTACTGTAACAGGAGTCTTAAGTTAGCAAAAATGTTATACAATTCAGTTTGTTTGCTTTGTCAAAAATATCATTGTAGAGAATGAACTACTAATGCATATAATTATGCATTAGTATGTTTTCTTAGTATTACCCTAATTGTAAGTGCAGGTTTGTCCCAAGATGATCAAAATACAATTTGAATTCTGAATTGTTCCAATTTTTTAGGTTTTTCAGCACAAATTTGGTCAAATTTAAAGAATTAAAGGAAAACAAAAGAACAACAAAACCCATACCAGTTACTTTTTTGAATCATTTCATTCATTCAGACTGAGACTGAGGTTGTGTTAGGACAGAGAGAAAATGTAAACAAGTTGGTGTATGTACTGTATAGCACGTTATTTTGCTCGTGACCTGTGGCTAATATATGATTTACCTCATTGACCCACCCTGCGGATGATAAACCAGCTTCACCTCAGACAGCACTGTGAATGCACAGTGAAGGTGGAAGCCAGTACTAAAGCTTTGTGGGAAACATTTTGCTTTCACAACCGTGGAGTGAAATCACCCGCCTCTTACCCCCACCCTACCCCCACCTCCCTAACCCCCTTAGGAGAGGATTACGGGGCATCTTTTAACTGTGCCATCTGCTCCAAATTGACTTTCAATTAACACGGGCGAATGAGAAAGCTGTCAGAGCAAAGAGCAGTGCAGATTGAGATGTTGCACTGCGAATGTTAAGTCGTTTGCATGTGCTTTGGAGGTTCAAGTGAGATTTTATCGGTGACAGGAAAGACAGAAACAGTCGGTGAGACAGAGCTATGTAGAGGAAGGAAAAAAAAAGAATATGTTGTAACAACTCTACTATTGAGTCAGTTCACCATATAATTTCAAAGCTCAGGGTTAGGTTACATGACTTCATGAAAAGGATAGTTTGCAGTGTGTGTACAGTATATTGATGGTGAAAACCCACACAACTTCCTCATCGATTAGGCCTGTGTGTTGCACAGGGTCAATATAGTGTTTGGCCTTTGGCTGCAGTGCTCTGGCTTCAGATAAAAGATCAAAAGCCGAACTCAATATTAGTCTGGTAACTAGCCTTAAGGGACCTGCAACTGTGGTAAAATTACAGATATAACCATTAAAATGTGTCAGCTGTTAGATACAAAGACTGTTTCACTCAGAGGAGCGTACACATCCTTCACACACACCTCTTCACTCTGTTTCTTTTGTTTTCTCTCACCCCCACATGCACAGACTCTCGCGTACACTCTGGTCCTGACCTCTTTTTACTTTCTACACACACTCTGAAACACACCCCACATCCACTTTAAGATAATTACAACCAGTGACACAGCAGGCAGGCAGTGGAGAACGGGACTGTGTGTGTGTGTGTGTGTGTGTGTAGTGGTGGCAGCAGTGCAAACAGCTGGTCAATAGGCCTTGACTCATCCCATCCCAGAGGTCGTAACCCCTGAGGTCAGAGGACAGATGAAGTGTGCCGCATTATAGACCCTTGATAGGGGGCAGGTGGTTAGTCCAAAGGATAAGCGCCACCCCCAACATACATGCAAACTCTTCTAAATAGTAATAATAGTAACAGTACAGGTTAGTGGAAAGCTTTAGACAAGCAGGAAAAGGTTGCTGGTTCAAATTACAAGACCTCACTGTACAGCAACTGCTCTTGATGAGTAGTGTTACTATAAATAGTACTAGTAATGGTAACACCATAGCTGTAGTAATAGAGGTACAGTAAGAGGAGCAGTAGTGATAGTAGTCATCGATAAAAAACCAAGGCAATATGAGGTAAAGCTGCAGGAATACTTGACAGTGGTTCATAATAAAGCAGCAGGTCCCAATGATACGAAATTAGTATCGGTATCAGTTTGAAATTACATTTTCTGATAGAGGGCAGGTCCTCTATTTCGATGGCCAAAGAGCAAAACCTCCTATCTGAAAAATGCACTTTTTTGAGAAAACTAAAAAAAAAACTTGTTGTTTTCTTGCAGAATGCTATTTGTTAAGGATAGCCAATACATAATACACTGTTTTTGGACTATATTACTATATTATGTGTCAACAATACCGTAATAACCATACAAACATACCGTAAACAATACCACATAATACAGTAATATAGTCCAAAAACAGTGTATTATGTATTGGTTATCCTTAACAAGGATATCCAAATATCAGTTGTTTTTTTAAAACAAGTTTTCTCAAAAAAGTGCATTTTTCAGATAGGAGGTTTTACTCTTCGGCCATCGATTTGTGCCTTTTCCTGAAAAGATTAATTGTATCCAACAACTACCATCCTCTGTTAATGACTTCCAGAAATGGCATTGGTACAAAATAATATCTGGCAATGTGTCTCTTCTCTCTACAAGTAGTCAAATAATTGATAATAAAATAATTGACTGCATCACAAAAAGAAAAATTACAATATTTCCACATAATCTATTAGAACATCAATCTGTAAACTCAGAGGAAATGTAAATCAAATTCAATTTGCTTTTTTTGTCAAAAAATAATTTAAAAACATGGTATTTTATAAGGATAATAATTACTGTTTCTGTTTGTGGAAGAGGTCTGAAACTCAAAGCAACAGTCATAAAAATGGCAAAATTGCACAGAGACGTTATTGCTGTTATGGTTTCACTAATAAATTTGTTGACAATGTTGATTTGGTGTGTTATGTAATCATAACTAACATTATATGAAAGTACTTCCACAAACACATTGTAGTGTAAGATGATAAATAAACAATTGTGAAAAATTGTGCAACCTATTTGTTTTGTATTTTGAGTATACATAAATTAAGAATGATGGTTTTCTTTCAAAGGCAAGAGTTATTTGTGTTTAGGTGTGTTTATATTTTTATAACTTAAACACAAGAGAGAATATATAATCATTCGTTTAATTTTCTGATGAGTTTAATCCGCTCAATCTGTCATTCATCAATTTACTTTAGTTTCAGTACAAATGATAAGAGTACTAGTTGGGCTTCTGATGCAATACCCAAGCGGAGGAATCAAACCTACACGAACAGGACGGCGGAGGTTTGCCTTGTTGCCTGGATACGAACGCGGAGGGTGGCGCATTAGGGAGTCCTTCCCCGACTGAAACTGGCTTCTCATAGCGGACATTGTGGCTCTACGTGTAACCGTGTCATCGAGGAATGACCTTCCTCTTTGCTTGAGCCGGAATGTCGCCTGTTTCCTTGACGCTGTTGAAGAAGCACTGGATGTGAAAAACAGCGCAATTTCTGTCGGCGTCCATGATACGCGATGCTACCGCAGCGGATTCCAGAGCTTGAGCTCGAGCTCGGAACGGCAGCGGGAGAGAAATAACCGCTCCCCTCTTTACTTCAGCCAACGGCAGGTACGTAAACCAGCGAACCGGCCTTGAATTTTCTTTTTTGTCCCCGCTTAGTGTTTAACATTTAGTGAGGTTACTGTTTCACTGTATAACGATATGGCGCACATTTTTGAAGGGAAAACGTCTGACAGTCCTCCGGTCGCCTCCCGGGGCAGCTGCTACTCCTCCCCCTCGGTCACAACAACAAGCGTACATGAAAGCTAACGTTAGCTCATTTCAATTTGAATTGGACACTTCTGCTGTATTGTATTGTACTGACTTTTGACCATTTTTGGGTGCCGACCGAAAGTTTAGACTCGGCCTAACGTTAGCATGTTGCTGTTTGCTTGCTAACTATTTCATGGAGAACCGTCGGGGCTCTGTAATGTCACCGTAAAGAAGCAGCCTCCGTTCACCTGGCACCGACATATTCCAAACTAACGATAGACTTTGTGGGGGACAGGGAAACACTGTGATTTAAATGAAATTAAGTGGAATGTATCCTGTCTAAATAAATAATTATAAACTGCCCACTTACAGGGAACGAGCAGCTTTCGACAGCCAGCTAACTTGGCTAACTTAGCTCATGAGCTAAAGGTCGGTGGTCCGGCTAACCTTGCCGTTTGACTGCAAAGTGACGCTCGTTAATCGACGTTAATGCAACGTTGTAGTTGACACTTGACCTGTTACCAAATCATCGATTCTATGATATAAGTTAGTCTTGTAGCTGTGACATTAGTAATTCATCTTAAATATCGTTCCTGGCTGTTCTGGAGATGCACTCGACAGCCCTGCAATATAACGTTAATATCGGTAAACCTTAAATATTTGCGCAAAGTTACACTACACCCATAGTAGGTTACTCGATGGTTAACAATGCACAAACTGCAGTATTTTACTCCTTTCCATGTCAGAGAAACTGCATAAAATAATGGGTCGCAGGGTAAAGTTGGTATATGGACAGTGCTGTCAGGAGCTAGTGTGCACATAAGAAACAGCTGGGCTGTAGACGCTGCTCAGCCATATTTAGCCATTATCGTTGAAGCCTGCTAACTTTTCAACAGTTGTCCGTCTGTATGCATTTAATTTATACAATGCAATTTGTGCAAGGGTGTTGACTGCTGAAACGGTATGGTTGTATACTGCAAAGCTTCTTATCTTGCCCTTTTGACGGCCCTAACGAGTAACCCATAATATGCCACTTGAGTGACGACCGGGCCAGCCAATCAAATCGGTGCAGCCTCCATTTGCTCTTCACGTCGGTTCCCTAATCCGCTGCTGCCATATGAAACACATGCACTTGACAGCAAGCGCTCCCCTGCCTGTTGCCCACACAGTTATACTCAACTGCTGGAGTTTGCTTGTTGTTGTGTCATGAACAGTAATCCAGGTCATGTTTGGTTTTATTACTCACAGTTCAAACTATGATGATTTTTATGATCGTAATGGATGGAATAGTAATTAAAGTGGTGCTTTCTGTTTTAGGAGTATTACAAAGCCTTGCTGTCATTCAGGTGTTTAAAAAAGATGTGGTCGTGACTAGTTCTCCTATCATTTATTTTTGTTAAATTACATTTACTTAACAGGCGTGCAATTACACACAGTGACTGTTTGAGATACTTTCACATTAATGGGACAGGTAACTTTCTAGTGGCTGTGCTGTATTGCGAGGTATTGTGGTACTGTAGAAGGTCACTTATTCATATTAACCTGTTTATCACTTTAAAGAGGATATATCCGCAATAATGTGTCATGATTGTGCCTGCTGTCTGCATTATCATGCTCTCTCAGGAACCCATTAGCTTGCCGGTAAGCAGGTCTAGGAACAATCATTAAAAACATCCTTTGGGATAAGGAAGAAAGCATATCTGCTGTCATAAAATTTGTTGTCATAACACTTATCCTCCTGTTTCTTTTCCTTTTCAAAACCAAATAAAATATAATTTCCATCCCAAAAAGCAGTGACTTAATGCAGTCATGCATTTTTCAAAATATAAAGAGTTCTTGTTTCTTGCTATTTGGCTCTGTGGGGGGTTGTGAATGAGGTCTTTGACTATATCTTTGTTTTTTCAAATGCTTGCATTCAACGTTGAAAATATTTAAGAGAAACTGATGTTCATGTTTGTTTGCTCTGTTTCAGGTTGTGCCGGTGAAGTAAGACGTAGCCCCAAAATGGACGCCTCCGACTGAGACGCAAACACATCTTGTGTTTTGCTCAGCAGCTGAGATCTATCAGCAGCATAAGCCATGCCTGACGAATAAAATCCCCCTTTTTGCTCAAAGCAATAAAAAAAACGAAAAAAAAAACATCCTACATGCCTCCCCATGTAGAGCCCCTTCAGTGCGTCCTGCTGGAGTGATTGCCCCCTCTTCCAGATAGGTTCTGCCTCATCCTCCCTCCGTAACTCTCTCCACCGACCACCCTACAGTAACTACCCATCACAATGCTGCTCCACCTGAGAATGGCCAACACCTGAGGTCCCATGCGTCCAGTGAGCACCGATTCAGACGGTCCTGCTCCTCCTGAAAACCTCTCTTGCCCCTACCCCCTCGTGGGCCCCCTGCCTGCCTCAGAGATGTCCCTGCTCCAGTCGCTGGGTCCAGTACAAAGCTGGCTTGGCCAGGAGCTTGAGAAGTGCGGGATTGATGCCATGATTTACACCCGCTACGTCCTCAGCCTTCTCCTGCACGACAGTTACGACTACGACCTGCAGGACCAGGTGCCCTCCACAACCTTAAAGAAATCTTTCTAGTCGCGTCAAATAAAAAAAAACATAGAAATGATTGTTTATCATCGTTTGTGTTTTGCATGTCAAATGAGTGGGCAGTGGGCTATATTCAGGAAGGGAAGTTGGTGTGGGAATATAATGGGCCTCGTTAGAGGAAGATATCAATTTGTCAGGAGAGGTTAACAATGGGGCTTTTCTTTCATGTCATGGCACTTGTGCACTGACTAATTCCCCCCTTTGATTTCTCTCATTTGTCAATACATTCATTGATAGATATGATGTTTACTGTTTTGTGTGCAAATTGTAAGGCACACAAGCCCGTATAGAAATGTTCATATACATTCAGTATATTCTCAGTGTAACCTTTTTATATGATTTCTCCATGTTCTATTGTTTAACACTAGTTTGTCCTTTGTGACTGACTTATCTTGGTTTGTGTTTAAAAGGAAAATGACATCTTCTTGGGCTGGGAGAAGGGAACTGGGAAGAAATGGGGCAAGAGTAAGAAAAAAGGAGGGACCGATCTGAGTCTTGAGGAAATGAAGAAGCAAGCCGCTGTGCAATGCCTCCGCTCTGCATCTGATGAAGTAAGCCTTGTTGAGTCTGATTGTTGTAATCCTGTGATTTTCATAATATTTATGAAGAGCAGTGTTAGTCAAATTATGTTTTATTTTTCTGTGTAAAACAATCTTTCATTTGAATCACTTTTGCTTTGGAGGCGTGCAGGCCAGTTATTACTCATGAAATGAAGCAGGAAGCTCTTGAATGAAAATCATTCTGAATACAGAAGGCATGAGAGTGTAATTTGTCTAATTATGTCAGGAATTTGTTACTGTAGTATCCCTTGTTGTTTGTTAAGGTGCAGTCATGCAGATATTAATTGCATAATTCACAGTGAATAGACATTGAATAAAGCTATGTCAATGTGGGAGGCTAAAGCATTGAACGGGAGAAGATCTTCATTGTAAATGCATCATCACCTCATTTGGCTGGGTGGCCACACCTTCAGTTAGTCGTCTTTGGAAAGGTTATATTAAGGTCAGCAGTTAAAAGTTCCTTCCTGTTCTGAACAGAAATTAATGCTGTCCTCATTTATAATGCATGACCTTCAAAGGAATATTATTTACATGTAAGCATATATCCCTGAAGTATATACATTTTATTCTGTACTTTTGTGTGAGTGAAAAAGCTACATAGAGATTTGCTGACATTTTTGTCAGTGGCCAGCAGTAGTAAGGGAGGTGTGCTGTAGTTGAGAATGACACAACGTAAAGCTGGAGGGTGGGAAGGGGGAAGTCTGCGAGGCAAGAGGAGGAGTGTTGAGCTCCTCTCCGGGACTGGACTCTGCGGTCTATTTTTTAACCAGCACACGCTGCACGGGATTGCAGCAGTGAGCACCAGTGTCGGTTGGCTGTCAGCTGACCGGCATTAGCACAATGATGCAAGAGGAAACACAGGGCTTGAGAAAACTTTGCTTTGCTTTTCATGAGGTGGCATGGTAAGGAATATTATTTTCTGGAAGAGTGATCAGGAAATGAGTGAGCTTAAGAGTCTGGCAGGACTGGTCGTGAGGAGCAGCTATGTTGTGGTTGGTTATTTGTTTGAGGGTATTTGCTTCGACAGTGCCTACTCGGTCTGAGCTAGTGTTTGAATATGGTTGTCTTGTTTATTTTAAAGCCTTGTTGTTTATGTTTTTCACATATCACATTGCTCAGTTTTATAAGGCAGTAGGTTATACAGGATATGTAGAAAGTATTCAGTGTTTCAGAACATAGTAAGGCAATTACTTGTGCTATTGCTTAGCCCTTTTATTTTTTATTTTTTTGAAAGCATTTCTGCACCATAGCTAAATATAGCACAGTCATGGCTGAGCGTGCCTAAGCTCTCACAAGTCAGCTGGCTTGACTTGTGTCAACCTCGTGCCTTTCATTCTTGATATTCTTTATTTTGGGGCACATTAGGGGTCAAAGCAGCTGTTGGAATTCCTACGTTCTTGCCTAAGGCTGCTGGATCTTGCAACATAAGTTATGGTTGTTTTTGGAGTTGAAAAATAAATGATTCTTTTGTTTTTATGTCAGGGCCTATTTTTTAAAAGACACTTTTAAATTACAAATAGCTGTGCGCTTATTCAAAGGCTGCTACTCAGTGTCCCCCTTAATGTATCGTGGCACAGTTTTATGAAGGCAACTTTACAATCTCTTCAATATATTGCTAGGGAAATACTGTATCATGATGCTGATATCATCAGTCAGTTCTCTTTTATATAATAAGATGTTCTATTTGATGAGATTGTTTACAAAGTTTTAAGATGTATAACATTTTTCATTCCCATTTCTGGGCATACCACTTACACCAAATATTGTTGCATGACCAATTCTCATTTATTTTCAAACTCATTTGGATTTGTCCCATTCACAATATAAACATTGCGTAATTAAATTGATATCGGCCGTTCAGTGTTTAGTTTGACTTTGGTAGAGTTTGTGATGAATTACAAATGGATGTTTCAAATCTGTTTCTTGTCTTTTTCCTCTTTGCAGAACTCTGGAATTGAGAGCCTGGTTGAGGAGCTTTGCTCTAAACTTAAGGACATTCAAAACAAACAGAAAGGTTTGGTTGTTTCCTTTCATCATCATATTTGGAACTTTTCGATAGAGACTATAAAAAGGTAACTAAAGATGGTCATAATACAGTGTCTTATTGTTCAATGTGTTTTACAGAGGAAAAACAGATTCAAAAGAAATCTGATGGCTCTCAGTCTCCGGAGCGAGCTGAGTCCCCCTCTTCAAAGGACCAGGTGGAAATGTAAGCTACACCATGGACATTGTGTATTTATAAATTTCTTTGTTTACAGTAGCTGCAGAACACACCCGTAACACATTTGTTCATTTGAACAATACTGCTATGAATGTATTTAAATTAAGTTCTCTCTTTGTCTGTTGCGACTTCAGGTATTATGAAGCCTTTCCTCCTTTGTCAGAGAAACCTGTTTGTCTCCAAGAGATCATGACGGTGTGGAACAAGGCTAAGGCCTGCGCATACTCAAGCTCATCATCCTCTGCAGCCCCACAGACCAGCACAGACACCTCCTCCCCAAAAGATTGCAACAGCGAATGTGAGGCTGCAAAGGAGCGAAACCTCGAGGCATGTGGTACCATCACTACTGTGACCAACGAGAGAGGCCAGCAACGACGAAGCAAGAAGGAGAAAGAAAACCGATACCATGGTGGTGTAGCAGCGGAGGAGAAATCTACCGTCCACTCTAAGAGACAGACGAGACACAGGTCTGAGGGCAAATACCGGCCCAGATCCTGGTCTTCTGGCTCTAGTGAGGCAGGCTCAAGCTCAAGTGGGAACCAGGGTGACGCCAAGTCGTCCAGAAGCAAGGCAGTTAGAATAAGGCACAAATCCAGGGAGGCTGGGAAGAATAAGAGAACACGCAACAGTGGGCAGGTGAAGCTGCAGGTGAAGGTTATTGACAAAGAGGAGCGAAGAAATGCAGGAGGGAGCAGTAGCAGTGCCACTGGAGGCACTGTCAGACAACCACAGCTTTACAAAAAGGGGAAAAGGCCGCTGAAGGAGATTCGTAAAGATCCAGGCTGGGTGGAAGCAAAAGAGTCCGGAGTTGAGGCCAGAAACAAAAAGGAATACATGGAGGAGCCACTTTGGTACACTGAGCCCATCACAGAATATTTTGTACCTTTCAGCAGCAGACAAAGCAAGCTGGAAACAAAATATCGAAGCAAGGTGGACTCTCCTGATGGCTTTGCCTTGTCAACGGACATGGAGAGGCTGCCGGAGAGATTCCAGGGAATCTGCATTGCCAATGAGAGCTACCAGAGAGCATACCTAGCAGCAGGCTCATTCGTGGATGGGCACTTTGTAGAAGGGCCTGGCGACGCAGAGGATGAAACTGCTGAACTCACTGGGACCTCAAGCTGCCCTCAGCCAGAGGATAGTAGAGATTTAGATGACAAGCATCTGTCTGAATTTACTCACTTCTATGAAGTTGATATTTATCAATCCATATTGGATACTAGTGCCTCAGACTCGATACAAGAGAGTCGGATCTTAAGCATGATTCGACAAAAAAGCAAAGAGCAAAGAGACGTTGAGGCAGAATGTTGTTTAGTGTTAGATGGCCTTGAGCAGCAAGGGAAAAGTGCAATAAGGGCAGACTCACAGGAAGCTTCGGGATCTGTTGGATTCTTGATGGAGGATCTTGAAAACATGGCTCAAGTCTGGGGATGTTATTCACCGTCTACTTCAGAAGATATAGATGGAGAAAGCTTCATAGGAGACTCTCCCATTCGGCTCTCCCCCCTTCTTGATAGTGTTTCATTCACCCTGAGCAAACTATCTGGAAATCTGGAGGAGCCGCCTGTTCCTGAAGCCACCAGTGAACCATCTGGTTTGAACTCATCCTGCTTCTCTCTTTTTGAGCTGCAGTATGACAGCCCCACTTTTCCTTTTCCCCGCGACTCACTCACCGTTGCTCACGAAAACAACACAGATTCAAGTAGCTGTCTCGACCCACATTCTAATAAACAGTCTCGTTTGCTAATATGGACCAAAAATAGTGCCTTTGACGAAACTGAACACTGTTCTAACCTTTCAACGCGAACTTGCAGTCCGTGGTCACATTCAGAGGAGACTCGTTCAGACAACGAGCAAGGACATGTTCAGACAGAGGATGCTGCTCAAATTGGCAATGAAGAGATTGATTGTATAATCCCTCCTCTCTCTGGTACATATCTAGAGGATGAAATCTTGGATTTTTTGCAAGAAGACCCTGGCCGTAAGTGTGAGGAGGTCAGTGTTAGCACAGCATCCAATCAGACCTTCACCAAAAAATCTAAATTGGAGTCCATTTGTGGTATAGCATTGGAAGAGGATGAGAGTAAACAGTACAGCACTGGCATGTTTTCGGACAACACAAACCAACAGAGTGATGATTACAGCTCAGGGATAATAAAGGACATTTGGACTGCAATCGGAGATGGCAAATCTGTAATGTCAAGGCAAGGAGCAGAAAAACCAAGCGAGGTTTTATTCTCAGATGACTCAGGCGGTTACTGTTGCAGCTGTCTGGAGGTGCAGGCAAAAGGAGTTCCGATTCAGGGACCTCAGAAAAAAGCTGTGCAGCGGTCAGAGTATCACCTTTGGGAAGGCAAGAAGGAAGAACAGGACTTAGCCAAAAACAAACTCTCCAAGCTAGATGGTGCTGGGGATTACATGACTCCGTCCAAACCCTGGGACTTGAACTCTGACAAGGAGAGTACATCATTCATCCTAGGAGGGGTGTATGGAGAGTTGAAGACACTAAGTGGTGATAAGAATTGGGCTGTTGTACCACCAAGTGAAACCCAAGATAGCCTGCTACAGTGTGCCGCCGCAGCTGCATCTGCTTCTAGCTCAGACATGCTTACCATCACTGGCACAGATGTGTTCATGAACACTGGCAGCTGCTTTGCCCCTGGGCACAGGCCCCTGTGGAGGCCTCTTGTGTCCTTTGGGCAGAGTGACCAGGCCATTAGAGGAGGCGGAGATGGATTGAATAAGGGATTTTCTTTCATCTTCCATGAAGATTTGCTTGGATCTTACGGAGGCTTGCGTGGTGAGGAGCAAGGTTTAGAATACCCGTTCGCATCCTTCAACCTGAACAATCCCTTCTCTCAAGTCCTCCATGTTGAGTGTTCTTTTGAGCCTGAGGACATGGCTTCGTTCAGTCCAGGGTTCAAGCCTAAATCTATTCTTTGCTCGGACTCTGAGAATGAAGCCTTCCACCCACGAATATATGGCATCAACCGGACGCAGTATAGGGCCATTCGCATATCCCCCAGGACTCATTTCCGACCAATATCGGCCTCAGAGTTGTCTCCTGGTGGAGTGAGTGATTCAGAGGCTGAGACTGATAAAGAGGAGATGAGTTTTCCCGTCCTGGCGCCGGTGGACGTCTTTGATGATCCTCAGGCAGACCTCAAACCTCTGGAGGAGGATGCAGAATGTGAGGGCCCTTATTATGGGAAGTCAGAACTGGAATCTGGTAAATTCTTACCCAGATTAAAGAAGTCTGGCATGGAGAAGAGTGCCCAGACCTCTCTGGATTCACAGGAGGGCTCCAGTACCCTCCTGCCAATCGCTGAGCAAGAGATTTGCTTAGACTGCAAAACGGCAGCAGCTGCATCAACTGCAGGTGGACAGGTGGACGTCTCAGTTAGCAAGATTCAAAAAGAGGAATCTTCAGGAGAAAAACAGTCCTGCTTAAGTGCACCAGCAGGTCAGATCCCAAAGTATGGGATTGCTTATGACTTTGTTGGAGATGTCCCAGAGGTGAGGGTTTCTTGAATGTATTTCCTTAGATTATCAATATGATGTGCTGAATATGCTAGAGAATATAACAAAAATATTGTATATACAATATAGTATTTCATAATTTGTCATAAGCTGTAAAAAAAGGGTTCCACCTGTGATGTCGCAGGTGGCTGTTTGCTGAAACACGCTAACCTCTTCCCGTTTGTCTTGTTTAGTTCCCTCTGTTAAATATAAGTGGACAGGGAGGAACTGGCAACCAGCAAGATGAGTGCTGGTGGCAGAACACACTCTGTTCCCCCCTTTTCCCTGGATCTCAGTGTACAGGTAAACCTGTTTCAAAAACATATTTTTACTTTCTAAACACAAATTTACTATTTTATTCACAAGACTTTTTCGTCATTTAGCATTTGTCATTATTTTATTTCACATTGGGAGATGATCAGTATCCACAAATTTGTGAGGGTTGAAACCATGAATTAACATGCAACTTTGGGGCAAGAAAAATCTTAATTTGTTGAAACTTGTCAGCTCTGAGTTGCTACATCAATAATCTACTATTTGGATGTCTGAAGTATATTTGCATTAGTGGTAGCGGGGTTGATAAAGGTATTGTTTCAATTTTATTTGGCCAGCAAAAAGAGTGGAACCACTGCCTTGAAAACTGCGTTTGAAATTCAGTATTATGATCATGGGAGGCTGTCCAATTGTTGCCCAAACCTTCCTGCCATAGAAGATCCACACTGACAGTCTACTCTCCATAGATATTAATTGATACTATAGTGCTATATAAATGGAATATATGTTGTTCACAGGATGAAGTCTATGTGTGTGTGTGTAATAATAAATGAAATTGCTTTATCCCAACTACAAAGCAATACTGTAAATTCTACACTGTTACCAACATGTAACACAGCAATAACAGCAAGAGCCTAAATGTGAAACCCATAAATTGTAAGCACACTACAGAGAAAAGCTGGTTCAGACCACAGAAAGGAAGGAAGCAAGGAAGGAAATTGAAAAAAACACCACATTCCTCTGTTGAACCCAGAGCATGGTCAGCCTGCTGCAATATTTACATTTTACTTTCTCATCTTGCCTGAGATGTGCTTGTATTATCTGGTCACTTAAATACAGGAGCACTTCTGGGATCTGGATGTAGCCATTCTCAAATGGTTTAACACATGTAATAGTTGGGCAGTGTAAATCTATGGCATTATCTCCAAAAGAGGAGACCCATGTTAACTGACCCAAAATAATGCGCAGTTTATTGATTGTAATCACTGATTGGTGTCAACTTGAACTAAGAACGATCAGTCATTGACTGCGTGAACTACTAAATTATATCACAGACTAGTAATAGCATGAAATGACCGGCTCTACAGTGTCAGGGTTTCAGACTTTTTTTTCCAGCAGGAGCACTAGTGCTCCTTTTTAAAAGGATGTTTTAGAGGCGCCATTTCAAAGTCAAGAGCAACACTTAAATCAACATCAGCACTCATACAGCATTGTGCTAAAGTTTTAGCCACTAAAAGTTAAGTGAGGATGCTTTCAAAAATAATTCTATGAATAGTTTTTATTTATAAATTAACTTCATAAAAAGTTCAGTAAACAGCAGGAACTTAAATGAAATCAATATATTGTGTGAGCAGCTTTGCCTTTAAAACAGCAGCAGTTCTCCTCGGTACACCTGCACACAGTTTTTCAGGTACTCAGCAGGTTGGTTGTTCCTGCATCTTGGAGAAGTTGCCACAGTTCTGTGGATTTAGGCGTCTCAGCTGCTTCTGTCTCTTCATGTGATCCCAGACTGACTCCATGATGTTGAGATAAGGGCTCTGTTGGGGGCACACCATCTGTTGCAGGACTCCTTGTTCTTCTTGTTGCTGACGATCATTTGTGACTCTAGCTTTATGTTTGGGCTCGTTGTCATGCTGTAGAATGAATTTGGGATCGATCAGACGCCTCCTTGATGGTATTGCACCGTAGGATAAGACTCTAAACATCAAAATACATGTACAGTATGTGAGTTATCCTTGGTAACAGCTACCAAAATCCACTGACTGAGTTTGATTAAGAACATTTGCAGTGGCAATCAGGCCGAAATTCCAAATTATGATCTGAAGGGTCACATAAAGACAAGCTAACAAATATCTTGGTGAAAACACTGCAAAGTCTGAAAAAGTGACTTTAATTAATTATTGCAAAATTACATTAGTTAGTCTGGAGCCCTGTCAGCTGCATACAAGTTGGAATAAAAGTTTATTTTGTCATGAACTCTATAGACCCTATTTAGGAGGTAAAGAAGTAACAGTGCTGTGAACAGTCAGATGCAGGATGCGTATTTCTCTGTGCAACACTCTAACTTTTGCCTGATCTCTTTCTCCAGGGAGCAGCAACATTTGAATACTCCAGTTTTGCAGAGGACTCCTGTCGTCGAGAGGAAAAGTTCCTCTCCTTTTGTGACTGGCCTCTTCCAGCAAATATTCAGGGTCATCTCAGAGCTGGAAAACCTAATGTAGGCTAATTTTCTGAGACACCCCTTCAAAACCCCCACACATAACCCTGCTGGTTTTCATTTACTAACTCAAACCTTGTGTAATCAACAATCAGATCAACAAAAAGTGAGTGAAAATAGGAAAACTCAAAAAATATGTTCTGTCTTTGAGTGATGCCATGTGCGGACATGCATTTTAGGCATTTTAGAATTTGTTTCAGTTGATTCTTCTGTACACTGGTCCTCATTCAAGTCGCACAGTTAGGTATTAGGGACAATCTTTTGTTCTATCCTTGTCAGTTTTGTTCCCACCATATTGCTTTCGAACTAGGATACTGATAGTTGGTGGTGTTTGAATGGTTGTGCATGTATGTTTGTCCAGCCAGTCTCACTCCTCTTTTTCTAGTTAAACCTAATGTTGTGTGAAACAACTGCTATCACATCCTCTACTTTCCATCTTGTGTTCAGAAAGACAATATAAGAATGTTGAGATTTTTGAGTTGTGCAAGAATTTGAGAGTTTAATTTCAATAGTTTGTTTGGACGACTTTCTGAATGTGAAGTAGAGAATGTGTGCAGTTTTCTTCAAGATATCCGTAAATTCCCCATGTGTGAAAAGTTATCATAAATGAGTCTGATTTTTGAATGGTGATAGTCTTTCAAAAGCTAGTAGTAGACATAGTATGGTTTGTGAGGCTAAAAAAAAAATTGTTTTAAAATAAAAAATAAAAAAACAGGAAATCAAAAGGAGTTTTGTTGACAAAAAATACTAATAATCTACTTGAAATGCAATGCTGTAAACAAATTGGGGAGGAAAAAAAAAGAAAAAAAAAGTTTGTGTTTTGGGGTAAAGACCCATCATAAAAAGACTACAGCCATTTCTGCAGACACCTGTGTTGCAACTGAATGAAACCTTGTTTTATTTTTTTTTTTGTAATTTCTATGGTACAGACTATTGGTGCTATAAATATGTTCAAAAATATTTTAAAGTTGCAGTTCCATAATATGGCTGTGATGAGTAGATGGCATAGCGGAGTTTTGTTTGTAGTCCAGACAGTCAGAATCCATTAATATCTTTTTGCGGAAAATTGTGAAAAGAAGAAAAAAGTTTTGCCTGATCGCGGTTCTTGCTTAATGTGGCTTGGTTTTTATTTTAAGATAACCTCTTAGTTTTCAGGCCTGTAACAGCTGAAGCAGAAATACTTGCAGGTATTTAAATCTCATGTTTCAACACATCCTTTCAGTTCATTGTCCCCAAGCAGAAACAACAAAATCAGTATGTACTGGTAAATTTGTCTGTGCTGCAACTAAACAAATATATAAGAAAACAAGTGGCGGGGCGATGGTCAAACCAAAAACATGGCAGAATTACACTAAGGTACAAATGCTTTTTTTTTTTCTCCATATGAGGTGTGTTTTTATTTTTTGGTTTACAATATATCGTTGAAATATTGAGTAATGTCTCACTCTGTGTGCGTGTGTGTGTGTGGACATCGAACTTGTGAAGGCACTGGTTCAGAATGAGTGTACTAGAACTTTAACTCAGAGAAATGTGAATGTGTGCAGAGACGCGCATTCACTAAAAATGCAAATGCATTTGTGCCCCTTATATTTGAAACACACCCTGAACGAATTGGTCATAAAAACGCTTGAGGTGTAGTTTACTGACCCTTCTTGTAACCTGTGCATTGATGATTAAATTGAGTTACATCTGCAGATAAATGCATTACGCATTTCTTCTTGCACGTCTTATAATCCCTGCTGTTTTTTCTGTTTTTTTTTCTTCTCTTTCAATTTAACTTTTCAAACAGGTTAGGAGGGCAGGAGCAGGGTAACTTATTTGTCACATCATACCATGAAACTGAAGCACAGATAACTAAAATCATCCCTCCATTAATGGGCAATTAAAAACATGTCAGCAATGTGAGCATACTTGCTGTAATGCACTGTCGCAGGTGAAGGGCATGGCTTTTGAAATGGCTTCCTCATTTAAAAAAAAAAAAATGCAAAGATTGTAAAGGCCCAGGGTCTGTTCAGTCCAATGCCATTTTAACTGAAAAAGGACCCCTAAATAGCTGAAACATGAATGGAAGGTACTCCAACTTCAGGGTCTTGTCACCTTTCTTTGACAGTCATCAGACACTCAGGAATTTTTTAATATAAAGCATATTGCATAATCTACACTCAGACCTGTGGCAGTGCATTGATGCATTAATGTAAAACCTTTCTTTGATTGTAGAGCAGAAATTGACAGGAGTTCTTTCCAAGCAAACCACAGATGGACTGTCTATTAATTTAGAGCTATAGTTTTAGAGCGAAAAAAAAAAGAAGAAGAAGAAATAAGCCATTGTAGATTGCATAAGCAATGTGGAGGGGAATTCGAGAGCCCTGAGTCCTATGCAATACCTTGGCGCATGTAAACATTCAAGAGTATGTGGAGAAGTCATTCATCTAGTTTTGCATGTTGATTACTTTTGAGTGAGGGACACCTGAGAAAGAAAAAAAAATAAACCATGGAATGTCTCTAAAAATGCAGCATGCAAACATCACACTCCATCTTTTTACGTTGGATTAAACAAAACATTTTGGTTTAAAAAAAAAAACAACAAAAAAAAAAGTGAGGTTTAATCAGTGATTGACATGACTGTGTGTGTGAATCTGTGAGTGAATGTGTGCAAGCAGCTAAGTCACAAAGCACTTAGATGGGAGCTGAAAGGATGCATCACACCTTTATCCATTTAATTCTTCCATTTTGATAGGCCGTGTCTAAAAAAAAAAAAAAAAAAATTATATAAAAAAAAAAAAAGTATGACGAGAAAATGCATTCAGTGAGGGTATATGCATTTGGAACGACACTGACAGGGTGGTTGAGTTTCGATTGCACTGTGGTCTGAAGAACATATCCAGCACTGAAAACTTGAGTTTTCCTCGTCTCTTCATTCCCACCTAGATGATGCTCCTTCCCCTTCCTCTTTGTTCCTAAATCCCATCTGTCCCAAAGTAGCTGTGTTGTTCTGATTTCATGTACACCCTGAGTAAATTATTTTGTTTCATTGTGGATTTTCTTAACATCTAATAAAGGAATAAACCAAACCTCAGCCCGTGAACTTCCTTGTCTTCTCTTACTACCTTTTATGTACTGCTGATCACACATTCCCAGACAGGCCGTTAGGGTAGGTTTACATTTGGACTCCACAACCTCACGACACTAGAGGGCAGAATGGAGATACTGTAGAACAACCAGCCAGCTATAACATAGCTTATTATTATCGCATTAGTTTGATAGCATCTTCTGTTGAAGACAGAAGATTTTCATGCCATGTGAGATATATCTATTGACCCTAGATATTTTTTGTTGCTTTGGGTTGTCATTCAAAAAGGAAAAGGGCAATTCTCTGCAGCATCCATCTTGTAGCTTTTCAGGAACTTACAGTACCATCACTTCTGCATTTTTTTTTGGGCTATATATGTTTTGTTTTGGGTTTTTTTTGGCCAAATTTGTTAGAAACCAGAATAGGGATAGGGTTATATATGACATTTGATATACTGTGCTGAAATATTGGAAATGGAATTCAATATATGCTATATATTGTCTAGTGACAGTAGACAGTTATTTCCTTTGTACATGTTTTTTTTTTGGGGGGGGGGTTACTGAAAAACAGGGATATAGGCACTATCCCAGAGTTGACTGCATTATAATCCTCTGTGAGCATGAAAGTTCATTCCTGATATTGGAATCAGTGTTTTGGCAAGAACAGATAAAGAAAGTCAATATGTTTATTTTTTGTGCAAAGTTGCCCACTGTTTAACTGTTTACTTTCCTACTGTCTTACTACTACTTTTAGTCAGTCACCTATTAAGCTCTTTGAACTGTACAAAGGTTGCTATACAAATAAAATGTGACTGAATTTGAACAGGTGGGTCAGGACCTGGAATATGGGTCTCAGTCAAAATCTCTATTTTACTGTTAGTCTAAAATACTTTTAGGAAGGGCCAAAAATATATGCAGAAAACACTATTTTGAGGCCTGAAAAGGGAAACACAGCATATATAAATAATATTACAGTATTTTTGACATTAACGACAATTATAACACATTGAAAAACTGGTATCTATAGCAACTGTACTTCTGGGAAATGTACTTGTCTTACCAAAACATCTTCGCAGCAGGAGTGTGAAGGTACTCGGGTCGATTAGTAATGCCTTCAGGTCCAGACAGGTGAATCCATCGACAGTCAACCTTCTTGACTCGATTACACCGCACTCTCGATACAAGTTTGTTTTAAAATGGCGGCGGAAGCGTCGAGAGACAGGTATGAAATATTAAAGATACCGGATAAACTTGTGTAATGTGTTTGTTCATATAATTTGCTAAACACGAGAGGAGTGATTTCTCTCTGCTGTAGTGATGCTATGAAGTCTCCTGCATTTTAACTTCATTCGGTTACACTTGAGGAAGCGCTGGTACAAGCAGTGAGTTGGCGTCAGCAGCAAGTGCACTTGACGTGGTGTTTATATTCTCCAGCCGCCTTTCTTCATCTTTCAGGTGAATTTATATGTTTGTCCTGACGCATGACCTCACACTGGCACTGTTTGTGTACTCTAAGCTGCGTTGAGGTGGCCGGGAGGTGATGGTGCAGCAGCAGTAGTCACAGCATCACCATGGACCGCTCCGGCCGGTGGTTACCTGCCGCCCACCTGTAGCATCCGTCGGCAGCATGGCGAACACGACCCGCGGCAGCCAGGACCGGAGAGACAGCCGCTGTGGTAGGTCACCGTGATGTGTTGCATTAGGTCTCGTGCGTTTATTACTGTTAACACGTGCACTTTACCCCAATAATGAATGTACTGTTTTCCCTGGTAACATTGCAGGTCACACCAAACTTCATTTAAAAATGTCAAAGTTAAAAATGACCTTGAATGTTGTAAAGTTACACATTTAATAAACCATGACACGTATCATTTTATGAATAATGTAAATCCAGGCTTCAATTCGGCATACATTAACTTTACCAAAGGACACTTGCTGTAATGAAATTGAAACTTTAAACCCCTAAACATTCAATATACTCCTAACATCATGTGAATTGTTGAAAGCCAGCCTTGAATTCAGCATGTATTTAAAATACTAAGCGGCACTTGTTCAAATAAAATTTAAACTTTTATCTGCTTGGACTGGTTCATTGCTCAGCATCCTCCTGCAAAATGTATTTGTAAGACAGTATCTAGGGAGTGATTCTGAACATTGAAACTACAATGAAATGAAATGTTTGATGCATTAAAAACAAACACAGCTGACTTGATAAGGAAATAGGTTGAAGAAACTTGGGAGAAACCTGGAAAAAATATCACTTAAAAATTAGTATTTTGCTGTAACAAACAACACAAACAGAGAACTACCTTCTTAGAAAACTAGCATTTGCCCACATTTGAGAATTTGTAATGTTATCCACCCTAAGATGAAAGTGATGTTGCATTTCCTTGAGGTGTCAATCGAAAACGATTATAATGAGTCATAGAATGGGACGGGTGTGTGTACTTGAATGGGTGGTTCAGTTAAGTAGATGATAACGCCTAGCCCTGTGTTTTCAATGACTTATAAAAAAAACAAGAACAGGCATGTCTTGTGGTGTTGGTGTGGCCTTCAAGCAGTAATGTTTTTTTTAATGCCTGGGGGTTGTTAGTGACATTTCTCCATTTAAATATATTACCTATAATGGATATCAAACAAGTATGACAGTATAGAGTAGTAATAATAATGAATTTCTACTAATTGTGTGGGTTGTAGATTATTTCCACATTGGCACAGGAACAACCTGTTGTTTTGGGACAAAGTCTACCAGGCTCACATGACAACCTGCAAGTCAGGGTTTAGAGCTTAGGTAAGAATCTGGCTTTGTGTTTCGAACATTCAGAAAACATTAGGCCCTATGTTAGGGTTTGACTTTAACACGTAATGTTTCTAACTTTTTTTTTTACTCTTTTACCTTAACATGCTTACAGTCACAGCACCTTCTGAAAAGCAATTTTCCAGGGAAATTTAACAGAAGCTTTGTGTTACGTTTGCTAGAATGAGTCAGTGACACAATGCTTTTAGAAATCTTCTCACCTTGTAGAAAGACTAAGAATTTAAAATGTCTAGTTCTCATTCTTCTCTAGCTTTTTTATATATTCAGCTTCTTGCTGCAGATGTTGCTCTTCATAAAAAGAAAAGTGTTTGTGTTCAAAGCATAGACAATATTTCCTGTTTGAAAGACAAATTTGCTATAATGTTTATGTGCTGTCAAGTGGATCCGAAGCAACAAGGATTCATAAAATTGGAAGTGTGTAACAGGAGGGGTGCGAATGTCTCTGTCTATGAGCGTCAGGAGCTCAGCTAATGCAGCCGTAGAGCTTAGACACACTAGCTTTAGCTTAGCTTCCCAGCTGGTGTTGAAGCATGATGTAACCCTGCTGGGGCCCTGTTCTCATTACAGCACAGACTCCAGTTACAGCCTGGTTACTGTGAGATCAGTTTTCACCTCTTAAGACTTCCACACCCATGTATCCAATGTCCTGTTCAATTAGAAGAAACCTTTAATAATATCAGGCAATTATAATACAAGGCTGCAACTAACAATTATTTTCATTGTCAATTTAATTTGTAGATGGTTTTGATTGATCATGTCATCTATAAAATGTCAGAAAACTGTGAAAAATGGCCTTCAATATTATGTAAAAATGCAGGTGTCACCTTACATTCAAACAAACAAATTCTCAATTACTCAGACTAATTTCCAGAAGGTGAACACTCTGGTCTCACTCTGTATGGTTGGTAATTAGCAATGGTCACAAATCCCCAGAGCCCAAGGTGATGTCCTCAGATGTCTTGTTTTGTGCAGTCAACAGACGGAAACCCAGTGATATTTAGTTTATACGTATATGAAACTGAGAAAAGCAGCACATCTTCACATTTGGGAAGATGGAACCATCAAATGATTAGTTTTTTTTTTTTGATAAAGACTTCATAAACAAAAAGTGACCTGAATTGTTGTAGATACATTTTCTGTTGATTGATGAATTGATTGATGATTTTCAAGTGTTTCATTGTGCTTCACAGTGAATAAGGGATGAGATAAAACAATGGAATGATCAAGAATTAAAGGTCAAAAGTACCGTGTGGACTTTCTTGTAAAAAGTTATATTTATGTTCAGTTTTTCTCCCCAAAATGCATAAAGTTCTAAAAAAAATGTATTTAATTTCCTTCCCGACAAAACATCTGATAATTTAAAGAATTATTACAATTTTTAAAAATAGTTAAAGCTGCATTGTTTACATCCATGTTTACAAGCTAGCAGGTTGCTTCTTCCTTGAATTTACTTGCGCATTGCTACATTTCTTTGTGTGTTATCCCAGTGGAACTGTTGACAGGATGTTGACAGGATGTTTATCACGTTGCCCCTGTCCACCAGGTCACATATACTTTACCTCACAGCGCCCCTAGTGGTTAAAAACTCCACTTGGAGTTGATAGCAAAAAGAATGTAGATTTAGAGAAAAACAACTTCAATGCATAAAAGATACCATCAATAACATATGTATACTTGTTTTTTTGTTAAAGTGAGGGAGGTTGGTTGATCTCCCTTGGCAGGTCAGTCCACAGTTTAGGGGCCTTGATGGATAAAAAGGTTGAACAGGTTACACAGAACATGTTAATTTATTAACCAAGATAAATTTCCTCAATGAGGAACTTTTACTTTGTTTTAGTAAGTTAAATGTTGGTCAATAAAAACCAATTGTAAAAAAGTATTAAAATCAAATAGAGTCTGATATTGTTTCCAGGTGTGTCTGGAGGAGCCATAGTGGAGAATGGCTCTGTAGTGAGAGACCCGACTGCCTCTGACCTCCATGATCACACCAACCACCACTGCCATGAACCCAGCACAACCCAGCAGAGTAAACCCGTCCTGCCCAGTTACAAGCCATCCTGCTCGTCCACCCCCATCTACTACAGCAGCCCCCAGAAATTGTACTCAGACCTGGACCAGGATAGCCACAGCTTGACTTCACAGGACTCAGGTATCCCAACTCTGGAGATCAACCCTCCAGAGCCCATCCTCCACGGCAACCAGCGCCCGGGCGACGCAGGCCTCGTCCTGGCCTCTAGTCATGACTCACCCGCCACGTTACCTCTGGATGATGATCCCTCTGATGGCAACGCCATCCGCAAGTCCTCCACCTTCCCCCGCAGCGGCTATGACTCCATCCGCCTCTTCAGCCCCGCCCTCAGATTATCCGCCACCATGGGCATAGGTGTCGGGGGCGGAGCCTTAAACCGCAGTGATGACATCTCTGTGTGCAGCGTGTCTAGCATGAGCACTGAGCTGTCGGTGTCCAATGAAGACATCTTGGACTTCACCGTCACATCTGACTCGAGTGCCATCGTCACCTTGGAGACGGACGACAGCGGCACCGCTCACTTCTCAGACGTCACACTGTCGTCGTCACCTGGAAACCCCAGAGACTTCTGGAGTCCTGTACACATGCATCCGGGGGCAGGTGGCATGCAACAGGGGGAAGATGGCAGGCAAAAGAAACTGGGACCTCTAGCCAGCTTGTTCACCAGGTAAGTTCAGCTTCAGTAGGGATTAGAATATGTTTTACCTGAGCACTCTTCAGATAAGTCATATTTTACAAGGGTTGTTTTAGTTTAAGTGCAACTAGAAATGTAAGTGCGTCCAACTTGAAACAAATGTTCCCATCATCTTAGTAATTGTAACTAAAAGTAGTGTTTTTAGCCATGCTAGCAGCGTGGCTCTGAGTACGGCAAAGCTGTTTGTTTGGTCAGTCGGTCTGTTGTTTCTGCCAGGCTGAATATCTCAACGACTACTAGATGTATTGGCATGAAATTTTTTATAGACATTCATGATTCCAAGAGGATGAATCTTAATGACTTTGATGATCCCTTGACTTTTTATGTATCTCCACCAGCAGGTCAAGTTTGCACCCTTTCTCTGAAGTATCTCATAATTAGTTTTCTCTGCACATTCCATTATCTAGATATAACAATACAAATCTCAGTAGTTAGTTCATCAGTCATTTTTTTTGTATAAAAACATTGATTCTGTTACATATGTTGTTCTGGCTGTGAGTGTCCAGACTTCATGCTGCTTTAGAGGCTCTCTCAGAACTATAATTTTGCAGTTTGCACTCTTCGTTGAAGGCCCTATCACAGTCTTACAGAAGTGGCATTGCTCAAGGTCGCTTTACAAACCTCGCTTAGCCAAGACATCCCTCTTGACCTCTCCACCAGCGCTAACGTAATACAGCTCAACCAGAACATGACCCGCTGCTCCGCTCAACTTGGAACATTAGGTTAGTGAAGTTTTAAAGCTATATATGTTGTTGCTGCAGTATCACATCAGTAAACTGGCTAAGACCCAAAGCAATAACAGGAAGATTAATGACTACGAGACCAACGCACAAGCACACTTGATTAAATCTGGTTGATAAAACCAAGGTGATTTATGCTTTCAAAGAACAACTGTTTGGCCATTACACATCAGAGGTTACACATCATGTTCCAGTACCCCACATCCCACCATCAGCATCTCAGCAGAGGAAAGAAAACTATGCAGCACTACAGATTTTCAGATGCTGTAATGTGTTATTTCCTAATTCTATGTGTGTAAGACTGAGGGTGGGGTGTTCCTTCCCCTTAAATGGGTACATGTAGCTATGTTACAGACAGAGCAGCTGGAGGAAACATGCACAATCATTAAGTGCATTTCTTAATTCATTTCTCTCTAGGGATGTCAATGGTTAACTGTTAATTGGTTAACCGCTGAGAATATTTTTGACTGGTTACGCTTGTTGGTCTTTAGGTTAATTTGCATACACAAAGCACAAATGGCTTGACAATTACATGTTCACAACATCAGATCTTCTTTTTGAACGGCTGAAGTACCGACTTCTACACAGAGTGTTGCATTATGGGTTTTTTGTAGCATTAATGTTGCTAGGCTAGCAAGAGTCTTAAAGTCTATTCATAGTGAGTGTGTTGGAGTCAGTCAGCCCTGAAAGTGTTTTGTTAGTCCAGTTTAACCTGCAGGAGTTGCTGAAGGCTCGTGTAACGTGTTTTTCTGCCACAGAGGAAATAAATCCCTACATCCCTATTTCTCTCTTTTTGTTTTTAATTTGTTCTTTTGTTCTCTAAACCAGGCTAGTCTCATTTAAAGAAATCCATTCTTAGATACTCTTGTTAGGCGACACTAGTCTCTGATGTTCAGCAGTTTCTTTTAGGCCTGCAACAAAGATTCATCTGTCATTTATTTTCTCAATTAACTGATTAGTGAAAACATAAGATGCAACCTAAATGTCTTGTTTTGTCCCGACAAACAGTTCACAATCCAACATACAATTTACTGTCATAGAGGACTAAAGAAACCAGAAAATATTCACATTTAAGAAGCTGGAACCAGCATTTTCTGTTAGCAAAATGACTTTGAAAAAACTATTACTACCAAAATAGTTGCAGATTCATTTTCAGTCAATCGACTTATTGATGAATAAAGTGGAGGGTACGTTAGGAAAACCTTGTTTAATTTTGAGTGTCTCTTACACAACCTTTTTATTTTGAAGAAACTTTAAAAAAGTCATAGTCAGGAGAGCGTTGTCGAGATAAACGAGGCATTGCAGAAACGAAAAAAGAAACCAAGCCACATCAACATTTTACAAAGCTAATTACTGTCACACAGAACTTTTTAAAGAAACTTTACGCACACTAAAAAGCAAACTGTTTGAGTAGCAAGCTACTAGGTCAAAGGTCAACCAATTGATCTTGATCAAATAAAGCCAGCATGTCTGTTGAGTTGCCATAAGATCCTTCATCAGCAGTTTCCACTTGCTGCAAGACTTCTCTCAGCATTCATTTACATACAAGAGTCGTGCTGTTTGCTGTGTTGATGAGAGATGCTGACTGATGAGTTTTTAGTAAAAGCATACATTGAAAATTCAGTGAAGTTAGTTTGAAATTCCTGGAAGTTTCACACTCTAAGCCTGGATCACATATAATCATTAAAAAAAATCACCAAGCAGGCCTTTCATTTCCTCTCACTGCTCACTGCCACATTCCTCTTTCTGCTGAAGCCCTGTGTCGCCTTTGAACGCACAGGGAAGTGGATTTTATAGCACCTAGTCTTTTTTTTCGTTGTTGTTGTACCAGGCAGCTCATTCCTTCCTCAGCTGTAACCTGACACCTGCTTTGTTGTTTAATGACACGTGTGTGTGTGTGTGTGTGTGTATATATGCGTGAGTGAGTGTGTGAGGTTCAAGGTTTGAAGACCTACAGAGTGTTTTTAAACCTTGAAGCCTGTAGTTATAATATCACAAAGCTGAATGATGCATTAATTGTCTCTAATTCTCTGTCATTATCAATATTTGGAACTTTAATGGCCGGTAACAGAAAGCTTGCTAGTGCTGATAAGATAACTGATAACATTAATGCTGCAAGAGCAAAAAACGTGATCAAGGTAATAAAGCAGATTAACCAGTTTATTTTTCCATCATCAATACAGTTTTTATGTGTGTTTACACAAGAAATGTTACTTTTACCGGCATTCTTCTTTCTTTCTAACTACTAATAATCATATTCTTCTAAATATTTATGATGCTAACTTTCCTTCATGGAAACAATAATTACATTTTCTCATTTATTAGAATATAATATTTCAGCCACTTATATATTTAGCACTCTTATATTCCAGCGATGAAAAGTTGGGCTGTAACTACTGCATTTATTTTAATCATCAATTAATTGATCAATTGTTTGTTTTATGAAATATCAGAACATAGTGACAAATGCTAATTATCAGTATCCCAGAGCTGAAGGTGACATCTCCAAATGTGTGTCCAAAACCACCAAATTAAAATGTATTGTCATAAAAGACCAAATATTCACATTTGAAAAGTTATTACTAGTGAATTTGGGGCATTTTTGCTTAAAAAAACACAATGAATCAAAATTGTTGTATTTATTTATTGACCAGGTGTCTCAGTTGTAATCAAAACAACATTTATCTTTCAGTTTCAGTAATGATATTACTGTCAATAATAGTAATTGAGTCAGTTTCTGTCAATTTATTCCAGTGGATTTAGATGTATTGGTGGTCAGAGTGGATTTGTTTGGTCCCTCAATGGTGGTCAGTGGGGTGGTGGGGTCATGTGATATAGTGACACTGATGCATTCCTTCTATCATGATTGATTTTCTTCACCATTTGTCACCCTCGTCAACTGAAGTTTAGTTAAAAAATGAACAAGGTTTGGTGTTTTTTTAGATCAAATATAACAACTAGATTTATGATGCATCATACCAGTGCCTCCCTTGACCTCCCACCCCGCCCCTCCCTTTTCTTTCAAGTTATCTCTCTCACATGGAGAAGTTTCTCATTGCCTCTGTGCCCTTCAGACTCCTGACAGGCTTCCTCACACTCAGTCCTCCCCTCCCATTTGTGAAGTCAACACTCTCCCTGAGGAGGCGGGGACGCTGAGGAGCAGCCCGTTCCTTCACAATCTCACTCTGCCTGAACTTAGTGGCTGTGTGAGACTCTCCGTAACTCAAAATATGGGATCTACAGGCCTGGATATCCACTGAAGGAGAGCTTTGACTTCACTTTTTTGCTCTCCTTTGTTTACTCTTAACTTCTTTGAAAGCTCAGCCTCCAGCAGCCTGCTTCTCTGTGGTTTTTGTGGAGGATTTTGATTCAGTGTTTTGTGGTGACAGAGCAGGATGGCAACCCCATCACTTCTGTACATTGACAGGTAGGACAACACAAATTAGCAGATGTTTGACATTTCTGCCACTTTGGCCTATTGCTGTTCATTTCTGTCTGTGTTTTGTATGCATGTATGTTTTGTAAGCAGCAGAGATTTGATCAGCTGTTGAATAATGTGGCCTTTGTGCCCTGCTGCCCGTTTTCTGGTGGACTCAACACACTCCTTGGATTCAGTATGTTCTGAAAGACTGTTGTAAAAGACAGCCTGAAGCTGCCAACTGATGTCTTTATGATGGCAAAGACTCGATGTACTCTACTCTCTCTTCTTGCACCAGCTTGTTTGGTATTTCCGTGCCAGGTGTCCTCATTGTTAGTTTAAGCATATGAGCCACAGGGACACCTTATCACCCTATTCGCACACATCAAGACTGAACACTGAAGACTGTGTTGTGAAATCCTAAAATTCTTGTGAGACCTGACTACAACCAGTGCAGTGCAAAGCCTCAGTTCCAATGCAACACAAACAAACACCCCTGCCAGTCCTGTTGGACCCTCTGTGTTCCACTTGAGCAGCCTACCGTAGCCGCAGCCATTCAGCTGTCACGTTGAGGCACATTTGGCCCGGACTGAATGCAAATCAAGTTCCTACTTTGTGGACATTTGTTGGGTGGTGTACAGGAGAGCTGAAAGCATGATGCTCTGTTGAACTGTACAGAAAAATCTGATGTATGAAGTGATGAGGCTTTGCTTTGTAAACGTGTCCTCTGCGGGTCACTCTGTGCAGCATTGTTTTATGGTGGCTCAGAGGGTTACTCAAGTTCAACATTCCCTCCGCAGTTCAAAGCCTGGTTACACTTCACAATTTCCGTCTGTGCTTAGCTCTGCTTTGCTGATATTTTGGGATGATGTGAGTTTAAAAAAAAAAAAAAAAAATCAAAAATGAATCCATCTCTGACTCTTATGTTACAAATTTGTACATTAGTATTGTAGAGTTCATGAATAATGCAGGGGTCGAGTGTGAAAGTTGATGTTTGAAGTTGTTGTTTGAAAATAGAATTCTAAACTCAAAGTCCACATGCAGCTTTCTACAGTGTCTCACAGTCTCATCAGCAGATGAGGTCTGCTCAGTCGTCGTCACGTGACCTAAGTATGGAACTTCAGGTCATATTCAGATGAGAAATGATCATGTCTACATGCTGATGGAGACAGTGAAAAAGAGCCCAGAAAAAAACAAATAGTAAGGTGACAAGTTTTTTTTTATCAATTCATTTGTATTGCTAAAACTTTTGTTTCTATTATCACTTCTCTTTAGATCAGATTTCAATATTTTTCACTCTTCCTCGTGAAGTAAAAGCTGATGTTTTCTCCCTCTTGCTTTGTCCGGGTGGAGTTGGGTTACTTTGGCCCTGTTCACACACCTGGCATTAACACGCGTCTTTGGTGATCCAATCAAAAGTGGACAGCTCTAAGTACTTCTGTTCACACCTGGCATTAGAATGCGTCTTCACATGCGTCTCGAGTGACCACTTGTGATTGGATCTCACTTCCCCGGTCTATATGCAAATAAACATGTACATCATTTCCGTTTGCAGTGCGGTAGAGACTCTCACACTGAGCTGAAATGAAACCAGTGCACATAAATTATGTAAACAACGTAAATAAACTGTCTCTATTGCCTTTTGCTGTCATTTATGGTTGCACTAGGTTTCTCTGGAGGTGGGGGGGGGGGGGGGGGGGGACTTGTTAACTCTGAGTGAGTGAGTGAAAGTACAGGCTATAGCAGATACTAGGGATGTGCAGAGATCCCAGTATTTGTATCTGTATTTGTTGAGGCAGCAAAATTATTTGTATCTGTATTTGTATTCGAATAAAAGCGGAAAGAGGCTTAAAAATCCTGTTTTTGTTTTTATGACACTTTTAATTTTAGAAAATTAAAGTCACATCAGGTCTTGAACTGGAGTCTCCCAGATCATTGACGACTGCGCTGATTACTGAGCTAAAACTTTACTCATCGCCTCATTACAGACAGACCTCTACCTAGTTATACACCCATAACACAGAGACAGCACACTGAGTAATGTGTAGGGAGGAACTTCAAAGGCAATTATTGCTTTGCATTTTTCATTTATTGCCTATTTTTTACAACCTAATTTTGTGGAAAGGAGAAGGGGAACAACAGGTTATGGAGAGTCCCTTGGGAGCACTTTGCTTGTGTCAATAGCTCAGCTTTATCTCTGGGGAACTAACCTTCAACAAATATTCGTATAAAACCTACTATCTGTGCTTTGCCGAATAATGTATTTGTATTCGGGCACACCCCTAGCAGATACCTAATGAAACCATACAAGTACAAATCTTAATTGCATGCAGAGGATGTCAGTTGAGTAGGCAGTCCTTCAGTGTGGACCAGGACACATTCCGGTACAGACTGCCAAAAGAATATAGCCATATGCGGCCCAGACCACCTCCGAATGTAGTCTGAGCGATCGGATCTCAATGCGTCTTGGGAGCACTCACACCTGTACTTACAGCTGTCCACTTGTGATTGGATCACCCAAGACACGTTTTAACAGCAGGTGTGAACAGGGCCTTTGATTACAATAGATACTGTGTAGATACTATGTTGCTCTACAGGTGTCTGACGCCTCATGTCAAGAACTTGTTACAAAACGGATGGTTGCTTGTCTCCTTTTCAGTGTTATTGCTGCGCTGTTCGGGAAAATAGTTGAAGATAAGCACAGATGTCGCTGCCAGAGCACTGTCACTGCAGTGTTGCATGTGTGCTCGCAGTCTGTGAGAATACAACATAAATGTGCTGGCATTTAATGTCAGTCAACTTCCTTTTTAAAAACTCGAGTCACCCTCAGAATGAGGAAATGCCTTCCACTTCATACATTATCTTTGTGTACAACAGTATCAGTAAGCAGTGTGGAAAATATGCAGAAATGACGTGAGACGTGTTTCTTTCATAGAGGAACAAACGTGAGATGTTACCTGGGTAAAAAAAAGGTAATAATGTAAAACTGGTGTGCTGACTCATCCAGTGTCAGAATGACTATGAACATGCCTTTCGTGAAATTCAGTAAAGCTTACATTAGATTTGGTCCAGGTTAAGTTGACTTGTCATGGATTACTCATGAAATAGTTGTAGAAACAGACAGAAAAGACCAGGTTGTGTCCTCATGGAGCTGAAACCGGCCAAAACTGCCCAGAGAAACTGTTAAGTGTGACATAATGAAATGTGGTTAATGTTTATCTGTTGTTCATCGTCATGGCAGTATGTGAACAGCTGCTCAGGATGTTCGACTTTGACCAATCACACAGGAAAGGACTTACGCTTTTGTCTCTTAGTCGGTTATTACTTAATCAGCTCGTCTTGGTCAATACCTTGCATGCATAAAGCTCATGGACTATTTTATACTCCTGATAATGGATTCTATGAAATACACTTGCTAAAGACGTAAAAACTTTTCTCTTTGGCCGTTAATGCATGTAGCAACACTTCCTTTAGGCAAGGTAGTTCCCTGTAAAAGTTATTCACAGCTGCAACGTTCAGCACAGTTGTAATATTGTTTACAAAATGCTTTTACAGATTTTTGAATGTTCAAGCCAGTGGTATCTTTGCATTGTGTCTTATTGACCGTGTCCTTATAACAATAATGCTGTGCCTCTCTTAATAACCCTGAAGCTACACCGCAAGCATAACAGAAGCAGGATCTGCTGCTGATTTGCAATGTTAATCAACGAGCATTCATGCAACACAGGCAACATATACTGCAAGGGGAAGCACCTTAGAGGCAGTGTTGCTCATTTAAATACTCTGGATTCATATATTTTGTTGACTTTGTTCCACAAATTACCTTGTAAACTTTACTGCACATATCAGCAAGGCCATGATATCAAATTCTAGGGTTAGAGGACGGTCTGTACAGATAATTTATGTATTAAGAGTAATTGTTACTGTTGCACTATTCATTCTAATGAATGTTCTCAATTCATAAGCTGATGAAGTTCTTCAGGCTTCTGCATTTATTAGCAAGCATCCTTCTCTACATGCTTATTGATTGATTATAATATAAGGCTTTTTTCTTGACTTTCAAAGTATAACTGTAGCCAAGAGGCCTAGTGGTTAACACATTTAACCACAACTACATGGTTAAATGGGCTTTGCTCCAGGTCATGCCCCGCCCCATCTTCCCCTATGTCTGTATCTCTGCTGTCACTACAAAATAAAGGCAAAATGCAAAAAAAACCAACATATACTTTCAGAGTAATTGTAACAATTATTACATTTTCTTCATTGTTTTCTAGTCCTGTGTTTTGCTGTGGTTGTATATATCACCAAAAGTCTTTCTGGGCCTGAGGGCATCAAGTAACCTGCAGTTTCACTGTGGTCTAGTCACCTAAATGGTCTCACAGCCTGGTGCTATTACTGTGGGATTGATGCAGATAGTTCTTTAATGAGCAATACTGTCTGACCTGGTGGCTGCATTATGGAGCACTGACCAGAAAACAGCGTCACATAATGGTCGTCATTATGGATAACTGATGGATGGATCGTGTGAAATAAAATTTGCACGAGTTGTTGGTTGTCTTGATGACGGGCCTGCAGCTGACACGGACATTATCAGCTACCAGTCTCCCTGCAGCTTGTAGCTGTGTCTGCTCACTGTTTGACAGCCTGTTTCCTGTCATCACCGCCCTGAAAGCAACCCAGAGGCATCAGGTCAGGCTGTACAGCAGTCCGTCCACACTGTTCATGCGGTGTCAATACAACTTGTAGAGCTCAAATCCTTATTAATGTTAAATATAGCAAATATTGATTGATTGATGTGTCAAAATCATTAGATCAGACAGCCTCTCGATATGATTGAACCTTGACAAACAGCAGGACATGGACTCTTTGATATTATGTCACCTTGCCTGGCTTTTTCATGTGACCACTTTATTCATGTCTTTTCACAGCTAGGCTCTATTCAGGCTTTTAATTAAAGCCCCCGTGAACAGCTCTGTGACAAGGCTGCACTGATGGGTGAATGAAAGGAATAGCTTACTAAATGGTACAGTGCACCCGGCTGAAAGAGGAAGGCTTTTCAGCAGCTTTGCATCTGGTATTTAAACAGCAGGTGAATAAAAGCTAAACATGCCATGCACATTGCTCTCTATTTCATTAATTTGAAGTGGAAATACACAACAGATGATTATATTCTTTAAAGAAAGTAGCAAAGATGCTTTTTTATTTTCATTTGTATTTTAGAAACCATAAAGCTAGATTAAGTCTGCATGTAGTATGCTAGTGGGATCTGTTTCTAGTTTTATTAGTCCTGCCCGCCAGCTCACGTGATGTAAGATAGGTTGTTAAAATGCTCCCTGGGCGGCTTGTGCAGCTTTGTTCTTAAATCCACAGATTCCTTTTGTGAGCTTATCTCAGTAGTGCACTGGTATTGAGAACATACACTTACGGAGCTCTGGGGGCCCCAACAGTGACCCGGTAAAGATTGCAATCACAGCTTGTGTTCCACTTTTTGCTCTGTTACAATCTCCTAATTTATTTATCCTCCAGCCTAACACCCCCCCTCTCTATATGTCCTCTGTCTCAGGAGCCTGTTCACCAGGAAAGTGAAGGACGGCCGGCCGGCGGAGCAGAGGGATCCAGGGTGGAAGCTGTTTGGGAAAGTCCCACTGCGTGAAGGACCCATCAGGGACCCTAAGAGAATACAAAAGGTAGAATCTTGATTTTTGGGATCACATCATTGTCACATGACAAATGAGGAACCAACCTCCTCATTAACTACATTTACACATACAAGACACAAGGGTTAGTGTGAGGAATGAGATCACACGTTCACACACACTTCAGTGATCTGATTACATGTGATCAGATCTTCCCTGCCCTCTACCATATTTTTGGAAAATGATGTTCACCGCCTGATTATCAGGCCATTTTGTCCAACTTCATTCTGCAGTCTAACATTGTTTTCATGTTTGCTGATAACAAGCTGTCAAACAGAAAACAGCTGATATTGACATTTACTTTCCAAAGTCATTTACAGTTGACAAGGACGCAGCAGGAGAAGTTAGCCCTTTTTACTATGACTGAAGAAACAGAAGATTCATTATTTCTGTAAATGGACTTGACACCACTTGTAAAGTTGCATCAGTCTCATCCGTACTCATCTTAGCCAGCCAATGAGCACAGTGCCAGTCATATTTGAATGTTACAAAATCAAATCAAAAGTCTTTGTCATGCACATTTGCACATAAAAAATGTTAAGTTTCAGAAATCAGGTAATTCCTGAAAGCTCAAACGTTCCAGGTGATTTCCTTGCATTTCTTCAAATCCCTTAAGATTTAGACTTAACTGTTGTTTGATGTAGTTTAACTCCAGTGTTCAGAATTTTAAACAAAAGCACTGAAAACCTTAAAATCAGACACTGCTGCCTCAAGCATCTTGTTTGCCACACATGTGCAGCTCCTCTCAGCAGTGTTTATGTCCTATCCTTGATTAGACAATAGGTTTGTTTGCCTCACAGACCATGTGTTTGGTTTTCTGTGTATTATGTTTGAGCCTCCCACAGAGGACATGGCCTTCCTGACTTTGATACAACAGAGGAGTTCATCCCCTCACTGTGTATAAAAGAGATTTTTATTTCAACATAAGAGAGTACTTGAAAGCATTAATAATGAAATTAGGTGAATGTCTGCATTTTTGGTCCCTTGGTTGATTTATTAGGATTGGTACAATGTGAAATTATTAGGTGTATCAAGATACTGAAAGAGAATCCAACAGTAAACTTTTGTGTCACTTTCTCATATATAAAAGTACTTTACATTCTACTTAGTTACATTTGAATAAAGTCAGGAGTTTTTTGATTCACTTGTCTACCTTTCTAAATAGACTACTAACATGTTGGTTCAGCAACAAGCCATACACATGTGACTGTCGTATGAATTTATCTGGCCTTGGCAAAGCCTGCCAGCTATGGTTTGTGTTGCTGCAGTGGATCCTGCGGCTGCAGGGTCAGGCGAAATGTACAGCTGCTCAACACACATTCAAAACATCTGCACTATGTTCACAAACTGCATCGTAAACCGCAGCATTAGCCTTGTGATGCAGGCTTCAACTTGCTTTTAGATAGATGGACAGATGTGTAGTGAACTGAACAGATACATTGAACCTATTGAACCATAGTTTCATGAATCTACCACAGTCATTAGTTGTCTTTTAAACAGAGGTGTTATGCTAGCTTTGTTTTTTTATTTTTTTGGTTTGGAGTTGATTCATTTCAGTGCTAGATAGTATCAGACTGACTCCTTCTCAGGACAGGACTCTGTCATGTAACAACTCTGTGGACCCCAACTTTAAAAAAGGTCTAAAGTATGAAGAACATAGTGTAACTGAATACAATATGTTCCGAGTATTGTTGACTACTGGGAGCACAATGCCCCGAGCAGCTACACTCCCCATCAGTGACATTTAGGTTCTGTAGCTATTTTTAGCCAAAGCCACATGCAGAAAAGCAAACAACCATTCACTGGTTTTTAAACAGTCCTTAGAAACTTAAAGGGAAGGACGGTGCTCAGGTTGACCCAGCAAATATTTGACCTGAACCATTTATACACAGGGAGTGTATACAGAGGCATGGTTTCTTGTATTTGTTAGCATGTAGGAAATTGCAATATTTACACAAAAGGCAATTAGACCTGTAGTACTTGGTCAGTAGTAGTTATTAAAACACACAAAAACTCCTATTAAATGAATTATGTGATGAGTCAGACTCGTGTCTTCTGTGTGTTCACTTGGATTTATTAGACATCCTGAATGATTTGATGTGGATTGAAAAAAATATAATGTCGGGAAGTAGCGATGCCCTTTTCACGTCAGACACTTTGACTGTCAAAGCAGGAAAAGCACAGGTGGAATCATCAATATTAATGACGACTGCATTCAGTTTAGGTGAGCCAGTTCCAGGACTCTAGTATTGTGTATGCTTACTCACTGACATGACTTACTGGGACAATTAATGGAATGGATGTACACCTGTGCTTTTCTTGCTTTGACAAGTTCAAATGTTCTATGACATTACTAATTTAGAACTACAGTTCCCAGGTGAGTTAGCATGGCAGAGCTATTTTCTCAATCATGTAACAAGCTAGAAATTCAAAATATCAAGGTCTTTGAGAGCGCTTAGGTAACCAGCTGGTGACTGAACACTCTGGTAATTTCCCACTGCTATTCAGAAGGCAGACAACAAAGTGTCTCAGAACCAATTAAAGAGCACAACGGCTCTCTACTTGTAAAATAAACCACTGAACAGGATGGCAACATGGAATTAGAACCTGCACTAGCCTGTTATTGTGCTAGCATTTACCAGCGAAGAGCCCCCTCTCCTGTGCACTTTGAAGCCTGGTTGAAAGGCCTGTTAATGTGCAGTTCTTTCAGTTTACATATCAGCCCTTAAACATGTCATACACTGGCTCTAAATTGCTTTCAATGTTAACTATCTTGTTGTTTTTGGCCAGAAATGCACACAGTCATGTACACACCCACATGTGCCTAATATCCCCAAGTCCATCTCATCTGTTGTTGTAACCTTATATTGGACCAGAGGAATCAGTTAACAAGGCTAGGCTTTCAAGCTTTTGTCTTGCTCCTGACGCTGCTAGTCAAAGGTGGGGTCAATAAACGTGAGTGCGTGCATGCGTGTGTGTGTGTGTGTGTGTGTGTGTGGAATGCTTTATTTGTCTAGGTTATTGTTCAGCTGCTATTAGGCACACTGTGTACTATTTCCACCAGCAGCCTTTTCCTTTTGACAGCAACACTGTGAATCAAGCCTTATATTCTAATTTACACCGCTTTAGCTCGCTGTGAGTCTGGGGACTCGGCGCTTCAGGCCTCACTACAATGTCTGGTCACAGTGAATTGCTGCCTGCTGAAGAAAGTAATTGTTCTGTAACCTGCTGAGCCTCTAAATCACATTGTGTGGCAGCCCAGACACGTCTGAGTTACTAGGATGAGGGAGTGATGCTGAATTGAAATTGGGCAATATTCCCTGCAGGAGTTTTAATTTTAATGAAGTCATTTTCATTAAAATGAAAATGGGTGGTAAAGTCTACGAAAATAGCATTTAAACAATCACGGGACACTAAAAGTCCACCACTTTCCCCTATTAATCAAGCTAATGTCATCATATTCTCCATCATATCATAGGCGGTTTTAACAAAGCTTAAATTTCAGCCATATACAGATAGACGACAAACGAAAGGAAAACAATGATGTGTCCACCACGAGCCTCTAGAACAGCTTCAATGGTGTTGAGATCTGGTGACTGTGAAGGTCACAGCATATAATTCACATCATTGTCACCCTCAAGCTTCTTTATTGAAGTATCTGCCTTTATGTTTCTACACTAATTTATTGGGTTTTACTCGTTTGTATATGGACAAACCCATCTCCATCATCCTGGTGTCCCCCCTCATAAAGTGCAATAGGAGCAGCCACACTAAAGCCTACTGTCCTACATCAACAGGGAATAGAAGAGAGTGAAGCATGCTCATATCATGCAGCCAACTTTGGTTTCAGTTTCTAATCTGGAGCTATAGAAACTTCATTCACCGCAAAACTTTTACTTCACATTTTCTTGTCACTGGTTGACAACATTATCAATTAGGAGAGTGCAATACGGATAAAACCTCTATATCTGTATACATAAGTATTTATTACGATACCAATAAACATATATAGTGATATATTACATTTAATAATGATAAAATAACTGGACAGAAATGTTTGTTTTTGTCTTTATGTAGAAAATAAAATATCTGACAAATTAAGGTACTTCATCACATTACTGCAAAAATCATATAATAATCCAGTATGACCACAAAGACTGAATACACCCAGAGAAAAAGGGGAAAATATTCAGGACAGTTGTATTTTGGTACATTTACTCAATACTCAGAAATAAAATAAATAAAAGCATCATTTGCTTGTTGTGAAAGCTTTACATCTCAGAGTATTTGCCCAGAAACCAATGGTCTGATCTACTGTAAGCAGAGTGAAAATCATTCAATAAGCAGGGGAGAAGAAGAAGCACGAGATGTAGAACTTGTACTGGCACATTAGCTGCAGCAGCTCATTCAGTCCTGACTGTATTAAGAGAGCAGAAGGCAGAGTGGCTGGAACCTGATCCATTGCTCTGAGGTTGATTAGAATGGCTGCCAGGGCACAGCAGAGCGCAGAGCTCCTTTCAGCGCAGCGATGGTGACTAACAACACACGGCGGTGCTGATTTGCTGACACACACGCACACACAGCAGCAGTGATAGACCTGATGCAGAGCAGCTCAGTGTAGCGTCACTGCTCAGAGAGAGAGAGAGAGAGAGAGAGAGAGAAAGAGAGAGAGAGAGGGAGGAAAATAGAGGGGTATCATGCTGCTGCATCTTTTCCAATGCGGGGTGTGTCCCTCTATCGGCAGCCTGACTGTCCCTCTGCCCCAATTTTTCACCTCCTCCTCTTCCTCCTCCTCCTCCTCCTCCTCCTCCTCCTCGTCTTCTCGCTCCTGGGTGTCCTGTTGCCAGGAGTGAGCCCTCGGGAGCAGCAATGACGCTCGGCTAGGGTTTTGGAAACGAACCCCCACCGGAGGACTGGCCGTCTGTACGGAACTGCAGCGTTCATGGTGAGTGAGCATTTGCACTGTGGACACGAGGACAAGTGGGTGAGCTCGGTGACCCACTGTCTCTCTCCTTGTCTGGCACAATCAGAGGGCATTGGTAGTCAGAGCGTGAAAGAGAAGCAGCAGAAGAAGAGGATGGCTCGGATTTCACATAATAGCCTCTTTCAGCTTGTCGTAGGTCTGTGCTTTGTGGGGGGGGGGGGGGGGGGGGGGGGGGGTTGATGATTGTAAAGATGTTTCTAGAAAGATGAAAACGTCTGGTTTTCTGGATGTGTTGATGGACTAATGCCTACTCAGGAGGGGACCCATCTTCATCGCATGTAACTCGACCTACATAGCCTTCAACTTAGTAGAACAAAAGCACGTGTAGCAGTGTGACAGCAGCGTCTCTATATTTGCTTTTTTAAGCATGTGAAGGGATTTCCTCCTGCTTTTTTATCACTGATGCAATTAAAGAGACACTGAGCTCATTTGACAGCTGAATCAGTGGGATTCCATTTATTTCGGCTTGTCAGTAAAACATGCTCGATGGACAAACGGTGGATTATATCTGAGCTTTGGATATTGTTTATTTTCCTCATTTTATCAACAAAGCTGCAGGTTCATTTCAACCTTACTAGCAGAAGCTGCTACTCCTCAGCTCCCCTGTAGTAACTGCAATTCAGCTGTCAGCATGTCAGTTCCTGTGTGCCACAAAAATACTACATGCAAATGAAGTCATTGTCAGAAAGTCATGCAAATTAATATATTAATAATTATCACCTCCGCAGTACTGTATCAGATCTTACAGCAGGTGTCAGTTTCACCAAATAAACTTATAAAAAGCCTAAATAATCAGTTTCATTTAAATAAATTGCTGTTTTGTTTACATGCACACTATAATACAGTCACTATGAATAGCCAGATGAGTGTTTGCATGGCCTGCATAAATTGATTTGGTTGTTAATGAGGTTAATTTCTTAAAAGATGTGTGAAGCATGCACAATAAAAGGAACATTGTGCTTGTTGATTGCTCCCAACTTAAACTTAATTTTCTACTACCTCAGGCTATTTTGTTGTGTGTGTGTGTATGCAAGGAAACACACTGCTTTTGTATCATTTCCTCTTGGCCTTTTCTCAAAAGAGAACACGGGACATGTGATTTACAGTGCAGATACTGTATGTATGCTTTAGCAGACAAAAAAACATTTAACAATATCATTTCAGTCGCATGTAAAGTTCATCTTAGCAAGGATGTGTAAGTATCTGAGTATTGTAATGCAATCATAATGGAGTTATTAGTGTGCATGTACAAGTTCCATGTCACATTGAGGAAGTTTGCCCCACAAACAGGAAGAAGCTGTTTTCTTCTCATTAAGATGTCAAAAGGGATATAAATGAGTGCTCTCCTCCTAACTACAGTAGAGCTGTGTGGACTGGTGCGATACTTGTTAAGGGACACTCCAGTGATTTAATATTGCACTTTATACATTTGGGAGACTTGCAAGACTCACATTGATGCAGCAGAAGCCCAGGTATCCTCACTTTTAGTTCCTTTCAAAAACACTGAATCCTACGTTACCCATAATGCAACTTCATAGCATCTTTCTGCCTGCTAAATGCCTGCATCTTTCACACTCTACACCTCCGTTTGTAGCTCCCAAGCTGAGAAAACTGTCAGGGTTCTTTTCTCAGACTAGACAAATCTCCTTCACAGCTAGAAAGCTGATTTTTATGTGTGAAAGGGGTGGAGGACCCCTTTAAAGTTCACTTCATGAGGAATACTGGTGTTATTGGAATTGTGATGAGCATGGACTAAATATCCCAAATGTAAATGATATGAGTGTAATGAGAGATGCAGGAATTCAAATTCAGTTCTGCAATAGCTGCCAAACAAACACACCTACTGTACCTACTACACCCAACACAAAAGCTCTCTGACTCATTCACACTTTGCGCTTGTTGGGCTTTGGAATATACTCCGGGACCGCCTCAAGCAGTTTCCAGTGAAAAGCTGTTAGTTGGAGCAGGTTGGCATGCAGTGAAATCAGGCTAAGCACCCCGCTGTGGCCTTTCATCTCTCAGCTTACATTATTGAGAAAGCCAGTGGTGTTTTCATGACAATATGAGACATGGGAAATGATCCAAGGCAACATAAGAGGGCAGTTTTGCCAAATATTGTAAAAGTAGTATGTTTAAGCTCATTTTGCTCCTTTTTGCACATAGATGGATTTTGCCTCCAGTTGTGTTTATCTACAGTGTTAAGTAACAACATGGAATTTACCCAAGTAATACTTAAGTATAAATAGAAAGTTCATTATAAGTGTGTGAGATTTTGTTTGACCACATGGTGTGACACTACAACAAATTTTAAATTGGTACCAGAAACAATCTAGTGTCATCTTTGGAGTGCTACTTCCTGATGTCTATAGTTTAAAGCCATGACGGCCATTAGCAGCCAGCATGATAGCCAGTCAGTCGGTCAGTGCAGCCAGCCTCCCACAGAGCTCTTACATCACTACCAGGAAATTGGAGAACTTTACTGAAAGCCAGCGTGACAAAGCAGGTTATCCTGGCAGCAGGTTATCATGGGATCCAGTTGCTATTCTAGCAGCAAAAAGCTACTACTTCATACACAGAAAGAATAAAGTTTCAACCTAGAAGTGAGGGGGACAAGAGGGGGTTTCTTACCGCTGTGGAATCTCACAGACAGATGTAACATAATGAGTGTTTTTGTTTCTGCTGCTAGATAACCAGGTTCTCTGGTCGGTGTTGTCAGATAGCCATTCATGGAAAAGTAACTTTATTCAGCATCAAGGAGCCAGAAAGTCTATCACAGAGATACATTGAGTCCTGTGATTTCAGTTGCACAGCTTCATTATCTGTATGTATCGGTATACTAGTTTCACTGAATTGTGACATGAGATCTGAACACACGTGGCAGCAAAAGTCTTGTCAGATTTCTTTTTTATCTTGTTTACTTATTATTTGATCAGATACGAGTCAAAGGTCTCATACAGCTACTTGTGTTTAGACAACAATTAACGTGAAAAATTTGGCTTCTTTTGTTAAATGGAGGGTTTTATAGAAAAACATGAACGTTATTTTGTCAAAGAAAGGTACTAGTTCTGGTACAAAAAACACACCAGGAAATATCATCAGTCTTTGTCCTCTTTTTGCAACACATACAGAATATACAGTATCCTCTAACAAAGATATTTAAACATTTAAAAAACTGTCATTACTTTAAAAATATCTCTGGTACAGCATGTGATCATCTTAGGTATAGTGTGATAGTTTGAATTTTGTTTGAAAAAGAACAAAGTAATGTCTGTTGCAGTATATACAGCAATATTAAACCATGCTCCAAGAGGAAGAGATGGCATGTGTAATCCATTTCCTTTTCTCTTGTTCTGCTCATTTGCTGCCAAGTTAAGTGCTGATTTAATAGGAGAACTAGTCGTTGAGTGTCAGGGGAATATACAGTGGTTAGCCTTTACTGGATTTTGCTTTAGAATCTTACTGTGGAAAACAGTTCCTTTGTTATTGTTTTTGCTGATCAGTTGTTCTTATCCTCACATACTTGTAATACTGTCACCACTCACTTTACTATTTTCTCACATCACATTCACACATTTTTTCCCCCTTCCAGACACACCTCTCAGCACTTGCCTTTCACCTTGTTGGTAGCACCTGCATTGCTGCTGAACAGATGCCAGATTGCCTTCTGCCTACTCTCCTCTTCCTCTCCCTCCCTTCTTCTCACTGCAGCATCCATCCATTCCCAGGGTGCAACGCTCCGGTTAACCTTTTTATCGACCTGTAGCTGTTCCCTCGAGTAAACACTGCCTCTAATCCACTGAGCAGCAGTACATACATGTCACCTGTTTATGAAGCAGTTATCTTGAGAATCTATATTTTTCTGTACTTGAATGTACTTTCCTGAATATTGCATTTGATTAAATGGGTAGATGGCGAGATTATTAGCAACATTTTAGGTGCACAGATATTCAGCTTTACCTCAAAATAAAGTAGCTTGTTGTGGCAATGTCTCTGTTCCCAGATCTCTGCAATGACTTTGGTATGGTAACGGTATGGTAACCAGTAGAAATAGTAAAAACTAGAACAATAAGACCCGAGTGTGTTGCTAGGCAGGTAGTGTGCAGTGGGTTTATCAGAGCTTTTTCAATGAAAACAGCTGACAGCTGACTGCTGCTGGAATCGAGGTTGATGAGAGCAGTGAGACTGAATCAATAGAGTGAAGTTGTGGCGCCGTAAAGCCAAAACAAAGAGCCAAAAGACAGTAAAAGCTGCAGGGAACTGCATAGTCTGGCAAATATTGGGTTCGTCACTACAAGCAACACCTTTCATTAGAAATAGTCAGTTAATCCATTGTCAATATAAAAATATTTATTAGTGCTGCTTTAAATCTCCGTTTCCCACCTACAGCTCTTATTGCACTGACAACTGTTTAAGGAGAGCAGAGTTTTTTCATGTCATTTTACAGATCCTGGTTTGGGTCAGGAAATGTTAATGGTGTGGGCTTATAAAGCCCAGTGCAACGTTTTATGTGATTGAATACTTTCTTTCATGGAAAAGTTGAAGGCAAACAAAATAAAACCAGCTAGCTTGTGTTGGAGGAAGGTGTCAGCTTTGGTATAACTGAAATTACATATCAGAAAAAAAGCCTTTTTATTAGGCTCTGAAATCTCCCCTCTGCTCAGCACGACTGTGATTTGGACCGAAACCTGCAGCCTGGTGATAATCCTCAACACAGTGCAGTCAACTGAAAGTACAAGAGGGGAGTGAGGGAAGGATAGACAGATAACAGAGAAGATGAAAGTGATGATATACACTGCAAAAGAGGATAAAAGTAGGGGAAAGTACACACATGAGACTGGTGACTCACCCTCTGTGTAGCACTCTCCTCTAAACCCAGCGCTCAGTGCGTTCTTACCCATGAATCACCTCCATTCTCCAGCTGTGGAGGAACCGTTTTCCTCCAGCTTCACTCATCCTCCTCTCTTCCTGCATCATTGCTCTGATTTATTTCTGTCTTCTTCTGTGCCAACTGGTCTCCCTTGATGTCCATGTCTCGAGGGAGGTTTTAGGCTTTCCCATCATCTCGCTGCACCTCTTACCCATTTTTACTCACTTATTTCGTTTTTTGCTTTTCATTTTGTTTCTCCAACTGCACCTAACCAGCTTGCCCTGAAACAAAGCCACCTTTTTCTGTCATGGCCCTCTTCGAGCTTTGGCAAGATAAGAAAAGTAAATACTGGTGACTGCGACTTTGTGTTTGCTGCTCTTGTGCTACTCTTTAAAGCTAAATTCTCTGCTCTCTGGTGTCACAGCAGCGCCAAACGTAGGCACCTAATTCATTACTGCATTATTTCATTTACAATCTACAACTTAAAAGACACCACTTCTTTGGTCAATTTTAGCTTTGTTTTATTGGCTACCAGAGCAGTTTATGAATGATTTGGCATGTCTTAGAGAAGTAACTAGCTGCTAGCTTTGCTATTCCTGCAGCCCTGAGCTATACCTGAGCCTAAAAAGCTAATCTTAAATGCCAATTAGTGAATGTTTGCATGCTGACAAAGAAATAGTTGGACATTTTAGGAAATAGCCTATTTTGCTTTCTTGCCAAGATTTGAACGAGAATATCGTTACCCTGTTTCCAGTCTTTATACTGAGTTAAGCTAACGTCTACCTGCTTCATAGTTAATTTAATGGACAGATATGAGAGGTTATCGATGTCCTCATGTAACTGTCTGCAAGAAAGCACATTTCCCAAAATGTCAAACTATTCCTTAAATATAAGATAGTTATCATGCTAAACATTACCTGCTAAACATTAGCATGTTAGCATACTGATATTGGAATTTAGCTCAAAGCATTGCTGTGCATAACTATAGCCTCACAGAGTGGCTACCATGACTGTATACTCTTTTTACTGCTTTTCTTTTGTTTTATGACACTTTTATTCATATTTACAGGCCTAACTTTATGATAGGTGCTTTATAAATACAGGTTATGGCTATTCTTATTAATTCACGGTTCCTTTTATGTCTTTTTATGTCCCTCCTCTTACTTTTGTACTATAATTTCCTGCTCTTCGTCCTCAAGCTAAAATTCAATGTGATTATGTTACCCTTGTTTCTCCTTCAGTGCCAATGAAAGCCAGGCAGACACAGAGACAGATTAATAACAGGCTAACAGTATATATATATATATATATACACTCGCCTGTATTGTGACCGGTGCTGATCAATGTGAATGTGGGTGCAGCACAGTGTTAAGCTGATTGCTTGCAGTCCTCAGCCTGCATTATTAACCAGCTCAACGCACACCGGAGGCCATTTTGGACACACAGTGGGCGTGTGTGATCATATTGCACTTGTCCTATTTACAGCAGCCTTCTAATTAAGCAGTTGGACAATGTAGTATTTTCTCCCTCTGTGTTTGAACTGCCTCCCTGAGGTATTTGTGCTCTATTAGCTCCCTAATGCCGACTTCTGGATTTAAGCTCAGAGCTGCCACCATACACACACACACACACACACACACACACACACAACCTGCAAGTCAGCTGATAGTTGGCCTTGTGTTAAACTGCTCTGTGGCCTTAGCTGTAACCAACTGACTGTCACATGGCCTCCTCTTTCTATAGGCTTGTATCACACTCCTGGTGGTGGAGCAGAAACCACACACACTCATTAGACACAAGCTGACAAATGCTCAGAGGGCAGAAGAGCATTGTCACAAGGTTGTCATTTCTCTGAGTTTCTGTAGGAGTTTATGTACGTACATAGGTCCTTAAAAAACATGCAACGTCTCTTTCTTTACCATAGACCCATTTTTGTCTTTTTTAGGGAGGGGCAAGGGATCTTTAGGGGGAGATAGCAGGTCAGCAGTATGTGCCACATAGAAGTGGTATATATCACCTTAAAGCTGGGAACCTGAAGATTAATTTAAGATGCAGCTCAGCACTGTATGTCAAGTTTTTTTACTCATAAATCTGTAATAAACATTGCCTTTTGGTTAGGCCCCTATTCAAATTTTGAAAGTTTAAAGTGTATAAGAGCTTAGAACATTATGATGAAAGTATATGATGGCCATTCCCCCCAGAAATTTTTGGGTTGATACGATTTGTTACACAGACTTGATGCAAAATTTAATCATCTTTGACCACTCAAGAATTGATAAAAATGGTCAAAAGTCCCTCCAAAATACCACTTTAAGACACCAAGACCTTGAGGAACACCATAGAAAAAACCCAATTTATGCAATTCCAAGACTGTTTAGGGACCCCAGTATGTAGAAATATTCAAATACACCATTTATAGAATAGGCGAAAATAACATTTATACTGCATGGTTTTTGCCTAAAACTGCATGGGATTCACATAAAGTGGACATGTCTGTAAAGGGGTTGCTTGTGGGTACCCATAGAACCCATTTTCATTTAGATATCTTAAGGTTAGAGGTCAAGGAAAATAGCCATGCCAGTTATTCTCTCGCCAAAATTTAGCCTAACTTAGGAACATTATTTAGCCCCCCTCCCGACAAGCTAGCATGACATGGTACCAATGGATGCCTTATGTCGTCTAGTTTCATATGATACCAGAATCCTCACTTTAGCTTTAAAACTGAGCCCACTATGCCAGTGTCCTTGTGGAGTTTAAGAGGTTAAATCCTAAAATCTATGTCTGACCACAGTGTTAGTTTTGAGGTCAGTTGTGACCCTTGTGGCAGTTTTCCCTGGTTGTGGAACTGCATGCATGCTCTGTTGGCTGTTAGTACTTTGACACGTTATGTACAGTAGAGTAACTAATCTGCCAGTTTTCCCTGCTCTATTCTTCTTTCTGTGTGTGTGTTTATGCTGTGAACCCCTCATTGCCAGCAGCAATGTGAAACTAAATATAGCTGAAATGAAACTGACCTCAGAAGCTTTCCCTGTATGACTGTTGTAATTAAAACCACACTTGTATATTTTAGTTCCCATATCTAAACCATGCATTTTTCTTGTCAGGAATATGAAACAAAGAGTGGCAGAGCTGGACCTGGCAACCCAACATCTCCCAGGCAGAGTGTGAGGAAAAACCTGGACTTTGAGCCCCTCTCCACCACCGCACTGATACTGGAGGACAGACCTGCGTATGTAAACACACGCACAAAGACACACACTGTCTTACATCAGTGGGTTGTTACACCATCCCACATCCATAAGACAATAAAGGCACATTTGTTGTCTTTCTATCTCCATCTTCACCTCATTCCTTCTTTATCAGCCCTCTCTTCCTCTGTTGGCTCTTTAGACTCCATTCAGTATTGTTCCAGCTCTCACTGTGTCCCTGTTTGTATCACAGTCGGTAAAAGAGAGGTGCTGCTGAAAGTTTAATGACCCTTCTTGAGCCTGGTTCTATTACCATGCTTTTTTCTAGCATCTTACAGTTTGTTAACCTACAGTCAGACAGACAGACTTATGCTGGGCTTAGTGTTTTATTCAGTGCGTCTCTGCCACATGATTACCACTTCTGCTAGTGAACATGGTGGATGAAAACAGTAGAATAATTTAGACACATTTCCTGTGTGAACAGAAGGAAGTGTAGTCCTGACACCATTACTAGCAAAACTGCTCAGACCTTTAGCTGCATGCAAACTCCCATATCTTTTTCTTATTAAATGTCACCATCTACTGGTAAAATGAAGGTGTTTTTTTTTGTTACTTACTTTGTAAGTGAGTGCATCACCTATACTTGCATAATGAACAAAAAGTAGTGTATTAGTGATTCTAGGGTGGGTTTTTTTGTATTAGTGGTTTCAAAAAAACATTAAATTAAGTCACATCTAACAGACGAGACCTAATAAAACATAAGTAGATAGTACCTTTTGAATGATTTAAATTAATGCATTCATACAATCAAGGATCAAGTTAGAAATACATTATTTGCATTACATTCAGAGGCAAGGCAAAAATGATAAAGCAAGCAAAACACATAGTACTATATTCATAAGTGTCAAAACTTCTCCTCTGCATCACCTCTGACACATTACTCGTACTTTTATAGATCAATTGTAGGCCATTAACAAGAACAACTTGAGGGTTGCCAAATTGTCTCTGGTTGGTGAGTCATTAATTGAGAGATGTGGGTTTTTCACTTTGCAATAAGCTGTTTTACAGCATTAGAGCATGACATGTTAACCATCAATAAAGCCATTAGTGACAACATATAAACCCTTTATGCCTTATTAGAAAGTGTCTCTGAACTTTACGAACATCTATTGTTTTAAGACAGACTTGAAAAATTGTGAACTTATCCTTTAAAGTCAGGCTAGTGGCCTTCCTGAGGCTGCGTTGCTCTTCACACACACATCAGCACATTGACTTGCACTGACCCAATGACTCACGAATCACCAACACTGACATCCTGAGAGCCCAGAACTCTCACTAGTAAGGTATAAAATTCAATTACAGTCATTCACTGCAACAGGATGACATGCAGCTGTGTGACCAGTACAATAGGAATGACACAGTATAGAGTTCACTCTGTAATCAGTCAGCTCATCCGACCCTTCTTTCTGTGAATGTTTTCCTCTTCTTATACCCTGCCAGCTCGCTCACCATGAATAATGCAGTGAAACCTCGGAGAACATATTGTTGCTTATTCATTTACTTATATGTGTGTGTGTGTGTGTGTTACAGGAATCTGCCTGCCAAGCCAGCCGAGGAGGCACAGAAACACCGACAGCAGTATGAAGAGATGGTGGCCCAGGCCAAGAAGAGAGGTGAGGTCGTCTCCTGAGACCACTCACATTGATACATTTCATATCACAGTTAAAGTCTGGCATTAGCTGCAGGATTATGTCAAGACTATATTCAGGTGTTTAAGTTCAGATGTTTGAAATCATGGTGTCTGTCTGGAACCATCACAGACGATAAGATCATACGTACAACCAACGAAATCTAGCACCAGCCCAAACGTCATATTTTTTCAAGTCAAATTGTGATTGCAATTGCCTAAAAACTGTTCATCTTGTTCCCTTAAATCCCTCATACCTCTCTTTCTCCCATCTTTCTCCTGTCTGATTTCTTCTCTCTTTTTCTTCCCCCCTTTTTTTTGTATCTAACCACATCTAATCTCCTCACACTTCTTTTTGTAGAGTTGAAGGACGCTCAGAAGAGGAAGAAGCAGCTGGAGGATCGGTGTAAGCTCGAGGAGAGCATTGGCTCAGCCGCTCAGACTTGGAACCAGGAGATCTTGCCTAACTGGAGTACAATGTGAGTACAAACACTCTCTAAGAGTTTAGAATTAGAACAATACTGATGGTCAAGGTATTTCATCAGAAAACACCTTGCTTTCCTCTGAAAACGTTATTTCAATTAAATTTGGAGCATACTTCCTTCTTCAACAACATTATCAGTGCTAACACTGGTCTGATCTTTAAACAGAGCTTTTAACAAAGAGCAGTAACTTGGTTATGGCTTTTGAACACACAAAGAATGAGAGAAGTTCCATCATCTTTACTTTACTTCATCTATCTAAATTGATAACAGTACTGGTTGATGCAAGTCTTCTATTTGAAAAGCAGCTTGCTTAAATTCCTCATTGTGACTGGTCCTGTCATGAAACAGTTGAATGAAATACAGTTAGTTACCCTCAGTGGGTCATCTGTCAGTTGAGAAATCAAAAACAAACAAGAGTTGTGGCATAGACTGTGGTAAAGATCAAAAAAATTGTTGTTTTTAATATTTATTTGGGTTGCTAAGTTACACTCGTGTTTGAATGGACCAGTTTCCCTGGTGACCACAGCTCATGACTAAGTTTAGTCAGTTCACTTAAGTTTTACATCCAGGGTTCACACAAGAAACAGATGAACTGTAAGAGTATAAAATAGAAATAGTCTAACCTTTTGTTTTAACCAGTGTCTGGTTCCGTATGACTCTCTGACTCATGCTCACATTTGCTGAACATATGACTCGCACTGTAAAATCTTGGCAAGCCATGTCACCATTGTAAGTGACCGGCTCTTTAAAGCTGCACCACAGTTGAGCAGTATCAGCTGGCATCCAGTTGACCCTGAGTTTAAAATGTGAAATTTATAAACAAGTGTGTCGACCTGAGCATAAAATTTATGACATGGTTCACATACGGACGATCTCAGGCATCCATTAAGTCATCTGTAAAATGATGACCGATGTATTACAACCTCTCTGCCTACTTAGGGAATGCTATCCATCTTCCATCATCTAGCTGGGAGCATGTACTGAACAGCTGTTGCCGAGCAGCGCTGCAGGGAGAAAATACAAACAAATCATCTGTTTTTATTCCCAAATATGGCCACCATCACAGACTAATGTTTCACTAAGATCTGCACTTGATGCCCCCGCCACATGAAAGTTGGGAAATTGTTGTTCTGGCGGGCAAAATCTAACTTTATTAACTATGGTTCTTGCATGCAGAGGAAAAAGCTCTTCAACAGAAGGGCAGCTTGTTTTATCGCTGACACAGTATGAAACTACCAGGATGGTTTGTTTTCTTCTGTTAGTTATCTTATGGCATATTTACTGTCACGTCAATACAAAGGCAGTACTGGGACTTATGGGGTAAACATTGTGAAGTATGTTTTATAATGGTTTTTGAAAGTGTTTAAACACACAAAAAAAATATTAGGTAAAGGATCCTGAATGAACAATTAGTTTTAACCTGACAGAAAGTAATTTCCTGCACCTGATGTTGGGAGGAAATGACTGCCACCTTGTGGTCAGTTATTGAATATCTCCTCCATGACATGGTTACTAACTGACTGTCTAACTGTCTGTATTTCCCCAAAACGAAGTTAATACTCCAGAGGTCATTGATAAATTTGTCAGTCTATTGATTGAAAATAAAATCCACATGAGAGGATTTGCTGTTTTTCACCTTTAGAGTGCCCATATTTCTTACTTTGTTTTTGGGAAATACAGACAATGCTGTTTTGTTTTTTTTTTGAGGTTGAACATCCAACTGAAGTTCAATGCAGGAGTTTAAACCCTATTTAACATTTAACCCCTCCTCTAGGTGTACATCTCGGCGAGTGAGAGACCTCTGGTGGCAGGGCATCCCCCCCAGTGTCAGAGGCAAAGTGTGGAGCCTGGCTGTGGGCAACGACCTCAACATCACACACGGTACATGAAAGTCAGGGTTCGTCTGAGTGTGTGTGAAGAAAAAGGCTCATAAGATTTGCTACCAAAGCTACATTCATCACTTAAATTGTGATTTTTCATGCACTGATTTACACTCAAGTCATTGCTTAAAACACTCCGGTGTTGCATATTGTTTTAATTTTAATATCCGCGACTACATCTCTTCATCCGTCAAGGTACACACACGCACAACACACACACAGATGGGTGTAGCAATTGCAGCAATTTGTCTCAGTGGTTGTAATTGAGTAAGAATCAGTGAAATAGATAGAAGTGGAGGGAAGAGTGTGTGCATTAAGAACAAACACAGTCCAATGATTCCCAACTACAAGAGGGAATGAGCAGCATTTCAATGAGTTCTCTGAGACTGGTTGGAAATTATATATATATACACACACACAATAACACTACAAATTCAAAATTCCTTCCTCACTTGCAAAAGGATCTCAAACTTTGACAGTCACACAAACTGTGTGTGTGTGTGTGTGTGTAATCTCCTCAGCACCCTCAGGGCTACTTGCAGATAAGCGCTGTGTAGCTGGCTGCTGAGCTGGCCCTCTCTGCTCTTTGCTACTCAGCCTTTTACTGTAAATGGAGCACAGTCCTGTGCATTATCACTCTGCGCACACACACGAAGCTCAGTCCCCTTCAGCAGAGTTGTCGGCCTTTTTATAAATAGCAGCTCAGTGACGGTAATCCCCCATTTTAAGTGAAGCAGTTTCATTTCAACTGCTACTACGACTTCTACTATGAAAAACTTGGGTCTTATTTTTGTATTTTTTGCCATCAAGTCCCAGACAGGTTGTTAGTCCCACTGAATCACATAATTTTGCTAGTTGTAAAATGTTATTGTTATCCTCGCTATTTATATATATTTATATGTTCTTTTTATCCCCAAAGTATCTTCATGTTCTCAGCTTCTCCGCCGTTCTCTGCGGTTCTATTAATCGGCCAATGTTGCCAACTGTACAAGGTCAGGGCCACCATTGCAGAGCTCCATGTTGCGTCTCAGACAGCTCATTATTGAGATCCAGCATCTCATCACTAGAGGGCAGCTGCAGGTCAAAGCACAGGCCGGGACATCAATATACTGCAGCAACATAAATGTCTTCTGAAATGGAGGGAGCTCTGTTGTCTTTAATCACCTGCAGTTTTACTGCCATTTAACTAAAGAGCTGAATCCTTTTGAGTTTGTTTCTCTGCAGTCATCATGTTCTCCTGTCTTCTCTCATATTGACTGTACTGTGGTGCTGTTATGTGTCCCTGCAGAGCTGTATAGCATCTGTCTGTCACGGGCTAAAGAGAAGTGGAGGACCACGCCATCGACTGCCCCAGAGATTGAAACTGAAGGTCCTTCATATATTCTGGCCTTTTTAATTTTAATCTCACACATCATCAGTCTGATTGAGACTGATAAGTTATTTTGATGTTACTTTGATCAGGATTCTTTTGTTTTTCCTTTGTGTTGCTCAATGAACCACCATGTCTTCCAGATGCTGGTTCGTCGGATCGAGAGTCGAGCCTTGAGCTGATCAAGCTGGACATCTCGAGAACCTTCCCCCAACTGTGTATCTTTCAGCAGGTCGGTGATCATAGCAAGCCCTGCTTCTGTATGTGTCTGAATATGTTTCAGTTGCTTAAAACAAATAATAGGATACAAAAATAAAATACACAAAGGACATGTTGCTGCTGGAACAACAAGTTTTCATTTTATTAACTATCTGTCTTTATGGAGAAAATATCTCATTCAGTCTTGCTTTTAAATACATTATCACCATGGTAACCTTAGCTAGAAACAGTGAAGCATCAAAACATCTCATTAAAATGATATTATTGTACCAAAATAAATTTAACACTGGAGATTCTGGGAAAGGATGAGTGTGTTTGTGTGTGTATTTTTGGCCTGTTTGTTCCATTGTCTTCATTAATTCTTTGTGTGTCATCAGGGCGGGCCCTATCATGATGTGCTGCACAGCATTCTGGGAGCATACACATGTTACCGGCCAGACGTTGGCTACGTAAGTCATATGCACTAAACACGGCAGTATATCCTGTTGTGATACTCCAACACACTTTATAATTATTTTCTTATACCCACTTTGTGTACTGCACATAAACAGTTGTGTAGCCTCAGACAAGAAAGTGCTTTAACAGTTGGCTCTTGTTTTATGGGTTTTCATGCATTTGTGTCTCTGTGTTTTGTGTAAATATTACATGAGGGAAAAACATAAAACAACATATTGCACATTGGTAAACAGTAGTGTACAATTCATAGTATACATCTCTAGTAACAGTGCTTAGTAATAGTAAGTGAACTGTGGATTAAGGTAGTACTATTGCCTTTTAAGAAGGTTAAAAATGACACAGCACAGTCTTGGATCTCCCACATAACACCCACATAGTCGTTATCTTCTATTACCAGAGTTATATTGCGGTCAGGATGACTGATAGTTTCAGGTATTTGATTTCCACTCAGTGTGAAGTGTCTGCTAGATTGGAGAAGCTCAGTGGGTAGACGATGAGACTTGCACTCCATCTCCATTAAACAAAGAAAAAGTCAAATTCCCCCCCAGCACTGACAAAAAGTCCCTCACCAAAACGTTGTATTGCTAATAAAGTCAGTGTCATGTCATGTATTTGATTTGTTACTAACTTTGTCTTAATATATACAAATCAAAACTAGTTTATGTTTATGTCACCTCTTCTCAGAAGTGTTCTTTCTGCTAATACTGTATACTGCACACTATTCGGGAAATACACATTGATTATAAATGAGCTGCAAACATCTAATCAGTATGCTTGTTAATCACAAAAATATATTGGTAGAATGACTCAAAACAATGTGGCTGCTGAGAACAGACTGCTTGAAAACACTTGACGCTGGAAATGTTGGAGGCTCATTACACAAGACTAACTAGAAATCCAGCCAGACTAGATGCACACAACTATGTTAAACACTGCGTTCAGAATTAATGTGAACGATCTGAACCTTAGAACTCACAAGTTCAAGTCAGGTTGAGTCCTCTAATCTGCTCTGAATTTCCACGTCACTGCTGCGGGAGACATGAAGCTCTATACGCCATCATCGATATTTGAACATCTATCTGCCCACATATTCGGTGTATCTCTAAAGTGCAATGCCCAGTGGTTAGGGTAGGCATTTCTGCTTGTGTGTAGGTTTGATTTTGCAAACCTACACATCTTTTCCTTCCATCCACCCTTTTCTTCCTTCTAAGGAGATTTACCATGCGTCAGTGGCTCATTACTGTCTGTTCTCACACTCACATTATGCACTCAAGTCCTGACCTGCCTCTTGATGCTTGTCCATATGTTTTGTATATTTTGTATATGTGCAGAAGATTCACAAAAGTAAACTTGACCTTTGACCAACATTTAATTATTCTCTTATCAGCCAGAGGCATTAAAATGAAGTTGCTTCTCTGTATTGAGATGTTTCGACATGAAGCAGTCCTTTCACGCTGAACATGTATTTGCATTTTCTGTAATTCTTCAGCACCGCTTGTAAATGCTGTGGTTTGCTTTGTTGCTCCCCACCGCAGCCCCATGCTGTTTTTACTTGGGTAGAAATGACTGTGACTTCCTGCACTGACCCCAACCTATGAGATGCTAAACACACACACACACACACACACAAGCATACCTATGCATTCATCTTTGTGTGCATGTTTGTTTTGCTATTTGCAGGCGTGCGTCAGCATTTCATTTCACTTCCTAGCGTAAATGTCCAGACTGAAGCTGAACTACTTACAAATGTTTATCACTGTTTCAAGTTAAATAAATAAGAGAGCTTTATATCAACAGCAGTGTCAGAGATGGTGCACTGCAAAACGTGTTCACTGTAGCAGGTGTTGCTCTGTCCTGGTCTTTCAGAGACAGAAATCAACTTGTATGTTTCTTTCTAACATTTTTTACACATCATTTACAGCATCACAAGGAAGAATTTTTATTTGTGTGTATGTGTGTGTGTGTGTGTATAGGTGCAGGGAATGTCGTTCATCGCAGCAGTGCTGATCCTGAACCTGGACACAGCTGATGCCTTTATAGCTTTTGCCAACCTGCTCAACAAGCCCTGTCAGATGGCCTTCTTCAGAGTCGACCACAGCCTTGTCAGTACACACACACACACACACAGTTACACCATCAAAACAAAAAATATGCATTTCCTCTCACTTCCAGATCGGGTTATTTTTCTATAAAGGTTTTATACGACATATTTAAAATTTTACAAGCAAGAACCTTCATTTTTGACCTCAGAAATTATATATTTATGCACAAAGGTAGTTGTGCACACATCCTGTGCTATATTTATGCCAGGTTCAGGATAATAGACTTTCTGCACACTGGATCATAGCTCCCAAAACTTTATTGGGCTGAAAAAAAAGGTTCTTTATCTGCCAGATGGACAGAAAATCCTGTTGATCACATAATCATATGATCAAACCAAGAACACACAACAACACTTAGAATATAACATGACCTTCAGGTACATTATCAAAACTTAATAGTTTCAAAAAGGTTATAGAAGTGACAAAAAATACATAAAACATTTAAATATCCAGGCAAATAGTATGTTTAAAGAGAAGGGTGCAACAAACATCTCAACAGCCTCTGCTGTCTGATTACATTTTGTTCTACAAGACACTTTAATATCTCCGCTGTTGTCCATCTGTACAGATGACCCACTGCCCAGATTATTACAATGATGTGGTTTGTGTATGTTTGTTCCTCTGTAAGACACCTTCTCCTCTCTCTACAGATGTTGACTTACTTTGCGGCATTTGAAGTGTTCTTTGAAGAAAACCTACCAAAGCTCTTTGCACATTTCAAGAAAAACAACTTGACCCCCGATATTTATTTGATCGACTGGTGAGTCTGAAACTCTTACTCTCTTTTTAAAAAATATTCTTTGGTTCTCTCCTCTCTGCTGCTTTTTTGTGTTCTAAAACATCATTGTATTCTTCATTTTAGTTCATACAGTCAGCTCATTTGACCATAAATGTAACCTAAAACCACAGTGTGAAGACCATAAAAGAAATGTTATGTTTTTTTATCTACTTGCCATCATGACATTTCACAGCTAGAATGGAAACTATACGTGAAGCCAAAATAGCAGGTCACCATTTGTTCCACCGGCATGCAGAGTGCACCTTGTTCTCCGTCCCGGTGAAAAAGTGTTACATGTCGTCATATAGAAACATGACACTTTGCTCGTCAGTTTCCTGTGTCACGTGTAATTTCTGAGAAAACAGATAGAGAAAAACTTCACACAAACAAACACACACACACACACACACACACACACACACACACACACACACAGTCGTGTTTCCATCACTTAAACAGAGGGGAAAAGGGAGAAATCTCAGGAGGAACAAGAAAATGTGTTGCTTTTCTCCCTCCAGTATAACAATCTATAACCAATCTTACATTTATACATGATTTCTAACTTAAGTACAAGCCAGAAAAAAACATACTCAAAATAAAAGCAGAACCAACTAGTTGATTGAATGATTTATCAATCATATAAAAAGCAATTGTTATAACTGATTAACCATCATTTTAAGAAAAAATGGCAAAAAGTCACTGGCTCCAGCTCTTCAAAGTGATTATTTGCTGGTTTTCTTAGTCATCTATGATAGTAAAATGAATATATTGAGGTTTTTTTAGACTTTTGTTTAGACAGAAAAAGGTTATTTGAAAACATCAACTTGGGCTGTTGGAAATTGCAACATTTTTCACAATTTCCTGTCATTTTACAACCTAAATGATTAATTTATAAACTGAGAAAATCATTGGAAGAGTAATCAAATAATCAAATTAAAAAAAAAAAAAAAAAAAAAAATTACAAAGCCCGGTCTCTTCTGAAAGTTAACTGTGGAGTTGTTGAACAAGAAGTCAGAATTAGTCAAGAAACAAAATTTATAGAGGCGTTGTCATGGTGAAAAGTTGTTTTCATATTTCATATCATTATCATATTTCATATTATGGCTGTGACATTAGGATCTTAAAAGTGTTTAAACCAATGCAGTAGAGATATAAGATGCAGCAGCTGTGTGCTTCATTGTACAGATGATATACAGCTACAAATTCATCTTGAAGATATGCACACATCTGTGCTTGTTTCTAGTTTTTATTTTGCATTTATGCTTTTGTATGCTCACAAAACTAATGTTCACTGTTGTTTTCTCTCTTTTCCCTCCTTGCGTGCCTCCAGGATCTTCACTCTGTACAGTAAGTCGCTGCCGTTGGACCTGGCGTGTCGGGTGTGGGACGTGTTCTGCAGAGACGGCGAGGAGTTCCTGTTCCGCACGGCGTTGGGCCTGCTGCGTCTCTACCAGGACGTCCTGACCTGCATGGACTTCATCCACATGGCTCAGTTCCTCACCCGGCTGCCCGACCTCATCCCCGCCGAGCAGCTCTTCCAGCAAATCGCCGCCATCCACATGACCAGCCGCAACAGGAAGTGGGCACAGGTAGGAGGATGTTAGAGCTTACGTTTGAGGACATTTAGCTGAGACCGTTGTTTATAAGTCTTTACAGATTGCCAGTGTCATATTTTTTAACAGCTACTTCCCTTGTCTCTTCAGGTTCTGCAGGCGTTACAGAAAGATCAGGAGCGGGGCAGCCCGGTGCTGAAGCGCTGAGGTCACACACCAGCGGACTCGACCAGTTCCAGCGCCAACCCACTTCCCCTCCAGCCTTTGGGAAAAACTGGACTCTTAGCGGGTCAGATGGACCTGAGAGAGATCTGGTCGGGGGTGCGGTTGAGTCACTGTGATAAACCTCTTCTCCAGAGCTGTGTCACCGCTCTGACTGGAACCAGGACCCTGGAGGGGGGTCTGTAAGTGAAGGAGGAGGGGTGAGAAAAGGAATATGAGGCCTTATTTAACTCCCACCATCCCTCCTCTGATCAGAGGCCCAGCAGTGGACTGGAAACTGTAGCTGGCACAGGCAGAAGAATGTATCACACACTCCTGCATACATGCACCTACCAGGCTGGTTCAGGTCTCCACAGACCAGAGGAAACCACAGAGATGCCAGTTATTACATCAAAGATTTGAATTTTCTGCTGTCACTGCTTTTTCTGGCTACACTTCTGCTCTTCTTTTTTAAGTCTTTGGCAAATTTATCCTTAAATGTGGCTATTTTTATGACAGAAACGTGAAGTGTTTCCCTGAAATACAGTCTACATCTCTGACTGCCCTCCATAAAATAACCTAAAACATCCCATATCCAGCTACAGTGAGTATAAAAGCAAAGAAAAGCAGAGGAAGAGCTGGAAAAAGTTATAGCAATGTCCTAAAATCACATCTCCAGAGTCAGATCTGTGAATGACAAATTTTGAAATGTGTCAAGTGGAACCTCAGCTAGTGTCTCTGTGTGTCTCCATCTCTTTGTCTCTGCACCTTTTTTTTTTCCTCTTAACTTTTATCATTCCTTCATGTCCTCTGATGTCCTCATGCTTCTCATTTCTTCCAGTTAGTGTAGATTTGTTTCCTAAACCATTCCATGAAGTCAACTCTGAGTCTTGAAGAAAGGTTTGTGAGTTAAAATCCATGAATATTCAACAGAAATGCACATAACGTTTTATACTATAGGTTAACCACCTGAAGACATGTTTGGTGTCTCTGAGACACCACAATGTTACATTTAATTAAATGTTTTAAGCCTCTTAAAAGAGGTCAAAAGCTGCCTGTAAAATGAGATTTACAGTGTATTTATGTCAATGAAACTGGAGTAAATAATAAGTGTGTTGCTATTAGACATTGACATCGCCTTGTCCATTTGTTTGAGGTACATTTTAGCTTGTTAGTGTTTTGATTCCTAATGTCTTGGTATGAATGTAATGTCTTTAAATGTTCTGCATATATTTAATATTTATCAAAGAGACAATGGGACATAAACTGAACCCCATGTTGCCGTCACATGAAGACTTGCTGTTGAACCTCTCCCCACCCAAAATTTTTGAAGAGCAGGCCAGAAACATCCCTGGTGAGAACTTGAAAACTTTCTGCTTTGTACAATGAAAAAAGCAGACAAGTAGTTTCTCTTTAAAACTTTCCACCATTCTTGCTGTAGTTTGCTCCTGACCTTACTTCACATCCTGATAAAATGTTCTTCCACTGTTCTTGTGCCTCATTGCATCATGAACATGGAGCGTTAATTTCTGAGAACACGCACCAAGAAAAGCAGGGCAGTCAAGCTGTGAACTCAAATGCAGAGTTAAAAGCAAATATTTGCTTTTGTTTTTGTGGCATTTCCAATATGGTTTGTTCCAGTCAGCCTTAATATGTGTCTGTTTAGCTGATTCCACCCATTTAGTGCAATTGTTTTGTGTTCACCTTAAAGAAAATAGACCTTTTGGAAATACACTTATTAGCTTTCTTGTCAAGAGTTAGATGAGAACATGGATACCACTCTCATGTGTGTCCATTAAATATAAAGCTGGAGCCAGGAGACAGTTAGCTTATCTTAGCATAAAGACTGAAAGCAGACAGAAACAGTTAGCTCAGCTCTGTGCAAAGGTAAAAAGCACCCTTTAAAGCTCACTAATAAATACTTAAGTACTTAATATTTTATATTTTGTATGTTTAATCCTTACTAAAAGCTAATTATAAAAATGACAAGTTGCAGTTTTACAGGGTTTGTTTGTTGGATTACTTTTGGACCGGATGTGTAGGCTTCCTGGAGTCTCTGCTAGCTGCCTAGCCAACTCAAGGTGACAAAGACTCCTGGTCCAACACATAACTGTCTGTAAAACTTTTCATTTTTATACTTCAATTTTTGTACATATGAAATAGGTGAGCTATGTGGTGTTCATCAATGAGCTTTAGAGGTGCAGGTAGGCGGATTTCGCCTTTGGACAGAGCCAGGCTAGTTGTTTCCCCCCGTTACTAGTCTTTATGCTAAGCTAACTGTGTCCTGGCTATAGCTTTATATCTAAAGGACAGATATAAAATATGAATTGATCTCCTCATGTAACTGTGCAAGAAAGTGAATAAGAGTATTTTCCAACATGTTCAATAGATTCAGTGGTTGTCTAGTTTTTGGAGTTTTTTTGTTTTGTTTTTTGTCATTGTGCAGTGTTTTTTGGATCACAGATACTCTACAGGAGTCATTTCCTCTCACGTTGAGCATATGCATGTTAGTGGTCACTGGGCCCCTGGGTGTAACTGTGTCAGGAGTTGGGCTTTGTGGCTGTTGTATTTTGAGGTTGTCACTGTGTCACTGAGGTTAATGTGTGACTCCATCCTTACCAGTGGAGGGTGGGGCCAGTTCACTATTGAGGGTGTGGTCACATTACCTACATTAATCTGATGAGTTAACAGACAGCTAGTCCTGATGATCAGATAAAAAAGTAGTGAAGTATCATCTTACTGCTGACATGATTGCAGCAGTTTGATAAATATCTATTTCTGTGATTTCATTTTTCAAAGAGGAGTTGCCCATTTTGCACACAACTGTTCATCAAAATAAATAAAAGCTGAGAAGTGTAGAAATCTTGTTGGCTCAGTTCAGTTGTCTTTGTTTGCGCAGCCAACTATCTTGAAACAAATGAACCTACTGATGGCATTTCTCAGTGTGAACTGTGCTGTTATTGGTGGAGAAGCTGCTTCATATGATATGATGTGCTACTGATTTTGTGTGTGAAATTTTTCTTTTTGTGCCCTGAAATATTGGTGACCCTCCCATTTGGCCTCTCTGTCTCTTTGCTTGTCTGTACTTTCTTAAATGCCTGGACCACAGCTGAGACATGTACTCATTTCACTATTTAAATCCCCATCATCTCAGCCTGTTTATGGCTGCTTACAGACAGACGGTCTGTGTATAGGTTTGTGCATCAGCTCAGCACCATGCAGCAGACTTTCTGATCACTCGTCTCAATGCACTCCTCCCTCCCACTCCCCAGTGTGGTTAGACACCACAGGACTGCAATAAAGCTTTTTGCACATAGTTTGAGTTGTGCCTCGCATCATCACTTTGTCATCACTCACAGGTTCAAACGGGTTGTTCATTTTCCATCTTTTTAAAAAATTTGTAGTGACCAGCTAACAATGCAAGCTGAGTGTGTGTGTTTCACGTGTGTGTCGTTGAGTGGTATTTTCAGAATGAGATCTGTTAGTTACTCTACTAATTAGTTGTTACATTGGCCCTTCCAACACTACCTGCGTCCTGTCCTTCTATCACACAACACACACTGGCAAAACCGATCCACAATAGTGTAAAGCAAAATTCAATCAAACTAAATTTGAATAAAAATTGTAATATACCTTTGCTAAATGATCTGTTTGATTTGCTGGATGGCTTTAATTTCTTGGGTTCTGTTTGTTTTTTTTGTTGTCTAATTGTTTTGTTTTTTTCCTCAAGAGACCCCATGTACTGTAGAGGACTGATAGACATACATGGAGAGAGCAGAGGGTTATCATGCAACTGTATCTCACTTGAAATGTATAAAAAAAAAACTATGGTTTTATTAAAATAAAGAGCTGTACATATTCAACCAGTAGCCGGTCTTTGTGTCTTTGTTCAAACTTACAACTAACTTTTAGTGCATTTATTTATTTTTTTTTACTCTCAACCTACCTTGTCGAGTCATTTGGAAATTAATTCCTACATTTCCCAGACTGCCTTTCAGTCAGTCCAGTATTAAGATATTGTTGTCAAATCATGTTTGGGCAAATAACTAGCAGGCAAATGAATGTGAGAACATGAGGTCATGTCCATGATTGTGATTACTTCCCTTAATCTAAAATGTGACAACTCTTGTTCCAGAGACTTCTGTCCAATAATAAAAATGTTATTTATGCCTTTTTTATGATGGATTTATTCCATCATGAATGTTGAATTGTTGTGCAAAATACATTTGCTCTATGACTTAAAAACTTAAGGTTAAAGGTACCTTCCACCAATTTTACACATGACTATTAGTTTACTCATCATAAAGGAGTAAACTTTGTGTGTGAAAACAGTTGTAAATGTCTTTTGTGGCTCTGGAGGAGCTTTGTCAAGTCTGAGAAAATAACCTTGATGATGTCATAGTGATGTCACCAAGGTTACTTTGGCATGGGCTTGGGCATTTTTTTTAACAGAAAGCCTGCATTACAAATAGCTCTCATGGAGTTTGAAAGACGTGCATTTACCAGGCATAGAGGATTTAACAAAAGACTTAATTAAGTTGCATTAGGGGAAACATAGGATCCAGTGATTTTTAAAGCTTGATCAAGAGCGTGTACTAAGTGCATTTTCAAATCTATAGCTTATTTGCTATGGCCCAAATCAGTGGATGAGTTAGGGTTAGGGTTAGGGTTGTTACTTGTTATGTCTTTGGACCTCGATTCATTCTCTGGCTAGCTGCTAGCAACTAGCTAATTTCACAAACAAACCATTTCAGAATTTGTTTGTGACCACTTCCTGTTTTGGTCCATACCTGAATACAATTTGCTGAGTTCAGATCTTCCCAAAAGAATTGTATCAAGGGGTAAAACAAACCAGAGTCCGATTCAACCGGACAAAACAATGCAGAATTGAACCCCAATTTTATGGAAGTCTTCACCTTCTTGACCTTGACAAAAAGATCCTTCATCATGTATCACATGACCTCCATCTGCAGATAGTTTACCCAGTTGTAATAGAGGTGAAGTAGCCCAGTTCCGACCTAAATGACCATCCACATGTCAGATTTGTTTAGAAATTCCCTACATAGCTAACTAGCTACACTAGCTAGCTACATCCATGATAAAATAAAGACAATAGTGACACAACTGTACAGGTTGTAAATCGACTTACAGAAATAACTGCAAAAATGTAGGTTAACTACTACTAGCAATCACTTCGGCATCTTCCGTGTTGACTGAAAATGACGCCAATAGATGGATATGTCCCTCACTACTGATTAGTGCAGCAAAAATTAGATTTGTAAATGTTTAAATTTACATTTTTTCATTCTTCATTTCATTCTTTTTCAACTGGGAAAACTATGAAGATCATGGAAATCTACTAAATGGACCTTGAGGCACATGGACGTGCAATCCCAAATTGCAGGACTAACTATTTAAGTATCTTTGTAACATGTAGTTAAACTCAAGATGTCTCAATATGATACTACTCTATTGACCAGTTTTCCACCAGCAAGCTAAAGCAAAACAAAAAGGAATGTCGTCATTACCTGTTTTGAGTGTTTTAATAAATCTTTTCTTTTATATTAATTTAAGATTTTTTGATCAACGTAGAAATATTGTAGTAATTGCTACTGTTTTATTTCACTTATGCTTTGAGTAACATCTCTGGGCTAACCACATTGCATTTCCTCTGCAGTCTACCTCTCAGCCTTTTCAAAACCGAGTGGAAAGTTTGTGTGACAGGCAACTTCGGTCCCCTCCAAACCGCAACCCCCCTCCTTCCTTCACATCAGTGACAGCCTTTTAAAAAAATATTTGATCTTGATAAGCTCAACACCACACTACCTTTTGTTTAGTAGCCCTTTACTGCAGGTGAAGAGCAGCTGTGATATTAATCTCTATCAGCATCATCTCCAGAGGAACATCGAGTCATCATGAGGACAAGTCACATGCTTCTGTTCTGCATCCTGGGAGCTGCACTGCTTTCCTCAGTGATCTGCAACAGTAAGATAAATATATAAATATATATATAGATATATATATTTTTTTAAATATAGCTACATGTGGCATGTGTATGTGACCAACCTGAGCACGTTGCAATTCAAGATCTCACTTCTCAAAACACCATGATAATACATTACATGATGGTCTCTATTCTCCAGGCGCAAATGGTCCTGATGACTGTTGCTTCAAATTCTACCCAAGAAGAGTGAACAAAAACTTAATCCAGTCATATTATATGACTGATTACCGCTGCTCAAGGACCGGAGTCATGTAAGTGCTGAAAACTGAGTTTACTTCAGTATTATATACTTCAGTATATATATATACATACACACACACACACACACACACACACACACACACACATATATATATATTTATATATATATATATAAATATATGTGTGTGTGTATATATATATATATGTCCTCCTTTCTACATCTGTAATTAAGTAGTTTGCACACAGGCTACACATCATGCTACCCATGACTTTTTTTGTGTCTGTTTACTCTATTAAGAGATCACTAAAGTTTTCTCATACTGTACATACAGTATGTTATAACTTTTGTATCTATTTGTTATTCTATCTTAATTACTTAAAAAACACTGCCACGTGTGATTGTGACATTTTCATTTTCACCTGTTTTCTTTCAGTTTGGTGACCAGAAAGTCTCGTCACATCTGTGTGGATCCCAATCTCTCCTGGGTTGAGAAAATCATGAAAAGTCTGGATGAAGCAAACTTGTAAACCAGCTCCCTGTCTGGAAAAAGCCTCGCCCCTCTGCAAAGTTACTTTTGTTGCTTTAATAAATGCAAATGTTTGACATTTCATTTAAAATATGGTAATGATTTTGGTATTAATGTGCAAACCTGCCTTGAGTAATGAACTATTTAGCTTTCAAATGGAATCATTTTGAGCCTGAATTGGCTGATATATCTTTTAATATGTTCTAAATGCTTTGTAATACCTACAATATCATATAAACCTCACATAAATACATTAAATAATATGAAACTTTCACTGTTGGTATGTCTCCTCTGAACTTCCTCTAAGCTAAGAAAAAAAGTTGCAAGCCTTAAACAAACAGATATAATGTTTATTTGTGTGTTTTAGAGGTGCTGGTAGGCAGATTTTTGAACTAGGCTAGCTGTTCCCCATTTCCAGTCTTTGTGCTAAGCTAAGCTAATAGTTCCCAGCTTATATTCAACATACAAACAAGAGGTGGTGGTATCAATCTTCTCATCTGACTGATATAAGAAACCAAATAAGCTTTACACTTTTACACCTTTAAACAAAAAGTATTACTTAACATTTTGGAATTACAACAGTACTATGAATGACCACTTATTATCGTTTGTAGTATTGTTGTAGTACTAGTATCAGAAATAGTATTAGTAGATACCATTCATCTCATGTACACACAGTAGTATTAATAGTAGTGCTGAGGATGCAGGACATCCTGTAAAGAAGAGGTCAGGAAAGGTTGGTATGAAATGTTTATCATGCTGGTTGAAAAGGGCAAGAAAGTCTGACCTTCAGACACACCTTGTGAGAAGAAATAATAATGTAGTGATCTTCATTACAAAAAAGATTATACTTCTGCTCCAGTTCCACTCCACATGACGAAAAGTGTAACTATAGGTCAAAATATTAGCTTACTAATAAAAAGATTTTTTAACCCTTACATACTGTTCATATTCTGACCCTGCACGTTATGGAGCTAGTCATTTTTGACCCAGCTGAGGTATTCCTTTATTATTAGTTCATATATCAAACTTTGAACCACAAATTAATTTTGCATCTATAGATATCTTATTAGTCATTAATAAATGGATGATTGAACCTCCATTCACCCATTTCAGAGAGAAGAGAGTGTTTTGTTTTGTTTTGGTTTGACACTATTCGTTTATAGAGAAAATACATTCACAATCACACGATATTATGATCTCATCTAAAACAAGAGAACATAACAACCATAATTATTTCTATTAATTTATTGAAAGTGAAGGATGCAACAACATTTGAATGGTAGGCTTCATTATAACCATTAAAACCATCAATCAGCACTGACCCAGAGCACACTATGTGCAAAAATGTACACCAGGTGCACAAAAATAAATAATAAAATAATAAATAATGTAGTGGGAGACATTGGGCAGGTACTGGAAAATTAAATGGACTGAAACTAAACATAAGCTAGCAACCTGCTGAACTTCACTTGAAATTGATTGGTATATAACACAGGATGGAGATTAACATCCAAACTGATCATAGTTATTGTAACAGAATTTGTTACTGGTATTTTCTGTTATTTTAATACGATAATATGCTGATGATGCTCATCTGTATATCTTAGTTAAAACAGGTTAGCCTCACCTTTATTTTGTGACAGACTTAATGTAACTTCATGTTATTGTTTTTGCACCAGTTTAACAAGAGAACTCTGTTAAACCTTGACTGAAACCCACTGAAATATTTTATATCATTAATATTAATATATATTAATATCATTAATTTGAGCTTTATGATATACTATAGCAATTTCATGACACACACAGCTTTATTACCAAGATATCTGAAACATATTAATTTTTGTACATCAGTGTTTCTTGAATTATTCTCAGTATTAATTATATATATTTTTAAGTGTCTCACAAACTGTTTACTGCTGAGTTACGACATAGATATCCTGAAATGTATATTGATTCTCTTTTTTTATGGGATTTTGAGATTTCTTAGTTCATGGAAAACTTACTGACTTTTATTCATGTCAATGCGTTCTATTGGCATGACTGTTTCCTCCAGAAGTATTTTAATATATTCTTATAGTTGGTTGGTTAATGAACTCACTAACATGTAAATCAAGGTTTGTGACATGTGAGAAGATTAAGTGAAGTTCTATTAACTGGAATATTTCAACCAATGTTTTTGCCTTTACTGATAGTAGAATAATGTAGATATCCCAGTGGTTAAATCCTCATTCATGAGTCTGAGTGCTGGTTAGGGTCATGGCTGCCATATTCTGTCTACGGTAGGCCTTGTTTTTGAAAGTGGTGTTAAAGGGAACATTGAGCTATAAAGAATGATTAATAAATAATATAAAGACCTTGACATTTACCACAGATACATTTCTGTACTTGCTCAGATGGAGTCTGGATAGTATCATAACATTTATGGTAATTACATGACTCATAAAGCACTTCTTTTAGTATTCTGATCAAATATGTTGGTCACATACTGCAGTTGCTCTTGTAAGAAAAGTCTGAAAATGAGAATACGAAAATCTTCTGTGGTTACATGGTCAATTTCAGGCCCCTCCACTTGACGCAAACACACATGAGTATACATAATCTATGAGGTTAGGTGGTTCATCTTTTAGTATCCCACACAGACTGTCTGTCAGCAGCTGTTTTTCAGTACAGTGTGGAGTTTAATCAGCAGATAGAAACATGCAGTGGACTGTCCATGTCAGTGTGCTTCTCTTGAACATTGTATGGATTCTCTTCTTTTTACAACCACATCCTTTTTCAGGTAAGAGAAACTTAAAGAACTGATCATCCCTAGTTTTCATGACACTTTGTTGACTTTGAATCCAAAGTATGTTGCAAATTATATTAGCAGTTATGAATGAGCATTAGAAACTCTGTTAATGCTTTAGATTACAGCCTGCAAAGTAAAGCTTAATTGACTTTTGTACTAACGGTGTAACAGTACAGTATGCACCAATACATATATGTAGGTACAGGGGAACAAGATGTGAAGTTATGGAATAAGGGTGTAACAATTTGGGAACTTACAAATTACTACTGTAGTTATTTTTTAACTACCAGGTCCCTATTCTATTATTTCCGAGTATGTACAACCTACTGAGCAATAATCTTGAAATTTGGGAAGAATTTAGAGAGAATTAATACTCTAGTTATTATTTAACTACTAGGTTAGTGGTGATGACTTCTGCAGCACTTAATAAATCTAATGTGATTTTATTTCAAAATGACCTAATTACTAACAAACAGGCAAACTACATTGTTCCTTTTTCATTTTGGGGTACTTAAATAACTACAGGGTACATTTGTGCATTTACTTCGGAACAAAGGTCCAGAGGACAGCGTATTGTCATGGATGCTCTTGGCCTCTGAAGACTGTCTCAGCTGTCGTTCACTTCACCAGCCAACTTCATCACTTGATGCTCCTTTATGGCCTGGTGGCTCTGCCTGCCATCGGTGGACAGAATTTACCCACCAAAGATGTCACTCATCTTTAGCTATAATATAAATATAGCTAAAGATAAAACATGAGGTATGAATCAGAACGCATATATATGGTTCATATGCCCTTCTGATTGTAAACTGTGTAGTGAATTTAGTTTGTTCTTCCATGTTTTGAGGCAAGTAAAATTGAAACAAACTGTCCTCACATTGTCCTATGTAGTTACAGAGTAAGTTATGTTGGTTGTTTCTCCCTTGTTACAGGGTAACTACAGGGTATGTGGGCTGTAATCTAAAGTGTACATTGTATGTCGTCTATCATATTAAAACCAAAATTTTACATCCTTAACTTAACACCTTTATTTAACATACTTCTTATTTAAAATAAATTAGAAACCTTCAAGGAACAAATAGCATTTAATTCTTTATTTCTTTGTTTTTCTTGCATTGCTTCTTCATTTTCTTCTTCTTCTTCTTTTATTCTTTCATCTTCCTTTCCACTCCTGATGAAGATGACAGGGTTGAGAATGAGACAAGGAGAAAGAAGCTAGTGCACCGTGGCCATATGTTGACCCTACAGAGAAAAACTGTAATGTCAGTCTCTTGTCGGTAATTTATAGTGTGAGATATCTGGATTTATGACAGTCATTATGTCTCCCACTTGGTGAAAAGCCATAAGAATCAAACCCTTCACCACACAACTGCAAAGCCATCATGGCTGGCATTCTAGATGTGAATAAATGCAATATTAATGGGCTACGTGAGGTCATGTACTTGCTAGTTGCCAGCAAAGTCATCACAAATTAACATAAGCTCCAATGAGGATGTGTTGAAAGTTTAGCCAGTGCAGCAGCAGATTAACTTAGTGTAGGTTGCTATGTGAATAAAATCACCTGAACATATTTCAGCTTCTGTAAGACACAAACCCACAAGTGTTATGTTATGTATTACATTGCCTTTAATTACTATTAGAGCAATCATTAGTATTAGCTTGTAAAATCTGCAGGGTAAGTTACTGCTTTGCTCTTTCAGCTGGTAGCTAACAAATGATTATCAAGCTAACAGTCCAACAGCATCTTTCTTTTGTTCCGTTAACGCTACATTTGACATGAGCCACAAACCAGATAGTTCTGTGCCAATAAATATATTAAGATTATTACTCACCATATGTTTGCTGTAAAGTAGGTTAGCAAAAAACATCCTTCCAACATACACCTGTAAGGTGGGTGGGCGGAGAGCCTTTTCCAATTCTTTATAGAAAACACTCCGTCGCTCCCTGCTGTGATCTGAAGTAAGTCACAATTGTAATAAAAAATAACACAGTACTCTTGCATTATTATTGTCTTTATGGCATTGTTTTTATGTTCTTCCTATCCAAATCTTTGTCACTTATTTGATTTACACTTTGTATTTTGCTTGTTTGACGGTAATAAGGTCATTTTGAAATAAAATCACATCAGATTTATTAAGTGCTGCAGAAGTCATCACATCTTCCTTGAAACGTCCAGATTTTTGCTCAGTTTTATGGTATCCTGTAATAACATAACAGCTACCCAGTAGTTAAAAAATAACTACAGTAATAATTAACCCTAAATTTCTCCCAAACTTCCAGATTATTGCTCAGTAGGTTATACATACTCTATAACAATAGAATAGGTACCCAGTAGTTAAAATAACTACAGTATAAGTTCTTCACAAGTTTGTGTTTGTTTGTTGAACCCTTATTCCACAACTTCACATCTTGTTCCCCTGTACCTACATATATGTATTGGTATGTACTGTACTAGTACACTGTTAGTACAAAAGATTACATCTTGACTATGGAGTAATTACGCTGTACGTTGCAAGCTGTAATCTAAAGAGTTACTGAAACTCTTGATGAGCAGGTTGGCACCTTGCATGGCAGCCTCAGCTATCAGTGTATGAATCTGTGTATGTGAATGGGTGAATGCTGACATGTAAAGAGCTTTGAGTGATTGGAAGACTGGAAAGGCGCTATATAAATGCAGTTCATTTACCATTTAGCATATTTAAACACATGTTGGCAATCTTGAGATGGTTTGTGTTGATTTGCAGTGTCCGTACAGAGAAGAAACTCTGACAGCAACAAGGAGTTCTGTATTCAGCTTCCATCTGAAATGAACTGGACATCAACTCTACATTCAGTCAACATCACTGATAATAAAACCTACAACACCAACACGACTTTTCAAGGCGAGGCTCTATCTATGCCACAAATACGCCACAATATGTGACAATAAAGCATGTCATGCTTTGGGACTTGGCTACATCTTGATTGGCAAGTTGCTACCTGGGCAACAACATTTGGTAGGTAATGTAACGTAACCATGGTATAACCTCAGATTCACAGAGTATGGCTGTAGCCGTAGCCGTAGCTATTTCAGTGTATTTTCAGTTTATGAAAGTTTATTGTAACATTTTGGTCTTCTAAAAAAGTCTTGTTCAATGTTCGGTTGTACTAAAAGACCCTCTAAGGAATTGGATGTTCACTTTTTTTGGTAAGTACATTTTGCTATAATGGCTTTAAGCCTGTTTTTTGCTAGTGAAAATGAGCATTAGCGTTATCACAGTTAACCATAGACTATAAATGCACCGTGCTAACCAAGCTAGCAGCTAGCATTAGGGTCAGCTCCACCATCTCGTCCAAATATGGTCACTTCTGGCTCCAAAATCCCAAGATCGCGACAGCCAAAATGCAAACTTGAGGCTTCCAATTATATCCAGCAGCAGCACCAACTTGCAGTATCTACATGACACACCCACTTTACTACATGATACACCCACTTGGTTAGGTTTAAGCATGAGGAGGGGGAGGGGGATGGTTAGGGTTAGGGGTTGGGGTCAGGGGCGTGTGTCATTTAACATACTGTTAGGCTGTATTCAGACCAAATCAGGCGGTGTGGCCCACTGCCGCAGGGTCAAGCGGAGGTGTGTGGGGCTGTGGGCATGTTTATTTGTGCACTAGAACTTAACCACTGTGAAACAATCAGAAAATAACATTTTACTGATCTGATTCACTGGCTTTCTCACTACCAGCACTCCCTCTCTTCATTCTTTCTCCAGCCTGCTCTTGCTGCTCTTGCTCTCTCTCTCTTTCTCGTCTTTTTTAAAATGAGTCAGGAAGATGACCGCAAAGTCTAACTTTACTTACTTTACTTTTATCAAATGAGGAGAAATGTCCTCCCATCGTCCTAGAAACATCTTTTACTCCTTCATGGCAGAATTTACAGCTCTGATCAGTCTGATCTGTGTTTGGCCACCATAGCCTTCATCCGCAGTGATGTCGGGTGGCGTTTCTCCAAAAGTTGACTCTGGCTCAACTTTCCGGCCGCAGTGACAGCCTGAAGACAGCCTTAGCGTGACAAACATCAGTGGGGTGTGTCATATAGTAAAGTGGCTATGTCGTGTAGGGTTAGGGTGAGTCTGCAAGGCTGCAGCTAGACCTTTCTTGAGGCTTCAGAACGGGAGTCCACCATTGACTGTATAAATATGGAGGTCATGACAGCTCCCCAAAAGTGAAGCCAAAACATCTTGATCGCCCCATTGTGGCTGGCTGCAGTATAGGTCATAAGTCCCGCCCCCTCCATCTTAGCAAATGAGACATTAGCCAGACTAAAAAAATCAAGGTGCACATCAAAGACATTTTTCCCAAAGATGGTTTCTATCATTTTAGGTCATTCAAATCACACTGATATATGTCCAAGTGTCTGTGTGACTGTGTCTGTGTTCATTCTGTGTTATTCTTTCTAAACTTCACTCAGTATTTAATGTCAGGAATATTATTTATTTTACTGACATTATTTCTTTCTTTCCAGTGAGATATTATTGGTTAGATATAGTAACTTTGCTGATGGAAACATTACTGTTGCTGCTGTAGAAACAATATTTTGTCATGTTTAAAATGTGAATTTATTCTAGTCCTGTTATGAATGTATTCTTTTTATTATTTTTTTTATTTTAAAAAAGATAATTAAAAATTGTAGGCCAGTGGATAAGATATATATAAAATTTTAACCATACCCGTCACTATAGCTGGCTAGTGGCTATAGCCTGATTTGGGAGGATGAGAAAATTGAAATCCATTCACTATAAAGCCTGTTTTACCCATGTTTTGTGATTATTTTTTTTATGGCACAAAGTGTGTTTTTTAAACAAATATTGTAATGATAATAGTCCAACATTAAAATGGAAATGTGAAAATGCATTGTTTTTAGTCAAATAACATCAAATTTTCTTAGGGGAGGACCCCCAGACCCTCCAACCACAGTCGCTGTGGGTCTTTGACCTGGTTATTGTATTTGACCTTAGGTTTTTGTTCCAGTAGCGTTTGACACCGGCACCAAAGTACCACTTTCTGATTGGCTGCTGTCATGATCAATAATAAGACCGAATTAAAGTTTGAATGTCAAATTCCTAACTGTTGTATTTGTTTAACACTATAACAATATAATTTCTATTCACATGACTTTTTTGCTCACTAATGATAATGATGTTAACTGTCAAGTTAAACAAATCTGTTATTTCACATCCAATGACATGCTTTTTAATGATGTAACACCGAATAATAATCAACATTAATATTGAGGGGAGACAATTAGCCTACATTTTAATTGATGGGGGGCTGTAAGGGCCCTGGATAATGAATAGGGGGGCACTGGCCCAAAAATAAATGATATGTTTGTCATTTTCTGTGCCAGCTAAACTTCACTTGTTTTTTGCAGAATGTGGACAAAGCAACCTCTCACTGCATGAAAGCAGCAGCTCAACCAACATGATCAAATGTCAGCAACACTGTCAGTACAACAAGACAAAAATATAGCAAAAAGATCAAGACTCCTCACACCTGTCACAGATTGACCTCAGATCTCCTACACCACAACACAAACCAAAGAGAATGTGAGTTAAATATAGGTATTATACTTATATTCAAAGTAAAAACTATTTACAATATAATACAAGTTAAAATCTTGGTTTATTATCTTTCTTTGAACTTTGAATTTTTGAATTTAGCCCTGTTAAATTTGACCACAAGAGAGGACAGCAACCTTGAGAATTTATCAAGTAAACCCACATTTGAATGGTTGGGTGGTCGATAAACAATTACACAGCAAATTGGGTTGTCACACACCATTTTAAAAGAAAGAATTTAGAAAACTGTTAAAATAGCCAAAGCTGAATGGAAGACAAGTAAAATTACTCTTAAAAAACAGTTGCAATACCGCCACCACAGCCTGTTAACCTTGGGGCATTTAGAACATGATAGCTGGGGGGGGGGGGGGGGCAGGGCTCCACTAGGGGGCAGTGTGGACGAGTTCTTAGTGTCTGCTGCTTCAAATTCTACCCGAGAAGCATGAACAAAAACCTCATCAGCTTATATTATATGACTGATGACTGGTGCCTGAAGACTGGAGTCATGTAAGAAAAATTTACTTTTGTCCTAATCATTTAAATTACTTATGAACCAACATAAAAAATAAAATAAACTTATTAACTTAAAATGAAAAATAACTTTAATATGTTACGCAGAAAGATACATATCTTGTTTGATTTTACAATTTTAAAATACATTTATTTAAAGTCAGAATACAGAGATGGAATTATTATGTGGCAAATGTAATGATTTTTCCTTGTTTTGACTTTGATAATGCATAATTCAGGGAGCAAGACCCATAGTTAATAAAACAGAGTAAAACACACAGCAGCGCTGCCCCAACCTACAAACTGAAGCTACTTCCTACCAGAGTGAAACCAAACAACAAGCCAAACAAATTGACAAGAAAGTTGGCGGTGCTAAAGCCTGTCTAGCCCTAAAGCAGCCTGGGAGGGACATTACTGGCTACTCAATGTTTTTGCCTTTGCTGATAGTAAACTAATGTAAATATCCCAGTGGTTAAATCCTCATTCATGAGTCTGAGTGCTGGTTAGGGTCATGGCTGCCATATTCTGTCTACAGTAGGCCTTGTTTTTGCAAGTGGTGTTAAAGGGAACATTGAGCTGTAAAGTAAGTTGTATGTTCTGTACCTTTGTAAAGATAAATACAAAGACATTTACGTTTGCTACATATAAATTTCAGTACTTGCTCAGATGGAGTCTGGATAGTATAACATTTATGGTAATTACCTAATTCATAAAGCATTTCTTTTAGTGTTTTGATCAAATATGTTGGTCACATACTGCAATTGCTCTTGTAAGAAAAGCATGAAAAGTAGAGTGTGAAAATCAAACTGCTCTGTGGAAACACAGTGTGATGTCAGCAAGTGAAAAAATAACATGAGCAAATGATCTGTTGGTTCTGTGGTTACAAAGTTTATTTCAGGCTCCTCCAACACACGCAAACACACACGAGCAAACAACATCTATGAGATGTGGAGGATTTTTGTTTTGTGATTATATCCAGACTGATCATGTGTTCACTGATGATGTTAGCGAGTGAAAAAATTAACATGCGCAATTGTACTGTTGGTTCTGTGGTTTCATTGTTAATTTCAGGCCCCTCCACCGGACAGGAACACACACGAGTTTACAAAATCTATGAGGTTAGGTGGTTCATCTTTTAATATCCCACACAGAGTCTGTCAGCAGCTGTTTTTCAGTACAGTGTGGAGTTTAATCAGCAGATAGAAACATGCAGTGGACTGTCCATGTCAGTGTGCTTCTCCTGAACATTGTATGGATTCTCTTCCTTTTACAACCACATCCTTTTTCAGGTAAGAGAGGTTTAAAGAACTGAACATCCCTAGTTTTCATGACACTCTGTTGACTTTAAATCCAAAGTATGTTGCAAATGATATTAGTAAAACCTTTACAGTCCAGAAGTAAAGGTTCTTTTACTGGAGGCTTTTCCAGTAGAAGTAAAGGAACCTTCACTTCTACTATTGGCATGTAGTTGGAATGTAGTGTAAAGTGCTTTGAGTGATTGGAAGACTAGAAAGGCGCTATATAAATGCAGCCCATTTACCATTTAGCATATTTAAACATATGTGGGTAATCTTGAGATGATTTGTGTTGATTTGCAGTGTCCGTACAGAGAAGAAGCTCTGACAGCAACAAGGAGTTCTGTATTCAGCTTCCATCTGAAATGAACTGGACATCAACTCTACATTCAGTCAACATCACCGATAATAAAACCAACACGACTTTTCAAGGCGAGTCTTTAACTATTCCACAAATACGCCACCAATTCATTTATTTTCTTGTCTCAATTCTTCTTACCCTTATATCCTAATCATCTTATTTATATACAGGAAAATACAATTTTATACATTTAGCAATTATTATATATTCCATTTATCCTAAATGATATGTTTGTTATTATCTATGCCAGCTAAACTCCTCTTTTTTTCTGCAGAATATGGACAAAGCAACCTCTCACTACATGAAAGCAGCAACTCAACCAACATGATCAAATGTCAGCAACACTGTCAGAACAACAAGACAAAAATACAGCAAAAAGATCAAGACTCCTCACTGCTGTCAGAGATCAACGTCATATCTCCTACACCGCAACACAAACCAAAGAGAATGTGAGTTAAATTTAGCTATTATATTCAAAGTAAAAGCTGTTTATTATGTAATACAAGTTAAAACTTTATCTTCATCTTTTAAATCTTTATCTTTCTTTCTTTCATACCAGTATTAGTATTATAGTACCAGCACTGGTACCAGTTGCAATAATATTAGTATCAGTGGGAGCATTGTGATGCTTTTTTCATTTGACCTGTGCATCATGATTCTTCTGTTCTGTATTGGACTAGTTTAACATTTGCCAACAAAGAGGTGTGTATTGATATGGAAAGTTTCCTTTCTGCTTTCACTGCAGTTCTGTTTTTTTTTTTGTTTTTTTATTAAATCTTCTTCTAAGTTCTACACAGTGATACACTAATAAGGAAAAGATCACTTTATGATACAGCTCAGTGAACATGTCTGTATTTGACTTTATTTCCACAAAGTCTTTTGAGCTGGTCATGTGTTGATGTATCCACTGTTGGAGACAGGTTTGAGAAAACTGCAGCCAGTCCCCCTCATGAGCAGGGACGACCTCCTTCTGTTAAGGATCCTGATGACTGCTGCTTCAAATTCTACCCGAGAAGCATGAACAAAAACTTGATCCAGTCATATTATACGACTGATTACCACTGCCCGAGGACTGGAGTCATGTAAGAAATTTGTACTTTTGTCCTGATCATTTAAATTACTTCACTGAACATAATAATAACTTTAATATATTAGGCACAAATATACGTATCTTGTTTGATTTTACAATTAAATTTTGCAATACATTTATTTAAAGTCAGAATAACTTGTCAATACAATTTTTTTTAGTTGATCAATTATGATGAACTAAATATACAAATATATATTCTATTTTTTAAATGATCTTGTTCCTTTTTTTAGTTTGGTGACAATAAGAGCTCAACACATCTATTTGTTATCCTATTTTAATTACTTAAAAAACACTGTCATGTGTCATTGTGACATTTTCATTTTCACCTGTTTTCTTTCAGTTTGCTGACCAGAAAGTCTCGTCACATCTGTGTGGATCCCAATCTCCCCTGGGTTAAGAAAATCATGAAAAGTCTGGATGAAGCAAACTTGTAAACCAGCTCCCTGTCTGGAAAAAGCCTCGCCCCTCTGCAAAGTTACTTTTGTTGCTTTAATAAATCACATAATGTGAAATGACATGTCATTTACAATATAGTAATGATTTTGGTATTAATGTGCAAACCTCATTTTGAGCCTGAATTGGCTAATTTATCTTTTTTGTAATGTGTTTTAAATGCTTTGTATTGCTCACAATATCATATAAACCTCATATAAATACATTAAATCATTTGAAACATTCATTGTTGGTTTGTCTCCTCTGAACTTCCTCTAAGCTAAGAAAAAAATCTTGTGCAAGATTTAAACAAACAGATAAAATGTTTATTTGTGTGTTTTAGAGGTGCTAGTAGGCTGATTTTTGAATGAGGCTAGCTGTTTCCCCCTGTTTCCAGTCTTTGTGCTAAGCTAAGCTAACAGTCCCCAGATTATATTCAACATACAAACAAGAAAGTGGTATCAATCTTCTCGTCTGACTGATATAAGAAATCAAATAAGCTTTACACTGTTCCTTTAAACAAAAAGTATTATTAAACACTGATATTGCTCTTGTTAGAAAAGTATGAAAAGTAGAGTGTGAAAATCAAACTGCTCTGTGGAAACACAGTGTGATGTCAGCAAGTGAAAAAATGATCTGTTGGTTCTGTGGTTACAAGGTTTATTTCAGGCTCCTCCAACACACGCAAACACACACGAACAAACAACATCTATGAGATGTGGAGGATTTTTGTTTTGTGATTATGTCCAGACTGATCATGTGTTCATTGAATCATTGTGACTGTTGACTCTTCCAGATATTTTCTGTACTTTCATTTCTGTTACTTGTTTATTTATCAATTACAGAATTTTAGAATTTCTTTGACTAAATTTCCACAACAGTTTAAATTTGCAAAAACTACCTATAAAATGGTAGGTTTATCAAATCAGGTAATACATAAGACAGTGAGAGTATCAGAGAATCACCACGTCGTAAATCTTTATCACTCAATTTGAATCACTGATTCAATTCAAAATAAAATGATCAAATTATGCTGTCAGGCAGAAACTAATTCTCATCAAAACTGCAGTGTTTCTTTTAAATGTTATTTTAATTATTTTTAAAATTTTAAAATATGTAAATGTTTATTTCTGTAAATATAGACAAATCAGTCTATATCCTGACTTTGCACTATAGTGATTCCTACATTCCCACTAGACAAAATGAAGATTGTGATGTTACAGGTCTTCCAACTTTTATCCACTAGGTGGAGTGAGATGTTCATGATGTTTTGGTTCAGAGAAGAGAGCCACTGGTTACATGTTGAATGCTCAGTATAACACAAAGGTCTGCACACACAGGAACACGTTTTATACTTCCTTGATGTGTGCTGATTAGCCACATGTTTGACGAATACATATTAAAGCAAGTAAGTTGTATGTTCTGTAGGTTTTAAGGTTTAAAGGTTAATCAAATTACTCAGCATAATACACAGTGGCACAAACAAAAATGAACCTATTATAAAATACTTAAAGTCCCCATCTACCAGAAATGTGTTTTTCTTCTTGTTCCTTCAGTTGGATGTTTGAGCTTCACTGTGCAGAATGATATACAGACGGGTGACATATTAAAGGAAAAACTGGTACAGGTCTGAATGCTTGACCCCTACAGTGAGGGGATCTGGTGGCTCTGTTATGCTGTGGGGGGCATTTTGCTGGCATGGTTTGGGTCCACTTGTCCCCTTAGAGGGAAGGGTCTCTTCCAGGATGACAATGCCCCAATTCACAGGACACGAGGGGTCACTGAATGGTTTGATGAGTATGAAAATTATGTGAATCATATGCTATGGCCTTCACAGTCTCCAGATCTCAACCCCATTGAACACCTATTAGAGATTTTGGACCGACGTATCAGACAGCGCGAATATCTTTTTGAAGACTAGTGTTCATCCCTCCAGGAGTTCCAGAGACTTGTAGAATCAATGCCAAGGCTGAGGAATAGTACTGGTGTCTGTTGTCTAGGCTCTGATCTCGTCGCTCCCAACAAGGAAACATTGATCTCACACAGCAGAAAGTGGGGAGCAACGATACTAACTTACCCTCTAGTAGAAGATAGACTCAGAGCCTACAGGTGGATGCTGGGGTGGAAGTGGGGGTTTTGAAACACTGTTTGAGTGGCGGCGACGGCAGCTGCCATGGCAGCACAAGCCGGTATCATGCCAAAGTGTGTGGCAGCAGGCATGCAGCAAACTGTGAGTAGGGCAGCGTTGCCAGATGGGAAATGTTAAAGCATCGTACCAGAGGCTTAAAATGATTGTATTTTGAAGAGAATTATCATATAGTAGTGAGTCATAGCCAAGAGAACAAATAGGTGTAAATGTGTAATTTCAGAAAACACATATTTATTGAGACGAACGACTTTTTGACACCATCTACAAATCTAGCCACATTGTTTAAAAAATGAAAATAAAATATTGCTGATGATATATGTTACAGTGAGTGGAGCGGCTGCTGGAGTTGGGCTGCCTGAAGTAGCTTGCAGGTGTCACTTCATTCGTTTCTCTGATATGCAGTTTTTATCGAAGGAAGTGATTACATATGATTCTTCATTGGTAGTATTTCAAAAAAATCCCTTGCTTGCAAATTTTTACCACTGCCCACAATTTTACCACAGAAAGAGCACAGAGAATATTGCAATTTGTATTGCATTTTTGAGATAAGCTGCAAAATCAAGCATTTTTGGCTATAGTAAAAAAACTCCTGGAGGGACTCTTATATTTACTATATTACATTTTGTTGTGGTTTCAGACCTGTACCAGTTTTTCCTTTAATTTGTCACCTGTTTGTATATGCAGGCTATGGTTCAAGTGTATTTTGTAATGAGCACTGACTGCTGGTTAAGGACATTGGCTGTAGATCCACAAGGCTCTTCCAGGCTCTGTATTTAAATACGGTGAAGAGATAGTTGAATGTTTAAGCAAAGCTCTGAATTTACACTCCATTCCTACTGTGTGATCATGACGTTTGGAAAGAGAAAAAAATTCAGCTGTAGGAAACAGTGTGTTATATGTGCGTGTGAAAGTAAATCACACATTCTACACCAGATGTACTGTTGGTTTTGTGGTTAAATGGTAAATTACACAAGACTGCAACACACACAAACACACCTGCAAACACACACATGAAGCTAGTTTAACATCTTTGAGATTAGATATTAGGTCTTGCAGTATATTTCAGTGTGTCAGACAGACAGCAGCTGTATTCAGTGCTGATAGTGAAGTTTTATCATCACATGTGAACATGCAGCGGGCTGTTCATATCATTGTGCTTCTCCTGAACATAGTATGGATTGTCTTCTTTTTAACACCAGATCCTCTCTCAGGTAAGAGAAGCTTCAGAAACAGCCATATTATATACAACATATATAACATATTTTATAGTATATAATAAGTAGTTGTGAAAATGCATCCTTGTTCTGTCAATGTGGATTTTGTTGGTTTGTGAAAGCTGTGTGGATCAGTCCTGCAGCTTTATGAGAAATTTGACACAATGTTCAAATAAGATGTTCTAGGGAAAATAACTTCTCTGCATATTAGCCAACATACTGTCTCTCTCTCTCTCTCTCTCTATATATATATATATATATATCTATATATATATATATAGAGAGAGAGAGAGATCATTGGTGTAGTCCATGACATACAGTTTCTGGAGCTGATCTACCATTTATTTTGTGGTGAAATTGTAAATTACACAACCCTGCAACACACACAAATGGACAGATATCCCGGACAGGCAGTCTTTCAGCTGTTGTGATTTCAGTCATGACCAAGTTAAAGGATGGTTTCATGATTTTTCAAGTCTGTCCTAAAACAACAGTCAGGTCTTTCAATGTTGTCTTTTTAGCCCCAAATTTCCTCTTTTTGTTACAATCCTTCCACTGCAGCTCAACAGGGAAACACTTTCCGGATCAGTGTGATTTCCCTGATTAAGAGAAACTTAAGTAATTGACCATCTGTTCCTTTTGTACAAATCAAATCAAATCAAACTTAATTTAATTTAAACTAATTCAGGCTCAACTCACTGACTTAACATTCTTTTGTCAAACTAGTACCGCAAGAGTCAAGAGTGAACTTGTGCTCAACTGTTCCCTTTTACTCATTTAACATGCACATCAACAATGCAAACAAATTGTTTTTGTCATCATTATCAGCACTGTTGTTTTTACATTGCATTGTGTTGCCTTTAAACGTGTTCAAAATTATTATTAGAAGTGAAAGTGAATGCAGTGTATTTGTGTAATTGCAGTGTTTGTACAGAGAAGAAGCACTGATGAGGAGATGCTGTTTGGAGAGTTTTATATTCAGCTTCCACCCGTCAACATCAAATCTAATGAAAGCAACGACACCAACACAACATATGAAGGTTAGTCTTGTTTCTTCTGTAGGTGTGCTGTCAGTTTATGTATTTGATGGTTTCTTGCTACCTCATCCTAACTGTATGATACTTTACATTTTTTGGTATCTAATATATCAAACTGTGTGTATAGCTACTTTTTTTAAAATGCAAATTCTTCTTTATTCTTTGGTGTCTGTTGTAAACCAAATTTTTGTTGACATATACTTCATATTTCTATACATTGCTCTACTTGTTGGCATTGATGGTTATTATTTGTGTACATTTTCTGGCTTTTTGAGTGGCTTTATTAATTATGAATAAATACATTTACTAATTATTTATAATTAGCTTATAAGCCATTAGGTTGCCAGGTTGTGGAAAATCCTCCTCAAATATGATACTCAGCTAGCTCTTGATTCATCATGAAGACCCATCCAGTAGACTGTTTGACCACTTATCCTCTGGAATAGGGCTGCAGGAGATCTGGACCAAAAGCTTGTTAACATTTACAGCTGCAGACCTGATGGATTATTTTAAGAATCCTCTATTAATGATTTATTAACATTTAAAATCACAGGTGGCTGACTAACTTTTGCTGATGGCTTATTAGAAATTGAGGAATCAAAATAGCCTGCTAACATTTATAGCTGCAGACTTGGTTTATTTGAAAGTGATAAACTTGTGACGCTTAATTAAGTTGTATGTATACACCACCCGATTCTGATACCGACATCTTCAGAAATGCTATTTCATCTACCCTAGAAATGACTTGAAAAATGGGGAAATGGTGTAAGGTGCTGCTTGGTGGTTTCAACATCAATCATAGCAAAGCAAATAATGCTGTAACATTAGATTAATTAATGAGGGTGTGTGGAATGATGTTTATAAATTGCAAGATAGTGAATCAGCCTATCACACAACTGCTTTAAAATCAGTATTTGACAAATGTGTGTCGATGTAAATTGCAATGTTGTTAAATATAGAAGTTGCGCTCTCTTTAAAATAACATTTTATAACACTCCCTTATCCTTTTTTTTGTTTTGATTGTAAATTCCCTTTTAAAATTTCATTTACCTTCTCTTGTTATTTTTATTTGTTCTGTCTTGTTGTCTTATATTTATGATTACATTCGATTGAATCATTTTTTTTGTGTTGGGAACGACTTTGTATAAGGCTTGCTTCCTCCCCTGCTCATATGCTCTAATGTTATAATTGTGCAGATAAAGTCTGAAGTCATGTGTTTTCTACAGCGAGCAAGGAGAGCAGTCTCACACTGCATGACAACCGCTCTGTCAACAAAAGTCAACAAGACTGTCAGTGCAACAAGACGAATATACAACAAAAAGATTTGTACTCTTCAAGGTTGTCACACATAGACCTCAGACCTCCTGCTCCAGGATGTGAACCTATGATAATGTAAGTGATGTATGTAACAGCAGTAGCGGTAGCATCGGCAGCTGCTGTGGCTAATAGTAAGAGCTCTAGAAATGGTAGCAGGAGTATTAAATGTGGTAGAATCTTGTTAATATCACCAAATGCAGTGACAGATTACTTTTAAAACTCATATATCTGTTTTATCTGAAATATTTTGTTGTCATGTTTTGTCTGTACTGTATTGGACTAGCATGGCGTTTCCCAACATGGAAGTGTGTATTGATGTGGAAATCTACTTTTCTGTCATTGCTCCACTTGTTCCGTAAGTTTTGCATCTTTGGATGTTTGGACATTAAAAAAAGTCCTGTACAATATGTATATGATGGTATATTCCAAAGAATAGCATATTCCAAAATGTTCAACCAATCTGTCTTATATATATGTTTAGAGACGGAAATAAGACATTAGCCTCCAGTCCTCTTTCTGTTCTGGGACAGACAACTCCTGCTAGTCCCTCTGTGCTGGAGCTGACTTCTTCAGAGGTCACTACAACTTCTGGATTGATTTCTGCCAGTAGCTCTGAAGCTGCTACTGTTACAGTGACCCATCATTCAAAAACTTCCATACAAGAAAAAGCTGATCAGGACCCAAAAAGAGCAGTACATGGTGAGTTGGCGTGCTCCTTGATTTTCCTTTCTCAATCTGGAAGATTGAAACCAACAATGAATTGATCCGGTAACAAGTATTGTCTGCATATCAAAAGCATGATATATGTTATTCCTGTGTCATAGAGCTCCATTGTTGTCCAACAACTATTAAAAGTCCCTCTGTGCTGGAGCTGACTTCTTCAGAGGTCACTACAACTTCTGGACTGATTTCTGCCAGTAGCTCTGAAGCTGCTCCTGTTACAGTGACCCATCATTCAAAAGCTCCTGTACAAAAAAAAGTCCATCAGTATCCAAGAGGAGCAGCATAAGGTGAGTTGGCGTGTTCCTTGATTTTCTGTTGCAGTAAGTTACATGTAAAACACACTAGTTTATTTTTTAGTCAATTCCAAATACACTGTCCTGCTAAATAACATGAAATAACACAAATGCCCTAAATGTGTATAAATCCTTGGCTACAAATAGTTAATATGTACTATTTACTCCTGTTTGAGAAGTTTGTGACCTGTTTTTAAAGATTTACATCTTTAGAAGGAACCAATTGGTGTGTGGCTGAGTGCCACTTACAGAGTAGGTATAGGGAAGCTGGGAACTATTGCAAGACAGACTAATGCATTGCTGGTCCTGGTCTATTTGTGGTAAATATTGGGAAATTCTCTAAGTGTATGATAACATCAACCTTATTCTTAAAGGAGTAATCCCACACTAGATTTTGGAAGGAGGAAAAACATCACTGCATTTGCTTCTGTGTGTTAGAAGGTATAAGTCTCTTTAACCTCTGACCACCAACATCACAGCTGGATGTGGTCTTGGTGTGATCTGTTGTAATTGTGTCCACATCATGGCTGCACATGTAAAAAGCATATTTCCTCCGTTAGCTGGCCATACAAGGATTATTAGACTTTAAAGCTGCTCTAATCAATATCATTGTATCAACAATAGATCAAATGACTATGTGTACAGACTGTGAAAGTGGTTGCTTGTAGTGAGCATCCCACAAACTTATTACCTGACTCTGCAGCCGTCAAGTGTCACCTTAAAATGTGATAATATGTCAATGTTGTTTTTACAGCTTGCTTCTGCTGCCCCCAGGTGGCTAAAAAACAATTAGTGCAAGAATTAAAGTAATAATTCTTAAGATATTTGTCATATCAAACCCTATTTTTATGCTATTTTGGTCAACAATAACCAGCGATAGTCCTTCATTCTATTTTCACCTCTCTATAAAGGGAAGACATATTTTGAATAGCATTTATAAGCAGTAAAAACATTTTTTTAACACATTGTAACGTAATCGTAAGCATATAAAATGACTTTTTTGTTGTTTATTGATGTATTTTTGTAATTATAACTCTTCTAATGAAGCATGCCTAAAAGGACAGTTGTGGATGGATAGGCAATAAATGAATGACACAGTATAATAGCTTTTGCCAAGTTTTCATTTGCGATGCAAATTTCAAACATTTTCCTTAATCAATTATTGGGCATGTTAACAATTGATATGTGGTTCTGCCACATCATGTATAGCCAAGTACAGCAGGTAGTAGCAGCAGGGGGAACAATTAGCGATATTACATGATTAACATGGCAAGTTTATTCAAATGATATCATAAACAGTGTTTATTGGCCCAGACTTGATAATCAAACTGATTATTGAGTTGTGTCTATTGTCACATGGTGAGCCGTGGTGGAAATTCAACCATTGCCAACTGTGTGTGTGTGTTATCTTTATATCTTTTTAAAGATAACACTTTATATTGGAAACAATATCTGTCTGAAAGTACCGCAAGCCTAAAAGAATAAAAGTTAGTATTAATAAATAATTATGTTTATTTTATTCACCATCTTTAATCGTCATTGTCATCAATCATTCTCTATTCCAGGAGGGAACAACAAAACTTTTTTTCAATGAAAGTAACTGTAAATGACATGAAAGTGATCAAAACCTCTCTCTCTCTCTCTCTCTCTCTCTCTCTCTCTCTCTCTCTCTCTCTCTCTCTCTCTCTCTCTCTCCTAACACTGGCTATGTTTAACAGGATGCTGCATGCGTTTTTATTCAAAACCGATACCTTTTTCAAGAATTAAGGGATACAGATCACAACAACCCACATCTCTATGCAACGTTAATGCCATTATGTAAGTAAATAACTTTTTCTTCTAATGGAAACTGTATTTTAAAACTCAACAGTTTTGACTTCACAATATTACTAATAAAAGTGTTACTCTCAATTTTCTCTCTACAGATTATTCACAGTAGGAAACAGGCAGGTCTGTGTTGATCCAAATGCTCCGTGGGTTCAGAATACTGTCCAAATGTTTACATTTAGACTGAAAAAACAAACAAACAACTAAGAATTTGATGCATTCATTTCCTACCTGCCCTAACCCTATACATACACACAAGCCAACATAAAGTGTCTTAGTAAGGTGTTGGGCCATCACATGCCGCCAGAACAGCTTCAATGCGTCTTGGCATTGATTCTACAGTCTCTGAACTCTTCTGGGGGGATGAACATCATTCTTCAAAAAGATATTCTCTCAGCTGGTGTTTTGTTGATTGTGTTGGTCCAAAATCTCCCATAGGTGTTCAATTGGGTTGAGATCTTGTGACTGCAAAGGCCCTAACATATCATTCTACTTCCCAGATCTTTACACTGGCTTCCTGTCTGTCAAAGAATTGATTTCAACATACAGCTGTTGGTTTATAAAGCACTGAATGGTTTAGGGCCAAAATACATTTCTGACCTTCTGCTACACTGTGAACCATCCAGACCTCTAAGTTGGTCTGGGTCATGTCTGCTTTCTGTTCCCAGAGTCAAAACTAAACATGAAGGAGCAGTGTTCAGTTTTTATGCTCAACATATCTGGAACAAACTCCCAGAGAACTGCAGGTCTGCTTGCAACTCTCAGTTCTTTTAAATCAAGGCTGAAGACTTTTCTGTTTGCCTTTTATTAAATCAAATTTGAGGCTTTTTGATTAATATCTTACATTACATTGTAACTTACTCTCCTGTTTTATCTGTCTTATTCTATTTTAGCTAATTTTTATTTTCTATTTAGCTTTTTTAAAAATTGTATGTAAAAGTCTTTTCTATATTGTCTTATTTCTTTTACATTTTGCCTTGATGCCTTTTATGTTTTATGTAAAGCATTTTGGATTGCCTTGTTGTTGAAATGTGTTATATGAATAAACTTGCATTGCCTTTTGTAAGTGAGAAAAAAAAAGACTCAAATTGGATGGTTTGGATTTGCAATAGGAAACAATTGATTGTTGACTATTGTCAATTCTATCCAAGATGATGAATTTTATTACAATTATCCTGTAACCTACCTGTCACGTATATTTGAAATTATTCCCCTTAATTACTCTGCTGCTGATACTTATTAGCAATTAAAAATGTTTTATCTGCTTTGTGTCTTTGAATTCTTTGCTTATTCTTTTAAATATTATTGTTTGCATTATTATTATTTTGTAAATCTGTTTTGAGTTTTACTGTAAAATATTCTGCCCTAAACACCTGTCAGCCTATAGTGCTATAATTCACACAGCGGAGAAGAAGAGATGCTGCTGGGCTGTGAGTGTAAGGACAGTGTCAGAGGCTAATGACAGTAAAATGTTTGATAAAACACTGTATACCCTCCTTGCTTACCACCAGATATGAGAAATGATACAATCAGCAATAAAAGCACAGAAAGATTAAAAAAAAAAAAAAGAACAGATAAAAAAGAGTACAGGTACTTAAAAAAGTGATGTCTATACAGGAAAGTGAGCAGATGTAGATATATATAGATATATAGATATGTGAGAGAGCACAGAAAAGGGTCATCATTGCTGCCGGAGGAGGAGAGGAAGACTGAGCGGAACGCAGAGCCACAGAGTCGTCGGGCAGTCCCAGGGGCCGAGAAAACGAGTCATACCCACCCAGGCGAACTATACTCAGTCTGGACAGCTGGGCGAGCTGTCCAGACAAAGTGTAAGTATAGCCTAGTGAAACAGGGTGGGCAAGGACCGGAGAAAGTACAGGCGTTGGCTCCCCTCTGGCGGATTTCCTCTTTTTACTTCCAGGGCAGCAACAGCGGAAGGGACGAGCTGGCTACGGAGCTGAGAGCGGACTGGAGAGGGCGGCTGGTCGGCGGAGCGGCTGGACAGTTGGACGCATTTTATTTATTTTTATTGGACTTTTATCTTTTTATTTTTTTTTATCATTTTATATTAGGCCTTGGTTTCAGAGTATTAGTTTTAATTATTTTGCATTGTGCCTTTTTTTTTTAATTGAGTAATTTATGAATAAATTATTCAAATTGAGTCTGACTGTCTCTTGGGTAATTCCTACTGCTCACCCCTGTTAACACGAACATTTAGAGACCTAGGCTCTCTCCTAGGTGGCGTTGTCATTCACCAGTTTAACAAAACCCCTTCCCCGGCTATATATCTATCTATATATATATATATATATATATATATATATATATATATATATATAAATAAATATGAAATTCACATACATCTGAACACAACACATTAATGCACATATCTACAGTGGGGCCCAAAAGTCTGAGACCACTAAGATACTTCTATTTTACTTTTGTTTAGACTTTAATACTATTTTTTCAAATGATAACATCAGCTTAACAATTTGAGTGAAAAGTTAAATCTTCTTTGTTGAAATCGTTGAAATGGGGTTGAGGTCAGGTGACTGTGGAGGAAAGTCCATGACAGTCAGGACTCCTTGGTCTTCTTTGGTCTTCAAGTAGTTCTTGCAAAGCTTCCTTCTCCACAAAGATGCAAACCAGAGGGTACAGCATGTCTCTGAAGAATGGAGTAGTACTTCTCCTTTGTCAGGGTGGAGTCAATTCGGTGCAAGTGTCCAACTCCGGAGCAGGCAAAACACCCACAGATTTGAATACTCCCACCACCATGTTTCACTGATGGTTTGATACAGTGCGGTATCATTCTCTCTCCTGTTCCTCTCCTTACATACACTCTTCTGTTACTGCCATCAATTTCAAACTTGGACTCATCAGTAAATAGGACTTTTTTCCAGTCATTTACTGTGAAATGCTGGTATTTCTTAGCCCACTCCAAGCGTTTGGCCTTGTTTCCCCCCTGAAAAGTGGTTTAGAAACTGCTACACATCCTCTGAGTCCCTCTTTTGACAGAACTTTTGGACTGGAGTCTTGTGTTCTTTATTTAGAAAATTCTGTATCTGTGATGAAATTACTTTTCTATCTCTCAGAGAACTAAGCTTAAAGTATTAAACTTCTGATGGTGTGCTCACTTTTGTTCTGACTGATCGTGTTTTGGATATAACTGATCCAGTTTCAGCAAAGTGTTTTAGAGTTCCATGCTCTGCCCCCTTAGAAACATTTAGTCTAGCCATGATTTGACACTGAGAAAGCCCCTCTTTGCTTAGAATAACAATTTGACTTCCTGATGCCATGTTTCCCACTATCACAACACTACTTAATAAACAATGAACTGTATAGAAAAAACGTATGACCTGTTGACATATTTTAGCATGTAAGGTAGCTCAAACATTTCCTTTTAAGTGTTATAATATACAAGAACAAGCACAGTAAAATATCTGAGGTTTCACTGACCTGAGAGATACAGGACACCCAGCAAGATCCTTTCCATCATGATGCTACTGTGTGAACTGTAAAAAGGAAACTCTACCTATAAAATTAAAAATCCAGGGAAATTCCCAGCCTGCTTTCCTTCTCTGCTCCTGAGACATCTGATTGGTCGGTTTTGGTATTGGTTGGTATCTTTATGCAAAAAACGTTGTTAATGACAATGTTTCTTTGCAAAACATCATCCAGGTTTCAGGCTGTGTCTCACAAAACAAAGGTAGAGTCTGTAACAAGTTGGATTAATAAGTCTCACCAACACTGTTTAAATGTCACTGAATGTAATCTGGGTTTTGCAGAAATTTTATATGCAATTTTATATGCCAATAAATCAATTTGCTTTTAAAAACAAAAAGCCCTGAGTGGTGAAAAGGATGCTTCTTTAAATACATTTATACATATTGTTTCTAAACAGAGAAGTGTCATTTTAGACCTGGAGTGGTTCTGAATGTGTCATTTTACAAACAAAGTGAAATTCAAATTTATAGTATTGTTCTATTGTGACAACAGATTCATGTTTTCATCAGAAACAGACAAGATATCACATGATTTACATGTGTTTCCTGTGTATTTTCTTAGTATACAGAAATATATAAAGTACCACAAAGCTTATAATGTGATACAGGTTCAGATCAATGCTGAACACTAAAAAGACTGAACACTAAAAACATTCACAGATCTAAAAGTGTAGGTTCACATCAGAAAGTATGAATGCATGCATCAAATACATGACTCACACACTCTTATCTATGTGCACCACATATAAAATATAGTCTACAAAGCTGACATGTTAACACTAGGGGTTCGGATCGTATCACGGATTTGAGTCACAGATCAGATCATTATTAGGATCAGCAAAAAAAAAGAAAAAAGAAAAAAGGGGGAGACAAATAAAACGTTGTTTTGAACACACGTCTTGTCCTGCAGCTTGTTGAACGAGCCACCAAACAAACATTCACTGCTAACGTCAGTTAACAGCTAGATGCTAATCAGCTGCTCAGCTGCAGCACATTAAACAGCAGGTAAACATAACTCAAATATCACTTCGGACCTGTTAGATGCTGGTTTTAATGTCGCTCTTCAAAATCCCTGTTAGCGACACGCTGTCTGTCCATGACTTGTACTTACAGCAGTTTGTTTACTTTGTCTTAAATGAGACATTACATTTTGCAATTAATCCACAATTCATATGCCTGCTGAACCGTGGGGGGCGATCCGTACGGATCACGGATCAACTACAATCTGTTACACCACTAGTTAACACTTGTTATTCTAGTTACTTTAAGCTTATTACTCAATATACGACTCAGCATAAAAACAAACTAAAGAAACTGTTAGAAGCAGGCAGCCAGACCTCCTGCACACTCATTCACTAATCACACATCATCAACAGGTGACTGAACAACCACTCAATTAAAAACTGATCAATTCCAAATGAATGAGTGAGACCAGACATCTCACTGTAACTTCAACAAGCAAACTACCTACAGCACATTATATGATCTCTGCTGCATTCTTGTTAAGGAGATAAATTCACACAACAGCCACAGAGACATTTTACCATCAGAGATGAAATTAGTGACCAAAGAGACAGAGAGAGAAGCTGTATCTGACTCACGTCATCTGATGTGTTCTTCTTTCTATCATGGAGATAAAGTATTAATCGTATGTGTATAATAATTAATACGAAAAATAGAAATGTACAGTGGGGGAAATAAGTATTCAACACGTCAACATTTTTTTCAGGAAACATATTTCCAGTGCAGATATTCATATGAAATTAAGATCAGACATTGATATTAACTCAATAAGGCAAAACAGCTAAAGAAATCATAACATTCCAATCAATAAAAAAGTCATGTGCATTAAATTTGAATGACCTAAAGTCTTGAACACGCTGTATGAACAAACACTGAACCACTAATTAGTCCTCTTACCTGTGCTATTTAGAATCAGCTGGTTAGTGCATGTGGCTATTAGCACTTCCACTCTTTTAAAAAGGGTTAGACATCTGTGACCACATTATTTGTCACCAAGCTGTCATGAAGAAGCATCTCATGATGATTAGAGGCAAAGAGCTCTCCCAAAACCTTTGCAACAAGACTGTTGAGCAACATAGGAAGGGTACAGGTTACCGACTGATTCCTCAACTCTTAAATGTTCCCATAAGCACCACTGGGGCCATTATCTGCAAGTGGAAGCAGCATCACTCCACCATCAACTGGCTGGGGCATCAAGGGGCTGTGGTTTCCCCTTCCTTAGCTGCCTCCAGGCCCTGGGGAGGAAGCTGACTGTCAGAGGACGCACCCCGTCCCTCCCTCACCCATCATGAGGAGTGTATGTGTCTGACACAGAAGTAGCCCCAACTTGACCCCACCATGCCCGTCAGAAACAAAGCTTTCACATTTATTTCTTTTTCACAAATGAGCACACGATTCTTAACCTTTGACTGTCTAAACTAGATATAAATGAAATGATATGAAACATTCTGTTATTAACGTCCATTATCAAAGTCAAACTCTATGTAGAAATATAGGACTGGCAGTAGCAGCACTGCAGCAGCAACACTGTCTGTGTGGACACTGCAGGTGTGTGAGACGCAGCAGTTCAGTGATGCACACACACTGTTCAGGTAAAGGTAGACTGTGTGCTCCAGGAGTTAGAGGCACCACAGTGAGGAGGGGGTTGCTTCTGTCTCCCGAACTCAGGTGAGATGAATAAAGGGAAAAACAATGTCTGTTGCTCGTTCTTCTCTGGCCTCTCATCTTACATCTTTCTATGACATAACGTCACACAGGCAGCCTGCTTGGCAGCAGGTGTTCTCTCCTCTACTCATCTGCACTGTGCCTGAGTTTCTTCTCCAGAAATGTTGCATAAGGTGAGTAATTTCTCCCCCCATCTCTGTTATCAACCTTACACTCTAACTGTGCCAGACGCACAGGAGCACATAGCCGGGCTTGCACACGGTAAATGGATGATGATTCTTCCCAGGTTCATGGTCCCGGAAGGTTTCATCACCGAAGGATGGCATCCACTCTCCAAGAAACCAGATTAAGGTGAGTTGTTTATTATTACATCATTATCATTTGTGTCAAACAAAAGGCCACTAAACACAGCTCCCATCTAAATGTTACAAGGCTGCATATCAATACAAAACTCCAGGTTCTTAGTTTAACCAAACTACATCCAAATAAGTCACTTTAATGAACTCAATACATGTTTTATTTCTCTCTCTGTTATCTGTCTTCCTCAAATTCTCTCAAGCATCTCATGTAGAAATGCAATAGGACTCAGTAAATCATTACCAACAAGGAGAGAAATACAGGAGAGGTTCAATGACTCCTCTAAAATGAAGATATTTCAGATGTTTTCTCAAGCAAACCATTTTAATGATCCTATGGTAGTAAGATTATTTCTAAAGGGTAACATGCAATCAGCTGTAGTTCAGTAAAACTACAACAACAAATCACATCCTCCCCTCTTGTTTTACATGTCTGTCTCTCACTTTGTTCCCACATTTACTAGACTCTCACTTTGAAGCCAACAATACACACATGCAAACACAAGAGTGCAGTGTTGCATTTTAATTCTCACACACAGATACGTGGAGAACTCAGCATGTATGCAATATGAAACACAGTATGTGCTCATGCAGTCATTGATAATTCACTATAATCCCACTATGTATCTGTATATTCTTTAGTTGTGTGTAATTATTTAGACCTGACATATTTACAGAGGTTTGGTGTGACGTTCACAACCATGTTTGTAGGAGCACATAGTTTGTCCAATGGTGTGTAAAATAACAGAGGTGCTCAGTCACATGACATGTTCCTGTCATCATCTGACAACAAACTATGTACATTTACTCAAATACTGTACTTCAGTACAATTTTGAGGTACTTGTACTTTACTTGAATGTTTCCATTTTTAGCCACTTATATTCCACAATATTTGAGGAAATATTATACATTTATTTAACACCTATAGTCACTAGTTACTGTACAGAATATTTTATTTAACATAAAAACACTCGTGATATAAAATACAACACATTAAAGATTAAACCAGTGTTTCATTTGTCTTTTAACCTCTTTCCTCTCCCATCAATCATCTCACGACCCCTCAGATTTATCTTGGTACCCTTTGGAGGGGCCCAACCCCTAGGTTGGGAACCACTGGACTTAACTACCTACAGTTAAGTTTCCTGTATATAAAATAGTTCAAACTAGCTCCACCTTAACCAGCTACAACAATAAAATGTTGCTCACACACTGATGCATCAGTATTAATAATCTAATAATGTCATATTAACGTCACTGCACAACCACTATTTTCACTTGTTATACTTCTACTACGTTTTACTCATCATACTTATGTTATATTGTAATATTGCTGCTTTGAAGTAAAGGATGTAAAAACTTCTTCCTCCACTGGCTGTCATGGAGGGAATGTGAAGTGGATACATTTTGCTGTGTCAGCCTATATTATCAGCCTATATCATATTATCTATATAAGATACTCACACTTTTTGATACATGTGTCAGTTGTGTCTTTTCTTAGTACTCTTGCCTTTTGCTAAAGTGTTTTTGTTTGAGTGCAGCAACAGAAGTCTACAGATTTCAAAAGTTTGGATGGAAGGCTTTTGCAGACTACCAGTGCTCCCATTATCACCTAGATTACTTTATTATTCTGCAATAAATCACTGCCATAACTGTGTGTCTGTTGCTTTTATCAGGTTGGTTCACACACTGTAAACTTGAAGCCAAAGACTCATCTCATATGTTTTATTTGGAAGAAAAGTGACTTTGATTGAAACACTTCACACAGTAATATTGATGAGGAAGGATAAAACTCTTCTATACAGGATGTAGTCAAGGTTACGGTTAAGCTGATGATAGTGTATTGTTAGCAGATAGAGAATCAACATTCAACATGGATTACAGATAAGTAAAGCTGGGTTTTCATTTCAGAGCTCAGTCTTCTTTCTTTTTTTCTTCTTCTCTTCTTTTCCCTCCTTGTGGAAGACTTTCCCATCAGGCTGTTCTCTCCACTTCAGGGTGACTCCACTCACTCCTTGCTCCCTCAGTCTGTCCTGGAACTGGGAAACACAAATGGAAGCCATTTTGAAACATTCATCCTCCCTATTGTGTTGTTGTTGTGTCTAAAAAACCCCACTGGTTTTTAGATATTATCAAACTTCATAGTGGCAAAACACATCAAGCAGAATAAGCATGTAAACAAGTATTCTAGACCTGTTTGAGACACACCAGCCCCCAACCCAGTCTGGATTTTGGAGACTTGCCTTTTTCAGGATGTCTGCTTTCACAGCACGGTCATTGAGATCCACAGAGGAGTCCTGCACCTTCATCCTCAGCTTAACTACCTGCCTCTTTACTGGTACTGAGACACAGAATGAGAGGAGAAATGAATCATTCATTTGCTGTCCTATTAGTTCTGTGATATTTACATTTTTTCATGTACATTCAAACATGATTTATGCTAAAGTTATGCAGCATTCTCTGGCTTCCACTGAAGGACAGTAAACCACTCACCAGGGATGCTGTAGCAGACAAATGGAAATCTCTCTCCACAGGACTTAAACATCCATTGGTTTGATTCCTGCACACCACACATCATTTTCACCAATCTGAGTGATTCTGAAACTGAAAATGAGCCACCCCAATGGGGGAACGAGTAGGCACTGCCATCAGACCAGTTAATACCAGGATCTCTGTACAGGCCGATCCATGCCCAGTCTGTACCTGGCAACAAATTCAGGACCTCCTGGCTCTCAGTGTCGTTCCTCACAGTGGCCAGGTCTATGAAGTTCTCCCTGCAGTACCTCTGAGCATTGGACCAGTTCATTGGTTGATTCACAAAAACAAATTGAGGATCCAGCTGTGTTCCTGCAGATAAATTATTGGGGGGAAACATGATTTAAGTCCTGAACTTCAATATAATCATTACCAGAGAAGAAATGATGCTTTGCTGGGTACTTACCATTATAACAGACAAAATATGTTTTGTATGAACAAGGATTATCTGTCCATCTGTAATGACTATAATAGACCATTACACAGAGCCAATCAGCCCATAATTGTGGGTGATCAGATCTCCAGTCCCTATATTCAGCCCCACTCCCTCTGTACCCATCTGACCACTTCCAATCAATGACTCTGTACAGGCCAATCCAGACCTGACTGTTGTAACCAGCAGATGAAACTGTGTTGATGAGTTGGTTCATGTCTTCAGTGTTTTCAATGGTGACCAGGTCTGTGTATGTCTCTCTGCAGTAGGTCTGAGCTTCAGTCCAATTCATGGGTTCAGCAACAAAGTGGTACTGATGGAGACGACATGTGGAGAAGATGGACCAGCCTGTGAGGAAAACACCACTTTTTAACATGTGAGGTGACTCTAACATTTTTAAGTATTACAGTATAATGAAATAATAAACACTGTTAGACATTATTAAACACACAGTATTTAACTTCTGCTGCTAGTGGTCTCTTAATCAAAACAATTACAAAAGACAGAGTTTGATGACATCATGAAGTATTGTGGGATCATGGGAGTTGTTGTCTTCATTGTGAAATAACCACCATTGCAGTCATTGCAGTCAGCTTCTCCCGGTTAGGATTCCTTCAGTGTTCATTGTTCAGGAGGTTTTTACCAGGAGCCAAATTATCCACAGAGGTCTCCTCCTCTCCAAAACAAACAGACCCAATTGTAGGGAAATTTTAGCTCAGTTTGGGGAAATTTACTGTTAAGCAGAATTATTACACAGAACCACTTCAATTATTTGTCCAGCGTTATAACCTCAGAATCAGCATAATAAGACTAATAAATAGTTTCTCTTGGTGATTAGTCAAAAGAATCTTTAACACATAAATCAGCTTTGGGAAGGAATTAACTTGCACTCAGGAAAGGAATCGGATACGTAAAGTGACTGAAAGTAAGTTAAAGAAAACAAAGGCAACGACTTTATATGCAAAACATTTATTACCTAAAGCCTAACCTAACAATGACACAAAACAACACTCACTAAACAAACAATGACGCTACAATGAAAGAATGAATGAATGCAGAACCAGAGTTTGTCAGAAAAGGGGTTGACTAATGACCGTCACTGGAAGCAGCTGGTAAACTGGGGTGGCAAATTTAGAATTCAGTTCTAAGCAGATGAAGCTTTTTGAATTCACCCGGTTAGCAGAGCAGAAGTGTGCTACTTGCATGTCTGTGGGCTGGTAGCTGCTGAGTGGTGTGGTGACATCAGGAGAGATGAGAAGGTGTTGCCACCGTGGGGAGTGGAGATGAAGACTTGTCAGCTGAAGTTGGTTTCAACTCAGAGAAAGAATGGGACCTCGTACCAGTAACAAAGAGAATCCAACTATTGCATTCCAGTGATGGTCTTTTATAGGTACAGTTAGATAAAGGACTTCAGAGAAGCGTCTGACCAATCATGGCATCCACTGGAGGTCAGATAATTTGTCTTATTTTTAAAACAATCTCTCAAACAACTGTACCTTGTTACCAAACAACTACCATGACTAAAAATCTAATATTCTTATGCTCATGAGATTACAATGCTACCAAACAGCACATGTTTATCTCTAGTGGTTACTGAGATATTAATTACCTGATTTTAACACACATACAACTTGGAGAATTGAGTTAAACATTTCCAACATAGTTATGGATACAAATGTACACATTCAAACAATAAGGAAAGTAATAAAGTGATGGCATTGGCCACTTATTAAGGTAGACAGAGTTCTGCTGAGGGATATCCTACACAGTGATTAAAACCAGTAAAACACTGAATGAAGCAGTTTCATGTTAATAATCAATGTTTCAGCCCCTCTGGATACGAGACATTCAGAGAGGCTGTTAACATTTGCTCAGCTTGTTTCTCTGATAACTTAAGATCCAGACATCTGATGACTAAAATCCTTCATCCGGTTAAAAGATATAGTTAAAAACAACCAAGATATAAAAAGTTTATCGAAAAGTGTGGCTTAAAACTAGATAAAAATGAAATTATTGACGGTTCCTGGCAGACAACCACAACACTGACATACACACAAAGAGGATATGATGCTATTAAGTGCCGACCAAATGAAACCCTTGAGACCCTTACCTTGATTAAAATTTCAGATTTCTCACGGATTGAACATTGTTGGAAACATCTGGGATAATTAAAAAACTCAACAAAATATATAACATATGTCTAGTCGTTTTTAGATTTTATAATGCAGAAAAGTTACATATTATGTCTTTAAATATTTCACTGACCTGAGAGATACAGGACACCCAACAAGATCCTTTCCATCGTGATGCTGCTCTGAGGTCTCTGTGTGTCGATGTTCACTATTAAAAGGAAACTCTACCTCTATATTAGCTGTTCTTAGGCAAATCTAGTCAAATACAAAACCAGCTTCTCTTCTCTGTTACTGTTAAAAGTCACGGTTCTGCTGTATTCCAAATGCAAAAAGTATGACGTATGTAAATGTTTGTCTCCAAAACATTGTCATGTACTCACAGAATTTTTTTTTTTTTTTCCCAACTACAAAAAATATATATTTTATTTCTCACTTACCTCCAGTCATATCTAGTGTGCAGAGTTTCAGTTGTATTTGTCTTTCTGTTTTTCTGAGATTTCTGTCTTCTATACATTAGAGGTGAATGGAATTTTTTGTTTCTTTATTTTTTGGTGCTCACAGTGTTGAAAAAGTGTCATTCAGATAATTCAGCAGCAACATCTCCCTCCAAGTCCATGACAGTCAGGACTCCTTGGTCTTCTTTGGTCTTCAAGTAGTTCTTGCAAAGCTTTGAGGTGTGTTTGGGGTCATTATCCTGCTGCAGTATGAATCCTTCTCCACAAAGATGCAAACCAGAGGGTACAGCATGTCTCTGAAGAATGGAGTGGTACTTCTCCAACATTACGATCGATATATATCAATTATATATAGTATATCTTATGCATGTATTTGTGTGTGTGTGTGCGTGTGTGTAGGTCATTCACTGTCCCTCAGGTTGTGGCATGTTCATACATATTGGGCATATATATACTGCATGTGAGCTCCCACATTATTAAATTAGCAATTTAACAGCAGCTTTTTACTGACCTTCAGTGGTTAAACTTCTCACCTTGCTGCTGTGATGTAGAGAAATGTACTTTGGGCTGTGGTAAGTACATCATGACATTGCTGTTGGGTGTGGTTACAGGTGCAACAGAGCATACTTTTGACTACACCCATCAGTAAGGGGGCTTCTCTTTAGCCTGGGGTCTGTTCCAGATCGTGGGTTTAGTGAAAACACATGAGATGACTTTAACTGAAGGTCAGTCACTGTGGTAACTCACTCTGTGAACTAACCTGCTCACTGGCAGCTTTTCTTCAAACCCTGAGTTTCTGTCTGTCTCCTCCCTCCTGCAGAGCCTGAAGGAGTTGTCAGACATGCTGTTTCATTTCCTCATTGTTACAGTTGATATTCATTTGCAGAGCTTTATGTTGGGAGTGGAAGTTTCCCAAGGACTGATTTTACTGACCCAGCTGCTAACAGTAATGTCTTTGAACAGCAATGAACTCATCCTACTTACAAGTATTGTGTTTGTATCCAAAGTCTGATATATCTTATTTCTCTGTGCCGTAGACCTCCGTTGTCCAAAAACTATTAAAAAACGTTAATGAGCCACACGGCTGCACTGTATGACATGTTTCTTCCTCATGATGAGTTTAGGGCAGCTTGTTGAGGAACAGCTCCAAAAACTAATAACAGTGATCACACTTTCAGTCTCAGGAGAGTAGTTCTCTGTACAGCAGATGGAGTTTGCCCAGCTGTCATGGAAAAGTGAACGTTCAAACTTCCTTTTTTACGAGCCCTTTAAGTACAACCTCAACTCGAGCTTTTTCTTAACTCGAACCACATCCTTTAACATGGAGACGTCCTTAAAACGCTCAGAAAAATAGAAATGTTGCATTTCATCACAGTCAGCAGTGAGCTGTTTGTCAGGTTTATTCATTTATGTATTAGCATGTCTGTCACCAAGGCGGAGACTGTCTGAGATATAAAACAGAGTAGAAAATGAATAAGATGCAAAAACAAACACTGATGCATGAGTCTGTATTCCCCCCACAACCCCCCACCCCCACCTACAAAGCCAAGCTATGTACAGCAGGTTCACATTTACTGACATCAGACATCTTGCTCAGTTATAAGCCACACCAAGCTGACAGAGAAACAACATGATCTAAATACTTGCAGATATAAATCCTCTACTCCTTGTCTTCATGCTAACATGCTGACTACAGTGGAGCATAAAGCCAAAATCAAAAAAGCACCATAAAAATATAAAAATATGACATTGATGAGACATGTGGGCAGCACATCTCTAGTCTGGAATCAGGCTCATTTTTTCTCAGTAAGCAGGTGCAGGTGGTAGCCATGCAGGTACTTTTGGTTTGGAACAACTTTCTACTGCAAAAATAGTACTTAAGAAAACAGGTTTCTTGAAAGACACGTTGCGTTTGAATTTGTAATTATTGATTATGCTGTTTGTGCCATAAACAATATTCTATTCAGTCTCATTGTGTTGGTGCAGAAATCTCAATACCTGGACAAATACAACCAAAAGTATCTGCATGGCTACACAACACTAGAGACAAGTGAGAAAATATGGTTTTCCATATTAAAAACTGGCAGTTCAGGTAATGGACACAACTAAAAAAGGCCCTGATGAAGATGAGGGGCTCTGGTTTCAGAGCCAGTGGACAGTAAACCAGGATGAAGGGGCCTACCAACTGTCAGCTGCTGTCCTGAAACAGCTACCAGAGGTCAGTGTCCGGAGGTTCTCCACAATACAAATACAGTATTGTATTCATTCAGCGAGGAAACAGGAAATAAAACAGGGGATTCACCATTACTCACCAATATACCTTCAAATTCCTCCCACATCACAGACATAAAATATGAATTCATGATGATGCTGAGAATAATTCTGCTTCTTGAAATAAATAGCTCTTTGAGAGGAGCTGCATTGTTGTTCAGCTGGTGTGTGATTACTGTGGCCCTTAAAGATGCACTTTGTCTGCTGATGCTGACACACATGAATGACAACCAGTCATGATGTAGAAAATATGATCGTGTGGAGCCAAACAAATTCTACAAAAACACTTTAAATATATCAACATAAATAAACAAAGGGAAGCTAGTATTTCCTTCAAACATTTACAAATAAATACTTGGTTTTGACCTTTTTGAACCCAAACTGAATCAGATTTTGAGTGAAAAGGAAACAAAGAGACTAGTGGTTGCTTGAAGAAGAAAGTTTGTGCACTAAACATGCTCCATAGTATAAAAGTTTCAAAAGGTTGCTATTTCTGTATGTTGTGGTACTTACAGTTTACTAAAACAGGCAACTTGTTCTGGTTCATGTGAATGCTATGCTTGTGTCCTCAACACGCTCTCAGACTGTATGAACAGTTTAAATAAATATAAACACAATTTCTTAAAAAGAAAAAGAAAAAGGAAATAACATGAGACTGATGTGAGGGGTTGAGAGGTTTATGTGCTGTTCTTCTGCTCCCATTCCTACAAAACAAACAAACAGAGACACACACTTAGTTTGCATGCTCCACATTTACATGGATTTGTCTTTGATATTATCAAGCAAGCAAACAAAACTTTATTTATATCACACATTTCATTCCAGGAATGTACGATGTAAATGTGCTTCACAGAGCTGAGCTACCATGAAAGTTACAGACAAATATGCACATAATGTTGTACAATACAGAAAATAATAGTAGAAAATAGTTTTAGAAAATGAGCATAAAAGATTATTTTTACAAACATTTTCAACATTTGCCTACTCTAGCCTCAAACCTGTCAGAATTGTAGGAGAACCAGTTGATCTTTGTTTTTCCTGCAAAAATAGCCCAAAGAAGGTCTGAGCTCAATCAACAATAACCTCTAACCTCAAAAGACATGGATGTATATTCAACTTTGTCTGGAAATGCCCTCAGGTAAACTGAGAACCCTTCCTTCACATTTAAGTGTCCGTTTTGACTCCTCACAGAACCATCTCCTCACCCCAAACTCTCTCTAAATTGTGTGGGACAATCCGAAGTGGAATTTATGACACTAATGCTGCTACATGCTTTATCAACCCAAGATTCAGAGGATGCCGGATTAAAGGACCCTTTCCTTGGACAAATGCAGAGAGACTGTTTATCATAGTGAAACCTCATCAATTTGTTTGATGAGTTTGGACAACTCTACCTACATTTTATGTTCTCTTTTCACCTTCTAATCTCATACATACACACACACCCACATTCCTCCCCTGATGCTTTCACCCTGGTAAGACTTCCAATAAAGACAGTCCAGACCTGTCGTAAATTCAGTTAAGCCTTAGTTGAATTTCTGTGTTCCTTAAAACCAGGAGTTTGATTCAATGTTTCTTAAGTATAAAATCATCTTGTAATCTATATATTATTGGTCACAAAGTAATGCCTGTCAAATTGTTACATAGTAATAGAACCACAGTGCCATCCAGTGGACAACTTTCATTGAGGTTGAAGCTGATGTATGATGTATGTTTTTTTTTATTGTGATATCTATTAAATTGCCTTGAAACTCTACATGACTCAGTAGGAATGTGATATGTATGAAGGATTACTTTGATAAGCAAAGAATTAACGCTAGTAGTTACAATGTATGATAGCTAGTAGGAAGAGTAAGTTTGTTAAATAACTATAGTATGTTTTAATTAAGCTGTGTGAGGCCCTGTTAGTGGACATATAGCCAACAAAGATTACATTTTATTTTGGTAACGCTTTACAATACAGCCTGCAACGTACAATGTAATTACTCTGTAGTTACGGTGTAATCTTTTGTACTAACAGTGTACCAGTACAGTACGTACCAATACATATATGTAGGTACAGGGGAACAAGATGTGACGTTATGGAATAAGGGGGTAAAAATTTAGGAATTTACAAATTACACTGTAGTCATTGTTTAACTACCAGGTACCTATTCTATTATTACATACATGAGTATGTACGACCTCCTGAGCAATAATCTGGAACTTTGGGAAGAACTGAAGGGTAACATTACCGCTTAAATACATTCAGATTATTACTCACCGTATGTTTGCTGTAAAGTAGTTCAGCAGGGAGCAGATCGGATGTGTTCCCTCATCTCACCAGCGTACACCTGTAGGGTGGGCGGGCGGAGAGCCCACTCCGTCGCCCCCTGCTGTGATCTGATGTGAATGAAGCGTACCCATTCAACTGTGATGACGCTGATATGAGAGGTCATAAGTCACCACTGTAATAAAAACTTAGTACTCTTGCGTTATTATTGTCTTTATGGTATTGCTTTTATTGCTGCCTATCCAAATCTTTGCCTCTTATTTAATTTACACTTTGTATTTTGCCTGTTTATTAAAAGAAAATAACAAGCAGATAGACGTGTAATTGTGCCACTTTTACCTGGCTGGTCACGGCCACCTATGTCACTTCCTCTTTATGTTAGTATGTTATTTTCCATACAAGGGAAACGCCGACAGCGCAATCAAATCACATTTTAAATACTCATTGAACACACACACACAGAGACGTGTTTTCCCGTAGCGTACGGCAGAGTGCTATAGTCCTCCTACACGGTGGTCAGCTGGCAGACAGGGAGTTTGGTCTTCCTGTTCGAGGTATGTATAGTAGTTGAAAGTCAACCTGCCAGGTTTTCTTCATGGTATTAATGGCAACAATTGTAAATACCAGGTGCAGGCAACCCCAGCTTTTGAACATCCAGATCCGTGGGACACAGTAGATTTCACCTGTAGAGGTAGGCACTAATAGTTGTTGTTTCCTGTGTAGTGTTGTATTGAGTCGTATCAAAAATGATGAGTTCTTTGTGATTTAGGGGTCCAGAGCGGAGGAGCATTTGAGCTGTGCCATAATTGGCCGGGGTTATTATGGTAGAGGTAGGATGAAATAATTAAACATATCATATTGAAGGCCACGGTTGGATATTTGGGATTGTTTTTTGTTTTTTTTTTTAATTTTCCTTTTTCTTTTCTTTTAGGATAGTTTGCTACTGTTTTGCCTATAGTTTTTGTTGTTTTTATTTTTTTCTTTCTTTTGTTTAGTTGTATGTAGCGTTGCTTTTGCCTCTTTTGGTTCAGCATATTTTTGACTGATTGTAGTATTGGTTGATTTGTGTTGTGAGACGAGTCCACTGCACCTGAAGGATCTTGTTAGGTGTATTAATGCTGTCTCTGCGCTCCTTTATTTTAGCTTTAGGTATCCGGGCTGTACTGTGTGGGGGCTCTAGCCGTATGGTTTGTTGTGCACCTGCATGCAGACAAGTATTACACGGCACCTAGGGGTGTTAGTTTGCTGTGTGTGTGTGTGTGTGTGTGTGTGTGTGTGTGTTTGCAGTGGTGGCAGTGCTGTGCAAACACATGGTGATGTAGTCGTGGGAGGAAGAGGCTATCTCGTACCAGTCAGCCTGGCTTGTTAATCATATGTTTTTGTTTTTTTCTTTAGAGTTAGGAGTAATTTGAATATATATATTTTATTATTCGCTCAGAAACAGCATGATCGTGAGGGTGTGTGAGGTATTTTCAACTCTTAAATACCTACTTGGCAGATATTATCTTTATTATATCAATAAATTGGTTTCTGGTTGTATTACAACATTACTGTTTTTTTAAACTGATCTTTTTAAATAAATTTAAATAAATTAATTTGATACAATTGTTCTTGAAGCCACGTCTCTGTTTAATTTCTTTACACTTATCTGTGTGTTGACCTGTATAGAGTAGGTGGTCTTGGGGGAAGCCCAGGTTAAGGTGGGATTAGCAGTGCCTTACCCTCCAGTTGGGCAGGTCACACATACCACAGAAATGTTTTCACCTGTATATAGTCATTCCTTGTGTATATTTCCATATCCAACAATTGTGATTAAATGTTAATTAATTGTGAGATTTGTCCAACACATCCACTCTGATCTAATTAATGTCCTCTAGTGAGGCTGGAAGTTGTGCAGCTGTTTGCTGTGTTTAATACTTTGGATTTTGGCGGGCCAGCTGTTGTATAACGACAGCCGGGAGTTCCCTAATGTTAAATGAAGTCATTATTTGTGTTATTTAATTTATCATTTAAGTAACTTGGTGTTTGCTTGATCTTTTCTTTTAACTCCTAATGTAGTCTACTCGTATTTTGTGTCAAACATAGGTAACGGTAAATGGTAAAATGACGTTACTTTATGTACAGTACATACTGTATAGTAGTTGTTTATGTACAGTATATAACTTACAGTCTGCTCAGATATACAGTCATGAGTGAAATATTACACATTTTGTATTTTAGACTAAAATAAATGTATATAATTTGTTGGTACAGTTGGTATTATAGTGTAACAATGTAAATGTAAAACAGGTTACCTCACTCTCCCCACAACGGATCACAATATCTATTTTTTCTGTACCAGTAGGCCCAATTTGCAACATAGCCAAGCCTATGTGAAATTTCTTAATAACCTAAACGTGGGTGAGGGTGGATGTGTTCTAAGGCACCACAGTTGAATAAAGACAAAATAAATCTTGTTCTTCTATCACAATGAAACTTATTATTACAGACCTACATACAATATATTTCTGTATTATAACCTTTATTTTTATCATGAAATTATGCAAATTAGGCAAACTCATGTAATAAGTCAGAACAAATATAACTATTTCAGGTGCATCGTCTTCCTTTAATCATATGTGTATAATAATTAACACGAAAAACAGAAATGTACAGTGGGGGAAATAAGTATTCAACACGTCAACATTTTTTTCAGGAAACATATTTCCAGTGCAGATATTCGTATGAAATTAAGATCAGACATTGATATTAACTCAATAAGGCAAAACAGCTAAAGAAATCATAACATTCCAATCAATAAAAAAGTCATGTGCATTAAATTTGAATGACCTAAAGTATTGAACACGCTGTATGAACAAACACTGAACCACTAATTAGTCCTCTTACCTGTGCTATTTAGAATCAGCTGGTTAGTGCATGTGGCTATTAGCACTTCCACTCTTTTAAAAAGGGTTAGACATCTGTGAACACATTATTTGTTACCAAGCTGTCATGAAGAAGCATCTCATGATGATTAGAGGCAAAGAGCTCTCCCAAAACCTTTGCAACAAGACTGTTGAGCAACATAGGAAGGATACAGGTTAGCGACTGATTCCTCAACTCTTAAATGTTCCCATAAGCACCACTGGGGCCATTATCTGCAAGTGGAAGCAGCATCACTCCACCATCAACTGGCTGGGGCATCAAGGGGCTGTGGTTTCCCCTTCCTTAGCTGCCTCCAGGCCCTGGGGAGGAAGCTGACTGTCAGAGGACGCACCCCGTCCCTCCCTCACCCATCATGAGGAGTGTATGTGTCTGACACAGAAGTAGCCCCAACTTGACCCCACCATGCCCGTCAGAAACAAAGCTTTCACATTTATTTCTTTTTCACAAATGAGCACACGATTCTTAACCTTTGACTGTCTAAACTAAAAATAAATGAAATGATATGAAACATTCTGTTATTAACGTCCATTATCAAAGTCAAACTCTATGTAGAAATATAGGACTGGCAGTAGCAGCACTGCAGCAGCAACACTGTCTGTGTGGACACTGCAGGTGTGTGAGACGCAGCAGTTCAGTGATGCACACACGCTGTTCAGGTAAAGGTAGGCTGTGTGTTCCAGGAGTTAGAGGCACCACACTGAGGAGGGGGTTGCTTATGTCTCGCCAACTCAGGTGAGATGAATAAAGGGAAAAACAATGTCTGTTGCTCGTTCTTCTCTGGCCTCTCATCTTACATCTTTCTATGACATAACGTCACGCAGGCAGCCTGCTTGGCAGCAGGTGTTCTCTCCTCTACTCATCTGCACTGTGCCTGAGTTTCTTCTCCAGAAATGTTGCATAAGGTGAGTAATTTCTCCCCCCATCTCTGTTATCAACCTTACACTCTAACTGTGCCAGACACACAGGAGCACATAGCCGGGCTCACACACGGTAAATGGGTGATGATTCTTCCCAGGTTCATGGTCCCGGAAGGTTTCATCAGCGAAGGGTAGCATCCACTCTCCAAGAAACCAGGTAAAGGTGAGTAATTTATTATTACATCATTTGTGTCAAACAAAAGGCCACTAAACACAGCTCCCATCTAAATGTTTCAAGGCTGCATATCAATACAAAACTCCAGGTTCTTAGTTTAACCAAACTACATCCAAATAAGTCACTTTACTGAACTCAATACATGTTTTATTTTCTCTCTCTGTTATCTGTCTTCCTCAAATTCTCTCAAGCACCTCATGTAGAAATGCAATAGGACTCAGTAAATCATTACCAACAAAGAGAAATACAGGAGAGGTTCAATGACTCCTCTAAAATGAAGATATTTCAGATGTTTTCTCAAGCAAACCATTTTAATGATCCTATGGTAGTAAGATTATTTCTAAAGGGTAACATGCAATCAGCTGTAGCTCAGTAAAACTACAACAACAAATCACATCCTCCCCTCTTGTTTTACATGTCTGTCTCTCACTTTGTTCCCACATTTACTAGACTCTCACTTTGAAGCCAACAATACACACATGCAAACACAAGAGTGCAGTGTTGCATTTTAATTCTCACACACAGATACGTGGAGAACTCAGCATGTATGCAATATGAAACACAGTATGTGCTCATGTAGTCATTGATAATTCACCATAATCCCACTATGTATCTGTATATTCTTTAGTTGTGTGTAATTATTTAGACCTGACATATTTACAGAGGTTTGGTGTGACGTTCACAACCATGTTTGTAGGAGCACATAGTTTGTCCAATGGTGTGTAAAATAACAGAGGTGCTCAGTCACATGACATGTTCCTGTCTTCATCTGACAACAAACTAACTACATTTACTCAAATATTGTACTTCAGTACAATTTTGAGGTACTTGTACTTTACTTGAATGTTTCCATTTTTAGCAACTTGTACTCCAAAATATTTGAGGAAATATTATACATTTATTTAACACCTATAGTCACTAGTTACTGTACAGAATATTTTATTTAACATAAAAACACTCATGATATAAAATACAACACATTAAAGATTAAACCAGTGTTTCATTTGTCTTTTAACCTCTTTCCTCTCCCATCAATCATCTCACGACCCCTCAGATTTATCTTGGGACCCTTTGGAGGGGCCCAACCCCTAGGTTGGGAACCACTGGACTTAACTACCTACAGTTAAGTTTCCTGTATATAAAGTAGTTCAAACTAGTTCCACCTTAACCAGCTACAACAATAAAATGTTGTTCACACACTGATGCATCAGTATTAATAATCTAATAATGTCATATTAACGTCACTGCACAACCACTATTTTCACTTGTTATACTTCTACTACGTTTTACTCATCATACTTATGTTATATTGTAGTATTGCTGCTTTGAAGTAAAGGATGTAAAAACTTCTTCCTCCACTGGCTGTCATGGAGGGAATGTGAAGTGGATACATTTTGCTGTGTCAGCCTATATTATCAGCCTATATCATATTATCTATATAAGATACTCATACTTTTTCATACATTTGTCAGTTGTGTCTTTTCTTAGTACTCTTGCCTTTTGCTAAAGTGTTTTTGTTTGAGTGCAGCAACAGAAGTCTACAGATTTCAACAGTTTGGATGGAAGGCCTTTGCAGACTACCAGTGCTCCCATTATCACCTAGATTACTTTATTATTCTGCAATAAATCAATGCCATAACTGTGTGTCTGTTGCTTTTATCAGGTTGGTTCACACACTGTAAACTTGAAGCCAAAGACTCATCTCATATGTTTTATTTGGAAGAAAAGTGACTTTGATTGAAACACTTCACACAGTAATATTGATGAGGAAGGATAAAACTCTTCTATACAGGATGTAGTCAAGGTTACGGTTAAGCTGATGATAGTATATTGTTATCAGATAGAGAATCAACATTCAACATGGATTACAGATAAGTAAAGCTGGGTTTTCATTTCAGAGCTCAGTCTTCTTTCTTTTTTTCTTCTTCTCTTCTTTTCCCTCCTTGTGGAAGACTTTCCCATCAGGCTGTTCTCTCCACTTCAGGGTGACTCCACTCACTCCTTGCTCCTTCAGTCTGTCCTGGAACTGGGAAACACAGATGGAATCCATTTTGAAACATTCATCCCCCCTATTGTGTTGTTGTTGTATCTAAAATCCCCCACTGGTTTTTAGATATTATCAAACTTCATAGTGGCAAAACACATCAAGCAGAATAAGGATGTAAACAAGTATTCTAGACCTGTTTGAGACACACCAGCCCCCAACCCAGTCTGGATTTTGGAGACTTGCCTTTTTCAGGATGTCTGCTTTCACAGCAGGGTCATTGAGATCCACAGAGGAGTCCTGCACCTTCATCCTCAGCTTAACTACCCACCTCTTTACTGGTACTGAGACACAGAATGAGAGTAGAAATGAATCATTCATTTGCTGTCCTATTAGTTCTGTGATATTTACACTTTTTCGTGTACATTCAAACATGATTTATGCTAAAGTTATGCAGCATTCTCTGGCTTCCACTGAAGGACAGTAAACCACTCACCAGGAGGGATGCTGTAGCAGACAAATGGAAATCTCTCTCCACAGGACTTAAACATCCACTGCCTTGATTCCTGCACACCACACATCATTTTCACCAATCTGAGTGATTCTGAAACTGAAAATGAGCCACCCCAATGGGGGAACGAGTAGGCACTGCCATCAGACCAGTTAATACCAGGGTCTTTGTACAGGCCGATCCATGCCCAGTCTGCACAAGGCACCAAATTCCCAACCTCCCGGCTCTCAGTGTTGTTCCTCACAGTGGCCAGGTCTATGAAGTTCTCCCTGCAGTACCTCTGAGCATTGGACCAGTTCATTGGTTGATTCACAAAAACAAATTCAGGATCCAGCTGTGTTCCTGCAGTTAAATTATTGGGGAAAAATGAATCTTTGATTTGAAGTGCTGAATGTAATCATTATTAGAGAAGAAATAATGCTTAGCTGGGTACTTACCATTATAACAGACGAATTTAAAATCTCTTTCACAAGAAGTATCCCACCAATCGTGACCACATCCAATGACTACACAGTGAATATTAATCGATAAGGTTGGATGACTTGATTTCCAGTTCCTATATTCAGCTCCACTCCCTCTGTACCCATCTGACCACTTCCAATCAATGACTCTGTACAGGCCAATCCAGACTTGACTGTTGTAACCAGCAGATGAAACTGTGTTGATGAGTTGGTTCATGTCTTCAGTGTTTTCAATGGTGACCAGGTCTGTGTATGTCTCTCTGCAGTCGGTCTGAGCTTCAGTCCAATTCATGGGTTCAGCAACAAAGTGGTACTGATGGAGACGACATGTGGAGAAGATGGACCAGCCTGTGAGGAAAACACCACTTTTTAACATGTGAGGTGACTCTAACATTTTTAAGTATTACAGTATAACTGTAACTTAACTTCTGCTGCTAGTGGTCTCTTAATCAAAACAATAACAAAAGACAGAGTTTGATGACATCATGAAGTAGTGTGGGATCATGGGAGTTGTTGTCTTCATTGTGAAATAACCACCATTGCAGTCATTGCAGTCAGCTTCTCCCGGTTAGGATTCCTTCAGTGTTCATTGTTCAGGAGGTTTTTACCAGGAGCCAAATTATCCACAGAGGTCTCCTCCTCTCCAAAACAAACAGACCCAATTGTAGGAAAATTTTAGCTCAGTTTGGGGAAATTTAGTGTTAAGCAGAATTATTACACAGAACCACTTCAATTATTTGTTCAGCGTTATAACCTCAGAATCAGCATAATAAGACTAATAAATAGTTTCTCTTGGTGATTAGTCAAGAGAATCTTTAACACATAAATCAGCTTTGGGAAGGAATTAACTTGCACTCAGGAAAGGAATCGGATACGTAAAGTGACTGAAAGTAAGTTAAAGAAAACAAAGGCAATGACTTTATATGCAAAACATTTATTACCTAAAGACTAACCTAACAATGACACAAAACAACACTCACTAAACAAACAATGACGCTACAATGAAAGAATGAATGAATGCAGAACCAGAGTTTGTCAGAAAAGGGGTTGACTAGTGACCGTCACTGGAAGCAGCTGGTAAACTGGGGTGGCAAATTTAGAATTCAGTTCTAAGCAGATGAAGCTTTTTTAATTCACCCGGTTAGCAGAGCAGAAGTGTGCTACTTGCATGTCTGTGGGCTGGTAACTGCTGAGATGTGTGGTGACGTCAGGAGAGATGAGAAGGCGTTGCCACCGTGGGGAGTGGAGATGAAGATTTGTCAGCTGAAGTTGGTTTCAACTCAGAGAAAGAATGGGACCTCGTACCAGTAACAAAGAGAATCCAACTATTGCATTCCAGTGATGGTCTTTTATAGGTACAGTTAGATAAGGGACTTCAGAGAAGCGTCTGACCAATCATGGCATCCACTGGAGGTCAGATAATTTGTCTTATTTTTAAAACAATCTCTCAAACAACTGTACCTTGTTACCAAACAACTACCATGACTAAAAATCGAATGTTCTTATGCTCAGGAGATTACAATGCTACCAAACAGCACATGTTTATCTCTAGTGGTTACTGAGATATTAATTACCCGATTTTAACACACATACAACTTGGAGAATTGAGTTAAAATTTCCAACATAGTTATGGACACAAATGTACACATTCAAACAATAAGGAAAGTAATAAAGTGATGGCATTGGCCACTTATTAAGGTAGACAGTGTTCTGCTGAGGAATATCCTACACAGTGATTAAAACCAGTAAAACACTGAATAAAGCAGTTTCATGTTAATAATCAGTGTTTCAGCCCCTCTGGATATGAGACATTCAGAGAGGCTGTTAACATTTGCTCAGCTTGTTTCTCTGATAACTTAAGATCCAGACGTCTGATGACTAAAATCCTTCATCCGGTTAAAAGATATAGTTAAAAACAACCAAGATATAAAAAGTGTTTAATAAAAATGTGGCTTAAATCTGGGTACATGTCAGTTTATGACAGCATTTGGCAGACAACCACAACACTGATGTATGCACAAAGGTCATATGATGCTATTAACTGCCGACCAAATGAAAAGGACCCTTACCTTGATTAAAAGTGTGAATTTCCAGGTTTGAACATTAGAAACATTTTGGATGATGTAATTACACAACTCAATAAAATATTAAGTTAAACATTAAACATTAAACATTATAATGTGCAAAAGTTACATATTATATCTTTAAATATTTAACTGACCTGAGAGATACAGGACACCCAGCAAGATCCTTTCCATCATGATGCTGCTCTGAGGTCTCTGTGTGTCGATGTTCACTCTTACAAGGAAACTCTACCTCTATATTAGCTGTTCTTAGGCAAATCTAGTCAAATACAACACCAGCTTCTCTTCTCTGTTAGGGGCAAAAGTCACAGTTCTGTTGCATTCTATATGCAAAAAGTATTGACACACATGTAAATGTTTGTCTCCATAACATTTTCATGTTCCCACAGAACATTTTTGAGGCTGTTTTTTTCAGAGTCATACTTTGGTCGTGTGCAAAGTGATTTGAAGGGATCAGTTCATCTCAACTACAAAATATATATCTTTTATTTCTCACTTACCTCCAGTCGTATCTAGCGTGCAGAGTTTCAGTTGTATTTGTCTTCTATACATTAGAGGTGAATGGAATTTTCTGTTTCTTTGTTTTTTGGTGCTCACAGTGTTGAAAAAGTGTCATTCAGATAATTCAGCAGCAACATCTCCCTCTGGAGTCTTCATTACTCCAAACAGAATTCACTGTGATCAGTTTTCATTGGGACTATTTCTTCAGTAGAAAGTAGTTCCAATGATACCTGTTCACAGAGAGGCTGGGCTGGATGTTTGAAATGTTTAAATGTGGTTAACACCTCTAATTAAAATTCCACCGATTCCAATGTGTATATACATCAGATGAAAATACACACATACATATATAAATAAATTGAGTAATATCAGTTCACAGGTTTAATAGGAGACAGTTCAACCAGATTTGGCTCATGGCTGCTGTTTGTCTACCACTACTCTACTACATATTGTTGCCTTCAGGCAGCAGGAAGTCTTCTGAGCCTCTCACTTATACATATTGTAATTTTCACACATTGTTAACCTTGATCAGAAGTTTCTATCAAATCAGATGAGGAGTTGAAGTGGGTATAATGTTGCATTTTTGGGGTGGGACACATTTTCAGGAAGTGGAGCCACATGTGGCACAGTGCTAGAAAAGGGTCAGATATATTTGACTATATAACACCTTGAAATCAAGACAACCTTTAAAAAGATACAAGCATGTGCTTTAATCTCTAAAAAACTGAACTGATGTTTTAAAGACATGTTTTATTTTTTCTAAAATGTGATTTTTTTATGCGTTGCCTCGAGACATAATTAGTGCAGTTAGTGTAAGTGTTAAGACATTCTGAATGATGGCGATGTATTATTGTGTAAAATGATGATCTGGTTCATGTTTTTGCTATCTACTACTCACTGGCAATAACAGACACAAGTACATTTTATGGTCTAAAGGGTTGAATAGATGCATACAAATATATTGTATTTCTTATGCAAAGTACAGAAAGTGTGATGATCATCTCTGGTTTACTAACAAACACAAGTGCTTCCTAAGATTCCACACAGGACGAGACTCCAGAAAATGAAGTCAGAGGTTAATGACAAAAAAAATAAAAATAATTTTTACATAAAGAAAAAAAGGATGTACATGTACAGTGGGATCCAAAGTCTGAGACTTCTAGTCAAGATACTTCTATTTTGCATTTGTTCTGAATGTAAAACTATTTCTTTCATTACAAATAATTTGAAAAATGTACATAAATTTCAGAATATCTTAGTATTTCCTCCTTTTACTTTAATGACAGCATGCACTCCAGCTGGCTTTGAGGTGTGTTTGGAGTCATTATCCTGCTGCAGTATGAATCCTTCTCCACAAAGATACAAACCAGAGGGTACAGCATGTCTCTGAAGAATGGAGTGGTACTTCTCCAACATTAAGATTGATATATATTAATTACATATAGTATATCTTATGCATGTATTTGTGTGTGTGTCTGGGTCATTCACTGTCCCTCAGTTTATGGCATGTTGATACATATTGGACAGCAAGATTTTGAGGTCATCAAGCTCTACATATGTACAGTGCTACTTGAAATTTGTGAATCCTTTAGAATTTGCTCTATTTCTGCATAAATATGACCTAAAATGTGATCAGATTTCCATTCAAATCCTAAAACTAGATAAAGAGACATCAGTTAAAGAAGTGAGACAAAAACCTTACACTTGTTCATTTATTTATTGAGGGAAATGATCCAATGTTACATATTTGTGTGTGGCAAAAGTATGTGAACCCCTAGGATTATTACTTCATTTGAAGGGGAAATTACAGTCATTTGTTTCAATCAATGGGATGAAAATCAAGTGTGAGTCTGGGAGGCCCTACCTTATTTAAAGAAGAGAAATCTGGGTCTTTAATATCAAAGTCTGAGCTTCACAACACAGGTTTGTGGAAATGTGTCATGGCTCGAACAAAGGAGATTTCTGAGGACATTAGAAGAAGAGTTGTTGATATTCACCAGGCTGGAAAGGGTTACAAAACCATTTCTAAAGAGTTTGGACTCCACCAGTCAACTGTCAGGCAGATCATGTATAAATTGAAGACATCCAACATCATTGTTACCCTCCCCAGGAGTGGTCGAACAACAAAAATCACACCAAGAGCAGGCGTGTAATAGTCTGGGAGGCCACAATGGACCCCAGGGTAACCTCTAGGAAACTAAAGGTCTCTCGTGCAGTGGCTACAGTCAATGTTCATGAGTCCACCATCAGGAGAACATTGAACATCAATGGTGTGCATGGCAGAGTTGCAAGGAAAAAAGCCACTTCTCTCCAAAAAGAACATTGCTGCCTATTATAGTACGCTCAAGACCATGTGGATAAGCCAGAAGGTGATTGGAACAATGTTCTGTGGATGGATGAGACCAAAATCAAACTTTTTGGCTTGAAAGAGGAGCGTTATGTTTGGCAATGAGGAAACACTGCATTCCAGCATAAGAACCTTAACCCATCTGTGAAACATGGTGGTGGTAGTATCATGGTTTGGGCTGCTTTGCTGCCTCTGAACCAGGACAACTTGCAATCATGGATGGAGGCATGAGTTCTGAGTTGTACCAGCAAATTCTACAGGAAAATGTCAAGGTATCTGTCTGTGAACTGAAGCTCAACAGAAAGCACGTCATGCAGTAAGACAACAACCCTAAACACACAAGTTGTTCTACTAAAGAATGGTTAGAGCAGGTCACCTTCCACTGGACAAACTCTCTCCCAAAGGGTCTGAGAGTGGTCCAGCTGGACTAGGTTTGGACCGTCTCCAAAACAGACAAAGAAGCAAACAAACAAACAACAAAAGACAGAGAAGGGGAGAAGGGGAAAGAAGCAAAACAGACAAATACTATAGGAGGAATACCCCTTAGCTGGTCTCAGCTGGTCTGGTCCCTGGGCTGTGGCTGTGTTGCTGGAGGGGCTGGCTGTCGTGTGGAGGGGTGATGGTGGCATCCCCTTCTTGGGCTCTCTGTGTTTGGCTCCACCCCCCATAGCCATATTAAATTAATTTAATTGATATAAACTCAAATAGATATAAATTGATATAAATTAATATAAATATCTTAATTATTTAACCCATTTTGCTGTTATTGTGGCTGCCTCTGCCGCTACCGACGCCACAGTATACTATCAAACAAGACTATTATCATTAATATGTTATATTGTCGTATTGTTATTATTATTATCATTATTATTATTATCATAATTATTAATGCTCTCACTTTTTCTTTCTCCCCCTCCCTTTCTCCTCCCCCTCTCTCTCTTCTTTTCTCACTTTAATCACTCACCCCCCCTTCCCTTTTCCCACAATCAATCCATATTGCTTAGTTGCTCTCTACATTTACTACCTTTTTCATTGTAATATGATGTTGTCACTGCTGTTGTTTGTCATTATTTTTGTTTGTTTGTCTATTTGCTTGATTTGTCTTTTATTTATTTTTTTCCTTTCCACTATGTCTTGTTAACAGTATCACCAATAAAAAAAAAAAATTTAAAAAAAAGCTGATGTGCAGGGCTGATAAACAGTTACCAGAAAAGTTTGGTTGAAGTTATTGCTGTAAAAGGGGATCACACCAGTTACTGAAAGGAAGGGTTCACATACTTTTGCCTCCCACAAATATGTAAGATTGGATAATTTTCCTCAATAAATAAATAAAAAAGATGAAAAAAAAAAAAGATTTTTTTGTCTCATTTGTTTAATGGTGTTCACTTTATCTAATTTTAGGAGTTGTGTAAATATCTGATCATGTTTTAGGTCATATTTATGCAGAAATGTAGAAAATTCTAAAAAGTTTCAAGCAACACTGTATACACATACACACACACACACATACACACATACACATATACACACATACATATAGTAAATAAAAAACTTTAAATATATCAACATGAATAAACAAAGGGAAGCTAGTATTTCCTTTAAACATTTACAAATAAATACTTGGTTTTGACCTTTTTGAACCCAAACTGAATCAGATTTTGAGTGAAAAGGAAACAAAGAGACTGGTGGTTGCTTGAAGAAGAAAGTAGAGCAGACAACACAAGTTGCACAACTTTGTGCACTAAACATGCTCCATAGTATAAACGTTTCAAAAGGTTGCCATGTCTGTATGTTGTGGTACTTACAGTTTACTAAAACAGGCAACTTGTTCTGGTTCATGTGAATGCTATGCTTGTGTCCTCAACTCGCTCTCAGACTGTATGAACAGTTTTAAATAAATATAAACACAATTTCTTAATAAGAAAAAAAGAGGAAATAACATGAGACTGATGTGAGGAGTTGAGAGGTTTATGTGCCGATCTTCTGCTCCCGTTCCTGTAAAACAAACAAACAGAGACACACACTCAGTTTGCATGCCCCACATTTACATGGTTATAAAGTATGATGTCATCATAACTGACAGAACCATGAGCCAGAGCGACAAAATTCAAATCCAGGCTGTAAAAAAAAAAATTTCCTTTCCACAAGATGTTGGAACCTGGCTGCAGGGATTTGATCCCATTCAGCCACAAGAGCATTAGTGAGATCCAACACTGATGTTGGGTGATAAGACGATGTGTTAATTCCACTCAAAAGTGGGAAAATGTCTTTATGAACTGAAGACCTAATGACATAATGAAACAGGACTGCAAAAACTGCCTTTTTGCATCAGTGACATCATCAGTAAGCCCATCACTTTAGTCTCAGTCTACATTGTGAGCTCTGACCTTGGCCTTCCTGAGGATGTGTCCCTGGACTAGTGAGGCCTTCTGGCCGCCCTGCTGCCGGTGGAGCAGTGAGGTGTCACAGCTGGAGAGGGGAGAAGACTCCTGGGTCCGTCACAACATCGCCGGTGACTGCACACACACACACACACACACACATACAGGTAAAAAGTTAGACAGCTAATGGTGGCATGCAGGTAGTTGTTTGCAATTGAAAGTAAACTGCTGTGGGAGTAATGAAGCACCACAGTGCAGTAAAAGACAGCATAGTACAGCTCAGTGTTCTGACTGAATCTTAAAACACAATATAGCAGGACTTTGGCTTTGTCATTTAACAACAAGCACTTTTTCAACAGAAGTCTATGTGTTTTACCAGCAGCAGCCTCCACAGCAGTGCGCAGGTCTCTCCTCTCCTTCTTCAGATGGGTCAGATGGTTCCTGATGTCCTGCTTCTTCTTCATCAGTTCTTCCTTTTTGGCCTGCAGCCGCTTGGCATCGGCCTCCACGCAGTTCTTCCCGTACTTACACTGCTCCGCATCTGCAAAATGATAACTGGGTTTGAAGAAACTGAATACAAGAGGCTGGTGTCCAAAAATGATGAAACTGCTGAGTCATCTGCCTGTTTGTGTTTGTGCTGCCAGTGTTGAAATCATAAAGACGAGGATCAGGTACTCTGCTCTGGATTGGATACACATGTTAATGCACAGGAAGTCAGAAGAAACTCTTTCTATCTTGACAGCCATGTATTTTACAAACTTTGACATTGAACCTGTTATATTAGTTTATCCCATTCAACTAACCTTCACATAACTAAGGTGAATTTGCTCTGAATTGAATTTGGGTAAATTAAGACTCTTCTACAAACATGACTGACAGAGTTATAGATTCAATCTGCTAATGTCTGTTTATTCCAACACAAAACATGTGTCTTCTGAACAAATTTAACAGTTTCATACTGTAGATGTTTCACCAAGGAAACTAAGTGACGAGTCAATACATAGAAGAAAAAAGAGATGAGAAAACTTTCTCTCTATTCAAGTCTTGATCCACAATGCTGTTAGCAAACTTCAAACTTCTGACAAAAACTAAAGTTCTTAAAATTCTGGTTGTTACTTACAATTCTTAAAAGATAAATCTAAATAAATTCCAAACTGGAGCTAAAATGACTGATGATTCAGACAAGACTGTAGCAGCCGCCTCTCTGAGAAGGAACACAGTAAATGAGTCATTTACTGTAATTTACTTCACACAAAACAACAACACACACAATCCACATGTTTACTGTCACATCAGCCTGATGTTGTTTGCTCTCAGGTAAGGTTTGTTTTACTTGTTTGGAGGACACCACCAGCCAGCTGCTGAAGATGGTGTTCATCAGCAACATAGAAAAAACTGACACAAAAGTCAGCTACCACAAATTAATTAAATTACATTAAAATCCTCCACTAAAGTAAAAGAGTTTGCAAAGAAACATGAAAAGAGGGCATCTCTTCAGGATTAGTTTCCTATTATCAGGTTTCCAGTTTTAAGAACAAACTTGCATCTTTTTCTGTAGTCATATACAACTATACAGTCCAAATATAAATCTTACAGACTATTAAAATGAGGTGAAAATGAAGTACTTGCAATTTTTGCCATTTCATTCATACATTTACACAACTTGTCAAACACTAATACGATCTTTTTTGACTCGTGTATAGATATAGATATGGATATAAGGTTGATGATAAAACTGACCGTGGAAATGAATAGTTATAACAATAGTAAAATAATAGTTGTTAATTTCACCTCCTCAGGAGTATTTCGAGAACTAAGCTAAGCATGGCCTGCCCTCTTGTGGCTTTAAAAATGCACAACTCATTGCAAAATAAGACTTGAACTTACTGGCACTGCTGTAAACTTGAAGCAAACACAACAACTCATACATATGTTTTATTCTGGAGAGGATTACATTTCATTAGGAGTTATGAATATCACACACAGTATTGATAAAGGACTAGCTCACTCTAAGTTATGGTTTAGTGCTCTGATAACTACAAGGCAGTGAACTATGTGTACATTTTATTAGCAGATAGAATCAGTATTAATTATAGGTTTCCCATTAGCCTTAGCACAGCTAAAGTTGGGTTTTAATTTCAGAGCTCAGTTTTCTTTCTCTCGGTCTTGAGTTCGTTTTCCCTCCTTGTGGAAAACTTTCCCATCAGGCTGTTCTCTCCACTTCAGGGTGACTCCACCCACTCCTTTCTCCTTCAGTTTGTCCTGGAAATGTGAAACACAAATGGAAGCCATCGACTTTATTGAAAACCCAGAGAGGACATGAATGATTTCAACATTCAATCTGTAAAAAGAAACTGATCACAACATAATAAACTTGAGCTCTTGAGAATACAAAATAATTACTTTGTGAAAAGTAATTATTTTTAGCATTTAGCAGCTAAAGAGCCAGATATTTCCCTCAGGAGTTGGTAGAGAGCAAAAACAGAGCTAACACAGAGTGAACATTGGACTTGATAATGTTGCTCCACAACTTCTGGAAGTGTAAATAAGCAAAAACAATGTTGCGTTCATCACATCTTTCCATTGCTCCCAATTGGCCAAAAAACCTATTAATGCAGGTTAAAAACAGATCTGTGGCCTGTTTGTAAAAAACTGTTTTGTAAAAAAACAGGCCACAGCATGTAGTCTTCAACAGTTTTAAATCCAGTACAGTGATTTTAAATACAGGACTCCAGCAGGTCTGCATTTTATTTCCCATTCTCTTCTCCATCTACACAAACTGCATCTCATGTAACAGTGAGAGACTCTTTTTAAATAAGCAGATGACGTGGCTCTGGTGGCACACCTGACTGACACAAACTCGCTGTCAGAATGCCATCAGTCAGTGAACAACCTAGTCCAGGCTTTTGAAGAAAGCTGCTTGGAGCTGAACATCAGCAAGACCAAAGAGCTGTGTTGTAGGAGCAGGAGGAAACTGGACGCACCGCAACCACTGTTTGACCAAGCTGGACGGTCGGTTGGTGGAGCAGGTGGACACTTTCAAATACCTGGAGACAGAATTAGACACCTTCCTCTCCTTCTCTCAGCATGCTGGCTCAATGTACAAAAAAGCCCAACGGCACCTGCTGAACAAACTTGAGACTTTTAATCTCAACAAAGACTTTCTAACCCTGGTTTACATGTCACTCATACTATACTCACCTTCAATATTTCATCTTGCTACAATAACTGGACCACTAAACACAAAATCAAACTCTCCTGCATCACCAGTCAGGTCAGTAAAATAAATGGATCAAGTCAAACACTGAGCTTTACATCTGGTCAGTAACAAAGAAAGCCACCATCATTACATAGGACCCCTCTTACCCCCTCCACCACTTCTTCCAGCTACTGCCATCAGGCCATCGCTAAATAAATCACACTAGTCACATGCAGATATATTCATACCTGAAGTGTCTTTTTACAGTATTGATGTTAACATTCATGACTTATTTTATTGTTTTATTCTTTCTACTTTGTTATTGTTACTGTAGTCTGTGGAATTACATAGATGCCACACAGGACACAATTAGTTCAGGGGTTCTTGTAGCTTAAATTGTATTGTTGATCACATTTGGATCAGGTCATTTTAACAGAGTGTGTAAACTATTGAGCCATTTTTAAGAGAAGCTCATGTGCTTTCAGTTTGTTGAGGACTTTGAAGGAGACCTACTATGCTTTTCCTTATTTTCAGTCATATATATAATGTTACAATGTCAGTATGTTCATATTAAATGTGGCCAAAGTGTCAAATAATGAGGTCAACATATGTAGAAGAAATCCCTGTCAGCCTCTCCGGCGGGGAACTCCAGCACGGAGAAACATATTCATTTTTATACATCAGTGTTTCTTGAATTATTCTCAATATTAATTATATATATTTTTAAAGTGTCTCACAAACTGTTTACTGCTGAGTTGCGACATAGATATCCTGAAATGTATATTGATTCCCTTTTTTTATGGGATTTTGAGATTTCTTAGGTCATGGAAAACTTACTGACTTTTATTCATGTCAACGCGTTCTATTGGCATGACTGTTTCCTCCAGAAGTATTTTAATATATTCTTATAGTTGGTTGGTTAATGAACTCACTAACATGTAAATCAAGGTTTGTGACATGTGAGAAGATTAAGTGAAGTTCTATTAACTGGAATATTTCAACCAATGTTTTTGCCTTTACTGATAGTAGAATAATGTAGATATCCCAGTGGTTAAATCCTCATTCATGAGTCTGAGTGCTGGTTAGGGTCATGGCTGCCATATTCTGTCTACGGTAGGCCTTGTTTTTGAAAGTGGTGTTAAAGGGAACACTGAGCTATAAAGAATGATTATTAAATAATATAAAGACCTTGACATTTACCACAGATACACTTCTGTACTTGCTCAGATGGAGTCTGGATAGTATCATAACATTTATGGTAATTACCTGACTCATAAAGCACTTCTTTTAGTATTCTGATCAATGGTCACATACTGCAGTTGCTCTTGTAAGAAAAGTCTGAAAATGAGAATGCGAAAATCTTCTGTGGTTACATGGTCAATTTCAGGCCCCTCCACTAGACGCAAACACACATGAGTATACATAATCTATGAGGTTAGGTGATTCATCTTTTAGTATCCCACACAGACTGTCTGTCAGCAGCTGTTTTTCAGTACAGTGTGGAGTTTAATCAGCAGATAGAAACATGCAGTGGACTGTCCATGTCAGTGTGCTTCTCTTGAACATTGTATGGATTCTCTTCTTTTTACAACCACATCCTTTTTCAGGTAAGAGAAACTTAAAGAACTGAGCGTCCCTAGTTTTCATGACACTTTGTTGACTTTAAATCCAAAGTATGTTGCAAATTATATTAGCAGTTAAACCTTTACAGTCTAGAAGTAAAGGTTCTTCTACTGGAGGCTCCTCCAGTAGAAGTAAAAGAACCTTCATTTCTACTGGCTCCTCCAGTTTCTACTGGAGGACCTGGTTCGATCTCCAGCTCCTCTGATCCGCATGTTGAAGCGTCCTCAGGCAAGATACTGAACACCAAATTGCTCCCGGAGGTTTTGCCATCAGTGTGTGAGTGTGAGTGTGAATGAGCATTAGAAACTCTGTTAATGCTTTACATTACAGCCTGCAAAGTAAAGCTTAATTGACTTTTGTACTAACGGTGTAACAGTACAGTATGCACCAATACATATATGTAGGTACAGGGGAACAAGATGTGAAGTTATGGAATAAGGGTGTAACAATTTGGGAACTTACAAATTACTACTGTAGTTATTTTTTAACTACCAGGTCCCTATTCTATTATTTCTGAGTATGTACAACCTACTGAGCAATAATCTTGACATTTGGGAAGAATCTAGAGAGAATTAATACTCTAGTTATTATTTAACTACTAGGTACCTATTCTGTTATTAGAGGGTATAGTATGATCATAAAACTGAGCAAAAATCTGGATGTTTCAGGGAAGATGGAGTGATGACTTCTGCAGCACTTAATAAATCTAATGTGATTTTATTTCAAAATGACCTAATTACTAACAAACAGGCAAACTACATTGTTCCTTTTTCATTTTGGGGTACTTAAATAACTACAGGGTACATCTGTGCGTTTACTTCGGAACAAAGGTCCAGAGGACAGCGTATTGTCATGGATGCTGTTGGCCTCTGAAGACTGTCTCAGCTGTCGTTCACTTCACCAGCAAACTTCATCACTTGATGCTCCTTTATGGCCTGGTGGCTCTGCCTGCCATCGGTGGACAGAATTTACTCACCAAAGATGTCACTCATTTAAATGTTAAAAATGTTGAAAGTCTTCGTCCTGCATTACGGCTCCTCAAGGTGCAAGTTTACCCTTTTTTCAGTTCTGCACGGTCTCCTTTCATCCCAGGAAATAAATATATAGCTATAGCTAATATAAATATAGCTAAAGATAAAACATGAGGTATTAATCAGAATGCATATATATGGTTCATATGCCCTTCTGATTGTAAACTGTGTAGTGAATTTAGTTTGTTCTTCCATGTTTTGAGGCAAGTAAAATTGAAACAAACTGTCCTAACATTGTCCTATGTAGTTACAGAGTAAGTTATGTTGGTTGTTTCTCCCTTGTTATATGTAGTTACAGGGTAACTACAGGGTATGTGGGCTGTAATCTAAAGTGTACATTGTATGTCTTCTATCATATTAAAATCTAAATTTTACATCCTTAACTTAAAACCTTTATTTAACATACTTCTTATTTAAAATAAATTAGAAACCTTCAAGGAACAAATAGCATTTAATTCTTTATTTCTTTGTTTTTCTTGCATTGCTTCTTCATTTTCTTCTTCTTCTTCTTCTTTTATTCTTTCATCTTCCTTTCCACTCCTGATGAAGATGACAGGGATGAGAATGAGACAAGGAGAAAGAAGCTGGTGCACCGTGGCCATATGTTGACCCTACAGAGAAAAACTGTAATGTCAGTCTCTTGTTGGTAATTTATAGTGTGAGATATCTGGATTTCTGACAGTTATTATGTCTCCCACTTGGTGAGAAGCCATAAGAATCAAACTCTTCGCCACACAACTGCAAAGCCATCATGGCTGGCATTCTAGATGTGAATAAATGCAATATTAATGGGCTACATGAGGCTATACAGGAAATATAATTTCCTGCAATTGCTAGTTGCCAGCAAAGTCATCACAAATTAACATAAGCTCCAATGAGGATGTGTTGAAAGTTTAGCCAGTGCAGCAGCAGATTAACTTAGTGTAGGTTGCTATGTGAATAAAATCACCTGAACATATTTCAGCTTCTGTAAGACACAAACCCACAAGTGTTATGTTATGTATTACATTGCCTTTAATTACTATTAGAGCAATCATTAGTATTAGCTTGTAAAATCTGCAGGGTAAGTTACTGCTTTGCTCTTTCAGCTGGTAGCTAACAAATGATTATCAAGCTAACAGTCCAACAGCATCTTTCTTTTGTTCCGTTAACGCTACATTTGACATGAGCCACAAACCAGATAGTTCTGTGCCAATAAATATATTAAGATTATTACTCACCATAAGTTTGCTGTAAAGTAGGTTAGCAAAAAACATCCTTCCAACATACACCTGTATGGTGGGTGGGCGGAGAGCCTTTTCCAATTCTTTATAGAAAACACTCCGTCGCTCCCTGCTGTGATCTGAAGTAAGTCACAATTGTAATAAAAAATAACACAGTACTCTTGCATTATTATTGTCTTTATGGCATTGTTTTTATGTTCTTCCTATCCAAATCTTTGTCACTTATTTGATTTACACTTTGTATTTTGCTTGTTTGACGGTAATAAGGTCATTTTGAAATAAAATCACATCAGATTTATTAAGTGCTGCAGAAGTCATCACATCTTCCTTGAAACGTCCAGATTTTTGCTCAGTTTTATGGTATCCTGTAATAACATAACAGCTACCCAGTAGTTAAAAAATAACTACAGTAATAATTAACCCTAAATTTCTCCCAAACTTCCAGATTATTGCTCAGTAGGTTATACATACTCTATTACAATAGAATAGGTACCCAGTAGTTAAAATAACCACAGTATAAGTTCTTCACAAGTTCCTAAATTGTTGAACCCTTATTCCACAACTTCACATCTTGTTCCCCTGTACCTACATATATGTATTGGTATGTACTGTGCTGGTACACTGTTAGTACAAAAGATTACATCATGACTATGGAGTAATTACGCTGTACGTTGCAAGCTGTAATCTAAAGAGTTACTGAAACTCTTGATGAGCAGGTTGGCACCTCGCATGGCAGCCTCAGCTATCAGTGTATGAATCTGTGTATGTGAAAGAGTGAATGCTGACATGTAGTGTAAAGAGCTTTGAGTGATTGGAAGACTGGAAAGGCGCTATATAAATGCAGTTCATTTACCATTTAGCATATTTAAACACATGTTGGCAATCTTGAGATGGTTTGTGTTGATTTGCAGTGTCCGTACAGAAAAGAAGCTCTGACAGCAACAAGGAGTTCTGTATTCAGCTTCCATCTGAAATGAACTGGACATCAACTCTACATTCAGTCAACATCACTGATAATAAAACCTACAACACCAACACGACTTTTCAAGGCGAGTCTCTATCTATGCCACAAATACGCCACCAATTCATTTATTTTCTTGTCTCAATTCTTCATACCCTTATATCCTAATCATCTTATTTATATACAGGAAAATACAATTTTATACATTTAGCAATTATTATATATTCCATTTATCCTAAATGATATGTTTGTCATTATCTATGCCAGCTAAACTCCTCTTGTTTTCTGCAGAATATGGACAAAGCAACCTCTCACTGCATGAAAGCAGCAACTCAACCAACATGATCAAATGTCAGCAACACTGTCAGTACAACAAGACAAAAATACAGCAAAAAGATCAAGACTCCTCACTGCTGTCAGAGATCAACGTCATATCTCCTACACCGCAACACAAACCAAGGAGAATGTGAGTTAAATTTAGCTATTATATTCAAAATAAAAGCTGTTTATTATGTAATACAAGTTAAAACTTTATCTTCATCTTTTAAATCTTTATCTTTCTTTCTTTCATACCAGTATTAGTATTATAGTACCAGCACTGGTACCAGTTGCAATAATATTAGTATCAGTGGGAGCATTGTGATGCTTTTTTCATTTGACCTGTGCATCATGATTCTTCTGTTCTGTATTGGACTAGTTTAACATTTGCCAACAAAGAGGTGTGTATTGATATGGAAAGTTTCCTTTCTGCTTTCACTACAGTTCTGTTTTTTTTGTTTTTTTATTAAATCTTCTTCTAAGTTCTACACAGTGATACACTAATAAGGAAAAGATCACTTTATGATACAGCTCAGTGAACATGTCTGTATTTGACTTTATTTCCACAAAGTCTTTTGTGTTGATGTATCCACTGTTGGAGACAGGTTTGAGAAAACTGCAGCCAGTCCCCCTCATGAGCAGGGACGACCTCCTTCTGTTAAGGGTCCTGATGACTGCGGCTTCAAATTCTACACGAGAAGCATGAACAAAAACTTGATCCAGTCATATTATACGACTGATTACCGCTGCCCGAGGACTGCAATCATGTAAGAAATTTGTACTTTTGTCCTGATCATTTAAATTACTTCACTGAACATAATAATAACTTTAATATATTAGGCACAAATATACGTATCTTGTTTGATTTTACAATTAAATTTTGCAATAAATTTATTTAAAGCCAGAATACAGAGATGGAATTATTATGTGGCAAATGTAATGATTTTTCTTTGTTTTGACTTTGATAATGCATAATTCAACTTGTCAATACAATTTTTTTCAGTTGATCAATTATGATGAACTATATATACACATATATTCTATTTTTTAAATGATCTTGTTCCTTTTTTTAGTTTGGTGACAATAAGAGCTGAACACATCTATTTGTTATCCTATTTTAATTACTTAAAAAACACTGTCATGTGTCATTGTGACATTTTCATTTTCACCTGCTGTCTTTCAGTTTGGTGACCAGAAAGTCTCATCACATCTGTGTGGGTCACAGTCTCCCCTGGGTTAAGAAAATCATGAAAAGTCTGGATGAAGCAACCTCGTAAACCAGCTCCCTGTCTGGAAAAAGCCTCGCCCCTCTCCAAAGTTACTTTTGTTGCTTTAATAAATCACATAATGTGAAATGACATTTCATTTACAATATGGTAATGATTTTGGTATTAATGTGCAAACCTCATTTTGAGCCTGAATTGGCTAATTTTTGTAATGTGTTTTAAATGCTTTGTATTACTCACAATATCATATAAACCTCATATAAATACATTAAATCATTTGAAACATTCATTGTTGGTTGTCTCCTCTGAACTTCCTCTAAGCTAAGAAAAAAATCTTGTGCAAGATTTAAACAAACAGATAAAATGTTTATTTGTGTGTTTTAGAGGTGCTAGTAGGCTGATTTTTGAATGAGGCTAGCTGTTTCCCCCTGTTTCCAGTCTTTGTGCTAAGCTAAGCTAACAGTCCCCAGATTATATTCAACATACAAACAAGAAAGTGGTATCAATCTTCTCATCTGACTGATATAAGAAATCAAATAAGCTTTACACTGTTCCTTTAAACAAAAAGTATTATTAAACACTGATATTGCTCTATATAGTATAAGTATAATAGCTTTTGCCAAGTTTTCATTTGCAATGCAAATTTCAAACATTTTCCTTAATCAATTATTGGGCATGTTAACAATTGATATGTGGTTCTGCCACATCATGTATAGCCAAGTACAGCAGGTAGTAGCAGCAGGGGGAACAATTAGCGACATCACATGATTAACATGGCAAGTTTATTCAAATGATATCATAAACAGTGTTTATTAGCCAAGACTTGATAATCAAACTGATTATTGAGTTGTGTCTATTGTCACATGGTGAGCCGTGGTGGAAATTCAACCATTGCCAACTGTGGCAGTAGTGATAAATAACTGTGTTATCTTTATATCTTTTTAAAGATAACACTTTATATTGGAAACAATATCTGTCTGAAAGTACCGCAAGCCTAAAAGAATAAAAGTTAGTATTAATAAATAATTATGTTTATTCAATTTTATTCACCATCTTTAATCGTCATCGTCATCAATCATTCTCTATTCCAGGAGGGAACAACAAAACTTTTTTCAATAAAAAAGTAACTGTAAATGACATGAAAGTGATCAAACCCCCCCCCCCCCCCCCCCCCCCCCCCCCTCTCTCTCTCTCTCTCTCTCTCTCTCTCTCTCTCTCTATCCAAGATGATGAATTTTATTACAATTATCCTGTAACCTACCTGTCACTTCTTATTTGAAATTATTCCCCTTAATTACTCTGCTGCTGATACTTATTAGCAATTAAAAATGTTTTATCTGCTTTGTGTCTTTGAATTCTTTGCTTTTTCTTTTAAATATTATTGATTGCATTATTATTATTTTGTAAATCTGTTTTGAGTTTTACTGTAAAATATTCTGCCCTAAGAGTGCTATAGTGCTATAATTCACACAGCGGAGAAGAAGAGATGCTGCTGGGCTGTGAGTGTAAGGACAGTGACAGAGGCTAATGACAGTAAAATGTTTGATAAAACACTGTATACCCTCCTTGCTTACCACCAGATATGAGAAATGATACAATCAGCAATAAAAGCACAGAAAGATTTTTTTAAAAAAAATGAACAGATAAAAAAGAGTACAGGTACTTAAAAAAGTGATGTCTATACAGGAAAGTGAGCAGATGTAGATATATATAGATATATAGATATGTGAGAGAGCACAGAAAAGGGTCATCATTGCTGCCGGAGGAGGAGAGGAAGACTGAGCGGAACGCAGAGCCACAGAGTCGTCGGGCAGTCCCAGGGGCCGAGAAAACGAGTCATACCCACCCAGGCGAACTATACGCAGTCTGGACAGCTGGGCGAGCTGTCCAGACAAAGTGTAAGTATAGCCTAGTGAAACAGGGTGGGCAAGGACCGGAGAAAGTACAGGCGTTGGCTCCCCTCTGGCGGATTTCCTCTTTTTACTTCCAGGGCAGCAACAGCGGAAGGGACGAGCTGGCTACGGAGCTGAGAGCGGACTGGAGAGGGCGGCTGGTCGGCGGAGCGACTGGACAGTTGGACGCAGCGACGGACTGGAAAAGGATCGGATTGTAAAAATTGTAAAATTCCTTTTCCCCTTTATTTCATTGGACTTTTATCTTTTTATTTTTTTGTATCATTTTATATAAAGCCTTGGTTTCAGAGTATTAGGTTTAATTATTTTTGCATTGTGCGTTTTTTTTAAATTGTGTAATTTATGAATAAATTATTCAAATTGAGTCTGACTGTCTCTTGGGTAATTCCTACTGCTCACCCCTGTTAACACGAACATTTAGAGACCTAGGCTCTCTCCTAGGTGGTGTCATCATTCACCAGTTTAACAAAACCCCTTCCCCGGCTATATATCTATATATAGCCTATATATATATATATAAATATGAAATTCACATACATCTGAACACAACACATTAACGCACATATCTACAGTGGGGCCCAAAAGTCTGAGACCACTAAGATACTTCTATTTTACTTTTGTTTAGACTTAAATACTATTTTTTCAAATGATAATATCAGCTTAACAATTTGAGTGAAAAGTTAAATCTTCTTTGTTGAAATCGTTGAAATGGGGTTGAGGTCAGGTGACTGTGGAGGAAAGTCCATGACAGTCAGGACTCCTTGGTCTTCTTTGGTCTTTAAGTAGTTCTTGCAAAGCTTCCTTCTCCACAAAGATGCAAACCAGAGGGTACAGCATGTCTCTGAAGAATGGAGTGGTACTTCTCCTTTGTCAGGGTGGAGTCAATTCGGTGCAAGTGTCCAACTCCAGAGTAGGCAAAACACCCACAGATTTGAATATTCCCACCACCATGTTTCACTGATGGTTTGATACAGTGCGGTATCATTCTCTCTACTGTTCCTCTCCTTACATACACTCTTCTGTTACTGCCATCAATTTCAAACTTGGACTCATCAGTAAAAAGGACTTTTTTCCAGTCATTTACTGTGAAATACTGGTATTTCTTAGCTTACTCCAAGCGTTGTTTCCCCCCTGAAAAGTGGTTTAGAAACTGCTACACATCCTCTGAGTCCCTCTTTTGACAGAACTTTTGGACTGGAGTCTTGTGTTCTTTATTTAGAAAATTCTTTATCTGTGATGAAATTACTTTTCTATCTCTCAGAGAACTAAGCTTAAAGTATTGAACTTCTGATGGTGTGCTCACTTTTGTTCTGCCTGATCATGTTTTGAATATAACTGATCCAGTTTCAGCAAAGTGTTTTAGAGTTCCATGCTCTGCCCCCTTAGAAACATTTAGTCTAGCCATGATTTGACATTGAGAAAGCCCCTCTTTGCTTAGAATAACAATTTGACTTCCTGATGCCATGTTTCCCACTATCACAACGCTACTTAATAAACAATGAACTGTATGGAAAAAACGTATGACCGTATGAGCATGTAAGGTAGCTCAAACATTTCCTTTTAAGTGTTATAATATACAAGAACAAGCACAGTAAAATATCTGAGGTTTCACTGACCTGAGAGATACAGGACACCCAGCAAGATCCTTTCCATCATGATGCTACTGTGTGAACTGTAAAAAGGAAACTCTACCTATAAAATTAAAAATCCAGGGAAATTCCCGGCCTGCTTTCCTTCTCTGCTCCTGAGACATCTGATTGGTCGGTTTTGGTATTGGTTGGTATCTTTATGCAAAAACTGTTGTTAATGACAATGTTTCTTTGCAAAACATCATCCAGGTTTCAGGCTGTGTCTCACACTGCTCAAACAAAGGTAGAGTCTGTAACAGGTTGGATTAATAAATCTCACCAACACTGTTTAAATGTCACTGAATGTAATCTGGGTTTTGCAGAACTTTTATATGCAATTTTATATGCCAATAAATCAACTTGTTTTTAAAAACAAAAAGCCCTGAGTGGTGAAAAGGATGCCTCTTTAAATACATTTATACATATTGTTTCTAAACAGAGAAGTGTCATTTTAGACCTGGAGTGGTTCTGAATGTGTCATTTTACAAACAAAGTGAAATTCAAATTTATAGTATTGTTCTATTGTGACAACAGATTCATGTTTTCATCAGAATCAGACAACATATCACATGATTTACATGTGTTTCCTGTGTATTTTCTTAGTATACGGAAATATATAAAGTACCACAAAGCTTATAATGTGATACAGGTTCAGATCAATGCTGAGCACTAAAAAGATTGAACACTAAAAACATTCACAGATCTAAAATTGTAGGTTCACATCAGAAAGTATGAATGCATGTATCAAATACATGACTTACACACTCTTATCTATGTGGACCACATATAAAGTATAGTCTACAAAGCTGACATGTTAACACTAGGAGTGCAACGGGTCACAAAATTCACGGTTCGGATCGTATCACGGATTTGAGTCACGGATCAGATCATTATTAGGATCAGCAAAAAAAAAAAGAAAAAAGAAAAAAGGGGGAGACAAATAAAACGTTGTTTTCCATTTATTCTGTAACACACTTACAGCAAAAAACTTGATGATAACTTAGAAACATGAACACACGTCTTGTCCTGCAGCTTATTGAACGAGCCACCAAACAAACATTCACTGCTAACGTCAGTTAGCAGCTAGATGCTAATCAGCTGCTCAGCTGCAGCACATTAAACAGCAGGTAAACATAACTCAAATATCACTTCGGACCCGTTATATGCTGGTTTGAATGTCGCTCTTCAAAATCTCTGTTAGCGACACGCTGTCTGTCCATGACTTGTACTTACAGCAATTTGTTTACTTTGTCTTAAATGAGACATAAATTTTGCAATTAATCCACAGTTCATATGCCTGCTGAACCGCTGGGGGCGATCCGTACGGATCAACTACAATCTGTTACACCACTAGTTAACACTTGTTATTCTAGTTACTTTAAGCTTATTATTCAATATACGACTCAGCTTAAAAACAAACTAAAGAAACTGTCAGAAGCAGGCAGCCAGACCTCCTGCACACTCATTCACTAATCACACATCATTAACAGGTGACTGAACAACCACTCAATTAAAAACTGATCAATTCCAAATGAATGAGTGAGTCCAGACATCTCACTGTAACTTCAACAAGCAAACTACCTACAGCACATTATATGATCTCTGCTGCATTCTTGTTAAGGAGATAAATTCACACAACAGCCACAGAGACATTTAACCATCAGAGATGAAATTAGTGACCAAAGAGACAGAGAGAGAAGCTGTATCTGACTCACGTCATCTGACGTCTTCTTCTTTCTATCATGGAGATAAAGTATTAATTGTATGTGTATAATAATTAATACGAAAAACAGAAATGTACAGTGGGGGAAATAAGTATTCAACACGTCAACATTTTTTTCAGGAAACATATTTCCAGGGCAGATATTCATATGAAATTAAGATCAGACATTGATATTAACCCAATAAGGCAAAACAGCTAAAGAAATCATAACATTCCAATCAATAAAAAAGTCATGTGCATTAAATTTGAATGACCTAAAGTCTTGAACACGCTGTATGGACAAACACTGAACCACTAATTAGTCCTCTTACCTGTGCTATTTAGAATCAGCTGGTTAGTTCATGTGACTATTAGCACTTCCACTCTTTTAAAAAGGGTTAGACATCTGTGAACACATTATTTGTTACCAAGCTATCATGAAGAAGCATCTCATGATGATTAGAGGCAAAGAGCTCTCCCAAAACCTTTGCAACAAGACTGTTGAGCATCATAGGAAGGGTACAGGTTAGCGACTGATTCCTCAACTCTTAAATGTTCCCATAAGCACCACTGGGGCCATTATCTGCAAGTGGAAGCAGCATCACTCCACCATCAACTGGCTGGGGCATCAAGGGGCTGTGGTTTCCCCTTCCTTAGCTGCCTCCAGGCCCTGGGGAGGAAGCTGACTGTCAGAGGACGCACCCCGTCCCTCCCTCACCCATCATGAGGAGTGTATGTGTCTGACACAGAAGTAGCCCCAACTTGACCCCACCATGCCCGTCAGAAACAAAGCTTTCACATTTATTTCTTTTTCACAAATGAGCACACGATTCTTAACCTTTGACTGTCTAAACTAAAAATAAATGAAATGATATGAAACATTCTGTTATTAACGTCCATTATCAAAGTCAAACTCTATGTAGAAATATAGGACTGGCAGTAGCAGCACTGCAGCAGCAACACTGTCTGTGTGGACACTGCAGGTGTGTGAGACGCAGCAGTTCAGTGATGCACACACACTGTTCAGGTAAAGGTAGGCTGTGTGTTCCAGGAGTTAGAGGCACCACACTGAGGAGGGGGTTGCTTCTGTCTCCCCAACTCAGGTGAGATGAATAAAGGGAAAAACAATGTCTGTTGCTCGTTCTTCTCTGGCCTCTCATCTTACATCTTTCTATGACATAACGTCACGCAGGCAGCCTGCTTGGCAGCAGGTGTTCTCTCCTCTACTCATCTGCACTGTGCCTGAGTTTCTTCTCCAGAAATGTTGCACAAGGTGAGTAATTTCTCCCCCCATCTCTGTTATCAACCTTACACTCTAACTGTGCCAGACACACAGGAGCACATAGCCGGGCTCACACACGGTAAATGGGTGATGATTCTTCCCAGGTTCATGGTCACGGAAGGTTTCATCACCGAAGGGTGTCATCCACTCTCCAAGAAACCAGGTAAAGGTGAGTTGTTTATTATTACATCATTATCATTTGTGTCAAACAAAAGGCCACTAAACACAGCTCCCATCTAAATGTTTCAAGGCTGCATATCAATACAAAACTCCAGGTTCTTAGTTTAACCAAACTACATCCAAATAAGTCACTTTACTGAACTCAATACATGTTTTATTTTCTCTCTCTGTTATCTGTCTTCCTCAAATTCTCTCAAGCATCTCATGTAGAAATGCAATAGGACTCAGTAAATCATTACCAACAAAGAGAGAAATACAGGAGAGGTTCAATGACTCCTCTAAAATGAAGATATTTCTGATGTTTTCTCAAGCAAACCATTTTAATGATCCTATGGTAGTAAGATTATTTCTAAAGGGTAACATGCAATCAGCTGTAGTTCAGTAAAACTACAACAACAAATCACATCCTCCCCTCTTGTTTTACATGTCTGTCTCTCACTTTGTTCCCACATTTACTAGACTCTCACTTTGTAGCCAACAATACACACATGCAAACACAAGAGTGCAGTGTTACATTTTAATTCCCACACACAGATGCGTGGAGAGCTCAGCATGTATGCAATATGAAACACAGTATGTGCTCATGCAGTCATTGATAATTCACTATAATCCCACTATGTATCTGTATATTCTTTAGTTGTGTGTAATTATTTAGACCTGACATATTTACAGAGGTTTGGTGTGACGTTCACAACCATGTTTGTAGGAGCACATAGTTTGTCCAATGGTGTGTAAAATAACAGAGGTGCTCAGTCACATGACATGTTCCTGTCATCATCTGACAACAAACTAACTACATTTACTCAAATACTGTACTTCAGTACAATTTTGAGGTACTTGTACTTTACTTGAATATTTCCATTTTTAGCAACTTGTACTTCACAATATTTGAGGAAATATTATACATTTATTTAACACCTATAGTCACTAGTTACTTTACAGAATATTTTATTTAACATAAAAACACTCATGATATGAAATACAACACATTAAAGATTAAACCAGTGTTTCATTTTTCTTTTAACCTCTTTCCTCTCCCATCAATCATCTCATGACCCCTCAGATTTATCTTGGGACCCTTTGGAGGGGCCCAACCCCTAGGTTGGGAACCACTGGACTTAACTACCTACAGTTAAGTTTGCTGTATATAAAGTAGTTCAAACTAGCTCCACCTTAACCAGCTACAACAATAAAATGTTGTTCACACACTGATGCATCAGTATTAATAATCTAATAATGTCATATTAACGTCACTGCACAACCACTATTTTCACTTGTTATACTTCTACTACGTTTTACTCATCATACTTATGTTATATTGTAGTATTGCTGCTTTGAAGTAAAGGATGTAAAAACTTCTTCCTCCACTGGCTGTCATGGAGGGAATGTGAAGTGGATAGATTTTGCTGTGTCAGCCTATATTATCAGCCTATATCATATTATCTATATAAGATACTCACACTTTTTCATACATTTGTCAGTTGTGTCTTTTCTTAGTACTCTTGCCTTTTGCTAAAGTGTTTTTGTTTGAGTGCAGCAACAGAAGTCTACAGATTTCAAAAGTTTGGATGGAAGGCCTTTGCAGACTACCAGTGCTCCCATTATCACCTAGATTACTTTATTATTCTGCAATAAATCACTGCCATAACTGTGTGTCTGTTGCTTTTATCAGGTTGGTTCACACACTGTAAACTTGAAGCCAAAGACTTATCTCATATGTTTTATTTGGAAGAAAATTGACTTTGATTGAAACACTTCACACAGTAATATTGATGAGGAAGGATAAAACTCTTCTATACAGGACGTAGTCAAGGTTACAGTTAAGCTGATGATAGTGTATTGTTAGCAGATAGAGAATCAACATTCAACATGGATTACAGATAAGTAAAGCTGGGTTTTCATTTCAGAGCTCAGTGTTCTTTCTATTTTTCTTCTTCTCTTCTTTTCCCTCCTTGTGGAAGACTTTCCCATCAGGCTGTTCTCTCCACTTCAGGGTGACTCCACTCACTCCTTGCTCCTTCAGTCTGTCCTGGAACTGGGAAACACAAATGGAAGCCATTTTGAAACATTCATCCCCCCTATTGTGTTGTTGTTGTGTGTAAAAAACCCCACTGGTTTTTAGATATTATCAAACTTCCTAGTGGCAAAACACATCAAGCAGAATAAGCATGTAAACAAGTATTCTAGACTTGTTTGAGACACACCAGCCCCTAACCCAGTCTGGATTTTGGAGACTTGCCTTTTTCAGGATGTTTGCTTTCACAGCAGGGTCATTGAGATCCACAGAGGAGTCCTGCGCCTTCATCCTCAGCTTAACTACCCACCTCTTTACTGGTACTGAGACACAGAATGAGAGGAGAAATGAATCATTCATTTGCTGTCCTATTAGTTCTGTGATATTTACATTTTTTCATGTACATTCAAACATGATTTATGCTAAAGTTATGCAGCATTCTCTGGCTTCCACTGAAGGACAGTAAACCACTCACCAGGGATGCTGTAGCAGACAAATGGAAATCTCTCTCCACAGGACATAAATGTCCATTGGTTTGATTCCTGCACACCACACATCATTTTCATCAATTTGAGTGATGCTGAAACTGAACCACTCCAATTGGTGAACGAGTAGGCACTGCCATCAGACCAGTTAATGTTAGGATCTCTGTACAGGCCGATCCATGCCCAGTATGTACCTGGCACCAAGTTCATGACCTCCTGGTTCTCAGTGTTGTTCCTTACAGTGGCCAGGTCTGTGAAGTTCTCCCTGCAGTACCTCTGAGCATTGGACCAGTTCATTGGTTGATTCACAAAAACAAATTGAGGATCCAGCTGTGTTCCTGCAGTTAAATTATTGGGGGAAAAAATGAATCTTTGAGTTGAAGTCCTGAACTACAATATAATCATTATTAGAGAAGAAATAATACTTTGCTTAGTGCTTACCATTATAACAGATGAAAACATTTTGAACTTGGCAGAAATCATCCCACCATAACTGATCTTTACCTCTACTCACTACACAGAGTTCATCAGCCCCTAAATCTGGTTCATTGGATCTCCAGTTCCTATATTCATCTCCACTCCCTCTGTACCCATCTGACCACTTCCAATCAATGACTCTGTACAGGCCAATCCAGACTTGACTGTTGTAACCAGCAGATGAAACTGTGTTGATGAGTTGGTTCATGTCTTCAGTGTTTTCAATGGTGACCAGGTCTGTGTATGTCTCTCTGCAGTAGGTCTGAGCTTCAGTCCAATTCATGGGTTCAGCAACAAAGTGGTACTGATGGAGACGACATGTGGAGAAGATGGACCAGCCTGTGAGGAAAACACCACTTTTTAACATGTGAGGTGACTCTAACATTTTTAAGTGTTACAGTATAATGAAATAATAAACACTGTTAGACATTATTAAACACACAGTATTTAACTTCTGCTGCTAGTGGTCTCTTAATCAAAACAACAACAAAAGACAGAGTTTGATGACATCATGAAGTAGTGTGGGATCATGGGAGTTGTTGTCTTCATTGTGAAATAATCACCATTGCAGTCTTTGCAAATTATGCAAATTATCCACAGAGGTCTCCTCCTCTCCAAAACAAACAGACCCAATTGTAGGGAAATTTTAGCTCAGTTTGGGGAAATTTACTGTTAAGCAGAATTATTACACAGAACCACTTCAATTATTTGTTCAGCGTTATAACCTCAGAATCAGCATAATAAGACTAATAAATAGTTTCTCTTGGTGATTAGTCAAGAGAATCTTTAACACATAAATCAGCTTTGGGAAGGAATTAACTTGCACTCAGGAGAGGAATCGGATACGTAAAGTGACTGAAAGTAAGTTAAAGAAAACAAAGGCAATGACCTTATATGCAAAACATTTATTACCTAAAGACTAACCTAACAATGACACAAAACAACACTCACTAAACAAACAATGACACTACAATGAAAGAATGAATGAATGCAGAACCAGAGTTTGTCAGAAAAGGGGTTGACTAGTGACCGTCACTGGAAGCAGCTGGTAAACTGGGGTGGCAAATTTAGAATTCAGTTCTAAGCAGATGAAGCTTTTTGAATTCACCCGGTTAGCAGAGCAGAAGTGTGCTACTTGCATGTCTGTGGGCTGGTAGCTGCTGAGTGGTGTGGTGACGTCAGGAGAGATGAGAAGGTGTTGCCACAATGGGGAGTGGAGATGAAGACTTGTCAGCTGAAGTTGGTTTCAACTCAGAGAAAGAATGGGACCTCGTACCAGTAACAAAGAGAATCCAACTATTGCATTCCAGTGATGGTCTTTTATAGGTACAGTTAGATAAGGGACTTCAGAGAAGCGTCTGACCAATCATGGCATCCACTGGAGGTCAGATAATTTGTCTTATTTTTAAAACAATCTCTCAAACAACTGTACCTTGTTACCAAACAACTACCATGACTAAAAATCGAATGTTCTTATGCTCAGGAGATTACAATGCTACCAAACAGCACATGTTTATCTCTAGTGGTTACTGAGATATTAATTACCTGATTTTAACACACATACAACTTGGAGATTGAGTTAAAATTATAGTCAATTTCCAACATAGTTATGGATACAAATGTACACATTCAAACAATAAGGAAAGTAATAAAGTGATGGCATTGGCCACTTATTAAGGTAGACAGTGTTGTGCTGAGGAATATCCTACACAGTGATTAAAACCAGTAAAACACTGAATAAAGCAGTTTCATGTTAATAATCAGTGTTTCAGCCCCTCTGGATACGAGACATTCAGAGAGGCTGTTAACATTTGCTCAGCTTGTTTCTCTGATAACTTAAGATCCAGACGTTTGATGACTAAAATCCTTCATCTGGTTAAAAGATATAGTTAAAAACAACCAAGATATAAAAAGTGTTTAATAAAAATGTGGCTTAAATCTGGATACATGTCAGTTTATGACAGCATTTGGCAGACAACCACAACACTGATGTATGCACAAAGGTCATATGATGCTATTAACTGCCGACCAAATGAAAAGGACCCTTACCTTGATTAAAAGTGTGAATTTCTGGGTTTGAACATTAGAAACATTTTGGATGATGTAATTACACAACTCAATAAAATATTAAGTTAAACATTAAACATTAAACATTATAATGTGCAAAAGTTACATATTATATCTTTAAATATTTCACTGACCTGAGAGATACAGGACACCCAGCAAGATCCTTTCCATCATGATGCTGCTCTGAGGTCTCTGTGTGTCGATGTTCACCATTAAAAGGAAACTCTACCTCTATATTAGCTGTTCTTAGGCAAATCTAGTCAAATACAACACCAGCTTCTCTTCTCTGTTAGGGGCAAAAGTCACAATTCTGCTGCATTCTGTATGCAAAAAGTATTGTAAAGTATGTAAATGTTTATCTCCAACACATTGTAAAGTACACTTTGGTCGTGTGCAAAGGTGTTGATTTGAAGGGATCAATTCATCTCAACTACAAAATATATATATTTTATTTCTCACTTACCTCCGGTCGCATCTAGTGTGCAGAGTTTCAGTTGTATTTGTCTTCTATACAGTAGAGGTGAATGGAATTTTTTGTTTGTTTGTTTTTTGGTGCTCACAGTGTTGAAAAAGTTACATTCAGATAATTCAGCAGCAACATCTCCCTCTGGAGTCTTCATTACTCCAAACAGAATTCACTGTGATCAGTTTTCATTGGGACTATTTCTTCAGTAGAAAGTAGTTCCAATGATACCTGTTCACAGAGAGGCTGGGCTGGATGTTTGAAATGTTTAAATGTGGTTAACACCTCTAATTAAAATTCCACTGATTCCAATGTGTATATACATCAGATGAAAATACACACATACATATATAAATAAATTGAGTAATATCAGTTCACAGGTTTAATAGAAGACAGTTCAACCAGATTTGGCTCATGGCTGCTATTTGTCTACCACTACTCTACTACATATTGTTGCCTTCAGGCAGCAGGAAGTCTTCTGAGCCTCTCACTTATACATATTGTAATTTTCACACATTGTTAACCTTGATCAGAAGTTTCTATCAAATCAGATGAGGAGTTGAAGTGGGTATAATGTTGCATTTTTGGGGTGGGACACATTTTCAGGAAGTGGAGCCACATGTGGCACAGTGCTAGAAAAGGGTCAGATATATTTGACTATATAACACCTTGAAATCAAGAAAACCTTTAAAAAGATACAAGCATGTGCTTTAATCTCTAAAAAACTGAACTGATGTTTTAAAGACATGTTTTATTTTTTCTAAAATGTGATTTTTGCCTCGAGACATAATTAGTGCAGTTAGTGTAAATGTTAAGACATTCTGAATGATGGTGATGTATTATTGTGTAAAATGATGATCTGGTTCATGTTTTTGCTATCTACTACTCACTAGCAATAACAGACACAAGTACATTTTATGTCTAAAGGGTTGAATAGATGCATACAAATATATTGTATTTCTTATGCAAAGTGCAGAAAGTGTGATGATCATCTCTGGTTTACCAACAAACACAAGTGCTTCCTAAGATTCCACACAGGACGAGACTCCAGAAAATAAAAAAAAGGATGTACATGTACAGTGGGATCCAAAGTCTGAGACCTCTAGTCAAGATACTTCTATTTTGCATTTGTTCTGAATGTAAAACTATTTCTTTCATTACAAGTGATTTGAAAAATGTACATAAATTTCAGAATATCTTAGTATTTCCTCCTTTTACTTTAATGACATCATGCACTCCAGCTGGCATGGACTCCACAAGTCTGTTCAAAACCGGATGAGCCTCGTTATGATTTGACAATGTTCCAAAGAGCTTCTTGTGATGTCACAGAATGTTCAGTCTTCAAGTCCCCCATAAATGTTCAATGGGGTTGAGGTCAGGTGACTGTGGAGGAAAGTCCATGACAGTCAGGACTCCTTGGTCTTCTTTGGTCTTCAGTAGTTCTTGCAAAGCTTTGAGGTGTGTTTGGGGTCATTATCCTGCTGCAGTATGAATCCTTCTCCACAAAGATGCAAACCAGAGGGTACAGCATGTCTCTGAAGAATGGAGTGGTACTTCTCCAACATTAAGATTGATATATATTAATTATATATAGTATATCTTATGCATGTATCTGTGCGTGTGTGTGTGTGTAGGTCATTCACTGTCCCTCAGGTTGTGGCATGTTCATACATATTGGGCATATATATACTGCATGTGAGCTCCCACATTATTAAATTAGCAATTTAACAGCAGCTGAAAATCTTTTCACTGACCTTCAGTGGTTAAACTTCTCACCTTGCTGCTGTGATGTAGAGAAGTGTACTTTGGGGTGTGGTAAGTACATCATGACATTGCTGTTGGGTGTGGTTACAGGTGCAACAGAGCAAACTTTTGACTACACCCATCAGTAAGGGGGCTTCTCTTTAGCCTGGGGTCTGTTCCAGATCGTGGGTTTAGTGAAAACACGTGATATGACTTTAACTGAAGGTCAGTCACTGTGGTAACTGACTCTGTGAACTAACCTGCTCACTGGCAGCTTTTCTTCAAACCCTGAGTTTCTGTCTGTCTCCTCCCTCCTGCAGAGCCTGAAGGAGTTGTCGGACATGCTGTTTCATTTCCTCATTGTTACAGTTGATATTCATTTGCAGAGCTTTATGTTGGGAGTGGAAGTTTCCCCAAGGACTGATTTTACTGACCCAGCCGCTAACAGTAATATCTTTGAACAGCAATGAACTCATCCTACTTACAAGTATTGTGTTTGTATCCAAAGTCTGATATATCTTATTTCTCTGTGCCGTAGACCTCCGTTGTCCAAAAACTATTAAAAACACGTTAATGAGCCACATGGCTGCACTGTGTGACATGTTTCTTCCTCATGATGAGTTTAGGGCAGCTTGTTGAGGAACAGCTCCAAAAACTAATAACAGTGATCACACTTTCAGTCTCAGGAGAGTAGTTCTCTGTACAGCAGATGGAGTTTGCCCAGCTGTCATGGAAAAGTGAACGTTCAAACTTCCTTTTTTACAAGCCCTTTAAGTACAACCTCAACTTGAGCTTTTTCTTAACTCGAACCACATCCTTTAACATGGAGACGACCTTAAAACGCTCAGAGAAATAGAAATGTTGCATTTCATCACAGTCAGCAGTGAGCTGTTTGTCAGGTTTATTCATTTATGTACAAGCATGTCTGTCACCAAGGCAGAGACTGTCTGAGATATAAAACAGAGTAGAAAATGAATAAGGTGCAAAAACAAACACTGATGCATGAGTCTGTATTCCCCCCACAACCCCCCACCCCCACCTACAAAGCCAAGCTATGTACAGCAGGTTCACATTTACTGACATCAGACATCTTGCTCAGTTATAAGCCACACCAAGCTGACAGAGAAACAACATGAACTAAATACTTGCAGATATAAATCCTCTACTCCTTGTCTTCATGCTAACATGCTGACTACAGTGGAGCATAAAGCCTAAATCAAAAAAGCACCATAAAAATATAAAAATATGACATTGATGAGACATGTGGGCAGCACATCTCTAGCCTGGAATCAGGCTCATTTTTTCTCAGTAAGCAGGTGCAGGTGGTAGCCATGCAGGTACTTTTGGTTTGGAACAACTTTCTACTGCAAAAATAGTACTTAAGAAAACAGGTCTCTTGAAAGACACGTTGCGTTTGAATTTGTAATTATTGATTATGCTGTTAGTGACATAAACAATATTCTATTCAGTCTCATTGTGTTGGTGCAGAAATCGCAATACCTGGACAAATACAACCAAAAGTATCTGCATGGCTACACAACACTAGAGACAAGTGAGAAAATATGGTTTTCCATATTAAAAACTGGCAGTTCAGGTAATGGACACAACTAAAAAAGGCCCTGATGAAGATGAGGGGCTCTGGTTTCAGAGCCAGTGGACAGTAAACCAGGATGAAGGGGCCTACCAACTGTCAGCTGCTGTCCTGAAACAGCTACCAGAGGTCAGTGTCCGGAGGTTCTCCACAATACAAATACAGTATTGTATTCATTCAGCAAGAAAACAGGAAATAAAACAGGGGATTCACCATTACCCACCAATATACCTTCAAATTCCTCCCACATCACAGACATAAAATATGAATTCATAATGTTTTTTAGAGTTGTTTGGATGATGCTGAGAATAATTCTGCTTCTTGAAATAAATAGCTCTTTGAGAGGAGCTGCATTGTTGTTCAGCTGGTGTGTGATTACTGTGACCCTTAAAAATGCACTTTGTCTGCTGATGCTGACACACATGAATGACAACCAGTCATGATGTAGAAAATATGATCGTGTGGAGCCAAACAAATTCTACAAAAACACTTTAAATATATCAACATGAATAAACAAAGGGAAGCTAGTATTTCCTTTCAACGTTTACAAATAAATACTTGGTTTTGACCTTTTTGAACCCAAACTGAATCAGATTTTGAGTGAAAAGGAAACAAAGAGACTGGTGGTTGCTTGAAGAAGAAAGTTTGTGCACTAAACATGCTCCATAGTATAAAAGTTTCAAAAGGTTGCTATTTCTGTATGTTGTGGTACTTACAGTTTACTAAAACAGGCAACTTGTTCTGGTTCATGTGAATGCTATGCTTGTGTCCTCAACACGCTCTCAGACTGTATGAACAGTTTAAATAAATATAAACACAATTTCTTGAAAAGAAAAAAAGAGGAAATAACATGAGACTGATGTGAGGAGTTGAGAGGTTTATGTGCTGTTCTTCTGCTCCCATTCCTGCAAAACAAACAAACAGAGACACACACTTAGTTTGCATGCTCCACATTTACATGGATTTGAATTTGATATTATCAAGTAAGCAAACAAAACTTTATTTATATCATACATTTCATTCCAGGAATGTACTATGTAAATGTGCTTCACAGAGCTGAGCTACCACGAAAGTTACAGACAAATATGCACATAATGTTGTACAATACAGAAAATAATAGTAGAAAATAGTTTTAGAAAATCAGCATAAAAGATTATTTTTACAAACATTTTCAACACTTGCCTACTCTAGCCTCAAACCTGTCAGAATTGTAGGAGAACCAGTTGATCTTTGTTTTTCCTGCAAAAATAGCCCAAAGGAGGTCTGAGCTCAATCAACAATAACCTCTAACCTCAAAAGACATGGATGTATATTCAACTTTGTCTGGAAATGCCCTCAGGTAAACTGAGAACCCTTCCTTCACATTAAAGTGTCCGGTTTGACTCCTCACAGAACCATCTCCTCACCCCAAACTCTCTCTAAATTGTGTGGGACAATCCCAAGTGGAATTTATGGCACTAATGCTGCTACATGCTTTATCAACCTAAGATTCAGAGGATGCCGGATTAAAGGACCCTTTCCTTGGACAAATGCAGAGAGACTGTTTATCATAGTGAAACCTCATCAATTTGTTTGATGAGTTTGGACAACTCTACCTACATTTTATGTTCTCTTTTCACCTTCTAATCTCATACATACACACACACCCACATTCCTCCCCTGATGCTTTCACCCTGGTAAGACTTCCAATAAAGATAGTCCAGACCTGTCGTAAATTCAGTTAAGCCTTAGTTGAATTTCTGTGTTCCTTAAAACCAGAAGTTTGATTCAATGTTTCTTAAGTATAAAATCATCTTGTAATCTATATATTATTGGTCACAAAGTAATGCCTGTCAAATTGTTACATAGTAATAGAACCACAGTGCCATCCAGTGGACAACTTTCAGTGAGGTTGAAGCTGATGTATGATGTATGTTTTTTTTATTGTGATATCTATTAAATTGCCTTTAAACTCTACATGACTCAGTAGGAATGTGATATGTATGAAGGATTACTTTGATAAGCAAAGAATTAACACGAGTAGTTACAATGTATGATAGCTAGTAGGAAGAGTAAGTTTGTTAAATAACTATAGTATGTTTTAATTAAGCTGTGTGAGGCCCTGTTAGTGGACATATAGCCAACAAAGATTACATTTTATTTTGGTAACGCTTTACAATACAGCCTGCAACGCACAGTGTAATTACTCTGTAGTTATGGTGTAATCTTTTGTACTAACAGTGTACCAGTACAGTACGTACCAATACATATATGTAGGTACAGGGGAACAAGATGTGACGTTATGGAATAAGGGGGTAAAAATTTAGGAATTTACAAATTACACTGTAGTCATTGTTTAACTACCAGGTACCTGTTCTATTATTACATACATGAGTATGTACGACCTCCTGAGCAATAATCTGGAACTTTGGGAAGAACTGCAGGGTAACATTACCGCTTAAATACATTCAGATTATTACTCACCATATGTTTGCTGTAAAGTAGTTCAGCAGGGAGCAGATCGGATGTGTTTCCTCATCTCACCAGCGCACACCTGTAGGGTGGGCGGGCGGAGAGCCTTGTCCATTTCTTTATAGAAAACACTCCGTCGCCCCCTGCTGTGATCTGATGTGAATGAAGCGTACCCATTCAACTGTGATGACGCTGATATGAGAGGTCATAAGTCACCAGTGTAATAAAAACATAGTACTCTTGCGTTATTATTGTCTTTATGGCATTGCTTTTATTGCTGCCTCTCCAAATCTTTGCCTCTTATTTAATTTACACTTTGTATTTTGCCTGTTTATTAAAAGAAAATAACAAGCAGATAGACGTGTAATTGTGCCACTTTTACCTGGCTGGTCACGGCCACCTATGTCACTTCCTCTTTATGTTAGTATGTCACTTTCCATACAAGGGAAACGCCGACAGCGCAATCAAATCACATTATAAATACTCATTGAATACACACACACAGAGACGTGTTTTCCCGTAGCGTACGGCAGAGTGCTATAGTCCTCCTACACGGTGGTCAGCTGGCAGACAGGGAGTTTGGTCTTCCTGTTCGAGGTATGTATAGTAGTTGAAAGTCAACCTGCCAGGTTTTCTTCATGGTACTAATGGCAACAATTGTAAATACCAGGTGCAGGCAACCCCAGCTTTTGAACATCCAGATCCGTGGGACACAGTAGATTTCACCTGTAGAGGTAGGCACTAATAGTTGTTGTTTCCTGTGTAGTGTTGTATTGAGTCGTATCAAAAATGATGAGTTCTTTGTGATTTAGGGGTCCAGAGCGGAAGAGCATTTGAGCTGTGCCATAATTGGCCGGGGTTATTATGGTAAAGGTAGGATGAGATAATTAAACATATCATATTGAAGGCCACGGTTGGATATTTGGGATTGTTTTTTGTTTTTTTTAAATTTTCCTTTTTCTTTTCTTTTAGGATAGTTTGCTACTGTTTTGCCTATAGTTTTTGTTGTTTTTATTTTTTTCTTTCTTTTGTTTAGTTGTATGTAGCGTTGCTTTTGCCTCTTTTGGTTCAGCATATTTTTGACTGATTGTAGTATTGGTTGATTTGTGTTGTGAGACGAGTCCACTGCACCTGAAGGATCTCGTTAGGTGTATTAATGCTGTCTCTGCGCTCCTTTATTTTAGCTTTAGGTATCCGGGCTGTACTGTGTGGGGGCTCTAGCCGTATGGTTTGTTGTGCACCTGCATGCAGACAAGTATTACACGGCACCTAGGGGTGTTAGTTTGCTGTGTGTGTGTGTGTTTGTGTGTGTGTGTGTGTGTGTGTGTGTGTGTGTGTGTGTGTTTGCAGTGGTGGCAGTGCTGTGCAAACACATGGTGATGTAGTCGTGGGAGGAAGAGGCTATCTCGTACCAGTCAGCCTGGCTTGTTAATCATATGTTTTTGTTTTTAGGAGTAATTTGAATATATATATTTTTTTATTATTCGCTCAGAAACAGCATGATCGTGAGGGTGTGTGAGGTATTTTCAACTCTTAAATACCTACTTGGCAGATATTATCTTTATTATATCAATAAATTGGTCTCTGGTTGTATTACAACATTACTGTTTTTTTAAACTGATCTTTTTAAATAAATTTAAATAAATGAATTTGATACAATTGTTCTCGAAGCCACGTCTCTGTTTAATTTCTTTACACTTATCTGTGTGTTGACCTGTATAGAGTAGGTGGTCTTGGGGGAAGCCCAGGTTAAGGTGGGATTAGCAGTGCCTTACCCTCCAGTTGGGCAGGTCACACATACCACAGAAATGTTTTCACCTGTATATAGTCATTCCTTGTGTATATTTCCATATCCAACAATTGTGATTAAATGTTAATTAATTGTGAGATTTGTCCAACACATCCACTCTGATCTAATTAATGTCCTCTAGTGAGGCTGGAAGTTGTGCAGCTGTTTGCTGTGTTTAATACTTTGGATTTTGGCGGGCCAGCTGTTGTATAACGACAGCTGGGAGTTCCCTAATGTTAAATGAAGTCATTATTTGTGTTATTTAATTTATCATTTAAGTAACTTGGTGTTTGCTTGATCTTTTCTTTTAACTCCTAATGTAGTCTACTCGTATTTTGTGTCAAACATAGGTAACGGTAAATGGTAAAATGACGTTACTTTATGTACAGTACATACTGTATAGTAGTTGTTTATGTACAGTATATAACTTACAGCCTGCTCAGATATACAGTCATGAGTGAAATATTACACATTTTGTATTTTAGACTAAAATAAATGTATATAATTTGTTGGTACAGTTGGTATTATAGTGTAACAATGTAAATGTAAAACAGGTTACCTCACTCTCTCCACAACGGATCACAATATCTATTTTTTCTGTACCAGTAGGCCCAATTTGCAACATAGCCAAGCCTATGTGAAATTTCTTAATAACCTAAACGTGGGTGAGGGTGGATGTGTTCTAAGGCACCACAGTTGAATAAAGACAAAAATAAATCTTGTTCTTCTATCACAATGAAACTTATTATTATAGACCTACATACAATATATTTCTGTATTATAACCTTTATTTTTATCATGAAATTATGCAAATTAGGCAAACTCATGTAATAAGTCAGAACAAATATAACTATTTCAGGTGCGTCGTCTTCCTTTAATCATATGTGTATAATAATTAACACGAAAAACAGAAATGTACAGTGGGGGAAATAAGTATTCAACACGTCAACATTTTTTTCAGGAAACATATTTCCAGTGCAGATATTCATATGAAATTAAGATCAGACATTGATATTAACTCAATAAGGCAAAACAGCTAAAGAAATCATAACATTCCAATCAATAAAAAAGTCATGTGCATTAAATTTGAATGACCTAAAGTATTGAACACGCTGTATGAACAAACACTGAACCACTAATTAGTCCTCTTACCTGTGCTATTTAGAATCAGCTGGTTAGTGCATGTGGCTATTAGCACTTCCACTCTTTTAAAAAGGGTTTGACATCTGTGACCACATTATTTGTTACCAAGCTGTCATGAAGAAGCATCTCATGATGATTAGAGGCAAAGAGCTCTCCCAAAACCTTTGCAACAAGACTGTTGAGCAACATAGGAAGGGTACAGGTTACCGACTGATTCCTCAACTCTTAAATGTTCCCATAAGCACCACTGGGGCCATTATCTGCAAGTGGAAGCAGCATCACTCCACCATCAACTGGCTGGGGCATCAAGGGGCTGTGGTTTCCCCTTCCTTAGCTGCCTCCAGGCCCTGGGGAGGAAGCTGACTGTCAGAGGACGCACCCCGTCCCTCCCTCACCCATCATGAGGTGTGTATGTGTCTGACACAGAAGTAGCCCCAACTTGACCCCACCATGCCCGTCAGAAACAAAGCTTTCACATTTATTTCTTTTTCACAAATGAGCACACGATTCTTAACCTTTGACTGTCTAAACTAAATATAAATGAAATGATATGAAACATTCTGTTATTAACGTCCATTATCAAAGTCAAACTCTATGTAGAAATATAGGACTGGCAGTAGCAGCACTGCAGCAGCAACACTGTCTGTGTGGACACTGCAGGTGTGTGAGACGCAGCAGTTCAGTGATGCACACACACTGTTCAGGTAAAGGTAGGCTGTGTGTTCCAGGAGTTAGAGGCACCACACTGAGGAGGGGGTTGCTTCTGTCTCCCCAACTCAGGTGAGATGAATAAAGGGGAAAACAATGTCTGTTGCTCGTTCTTCTCTGGCCTCTCATCTTACATCTTTCTATGACATAACGTCACGCAGGCAGCCTGCTTGGCAGCAGGTGTTCTCTCCTCTACTCATCTGCACTGTGCCTGAGTTTCTTCTCCAGAAATGTTGCATAAGGTGAATAATTTCTCCCCCCATCTCTGTTATCAACCTTACATTCTAACTGTGCCAGACACACAGGAGCACATAGCCAGGCTCACACACGGTAAATGGGTGATGATTCTTCCCAGGTTCATGGTCCCGGAAGGTTTCATCACCGAAGGATGGCATCCACTCTCCAGGAGACCAGGTAAAGGTGAGTAATTTATTATTACATCATTATCATTTGTGTCAAACAAAAGGCCACTAAACACAGCTCCCATCTAAATGTTTCAAGGCTGCAAATCAATACAAAACTCCAGGTTCTTAGTTTAACCAAACTACATCCAAATAAGTCACTTTACTGAACTCAATACATGTTTTATTTCTCTTCCTCAAATTCTCTCAAGCATCTCATGTAGAAATGCAATAGGACTCAGTAAATCATTACCAACAAAGAGAGAAATACAGGAGAGGTTCAATGACTCCTCTGAAATGAAGATATTTCAGATGTTTTCTCAAGCAAACCATTTTAATGATCCTATGGTAGTAAGATTATTTCTAAAGGGTAACATTCAATCAGCTGTAGTTCAGTAAAACTACAACAACAAATCACATCCTCCCCTCTTGTTTTACATGTCTGTCTCTCACTTTGTTCCCACATTTACCAGACTCTCACTTTGAAGCCAACAATACACACATGCAAACACAAGAGTGCAGTGTTGCATTTTAATTCTCACACACAGATACGTGGAGAGCTCAGCATGTATGCAAAATGAAACACAGTATGTGCTCATGTAGTCATTGATAATTCACTATAATCCCACTATGTATCTGTATATTCTTTAGTTGTGTGTAATTATTTAGACCTGACATATTTACAGAGGTTTGGTGTGACGTTCACAACCATGTTTGTAGGAGCACATAGTTTGTTCAATGGTGTGTAAAATAACAGAGGTGCTCAGTCACATGACATGTTCCTGTCATCATCTGACAACAAACTAACTACATTTAATCAAATATTGTACTTCAGTACAATTTTGAGGTACTTGTACTTTACTTGAATATTTCCATTTTTAGCCACTTATACTCCACAATATTTGAGGAAATATTATACATTTATTTAACACCTATAGTCACTAGTTACTTTACAGAATATTTTATTTAACATAAAAACACTCATGATATGAAATACAACACATTAAAGATTAAACCAGTGTTTCATTTTTCTTTTAACCTCTTTCCTCTCCCATCAATCATCTCACGACCCCTCAGATTTATCTTGGGACCCTTTGGAGGGGCCCAACCCCTAGGTCTGGAACCACTGGACTTAACTACCTACAGTTAAGTTTGCTGTATATAAAGCAGTTCAAACTAGCTCCACCTTAACCAGCTACAACAATAAAATGTTGTTCACACACTGATGCATCAGTATTAATAATCTAATAATGTCATATTAACGTCACTGCACAACCACTATTTTCACTTGTTATACTTCTACTACGTTTTACTCATCATACTTATGTTATATTGTAGTATTGCTGCTTTGAAGTAAAGGATGTAAAAACTTCTTCCTCCACTGGCTGTCATGGAGGGAATGTGAAGTGGATAGATTTTGCTGTGTCAGCCTATATTATCAGCCTATATCATATTATCTATATAAGATACTCACACTTTTTGATACATTTGTCAGTTGTGTCTTTTCTTAGTTCTCTTGCCTTTTGCTAAAGTGTTTTTGTTTGAGTGCAGCAACAGAAGTCTACAGATTTCAACAGTTTGGATGGAAAGCCTTTGCAGACTACCAGTGCTCCCATTATCACCTAGATTACTTTATTATTCTGCAATAAATCACTGCCATAACTGTGTGTCTGTTGCTTTTATCAGGTTGGTTCACACACTGTAAACTTGAAGCCAAAGACTCATCTCATATGTTTTATTTGGAAGAAAAGTGACTTTGATTGAAACACTTCACACAGTAATATTGATGAGGAAGGATAAAACTCTTCTATACAGGACGTAGTCAAGGTTACGGTTAAGCTGATGATAGTGTATTGTTAGCAGATAGAGAATCAACATTCAACATGGATTACAGATAAGAAAAGCTGGGTTTTCATTTCAGAGCTCAGTGTTCTTTCTTTTTTTCTTCTTCTCCTCTTTTCCCTCCTTGTGGAAGACTTTCCCATCAGGCTGTTCTCTCCACTTCAGGGTGACTCCACTCACTCCTTGCTCCTTCAGTCTGTCCTGGAACTGGGAAACACAAATGGAAGCCATTTTGAAACATTCATCCCCCCTATTGTGTTGTTGTTGTGTCTAAAACCCCCCACTGGTTTTTAGATATTATCAAACTTCCTAGTGGCAAAACACATCAAGCAGAATAAGCATGTAAACAAGTATTCTAGACTTGTTTGAGACACACCAGCCCCTAACCCAGTCTGGATTTTGGAGACTTGCCTTTTTCAGGATGTCTGCTTTCACAGCAGGGTCATTGAGATCCACAGAGGAGTCCTGCACCTTCATCCTCAGCTTAACTACCCGCCTCTTTACTGGTACTGAGACACAGAATGAGAGGAGAAATGAATCATTCATTTGCTGTCCTATTAGTTCTGTGATATTTACATTTTTTCGTGTACATTCAAACATGATTTATATGCTAAAGTTATGCAGCATTCTCTGGCTTCCACTGAAGGACAGTAAACCACTCACCAGGGATGCTGTAGCAGACAAATGGAAATCTCTCTCCACAGGACTTAAACGACCATTGGTTTGATTCCTGCACACCACACATCATTTTCACCAATCTGAGTGATCCTGAAACTGAGCCACCCCAATTGGTGAATGAGTAGGCACTGCCATCAGACCAGTTAATACCAGGATCTCTGTACAGGCCGATCCATACCCAGTCTGTACCTGGCAACAAATTCAGGACCTCCTGGTTCTCAGTGTCGTTCCTCACAGTGGCCAGGTCTATGAAGTTCTCCCTACAGTACCTGTGAGCATTGGACCAGGTCATTAGTTGATTCACAAAAACAAATTGAGGATCCAGCTGTGTTCCTGCAGATAAATTATTGGGAAAAAAATGAATCTTTGATTTGAAGTGCTGAACTTCAATGTAATCATTATTAGAGAAGAAATAATCCTTAGCTGGGTACTTACCAGTATAACAGACGAAATAATGTGCATGTGTACAAGGATGATTCTCCCATGAGGGACGACTCTTTACAATACCTACACCGAGTTTATCAGTGTCTAAACTTGGTTGATCGGATGCCCAGTCCCTATATTCAGCTCCACTCCCTCTGTACCCATCTGACCACTTCCAATCAATGACTCTGTACAGGCCAATCCAGACTTGACTGTTGTAACCAGCAAATGAAACTGTGTTGATGAGTTGGTTCATGTCTTCAGTGTTTTCAATGGTGACCAGGTCTGTGTATGTCTCTCTGCAGTACATCTGAGCTTCAGTCCAATTCATGGGTTCAGCAACAAAGTGGTACTGATGGAGACGACATGTGGAGAAGATGGACCAGCCTGTGAGGAAAACACCACTTTTTAACATGTGAGGTGACTCTAACATTTTTAAGTATTACAGTATAATGAAATAATAAACACTGTTAGACATTATTAAACACACAGTATTTAACTTCTGCTGCTAGTGGTCTCTTAATCAAAACAATAACAAAAGACAGAGTTTGATGACATCATGAAGTATTGTGGGATCATGGGAGTTGTTGTCTTCATTGTGAAATAACCACCATTGCAGTCATTGCAGTCAGCTTCTCCCGGTTAGGATTCCTTCAGTGTTCATTGTTCAGGAGGTTTTTACCAGGAACCAAATTATCCACAGACGTCTCCTCCTCTCCAAAACAAACAGACCCAATTGTAGGGAAATTTTAGCTCAGTTTGGGGAAATTTACTGTTAAGCAGAATTATTACACAGAACCACTTCAATTATTTGTTCAGCGTTATAACCTCAGAATCAGCATAATAAGACTAATAAATAGTTTCTCTTGGTGATTAGTCAAGAGAATCTTTAACACATAAATCAGCTTTGGGAAGGAATTAACTTGCACTCAGGAGAGGAATCGGATACGTAAAGTGACTGAAAGTAAGTTAAAGAAAACAAAGGCAATGACTTTATATGCAAAACATTTATTACCTAAAGACTAACCTAACAATGACACAAAACAACACTCACTAAACAAACTGACGCTACAATAAAAGAATGAATGAATGCAGAACCAGAGTTTGTCAGAAAAGGGGTTGACTAGTGACCGTCACTGGAAGCAGCTGGTAAACTGGGGTGGCAAATTTAGAATTCAGTTCTAAGCAGATGAAGCTTTTTGAATTCACCCGGTTAGCAGAGCAGAAGTGTGCTACTTGCATGTCTGTGGGCTGGTAGCTGCTGAGTGGTGTGGTGACGGCAGGAGAGATGAGAAGGTGTTGCCACCGTGGGGAGTGGAGATGAAGATTTGTCAGCTGAAGTTGGTTTCAACTCAGAGAAAGAATGGGACCTCGTACCAGTAACAAAGAGAATCCAACTATTGCATTCCAGTGATGGTCTTTTATAGGTACAGTTAGATAAGGGACTTCAGAGAAGTGTCTGACCAATCATGGCATCCACTGGAGGTCAGATAATTTGTCTTATTTTTAAAACAATCTCTCAAACAACTGTACCTTGTTACCAAACAACTACCATGACTAAAAATCGAATGTTCTTATGCTCAGGAGATTACAATGCTACCAAACAGCACATGTTTATCTCTAGTGGTTACTGAGATATTAATTACCTGATTTTAACACACATACAACTTGGAGAATTGAGTTAAAAATTTCCAACATAGTTATGGATACAAATGTACACATTCAAACAATAAGGAAAGTAATAAAGAGATGGCATTGGCCACTTATTAAGGTAGACAGTGTTCTTCTGAGGAATATCCTACACAGTGATTAAAACCAGTAAAACACTGAATGAAGCAGTTTCATGTTAATAATCAGTGTTTCAGCCCCTCTGGATACGAGACAGAGAGGCTGTTAACATTTGCTCAGCTTGTTTCTCTGATAACTTAAGATCCAGACGTCTGATGACTAAAATCCTTCATCCGGTTAAAAGATATAGTTAAAAACAACCAAGATATAAAAAGTTTATCGAAAAATGTGGCTTAAAACTAGATAAAAATGAAATTATTGACAGTTCCTGGCAGACAACCACAACACTGACATACACACAAAGAGGGTATGATGCTATTAACTGCCGACCAAATGAAACAGACCCTTAACCTTGATTAAAATTTCAGATTTCTCACGGTTTGAAAATTGTTGGAAACATCTGGGATAATTAAACAACTCAACAAAATATATAACATATGTCTAGTCGTTTTTAGATTTTATAATGCAGAAAAGTTACATATTATATCTTTAAATATTTCACTGACCTGAGAGATACAGGACACCCAACAAGATCCTTTCCATCATGATGCTGTTCTGAGGTCTCTGTGTGTCGATGTTCACTATTAAAAGGAAACTCTACCTCTGTATTAGCTGTTCTTAGGCAAATCTAGTCAAATACAAGACCAGCTTCTCTTCTCTGTTACTGTTAAAAGTCACGGTTCTGCTGCATTCCAAATGCAAAAAGTATGACATATGTAAATGTTTATCTCCAAAACATTGTCATGTACTCACAGAATATTTAATTTTTTTCCCAACTACAAAAAATATATATTTTATTTCTCACTTAGCTCCAGTCATATCTAGTGTGCAGAGTTTCAGTTGTATTTGTCTTCTATACGTTAGAGGTGAATGGAATTTTTTGTTTCTTTATTTTTTGGTGCTCACAGTGTTGAAAAAGTGTCATTCAGATAATTCAGCAGCAACATCTCCCTCCAAGTCCATGACAGTCAGGACTCCTTGGTCTTCTTTGGTCTTCAAGTAGTTCTTGCAAAGCTTTGAGGTGTGTTTGGGGTCATTATCCTGCTGCAGTATGAATCCTTCTCCACAAAGATGCAAACCAGAGGGTACAGCATGTCTCTGAAGAATGGAGTGGTACTTCTCCAACATTAAGATTGATATATATCAATTATATATAGTATATCTTATGCATGTATTTGTGTGTGTGTGTGTGCGTGTGTGTAGGTCCTTCATTGTCCCTCAGGTTGTGGCATGTTCATACATATTGGGCATATATATACTGCATGTGAGCTCCCACATTATTAAATTAGCAATTTAACAGCAGCTGAAAATCTTTTTACTGACCTTCAGTGGTTAAACTTCTCACCTTGCTGCTGTGATGTAGAGAAGTGTACTTTGGGGTGTGGTAAGTACATCATGACATTGCTGTTGGGTGTGGTTACAGGTGCAACAGAGCATACTTTTGACTACACCCATCAGTAAGGGGGCTTCTCTTTAGCCTGGGGTCTGTTCCAGATCGTGGGTTTAGTGAAAACACATGAGATGACTTTAACTGAAGGTCAGTCACTGTGGTAACTCACTCTGTGAACTAACCTGCTCACTGGCAGCTTTTCTTCAAACCCTGAGTTTCTGTCTGTCTCCTCCCTCCTGCAGAGCCTGAAGGAGTTGTCGGACATGCTGTTTCATTTCCTCATTGTTACAGTTGATATTCATTTGCAGAGCTTTATGTTGGGAGTGGAAGTTTCCCAAGGACTGATTTTACTGACCCAGCCGCTAACAGTAATGTCTTTGAACAGCAATGAACTCATCCTACTTACAAGTATTGTGTTTGTATCCAAAGTATCTTATTTCTCTGTTCCATAGACCTCCGTTGTCCAAAAACTATTATAAACTCGTTAATGAGCCACACGGCTGCACTGTGTGACATGTTTCTTCCTCATGATGAGTTTAGGGCAGCTTGTTGAGGAACAGCTCCAAAAACTAATAACAGTGATCACACTTTCAGTCTCAGGAGAGTAGTTCTCTGTACAGCAGATGGAGTTTGCCCAGCTGTCATGGAAAAGTGAACGTTCAAACTTCCATTTTTACGAGCCCTTTAAGTACAACCTCAACTTGAGCTTTTTCTTAACTCGAACCACATCCTTTAACATGGAGACGACCTTAAAACGCTCAGAAAAATAGAAATGTTGCATTTCATCACAGTCAGCAGAGAGCTGTTTGTCAGGTTTATTCATTTATGTACAAGCATGTCTGTCACCAAGACGGAGACTGTCTGAGATATAAAACAGAGTAGAAAATGAATAAGGTGCAAAAACAAACACTGATGCATGAGTCTGTATTCCCCCCACAACCCCCCACCCCCACCTACAAAGCCAAGCTATGTACAGCAGGTTCACATTTACTGACATCAGACATCTTGCTCAGTTATAAGCCACGCCAAGCTGACAGAGAAACAACATGAACTAAATACTTGCAGATATAAATCCTCTACTCCTTGTCTTCATGCTAACATGCTGACTACAGTGGAGCATAAAGCCGAAATCAAAAAAGCACCATAAAAATATAAAAATATGACATTGATGAGACATGTGGGCAGCACATCTCTAGCCTGGAATCAGGCTCATTTTTTCTCAGTAAGCAGGTGCAGGTGGTAGCCATGCAGGTACTTTTGGTTTGGAACAACTTCCTACTACAAAAATAGTACTTAAGAAAACAGGTCTCTTGAAAGACACGTTGCGTTTGAATTTGTAATTATTGATTATGCTGTTAGTGCCATAAACAATATTCTATTCAGTCTCATTGTGTTGGTGCAGAAATCTCAATACCTGGACAAATACAACCAAAAGTATCTGCATGGCTACACAACACTAGAGACAAGTGAGAAAATATGGTTTTCCATATTAAAAACTGGCAGTTCAGGTAATGGACACAACTAAAAAAGGCCCTGATGAAGATGAGGGGCTCTGGTTTCAGAGCCAGTGGACAGTAAATCAGGATGAAGGGGCCTACCAACTGTCAGCTGCTGTCCTGAAACAGCTACCAGAGGTCAGTGTCCGGAGGTTCTCCACAATACAAATACAGGATTGTATTCATTCAGCAAGAAAACAGGAAATAAAACAGAGGATTCACCATTACCCACCAATATACCTTCAAATTCCTCCCACATCACAGACATAAAATATGAATTCATGATGATGCTGAGAATAATTCTGCTTCTTGAAATAAATAGCTCTTTGAGATGAGCTGCATTGTTGTTCAGCTGCTGTGTGATTACTGTGACCCTTAAAGATGCACTTTGTCTGCTGATGCTGACACACATGAATGAGAACCAGTCATGATGTAGAAAATATGATCGTGTGGAGCCAAACAAATTCTACAAAAACACTTTAAATATATCAACATAAATAAACAAAGGGAAGCTAGTATTTCCTTTAAACATTTACAAATAAATACTTGGTTTTGACCTTTTTGAACCCAAACTGAATCAGATTTTGAGTGAAAAGGAAACAAAGAGACTGGTGGTTGCTTGAAGAAGAAAGTTTGTGCACTAAACATGCTCCATAGTATAAAACTTTCAAAAGGTTGCTATTTCTGTATGTTGTGGTACTTACAGTTTACTAAAACAGGCAACTTGTTCTGGTTCATGTGAATGCTATGCTTGTGTCCTCAACACGCTCTCAGACTGTATGAACAGTTTAAATAAATATAAACACAATTTCTTAAAAAGAAAAAGAAAAAGGAAATAACATGAGACTGATGTGAGGGGTTGAGAGGTTAATGTGCTGTTCTTCTGCTCCCATTCCTGCAAAACAAACAAACAGAGACACACACTTAGTTTGCACGCTCCACATTTACATGGATTTGTCTTTGATATTATCAAGCAAGCAAACAAAACTTTATTTATATCATACATTTCATTCCAGGAATGTACTATGTAAATGTGCCTCACAGAGCTGAGCTGCCACGAAAGTTACAGACAAATATGCACATAATGTTGTACAATACAGAAAATAATAGTAGAAAATAGTTTAAGAAAATGAGCATAAAAGATTATTTTTACAAACATTTTCAATACTTGCCTACTCTAGCCTCAAACCTGTCAGAATTGTAGGAGAACCAGTTGATCTTTGTTTTTCCTGCAAAAATAGCCCAAAGGAGGTCTGAGCTCAATCAACAATAACCTCTAACCTCAAAAGACATGGATGTATATTCAACTTTGTCTGGAAATGCCCTCAGGTAAACTGAGAACCCTTCCTTCACATTAAAGTGTCGGTTTTGACTCCTCACAGAACCATCTCCTCACCCCAAACTCTCTCTAAATTGTGTGGGACAATCCCAAGTGGAATTTATGACACTAATGCTGCTACATGCTTTATCAACCTAAGATTCAGAGGATGCCGGATTAAAGGACCCTTTCCTTGGACAAATGCAGAGAGACTGTTTATCATAGTGAAACCTCATCAATTTGTTTGATGAGTTTGGACAACTCTACCTACATTTTATGTTCTCTTTTCACCTTCTAATCTCATACATACACACACACCCACATTCCTCCCCTGATGCTTTCACCCTGGTAAGACTTCCAATAAAGATAGTCCAGACCTGTCGTAAATTCAGTTAAGCCTTAGTTGAATTTCTGTGTTCCTTAAAACCAGAAGTTTGATTCAATGTTTCTTAAGTATAAAATCATCTTGTAATCTATATATTATTGGTCACAAAGTAATGCCTGTCAAATTGTTACATAGTAATAGAACCACAGTGCCATCCAGTGGACAACTTTCAGTGAGGTTGAAGCTGATGTATGATGTATGTTTTTTTTATTGTGATATCTATTAAATTGCCTTTAAACTCTACATGACTCAGTAGGAATGTGATATGTATGAAGGATTACTTTGATAAGCAAAGAATTAACGCTAGTAGTTACAATGTATGATAGCTAGTAGGAAGAGTAAGTTTGTTGAATAACTATAGTATGTTTTAATTAAGCTGTGTGAGGCCCTGTTAGTGGACATATAGCCAACAAAGATTACATTTTATTTTGGTAACGCTTTACAATACAGCCTGCAACGTACAGTGTAATTACTCTGCAGTTACGGTGTAATCTTTTGTACGTACCAATACATATATGTAGGTACAGGGGAACAAGATGTGACGTTATGGAATAAGGGGGTAAAAATTTAGGGATTTACAAATTACACTGTAGTAATTGTTTAACTACCAGGTACCTGTTCTATTATTACATACATGAGTATGTACGACCTCCTGAGCAATAATCTGGAACTTTGGGAAGAACTGCAGGGTAACATTACCGCTTAAATACATTCAGATTATTACTCACCGTATGTTTGCTGTAAAGTAGCTCAGCAGGGAGCAGATCGGATGTGTTCCCTCATCTCACCAGCGTACACCTGTAGGGTGGGCGGGCGGAGAGCCTTGTCCATTTCTTTATAGAAAACACTCCGTCACCCCCTGCTGTGATCTGATGTGAATGAAGCGTACCCATTCAACTGTGATGACGCTGATATGAGAGGTCATAAGTCACCACTGTAATAAAAACTTAGTACTCTTGCGTTATTATTGTCTTTATGGCATTGCTTTTATTGCTGCCTATCCAAATCTTTATCTCTTATTTAATTTACACTTTGTATTTTGCCTGTTTATTAAAAGAAAATAACAAGCAGATAGACGTGTAATTGTGCTACTTTTACCTGGCTGGTCACGGCCACCTATGTCACTTCCTCTTTATGTTAGTATGTTATTTTCCATACAAGGGAAACGCAGACAGCGCAATCAAATCACATTTTAAATACTCATTGAATACACACACACAGAGACGTGTTTTCCCGTGACGTACGGCAGAGTGCTATAGTCCTCCTACACGGTGGTCAGCTGGCAGACAGGGAGTTTGGTCTTCCTGTTCGAGGTATGTATAGAAGTTGAAAGTCAACCTGCCAGGTTTTCTTCATGGTATTAATGGCAACAATTGTAAATACCAGGTGCAGGCAACCCCAGCTTTTGAACATCCAGATCCGTGGGAGACAGTAGATTTCACCTGTAGAGGTAGGCACTAATAGTTGTTGTTTGCTGTATAGTGTTGTATTGAGTCGTATCAAAAATGATGAGTTCTTTGTGATTTAGGGGTCCAGAGCGGAAGAGCATTTGAGCTGTGCCATAATTGGCCGGGGTTATTATGGTAGAGGTAGGATGAAATAATTAAGCATATCATATTGAAGGCCACGGTTGGATATTTGGGATTGTTTTTTTGTTTTTTTTTTAATTTTCCTTTTTCTTTTCTTTTAGGATAGTTTGCTACTGTTTTGCCTATAGTTTTTGTTCTTTTTATTTTTTTCTTTCTTTTGTTTAGTTGTATGTAGTGTTGCTTTTGCCTCTTTTGGTTCAGCATATTTTTGACTGATTGTAATATTGGTTGATTTGTGTTGTGAGACGAGTCCACTGCGCCTGAAGGACCTCGTTAGGTGTATTAATGCTGTCTCTGCGCTCCTTTATTTTAACTTTAGGTATCCGGGCTGTACTGTGTGGGGGCTCTAGCCGTATGGTTTGTTGTGCACCTGCATGCAGACAAGTATTACACGGCACCTAGGGGTGTTAGTTTGCTGTGTGTGTGTGTGTGTGTGTGTGTGTGTGTTTGCGGTGGTGGCAGTGTTGTGCAAACACATGGTGATGTAGTCGTGGGAAGAAGAGGCTATCTCGTACCAGTCAGCCTGGCTTGTTAATCATATGTTTTTGTTTTTTTCTTTAGAGTTAGGAGTAATTTGAATATATATATTTTATTATTCGCTCAGAAACAGCATGATCGTGAGGGTGTGTGAGGTATTTTCAACTCTTAAATACCTACTTGGCAGATATTATCTTTATTATATCAATAAATTGGTTTCTGGTTGTATTACAACATTACTGTTTTTTTAAATTGATCTTTTTAAATAAATTTAAATGAATAAATTTGATACAATTGTTCTCGAAGCCACGTCTCTGTTTAATTTCTTTACACTTATCTGTGTGTTGACCTGTATAGAGTAGGTGGTCTTGGGGGAAGCCCAGGTTAAGGTGGGATTAGCAGTGCCTTACCCTCCAGTTGGGCAGGTCACACATATCACAGAAATGTTTTCACCTGTATATAGTCATTCCTTGTGTATATTTCCATATCCAACAATTGTGATTAAATGTTAATTAATTGTGAGATTTGTCCAACACATCCACTCTGATCTAATTAATGTCCTCTAGTGAGGCTGGAAGTTGTGCAGCTGTTTGCTGTGTTTAATACTTTGGATTTTGGCGGGCCAGCTTTTATATAACGGCAGCCGTGAGTTCCCTAATTTTAAATGAAGTCATTATTTGTGTTATTGAATTTATCATTTAAGTAACTTGGTGTTTGCTTGATCTTTTCTTTTAACTCTTAATGTAGTCTACTCGTATTTTGTGTCAAACATAGGTAACGGTAAATGGTAAAATGATGTTACTTTATGTACAGTACATACTGTATAGTAGTTGTTTATGTACAGTATATAACTTACAGCCTGCTCAGATATACAGTCATGAGTGAAATATTACACATTTTGTATTTTAGACTAAAATAAATGTATATAATTTGTTGGTACAGTTGGTATTATAGTGTAACAATGTAAATGTAAAACAGGTTACCTCACTCTCCCCACAACGGATCACAATATCTATTTTTTCTGTACCAGTAGGCCCAATCTGCAACATAGCCAAGCCTATGTGAAATATCTTAATAACCTAAACGTGGGTGAGGGTGGATGTGTCCTAAGGCACCACAGTTGAATAAAGACAAAAATAAATCTTGTTCTTCTATCACAATGAAACTTATTATTACAGACCTACATACAATATATTTCTGTATTATAACCTTTATTTTTATCATGAAATTATGCAAATTAGGCAAACTCATGTAATAAGTCAGAACAAATATAACTATTTCAGGTGCATCGTCTTCCTTTCATCATATGTGTATAATAATTAACACGAAAAACAGAAATGTACAGTGGGGGAAATAAGTATTCAACACGTCAACAATTTTTTCAGGAAACATATTTCCAGTGCAGATATTCATATGAAATTAAGATCAGACATTGATATTAACTCAATAAGGCAAAACAGCTAAAGAAATCATAACATTCCAATCAATAAAAAAGTCATGTGCATTAAATTTGAATGACCTAAAGTATTGAACACGCTGTATGAACAAACACTGAACCACTAATTAGTCCTCTTACCTGTGCTATTTAGAATCAGCTGGTTAGTTCATGTGGCTATTAGCACTTCCACTCTTTTAAAAAGGGTTAGACATCTGTGAACACATTATTTGTTACCAAGCTGTCATGAAGAAGCATCTCATGATGATTAGAGGCAAAGAGCTCTCCCAAAACCTTTGCAACAAGACTGTTGAGCAACATAGGAAGGGTACAGGTTACCGACTGATTCCTCAACTCTTAAATGTTCCCATAAGCACCACTGGGGCCATTATCTGCAAGTGGAAGCAGCATCACTCCACCATCAACTGGCTGGGGCATCAAGGGGCTGTGGTTTCCCCTTCCTTAGCTGCCTCCAGGCCCTGGGGAGGAAGCTGACTGTCAGAGGACGCACCCCGTCCCTCCCTCACCCATCATGAGGAGTGTATGTGTCTGACACAGAAGTAGCCCCAACTTGACCCCACCATGCCCGTCAGAAACAAAGCTTTCACATTTATTTCTTTTTCACAAATGAGCACACGATTCTTAACCTTTGACTGTCTAAACTAAATATAAATGAAATGATATGAAACATTCTGTTATTAACGTCCATTATCAAAGTCAAACTCTATGTAGAAATATAGGACTGGCAGTAGCAGCACTGCAGCAGCAACACTGTCTGTGTGGACACTGCAGGTGTGTGAGACGCAGCAGTTCAGTGATGCACACACACTGTTCAGGTAAAGGTAGGCTGTGTGTTCCAGGAGTTAGAGGCACCACACTGAGGAGAAGGTTGCTTATGTCTCGCCAACTCAGGTGAGATGAATAAAGGGAAAAACAATGTCTGTTGCTCGTTCTTCTCTGGCCTCTCATCTTACATCTTTCTATGACATAACGTCACGCAGGCAGCCTGCTTGGCAGCAGGTGTTCTCTCCTCTACTCATCTGCACTGTGCCTGAGTTTCTTCTCCAGAAATGTTGCACAAGGTGAGTAATTTCTCCCCCCATCTCTGTTATCAACCTTACACTCTAACTGTGCCAGACACACAGGAGCACATAGCCGGGCTCACACACAGTAAATGGGTGATGATTCTTCCCAGGTTCATGGTCACGGAAGGTTTCATCACCGAAGGGTAGCATCCACTCTCCAAGAGACCAGGTAAAGGTGAGTAATTTGTTATTACATCATTATCATTTGTGTCAAACAAAAGGCCACTAAACACAGCTCCCATCTAAATGTTTCAAGGCTGCAAATTAATACAAAACTCCAAGTTCTTAGTTTAACCAAACTACACCCAAATAAGTCACTTTACTGAACTCAATACATGTTTTATTTTCTCTCTCTGTTATCTGTCTTCCTCAAATTCTCTCAAGCATCTCATGTAGAAATGCAATAGGACTCAGTAAATCATTACCAACAAAGAGAGAAATACAGGAGAGGTTCAATGACTCCTCTAAAATGAAGATATTTCAGATGTTTTCTCAAGCAAACCATTTTATTGATCCTATGGTAGTGAGATTATTTCTAAAGGGTAACATGCAATCAGCTGTAGTTCAGTAAAACTACAACAACAAATCACATCCTCCCCTCTTGTTTTACATGTCTGTCTCTCACTTTGTTCCCACATTTACTAGACTCTCACTTTGAAGCCAACAATACACACATGCAAACACAAGAGTGCAGTGTTGCATTTTAATTCTCACACACAGATACGTGGAGAGCTCAGCATGTATGCAATATGAAACACAGTATGTGCTCATGCAGTCATTGATAATTCACTATAATCCCACTATGTATCTGTATATTCTTTAGTTGTGTGTAATTATTTAGACCTGACATATTTACAGAGGTTTGGTGTGACGTTCACAACCATGTTTGTAGGAGCACATAGTTTGTCCAATGGTGTGTAAAATAACAGAGGTGCTCAGTCACATGACATGTTCCCGTCATCATCTGACAACAAACTAACTACATTTACTCAAATACTGTACGTCAGTACAATTTTGAGGTACTTGTACTTTACTTGAATGTTTCCATTTTTAGCAACTTGTACTTCACAATATTTGAGGAAATATTATACATTTATTTAACACCTATAGTCACTAGTTACTGTACAGAATATTTTATTTAACATAAAAACACTCATGATATAAAATACAACACATTAAAGATTAAACCAGTGTTTCACTTGTCTTTTAACCTCTTTCCTCTCCCATCAATCATCTCACGACCCCTCAGATTTATCTTGGGACCCTTTGGAGGGGCCCAACCCCTAGGTTGGGAACCACTGGACTTAACTACCTACAGTTAAGTTTGCTGTATATAAAGTAGTTCAAACTAGCTCCACCTTAACCAGCTACAACAATAAAATGTTGTTCACACACTGATGCATCAGTATTAATAATCTAATAATGTCATATTAACGTCACTGCACAACCACTATTTTCACTTGTTATACTTCTACTACGTTTTACTCATCATACTTATGTTATATTGTAGTATTGCTGCTTTGAAGTAAAGGATGTAAAAACTTCTTCCTCCACTGGCTGTCATGGAGGGAATGTGAAGTGGATACATCTGTTGCTTTTATCAGGTTGGTTCACACACTGTAAACTTGAAGCCAAAGACTCATCTCATATGTTTTATTTGGAAGAAAAGTGACTTTGATTGAAACACTTCACACAGTAATATTGATGAGGAAGGATAAAACTCTTCTATACAGGATGTAGTCAAGGTTACGGTTAAGCTGATGATAGTATATTGTTAGCAGATAGAGGATCAACATTCAACATGGATTACAGATAAGTAAAGCTGGGTTTTCATTTCAGAGCTCAGTCTTCTTTCATTTTTTCTTCTTCTCTTCTTTTCCCTCCTTGTGGAAGACTTTCCCATCAGGCTGTTCTCTCCACTTCAGGGTGACTCCACTCACTCCTTGCTCCTTCAGTCTGTCCTGGAACTGGGAAACACAAATGGAAGCCATTTGGAAACATTCATCCCCCTTATTGTGTTGTTGTTGTATCTAAAAAACCCCACTGGTTTTTAGATATTATCAAACTTCATAGTGGCAAAACACATCAAGCAGAATAAGCATGTAAACAAGTATTCTAGACCTGTTTGAGACACCCCCAGCCCCCAACCCAGTCTGGATTTTGGAGACTTGCCTTTTTCAGGATGTTTGCTTTCACAGCAGGGTCATTGAGATCCACAGAGGAGTCCTGCACCTTCATCCTCAGCTTAACTACCCACCTCTTTACTGGTACTGAGACACAGAATGAGAGGAGAAATGAATCATTCATTTGCTGTCCTATTAGTTCTGTGATATTTACATTTTTTCAAGTACATTCTGTTAGGCCTCAAAGCACAAGGTCACACAGAGAAGGCCTACATGTAACCTGTGAAGCCTGACCACAAGGTGCTTTTTCCTTTATTTCCCCCGAGACAAAGGAATAGGAACAAAATGCTGCTTACAGACAATGAGAGTCCATTGCAAACTCCATTTCCAAGGATGCTTTGCGATTTTCACACCTCAGCAGGGAACAGTCAACATACAGTCTCTCATTGATGGAGACGCTCCTGCACAGCGGAGCATCCTGATGACATAGCCATGACATCACCGCCCCTTTAAAAACTGAGCACACCCTGAAACACACGCTTTCATTGTGAACTGAGCCAGGAGAAACACCGTCCTCCTGTGAGTCAGCTTCACTAACGTAGGTACCCCACGCACGTGTCTTTCCCCTCACCGAAGTCTTTCCCCTCGCTGGACAAGACGAGACTTCGCCCGTGTTCACCCGAACACATTCCTGGATCCAAGAGAGACCGCTGCTGCAACCACCGTCATCAAATTCCCCTTGAGAAGGAAGAAACAGAGTTTCTTCAGGAAGACGTGGAACTTCTCTGCCCCGCTCTTCTTCACCGAGTCGACTCTGTTGTTCTCTCCGCCAGCCAGCTCGCCAGAGATTCGCCACAGCGCGAGAACGGCTGTGTTTGTGCCACCGTGAGGGAGGAAGTAAGTTGCAGAAACCAGACAACGTGCGTCACAGACTGCTGTCCGTACGCATGCTGTCTGTGGACAAAGGAACTGCTTCTCTTCCCCTCACAATCGCTTTCCCTTCTTCTTCCCTTTCTCTTGCGACTAACACACACACACACACACATACACGCACTGACATCTTTTTACACATCTGATGGTCAGATAACATTAGATACAGAACTGCTCTCTCTTTCCTTATCCGCCATCAGACACGTGTGTAACACAGAATTTGGTGAGTGTAACCCTATTGTGTAACCCAGACACCGCTCGAATTCAACCCTTCTTTGTTCACCCTTGAATGTTGATATTTCTCAGATATTAACATTCTAGATGAACTCTTTTATGAGACTACCTTGTTTGGTTATTGGTCCCGGTTTCCAGGTGGTGCCCCGTATTTGATAATACATATTAATAATTCTATTAATCAATTAATTTATATTTATTATTGATAATTGTTAATTATTGTTAATAATCAACTGTGCTCCTCACAGATCCAACAGTTGGTGCCTGAATTATTGATTAACATTAACAATATCTTTCAATATCTTTTCAATATCTTTCATAATTCATAATTATCTATGATAATTATGAATTATTGCTAATAACCAAACGCACTCCTGCCCGTCCTAACAATTCAAACATGATTTATGCTTAAGTTATGCAGCTGAAGGACAGTAAACCACTCACCAGGAGGGACACTGTAGCAGACAAATGGAAATCTCTCTTCACAGGACTTGAATGTCCATTGGTCTGATTCCTGCACACCACACATCATTTTCATGAGTGATCCTGAAACTGAGGCACTCCAACTGTTGAACGAGTAGGCACTGCCATCAGACCAGTTAATGTCAGGATCTCTGTACAGGCCGATCCATGTCCAGGCTCGACCTGGCAACAAATTCAGGACCTCCTGGTTCTCAACGTCGTTCCTCACAGTGGTCAGGTCTGTGAAGTTCTCCCTGCAGTACCTCTGAGCATTGGACCAGTTCATTCTTTGATTCACAAAAACAAATTGAGGATCCAGCTGTGTTCCTGCAGTTAAAGTATTGGGGAAAAATGAATCTTTGAGTTGAAGTCCTGAACTACAATATAATCATTATTAGAGAGGAAATAATGCTTTGCTGGGTACTTACCATTGTAACAGATGAAATAATGTGTAAGTGTGCAATCAATGGAATGCCATGAGTTATAAGTATCTATGATAACTACACAGCGTTTATCAGTGTCTAAACTTGGTTGATTGGATCTCCAGTCCCTATATTCAGCTCCACTCCCTCTGTACCCATCTGACCACTTCCAATCAATGACTCTGTACAGGCCAATCCAGACCTGACTGTTGTAACCAGCAGATGAAACTGTGTTGTTGAGTTGGTTCATGTCTTCAGTGTTTTCAATGGTGACCAGGTCTGTGTATGTCTCTCTGCAGTACGTCTGAGCTTCAGTCCAATTCATGGGTTCAGCAACAAAGTGGTACTGATGGAGACGACATGTGGAGAAGATGGACCAGCCTGTGAGGATAACACTACTTTATAACCTCAGAATCAGCATAATAAGACTAATAAATAGTTTCTCTTGGTGATTAGTCAAGAGAATCTTTAACACATAAATCAGCTTTGGGAAGGAATTAACTTGCACTCAGGAAAGGAATCGGATACATAAAGTGACTGAAAGTAAGTATAAGGCAATGACCTTATATGCAAAACATTTATTACCTAAAGACTAACCTAACAATGACACAAAACAACACTCACTAAACAAATAATGACGCCACAATGAAAGAATGAATGAATGCAGAACCAGAGTTTGTCAGAAAAGGGGTTGACTAGTGACCGTCACTGGAAGCAGCTGGTAAACTGGGGTGGCAAATTTAGAATTCAGTTCTAAGCAGATGAAGCTTTTTGAATTCACCCGGTTAGCAGAGCAGGAGTGTGCTACTTGCATGTCTGTGGGCTGGTAGCTGCTGAGTGGTGTGGTGACGTCAGGAGAGATGAGAAGGTGTTGCCACCGTGGGGAGTGGAGATGAAGATTTGTCAGCTGAAGTTGGTTTCTCAGAGAAAGAATGGGACCTCGTACCAGTAACAAAGAGAATCCAACTATTGCATTCCAGTGATGGTCTTTTATAGGTACAGTTAGATAAGGGACTTCAGAGAAGCATCTGACCAATCATGGCATCCACTGGAGGTCAGATAATTTGTCTTATTTTTAAAACAATCTCTCAAACAACTGTACCTTGTTACCAAACAACTACCATGACTAAAAATCGAATGTTCTTATGCTCAGGAGATTACAATGCTACCAAACAGCACATATTTATCTCTAGTGGTTACTGAGATATTAATTACCTGATTTTAACACACATACAACTTGGAGAATTGAGTTAAAAATTTCCAACATAGTTATAGACACAAATGTACACATTCAAACAATAAGGAAAGTAATAAAGTGATGGCATTGGCCACTTATTAAGGTAGACAGTGTTCTGCTGAGGAATATCCTACACAGTGATTAAAACCAGTAAAACACTGAATAAAGCAGTTTCATGTTAATAATCAGTGTTTCAGCCCCTCTGGATACGAGACATTCAGAGAGGCTGTTAACATTTGCTCAGCTTGCTTCTCTGATAACTTAAGATTCAGACGTCTGATGACTAAAATCCTTCATCCGGTTAAAAGATATAGTTAAAAACAACCAAGATATAAAAATGTTTAATAAAAATGTGGCTTAAATCTGGATACATGTCAGTTTATGACAGCATTTGGCAGACAACCACAACACTGATGTATGCACAAAGGTCATATGATGCTATCAACTGCCGACCAAATGAAAAGGACCCTTACCTTGATTAAAAGTGTGAATTTCTGGGTTTGAACATTAGAAACATTTTGGATGATGTAATTACACAACTCAATAAAACATTGAGTGAAACGTTAGACATTAAACATTATAATGTGCAAAAGTTACATATTATATCTTTAAATATTTCACTGACCTGAGAGATACAGGACACCCAGCAAGATCCTTTCCATCATGATGCTGCTCTGAGGTCTCTGTGTGTCGATGTTCACTATTAAAAGGAAACTCTACCTCTGTATTTGCTGTTCTTAGGCAAATCTAGTCAAATACAACACCAGCTTCTCTTCTCTGTTAGGGGCAAAAGTCACTGGTCTGCTGCATTCTGTATGCAAAAAGTAATGACACACATTTAAATGTTTATCTCCAACACATTTTCATGTTCCCACAGAGCATTTTTGAGGCTGTTTTTTTCAGAGTCATACTTTGGTCGTGTGCAAAGGTGATGATTTGAAGGGATCAGTTCATCTCACCTACAAAATATATATATTTTATTTCTCACTTACCTCCAGTCGTATCTAGTGTGCAGAGTTTCAGTTGTATTTCTCTTCTATACAGTAGAGGTGAATGGAATTTTCTGTTTCTTTGTTTTTTGGTGCTCACAGTGTTGAAAAAGTGTCATTCAGATAATTCAGCAGCAACATCTCTCTATGGAGTCTTCATTACTCCAAACAGAATTCACTGTGATCAGTTTTCATTGGGACTATTTCTTCAGTAGAAAGTAGTTCCAAAGATACCTGTTCACAGAGAGGCTGGGCTGGATGTTTGAAATGTTTAAATGTGGTTAACACCTCTAATTAAAATTCCACCGATTCCAATGTGTATATACATCAAATGAAAATACACACATACATATATAAATAAATTGAGTAATATCAGTTCACAGGTTTAATAGGAGACAGTTCAACCAGATTTGGCTCATGGCTGCTATTTGTCTACCACTACTCTACTACATATTGTTGCCTTCAGGCAGCAGGAAGTCTTCTGAGCCTCTCACTTATACATACATGTAAATGTTAAGACATTCTGAATGATGGTGATGTATTATTGTGTAAAATGATGACCTGGTTCATGTTTTTGCTATCTACTACTCACTGGCAATAACAGACACAAGTACATTTTATGGTCTAAAGGGTGGAATAGATGCATACTGAGACCTCTAGTCAAGATACTTCTATTTTGCATTTGTTCTGAATGTAAAACTATTTCTTTCATTACAAGTGATTTGAAAAAGGTACATGAATTACAGAATATCTTAGTATTTCCTCCTTTTACTTTAATGACATCATGCACCCCAGCTGGCATGGACTCCACAAGTCTGTTCAAAACCTGATGAGCCTCGTTAGGATTTGACAATGTTCCAAAGAGCTTCTTGTGATGTCACAGAAAGTTTGGCTCTCTCAGTCTTCAAGTGCCCCATGAATGTTCAATGGGGTTGAGGTCAGGTGACTGTGGAGGAAAGTCCATGACAGTCAGGACTCCTTGGTCTTCTTTGGTCTTCAAGTAGTTCTTGCAAAGCTTTGAGGTGTGTTTGGGGTCATTATCCTGCTGCAGTATGAATCCTTCTCCACAAAGATGCAAACCAGAGGGTACAGCATGTCTCTGAAGAATGGAGTGGTACTTCTCCAACAATAAGATTGATATATATTAATTATAAACACTATATCTTATGCATGTATTTGTGTGTGTGTGTGTGTGTGTGTGTGTGTGTGTGTGTGTGTGTGTGTGTGTGTGTGTGTGTGTGTGCGCGTGTGTAGGTCATTCACTGTCCCTCAGGTTGTGGCATGTTCATACATATTGGGCATATATATGCTGCATGTGAGCTCCTACATTATTAAATTAGCAATTTAACAGCAGCTGAAAATCTTTTCACTGACCTTCAGTGGTTAAACTTCTCACCTTGCTGCTGTGATGTAGAGAAGTGTACTTTGGGCTGTGGTAAGTACATCATGACATTGCTGTTGGGTGTGGTTACAGGTGCAACAGAGCATACTTTTGACTACACCCATCAGCAAGGGGACTTCTCTTTAGCCTGGGGTCTGTTCCAGATCGTGGGTTTAGTGAAAACATGTGAGATGACTTTAACTGAAGGTCAGTCACTGTGGTAACTCACTCTGTGAACTAACCTGCTCACTGGCAGCTTTTCTTCAAACCCTGAGTTTCTGTCTGTCTCCTCCCTCCTGCAGAGCCGGAAGGAGTTGTCGGACATGCTGTTTCATTTCCTCATTGTTACAGTTGATCTTCATTTGCAGAGCTTTATGTTGGGAGTGGAAGTTTCCCCAAGGACTGATTTTACTGACCCAGCCGCTAACAGTAATGTCTTTGAACAGCAATGAACTCATCCTACTTACAAGTATTGTGTTTGTATCCAAAGTCTGATATATCTTATTTCTCTGTGCCGTAGACCTCCACTGTCCAAAAACTATTAAAAACACGTTAATGAGCCACACGGCTGCACTCTGTGACATGTTTCTTCCTCATGATGAGTTTATGGCAGCTTGTTGAGGAACAGCTCCAAAAACTAATAACAGTGATCACACTTTCAGTCTCAGGAGAGTAGTTCTCTGTACAGCAGATGGAGTTTGCCCAGCTGTCATGGAAAAGTGAATGTTCAAACTTCCTTTTTTACGAGCCCTTTAAGTACAACCTCAACTTGAGCTTTTTCTTAACTCGAACCACATCCTTTAACATGGAGACGACCTTAAAACGCTCAGAAAAATAGAAATGTTGCATTTCATCACAGTCAGCAGTGAGCTGTTTGTCAGGTTTATTCATTTATGTACAAGCATGTCTGTCACCAAGGCGGAGACTGTCTGAGATATAAAACAGAGTAGAAAATGAATAAGGTGCAAAAACAAACACTGATGCATGAGTCTGTATTCCCCCCACAACCCCCCACCCCCACCTACAAAGCCAAGCTATGTACAGCAGGTTCACATTTACTGACATCAGACATCTTGCTCAGTTATAAGCCACGCCAAGCTGACAGAGAAACAACATGAACTAAATACTTGCAGATATAAATCCTCTACTCCTTGTCTTCATGCTAACATGCTGACTACAGTGGAGCATAAAGCCTAAATCAAAAAAGCACCATAAAAATATAAAAATATGACATTGATGAGACATGTGGGCAGCACATCTCTAGCCTGGAATCAGGCTCATTTTTTCTCAGTAAGCAGGTGCAGGTGGTAGCCATGCAGGTACTTTTGGTTTGGAACAACTTTCTACTGCAAAAATAGTACTTAAGAAAACAGGTCTCTTGAAAGACACGTTGCGTTTGAATTTGTAATTATTGATTATGCTGTTAGTGCCATAAACAATATTTTATTCAGTCTCATTGTGTTGGTGCAGAAATCTCAATACCTGGACAAATACAACCAAAAGTATCTGCATGGCTACACAACACTAGAGACAAGTGAGAAAATATGGTTTTCCATATTAAAAACTGGCAGTTCAGGTAATGGACACAACTAAAAACGGCCCTGATGAAGATGAGGGGCTCTGGTTTCAGAGCCAGTGGACAGTAAACCAGGATGAAGGGGCCTACCAACTGTCAGCTGCTGTCCTGAAACAGCTACCAGAGGTCAGTGTCCGGAGGTTCTCCACAATACAAATACAGGATTGTATTCATTCAGCAAGAAAACAGGAAATAAAACAGGGGATTCACCATTACCCACCAATATACCTTCAAATTCCTCCCACATCACAGACATAAAATATGAATTCATGATGATGCTGAGAATAATTCTGCTTCTTGAAATAAATAGCTCTTTGAGAGGAGCTGCATTGTTGTTCAGCTGCTGTGTGATTACTGTGACCCTTAAAGATGCACTTTGTCTGCTGATGCTGACACACATGAATGACAACCAGTCATGATGTAGAAAATATGATCGTGTGGAGCCAAACAAATTCTACAAAAACACTTTAAATATATCAACATAAATAAACAAAGGGAAGCTAGTATTTCCTTTAAACATGTACAAATAAATACTTGGTTTTGACCTTTTTGAACCCAAACTGAATCAGATTTTGAGTGAAAAGGAAACAAAGAGACTGGTGGTTGCTTGAAGAAGAAAGTTTATGCACTAAACATGCTCCATAGTATAAAAGTTTCAAAAGGTTGCTATTTCTGTATGTTGTGGTACTTACAGTTTACTAAAACAGGCAACTTGTTCTGGTTCATGTGAATGCTATGCTTGTGTCCTCAACACGCTCTCAGACTGTATGAACAGTTAAAATAAATATTAACACAATCTCTTAATAAGAAAAAGAAAAAGAAAAAGGAAATGACATGAGACTGATGTGAGGAGTTGAGAGGTTTATGTGCTGTTCTTCTGCTCCCATTCCTGCAAAACAAACAAACAGAGACACACACTTAGTTTGCATGCTCCACATTTACATGGATTTGCCTTTGATATTATCAAGCAAGCAAACAAAACTTTATTTGTAGAGTACATTTCATTCCAGGAGGAAGCACAATGTGCTTCACAGAGCTGAGCTACCAGGAAAGCTGCAGCCACAAACACTATATGAATAATGTACAAGATAAAACATTAGGCATAAGTAAACACAATTAAAATAAACAAGACTAATACCATTAAGAAAGTAGGAATAAAATAAAATAATTAAGTGACCACTGAAAGGGAATGTTTTCAGTTTAGTTTTAAAAGATGACAGCGTTGGAGCACATTTAACATGATTGGGTGGGATGTTCCAGCAGCTTGGAGCATAAAAGCTAAAAGTAGTTTCACCAATTGTCATGGCAACCAGGAGAATGACCAGACGTCAATCACTGTTATCACTGAAATTTTATCACCAGTAGTAGTTTTTCAGAATTAATACAAGCATTCAGATCAGTGGTTATTTTAAATGAACGCTGTAGAAGAAAAACATGTAATATTCAATTAAATATGCACATAATGTTGTACAACACAGAAAATAATAGTAGAAAATAGTTTCAGAAAATTATTATTATCTTATATATAAGATTATTTCTTCAAACATTTTCGGCACTTGCCTACTCTAGCCTCAAACCTGTTAGAATAAATAAAAAAGTCAAATAAAACTTGGCTTGATGAACATGTGCTGCAGGATTTCAATGATTTAAAGGGGAGTTTGTAGTGGATTAAATGTTCAAACCACAAACACAAACTTATTTTTATCCAAAAGTGAAAAAGATAGAATAGCTTCACTTCTAGTGTGTTGTGTTTGACACACTGCTCCTCCTCTCCTCCTCTCTCCACCCTGACACACAGCTTGGCGTGGCTTTGCTGCCACAAGTGTGATGTTCTTCTTTCCCTATTTGCTGATTCATATACTAGTTATTGTGACTTAACACAGTTTCCAGTACTACAGGTACTACACTGGTCATAAAAAATATAGTAAAAATGTACATATTATTTTGGTGAGTATGATGTTTTCATAACTGACAGAACCATGAGTCAGAGCTACAAAAATAAAATCCAGGCTGTAAAAAAAACAATTTTTCTTTCCACAAGATGTTGGAACCTGGCTGCAGGGATTTGATCCCATTCAGCCACAAGAGCATTAGTGAGATCCAACACTGATGTTGGGTGATAAGACGATGTGTTAATTCCACTCAAAGTGGGAAAATGTCTTTATGAACTTTGTGCATGAGGGGACTCATGTTGAAACAGGACTGCCAAAACTGTCCCTGTATATTGCAAACCATTATACATCACCTTAGTCCCAGTCTGCATTGTGAGCTCTGACCTTGGTCTTCCTGTGTCCCTGGACTGGTGAGGCCTTCTGGCCGCCCTGCTGCCATCAGAGCAGTGAGGCACTGTTGACCAGCAGGGAGCAGGACTGGTGTCACAGCTGAAGGAGGGAGAAGACTCCTGGGTCTGTCACATAGCCAGTGACCACACACACACGCACACACACACACACACACACACACATAAAAAATTAGACGGCTAATGGTGGCATGTAGGTAGGTGTTTGCAATTTCAAGTAAACTGCTATAGGAGTAATGAAGCACCAGGACAGTAAAAGACAGCATAGTACAGCTCAGTGTTCTGACCTGGAGGTTGGAGGAGCCAGGTGGGGCCCAGGGTGACGCCTCTGCTCTGGACTTGAGGCACAACACCTCAAATATACACATTAGTCCACAAAATACACTGTACATGGAGGAGATAAAGTTAAAATAAAGGCAACATCTGAAATTTGGAAGTATTTTTCTTTTAAAAAGATGATGGGAAGCAAAAACACTTCCTTTCTCTGTCTTTCTTTCTTTCTTTGAAAAACAGCTGAAGCTACAGAGGTATAAATCTACATACTTATATCCAGTGAAATTATGAACTTATAAAATTTGCATTCACAATATATTGCTATCATCAGCACCATATCACTTTATGTCTTTCTTGTTACAATGTTCTAAGATTTCTTCATGAATAAACGTAGTAGTAAAATAAAGTAAAATAAAATAGTAAAACTAAGCTAGAAAATACTGAATTACTGAAGAAAAGCAGGAAAAAGTGGGGAGAAAAGTGACGACTCAATTAGAAACAAATGGCAGTTCTTTGACTTTGTGTTTCTGTGATTGTGTGTCTCTCACCAGAAGGACTGCTTGGCCAGCTGGATGACGTTGGCGGTGGTCTCGACATCAATGTAGTCATAGTGCAAGGTGGCTGGATCAGTGGTGGAGCCAGTCTCAGCCAACAAAACCCCCAACCAGCGACCCCTTGCCTCAGAGGAGGAGGCCTGGAAGAAGAAAAAGACAGTTACAGAACCAGTTTGCATGATATTAAAGGACCTACGATGATTGCAGGTTGTTGTTCTTTTGCGTAAACAACATTAATAAATTACTCTTATTGACTTTTTACTTGCGAAACTTTTATTGCACTTACAGTAATGTAACGAGTGTAGTTGTTGTCAACTCGAGTACTTCACCTGGTTCCTTGTCCTCTGCTCTGCTGTGTGTGCAGCACACACACACACAAGGACCCCTCAATGAAACATGAGTGGAATGGAATAGAGAAGAGAGGATATAGCGCGACCATAAATGACAGCAAAATGCAGCAGGGACTGTTTATTTGTTATTTACCTAATTTATGTGCACTTGTTTCATTTCAGCTCAGTGTGAGAGTCTGAGCCTTCTGTGTGTGTGACAGGGGAGACACTTACTGTCTGTGCAATAAATGCTTTGTGAGTAAAAAGCCAATAAGAAAAAGCTTTTAAAAGATAAGCCGCTTCACACACAAGCGAATGAAGAACCAGTTGCATCAGCTCTGCTGATTTGAATGTATGGCGGGAAAGTTGCCACTGACACCTGGTTTGTAATAATCATAATTCAAACGCAAGGGCCATGCAAATCAGTGGGCCATAGGCTCAATCACCATTGTGTTACCTTATTCGACGATAGATAGTGACTTAACAGACGTTTATTGAAATGAAATCTTCAAGGTTATAACTTTAATGTTTGACTGTTGAGACTGAAACACAGGAATACACATCTCCTCATATGCAGGATGTAATGCAGAGTTTGCATGTATAACGTACCTCCAGTACAGCCACCTCCTGGCCGTTGCGAAGCAGGCGGAAGGCGAAGGGGTGTTTGTGGTCGAGGCCGGGGCTGACCTCGCAGCCTCGCAGGGGCAGCGAGGCAATGTGGCTTTTCAGGTCATCACGATCCTTATGGAGGAGCAGCTGGTTGTCTTTGAGACGGCACCAGCGCTCCCGCCAGCGGTTATTGGACAGCACATTCAGGTAGCCTGTCAATCAGCAAATGCAGTCAGCAGAGGGAAGTCTGTAAGAACTGACAAGCACTTATAATCCTAAGATATTCATTATATCAAACCCCATTTTTGATACTACTTATGGCCAGCATTTGAGTGAGTACTTGGATTCTCTGTATAGTAGTTTTCACTGGTTGGCTGCCAGAGCTCCTAAATTGTTGACTGTCATCTTTAGTCTTCTTAGTTAAAAAAATGTGATGTGATGAATCCTGTAAAAAATCAGTTTGTTTGGCTGCGCTGTAAACAGATACAACAGTCGATGTTCGTTTGTTGAATTTCTGACAGAGTGGCAGCTCAAAGCAGTGTTATCTGCACTGATGTTTGATTTTGAACAGAACTCTGGGACCTGAATTATTGGGACCTACTTGTTGTTTCCACCAACACTCACCAGATGTCTCCAAATCAACCAGGGCCTTAGTTAAGTAGAACCAGCAGTTCCCAAACATTTTGAATTACTTGCAGACCAGTCAGTGGAGGTGGGCTTAATTGTCAAGCTCACTTGTTCTCCACATTAGACAAAGACTTTCGTTTTGTGGGTCCACATGTCTATACAATTACAATATGTTTTAAAATGCTGTTTTTCAACCTGCTGTAACTAAACAGTATTGTCATGAATTTTGACTGATAGGGACTTGGATGAGACCACTACAGCTAGTCCTCCTCCTGCACTGGGACTGAATTCCCCCGAGGTCCCTACAACCTCTTTGTCAATTTCTACCAGCATGCTCAGAAGCCACTAGTCGTGTTACCTATCATTCAAAAGTTCCTGAAGACCGTCTTAAAGTAAGTGAAGTAAGACCACATATTGGTGAATTAGTGTGCTCAACATTTTCGAAGAAATATGACATCCACAACACCAGACCACATTTAAATTCTACTTTCATTTTATATACGGCAGCCTCCAACACACCCACCTATAATGTATCATGATGTATTCTTTCTGATCTCACCCTGGTGCTTGGCCACCAAATTACCAAAGGTGCATTTGGAAGGTCACAGATGCCCTGTGCCAAAGTATATATTTATTGTCAATTGTCACATTTTTGCATTTGCAATGATAATATTAACATTTATTGCATCAGTATCAGTAACAACAATTAGATTATTATTTGTTATTGTTAATGGCCCTGAAATTCCATATTGGTGCAAATTTACTTTTTATTTCTATTCTGTTATGTACATTCTAGAAATAATTTGAATAAAATATTTTTTAGGGTATTTTATGTCTTTATTAGATAGAAATAGTGGTGAGATGACAGTTGAAATGAAATGACTGGCTGAAAGGGGATGCAACAGAGGTCTCCGGTGAGAATTGAAAACAGGGACATAGGTGTTCATGGCCACGGGGATAGTTTAGATTAATAATGGTAATAGTTTTAGATTTTTGCATTAAAACTATTAAAATATTGAAATATTTTATCAACAGCTTTAAGTGTCTTCCATCTGAAATTATATATTAATCAGCCTTCACAAATGCATGCTGTTTTAGTTTTAGTTTTAGTGTTTAGTGGATAATGTAATAAGCACATATAGTGTTATCATTTTAATAAAAACTGATAAAGAAAAAGAAAAAAGAAAAAATGTAGAGGAAATGTAACTCAAAACATATATCTAATACTTCAGTCCAGTCTGTATTTGATATATATAGTAGTGTGTGACACCTGCGTGCCAAGGTTAATCACACATTCTACACCGGATGTACTGTTGGTTTTGTGGTTAAAAACAACCCTGCAACAAACATGTATATGTATATGCCTGTATATGTATCCCACACAGATACTGTGTGGCAGCATTAACAGAGTGAAGGTACATTACATCAGCAGACAGAAACATGCAGTGGACTGCCCAGATCATCGTGGTGCTCCTGAACATTGTATGGATTGCCTTCTTTTTACAACCACATCCCTTCTCAAGTAAGAGAAGCTTTTGCCACTGGAAATCTGTTCCTCTTTACCTAGTTTTAAACATACACATTGATAATGCAAATAAAGTATATCACAAATTGTTATAGTGATTATTATCAGATTTGTTGTGTACATTGCATTGTGTTGCCTTCAAATTACCAATGTGGAACAAATTATGATTAGTAGTAAAAGTTACTGAATTGTACTGTGATATTTGAATTTTGGTAATTTGTGTTATGTGTTTGTCTGACAGTGTTTGTACAGAGAAGAAACACTGAAAACACTGATGAGGAGATGCTATTTGGAGAGTTTTGTATTCAGCCTCAATCTGATATGAACTGGACATCAAATCTACATTCAGTCAACATCACCTCTAATAAAACCATCAACACGACATCTGAAGGTAAGTCCGTCTCTGTTGCTTCAACTGTCACATCCTTATTATAAGGCATATACTGAGTACATACAGTATATTCGCATTTGATACAGTTACAATTTCATGCCATGTGTATATATTTTTGGTATTTTTAAAAAATGTCATAATTTTTCTTTCCTGTTGTAAACAACAATGTTTTCATTAAATTCATGCATTGCTATACTTAGTTCTGTTGTCACTCATAAAAAAGAAAGAAAGCCAATGGTGTACACAGGGTGTCTAGCTGAAGCTTGAAGGCTTTTAAATTCAGAGCCAGACTGACTGTTCTGATCATTGAAACTCTGCATACACATATTACATATTTCATACCAGAGGCTTTGTGCAGTCAATTCTTTTGAGGAGGCACAGTTTCACAATGCATATGTTTGTTCACACCAAACCAAGTTATTACCAATAATTATCTTTAACTAATTACACTTATTGACGCTATATTGCAATTAACAGCAATATTGAACAAGAAATGTTAGTGAGGACGCTTTAGACTCAGGGCTAATGTTAGCTGGTCAGAGCTGGGAAGCTAGCCAGCACCACTGATTATATAACATCTCCTTGTCCATCCTGTTTTGTACGAGGCATTTCAATGTTCCAAATTTACTTTGGCAAAAACAATAATTGAGCTAATAGCAAAGGACAACAAGCCAACACTAATGCTATTGACTCGTGAGTTATAGTTGAAACCACTGATGCTAAAGTCACTTTAAACAGGGGAACAAATAACAAATTCATTCAAGTCATTTATTTAACAGTATTTATAGCATGAGCTTCAACTGGTTATTCACACTGCAGTTGGCACAACCACAATTTGAATAAATTCTACACAACTTCCACAGCCGCGGCTGAGCTGCTCTACGAGCTTCACTGATATTATGTGTTCTATCTGGAAAGAACTGAGGAGCCTTAACAGAGAGAGGGGATTGTGGGTAGCAGGCAGAGATAAATACAAATAAAATATACAGAAAAGTGACTTTTGTTTATATATTATATTATTAAAGCTAATTAAAAATGCTTGTGAATGTAGAATTTAACATTTCTAAATCCAATCTCAAATATCTGAGGGAACACATGTTAAGTTTAATGGGCACAATGCCTCTGCCAGGATATAATGTAAATTTTAACCAACATTATTATTCTATAATGTCTGTAAGCTAATGGTGTCAGCTGTCCAGCATTGTTGTTTCGAGTATGTTGTACCATGGCCACAGAGACTTCTTCATTCGAATGACTGACAGGGGTGTAATAACTTGTTGTAACTGAACACGTGTGACACAGGTGTTTAATGGCAATTACTGTGCAAGTATTTAGGTGTAGGTATGGGCAACAACAGTGAGTGAGAAAAGCGACATCAAAATTAGTTGGGCTTTTTGAGTAAATGAATGACTGATATTTTAAATTTGCTGACATGAGACCAGTGGCCATGCTAATAAGCAGGATAATAACATCCAGGTTTGTACGTTCCATCATTGTAATGCATGACATAGAGGCAAGAACTACCTGACATTCCTGAAGTGTTGGGTATTATCCCTTACGTTGCCAGTTACGTTGCTTACATCCAGATGTGTTTCCCACAGCCAGCGAGGGGAGCAACCAACACCAAGAGGACCAAAATAAGACTGAAAGTCAACAAAGCCGTCAGTGTAATGATACACATACACAAAAAAAAGATTTGTCACAGTTGTCAGATATAGACCTCAGACCTCCTGCACCAGGATGTGAACCCAAGATAATGTAAGTTAATGTTTATTGTTTGTGCTTTCTATTAATAGCTGTATTTTTTATCATCAGAACTGTAGTAGAAATAGTGGTGGTGAAAATGCTACTAACATGTATTAGTACAGTAATGGTAAAGCAGCAGCAGCATTTGCACCGGTTTATGCTTAGCACTAGAAATAGTGGCAGCAGTACACTACATGTGGTAATGTCAGTAGCATTAGTAATTTCACCAGATGCAGTAGCATATTATTTGTTTGTTATCACATTTTCTCTTTTCTGTATTGGATTAGCATGAAGTTTCCCAACATGGAAGTTTGCATTGATGTAGAAATCTGCTTTTCTGCCATCGCTCCTCTTGTTTCATAAGTTCTGGATCTTTGAACAGTAGAAACAATGCATAGTTTGAGGCACAATGCACAATAAAATAATAACACAAACATAACTTTGTAGTCCATGAGTTGCTAGCCTTAAGGGAAAAGTCCAAGTGTTATATTTGTACCTAAATATTATTCAGCTGCAGGTATTTTCATGATCACACAAGTATCTACTGTAACAATTAAATCTGAACTTAACAACTTTAATGTACATCCCAGAAGAAGAAGAGCAGAGTGGAGAGGGGCAACCTGTGGAAATAGTGAGTTAACCCTCAGGAAAACAATTTTTCATTCTGGGGCCAGAAGTAGAGATCTGTGGGATCACAAAAATTCCTTTGAAGATACAAACTGCCTGAAAATAACAGAAAAATGTTTTATCTTAGGGTCTTAAGGTCTTATCTCTAAGGTTTGTGTAGGAAGTGACTGACTGAATTATGGAGTAATGTACAGAGTGCTGAGGTCACATTTTACCTCAGCACTGCCTGATCTTTTAGGCTACTTACATATATTTTCTACTTAAATTTAGTAGAGACTCGGATGAGATGACTCCATCTAGTCCTCCTCTGCTTGGACAGACATCGTCAGAGGTTACCTCTGCCATCGAATTGACAACCACCAATCAGAACCAGGGATCAGAAGGTGTGCTCGACATGGGTTTTCTTTCTCCATCCCAAAGTTTGAAACTAAATTCTGCTTGTCATCTACTTGAAGTCCCCCTCCACTCAAATATATGTTTCGTTTATTGTTAATTCACTTGGATGTTTGAGCTTCACTGTGCAGAATGATGTATGTACGTGCAGAGTTTGACACTTGACATCTGTTTTCATGTTCACCTGCTGAAAGTGGAAACTTTCTCTGTGCTCACTGAAAATCTGATTTTAGGGGATGGGCCTATGAGCATGATTGGTGACATAACAACTAGTTTAGAGCCAATAGTGGTCCAGTATGTAACTTACACAAGTGTGATGTGGAAACCTGAAGCCTCCAGTGCACAAACACTGAGAATGGACTTAATAATGAAGTAGGAGGCATCTTGTGTCCAGCAGTTCAACTTTTGAAATGAACAATATTTCTACAATGAGGGAGGGAGAATGAGGGAGAAGAAGGAGTTGGCATTTTATGCAGAGTATTTTTCTATGTCTTAATACATATGTGGAGGGAGTCTTTCATGGTTTAATCCTCAACATTTTTCAGATATTCATCATCTATTACTAAGCACTGAACAAATCAGAGATAAGGGCAGCAGTTCAGAGGTCTGTGTGTGTGTGTGTGTGTATGTGTGTGTGTGTGTGCGTGTGCGTGTGCGTGTGTGTGTGTGTGTATGTGTGTGTGTGTGTGTGTGTGTGTATGTGTATGTGAGCGCGAGAGAGAGAGAGAGAGAGAGAGAGAGAGAGACTATATCTTTCAATTTTGTCATTTCTTAATAGAGAGGTCTTCAGTTCATCAGCTCATCAGTTCATCAGTTCAGATATCCAGTAAGTCCTGCATCTTTTCAAATCCTAAAATCACTCTTGTGCTTTGTGGTTTTCTCTGAAAAAAATGATAATTTCATGATACAGTATGTTACTGAATTAATAGTGATTTACAGGGCCTGTGGTGACATTTTTATTATTAACATGTTCATACAAAAGTGTTTAGAAATAACCAGGTACCAGTGAACAGACCTTTTTTTCTCTCCATACTGTACAGAGTGATTGCTCAATTTCTCCAGAAGAGAGACATTGTCATATGGGGCAGTTTATCCTCTTCTAACTCAACTCTATCTTTCTCTGCAGGCTACTATGGCACCTGCTGCCTTGGCTTTATCCACGGGATGAAAGCAAATACAAAAAAAAAATAGAGAGTTACATGATACAGGAACCAGATGGTGATTGCAACATCAGAGCTGTTTTGTGAGTGACAAATGTCATGTCCTTCTCTTTTGGCCCTTACTGAGCATTTCCCTCCATGAAGCAGCTACATTGTTGAAAGTCCCACTATAATGATTTGGCAAAGACTAATGGAAAAAGAAAACCTGCTTATTGAGGAAGTGATTGATTCAACCTTAGAGCAGAACTTTAAAATGTGCACACTGGTGTCTTTGACTTCTGAATCTTGTGCAATAAGTATAATAACATATGTTACATAATAATCCTGATATGTGTAGGATTCTGATGAAGAAGAGGCCCACGCATAAAAAACGGCAGATCCTCTGTGCCAATCCAGAAGAGCAATGGGTCAAAGATCTGGTTGAGGTTCTGAATCGGAGAATGCAGAATTAGGTAAGAAGTTACACAACATGCTTACACAATGATGCGCTTTAATGTCCTGCAAAAAAACTGAGGGACTGTGTAAATTCTTCATCATAAAACTTTCATCTTTGTAGACTGTTAAAAGAAGAGAAGGACGCAAGAGAGGAGAGCAGCTGTTTCACCTGCCTGTCAGCTATCATTTGTCACCTTTAACCAGATAGATCAGATTACGTTTTAGTAGATTAGGCATTTCCTGTTGCTGACAGAGTGTAAATCAAGTACACAGTTCACTATAACACAGACATACCATATCTTCCATGTTATTGCCAGTATCGATTATATAGATATTTGCAGTGTGTATGTGTGCATGAAGGTGTGTGTGTGATGTGTATGTGACAACCACTTGTACAATAGATTTTCATATTTTTGTATTATCACTCTAATTGTACTTTGTGTCTTTCTATATCAAATAAAAAAACAACACAAACCAAAGGCTTATTGGGTCTCTAATAGTTAGGAAAACATCCAACAAAGCTGTTTTACATCAGTTCTGTCCTGATTTGGTGATCCTATGGTTGATTTTCAGGGGAAATAGTTGCACCGTTCCCCCAAGATGACGTTTTTACTGGATACTAATGAAACAAAGCAGGCTTAACTTTATTCCAATAATCTCTACTCTCTTATCCATGTGGCATCAACTTGAGTCAATAACTGACAACACAAAACATCCGTCAATACTATAAGCAAAAACACTCAGGAAAGTCGGTCTGCAACTCATTAATCAAAGCTGGTTTTCATTGACTTGATGACAACATGGTGAAGGATTAACTTGACCTGTTAAAAATTCCTCATGTCTGTGATGATTCTCAACCATCCAGCTCATGGGACATGAAGAAGTGGTTACAGGAAACTGGGTTTGTCATTTAGTCTTAGATCGTTTATCAATCATCCATGATGATCACATTCATCTAGTACAACTGGATTGATGGATTGTGAAATGTCTTCAAGATCAAATAAAAAGTCAAGGATGTCATGGTGGCCCAGGGGCAAAGGAGTGTACTGTACCATCTAAACCACAATGTCCCTGGTTCAAATCCAACAATTTATCTCCCTCCCCGTGTTTCCTGTTAGTTTCTCAACTACATACCATCAATAGAAGGCAAAAATGCATAAAAAATAATAACCGTGTCCCAATTTCACACCATATAATTTCATATAGTATGTACAGACACAGTTTATGCACATCAATCAAAGTGCAACTCTAGAATTACACTGCAAATTAAACACTGAGAATGGACTTAACAGTGAAGTAGGAGACATCTTGTGTACAGCAGTTCAACTTTTGAAATGAACAATTTCAATATTCATATATTCTGACATTTTTCATGAGGGAGAAGGAGTAGATATCATTTTATGGATTTTAATGTGGTAAATATTCTTTTTGGGGGTGGAAATTCCATATCAGACACACATTATTGTTCCAAGCAAAGTATTTTTAAATGTCCTAATAGATATCTGGAGGGGATCTTTAAAGGAACAATCCTTAAGATTTTTATCATATAAAACCTATTTTTGATTCTATTCTTAGTTGCCATTTTTTCAGTAATTGACATTTAATGTGTTTGCCTTCAAGAATTTACATGGGCTGTAGTTTTATATTTGAAAGCACTGATTCCTTTAGATAATCATCATAATGCTGCCGTATTCTTTCTTAAATCCCAGTAGGAGTGCTCACATTAGAATTTTTGCGTTATGTTGTACTTTCAGTGACATTTACTTAAAATGACAGCAACTGTTGATGATATTAAGTTGATCAAACTATCTTGGTCTCTCTTTTCTTTTTAACACCAAATGTTATTACAGTGTCTGTATGGGTTATACTTCACCTACCTATACTTCACTTACCTTTTAAAATGGCCCCATTGATGCCATTATGTAAGTAAAAGTTCTACTTTAAGCAAGAACATAATGCTAGATATTAGCTGCACTTTCATGACTTAACATACTAAATTATTTTCTTAAAACATTGTTTTTCAACAGGACCAACAATAAATACATGACTCTGAGATTTAAAAAATATCAACATTTGATTAGAACTATGTTATTAACAGAGATGCTCATCTTAATTTTCTCTCTACAGACTATTCACAATCAAGCACAAGTTCTGTGTTGATCCAAAGTTGGTGTGGGTACAGCAAGTTATCAAGTTAATTGATTCCCAAGTGAAAAAGATTGGTTCACATTGAACTAAAATTCTAATTTCTAATCAAAATATCTGGACTGCAGATATGACAAATGCTTTTCAACATAATTAAAATACCTAAACGTCTATAAACAATGTGTAAGGTGTATATTTCATTTCTGACATTTTCTTAAACTACAAAAAAGTCCTGGGAGAACCATGAAATGATTATAGTAATCGCTATATAATGTAGAGTATTTGATGAATGGATTTGATTTGAAGTTGTATATGCATATACAGTGCATTCAGAAAGTATTCAGACTCCTTCACTTTTTTCACATTTTGTTATGTTGCAGCCTTATGCTAAAATTGTTTAAATTATTTTTCCCCCTCATCAATCTACACTTAATACCCCATGATGAAAAAGAGAAAACGGGATTTTAAAAATTTTTGCAAATTTATTAAAAAGGAAGATCTGAAATATCGCATTGATGTAAGTATTCATACCCATTACTTAGTACTTTGTTGAGGCACCTTCGGCAGCGATTACAGCCTTGAGTTCCTTGGGATTGACATAAGCTTTGCTCACCTAGATTTGGGGATTTTCTGCAATTCTTCTCTGCAGATCCTCTCAAGCTCTGTCAGGTTGGATGGGGACCATCAGTGGACAGCCAAAATGAATTTTTAGCATAAGGCTGCAACATAACAAAATGTGAAAAAAGTGAAGGGGTCTAAATACTCTCTGAATGCACTGTATGTAGACTTGTGTATGTGTAATATGTGCCAACTTAACAATCTAAATGATAGTCTTGATAATGTCTGCTAAAATATTTTTCCTTTTACATGTTGCATATCTAAAATGGATAAAGCTGAATTTGGGCTGAGCTCTATGTGATTCTACTTCCTTGCTGGAACCATTCGAGATATACTTTTAAAAATGCTCTAAAGACAGATCCAAATTCTAAGCCTCTTTCTCAATAGTTTAGTAGATTTTCTGGGTTTTGATCATGCTACAGGATAGTCTATGCCACTGTTGTCAGCCTGCATCAAAGTGCCCCAATAAACTCATCAGACACATCAATACAGAACTCAAATTGTTTATCAGGGTGTAGAGCACATAAAGTAACAGCAGCTCAGAACAACTTATTGCCAACTTATAACCATTACAGACCAACTATGTGGGTGAGAAGCCACCCACTTGGAATTGCAACACAAGGTAAAATCTTCAGCTAGAGAACTTCCTTCCTGCCTTGTTGCTGAATGATTGGATTAGTTTATGGGTGTCACGTAAAGTTAAATACTGCACAGACACTGTACTGACTGAGAGCTTGTCGTACATATGATCCAATCCATGACAGGCCTTTGCATCCTCGGAAAACTGCTTTTGATGACTCTCTTGCTCCAACCAACTGAAGAGAGTGAGTCCAGTGGTTGATCTCTTTCTAGACTTTGCAGTTCGATGCTATTTATTACATTATCATCCCCATAAAAATAACCAGCAATTTTATAACTATTCATTATAGGAGTACAAAACAGAATTAAGAACTTCAATATAGATCCCAGATAATAAGACTGTTTCATCATGTAAGGGCTCTTGGCATGCAAACTTGTAAAAAACATGCAAACTTGCAAAATTGTGACATCAATATTTATTGATAGAAGATTAATATGTATTTTTATTTTCAATAAAACATTAATTAAATAGTTAATAAATTATTATTTCTAGGTAATCCATGTACTGACACCATGCCCTTAAAAATAGTTTATCGTACACAAATACATTACATTGCTCTAACTGCTGGGCTCATGACAGCTAAGGGGCCTAAAAACCAACCAGAAAACATTTGCATTATCTAAGAGAGATAAGACTCCACTCCTTTTTTTCTTTCACAATTCCTGTCACATTTTTCTTTTCCTTTTCCTCACCAGATGAAGAGTGGGAGACACAAACAATAACTGAACCTGAAAATTCTGTGCGTTTTGGAGAGTTTTGCCTGGAGATGTCTGACAACTCTCAGTTCACCAGCTCCAAACCAGTGACCCAACTGCCAACAAAGTCAGCTTGCCCGACCAAACATGCCCAGGCAACTGAACAGCCCCCCCAACCAACTAAGCAGGCGCCCAAACTGCCCAAAGAGCCAACCTAGCAACTGAAACCGTCAACCCAGCTACCCATAAAGTCAGCTCACCAACCAAACATGCAACCCAGCTACCCAAACAGCCCCCCCAACCAATTAAGAAGGCACCCAAATTGCCCAAAGAGCCAACCCAGCAACTAAAACCATCAACCCAGCTGCCCACAAAGTCAGCTCATCCAACCAAACATGCAACCCAGCTACCGAAACAGTCCACGCAAGCAAACAGGGAATCAACCCAAGAGCTTAAACAGCCAACCACACAGCCAAACCCAACATACTGGGAATCAACCCAACTGCCTGAACAGTCAACTCAACCTGACCTCCTGCCAATTGTCACAAGTGGCACTGTGTTACCAGTGAAGTCGACCACACAGGATGTCGCTGCAAAGAGAACAACATGAAACTGCCAACTGAGACCTCCCCAGTGTTAAGCACAACAATCTGGCCGTCCAGTAAAACATGCTCCGCTGCATTCATGTAAGTACTATTTGTGTGTGTATGTAAGATTGTGAGAGAGTGAGTGAATGAGATGTTTGTGCCAGTCTGCCAAGATAGAAAAATCTAAAGTAAACACCAATTATGACTTTAATTTACGTATAGCCATGCTAGTGGTGTGGCTTAGGGATGGCGATGTCAACATTCCCATCAGCCTCAGCTGTATTTTTTGTTAAGTACTAATGCTAACACATTAAACTAAGATGGTGAACATGATAAACATGGTACCTACTAGCATGAGTTCGTCAACATTGTCATTGTGAGCATGTTTGCATGCTGATGTTAGCATTTAGCTCAAAGCACTACTGTGCATAAGTCCGAATTTACTGTCTTTTTAGTGCCAAATTCCCTGTTTTTGTTATAATCCTTCTTCTGCAGCTCAATAGGAAAACACTTTACTTCAGATAAACTTTTAAATACATTTTTGCACAGGAGGACTGTGTATTTTGTCCCCCATCACTTACATTGCAAGTACATTACGAAGGGATCCTCTAATAATCAGTGAGAACAGGAGGAATGATTATGGCAAGAAAAAACTGTTTCGATGTTAATTTGGTTTTAAGACAGACTTGAAAGATTTTGAACCTATCCTGTAAGTTGAAGGTGAATTGTATTGCATGAACTGTATTGCTAACTGATAAAAATGACTTGATAAAAATATATTGCTCAACTGACCCCACCAGCCCCCCACCCCCCAGCCACAGGTCTGAACCTACAACTGTGGCAGGTAGCAATGAAGAACCTTTGGTCACTTCTCCTGTTCCACTGGACCCAACCACAGAGTTACCCACATTTACTCAGGATAATGTGGCAGAAATTGAGAAAGACAAGTACTTATATCTTGTGGATGGAAGTGAGCAATAGATTTGATGCAACAGATAGAGATGTGAATTTTGTTCCCAGTTCGTACTTTTCAACCAGAAACATATTAGTGATTCATTATGACAGACTCTCAAATTTGTCTGTTTATTATCATTAGAGAACTAAATAATGATTTTTATTTCTCACAGTGTCAGCCTGAAAGATGAGGAAGGTTTCTGTTCAGACTCACACCAGCTGCAGTTGATGGCAATGCAAGAGAAGCTGGAAATCCCCCCTCCCCACGGAGATCATTTTGACCACACACACAGAAACAGACACCCCCCCCCTTTGTTCAGCTTATAGAACATTATATTCATTCTGAGCCATACTAATATTAAAGGGTTGGCTCACTCAAATGATTTAACAATATATTTTCTCTCTTACATACAGTTTTGGTTTAATTTGCCCTGGTTTTAAAGAGTTATTCCACTGATTTTACACATCAAATTCAGTTTATTTGTCTTGGGGAACGCTACTCAGTTTGTAAAAACAGTTGTATTGTTTTCTGCGTATCTGGAAGAGCGTTCTAGACCCTTTTCACAGCAGACATTTTGACTGTCAAAGCAGGAAAACCACAGGTGGAGTTAATAACATTAATGATGGCTGCATTACATTTAGGTGAGCCAGTTCCAGGATTCTCACTCACTCACTGACATGATTTATCTGGACAGTTAATGGTTCAGTTTTGACCACTCTGTTTTTAATTTGTCTCTTGTGAGTTCCACATCTTAATGGAAGTGCAGTACTAAACCGCTGGAGTGTCATTTTAAGATGACGGTGTATGATTTTCTGCCTTTGCCGCAATACAGTATTCACATTAATGAAAAATGAAAACACACGTCTTCCCAGAATCAATGTCTCCACAAAACACATTATCAATTATTTTTATTGGGATTCCTTCTTTGATAGAAAGTTGCTCCATTGAAATCTGTCAGCAGACTATATTGTGGATAATCCTAAGCACTCAGGACACCGTTTCGAGAAAGACACATTACTGTTGATTTTTTTTTTTTTATTGTGCATGGTGGAGGCAGAAATATCAGAGGTTGGTCATCTGGTCAGATAAAACCAAAACTATCTGTATGATTTTACACCACTAGAGGTTAAGTTATAAAATGCATTTTTCTACAGTTTAACTGATCTTTAAAAATAAATATCAAGGGAAGTAAGTGTGTTATTTTATATATTTGCTAACACATAATTTTTCTGTAGCTTATTAAATGTGAGCAGTTCCCTTGGCGGATGTTTTCTAAATGTAACATTAATAATCTTTTCCTGTGAATTGACTTGTTGACCAGACTCTATTTACTCAACCAACCCCCAGCCATCAGTCTAAACTTGACACTGAGGTTCGATTCATTCTACATAACCGTCCCCATGGTGAGAGGGGAGAACGAGGATCCTCACATCCAGTGAATGGAGTCTACATTCAACATGCTTCAGCAGGAGTTTCCTCTGGCCATGTTAATTACCTGAGAGAGAAAACTGTATTGATTGAACCTGAATATATAAGAAGTGAGTTTTACCGTCATGTGATGCTATGTTTGTGTTCTGTTGGACATTCCCTATCTATAAATGATGACAATAAATAATGAAATTAATGAGAAAATGTAATAAGAGATTCTCGAGAAGGGAAGCAGGGTTGAGTTTCCCTTTTGCTCATCAAGATGATAAATTATAGTTCAACTGATATCATATGTTTTGTCATCCCCTTTTGAGATCAAAAATAATGTCAGGATTTTTTTTTGTATTTTGATTCTCAATAGCTATTTTATTAAAAAGAAGAGAAAAAAAGGTATTTGACAACATTTTACAACATGTTGTAGCTGTTTTCTGCCGTGTTAATGAGTAGATATACATCTGTTGTTCATCCAGAATTCATAGAGCTATAGTTACATACTAATTCTCCCTGTTCACACTTCACTTGCACCTTTTTGACCAGCTCACGTTGAGAATAATAACAGTAACTTCAGTCTCCCCGAGTGTCCACCTTCTTCTTCCACCTGGTCATCCATCTCGTTAAGTTGTAAGGATACATTTTTGTTTTTATTTAAAACAATGTTTTTTATACTGCCACACCATTCTGAAATTAAAACTACAAGTCAAGTTTAGCCATGCTAGCAACGTGACTCTAGGAATGGTCATGTCTGTCTGCCTGTCTGTCAGTCACTTTGGTCCAGTCTGAAATATCTCAACAACTAGTGAATATAGGGCCATGTACCATCACATGTTGTCTATAACTTACAGTAACCTCTATTCCTCTTAATACAAAAACAGTTTCAGCTTGAGTAAGAAAGACCCCATTTAACTGTATTAAGCCAGTACATACATTTTAATAAAATCCTGAATATACAATGTATCTTTTTACTGTACACATAATTTGATATATTGATCTTTTCTACCACCATTAAATCCATTGAAACACACTGACACGATGTAAAACTGAGTCTTTTTCCTCATTCACAAGTCTCTCATGACACTGAAAATGGTCTGTTGCAGTGGCTTAAAGAGACAGTTCACCCCAAAATCAAAATTAACTATTTTCCTTCTCACCTGTAATGTTATTTTTCCATTTAGATCGTTTTGGTGTGAGTTGCCAAGTTTTGGAGATACCAGCCAAGTACACCCGCCAACCATGAGTAGATGCACACTTCCTTCTGCACGGTGAGACAGTTGGTGGGTGTAGTTTGGTAGAGATAAAATAGTTCTTACAGGAAATTGCTCACAACAAGGTCTGTAAATTATCTTGAGTAACCACGTCATGGTTTCTTGAAAGAGACATTGCTGTTGAGTTTTTCAAATGTATTTTTTTGGTGTTTTGAGCACCACAAGCCCAGTGTCATCCAGTTCCAAGGACATGAGATGGTTGTATTTAAGCTCTCTATACAATCTCTATACTCTATAACAATAATTATGCATGTCTCCAAATACTTTTTCCTTGCAGGTGTCTGCATATTCACTGTTGTACAGTGGTGCCATCTACTGACTGAAAGTGAAAACATTTTATGCCTGAGATGGTGAAGCAGAGTTTTTTCTCAGTGGATCTCATGGTTAGACAAAAGTGATTTAACTCTGTCCAGCAGTCTTTTCATCTTTATTAGTACTGATTTGAATTTGCGCTCGGTACCAAAAGTGTTGCCAGCTCCAATCACCTCAAAGTAAAATGAAGGAATAGTTCACTTTGGGAAATACGCTTATTTGTTTTCTTTTTGGGCTTAAGATTGATATCATTATCAAATCAATGTATTAAATATGGAGTCTGATCCAGATGACAATTAGCTTAGCTTAGCATAAAGACTGGAAGCAGGGGTAACAGCTAGCCTGGCTCTCAAAACTAAAAATATTCCTACTAGTATATTTTTCTATAGCATAGTCCTGCATACAACAACACCATGAGGACAACAACAGTCCACATCACATGAGAGTGGTATAGATAATCTCATCTAACTCTTAGCAAGAAGGGGAATAAACATATTTCCAAAAATGTCAAACCATTCCTTTAATCTAACTCTCTGTTAACCATTGTGTTGTTGAATGCAATAAACACCCTAAATGCTGCATATCCACTGCTGGACACTAAACGAAGCACAAAGAGATGAAATATTCACACAGATTTTTATATTAAGGCTTTATCCACGTTTGCTGTAATGTCAGTGAATCACAAATCATGATTTTATAGGTTTTTAAGAATGATTTCAACATCATATATGTAATACAATAATGCCATGATCAGAGTACATGACATAAATGTCCTGATTGTTTTGTAAGGTAAGATTAGGTGATCATGGTCCTGGCATGATTTGGTTGAGAGGCATGTCAGAAGACAAGTGGAACCCTGACCATGGTTTTTGATCCTGACTGTGGCTTTCACAGCGTCACAGAGCCACAGAGCTTGTCTTTTCATTCTTGTTGGCCCACGTTTGTTGAATTGAGCCATTTTTGGGGGCTGATATTGTGTAGTCTGATCACATCTTAAGATGGTTATTCAGTCATTTGTTCATTGCTTCATTAAATTGTTTCCAGCTTGTTCTTCCGCCTGCCACAGCTGAAAACCATCTCTGCTTGCCGGCATTTCAGGTTCTCCAGTTTTTCTGCCAGGTGGTCGGAGGCGTCCACAGTGTCCTCAAAGTCCCGCAGCAGAACCCTGTTCCCCAGCAGTCCACGACGCTCCTTAAGCCTCAGGTTGTCCCTCTGCAGACCGCTGCGGGCCTGCTTGGTCCTGGTCAGGAGGTCCCTCTTTCTGGCCACCGTGGCCTCCACCTCAGCCAGCTGCTCTCGCTTGGCCTGGACCTCCATCTGACTCCAATACAGCTTCTCCTTTATGTTCGACAGGAGCTGACAGAAGAGGAGAAAACACAATACTGACTCCATAACGTATTCACTGAAAATCATATTTTGTTAAGCAACTACAGAAATAACTTTGACACAACCTGTACCTGTGGATTTTTTCAACCTACCTCCAAGCTGCTGCTGATCTTTTTCTGCAGCTTTAATGATTCCTCCCTTTGCTTCTCAGTGTGTTTTTTCTGCTCCAGCCTCTCAGCCTGCAGCTGCTCAAACTGGAGCTGTAGAGGGTCCCTGGCGCGTTCTTCCCTATCACGGAGCTCTGCTTCCAGCCTGTGAATCCTGATCCTCAGCTTAATGTGCTTGAGGCGCAGCTTGATCAGCTCATCCTGCCGGAGCTGCTCTGCTGCCAGGGTTGACTCCACTTTAGCCTGAGCTGCTTGTTTACCCAGGCGTCTGCTTAGCATAGTCACAGCTACATCCTGCTTCAGAGCCATGAACACACACCATTCATTTTCCACCTGAAGACAAAAACATGACAGTATTTTCTATCCATCTGCACAATAAAATGTCAATTTCTAGGTCCCACAGTGGTAGCATTTGCCAAAGATTATTTTTGAGCACACAATTGTTACATGTGCATACATCTGACAATAAATACCTCTGACCTTAAAGCTTTACCCTTGTGCATGAGTCAAAGATAACATCCTGCACATTCCCCAACGCACGCATGCACACACAAACTAAAAGGGTACTTGTTAATGGTTTCATTTATTTTCTAATAGGGTTACACTGGCTTCCTACATGGTTTAAAATGTTACAACGCCAGATTTTTTTCTGATTTTAAAGGAACATTTTTGTGGTTTCACTTTGGGCTTGTTCCTAAAGCGACTTCTAAAGCAGTGTCTACATGCATTCAGCATGCATGTCACATCCACCCAGCTTCCTGCGTGGCACCATGTGTGGACCCCTTGTACTTGACTTTCCCTGGAGAGAAAGGAGACCATTTAAAGGGAATCATTAAAGCATAAGCTACACACCTCACACCTCTTCCTCTATCCAGAGTCCATATTCCACAACTATCAGTGGTTGCTGGTGTAATTTGTTCCCCATTAAAGTGAATTGATGCAAGACATTTTCTAGTGAGCACTGCAGTGCAAAGAGCTCACAGTATGTACAGTATGTAGTATGTTGAACTTTACAGTATGATGTGTTTTGCAGTTACACATGTGCTGTCAGATGTCAATCGGACTACAAGTGTAAACTACGCTTCACAAATCGTTGTCCAAATATTTCATCTTTTTTAATAAGTTTATTTTTTGTTGTTGTCTGAGACCTTTCTGCAGCTGTCTCACCACCACCTGCAATTACTTTTTTTTGTCAATTGCATAATGGTCCATGAACAACACACTCAAAGGTTAAGTGTTTTTTAATATATAGTGACTATTTTTGAGTATACTTAATTTTGCCACTTACTGCAGCTGCCAATCATATGTTCTCAATAAATATATTGTAGTTATCTATGTCATTTTTTGATGTCTCTTTAGATTCCTTTATGACTTTTTCTTTGTGGCTTTATTCTCATTTCTGTCAGTTCTGCCAGTTTTTCTCACTTCTGTTAGTTAAACAGGTGGTCGTCGTTGCTCATCACTACCCAATTCTTCTACTATTCTTCCTTCATCCCCTCCTCAGTTTTTTACATAAATATCTTAAACAAACCTGTTTCTCCTGTCTCCTGTTTACTAGAAGAACCTGTTTACTGTTCTCAAGAAAACTCTATTAGCTTCCATAATAAATACTGTGCTATATTATTGTAAGTGTGACTTTTCATTATAAAAATGTAAATCAATATGTAGATGTATACAAATGTATTTCAGCCAGGCAACTGCCAACTTATTTTTAATTACAAGAAATATGACAATATGTATGTAAGAGGACAGAAAATATGTCATATGTAGCAGCAGTAATATGAAACAGTGCACAGCCTCAGATCCTCAGGCGGGGTTCATCTGTTCCTAAATCCTGGTTCAAGACTACAGGTGACCAGGTTTATATTAATGCACTTTCCAACATTTTCAAATTGGAAAGATCCACTTCTTAATGCATATTTTTAGAACAATGAAGAAAACCTGCAGGCCCTTACAATAACAAATCTAACCACAACTTCACCAGACCAACCTTGTCCAGCCTCTCTTGGCTCTGTAGCCTCAGCTCCTCAGCCTGCTGCTGGGCTGTCTCTGAGTCTGTGGTGAGCTGCTGCTTCAGATCAGTCAGGATGTTAATATACTTCTCATACTCCTGCACCTGCTCTGACACCAGCATCTCCCTCTCCAGCTGGGCATCATCCCCGGCCTTCTTGCGGAAGTACTCTGCCAGCTTCATCTGCAGCTGGCTGCTGTGTTGGCTGGCTTTATCTCTCTCCTCATGCAGCTCCTGCAGGCATTCTTCATAGCTGATGTCTTCTTTGTCTGCAGGAGCAGCAGTGGATTCCTCTTCTTTAGCCTCCTCTTCCTCCTCCTGTGCAGGTCTGGTGGTCTCTCTCTCCTGGGTCTCAAGATGCAGTCTAGGAGGTTCGTCATCATCATTGCTGATGATCTCAAAAACAACACTCTCTTCATAGGACAGTGGCAGTTCACTGACTTCATTCATCTTCACATCCAAGTCTCCATCTGTGGGGTCGTTGTCGACAGCAGGGAGGTCATGTCCACTGTATTCTTCTGGCTCAGAGGTGAATGCTTCTTCAACAGGAAGCTCTTCAGTGGCCTTCATGCTTTCAGAGTTTTCTTCATTATGATCTGATGTCACCACCTCAGCTGGAACATCTTCTTTTACATGTCCAGCTGCAGGAATAGGAGAATTGTCCTCCTCATTGGTAGGATTTGCTGATACCACCCCCTCTGTGTCATTCTTCACCTCATTTTCTTCATGTTCTGGCACTCCTTCCATTTTTTAATAGAAAAAAATACCCTAAAGTATTATTCAATTTGTCTATAAGGCTCGTGCACTTCTGTAGTCAATGAAAACTGTTCGTTTTGTTTCGGTTGTCGTGGAAACTGGGCTCGGGAGCCAATCACAGGCGCCCTGACCTCTTTACTCATTAATATTAACAAGCAGGATGTGAGTAGCTCGCTGTGCGCAGGCGCGCAGTTCTGCCTCCAACAACAAGAAGCAGGAGCCAGGCAACATGGCCGACCTGGGGAAGAAGTACTGCGTTAACTGCCTTGCAGATGTTACAAACCTACGGCTTCGCTGCACCGACTGCCCCGATATCGAGTTGTGTCCGGAGTGCTTCTCGGCGGGCGCAGAGATCGGAAACCACCGGAGATGGCACGGCTACCAGCAGGTCGACGGCGGCCGGTTCTCTCTCTGGGGTCCCGAGGCAGAGGGAGGATGGACCAGCAGGGAAGAGCAGTCGCTACTCGATGCTATCGAGCAATATGGCTTTGGAAACTGGGTACATCACTTTAATAAGTTTCCTAACTTCATTTCCCTTCACAGTAAACCATATACACTTACTAGAGTTTTGTTTAAAGTGTTTAAAAACGTCGAGGGTCAAACTTGTCCAGTAACGACAGCGGTAACGTTCATGACCTTTAGAGGGAAAAATGACAATTCATTTTCTTTTCTGAGCTGTCGTTAAAGTCGGACGACTGAATATTAAAATACAACTGAGAATACAAGTGTGATTCCTGACTTCTGAAACAGTCCTGGCATTGAGTTTCGTATAGTGTTTAATATATTTATATTAAAAAGCTCAAGAAACCGTTAATGACATGTAACACATCGAAAACAGGAGCTTAAGTTACGAGTAGCTGAAAAAATATGAATGCATATTGACTTCACCTTTTCAGACAGACGGACACAGTTATTAATAGATGTAATCTTTTAACTAGAGACTCAACTAAAGAAAAACTTGGACCATGGTCTAAATATACGCAATGATAGTTTCTGGTCAGTCACTTATATAGTAAAGAGGTTGTTTATAAGGTAGTTGTAACCTGTTAGTCAGCGCAGAGTAAACCCACTTCAATTCAGTTTATATATATATATATATATATATCACTAATCAGGATAAATCACTATATATTTAATTTATAACATACAGCACATTCATTAGCATCAGACTAATGTAAGTTTTATGCAAACAGGGTCTTTTAATTTTTACCACTGCATCCCATAAAACACTGAGTCTAGTTTAGGGCTGCTGCTAACAATAAATTTCAATAAGCGTTTTAGACTACAAATAAGTATAAAGTAGGTAATAATTTCTTTTACATGCCTGTAATTTTAAAAAAAAATCTCTTACTGGGAAAAAAAAATTGTAATTTGGAACTAATTATAGGTAAAACAGGAATTTCCTTGAAAGAATTGCTCAATTTGAAACCAAATAAACGTCCGTCCATTATTTAGTTGCGTCAGCTTTAGCCACGGTGTTCAGGACAGACAGGACAACATTCAGCCCGGCACTCATACTGTCATTTAGATCAGACATATTAAAATACACAAAATACTATACATTTTTATTAAAGTTGAAAACAAAACATACCATTTAAAGTGCTAAACATTTATAATTTAAGACTTGAGGTGACATGCTCAAATTGCTTGTTTAGTCCAACCAACAGTCCAAAATATAAGTCAAAAAAAGATATTCATTTTACAGAGATAAAAAAAAGAGATAAGCAGCAAAGACTCACATTTAAAAAGTTGGAACCAGATATATCATGCATTTTTGCATAATAAATTATTTAAATATCACATTTGTTGTCATTTTTTTTCAATCAGCTTATCAATTAATTGTGTCAGCAGCACTACTCTGGTTCTTAATCCAGTAAATCATGTTATAAACTGTATTATGATCAGCATACTGTTTCTTCCGCTATTCTCATTAGTACCAACTTGCTGTTTGTGTTGTCTTTCAGGAGGACATGGCCGCTCATGTCGGAGCATCTCGAACTCCTCAGGAAGTCATGGAACACTACGTCACCATGTACATCCATGGAAACCTGGGTAAGGCCTGCATCCCCGACAACATTCCCAACCGGGTGACTGACCACACCTGCCCAAGCGGGGGCCCCTTATCGCCCAGCCTCACCACCCCGCTCCCCCCGCTGGACATCAGCTTGGCAGAGCAGCAGCAGTTGGGCTACATGCCACTACGTGACGACTACGAGATTGAATATGACCAGGATGCAGAAAAGCTAATCAGCGGGCTGTCGGTTAACTATGATGACGAAGATGTGGAAATTGAGATGAAACGCGCCCACGTGGACATGTATGTGCGCAAGCTCCGAGAACGCCAGCGACGTAAGAACATCGCCCGAGACTACAACCTGGTGCCTGCCTTCCTGGGCCGAGACAAGAAAGACAAGGAGAAGGAGAAACCGGGTACGCTGGGAGTCATAGGCACTGCTGGTGGCATTGGTGGGGCAGGAGCTGGTGGTGGCGTAATAGGATCAGGTTCCACGACCACAGCAGGATCAGGTCCTGTTCCAAGTACACCCAAAAGAAAGATCACCAAGGAGGAGAAGGAGCAACGGAGCAGGCTGCGGGGGCTCTGCCAGTTCATGGCCCATCGGGAGTTTGAAGACTTTTTTGAGAACATGCATAAAGAGCGTGTGCTGAGGGCTAAAGTGCGTGAGCTGCAGCGCTACCGACGCAACGGCATCACCCGCCTGGATGAATCTGCTGAATACGAAGCAGCGCGCCACAAACGAGAGAAACGCAAGGAGAACAAAAGTGTGGTCACATCCAAACGAGGCAGCGGAGGCGGGGGCGGGCTTGGCTCTGGGATTGGACTCGGGGGTGGAGCTGGAGGCGGAGGAGGCATTGCTGGAGGATTGGGGGTTGGAGGCGTGATCAAAGAAGAGGGCAAAGATGGTGAGTTTGCCGCCATTGAGAATCTGACGGGCTTTGAGCTGTTGTCAGACCGGGAGAAGGTGCTGTGCAACTCTCTCAACCTCAGCCCAGCACGCTACCTGACTGTCAAGACCATCATCATCAAAGATCACCTGCAGAAACGGCAAGGCATCCCGGCCAAGAGCCGACTGCCCAGCTACCTGGACAAGGTCCTGAAGAAGCGCATTCTCACCTTCCTCACAGAAAGTGGCTGGATATCCAGAGATGCCTCCTAGCTGTCCATCTTTGGTCAGGAAGTACTAACTTCATGATAGCTGATTTGCTATAAGCTCCTGAGGCAGGACAAAACTACTGGCTGTCACCATTTTTTAAAGGTGACCTTGTGAATATGTACATTGCGAAAAAAGAAGATGCCCCACTGGAAAAAAATATATTTTCATACCAAGGCAAGGAACAAAAATAAGCCTATATTTTTGCATTTGGAAAGGGACGTGGGTGAAATACAACTCTGTGGGTTCACAGTACTTTGTGTCCGTATTGTTATTCCATGATGGTGACTACAATGCTAGCAAGTATTATGTAGTTGCAGAGACATTTTAGCGTTATTATAACAGGTTCATTGAAGATGAAGAAATAATATTTTCAATCTAAACAGCGACGGGGCAAGAGCCATCTCATGCTGAAAAGAAGGGGAAATAAGAACATTACATTTCCTGGAAATGCCTAAGAGTAGTCATGTTTTGAGGTGAATGTTTGACAGCTGTGGCACTGATGGGTGACCGAAATGATCGTCATTGTGGTTGGTTTGTCAGGATCTTCCAAACCCTACCTTATAGGTGTTTCATCATTTAAAGATGCACTATCCAACTCTGCAGCAAGAGCACGCTGTTTGAATTTTCTTACATTTTAAGGCCTTAATCTCACAAAATTTGTCATGCAATTTCAGTGAACTCATTTCCCTGACCTTTCTGTGGCTTCAAGGTGAGGTTCAACCATCCTGTAGCTTTCTTGGAAAGCTGCTGCCTGAAGGCACTTTGTATTAGAGCCCACCCAAAATATCAACATAGAGCTAGGCTGATAAATTGGTCGATATTAGCTTATCACAGATACATCAGTATCGACACGTGTCAGTAGAGAGATGCCAAAGATTTAGAAACTGTGTTGCCATTACATAGTCTGTCCACCAGAGAGACAAGTTTATTTTTCAACTGAAAAATGTCCCGCTCTCTACATAACTTGGTTACAATTCTTAGATAACCAAATTTAAAGGAAAGTGTCAGAAAAATTCAATGAATTTATGTAGACAAAAAAAAAAGATTGGCTGATATCATGTTCAACTCTCAAATATCCACATCAGTATCCAGTATCAACCAGGCTCTAATTAATATTTTATTTAACCTAAAATAAGTAAAGAAGAGAAACTCTTCAATTTTAGAGCTCCATTTTTTGGTTTAGACCAATAAACTTTTAGGTTTACATAAACAGTTAGTGTAGCATAGCACAGCTTTAAATGTTCTACTCTCCACATGGTACAATACAGGTAAAGCTGAATGTGTAAGGGCATTAACCAATGACACTCAAATGCTAAAGCACAATTCCATGATAGCTTTTTGTTTACCACGTTTACACCCATTTATCTTTTACACATATTGTTAAGAATATTTTCTCTCCTTATCTGCTTACAGTAGCATAAACTGGTTTGTCTCCATGTTTGACCCCTTGTTGAGATAGGTTTTTATTGGCTTGATATTTTTCCACCAAACTTAACATCAGTCCTGTTGTTGACCCCTTTTCATGATGGCAGCCTATTATTAGTTTTACAAAGGTAACTTTACTTTTGAAGTCAGAACCATAACAGCAGCACTGGTGACTCATTCTCATTTTCCTGCTTCTTACACCTTTTTTTTTGCCAGCCGAGCTAAGCGGTGGCCATTGTGCTATTTAAATGTAAATGAAGTTATTGAATTGGCTGTCATTTCGGAGAAGCTAAAATCAAAGAGAAGAAAGGCACATGAATGTGTGGGTGTTAGCTAAGATGGAATTTGTGCTAGATTCATATTCTGTTTTTCTTTACTGTGTCTCTAATTGTTGGAAAATTGGCGTTTTTTTGTGGGAAATTCAAGTTGTGGGTGTCATCCGTTCTGTAGTGGTAGGCAGGTTTTGCTCTTTTACCAATGTGATGGAGGAAAACACATGATGTTGATAGCTTCAGTCGTTTTAGTTTAATACAGCTGACTCAGTCATTCATAGCCACATTTTATCAGTGTGGTACTCCTCACCATATACCATTCTAGTCCAACACTACAGCTGCTTTTAAAAGACAACTGATGCTGCTCAATATTTTTCTTATTATCAACAAATTCCATTAAAAGACCAAAATCAGCAATAAATTGATCTACTAACAAGTATTCCTCTATGCTGTACAACTCAATTGTTGTCCAAAACTATTAAAACACATCAGTGAGCCACACTGTTGCACTGGATGACATGTTCCGTTATTACCACGAACACACACACTGTAGTTTATTTTGACTCAATCCCACACACACCGTCTTGCAGCCGGAAATACTTTCTAGTGCGCTAAATCCACAGCTGAAAGTAGTCCCCAATAAATACACAATTTCCTCCTGTTTGAGTAATGTTTACTAAAAACTACATTGACCAGCTTTTTTGGAAATTAAAGTAACTATTCATGGGCCATTCTTTTCTAAGATTTATGTCTTCCATAGGAACCAGATGGAGGTCTTTGGGGCTGAGAGCTACAGACAGGGTAGGGAAGTTTGAAAGTATTAAGAGACGGTTTTTCTTTTCATGGGATTTGTTGACAATAATTAAAATACTGAATACTGCCAGCATTATCTTTGATGTCAAAAGTGGTTATTCCATAGCGTGCCACTGCAGTTCACCTTGTTGGACAGACTTGGTCAGTTGAAGCTATTTGATGTTTGAATGTCACCTTTTGTTTATTCCTTTAAAGATCATATAGATTGTGATTTCTTTTTCTAGGACTTCTTTTCATATTTTGACAGTGGTGTCGTTCTGCATGTGCAACCAAATGTTCCACATTGTTCCAAAATGGTGTGTTTCAGTGTAAATGTCTATTAGGAAAATATGGCAGTTTGATTTTTTTTTTTTTTTTTCTGTGGGGGAATATTTTCTGGAAGGGGGATTACTTTTTGTCACCAAATGTAAATAATTTTGTAAGATAAATTGGAGAAAGAAACTATAATTACTGGCCTGTGAAATGTACAGTATTTTGTGTCATGAAAATTTTTTATAGCTTTTGTAATAAAAAAAACAAACAGATTTTGGATTGCAAAGAAGAAGCATTTTCTGACGCTGTGGGTGTAGTGATGGCATGCTGTTGAGCTGTTTTTCATCTTGTTACCAGTCTGATACTGTTGAACTGTTTTGCTGTCCTGTTATTTTTGTTATTTTGTTGTTGCACATGATAAAGTATGTAAGGAGATGTATTAAAAGTGCAAATACTTTATACTTCTAAATAGTCCTGTTTCCTCTTCAGTAATCGTGAACCTTAGTGGAAAAACTAACAAAATGTCAGCTTTTTCCTTTAAGCTAGCATGTTAGTGAGGTTACACTGAAATTCACTGATATTATAAATGACAAAAACACTTTAAAATAAGAGAAAGTATGAAACGGAACAGATTAAAATAGCAATTTTAAAACGTAAAGTGACAAAAATCTAATAATGAAAATGTCATTTGTAGTTTTCAGTTAGTAGTGACAGAAAGTGACAAAGGCACATTCAGAAGGTCAAGAACTAAAGTCCCGACTCTAGATCTTATTTTGTTCTTATATTAGCCTTTAACTATAAGACATAACTTCCTTGTCTTTAATATTGGTAGTATTTTCCTGAAAATTCTTTTGTTTTCATTTTTTTAAATATTAATGTACCTCAAGTTTATCTCACTATAAAACGACTTTTTGGCCATTCTCTTTGTTTGATTAGTTCTGAAAGGAAAAAAAAAGGAATAACCAAGAAAAACATATTGGGATTATCCTTCATAACAAATTGATGAAAATGGTTATGTGGTCTGTGAAGTTGCATTTGGTCCAACATTTTCCAATACGTGCTACTTTCTGACAAAAATAGCTCATATTAATTAAACATTCATGATGAGCCCTGTTGATTATCCCAAATGCAACAGTCAATTTTATGAGGGAAAAAAACAATCAACTGAGTTTTTTCCCATTTTTCACAGCTTTGAACAACACAAAATTTAATTTATGTATATTATATTGCAAAACCAAAACTCACATGGCAGCATACATACCACTGGGGTAAGTGTTTTTATTCTATTTATAGATGTATGTACAAGGAACACTGAACCAACAAGCCTTTCAAAGTTGATCAGTTTATTCTGATGCTGTGACAGTTTGGACAGATGTCCATACATGTAGTTATTCTAATAGTTTACAGATAAAGCTGTTACATCACTGTACAGATACAAATTGTGGCATAGGGACATTACAATGACTGAGGCTGGCTTCATGTCCACATGAACGACAGAAAGATGTTAAACTTAGAGTTATGAAGCCCACATCAGTACAAAGTAAAATCTCAACCTTTCTTCAGATGCTTTCATGCTTTATTCACAGCATGAATGTAAAACTCACAAACAAAAAAAAACAAAACAACTGAGGAGTTCAACATTATTTGGGCTTTAAACAAAAGTCCGGAATGATACCAGCACTTCAGAATCACCTCCACTCACTTTGTGGGTGTGTTTTACATCATAGCTCACCCAAAAAACAAAGTCTCAGAATTAGCAGAGTTTATGATGATTTGTTTTAACTTTTTTTGAGTAATTGAAACATCACATTTCCACTGCCTCTCTTCCAGTTCAGATATATGGCTCTCATTACAGCCTCTGCCTGTGATCTGGTGACTTTTTTTTCTGAAATGACTCACATGACTGATGACAAACTGAAATTTTACTGTCCTGTGCCAGACAAAGTGTAATGTATCTATTAAAAACTGTTGGATATTGTCCAGACACAAAGTTCAGTTCAGTTGGATTCCCGTCTCTTTGAGGCACCTTAAGGTGGGGGTAGACTTGTGGGAAAAGGATGTCAGGGTGCCTTGACCAGTCTGCTGTACCTGAGGTCATCCATCGCCCAGGCAACAAAACAAATCCCACTTTGTCAGTTACATCATCATTTCTAGGGGGCTTTGGCCACACCTACCAGCGCGGGCCTAAGGGTGCGACCGTGGAGCTTGTAGCCCACTTTGGTTACTATGGCGACAGTGCCAGGCTCCTTGCCCTCCACGGGGGCGTGGAAGAGGGCCTCGTGCTCGTAGGGGTCGAACTTCTGGCCGTCGGGGTTGAGCTTGACCAGGCCGTGCTTGGTGAACACCTTCTGGATCTGGACCTCGGTCATCACCAGGCCGTCGTACAGGTTCTTCAGGTGAGGGTTCTGGCTCGTCACCTCCTCCTTGGGCACGCTCTCTGTGGCCTTCTCCAAGATGTCAGCCACCTCTAGCAGGTCTTTACAGAAGCCCTGGATCCCTGGTGATGGAAGGAACATTATTCAGCATGTTATACAATAACAGTCTGTACTATCTACATGATAACCCTTGAGGTGTTGAAGATGTCAAGTAAAAGGTTGAAAAAACAAATCAAACTAATTTAACAGTACAATTACAAGCAAATAAACTAAACCAACAGCATAACAACATAAAGTGTAAACAATTTAGTTAAACAGACGTTTTGTGACATCCAGTGGTTGGAACATGTAACTGCCGAATATTTGATATAGAACTCTTTTTTTCCTGCAGGATTCCTTTTTTTTTCCTGTGACAAAGCCCATGTTTGGAGGTGAAATCTGCTTTTTCAGTGAAATAGTCTGACTGTGAGAATGTGAGCTGTCAGGAGAAGAATGGAAAACTGTGTTTACCGTATAATTTAGCATCTTCTATCATCCTCTGACTCCTCGTCCTGAGGTTCTCTGTGTCTGCTAAAGCCCGCTTGTACTTTTCCTGCAAATGAGGTGATTCAGTGAGTCAAGGTTTAAAAACACAACATTAAACCACATTATCTGATGAAGCTCAGGCCTATAAACTAACCGGTTACAATGTCTGTTAAGTAACTTTGTAAAGGTGACATTGGTCAGATGGAAGAGGATTTTAAAGCTCCAGAGTTTAAACTGCTATAAACATGTCCTACATTCACAAATAAGCACTGTGTGACCTTCCATTTCACCTATTGTTAGTTAAATAGCTCTGTATTACATCTGTTTTACCTATAAATTACTTGTGAACTACTTTCAGAGCATTTGAAAGGGTGATGTATTGAAATTGCTTCTTTTGTCCAACCAACAGTCCAGATATTCAATTTACAAGCAACAGAGAAATGCAGAAAACCCTAAAATTAGAGAAGTTGGAACCAGAGAGTGTTGACCTGATGAACTCTGAATCAATTATGAAAATTATAGTCAACTATTTTTCTGTCCACCGACTGACTGGCTAATTGGTTCAGCACTATTTGTAACTGTTCTCTATTCAGTCAAGCCCCCTGAACTGAAGAGCAGTCAACATACTTAACAATTCTGTTTTCTGTTTCATGTGAAATTATAAAAAAAAAAGGGACATAAACATGGTTAACATACCAAAAAATTATTTTTATGTGTGAGTACTGTCATTATAAAGTATATGTCAGAACACTAGAGTCTGGAAGCCACCCTGTCTGCAGTCAGCTCTGACTTACTGTCATGTCCTTCAGTTGCTCCTCCAGCTGGGTCTTCTCCTCTGTCAGGGCTTTCTCTGCTGCACCCTGCTCAGGCTTTTCAGCCTCCTCCTCTGACCCCTGGCCACTCTTCTGCTGGGTGGCTGTACATAACAATCTTGGAGATGCTCTGAGTGGGCAGGACAGAAATAACAGGTCATTTGTCAAGTGTTGGAGGCTATCTGCCTACCTTAATTATGTTCTGAACTAAGATTCAGACCCTTAATCAACTGATTAACCTCTACTGTAGGTGCTCTGAGCACATATAGGAGATTCTGGACCCATCTGCATGCAGTGTTTCTTTTACTTATTTTCCAACAGGATGTTTTGGTTCTCTTTCCAGACCTGCTGACTGATGCTATCAGACAGCTTAATAACCTCTACTGCCAATTGTACAACAGCCAGTAGTACTAAGAGTGTTATGCAACTACTCTATGTGTCATTCAATGACAAATGTCTGATTATACAGCCTAATTTGTATCTTATATAATTATAATTGTTCTATATAGAAGAATAGCTCATGTAACCATATGTCATCTTATTTCATCATCCCTCTCTAACCAATAGAATATAGTGGAGACATGACGCCAAACTCCATTCACAGAGTTGACTATTTAGTATCATATATATCTAAAGGCAAAAAGGCTGACGTTTTAGCCAGGCTGTCACCCACACAAACACAGCTCCATTGTTATTCTCTGTATTTGTCACATAACTAAAGGTCAACACTGCTGTTCGGTTACGAAAGCTAACGCTGCTAGCAGGCTGACAGGAGCTCACCGCCTCGCCAGATATTACTGTAAAAGCCACATTTCAGATGAAAACGCGACACAGAAAGCTGTTTACCTTACTAGCGCAGGCGAAGCTACGAGTGAGTAGCTCTGTCTCACGGCTCGGACACACCAACTCGCCATTTTTCCAGCAACTGTGCAGGTAAAACCTCCTTGTAACACACGCTGACCGGACGCACAAACGGATAGCTGCGGAGTGCGGTTTGAGCCAATCAGAAGTCAGTAAAAAGGACGCCCCTCTCACTCGACCAATCATATTCAAAGAAAAGTTCGACGACAAATTGTAGTTTGGTTGAGTAGAAGTTAAAGGTGAAGACTACACATGTGACCAAGGACAGTTTTGAAATCCTTACTCATAGATACAGAAACTAAAATAAAAATAAGAAAATATAAACTAAAACTTTCTATATCTCTGGCCTTATTCATCCCTTCGTTTTTCAACTCAATCTTTTAAACAGAAAGCTATATATTAATGCCCTGATAGTTCATGTGAAATGCAAGATAAGACTTAGACATGTAGTAGTGGTGCATTACCTTGTTGCAGAGCATTAAAGTGCGAGTTCACAATTTTTCAAGTGTGTCTTAAAACATATGAACAGTGCCCATATGAACAGTGAAAGAGGTTTTCCTCGCTGTAATCATTCCTCCTGTTCATACTGGCTTTTAAAAGATCTCCTTCAAATGCACTTTCAATGTAAGTGATGGGGGCCAAAATCCACAGTGTGTCCACACAATCATTTTATGCAAAAATGCCTTTAAAAGTTGATGTGAAGCTTATGTGAGGCTTCAGCAGTCTGAGTTAGTCATATGAAGTGGATATCTGCCACATTTACAGTCTTTTTAGCATCAAATTCCCTCTTTGTGTTTCCTCGGACAGTGTTTCTCTGTTGAGCTGCGGTGGAAGTATAGTAACAAAAAGAGGGACCTTAGCATTAAAAAGATTGTAATTGAAGCTTCATATTAGCTTCAGATAAACTTTTAAATACATTTTTGCACAGAAGGAGGACTGTGGATTTTGTCCCCCATCACTTACATTGTAAGTGCATTATGAAGGGATCTTCTAATGGTCAGTATGAACAGGAGGGATAATTATGGCAGGAAAAAAACTATTTCACATTTGGGCACCTGACTGATGTATTAAGAAAGACTTGAAAAACTATGAATCTGTCCTTTAATGTTGCCTCATTAAAATCTTACTATTGACAACATAAAAATGGTTGGAAAACATTTGAGAACATCATCTGTTGTCACATTTAGCAGACAGAGTAATGTTAACATTCATTTGGATGAATAGGAGGCCAATATTCACTCTCCTTTAGTTCTGTCAACAACTTCTGAGAAAAATATCTGTCTCTTTAGCTGCTAGATGCTCCGCTTTCTTCACCAGCTAGTCGCTAACTGTGCCTGTCTGCTGTGTAGAGCTGAGCAGGTAGTGTACAGCACAAAGTGTTATAGGAGCCAAATATGTTGCTGAAGTAACAAGAAGGTTAGTTGTTATTCATGGTGCATACACTGGGTGTCGCTATGCCTGTTGCTGTGAATCAGGTATATAGGCAGCAACTTCACTGTTGTTGTGAGGTGTTTGACCCTGAAAGGTCAAAGGGTTTTTGACCGCTGTGGTGCTAAACTTTGCTGCTTGTGCCGTAAGTTGTGTGATTTGTTTACTTGGAAATGGACTTTACTCACCTTGATGTGCTGTGGAAGCAATGAATGGACAATTATCATGCAAGTGAAGAACAGCCTTCAGACTCTCTCTTGAATGCAACACACAGAAAATAGGTAACTGCGGTAACAATAAAGTAAGCCACCATGTCAACTAGGTCACTCCTGAGTTAGGCGTCTCAGTGTCATAAAGTAATACATGTAGCTCCAGGTGTTGTTAAATAACCTTTTAAAGATCACCAGGATTTATCTTTCAGAAAATGGATGCTTAGCTCTGTGACTGGAATGTAATAATAATAGATGAGAGGCGGAAATTAGGGCTAAATTTGGTTATATTTCTCTGTGGATTAGGGTTTAGGGTTAAGTTTAACCCTACAAGCAACCCCATTCACATTCCAATTGTTTATGATCTCTTGTTAATATAGAAAATATTGATTAGCAGTTGGCAACATGGAGTCCATCCTGTCAAGTATTACTGACAGCAATTAGTAGATTTAGATTATCTCTCTAATCACACATTAAGTTGCTTGACTTGAAAGGAACAAATAGCTTAAGCTGCATCAGGCATAAAAACATAAAATACATCAAATATAAACCCTACAGTGTAAAGTCCTTTTATCCTTTAATCAAGAATTTCAAATTTCGTGCAAATACAGTCATCACTGTCTAACAAAATAATCCTCTACAGTATGAACATACTTTCTAGGATATTGTACCCTGTACAGATGCTTTCAAATTTGCTGAACAAGTTCTTTTTGCCATTTTAGACAAGATATATACACAATTTATCTGACAGAGTAAAAGAGTTATAATGAAAATAGATAAACTGCAGCAACTTAAAGAGAGAGATGGTCTAAATTGTTGAATCCTGATGAAACAAATACATTGGATCAACATGGAACTGTGGTTTACTGAAGTGGAAGGAGTTTCTTTTTGTTAGTTTAAAGAAAACAAAAGTAGAAGTTCAAAATAATTTTATTACTTCAAATACACTAGATACATTTTAGTTAGTTTCCTATTAAAATATCATTCGTCTCTTCGGGCTTCCATATGGAGGAATGAATATTTCTCCCTTTCATGTCAGAGTGATGTCATAGTAATACAACAGTCTTTTGATGGCTTGAAGAACAGATATTCATTACAAAAATCAAATGTGTCCTCTACTTACAAAACAAAGATGATGCAAAACTAATTGGAATATTATTATACATAGCAAGAAGTGGAAAACTGGTATGAGAAAATGGACCCACACCTTCCATGACAATATCACAGGATTCATCAAGGCAGCCATAGACGCAGTGGATTTCCAACTGGATAGATATAATTGTTAAAAAATTTGGACGGCAAAAAAAGTAATTTCTGTAGGTAAAACTCTTTAATTGTCAAGTTCTTCTGCTGTTTGTTCCACCTTTCCAAATTGGAAATGTATAATGCATCACTTCTTAGGCGCCAGAGGGAAATTCTCCAGGAAAGATCTACCAGAGCCCAGGTGTTTGGAAGAGCATATAGAGGATATAAATTAAGGCACTATTGTTTGAGAGCAGCAAAATTACTTTTTACTCCACCTGGGAGCTGTAATAGCTGGAATGTGTGCAGATACGGATCCATTATTTGAGTTGTGACAGTCAAATTGCCTCAAGCTTCCATGCAGCCCTTTCAGGCCTTTGAGTGACACTGCCAGTTATAATGTGTTAATTCAAAGATGTGTGGATGAAAAGAAACCTTGCATCATCTTTCTCCCTGTCTTTTTCTGTCACACACACACACACACACACACACACACACACACACACACACACACACACACACACACACACACACACACACTCCAGTCTCCTTTTAATTTCCCGTCTCTCGCTCGTCCTTTCTACCACTGCACATCTGACAAGGCGGAGCTAATTGATAGGCATGCCATTTCTCTTTGCTCCTTCCCAGCCCTGCAACTCCACCTGTTCACACGTCTCAGCCACTGCCTCAATGGGGGGAAGAAAAGGGAAGAGGAAAATTACTCCTTCATTTTGCAGTAAGCAGAGCAGACAGGTTGGCAACCCAGAGTGCACATCCTCATTAAGAAGAGGTTTGTTTCATGAGGTGGAGCATGAATCTTGCTTGTTTCTGCTTTGATGAGGCCTTGCAGAGTCAGACTTTGATGTCTGTCATTAACGATGCTCTTAAAAGAGTTTTGAGTCATGCTTAATGAGAAAGTGATGGGCTACATGGTAGTTATGAAAGCTTCTGTCTCAGACTGTGTTTGTTTGCTTTTCTCTCTGACTGCAAGCTGAAGCCTTTTCAAATAAAATGTCATGGTGTATCCAGCTTGTATTATTACAGCCAGGAATTGAATTAAAAAGTTGTTCAAGTTCATTAAAGGAGCACCAGACTGAGAAAATAACCTTCATGACATCATAATGATGTCATCTGGGTTATCTCAACAGGTTTTACAAGCATGCTTTAAAAACTGAGGGTGTGGAGTTTGAAAGTCAGTGGCATTTACAAGCAGAGAGGGTCTAACAAAACAATGCATTATGGGAACTGTAGTGAACTTAACCCATACTAGAGACTTAAAATCAGAACATCCTGGCCTCTGCTGCTTCAGTTTTCTTTTTTAATCTGTCTCTTGCAAATATACAAATTTAATGGAGTTACAATACTAAATCACAAATTAGCTTTATTTTGTTATTAACATATTCTGATTAGTTTCATATCTTGTAACATTTCTCAGTGATATTAGTAATTTTGAATAATTTGAATTTACAGAGGAATTGTTATTTTAATGAATTATTAAAAATACTGTGTACATGGGGACACATTGGATTCTCACCATTATACAAAATATACCAAAAAAAACCCAAATGAAACACTTACAAGCTCAAATATGCTATCTCTGTGTAAAGTTCACCTACAGATGTGTTTTAAGACTTGCTTTGAATGATGATGTGAAAAATCTTCACATAAAAATTGGAAAAAAAAATTAGATCTATCCTTCACTGAAAAATCTTGGATATGTAAATGTTTTTAATTGCAAAAGTTGAACTGCTGGACACAAGATGTCTAGCAGCAAATGTATTTCAAAGTCCATTCTCAGTGTATGAGCACTGGAGGCTTCAGATTTCTACATCACACTCGTGTAAGTTGCATACTGCACCACGATTAGCTCCAAACTGGTTGTGATGTCACAAATCGTAGGTACACACCTTAAATTCAGTTTTAAGGTGAGCGCAGAGAAGCTTTCATCCTTCGGCAAATGAACGTGAAAACAAACTCCACACATACAGGATTCTGCACAGAGAAGTTCAAACATTAAGACTTGGATTATGGCCCTTAGTTCCAAATAAGTCAAACATTAAAGCTACAGTACACAACAATATTTTAGAGAATAATGTGCTTTCTTGTTTGTGGCAACAGTTGGAGAAAGACCCATTCCTGTCTCAACATGACAATGTCCTCGTGCACAAAGCCAGCTCCATATAGAAATGGTTTTTCCAGTCTAGTGTGGAAGAACTTGACTGGCCTGCACAGAGCCCTGACCGCAACCCCATCCAACACCTCTGATGAACCGTAATGCTGACTTTGAGCCAGACCTTATCACCCAACATCAGCACTGGACCTCATTAATGCTCCTCTGGCTGCATGGGGGCAAATCCCTGCAACCCAGTTCCAAAATCTGGTCTAAAACTTTCCAAGAAGAGTGGAGGGTGTGTTATAGCAGCAGATTTAATGTCCATGGTTTAAGAATGACATGTTCAATCATATGTTCAGGTGTCCATATACTTTTGGCCACATAGTTTCTTTTATATCCAGAAAAATATAACAAATAGTTATTATATCTGAGATCTTCAGATCCAAAAATAGGACCATTAACAAATTGGAATTATCCTGAAATGCCTGCTCTTAAATTTCCCTAATGTTTGCCATTTTTCTAATGAATTCACTGGATTATTTTACATCTGAGTGAAAGATTATTCCTTTGTTGAACTAGTCACAACTGGATGACATGAATGCAACTGTTAATGAGGGGTCGCAAGTATGTTGCTTTTACATGGATCACAAGCCAAAGTGGTTGGGGAAGAACTCTAGTTTTCAGCTTCTTTGTAATTTTTTCCTTTTCATAGATGTATCTTGATGAATGATGTGTTGCCCTCTCCGACACTGCCAACATTACTGTAGTGTCAGAGTTGAACACACTTACGCTGACAGTGGAAGCAGAGATGCTTGGGTTGTTCAAGGTCGACAGATGAAGGTAGTCTGTGTGCATGTGAAAGAGTCTTTAAACACTAGTATGAAATTAGTTCTAATGCAGGCTTTGGGCAAAAATAAAATTAATGTACCGCTTCTCTGTGACCTCCACGGTGTGGATGTGATGTGTGGAGTAATCAAACCCAGCAGGAATTACTTGCTAGCTTATGATTTAATTAATGAAACACCATGATTTCTTGTATTGTAATCAGAAGAAATGCACCATTTAATAAAAATCGAAAATGCATGAAACTGGAAAAGTGGAATTTCAGCCAGGAAACATAATGCTAGTACCAAGTTAGTAAGAGACCAGCGGGGTGGCCTTGTGTAGGCAGATAACTCCGTCTTTAAAGTTTCCTGGTAGATGTTTTGCTCAGAAAGTTCAGATTTACTGTTGGAGAAGCAGATAACAGCACAGAACAGTTACAACTGTACCAAATTTAATTGAAAAGTTACATTTAGTAGATTATAACCATTAATTTAATGGCATTTGAAGACTATGTTCAACACATAACTTGTTCTACAGGATTTCTTGGCAAAAGTACTTAAACAGTGAAACCTATTACAAACATTACAGTGTTATATGGAATTAACTAGTGAGGTGTCGCTGCAGTAATAGTGCTTCTTTACTTCCATGCACATAGAAACCCTGATTCATCTACAGACAAACTCATCCATCCCTTATTAATTGTAATAGTGCTGAAATGGTGTTTGACTGCTGTTACAAATTTCAATACTGAAATCATTCATCTTTGAAAATGACTTTCTGTACAAACTGTATGGTTTCAATTTCAAAATTACACAAGAAAACATTTTGTTGGCAAAAAAAATTCACCTCAAGGTCCATTTAGTAGCTCTGCTGGAGTTTTCGATCATATCACAGCAGATAGAGTTTGCTTAGTTGTCAGTGTTCCAACTTTGATTTTTTTTCTCATCCATGTCAGCATAAAAAGTTGAGTTTCAAATTTCGTTCTTGACCTTGAAAACTTAAAAATGAAAAATTTACTGAATCTCCTGGCCTTGCTAATGTTACAGTCGTTATTTTAAGCTAATTTTATGTAGCATACTGTTATATGAATATGCAGGTTAATTAGAGTTGTGATGATTTTTGTGTATTCATATAGGTCTCAGTAGCTCAGAAGAAAAAAAAAATTAAATCTCAAAAAAGAAAAAACAGAGGCCAAATCTGCACTTTCACTTGTGATGTCTTATTTTAAAAGAAGAGTATGTTTGAAAACACCAGTGTGACAGGTCTAATCCACATTTCCCTCATTGACTCTATCCTTACTTCAGCCAACGTTTGACGGGGGACACATGATGAGTGTGTTTGCTGGGTGCTTATTTGGGTTAAGGGTTTCGTGCTTATGAATAGTCATTGTGAGCGCTCAGCCTTGCTGGATCGGCTGCCGTCTGCTTGTTTAGCAGAGGCGCTGGAAAAACTTGCCTCTAAACCCAATGTCATATAAAAGCAGGAAGAAGAGAGCGGAGCTGATGGAAGTCAGACACAAATGAGTGAGGGGCATAGATACAGATGAAGTGAGATATAACACAAGGGCATGGAGGAGAATAAACCTCACATCAAAGCTCGCTTGTAATGGAAGAAAGGTCGAGATTGGGTGGGTGGATTGAGATTGTTTGAAAGTTTTTTTCCCCCACTCACAAACTAGAAGACAACATATTCAAGGTTGTTCAATTATTCATGTTTGGGGATCTTCTCCAAGCCCTCTCCCTACTCATCCAACAAGACTAACAAGGCCTTCACAGTATTACCAAGAGGATGTTTGTTTACACGGATCAGATTCAGAGCTGGAAAATAGCTCATTCAGGTCAGGTGAGTAATGGCAGAGTGTGCAGATCACCAGCAGGGGGCATTCAAACACATGTTTAATGCATGGCCTTGGAGTGCTTTAGCTGATGGGAGACATGGCGGGAAAAATACATGCAATACACAACAGAGCCCAGAGGGAGGCCTTCTCAGTGTTAGTGACACACACAGCACAGTGCACAACACAAAGGAGGACTCGCATTCATTTTCTGTTTTCTCTGAGATGCATGCAGCAGCACATACAGTCCTGAAATGAGCGGGAGCGTAGCAGAAAGAGACCCTGCCACCATCACTATCTGTTCAGCCCATAACTTTGAGTGTGTAATGGTGAGGGGGAGTACTCTATTTCTGTCCACCTCTGAACATCCACATTCATTTCAGCTCAATAAGGCAGCTAATATGTACAGTACATGCTAAAAATTCCAAAAATTAAATATAATTTTGTCTTTAACACTAATTAACTAGGATGACACTAGCAAAATATCAGAGAACATACAAGTAATTTACAGTCTTAAATAAAAATAAATAAAATAAAAATATTCACACATGTCTTGGATTTGAACTGAGAGAAAATGTTTAGGTCAAAATTAGAATGGAAAATTGCTACATGATATATGCTCAAATCTATTAATTTGTATTGTTTGCTGATAGAGTTACAGAAGGAACCCTTACTGATTATTCCTGACACCTACCTTAACTTCACCTTGACCTTAACGCTAATTTAGCATTTTTCTAATTTTCTTCAATTAATTGATGGGAATTCCAAATAAGGCACACTAATAAACATTTTTGCAAAAGTGTCAGAATGTCTGAAACGTATACATTTAATATGTAGTTCCCAGAGAGATGTCATTTACAGAGGTGAATGATGATGGTGGGTTTAGCTGTAAAGTTAGCATTTGTGATGTGTTGAGTAGTCTAAAATGTAGGAAATAACGCAGAGTGTGGCTAAACGCCTGCTAGCCTGTTTTCTTCCATGATATGAAATAAACACCAGTATTTTTGTGAATTTACATCCTTCAGTTGCTTTGTTCAATGTTGCTAGCAAAAGCTAGCTTTGGTGCTAGGCCTGAGATGTTAGCATGAAGCTAGCAACACCTGAAAGCATAACACCTGGAATGCTAACTAATGAGAACAAGGAAACACTTGAAAACTAACAAATGGAAACTGACATAAGCGTTCAGTAGTTAAATTGTAATGATTTCGATGTACTACACTCAATACAAAGGATAAGAGGGAAAAAGTGACTTGAAAATTGTTATTTTCTTCATTTTTTGTGTTATCCAGCAATTAGCATTTTGTTTGCTAAAGTTTGTTGATTAAAAGTCATGAAGGGATCAAACACAGGTGTGAACTAGAGTCACATGACCTGGACTTGAGTCAGACTCCAGTCATGTATCAGGTGTGTTTAGACTTCACTTGACAAAATCAACAAAGACTTGTGACCTGACTTTGACACTAATGACCTCACTTGGACTTTGGCCTTCTGACTTGGAATGACTTGATATCCTCCCCAAGCCCAAAATATTAAAAAAAAACATGCTATAAAAAAAAGCATGCAGCAAATCAACTCTTTATTTTTCTGACCATTGATATACTAGATATACTATATAGAATAATCTCATTTAGTTGTAAAGACCCTGCCATGGTCACCAAAAAAGGATGTAAATATGCAAATCATTCAGCTCAAAAACAATGTTTTTTGTCACAGGAATAACATACCATGGCACACCTGATCATTTTTCTTTTAAATTTTATAAAGGTGATTTGAAAGTAATAAACACTAAATGTAAAAAGCATTAATTATTCTGTAAACTTAATAGACTAATATTACATTTGGTGAAGTGCACATAATGACTTGTTTAGGACTTGAACCACAAAATAGTACTTTGATTAACTGAGGACTTATCAGTCTTGACTTGGGACTTGGTTTGGGACATCATAGTCCAGACTTACTTGTGATTTACAAAGCTATGACTTTGTCCCGCCTCTGATGAATCATTATGGAATTTATATTTGTGTATCATAAACTATAGGACTACATTACTAATTTAAATAAGTGAACATCCTATGACTGGCACCTTGTAGAAGTGAGGATAAACTAGTTGTGTGAGGACATTTAAATATAGGAATACATAAACAGACTTTTCCTCCTTTTGATTCTAGCTAAAGACCCTTGGCTAACCTTGAGCATGGAATAACTTCTGGGAGTTGTAATACATTGCTACATTTCTTAATGTGACAGCGCATCATTTCCCCTCATCCCCATAGATGAGCATACCAGCCTCCGCAGTCCCAACACACACATACACACTCCCTCTGCCGCTCTCTAACTCCATCAATCCCCTTTTCCTTCCCACCCTCCCTTGACAACAATTAAGACATTTGCCTTGCACAGTAAACAAATCTGTCACAATTAGTGTTGTTACAGCAGGGTGCGTTTCAGTAGCCTACCTAGGGTCCAGGGTGGTGGTGGAGGTGCAGGGGGGTGGAGACATTGGGAGGCTCTTGCACCAGTGTTCAGATGTTTGGCTCTGTTGAAAAGAAAACCCGAGGGACATGGTGCGTTTGATTGAGTGGGAGTTGTGGGCGGGAAGGCTGGTGGAAAGTGGTCTAGCTCTCCAGGGAAATCTGACAAATGGAAATGTATTGTGAGAATTCCCAAAGCAAAAATTTACATCAAGCAGTAGCAGAATAAAACTGCTCTGATGTGTTTATTGCTGCAGTGAAGAGACTTAAAAGATGTGGAAATTAATGGAGCCAAAGCCTTGTAAAGTGTGGGAGAACACTTATATTATCGTATGACAGTAGAACTTGTTCTTGTCCTGAGTTTTATTGGAGGGTTATGTGGTCCTGTCATGGTCTAAATGCTGTGTCAGAGGCTTTTACCACCCCAAGTCAGTCTGTCAGTATTACAGATATTAAAATGTTGTTTTTTTTAACCATTTAAAACTGAAGATACTGAAGTTCTCAGATGAGAGTCTAATTCCTGTTTCAGACACATCTGTCTTGATAAGAATATTAACCTGGGAGAGGCCACTTTCTGATAAGACACCTTTTATAACGTGTTTATAAGCAGTAACTAACGGTTTTATTAATGGCTGATCAACAATTTAATAATGCTTTAAAGATAATAGAGCAAATTCCATTTATTACCATTTACAAATGCAGACTTAATGGATTTTCATAAAAACCCTTTATATATTCTTTTAAACTTCAGCTGGTTGCCCTCTTCTGGCTTCAGCCAGCCCACTCCTCTTGCTCTCATTTATTTTACATATTACATATATTCATTTTATTTTACTGCAAAATGGGTGAAGGACAAAGTTTCCAAACTGTTACATGGTGCAAAACATCTTATCCAAATACCTCACCCTTTGGGATTGTTTCTGTGTGGCATAACTCAACATCTCCACCGTTGTTCTCCTGGTGTCTTCCAGGTGTGGTACAGAAGTGGCCAATAATTCTGGGCAGACACTGTACCAGGTGTCATTAATCTCTTCAATGCTTTATTCATGGCTGAAATTATTACCTCTAACTCAAACTGTGTAGTTCAATTACTCTATTCTAATGCATATTCTAATGAATATTGTTCATTTCACAAGATGGTAGCACTCTCTAAAATGAACTCTCCACAGACCGCAACGACCTGCAAGGCAAGGTTCACATGACCAACAGACATAGTCGAAGGCGTCAGTACAGTGTAGCTCATATGTATGTATGTAAGCTATATGTACAGACAGATGACAAATTAAAGGAAAAACCCCTACAGTGAGGGGATATGGTGGCTCTGTTATGCTGTGGGGGGCATTTTGCTGGCATGGCATGATCACCTTTATCCTATGATGAAACATTTCTATCCTGATGGGAGCGGTCTCTTCCAGGATGACAATGCCCCCATTCATAGGGTACAAAGGGTCAGTGAATGTTTTGATGAGTATGAAAATGATGTGAATCATATGCTATGGCCTTCACAGTCACCAGATCTCTACCCAATTGAACACCTATGGGAGATTTTGGACTGACGTGTTAGACAGCGCTCTCCACCACCATCATCAAAACACCAGATGAGGGAATATCTTTTTGAAGAATGATTTTCATCCCTCCAGTAGAGTTCAGAGACTTGTAAAATCAATGCCAAGGCGCATTGAAGCTGTTCTGGCAGCATGTGGTGGCCAAAGACCTTACTAAGATACTTTATGTTGGCTTTTCCTTTCCTTCCTTTACATTTATTACATATATTACTTAAGCCATATATGTATGATAACTTGCATACATATAGCTGAAATACAGCATTTAATTAAAGTTCAAAGGTAAGCTTCATCCATGGCCAAATCATTGTTTTCAAGGCGATACATGCAGTTAAAAACCAGTCTGAACCTTGGACAGCCTCTGGAGGGGAGGGAGAGAGAGACTAAATTAGGCTATTTCTTTCTCTAATACTTATGCAGAAAAACTTTAAATTTAACTCATCACTTAGTGATCAATTTTGGAAAATTTCTAAAAAAAAAAAAAAAGATGGGGATGATCCTATTTAATGCACGACAGAAATGATGAGAGAGGCTGCCATGCCCAGTCGCCAAACTGCAAGGACCGGATGTTGAGAACTGTTGATCTGCCACCGAATCCACAAACAATAATAACACCTAATCGCACAAAACAGAAGCCCATGAGCCATGATAAACACCCTGAACATGTCCATCAATCATGTTGCTGTCACGCACATTACTGACAGATGATAAAGATGCACTGACCAAGTTGTGGACACACATTTAAAATTACGTTACATATATTTTATGTATTTCTTATAATTTATTGCAACATTAGAAATACTAATGCTTATTTATCAATTTTTCAAGAGTCCCCTGAAACTCAAAATTGTGTTGCTTTCAGGTTAGCTCAGGACACTTTTGGGAGAGCTAAGCACCCCCTCAGTCCCCTGTAATTCAAACCCTGCGTCAGTTGGCTAGTTTTCAATAGCCTTATCAGCTTACTTGTAGAAGAAGGGAAACAATGAAGAAATACAAAGTAAAACTTTCTACAGCAAAGATAAAATGCAGTTAAGTTTGTTAATCAACTATCCACAGTTCTTTATCTTTCATCTCTATCAAGTTTCAACAAATTGTGATTTGAATGATGCAAAAAATGTTTAAAAAAGTAAAAACTATGATCAAGAGAGACACAGACTTGCTAACCTCCCATCAAAATATGACATTATATTCATTATGTATAATCATGCAAACATAAGTGTCACAACCCTGGCCATGCCTTGTGTTTCCTGTGTTTCCCCTTTTCCTTGTGTTTCTTGTCCCCTGTTTGTCTCTCCATGTGTTCATGTGCGACTGGCAGGCATGGCTCCTCCTTCCTCTGGTTTCTCCCTGATTACTCCTGATGCACAGCACCTGCTCTAATCAGCACACCTGCCATCCATCATCTCATCAGCCAGACAGTATATCTTCCCCGCATCACCAGCCACTCTTTGCCAGATCGTTCAGTCAGCTGCAGTGGTAGTAACACGGTCTCGGCTTCTCGGTCTTTGTGTAATTCTGAGTTATTTCCTCGAGTTCTATGTCTTGTGTACTAACGTTAAATCTCCTCTGCTCTCAGGATCATCACCACCTGGTTACCTCTGCCTGCCTGCCTGCTGATCAGCCTGCTGCTCACACCACTTGCCCCGCTAACTCACTCTGACCCACCTCAGTATATTCCTATTGTTCTGTCTCAAACCCCACCTTCACTATTCCCCCCAGCTGCTCACCTGTTTTATCTCTTGTGTTGCAATAAATCCCTTTTTACATATACTATTGATCTGTCTCCTGGTCTGCATTTGGGTCCGCTCACACCACAGATCATAACAGTAATAATCTTACAGGTTTTTTTTGTTTTTTTGTTTTTTTTACAGTGTTTTGGGTCTGTCATCCAGCTGATGACTTCCAGGAGCAGGAGAATGTCTAGAAAAATATCAGATAATGAAAAGGACACAGATCAATACCCATTAGACAACAAATGTAATTTTCATATCATTCCTACTGAAAGATGTCCACCCTTTAAATAAAAAGACTAGGTCAAAACATAGTATATGGCTGGACAGTATATGAGACACTACACAGAAAGATGCAGTAAATTATGTTATTCAGTCTGTAATGTAGCTACAATAAAAATCAAAATTGTTATGTAGCTTATTAGATAAAAATTTAATATAGACTGATCTGTTCATTTTAATACATTTTTATTTATTGAAATGTGGTGATATCTGTACATATAGAGTCCCAGAGACAGCGCTGTCGTTCTATCCAGTAAAAACATAAAGCTTCACTTTACATTAAGACAAACTAATGTGGCAGCTACAATTGTCAGATTTAATCTGTGAGACCAACATCAATCTTCTAAAAGGAATTATATCATATATCAAAATGGGTCTCAGGAGTCAGGCTGCTAGCAGCTGAGATGACCGGCTGGTCTACCAGGCCAGTGGCTCCTCATATATCTTAAAATGTTGGAGCAAATTTCCAAACAGGCGTTATTTGGATAAACTGACCACATATTGGGAATCTAAATGGTTACTTTCTTGCCTGAAAAAATATTAAAACTTAATAAAGTGACATATTAGCAGTCCTACAGCAAAAATTACAACAACTTTTACCCTGTCTCAAAATATCCACCATTGCTGCCAGTTGGTGTGAAATGCATTCTGGGATACTTGGCTGTCCCAAGCTTTGGCAGCCTTCGGCTGACCAATGGCATAACTTCATCACTCAGTCTGTCAGTCATGGACATTCGTGTTTGTAGGGCTGGCCCTGCTGTTGCAGTCCAGCCAAAACTTGTAAAACAGAGTGTTAATCACACAGCAGGCAATAAACACAGTAGCAGATTAGCTAGCGAGTTATAGTGCTAGCTCAGCCTCCTAAGTGTGACACCAGACCCTCCATTTTCTTTATACAAATGCTCTAATTTTGCAAACTTAAAGAGTGATCATCACACATACATTAAATTACAATTAATAAAACCTTCATAAAGACTGCCTTGTTAGAAGTGATACCAAGATATCAGCTGTACTATGTACACAAATCCAAAAATATCAGTTTCAGCATTGGCCTTCACCAAGTGCCCTAGTCATTGGATTAAGACAAAACGGGGAACATATACGTGTCCTGCTGTCCTCATAGACAGATTAATGCAACCAAAGCCAGCACCCTTAGGTCTGATTAGGCCATCATCCTTGAAGGTTTATTGTAGGTCAGTGCAATTGCTCTGAGAATTAAACCTGCCAATAATGCAGCTCTGCACATCACTCATCAGAACTCACCTCATAACACAACACTGAACCGCTCAAATGGGTCAGCACAGGGGAGGAAAAATGGCATAATTGGTAATTATGCAGTCGGATATGCCAGAAAACACCATTATGTGACACATTTTATACAACTTTAGAAATGGTCCCTATAACTTTTGACCCACCAATTAATCATTCAATTCACCACTTAATTAAAAATGTTGACATTTGGACTGTAAATTTGAGTTATAATTGCATTATACAGTATTAGCATGTATGCTGCTATAATGTCTTACTTTTATAGCTACTGCAGTGTAAGAAAATGGTAAATGGATTGTATATATATAGCACCTTTCTAGTCTGAAAGTGCTTTACAATACATGGCAACATTTACCCATTCACACACACATTCATAAACTGATGGCAGAGGCTGCCATGCAAGGTGCCAACCTGCTCATCAGGAGTGATACAGTGCTTCCTATCCAAAGCGCCCCACATAGGAGTTGCAAACTCAACTGCTATTCACTTCACTGTTGAAATTTTATCCTGATATTGACTTAGATAAAGAGTATTCAATGCATTCATCAGCTTCAATGCAAGGATTGGTGTATTTAATAGCCCAGATGTCCCTATGTAAAGGGGTGTGAACATGAAAATACTCTTGTGCATTTGACCAGTACAAGCCTGCCTGCAGCATTGTTTGTTCATGCGCTAGTGGTGCCAAGGGACAGCGAGACATTCAGAGATCCTTGTTTCTTCCTGTCGATGTGCGTATCCTGCAGTCAGGGTGAGTTATCAACCTCACCGCTTTTAATCTGGGATGACAGAGCGTGACTGTGGGGGCACAGGGACCTGTCTGCAGGGGGATAGAGGAGGGGACAGCCTCCGTGTGGTCCCTAATAGATGGTCACACCTTTTAGACCATGCAAGAGGACATATGAAATACTTGAGGGGACAAGAGTTGGTGTCTGTGTGTGTGGTTAAAGGTGTGTGTGTATGAGTGTGTGTGTTAGTGTCTGTAAGTGTGTCTGCTTTAAGGTTCCGGTCAATCATTGGCTGCCTCATTATTAGGGTGGAACATCCCATTAAACTGTGTTGGAAGTATACCTTGTATTGGATTAAGGTGTATTTATGTGTCACCATAGGGCCTGGAAATGACTATTGCCTTGAAGAAATGTATTTTAATAACACATTTTTGCTTTGTACCTGCCTAACTTGTGTCATCAACCTCTACTTTACTTAAGCTGCATCAATCAATATTTTTATATGAACAATGGATCAAATGACTATGTGAAAGGTGTCACTCATAGTAACAAACCCACAGCAAAAAAAATCACCCAACTCTGCGGCCTATTTTAGCTTGTCTCTGATAAACCCACAGTACACTATCTGCCTAGCACCAAACAGCAGACAGAAAAAGTTAGCTATTAGCCTGTGAACAAAGTAGAGCATTTAGCAGCTAAAGAGTCAGATATTTCCCTCAGGAGTAGGTGGAGACCAAAAACAGAGCTAAAAGGAGAGAGAACATTGGCTTTACACTCACCAGGAGGCCAGAATCCAAATGAATGCTAATATTGCTTCATATCTGCTGGATGTGTTAATAGGCAACTGTTTGCTAACATGTTCTCCCTAACAACTTTGTAAGGTGCTTGTTGTGCTACCTTGAGTAGTAAAGGTTTAAAGCAACTGTTTAAAGAGTTTTAGAATTTTTAGAGTCTCCCAACAAGTGTACACAAATTTGACATACTAACTTATAAAGCTGATATGGCAAAAATGCCAAATATAACATCCAGCAGACATAAAGCAACATTAGCATTCATTTAGAATTGTCTCTGGTCACCTGATGAATATTCACTCATCTTTTAGCTTATATTTTGTCTAAACTCTTGAGTAAAATATCAGACTCTCAAGCTGCTACATGTTCCACTTTCTTCAACAGTTAGTTGTTAACTTTGCTTTGTGTTTGTTGCTAGGAAAGTAGCATACAGAGGGATTTTCTCTGTGCTTTTTTGTTGAAAAATTAGCAATAAAACCAAAACAATGAGTTAAAAGAGACTAAAAATCTCTGTAGAGCTGAGGGGAGGGGAACTGCCCAGTTGACTATAATTCTCCATGGGTTTGTGCAATCCCTTTTAGATGATACATCATCATTTGATACATGTGGTAATATTGATGGTAATATTTTTTTTAAAATGGATTAGTGGAACTTAAATGGTTTCCTTCATTTCCCAAAAAAACCTTTGATCCCCAGAGAAGATTTAAGAGCATGAAGTGTTTTCAGTCACTGATTGTATGTGTGTGTGGGTTAAAATCATGTCCTGTCCTCTTCAGGTTGCACTGAAATAAGAAAAACGTATAATCACATTTATTCATGCTAGAAAAAAGTAGAACTGGATTGTGACCTTCAGAGAGAAAGTGGGAGAATCAACTGAGAAATAACACAAACACCACAAATTTCAGAGTGTATCTTCCCAGCATGACCTCTTTGCAAAGCGAGCTCAGTAAATATTTCATGGTCCACATTGATGGGTGCCTGTGGCACTGCCCTTTGTGTGTGATCACAGATGAGAAGTATGAATGAATAAAGCAGGTCTTACATCATCTGAGTGCAGAAACAGCTCAGTGGGAGGCAAACCTTGGATGGTAGGAGTCCAGCTTGTTAGCATGCTGCTGAGCAGCCGCTGAACGAAGCTTTGTTCGTCATGAAATTTTCACAGATAATTGGATGTTATGAAGATTAATGTGCATTAGTTTTACAGAGCCACAGGAGAACCACAAAAGATTTCAGCTCAACAGCTGTCTGTGGTCTCTACAGTGGACACTTGTGATATAATTGGCTTGATGTCTTGACATTGATTGGTCATTCATTCATCTCATTCACTCACTCACACCTGTGTTTTTTTTACATTCTATACCAAACTGGGCTCTTCCGTTTCCCAGGAATGAGCTGCTTTTTTGCCAATTTACTCCAATTAGAAAATGCATAGGAATGACTCTAATTGTATGTTTCACTTTCATCAGGATTATTCCCCCACGTACACCGTAGACTGTAATATATTCAATAGTGAATTAACCACAAAAAGCCTTCGCATGAGGTTCCCTGGAGAAAAATCATGTCCATTGCAGTATACTATGTACCATGTATATGTTTGAGAATTATGGAGCTTTACACTGGACATGAGGAAATGCATGAATATATATGATGGGAGAATAAAAAAAACATAATTTTCACACAATATTTCTTCTTCTTCAAAATGTTTTATTTTCTCAAAAAACGTTTTAATGTCTTTCACAAAAGTATTCACAAAAACTTTGCATTCTCTTGTGAAAGTTTTACTTCTTTCAAAAAAGTTTTGTTTTGTTGCAAAGGTTTTGTGTTACTTAATTAGGCTTTTTAAAGGTTTAACATTCTGTTGTGTTTTTCTTTTTTTTGCTTGTTTTTGTATTTCTCTCAAAGGTTTGATGTTCTCTCACAAGCATTTCTTTTTTCTTGCAACAGTTTCTGCATACCCCGATACATTTTTTTATGTGATCATGTGAAATATTTTGCTTGTGTCCTGTCAGCAGCAACAAGACCCCCGTACTTAAAATAAGTCAAATAACTTTAAAATTTAACGAGAACAAAAACTTTGGCGAGAGACATAAAACACTTGTGAAAGAACAAAAGTTCTTTCAGAGAAATACAAAACATTCCCAACAGAATGTTAAACCAAATTAAATAACAAACTTTTTGTAACAAAGAAAACTTCTGAGTGAGAAACAAAACTTTTTTGAAAGAAGTAAAAAAATTTGCGAGAGAATGCAAAACTTTTGCAGGAGAAAGCAAAGTTTTGTGAAAGAATTTTTTTTGAGAGAGAGAAACAAAACATTTTGGAGACAATGTAAAAAGTTAATAGGAGAACAAAAACTTTGTAAAACAATTTGCAAGGGATATCAAAACTTTTTTTTTCTTACATATATAATATATTCCTGTTTTTCTTCCAGGGCCCCCTGTAGATAGTTGCTTACTCAGTGGTTGACTATGTGGACAGCATGTGGACAGTAGAGTTACTCACTATCTCTGATTTGAAGATTGTTGACTACACTTTCTGGATATTAAATATATAAAATAAGCCTGTTTTTTCACAGCCAGTCCAAATTCTCTGGGTGATCATGAACATTTGCACAAATGCAGTTTACATTTTCTATTTAATTTTCACTCTAATTGGCATCCGTTTTGGACCTGTCATTTAGATTAAAACAGATTACATTTAGACTTGCTGCAGGCTCCAATCTGTATTCCTGCAGCCTTACTCCTCACCTTCCTCCTACACACACAGGCGCATGCACACACACACACATCTCTACAGTAGTATGAAATATTTAAACTCAAGCTCCAGTTTAGGAGGTGCAATTACAGGCAGTATGCTGACAATAGAGGTCATGGAGGGTGCACACCCTGCCATCATCTGCCCTCCCCCACTTGTGTGTATGTGTGTGTGTGTGTGTGTGTGTGTGTGTGTGTGTGTGTGTGTGTGTGTGTGAAGGTAACTCTAGATTTAAAGCAGAACAGAGCACTATTTCAAGATCACAAGTACATTTTTAATTTGAACTGCAGTCACATAACTAGACCGATCTGTGTGCATCACAAGTACGGTGGCACATTATTCATTTTGATCCATATTATTATGTTGTCTTAATCATTCCACATTTTCCAGCCACATATATTATTTACAGTGTTGTCTGTAAAATTATCTTGTTATTAGTTAAAAATAACTGATAATAAATTATTTAAAGCATCTTGAAAATCCATGATGTCAGGCAGTGCAGCTCGAGTTGACTGCCTGATTGCAGGCATTGCTCCATATATAGTGCTTTCTTTACTGTACTATACTTTATGATGAGTAAAACCAATAATTTACATCATAGAATAGGAAAACCATTGTTGGGATTTTGTGGCCGCAGCTTAATGTCAACATGAAGAAAATCCTTCTTGTTTGACCTAAAGAGACACCCGACCCCTACCAATCCTGACCTGTGTAGTCATGGGTTAATCCAGCCTCTACCTATAATTGGATAGGAGGACAGACACAGAGGAGAGCTATTACTTAGTGGGATCAAATGTGAACTTTGACCTCTTGGCCAGCTGGCCACCAACACGCAGCCAGTGTGGTGGATGACTGACATCATGCAAATACAGTTTGGCAGTATCTTTTAGGGTTGCTTTAGGTCATCTGATAGTTTTTATCATTTAAATTGAGAGCAAAGATCCAATGAAAGAATCCAGGAAATTATATGAAAGCTTAAACTAAAAGAAACCCAGGGAGAGTTAAGAAGCAACTGCCTGTAAGCTGATTGACTGGTGACCTATTAGGATTTACAAACTATCCTCAGGGCCAAATTGTGATGTCTTATTCTCAGGTCATTGTTCCACATGCTCACAGAAATGTAGTAAATAGATGTGGAAGCTTGACTAGATTACTCTTGTCGATGATGACAAGCCATCTGGATCGCCTATGTATGATTATACACACACTGATGATCAATTCCTGACAGTTGTATGACAGTTATTGGCTCAAATAGTTTGCATGTGAGGATTTAAACAGTGAGATAAACATGTCTGAGAGTTGAGCTGCAATAATTAAACAATTAATTGATGATAATCGACTGATAATCAATGAATCCTTTATTTTCTTAAAGCACACACTTCTAAATTAAAATGTTTTAAAGATAAACTTTATGCATCTTTGAAATACGTATAATTTTTAATAAACCAGTTCCTCTTGTGGTGACACTATGAAGATGGACTGTGTAATCTGATTTCAGTTACAGGAGGCTGCAGCTGCAGGACAGCAGATGGCACCGCTGCGCCGTCCTGTGGATCCCGCTTGGCACAGAGACGCGTCCACGTTGTTCCCACTGTCTGCCTGAGCTCCAGTTCCCCTCCCTCCCTCTCTCTCTCTCGCTCTCTCTCTCTCTCGGCTTACAGTATACACCTATCTATCTTCCACAAGCATCGGCAGTCTCTCCATCAGTCTCTGCGATACGAGCGCTACTACGGCGCAAAGCATGGCACCTCTGCGCCCCGAAGAACAGGTCTTCGCGCACCTATGCGTCTTTCTGTTGACCGCCTCGGCCTGGATGGCACTGCCGGGACCCGTGCGCTGTGACAGCGGGGCTTTAAACCGGCGTGGCGGAGAGTACCGTACGTTTAACATGGGCGGCGGAGACGGAGGCTCCCCGCCGGGCTTACTGACTGACGGTGACGAGGAAGCAGTCGGCGCGGAGAGCTCACCCCGCTTCAGGAGAGCGCTGTCCCGGGAAAAACAAATGTCCCTGCTCAGCAGCTCATTCGTGCTCAAAGGGGATGCGACGCACAACCAGGCGATGGTCCACTGGACAGGAGAGAACAGCAGCGTAAGTAGCCTACCCCCTCCTTGTCCCGTACCGTCACGATGCGCTGGTTCATGCACCAATCCCACCATACCCCTCTTTGTCACCCTCCACCATCCATCACTCCAGACACAGCGCACATCACCAGAAACAAGTTATTGTTCTCGCAGGAGGCGGCTGCTGCAGAGGCACACTGCGCGGCACGGTATGGTTTTTACGCATCCAGGTGGTCCAGCTGGACGCGCGGTGGATGTTATCAGGCATCGGGCTTTCTTGACGAATCAGACTTTTTAAACGTTTTCATGTCGGGGGGCCCCTCATATAGACATGAACACACTGTCGCCCCAGACTTCCATTACATCACATGGTGGCCCAGGGTCACGAGCATGTTGTTATTGTCTGTTTACTCTGCGTTGCGCAGGTATCATAGCATTCAGACTGGAACTTACTATTATTTATGTCCTTTGTTTGGTTTAATTACAGTTCAATTAACTGATGCCTCATTTGATTTGGGAAGCCCTTTTACGACACAATTAGTAACCCCGGGAGGATCTCCTGACCCCACTTTGAGAGCCACAACAATAACGACTCATGCCACAACATTCAAAATGAGTCCAAGGACGCGCCTGTGAGCGCACAGAGCCAGTGTGGAGACAAGGAGCGTGTACTAAACAGACAGTTCGGTGCTTGATTTAGTCACACGAAGCCATGACTAAAATATTGATGGAGCTTTTTATCCATGAATTTTGCAGTGCCTTGTTTATTTGTGGTTTGAAACGTGATTTGGGTCATATGAAAATGGATATAGTAGCCTATTTTTTATGCCTTTATCATCTGTATCTGCCTAAATAGTGGCACTATAGTAGATTTCAGACAGATGTGCTTATATCACAAAAAATAAGTCCCACTGGGATTAGATAGTGACATCAGTGGAGACTAAAATAGCACATGTATCCACTAATGTCAGTATTAATATATAGACAGTGACTTAAGCTTCTATAAAGGGGATATTTTCGGGATATTTAAGTGATTATGCAGTTTCATGATAAGGTCACTGTATGAATATTATAGTGCTTTTTCCTGTGGGCCCAGTCAAGTGAGAGCAGCCTCACTATGTAAACAAGCAGTCTTTGTGATAGATATTGACAGACGCCGGGGGGATTTGAGTGGTGGTGTCTGGTGGGGACATCACTTGCAATCAGAGCCTTTTTGTGAGTGTAACACATTGCTGTTTTACTGGCAGTGGCTGCAGGCAGGTTTTGGGAGGGAAAAAAAAGAAATATCATAAAGGATAAAAATAATCTGACTGTGAAACAACCAGCCAAGCCATTTCGCTCAAATTTGCTGGAGTTTCATGACAAATTGGTTGGTAAATAATGTGAATGGTGACATTTGCAGGTAATGTTCAAGTTATTGGATTATCGACAGAGGCAAAACAGATTGAATTTAAAGCCTGCGTCACAGACTGGTGGGTCCTAATGGCAGCTAGAATTTTAAAAAGTTGAACTTCATTTGTCAGAAATCTTGTAAATTTGCACAGCATATTCACATTTACTTCACAACAGAGGCAGAAGATCTGTTTATTTCAATCCAGATTACTCTTAAAGGAGTTTTCAGGAGTCTCTATTAACTGTCAAGTTTGGAACACTGTAGCTTTAAAGTTGAAGAGAAAATTTATTTCTCCACTTTTTGTGAAAGGAAATCTAAACTAATGATACTGCAGCTGTGTCTATTTTTCCATTTTTCAAGAGGATAAAACTCTTTGGATATATTTGTGGAAACAGCATCCAAGCCTTGAGCCTCTGAGTGGGTATTCCCCATGGCAGTGATTGACTGACATTTGAAGGCCGATGTTGCTATGAATACCCCCAAAGCATTAATACATGATGTCCCCCCCCTTTTTTTTATCGAGCCCACATAGCCTTGGTTATATTCCGTAATAATTTAGTATGTGTTCTGACCATTTACAACATTTAACATTTGGAAGTTTCCATCGTGCTCTTAAGTTTGTTTTGTTACTTTGATAGTGGATACTAGTAAGCCAGGCTAGTTAGCGTAGGTTGCTAACGTGGGCACTTATTCTTTCCAACGCTAGACATTAGTTCTTGGTCATTTTATATCAACACCCTGCTTATATCCCACATTACAATAGAGGGGGGCTAGCTAGCTTTAACTGTGATGGCAAATGACAAGACTGTCAAAACCTGTGATTCATATAGTCATAACAAAGAAGTAAATGGAGTATAACAAAGGGAGTAATGTAAGGAGTGTAATGGGTAAAATTTAAGTGATTTATTAATTATTTTCACTGTCCACCCACACAGGTAGTCCGCCAAAAAGCAATGCTAAGTGGAGAACAATAATGTAAAAAAAACCCAAAACAAAACAAAACTTCCATTTCTTCTTTTTGGTAATTACAATTTGACTAAGTCAAAACAAACACCAAGGATATATACATAATGAATTTATTTGAAAGGTTAGTTTTAATTACAGTTCACCTTTAAGGAACTCAAACTCCAAAACTTGATCTGCTCAAACAAACTGGCCAAAGTCACTTCTGAGAACCAGGCACCACAATTCAATAATGACTTGTGGGAGTCTAGCACTTTGGCATTTAAGACAGGGCATTTAAGTAATAAAAAAAAATTGACATTCTCCCAATGGACTCTGGCCTTTCTCGTGATGAACTTCCCCGTCTCCATCTCCTCTTTTTTAATTTTTTTTTTTTTAATGGAGGCAACGAGTCTGTGGGGATCCTAGCGCTCAGGCTCTGCCAGCCGTAGGAACTCCAAGTTTGACTTATCCTCAATTAACTTGGTGTGGGTATGTATTCTGAAAGGTCGACGAGACTGAGTTCATCCCAGCCTAATAAAAACACAGACAAATGGTGCCATTCAATTTCCCTAAGGGTGACATTTATGAGCAGCACGTGGATTGATGGGTGGGGAAAATGAATCTCTGCCTCCCCTCTTGTTTCATCATGTCGTTTTCGTATGAGGTTCCAAATGTAAGTCACTGATGAGTGGGTCAACAGCGCAGAGGACTCTAGTTGTCAAATCTTTCATGGTGATGGGTAATCAATGATGAAAGAAGGACCACGAATAAAGACAAATTTCAGTATGTTTTCCTGTTTTCCTCATGCAATTCAGACTAACCACCACACTGCTGTATGTAATATGTATGTTTGTGTTTGGGGCTAGTTCTATCCCTTATTTGTCTGCCAAGTGTTTTGACAAGAGGATGAAATGTTCATTTACCTTCATAGTGAAAGTGCTGTTATTGAAAATAGCTCTTGTGTACTCTCCCCTGTCCCTGTGGCAGTTATGGCGACAGTCACTTTACTTTGGCAAGCCTTGATTGGCCAATTGACAGCTTAGAGCATAAAAGAGCTCTCCCTCAGGCATCTTCCAGAGATGTCCTTGAAGAGCAGAGATAGCTGGTGAAGTGTGTGTATGTGTGTTTGCATGTTTAGGGGGTGTTTCAGGAAAAGAGCTGCAAATTTTCAAGGAAAACAGACAAAAAAAAGTGGGTGTGGATTCTAGATCAAAATAGATTAAGTGCAACAGAAAAATACTTGCTTTCCCTTCAGGCTCTAGATCATCAGTATTTTAAAAATCCAATATTTAGGAGGTCAAAGGTGGAAGCCACAGCTCCTTGATAATATTCATGAACCCCAGCATGATTACACAGGAGAGAATTTCTACGAAATGAACTCAGAAGAGATTCTCCTGCATCACTCAGTTCATTATCCAGCATATTTTGTGTCTGTAATTGTACATAGTAAATCTGCATGTACGGTACATCTCTCATTAAGTAAATATCAAATAGGCAAAGAGTCAGCGGGCTTGTTTTATCACACAGTTTCAGACTGCAGGAATTCCCTTATCTACATGAGTTGAGTCATTTGTCCGTGCTTGCAAACTGAGCCAGAATTCAAGATTCTTCTTAAAATTTAACCCCATCCCCGGTGCTATAAAAGTCATTGCCATTGTATATTTTCAATAGCTCTTTCTGGAGATAAATTGTCAATTGTTTGAGAAAATTATCTATTCCCAAGTATTCAAGAAAAAAATGCCAAATTTTTCCCTAGGATACTTTCCATTCCACCACATATTAGTCAATTTTCCCTTAAATTTTCTGTTTGGTGTAGTTAAAGGTGATTTAAGTGGTATAGATAAAGTGATTTATTGCATTCCCATAAAGTTGATTGACTCACAATAGACAGCTTTAAAAGAAAGAATGGTCCAAATTGACGCAGCCCAAGCTGAGATATGCTAACTTTCAGTTCCTAGTATGGGTCAATCTCCAAAAACACTGAAACCTACATTTCCCATAATGTAGCTCATAAGCATCTTTTTGTTAATCCCCCATGTTAGATACATCTTTCAAACTCCACACCCCCAGTGGGACAAAATAATCTAACTCAAGGTCCACTTACCAGCTTTCCATGGTACCTGATCAAACATCTGCTGATGGAGACCATGAGATGTGTTTAAAAAGCTCAGAGAAAAGATAGTCAGTGGACCTTGAAATAAGATTATGTTGACAATCTTCTCTTTCCCAGCTCAAGAATGAACTTTGATGCTGATTCAAAGACTTTTTTTGTATCTTTTTGTTAAAGAACATCATCATGGGTTATTCAGTCAGACTTGACAAAGCTCCTCCAAAGTCATTGAAAACATTGTACAACCATTTTTACAGGCTGAATAGCACTCCCTACAACAGGTAAACTGACCTTTATGTTCCTTAACTTAAAAGCCACTATGAGTAGGATTTGAAAACGGTGACACCTAATGGTGACATCACAAAAGACACTCACCCCCAATAGATTGTAGAAATGAATGGCCTGAAAGCAAAACATAGACTGTGCAAATTTCCACAGTCATTGTTGCAATTTTCTGCAAACAGTTATATCATTCAAATTATTTGAAAGATTACATAAAAATTTTACACATACTGTAGGGGCTTTAACATGCTGTCTATGTACAAGTGATTACAAGATTACAGGTTTAATGACATCACAGGATACTGGGATTTTATTTACAATTAAAAAAAAGTTAGACATTAATTGCAAATTATTATTCACCAACACAGACACAATAATGCATGCATGCATATAGAGTTTGTGAGTCCCGGAAGACATTCTGGAAAATGACATGAGGCTGTATAACATGATACCAGCTTTTTGAACGAAGAGAGCCTCCACTATTGAAAAGAGTCTCTTTGTGCCTCTCTCTTTCCCCTCTGAGTTGTTGACTAGCTCCAGGGAACTCTGAGCTGTGTTCGTCTTCCCTCTATTTCTATCTCCTCTCTGTGGTGATGAACAGCGTCACTATCTGTGTGTGTGTGTGTGTGTGTGTGTCTCCGATGTGTGCATCTGTATCGGCAAGGAAACAGCTCTCAACATTTAATAGGGTTTCTCTATTTTGTGTGTATTGATTTTTTCGTAGAGAGACAGATTATACATTGGCATCGCGCTCTACACCTTTTTTAAATTTGTGTGTATGCTTGCATGTGTGTTGCTGATCCCTTGCGGCCTGTCCCACAGTAGCCTAAGTGATTAATGAGCGGCAAAAGGGGTGCTGACAGTCCAAACTCTCGTCCCACCCTCTACCTCCAATGGGGAATTGTGGGTAATTCCGGCCACTTCCTGTTTCAAAAGCCCTCCTGGGTGGGAATAAGCGAAAGTAAAAGAAAAACATTGACTTTATGGACTCATAAATCTTTAGAATATAAAAACACTACAAAAACACAAGATAATCATTTCATCCACTACATGTAGAAGCATCATTTGGAAGGGAGACGACAACCTGATATACGGCTATGCTGTTTATCAGCACCAAAGACATAGTTTGTAATACTGGAATGATATGGAGAGATCATCAGGTCAATCTTAATATTCATATTAGATAACAAGACTTAAGTGAAACACGCATTTGATGATCATTTGATGTTCATACCATACAACGAATGTCTCGTCCATACAGAAGAAGTAATTAGGGAACAGTAGCTAGGATGTAATAATAAGTGATAAAAGTAATGAAAGGCTGGGGGATCACTAAAATCATTGGGACACATCTTCTACGAACTATGAATGTGTGTTCCAAATTTAGTGCCAAACTATCTGGTCAATGTTATAAGTGAAAATGTTGACCTACCTGCAGCGCAAGATGAAAAATCAGAGGATCGCCAAAGTCATTAGTATTCATCCCCTGGGCACCACAGATATTTGTACCAAATTTTGTGAAAATCTATTCAATAATATAATAAAAGTGATGAACCAATCTAACCAGTGCCATCCTTAGAGTCACAAGGTGCATAGTTAAAAACTCATAAAATAAATAAAAGAAGTTCCAGGTCCTTTTTAATATTGAGTTTTGAGACTCTAAAGGGCAACACACACTGGTGGTGTATGATGCGTGTCAAAACACCTGCACCCATTCTTTTCTATAAGCCTGCACATGAACTCCTCAGGAAAGGGTACTGTCCTGTTTCCCAGCGTTGATGTGTATTGGCTCTTCAGATAAGCAGCAATTTTATAACATTTGTTCTTCGGATCAACACATTCCAGCTACCTTGATTACCTCCATATTGTTTTTAAGCCCTCTGTTTGTATGTAGGTTAGGTGAGTGCTATACAGGTGTCAGTTGATGTGTTAAATTATGCAATGCTCTGCTTTACAGCTGAATGTATTGCACTTAAAGCAGCAGCTCACACCGGTGACATTAATGGCTACTGTCAATTACCTTTGTCATCCACATCCGCCTCTTCACTGTCATGTCATCATCGTTGTTAGCTGACATCATTAGTCTATATATATTCATCATCGCCATTCCCCCTTCTCACCTTGGTGTTGGGCTGAAGGTTATTTACAGTTAATTTTGCTTTCTTCATGTTAAAGATATGAGGTGACACCACCTTTTACCCTCATCTACCCTTCCCTCCCAGCATCAACCCTTCCCTCCCTTCACATTGCAAGCATCGTTTTAGCCAATCAGGTCAAAGGATTATCTGCCTGCAGCATACACCTAATCTAAACATGGCCTTGGTTGAATTTAAATTGAGTATTTAGAGGGAGCCATAATGTTTTATAATAAGGTGCTTGCCTTTGTTTGCATGGTAAATCATGGCTCATGCAGGTGTGTACAGTACACACTCATATATGCTGTAACAATACACTGCCATGCTCACTTGTTCTCTCGAGTCACACATGCGCGTGCACACACACTATCTAGGTCTCCAGGGTCCTGACTTAATGTGAAAGGCATTTGTTCACGCTTCACATACTGAACAGACAGTTCATTTGGCCCCCGGTTGTACTGTGGTGGAAAATTGTTTGCACATGTGAGGAGAGCCTTTCTCATCATTTATCTTGTCTGTCCTCGTTCATCCTGCTTAAAGAGACACTCCAAAAACCAGACTGTAAATCATCAGACTTGTTTGTTGGTTTTCCTCAGTCTTTTTAATGTGAATCCTGCACTACCTCCAAATGACAAAGTACAGTACCATTACTGCAGGCTTGCCACCCAACATGGCCGCCAGGACACATCTAAGCATAGTTGAGTGTCTTTCCACAACATCAGATGGCTCCTGGCTTCCTTTCATGGATGAATGATGTCTGCCATCCATTATGTCACTATGAGGGCTGAAATGTATCGCTGAGATGTTATGCTATGTCAAGTCGATGTTGGCCTTTAAAAAAATTTTGAACATCCAAACATAGTCTCAGTGCAGACTAAACCAGTCCTACAGCATAATCCATCTACTCAATATGTTACAAACAATATTTTTACCAACATAGTTTGAAATATGGCTTAATAAAAAGCATTTGTCACTAGCATTTTTTAGCTTTTGTGGCACCCTGAGTTGTTATGAATTATGTCCACAATTAGTTTGGGTTATTCAACTGTTTTGTTGTATGCTCAAAAAAGACTACAGTATTATTAATATTATCTTAAATGTGCTAAAATTGCTGCTACAAATTACATGATGCCAGTTATTGACAGTAAAAAGCAGTAGCTGTAGCGCTGGTAGCCCTGTGTGGGAGCTAGTCTGAACGTTGCACACTCAAGAGAAAGGAGAGCTGCTCTGAGAGTTGGTTCTCTCTTTCAAGGTGAGAAACTGTATACAAACTCCATATGAATACAAATTTATTGTCTGTTAATGTGTGGTTCAATATTTTATGCTGAGAAGGATATTAATGTTAGAAAATGAGGCAGCTAAATTAAGCTAACTTGTGAGAATAGTTTTCTGGCCAAGCTAGCCACCCTAGTTCTGCTGTTAAGTGCATGTGGTGCTATAAAGAGCAGCTAATGTGTAAAATTGCTCCATGTATGACATTTTTAGTTACATTTGCTTTGTATTTATTATAAGTTTGCTTTCTATTATGTAAGCCCAGCACATAGCCTGCTTAAGGGAATGGCTTTGTGTTTATAAGAGTTAGCATTACACATCTAAATGTAGCACAGAAATCTAGCCTTTATTCATCTAAAACTATTCACATGTTGCAGTTTTTGAAATAATATAGCATGCAAACCAAAGTTTTTCTTGTCAAGTCTATGTAACACTGGCTTACACATTAGTCCAAACAGCAACCACTATTTTTGAAAAATAGGACTGTTTGAAACATACAGAGCATACAGAGAGACTGGTTTGGGAAGTTTCTTTTGACATTTTGACATGTTGACTTTCTTTTCTACCATGAAACTGGAAAGCCATTGGAATTCTTTCTAACAGCACCATCCTCTGAGAAGGGGCAAGTTCCACAGTTTTTGGAGCCAAGTTAGGCTGTGGTGAGTATTTGATATTCAAAACAGTTTTTCAGTGGAGTATTTCTTTAATATGGCCATATGACGGGTCATACAGCTACATGATTTTACATTATAGAAAAGTTTCAGGACTATCAAACCTGCATCTCCCTGCACTGATTGAGTAAGGGTGTAACTTTGGTTTGAGAAGTGGGAGGAAAATAATAAAACGGGGGTCTTGAGGTCCTCCCCCAGGAAAAAAAATGCAATTTGAATCCCATTTCCTGCATTTCTACATATATGTAGGGACTACGGTAACATATTACCTAATTGCAAATCAGTGCTGCTTTTCCCTACCTTGCCCTCCCTGTCTTCCATAGACTACTACACCTCATCTCATATTTAATATGAAAGCAGTTATCCTATTGAGCCCGCCGTGTGTGAATCAAACGTTAAAGTAAACTAGCAGCGAGAGAGACTCTGCTATTCATACATCGTTGACGGATACTTGCTGTGGTTGAAGGTGGACTCATTTTCAAGTTACATAGGTAAATAGAAAAATCATGCTCTTTTACAACCATCTTAAATATTTGGTTTGTCAAATTGCTTTTTCCCCGTTTGGAAATATGTGACGGGCCGGTGACGATTTTGCTCACCAGCCAGTGTTAGTAATAGTAACAGCGTTACCTAGTGTATCAATGTCGGCTCAGTCAATGTTCGCCTAACACCAGCAGAGAGGAGAGGGGAGGGGGAGTTGGAAGGGAGACTGGGAGCTCTCGGTGTGTGCAGTTTCTCCAATTTTTTTTTCTTAAGTATAACAATAGTTTTCGGATTGTAAAAAGTGAAGGGGTCCTATACCGCATTCAGAAAAAGTGCAGGGGACATGTCCCCGTGTCCCCCCAGTAAAGTACGCCCCTGTGATGGAGCTCCAGTGGATGCTGGGGTTTCATAGATAATCTAAATAATGTTTTCAGAATGTTGTTAATATTCGGGATCTTATAGCCATTAAAAATTTAAAAAATACAGGGGCATAACATGTCTAATTTAAACCACAATTCACCTTCAGCTTCCAAAACCCATAGTAGTGAAATCTCATCAGGCTACCTGGCATGGCAGAATGCTGATAGTTCTGACTGTGAAGCAAGATGTGCATATATCTATGTTCTATCTTTTGGCAGCGTTGGCACAGACAACAATAGCGAGTTAATTGTCTGAAACATAAAAGCACTGTGGATGATGGAGCTTATCCGTTGATAAGATCTTCATCCAAAGCCTTTCCCTTACTATGGCCTCAGAGTTGGCACAGCAACGCTCATTGCCACTTGGCGGTAGGTAGCGTTTGTCGCTTCGATGCCACGGTTGCCTTGCTAACAAGACCTTGGGAAAGTACAGGGAGCAGCATGCTACTGTAGTGTTAGTGTCTAATTAAGTGTTTAGTGATGCCAGGTGTATGCTGCCTGCCTGGCAGCAAAGTTAAAACATCAAGACGTTTGTCTTACAGGTTGTTTTGAGGCTGCTGGCAATGCGGCTGAGAGATTGTTATCTGCTTGTTCCTGCATTACTGTACATGTATGAGGAAGGTGTGTGTGTGAGAGAGTGTGTGTGTGTTGTTAACATACTGCCTTCTTTTCTTCTCTTCTCAGTAACTTGTCCTCTCAGTTTAACAAGGTGGAAACTCTCAAAAACAAAATGACTGAATATAAGCACTTCTGTTTTTGTGTGTATGCCGGTGTGTGTGATTGGGCATGGGGGGTATTGGTTACCAAGCGACAAGCAAAAACAACTAGTTGGCAAGCTGTGGCACACAAGAAAGCCCCTCATCTGCTTGAACATCCCAGACATTCTGTGAACTTTCTTTCCTTTGTTGCAGTGCTAAAATGTACCCAGCATGCGTTCATTGTTTTTCCAGTTTTGTCCCTGTAAACAGAGGGCTTTTTTTTTCTCCCACGTTCCCTGTTGTTTTGCGCTCTCCTCATCGTCCTCTGCAGTTTCGCTGTCATGGTTGAAAGTTCCTGCTTATGTTGCCCTGGCAACCCACACTGGAATCCTGTTGGGGTCTTCCAGTGGTTTGGTTCCTGATCTGAATTCAGAGTGGCCCCTCGCCTCGCACTTCTCCCAGGTCCTGCATATTTCATGTATAGCTCTGGCATAAATATATGCCACTCATATTGAGATTGTCAGGTGGAATCCCGGTATCTCCAAAACAACATCAACATTTCAGGAACAAGGATATGAACCTTTTCTTTGGGCTGACCTTCATGCATTTTTGCATCTATCCCATTGTTTTTCTGCTGTTATAGACGCCAACCCATTAGTCTGTTCATCTTTCATCAATTGACAACCACTATCCAGATTACCAATGACATTTAATATGTGTATTCATGGTTGCTAGAAGATCATTCTTAATCATTTTCGTGACCCCCTGATCTTTCTTCTATCATCAGACCAAAATTTCCACTTTTCACATCCTTGAAAAAATATTTGCGAGATTGCCATGAAACTACTGGAACATGTTCATGCTCCCCAGAGGATAATCCTCTTCCCCTTTAAACACTCAATCTGCTCCCAAGGAGATGAACTTTTTAATATTAATGACTGCATAGCATCTTCTCTTGTGGCACCCTTAGACAAGCTCTACATTTTGAGCTACACTACTGTTAAGTCTCTAAGAAAAGAAAAAAATATTTGTGAATTGTTTGTTCTGTCCACAGATTTCATCTTGCTCATAAACCCACAGACTACACGTTTCTTCAACTGAAGATAAACTAAAACAATAAAATCAACCAGAATGGACATAAGAAGTTTTCACCTGACAATAACAATATATAGATATATTCAGGCTTGCCATATTTGGCTCTGGAAGTTTTAGTGTTTGTGCTGTGTGTGTGTGTGTGAGGGGGTGGTGTGAGATGTGTGTGTGCCTGCCTGCAGCTACTATAGGAGCAGTGGGAAAGCTCTCCCTATAGAGCCCCTCAGAGAGTTGTGAAATGCAGCCCAGCGGGGTTTCTCCAGTATTTCACCTTCACACCGACACATTTAGAGATTGGATCTACTTCCCTCAGCGCTAAGCCGTCCCCACTTTCTATCAAACCCCACCATCTGAACCCCACCTCTCACCAGGGACCTGGGTATTTTCAGTTTCCGTCATAAGCCAATTGGACAACAACAGCATGAAGCCTTCAACACAAGTCAGGCGTCAACAGAAAAATGGATAGGGATATAAAATGGGAAATCCATGTCTGTGGTTATGATTAGGCTGAAGCAAATACAAAAATACACAATATATTGTATACACAGCATGGTTGCATAACAGCTTATTTATTTATTTACAATATATCAGAACATAAAATCACAGGATTTGAGTAATGATTAGTTACAATACAAATAATAAATAAACTCCTACACGTAGCTGCAAAACACTTTTTGCTTGTACTTTGTGCCTTTAGGATTTTCACGAAAGGTTTCATGATGAAAGAGATGCATACCTTATGTTTTTATTTTGGTGATCACCTCTAGAGGACAGATTGGTCATTATGTCCTCATGTAAATTTTAACTACTCATTCCATCAGAAGACCATGACATGATCTGTTTCATCCCCACTGTGTTCACATTTTTATCTTTAAAAGATGACCTTTGGCTAAAATATGAAATAGAACATTTTCTAAAATTTCCCTCCCTTGTAGGTTTTAGTGAATTTTCAGTCACACTTTCCATGCAGGGAGTAAATTAGCAGTTAGTTCATTTCACTTTGAGCAGACTCCTTCTTTCTTCTACACAGTTTCGAAAAAAGGCTGTTCTTCAGATGTTCTTTGGTGAAGGTAGTGATTTCATATGGAACACTCTGATGTTTTAAAATAACTTTTAGATCTGAGGATTTTATAAGGGATGTTTTTTATGCAAATCCAGTTCAGCATGGTGCTTAAGAGAACTTTTGCTTTAGTTTATTGCCAAAGAACAAATTTTTGCTTATTAAGAGAACCCTGTTTTTTAAAAGCTGTCCTATGCTCCCAGTTTACTGAAGTTTGTCTTGGAACACAAACCCAGACTGTAACTCAGCCCCTGTCTGCAGTTCAAAGGCAACTCTGCCACCCAAGTTCAACCCAGAATGACGTGCTCGGCCGCCGTGCCAACCTCACACATACCTACACACACCTACACACACAAGGCGACTCGAAGCAGTAAAAAGGGAATTAGCATGTGTTGACGGACGTGAAGCTCGCCAGTAATAATTCCTCTCCCTGGAAAGAAAAAAAAAAAAAGGGCTGAACGTTTATGACTCATGTTGATAGCAATTAGAGCACCGGTGTATCAGGGGAGGGGTGGTGGTGTTGGTGAGTGTGTGGGAGCAAAGAAAAGAAAAGAAAGGGGGGAAAAAAAACAATAACTCTGCACTGAGGCCTCTTTTATCTAAACTCTGCATATTCCTTGGGTGGTTTTTAACAAATGTGCTGTCAAAAGCAGTTGTTCTACATGAAAAAGACGAGGCCGTGCGCTGTGATCTGACGCTGGCAACGATGTAACGTACTCTGCCTGGCGCAAGACTGTTCGCTACCTGTCTCACTCGTTCTCCCTCTGTCTCTCGCCCTCTCTATCTGGTTCGCTTGATTGAAAGGAAGACGTGTGCCTGCGAGCGAGAATAAAGATGCAAAGCAACGACAAATTGAATTATTGTTTGGAGTGCCGCTTGTCACAACAGCGGCGTCAGGTGATTTCAGTCCTTTGCAGCGTAAAAAAGGAGAGACGGAGACGCTTACAAAGACGAGGTGACAGTCAGCCACTGAGATCCTAAAAATAGGCTTAAACATAACAGCTTTTATGCCTGCCTCTTCCATTATTGTTGACCGCTGCAACACGGTAATGTGAATACGGTCCTACTTGGTGTGGTATGACCTGTAGCTTACGGTGGCTAATGTTAGCAAACATTTGGTAGATACTGCTCTTACTTGACTGTACTTGTGCTACTGTGATGCTACGTTTTAGTCACGTTTTAGTTTACTCAACATTTTGTTGTTATCTCATCACTTGTGACTATAGCAACCTCTTTACAGCAAAAGTTATATAATCTCACTTTAAATGATGCCAAGATGACACGCCCACATTACCTCACAGTAAGTTCAGCAGTAAAACAAGCACGCACACGCTAGTCTTCCTCCCGTCCCACCTCATTGTTCATGCCTGTGCGACTTCTCGCGTGCTGTCAAACTTCAGCAAAGTAATTCTACCAAAGCATCCCATCTGCGACAGAACCCTGCTCTGAGAAAAAGAGCCATTTGATCCGTCAGCCTCCTCTGTGGCTGAGCCGACCTGTTTGTTATTGCAATTGGAACTTTGTTTTTTGTTTTTTTTTTTTTTCCTTCTCTCTCCGTTGGAAAAAAAAGGGGAGGGAGAGAGGTGGAAGAATGAAGGAGTGTTGAAGCCTCTTTGGAATAATGCGTGTAAACACAGGCAGTGCATCACTCAGGTAATGAGATTCTCCACTCTGCTTAAATCGAAAGCCCCTCAGCACCTGAGGAGGACAAACACCCTTCCCAGCGCTCTCTCTCAGAAGAAACACACACATGCACAGGCGCACACACTTTCACACTCACCATATTTGCTTTTCTCTTTCTCCTCTACCTTGCTTTCCCTCCCTTCTCCCCTCTGTGAATTTGGACAGGCTGTTTGTATGCAAATATGTCATCCGGAAGACCCCCCTGCCCAATTCACACACACACACACACACACACATACACACTCACACATAAACAGAGAAACCCCTGTAGAGGTTCAGAGCTGGCGTGCTGAGGTGAACAACACTCCAGCAGGGCAATAGAAGCTGGCAGAGGACAGCTTGTTTGCCCTTTTTTTTTTAAAAAAAAATATTGAGTGTATTCAACAACAGGCCTAACTGGTTCTCTCATTTCTTTCTGTGGTTAATCCCCTTTTTCATCATCATCCTTTTCTTTTCATTTGCCTCTAAAAACAGCTTAGCGCCAAACGTTGCGCAAAACACCAGCCAATTTCCGGAGTGTGGTGTTTCTTTCTTTCTCCGGGAGAGATCTGTAAAGCTGCTTTTGCTAAGAAGTCCCTGTTGTTTTGTGAGATCACTGTAGGTCATTGAGGGAGATGTCTGCATTTCAATATATTGAGGTCTTTGTGCTGTAATGCAGAGAAACTCCAAGCCCTACAGTAGGACTCATCAAATCATTCAAAAAATAGGGTTATACTAATATATCTGGCAAATAAAGATCAGGTGTCAGCCAGTAAATGTCAACCACTACCAATGTGATGGAGGATGAGATTCAAGTGTAGCAGTGTGTAAACCCTTCAAGGAAACCTGACTCACCCTGAAATAAGAATGCCTAAGACCAGGAAGAAGTCAGGAGCATGAAGAATAGTTGAAAATAGCTATGCCAACCTTTTCACAGTGGGGAGATTACAAGGCTCCACAATGACCTTGCCAACAAACTGACTCTGAAAAATCATCTAGAACAACCAAATAATGCCCTAGTAAGTACCTGGCAATAGTCTGAATTATAGTCTTAGTTTTAGTGTTCCTTTGGGATGCAATTTCAGAGGCTATTATATATTCCACTCTTTTAAAAATAGCTTTCTTGGAGGAAAGCTACACTGGTGTGATCTTTTAAAACCAGGTCTTGGCTAAAATATGATCGAAATTAAACCATGAACAGAACCAGAATTGCAACCAGGTTTTGCCATAGTTGTTAAACCTCACAAAGCCAGCCTCCGAGTTCATAAGGAGATTTAATTCTGGAAAACATCAATAATCACCTTGAGGCCAGACTGTTCAGTGAACTATGCGCACGGATTAGATGGTGTGACTTGCCTCATAATGACATTTCCATTAGAGTATTTCATCTGCCTGTTTTGGATATACAAATGAAGCTTAATTCTGTAATCGTTGGGTCAATATTAACCTCACATTTACTCAAAAACAGTATTGGTGGCTGCCCCGGAGTTTTTTCTATCCAAGTTTATTCTAGACTTTAATAATAGTGGCTTGACAAAACTTTCCCAACTCAAGGTCCACTTACTAGCTTTTTCTGGATCTCTGAACTGTATCACATGGTTTTCATCAGCCTGTGCAATGCAACCTCAGTAGATGTTATATCATCCGTAGCACTGGTAGGAGCATGGCTTCAAAGTTATGCATGAAATAGTATGAATAATGAAGTAATGATAATGAAGACCATGTGATAAAGTTGAAAGCCCTGGAATATTCTAGTAAGTGGAACTTGAGTTGGGATTGTTTTTTTACATACACTAAATTTGAATGGAAAGTGAACTTTTTTTTTTTTAGATGGCAAGGTTACCATTGCCACCACAGTGTTTCCATAATGAAATTTCAATGTGTTGGTATCTCCGTCACATCAAAGTCATTGAAACATTTGTGAACCAATGGTAATGTAGACGTCACATTCAAAACAAATTTAGCCCAGATTGAGGCTAGGCATCAAGATGTCTTTTTAACCTGCAAATTATCAAAACAGTTCATTAAAAGTACATTTACCTGAATACTTTTATGTACATTTTTGTTTATCCAAAGGGTTGTTGTATCATGGTTGCCATGCGCCACTAAAATAAAACTTAGACCTGTTTCTTTAACAGAAGACTAGCACTGTATAATATGCTAAGTCTGATGCTTCCAAAGAAAGCCATTAATACTACCTTTTTACAGTCTGTCTTTCTTTAAGTAAAGTCTGGAAAGCTGCTTTTTGAATGACACCATCTGCAAGATATGTGGTCACTGCCGGACGTGACCTTGTTTCTGTATAGTGTAAGTATAGCTCAGCCTGATAGTTACATCAGAACAGAATTATTTTTTGGTATGCTCCTGATGAAAACTGTATCCTTGGTGATGAAACATGACATTGTATCCCTCTTTGATGCCTATATGTGCCTGTATGTGTGTGTTGCCATGTCAGTGCGTCCTGTTAGTCCCATTCCAGTGGCCCATGGAAAGAGGACATTCTTTTCTGCAGTGTTACAGCCTTGTTAAACCCATTCCCCCCCTTCCTTCCCTGTTAAACCTCGTCTTTCTCACAGCCCCTTTCTCCATCCAGTCCTTCTTTAATTCTCAAGCCAATGAAAGACAGTCAGTCACTAGCCATATAGAAGCAAAAGAAAACAATGTCTGATTGGTGTAAATTAAAAGTACTCTTTGAGGCTAATTTTGAGTGTTACTGCAAACTTCATCTCTGTATCGGTTTGGTCGCTCATTTGGGGTTTTGAGTGTCAAATGGATAAGATAAAGTTCACTTTTTTTATTCTCTTTCTTCCTCTTTCCCTCACAAATCCTTTTATTGGAGCTGGCCTCCAACATGGCTACCAGTTGCCAAGAAGCTGCCCTTATTTCCCAGTCAGCCGCCACCACTGGCCCAACACTCAGCATGTTTTGACACACTGGGTGGGGAGTATGTGTGCTGTAGAAAAGGGGTGTTATGGTTCTGGCTTGTGTCTCTCCCCACATCCGTCACAATGGCTGCCAAAATCCCCATGACCTCATTCTCATTAGCACTGCTTCAGCTACAAAGAGCCAGGCTGTGGCTCATCGGTGAGGAGCACCGGTCTGAATGGACGACGCCTGCTGCATTTTTAAAAGGGCTTGGAGATTCGTTGGTCGCCGTGGAAAGTGTGCACAGAGTCTGCTCATGTGTAAACATGGCGGATAATTATGCGAATGAGTCTGTCATCTTAGCGTGAGCTACAGGACTCCTTGAAGGTCTCTCAAATTAATTAAGCTTAGCAGTGGACACTCTCACCAAATTCAAGAAGTGGTGTACCTCAGAGAAATGCAGCCATGTGGAATGTTTTTAACACAGATTTCTCATTCTAATTAATAAGCTGTAGCTTGAGGCTGACAGCAGGGATGTTGTGTCAAGGTTTGCAGACAAACAACTTAATAGGCGGATGGATCTGTTGAATGCTATGCTTTCTATTTTACCTTTCAGTCATTTTATTCATAAAGCAAACTCTCTTACACCAGAGTGACTTAAATAAATTAAATATGCTACCTTTAAGATACAGGACGGCTTGTTATCCTGATACTGCGTCAGAAGATCCACAATGTGTTGAATTGATGTTGTTGTCCCTGCTGTTTCAACTATTTTATGTCTTTCTCTCGGAATGACTAAATTAAGTCTAAAATCTTCTTACAGTATGAGTGTTTCTAACCTTAGGAGACAGTCAGGATGAAAAAGAAAATCTTCAGGCCTGCTGCTGTTTAGAGAGAAGATGAAATAGCAAAATGAAGGATGATGAAAAGGTTCCCTTCTTCAAAATCTCCTACCCAGAGAGGGGATTATCTCTCAGGAAATATCTCCATCTTCAAGGCTCCTCAGTGTCTATCTTTATCTCCTTTTCTTTGTGGGGGGAGTCTAAAGATTTCGAGCTGGTCTCGTCTAGTGTCACGCTCCATCACGAGAAGCCTTACCTGGGGCCGAGATCCATCTTGACAGGAAGTGGAGGCTGACCCTCACCTGAACCTCCCTCAATGCACATCTTCTTCCTGACATGTGACCCTGCCATATGCCAAGTCTGTATTGTTAAACACAGCCACATCGTCGCCGTATTTGGGCCAACACCGCTGGGAAGAGCGAAAACGCAGGGAGGGAAAATGAGCAAAGCACTGTAGGGAATTTTGGAGGGAATGACCTTATTATGCGGGTGAAGCTTGCTGTGTGAAATGCCGATTGGCTTCAATTAGCCCGTTGGCACAACATGTGTGTCCCAGTAGTGCCACCTCCATTACTGCCATGACGATTCCTTAACTGACAAGCTTATCTTGAGATAAATGGGGGGACTCGGCATGATGTTAATGATGCTGAAATGGGGGGGACACCATATATTATCATGGTGGGGGTTGGGAAACATCTGTATTGTAGGACTGGAATGGGAAGTAGGGTAGAGAAGGTGGTGAAACTGCAGTGGGGTTGCTTTCGCAGCCTCCCTGCTGTCACCAGCTGCACAGAAATAGTTAAACAGCAGAGTTGTACAGTAGCATTGATATGCAGAATAATTTCCCTCACACAACAGGGAATGGTATAACAAATAAGTCAGGGCTGTTTCACCCTACTGTGGACTGGAAATACTCACACATTAACTATTTTTTCCCATCACTGCCCCGCCTCACATTCCTATATTTTGCTCTGCTCGGGCCCCATTGTAAAAGACGTCCTTCGCTTGCTTTTTCAATTTGAGACACAATTCACCGGACGAGATAGAGCCTCATGTCAGGGTACAAATCATCCCAGTGTGTCGGAGAAATTGAATTTCCCATGAATATGTGATTGGCTGTGATGTGGTCCCCAGCATGCACAGTGGCTAATCCTCTGAGGTGGTGGTGGTGGCGAGGTGGGATGGGATGGGGGGTGGTGGGTTAGAACAGACACAGTGACGCTGGGTCGCGACAGCTGCATGCACAGGCAAGCGCGCGCGCGCACACACACACACACACACACACACGCCGTCACACTTAACATACACACAAAGGAAGACACACCTATGTGATGACACGCTTATGAGAAACGGAACCCCAGAGAGTCACAATCACACACTCACAGCAGGTCGCCGGCAGCTGCCTGTTTGTGTGTGACTTCAGAGCATGCTGCGCGCACATGTCGACGCGTTTACAACCTGCTGTGCTTGCGTGTAGATGTGTGTGTTGTGTTTATGAGTATTCCTGTCTGGTTTAATTTTTGCCGCCCTGTATGCTGTTACCCTCTCTCCACTGTCACGTTTACAGACCACTTATGGGCCCCTGTAGTGTAACACCACAAAACTCCAAGCATCACGCCTGTCATCTGCCCTCATTCTAAGAGCCTCTTGAATCCAGCCCTTTTTGTCTTATGCACAAAGGATGCCATCATTTCCTTTGTCATCCATGCTCCACTGCAGCAAGCTGATATAATTTTCTCATGTATTTCATGAAACAGCAATGAGTGTATATCCAGGCGAGCTAATGCCTATGAGCTTGTCTCCCATGTCAGACAATGGCTGGTGGATGAGTCACTCAAACACAAGTGTGTATGATTGCACATGCACATACACAGGCACACAGAAACAATGAACACACGCACAGCAGTTCTGCACTTTGGAATACCACCTGCACAGTCGGGTTCCAAGGATCTCTCCTCAGTGAGCATTTAGGTGCTTTCAGACCATGGCCTCCATTTGTGTGCTGACACCCTCATGAACATGGACGGTTATTTGCCACTGCCTTTTTCAGCTTGCAGCCAACAATTGCACTTAAGAAAGCGATGTAAGCATAAGCATTTATTATATATTTTTCCCACAGGGATGGCTGAAACATATATACAGTATAATCTGTATATAAAGGCTTAAAACTGAGCAAAGACTGTTACATCACCATATATGTATATTAAGGTGATCAGATTATCAGTAAAAACAACCACCTTGTCACCACATAAACCAAATCACAACTAGTTTGGGAGCCAGTCCTGGTCCAATATGCAACTTACAAATGTGATGTGAAAACTTCATTGAAAATGGACTTTTCAGTGTAGGAGGCATCTTGTGTGCAGCAACTTCAAAACAAAAAAATATATGAGCATATTCAGTATTAAAGAGAGTAGAAATTTTAACAAGGTTTGAACTTTTTTGTGGATAAACCATATCAGACAGAAATTATTATTCAGAGCAAAGTACTTTTATGTGTCTGTGAAACATGTCTTTTGGGGACCTTTAACAAACAGCTACAGGAATTACAATTTTGAGCTTGTTTGTCAAAAGGCTGGTTCACAAAGTGATGCAAAAGGACACACTTTATCAGTGAAACAACTGTTTTGGCTGACACCAATGATTAATAGAGAAATACAAACTCACTGCCTTCACACAGTGTCCAATCCTCTGATCTCTTATCCTGATTGGATGATGTTACTCTGCTCTTGACATGGCACAATTTCACCCACGTAATCAGCACCTATGGATGCATGAGATAAGTTTTGTGTTTATCCGATTGGGGCCAATGTTGGTATGATATGTATGATATCAGTTAGCTTAACTTGCTGTATTAAGTGTGTCATCTGCCAATCATTTCTTCCTTTTTAATGATGAGATTATACTGGGAGATACCAGCAATGTAGCATACTGTGCTGCTGGGAGGATCAGATGTAGCTGGTAACCAGGGTGGCAGAGTTGTGTCTCCCTGTCTAAATACACACCATAAACGCCACTGGGCAGCAGATGCAGCAGTAGTAGTTTGCTGTCTAAAAGGATCTTTAGTGTTTTCTCCTTTATGAAGTTGCTTTGACTCCTCTACCCATTTCATTAATCACACTCCCTGTTCTGTGGTCTCTTGCTTGTTTCTTCCAGTTAAGCTAATCTTTTGAAGAGTCTTCCTCAAGGGTTAAAGCAGACGTCCAGTTTTTGCCAGATTTAATATGTATGAAGCAAACAGCTCTTCGTGCTGCTGCAGGTACCTACGCTTCATCAACACCCATAGCAGCTTTAAATGCCAATCATCATGCTGGAAGGGTAAACTGACCGTTTGCACATGGCCAAGTTGTTTACCAAGTGCAACTTCATAGAACAGAATATCAAAGTGAATCAAAGGGCAATAATTCCCCGTTGATACAAATATATCAGACCATAAATCCCTTATCATATGTAGATGTTGATGTGAACAGATATTTGTGCCTCTCCAGATTTATTCACACCACCATTTTGCTTAGGAGTGCTTATTTTAGAAATAACAAGTTGCTTTTTGTGTTCAGCCAGGATTTAAGAAATTAGACATCCATATAGTCTGTGTGACATCCTTATTTTTTTTCTCTCTATGTTCTCTCACTGTCTTAAAAACAAACCACTGCTGAGTGTCATTTCAGGCCACGTTTAAATGCTCCGAAATCCTTGCAGTCATAGCGTTTCCTTGCAGGGTTTTCCCCTCATTTCTATCATGTGAAATGAACCTCTGCCAGGGCAAAACTCAATATATTTCCACAGGGAGGCCAGTTAAAGAAGTTTGAGGAACTTAGTGTCGCTGTGTTTGTGTGTTCACTGCTCAGGGGTAATTGAGCTTGATTGGCTGAGTGGACGCTCAGAGGAAACTATCCAGAGCCTGGGAACTCAGCATCGGATATAGCCGGCAAAAACCAATACGACACCGAAAATGAACTCTCATTCTCAAACCCACATAATATCCTATCATTATCGTTCCACAAGCATTTTAAAACATTAGTAACAGAAAAATCCAAAGAGGAAATTCCATATAATTTTGGATTTTTGCAAAACCACCCAGCTCTTATATGGCTTCCTCATCACTGCAGTTTTACACATTTTTATCTGCCCTTTTCTTCACAAAGTTCTCACCTCTCTCCTTCTGTCTCCATCCCTTTCTTGTCACGGGCTTTGTACCTTGTACCCAGCTGGACAATGGCATGTAACCTGGCACGTCTGGGAGAAAAGAGGGAAAGACAAAAACAGAGAGATGCAGAAAGGCATACAGTGAAAGAGAAAGTAAGAGACCCGTAGGAGATTTCGGCGATGCCCGAACACAGAAGAAGAGAGGGTTGTTAATCTGATAATGGCCCCTGGGCAGAATGACTCTTCCTGAGCTGCATTGTGGCTTCACACACACTCATCTATCAGGCCTCGACTCTCCTGTAATTACATATTCTTCATGTGGATACAACTGGGGAGAGCGGGCGCATGGGAGAGCGGTGAGGGCCGGTCAGCACATTGAGGCGTGGGATGATTGGAAAAGGAGAATCAAAAGAGGGATTTTTTTCTTCTGAAGACATTGAGATATGAGAGAGGGAAACAGAAAAAGGGAGAAAGAGAGGTGAGGCAGGTACTGTAGGTAACCAGCCTGTTGTGTCCAGATTGAGATAAGAGAGGACAGGATTTCAGAGTCTGCTCTCAGATGCCCCTTTTCCTTTTGTTGTTGAGCTGGATGCATTTAGTTGCATCCCACTTTGTCGGCATCCCACCTTTACTTAAGACAAACACCTCAAGTGAACTTTCAGATAAAACACAATGCAACATTTCAATAGTTTATTTGTGCAAAAGTTACCTTTGGACTATGTGAAGTCCATATTTATTCACCAGAAACAAATGTACAAATGTTTGTGGTACAAACTTTAGCTGCAGCTAGCAAGGAGCTACAATTTTTGCAGTGCTTGCTTGTGTATGTGTGAGAGCTCAAACTCTGACTTATCTCAAAACCCACTTGACCCCACTTGTGTTTCCTTTATCTGTATGTTCATAAAGCCTCATTGTAAGAACAAATTTTCCAATCAATCTGAAAAATTTTAAACTTTTTTGCATTCACACAGTCCAAAGCTTGCATCTTTCCACCAACAAATTATGCAAATCTAAGCATCATCTTGCTTTCAGTCTGAAAACTCCATAAATGTCTGTTTTATGAACATTTCAATTAGATGTAAATGTGTTAGATAACATCTCTAACACACCTTCATTATTCTTTGTGAATTTGAACATAAACATGAAATCTACCCACAGAAAGTCTAAATCCTTTCCTCCATCCTTTTATTGTAGCATGTGAAATGTTCTTAGTATTTCATGACTAGGGTCTAAGGGTTCAGTATGCTTCAAATGAACTACTTCATACAAAGTGTCGTCTGAAAGGCAAGTGTTTCTTTTCCAAATAGCCACACACAAAAATGGGGCGAAAAAGCCACCCAAGATGCAGTGAATCATTAAATAGGTATAAGGGCAGACACTTTTGTATAGCCTTTTCTCAAAGGCATTCACAGTGTTGCACTCAGTTTTTTACACAATAAGTGGAGATAAATGTGTAAAGAATCAAAAAAGGAAGCTTGACAGTGAAATTTAAATCCTGCCCCTCCAAACATCTGACCAATTGTTGCATAAAGTTGGCACAATTCCTGCATTGTCTGTTTTTCAGAAAGTTACAAAAATTGTCAGAAGCGGCCATACAACATGACAAAGGTATGGGGGGGGGGGGCTTGTAGCATACTTGAGCCTTCAGATTCTCAGATCCTCTTCACCTTTTGGTCAACTTTTTCAGACAAAGATGAACAATGAAAGCCATGAAAAGTCTCTCTCTGAGGTCGATGGCATCTGATTAGTCCAGCCCATCAGAGGAATTTTGGATGTGGCCGCATCCATTGGTTTCACTGTCCTACTCCATCTCATGTCAAAATCCCAGCAACAGATTGTAGTCAGGCCCAGACATGTGGTTTGACTGAGGGAAAAGAGGCTGATGTGCTACTAACCGTTGCCTCTCCTCCCTTGCCTTGATCCCATGACCAATGGCACTCTCCCAGGTCATGCTGAATTCTGGGCCAGACAGGGAGGAAGTCATCTAATCAAATTGTGCTCAGCTGCTGTGACCCTCATCTGCTCTGGTTTACTCTATCACTCTGTTGTGCTTGTGCTTTCCATGTGAACCCTCTCAATGCAGTAGTGCTGGTCCACTTTCCAGTTCTACCTCAGAGCCATAGCCTTTTCCCAGCATGAGGTGCTGTGTAGAGCTTTGTGTGTTGACCCTTAAATGGTTGCACATTGAGGAGAAGACTGAATCCCTTTTGTGAACTTGTCCACAGGGGTCAGCTTCAGCCTGACAGGCCGCAAAACCAAACACAGAAGAGCCACATTGTTGTATATGTGCTGTTTCAAGACTTGTTCACCTCTGAAGAGGATGTGACCATGGAAGTGGAAAGGTGATGGACTGGCTGGAATACCAATCACAAGCCTTATGGTAACATATCTTTCAAACAAAGCCCTTAGAAGTTGTGATCAGACTGAATATTATTGTTTGACAAATGTGCATGGAAATGTCATCTTCCCAGCAATTTACTGTATGCACATGACGCAATTCATTCTCAGATTGTTTTCTTTCAAACTGATTAAGATATTTATGGAGAGACAAAAGATTGCCCAAATTTCAAAGTAACCGAGCAGCTGTGGAGGATCATGTTATGTCATGTCAAAGGCTTTATGAGTCACACTGCAGAGGGAGAAGCAGATTGTGTTATCTTGCATGGAAATCTGTGAAGGCTGACTGTCCTCGCCTTATCCAGGTGTGTTGGCTGAATCATCTCAGCTGAAAAAAGAGCAGAATATCTCCTTGATGACCTCTTCTTCACAGATAGAGAAATGTATTATGCTGAGTTAATTTGCAATGCATCTTCCTACTGCTGCTCATGCACTGTGGACTTGTGGGAAACATCCTAGAAATGAAGAACTTTTTTTGCATCAGTTTCCTTGTCTTCTGCAGGCCTTTTCAGTTTAAATGGAAACATACACATTGTTGGTCTTAACACTGTTGTGAACCTTTTGATTGGTCACTTGACGTAGATCAAAGCCATTTGTAGCCCATAGTGCTTCAGTGAGTCATGGCCTGGACCGTGCTGAAAAGCAGCTGTCATTGGTGCGCGGCTTTGTGAGAAGAGGAAGTAAAAGGATCAGTCTTGACCTTTGGCGGAGACTGCGCTGGCTCTTTCACAATGCCTTGGAAACTTAACACTGTCTGTGACATTTACTGTCTGTGGTGGAGTGTAGCCACTGGACTGCAATGAATAGAAATGAACACAAATGGAAATCAATTGGAGTAGCAGCTTTTAATGTAATGTGGATATTTTAACACACAAATACTCTTTTTGTCTTTTAAAGTGTCAATTAAAGCCATCAGTGGATATGGAGAGAGATAAATCTTTGTTTACTGTAAACCTATGTATTTGGACTTACTATGACTACAGCCATCTATTCCCTGAAGGTTTACTACACAGCTGAGTGAATCCTGCAAATGTGCAGATGTGCAGATGGTCATCAAGCTTATCAGTTGTGAAAACATAGCCACAGCTGAACCTTTCTTGGTCATCGTCCATCAACAGCCAGTCAGAAGTCTGTGATTCTCTTTTCATGGGGCTTATGGTTTAGACACATTGGATGTGTAAAGGCTGCCAACACCTCTCACAACTGGCAAATCAATTGTGCTGTAATATCAAATGATTTGGTTCCATGCTGTTTAGTATCACAAGCAGGGACATAGCTAGGATTTACAGAAAGATAGGTAAGATAGAAAGACAAATTTTGACTGCGGTGAATCATGATAGTAGAATCTGATGGCAAGTAGTGTAAAGAGCTGTCTGTTGAGTCTACATGTTATCTCTCAATATTTGCTCAACCCAAGACTTTTTTCCGTAATTGTGTAGTTTCACAAGATAGCTACATCACCCAGATGGTCAAAACACACTTAGGTACTCAGCTGGCTAATCCAGTCCAACAAAGCAGCTTTGTTTATTGTAATTTAGGGTAATCTCTGGCTGTTCTGTTAGCCCGTCTTCACAAGAAAAACGACAGTACAGGTCTAAAATTCAGGCCGGCAAAAACAACCCATAGTGGCCCTAATAATAGTAAGTAAGCCGTAGTAATTATGACCCGGGGAAGTGACACAGTTCAGTTGACGTCAATATAAGAGGACTTGATAAGATGATTTTACCTTTTAAGGAGGAGGTGGTTGGGTGGATGGCTAGAATAGTTGACATTGCTGCAGGAGACCACTGTTCATTTCCCATTTCCAATCGCGAGACAGAACATTTTTTAAAAATCATAATGTTGTGGTGTTTACTGTTGCCATGACGACGAAGGATGCATAACTTTATATATATATGTATATTACAATCTATAGGTCCTTCTAGAGTTCCTCTGGTCATTCTTACTATGGCCTCTAGATGGTGTAAAGATAAATTATAGGTCATTTTTTGCCAGCTGAATTTAAGAACTTTACTTAAAATATGAGGATGTCTTGGTTCTGTTGGCTGACACTGACCCAGACTAGAGCCCTGTGGCCCACATAGGAGGAGGTCCACATAAGAGGAGGTGCACCATCACAGCTACGCTCTGCTTCTCTTTAGCTCAGATGACGCACCCCAGTTCATTTAGAGGTCATCATGGCATTGTTTGGGGTGACGGAGGGGGCTGGTTGAGGAAGGGAGGGACGGCGGCAGCTGCCATCTCCCAAAACAAGGCGCTTTCAATCCCATGTGACAAGCGGCCCTTCAGACAATGGCTCTTTGTAGAGGCTGAAACGGTTCTACCCTTTAAAAGCCTACCTGTCCGGTAACACCTGTAATTAGTATGGCTGACCTTGGGGGCCACTGGTAATTATAACTAAGCTGAACTGTGATGATAGCACCTGTGGAGTGACCCGGAAAAATGTTGAAGAACTTTTTTTTTTTTACTGCTCCTTCATGGTTGGATTGAAGTGGTTTCATGGTGCAGAATGGGATTTCTAACCAGGTTTAGAGGCTATAATCATCTCGCTTACAAATTGTGTAATGTGAAGTTCTTTAAATGACTTTTTGTTCATAAATTGGAGACATAGTGTTCCCTGTGCCTATTACGTGAAAACACCTGAGGGGCAAAAACTGTAGGCTGCGAAAGCAGCACATCTTCAGTCTATTAATTGTCTTTTATTGTATTCTCAGTGCGTGCTGCCTATGTGGGCAGAAGCCTTCCTTTTGTCTGCTGGGTACTCCTTCCTCCTCCTCAAACAGCAACCTACAACTCTCAGGAGTGTCATCACTCCTCTCCTGTATCTTCACACCCAAGCAGAAAAGGACATTCACAAGTAGAGATACAATATGTTCACATATAGTACCCCAAAGAAAAGAAATGCCTTCTCTTCTTCATATAAGGTATCGCCATAGAAACTACAATCCCTGCCAATATACAGAGTGTCATCGCTTTCCTATTGGTACATTCTGTCATATAGCGAGTCCAGCAGAAAAAGCTCAGAAGAAGAATGCCTTCCATTTGTCTGTGGAAGCATTTGAATTCCTCCCGCTCGATCTTGACAGTGATTACAAGTTGTTGTGGACTGAGGCTCGCCGCGAGTGTGAATTGAACCACGAGACATTTGTGTGGCGCCGTGTCCTCAGTGTGTGTTTGCCAGCGTGAAAGTGCCTAAGTGCATGTGAATGATACTGTATCCCCCCATGCATGTAAATGGAGAAATTGTTTAGTTGTTCAGTGTGTTTGCCTGAAGAGGAAAACTGGAATATAGCACCAGTCAACTGTGACAATTGAAGAAATTGAGAAAGACGAGAGAGAGAGAGAGAGAGGTGGCTGAGAAGGAGGGTAAATATCTGACATGAATAATACACCTGCATTTCAAAAGAGGCAACACTACCTGCCTAGACAGTCCTGCTGATGCTCTAACAGTATGAATATGCTAATAGGAATTAGACCATGCAGTTGCATCTCCTGTGTGGATGCTAAATATACCATGTTGTGTGAAACAATAGAATGTGCAAACAGTGAAACCGTGTCAGACCTCACCGAATGAGGAATCTGTCGCCCCAGTCAGCTGAAACAGATATAAAAGCTGTCACTACACAAACATGGAGGTATGATTTATTACTCCAGGAAGGAAAAATGAGCAAGAGTCCTCCACCATTCTATATATACAGAGCATAGAAGTACAGGAGGGGTATAGGTTTACGACTTCCAGGACTGTTCATCCCCTCACAAAATGTTCCAAGAGGGACATGTATAGGGGTGTTATGAGGCTTTGGGTTCTCCAGATGCTGACAGTTCCCATGGACTCTCCAGTGGCAGTTGGCTCTTTGAGGCTTAATGATGAAGCTAATGACTGTCACTCGTGTTTGATTAAGCCCCTGCCCCAGCAGCCTGGGGGCTCAGGTGTACTGGCTGTAATTAACACATGGTAATTAATTTACTGAGGAGCTGGAAGAGGATAAGGGCACCCCAGAGGTTAAAAAAAGCACTTGTTACAGGAGATGCAATGAGCTACAGTACGCTGCAGTGCTCGATTGCATGTCTGGCGAAAAGGGATACCTTCAAATTCCATCCAGTAGAATCCTTTTGAACCTTAAACATCGCTTGTGGTGTATCCAATCCTCACCGCTGAAACTTGGCATTGATAGTCTGAGCAGGAACTTACTTGAACTGAAAAGTTTTCCAAATATGTTCAGTCAGTTCTAAGATTCGCATTTAATATCCAAATTAAGGGCAGTACATCTTGAAAAAAGCCATTTAGTTCAGTTCCAAAAGACAGTATGTCTTCAGTGCAATGCAACTGGCTTTAAGCATTTTGTTAAATCAGGTGACATCATGATACTCGTAGAGAATTACGCCTCATTTCAGTCACTTGAAGCGTGAAATTATCTCACCCCCACTGGCAGGTTTTGTAGAAAACAAGCGGCTCATTTTTAGACTCAATTCAAGTCTAAATTTCTTATTGGCATGGACATTATTTGCTGTGATGCTACCTGCCTTCTGGTGTGGAGACGCCAGGAAGAGCAGCTGGATGTCATTACTGCAGGGCTCAACTCTGGACCTGCTTATCTTCAGGTCACGGTGATAACCTCTGCACGGGATAAGGGCTGAGGGTCAAAGGTTATCTCCAATTAAGTGGCTTCTCTCCCTTTACTCCATCAGTGGTTTTGTCCCAATCACAATATGTTTGAAATGTTAAAAGGCAATTTGGAACACTTTCCTGTACGTGACGGAGCAGTGGAAGAACTGACACTGCAGATTTATATATATTCAGTCAGGGTTATATCGATGGCTTTTCGTGTCTACGTGCAGTGAGGGAATTAAGCAGATAATGCAGTGAACATTTCAATAGGAGAGAAGCAATAACGAGAACTATTATACCGAATTCACTTGCAAGCTCAATCCACAGAGAGCCAATAACGTCTGAGCTCTTCTGCAGGCTTTCTGCAGTCGCACAGAGCGGGTGTCCCTGTTCAGTCTACCGTATATCTCTCACGCTCATCCTCTCGCTTTCTATCTCTTTCTCCACCCTTTCTATTTCCCTCTGAATCATACTTCCTCTCCACGGCTCTCTTTCGCTTCTTTTCTTTCCTCCATCTCCTCAGAGACTCTCCCCTCGTCTTTAACTCTTTTCTATTTCAATATCTCTTCATCACATTGATGCTCTCATTACCTCTTATTTCTTTTTCTTCTTCTTCCTCACAAGTCTTCCCCTATTTTCTTCATTTCTCGTATCCTCCTTATGGCTTTAGTTTTATTTTTGTGTCTTCATCTTCATCCTCATATTTTCTTTCTATTGCTCTTTGATCAGTGACCATGTACACTCACACACATACACACACACACGCCCAAGTCATCCACAGACATACACATAACACATACATACACAGTCTGCTGTGGGTAGATAAGAGGTGTGTGGAGATTAGCCCAGGGAGTGTTGTCTTAAGCAGGCCAATATGAAAGAGGATATAGAGGGAAACAGTGGGTCCACACTGTTAGCACTACTGATAGCCACCTCAGCTAACACAGGTTTATGTACACATTGCTGATAACCACCTCAGCTAACACACTGAGAGGCAGGCATGTGATACTAGACACCTCTACTAACACAGTAATGTTGTAGATAATGAGTTACTGTGATCTCTGTAGTGTTAAATGTATTTCATTGGGCACAGTCAACACAGGATGCACACCATTTGAGAAGATTTGCATTGTTAGTAGATAAGTTCAATATAGACAAAGTTGAGCACGAAACGAAATTCAGAGCAAAATTTGCACTTAAAAAGACTTAAAAAGACGATGGATGGAATCAGAAACATGAGGGTGAATGGACTCTTTTCACAGTGGCTGTTGTCATAAATGGGATTTTAAACACAGAATTGCAGGAAATTAATCATAAAATGGTATCAATTAAGTATTTTTTGATGTTGTCCTCAGTTTTTTCAGTTTTTTTTAGTACACTCTCTTAACATCATCAGTTTTAATACATACAAGTGGGTATAGAGGAGGGTGTATGAGCAGCTTTATAGTGTTGACCACTGTAATGGCAGAAATGAAAATCTGTCACATGCAACCATGTTGGCATGTAAGGAAGAATTGTTCTTGGACATTCAGGTGTAACGTTGGGGTGATCTCTACTCCATATCCACCTGTTGAATGCCTCTCTCTTCTCTGCATGATGAGGGTTAAAAAGGTGCTTTGTTTTATCCATCCTGCATGTCTTGATTAAATCACTTGTTGACTGCCTACATAGTTTTCATTTACTTAGCTTTGTTCATACTTATTCTCAACAACATTTAACCATACAGCTTGACTTTAAGCTTCCATTTTAGCATTAAAATTAATTGTAAGAAACTTATCACAGAAAAGTGAAATGGCATTTTAAGGTTGGACTATGCTGTAGCTACAGCAGTTGCATGGAAGTGTTAATTTAGGTTTGGAAAAGGTGTCTTTCTTTGAGTGCATATGACTATTTTTAAGAAAAGACCAGATAGATCCTTCCTCCACTTGGATTGAGCTTAGTCGATGACGTTGTCCAGTGCTGTTACAGGTGTATTGTTGTTTGTATTGTTTTTATCCTTCTGAGTGCTGAGAATCTTCTCTCCACATTGACTGAAGGTTGGTTAAAAACTGAAACGTGTGAAGCTGGGGCATACTTTTCATCAGTCCTTTCTGCATGATGGACTGACATAGAGAATGCAAGGACTTGTCTCTGGGAGGTATGGCCTCTATGCAGAAGACTACTGCAGATCTAGACAAGAACGAGAAACATGGGTCTTTTTGCTCTTTCGTCTTTAAATGGCTCTTTCATTCTACTTCTTTTACCTTCAGAATGCTGGACTGCATTTCAGAGTTTGAAAAGAAAAAATCAAAAGTGAAGGAAAAAGACCTGAAGGCCATACATCTGTCTGTGCATTGAATTCAGTTGACATGAAAGTCATCGCACACATTGATGTCCAATCTGGCAAAATCAATGTCATCATCAGAGAATTTTACTCTGTTGGAATAAAAGACCACAGCACCTTGAGACATGACCAGATGCAGTGTGTGCTCTATGAATGCATAATACCTGAATGATTTATTTGCTCCACACAGCTTAAACTCTGTGTAAAGCTTTTGTACAGATTTTAGTGCATCTAATCTACCTGAGAAGAAGAGCTGCAACAAGCCTCTGCTCAATTGACACACTCAGAATTTAAAGATTCTCTGTATACCATTGTTGATGATGTAACTCAAAAGTCTTACAAATATCAGTTGTCTTGCCAACTATGACTACAATATCAGTCCCTCCAGGATTTTGCTGGATTTTTTGTGATTATTGTGGCCAAAAATGTTTGATTTTACAGTGGTTTTTACTCAAAAATTGTGATACAATAAAAAAAACTACTACCAATTTAGAGTCATATGTAATCACTTCCTTAGATGAAAAGCATCCTTCATATCACAGAAACAACTATATTTCAGTGCTAATTTTAAAAAAATAAATCTAAACATGAGAACCATGGGCTCAAAGTTATATAAAAAAGAAAATACTGTACTTGGGTTCTATTTATAAGCCTTTATTAAATAAACTTCAACTAAACATTTGTACCAAATAAAATCAGTCAATAATGCCATTAAAATAAACCCATTTACAGGTAGATTATGTCCACATTTGCTGGCTGAGCAATGCATCAACTTATATTCTTCTGACTAACTGAATGCAAACCAAAGGCACAATGGAAGTTAAATGAAAAACAATGTAAAACAAAACATTAGGGAATTATATGGCACAGTCTATGGCAGTAATATTTGTTGGCAGGTGATATTTGTCCATCTTCCACCTGAGTCCTTCCTCAGTGTGTGCTGAATGCTGCAATGACGTAAGTTGCCAAGACACGAAATGCAACTATTGGTCCAAATCACAAGCGGCCTGTTGATTTGGCCATTTCATGTGGAAAAGTTGCAGTAATTTAGCAAATTTGCAAGCTCCTGCAAATATTGTGGATATTTCTTGAATTTGTGTTAATTATTGCGATAGCAAAATTACAATTTCCTGGAGGGAGTGCAATATGAGGCTACAAATGGTACATTTCATCCCTTAACACATTAGCAGTAGCACTGATTAAGATGTTCTGGATTTTGGTCAACACTTACCATGTTGCCAGGTGGTGTCTGAGCTCACGGTCATATTCAGTCGAACAGCTCCTAACATTTCCCCGTTTCTGCCAATTCTCTTCTCTCACCATGCCCTCTACATGATACCCCCTGCTTCCCCAGACACATCAGTGTGGATGAGAATCTGTCTGCTGTGTCTCACCTTCTTGTGTTGTGTGTGATTGTCCCTCTCGGGTGTGCCTCGCTCAGCTACAGATCAATACGCACCGCTGTTTTCAGACTCGCAGTCACACACAGCTGTCTCCGTGTAGGCTGGTGTTTTGGAGCAGCTCCTACAGCTGTAGTAAAACATGTTAAAATATGTTTAGATAGGACAACTGTCACATCAGATTTATGGCTCAATTCATGAGCTGCCACCCCCTCAGGGCCTCCTCCTACAGGACTTGCCAAACCCTACTTAGGTAAGCACCGGTCTCTGTTGTGGTTCTACCGCCAAGGTGTTCTTGTGTTTCATTGTGCTGCATCAGGGCAGCCAGCCAGCAAACAGTTTCTTGCCATGTTATTTATTCTGTGCTTACAATCATGTAGAATAATATGGCTCAACCTAGCATTGTGGGTAATTAAGTGCTCTGATTGTCTTTGTCTCTTTGGCTCATTTCTTGAACAATATAATGCTACCGCCTGTAGAAAAGCATAATACTTGGGTGTTCATCAAAGTGCAAGCTGCCAAAATCATCCTCGTAGCTGAAAAACATCCATTCTCCAGGGGAAGCCTTGGCAGGTGGCAGTGGTCCAATCCTACGGAGCCTGGAGGAACAGCACATCCTGGGTGTAGGTAGCTGCCAGCTCGCTCTGTCTGTCTGTATCAACTCCTAAAGCCTTGCATAGGTAACTGTGATTACCCAGTTATAACCCAGTGAGAGGCTAGACTTCAGTTTCTTAAATATCGGTCATGATTTTTGGGGTACAAGATCACTTATTTGCACACTGAAAGTGAAAAATCTCGTCAAGGAAGTAATATCTGAAGAAGAACCGTAAAAAAAAAATGCTCATCACAGTTTCCTGGAGACCAAGTTCAAATTGTTTGTTTAGTGTGACTATCAGTGCAGAACAAAAAGATATTCAATTTGCTATAAAAACAGAGAGCAGCATATCATCACATTTTAGAAGCAGACCTTGGGATTTGGAAGCAAATATTTTCACCTTTACCAGACAAATTATTCATAGAAACAAGTACTAACAAACAATTTAATAATGTTAGGTTAGGGTTACTGAAGATAGTGTTCTATTTGTCAACTAATCAATCAATTGAGTAATATATTCAGCTCTAAAAAAATGATCAACTATTTGTTTGTTCAAGTTTATTTGTCAGTGCACAGCTGGTTCTCCAATAGATCTCCATGATTTATGATCCAACTCCAAAGTCCTAAGATGTGTTCCATTAAGAAACTCTTGTTTTATTTGCCAATATCACTAACTTCTGGAGACAATATTGACATATTTGTGATTGTGTAAAACACTTTATGTTGTTTTGTCAGAACTGCTCCTGCCCTTTTATAACCATAATACACTTATACTATCTCTGCAGCATGCACAATTGCTGGAGGAAAGCATATACTGCTGATGAACACCCACTTTGGGAGTGCGAGACGGGCAAAGCTTCTTTTACTACCAAGTCGTTCATCTTCCAAAACATAGACAATCTTCACTACTGCCAACTAACTCACTTCCTGCTCAGGGCTACTTGGCTTTGATCGTTGTCTTTCCTCCCAATTGTCTTTTCCGGTACAATCTGCCTAGAGCAAGAATATCTGTGATCCTCAATCTGTCTTAAGCTGCATCTTTGAGACGTTTGCTTATTATGTCTAGGCTCTGGGAAGGATCGTGATATGGCGTTTATAGTAGCTGCATCACAAAAGGGGGTTGATAGTGGTGTGCCTTGGGTGATAAGGCCGGTGTTTGTCTAATAACGTCCTGTTTAACACGTTCTTTTTATGTTTCAAGATGATTAAATCCCTCAAGTGGGGAGCAAAATTTTGAAAGAGAGAGTTCGTGCAAACAGTAGGCTAGCGGTCGGGGATCAAAGTCAACATTTCTACTTGTCCTGTTTATTGCCTCCTCCACTCCCAGTTTCTGTGGTTACATATCGTGGTGACTCCAAACCACACATACCAACAGGCGGGTCAATGGCAGCCAGTTCTGGGGGGAGTCCTAAACATGAAGGCATGCTGAGTATGCAGCACTGAAACGTCTGAAGGGGGGTGTGAGACTCAGCAGCTGTCCTCCTTCCCACAATCCTTCACCTGGAGCCGTCCCAAGAGGTTTCTGTGGCTGAAACAGACACAGATGGACATTCATTCACCCGAATATAACCCACACATACACACAACATACATTTCACTTTTCATCATCTTGAGACCAGACAGATGGTTTAAAGATCCCGCGCATGGATGAGGAGTATTGTTTTGTTATTCAGGAAGAGAGTGAGTCATTTGCGGGAAAGTGAGTCATTTTTTAAACCTGTTTACAGTATCAGGTGAAGCTGTGTGAATCATTTGGCACATAGTCGAGAAAGATAATGGAAGAGTATGATATATATGCTCCTCTGTGTGGTTCAAACAGGGCATGATCATATCATGTTCATCCGTCTTCAAGAAAGATGTTGATGAGGAATGTAAAGCATTTAAGTCTGAGCAGCTGAGTGCATTCATATACTGTACCCACTGTACTGTATATACTGCTTCAGTATTCTGCGCACAGTCACGTATACACAGTTCATGATGGATATAGTACAGTTTGTTAGCACGTGTATGAGAAGATCAATGATAAAAATGTGGAAAGAAGTCTTCCAAGAGGCCCAAATAGATTCAATATGAAGAAAGTTAGAAGTACCTTGCTTGCAAAAATTGAACTATGTTATGCAATCTCTGATGTGCTGAGATTACCAGACACAAGCAAGAGGATGAACATTAGTGGTTGTAATATCTGAAAAATGCTGGCGATGTCAAGGTTCAATGTAAAAATCTTTCCCCCACTTGGCCAGTAGATCAGAGTTTTACTGGCTCCTTGTATATTTTAACTGGCCTGGCAGCCAAAAAATGAACTCTTCTTTCCATAATATTGGTGATTTATTATACATAATATGCACAACAGTGAAAATCGAATAGTAAAAGAATTAATAAAATAATTAAATTTATCTAAAAGCATGTACTGCAGATTAAAGAAACATAACATCATACAGGTGTATTTTGCACAGTTTGATGCGATATTTCATATTTATTTCTGACAGTGTCAGATATTCTGATCAGCCTCTTCTTTATCGTTGATCAAGAAGAGCAGATTTTCTACAATGATTAAATCCATCTTTGGGCTCTGACATAACTGAATAGTTCTGGAGATGAATATTAATATTCATGCTGAATCCTGAATGTCATAAACAAAAATGTTTGATTACCACTAAGGACTGTGTTGGTGTTACACAGTAGACTGTGGTGAATTGTGGGATACATGTAGCTCTGAGTGAATCAATAGGAAAAGTATGCATCAAGTCATGGTAAAGTGTACTGTGTGTTGGCCTGTTTTAGAAATGGTTACATTTGACTCATGTGAGGGATTCAGATGTTTATTAGAATCTGGGTTTGACTTTTGCCAGAATTTGGGAATCAATCACATATAATAACATAATGTCTACCAGCTCAAAATCTGAGATCTGGGGTCACTGAGAGATGACCTCAGCAGTTAAGTTGATGGTGATGATTTTTCTGGCTGATACATTTTTAAATGGACTTGTCATTGCAGAGCAGTACAGTTGAAAGCGGGGTTTTAAAAGTCTGCCGGATTTGTGTCAATCAGGAGTCAGTATTGTGACAATGCAGTAGTCTTCAATGTCAAGTAAACCACATTTTCCACCTTTAGCCTTTACTCTTACATTCACTTAAATTTCATGGTAACTATGACAATATAATGTTGTAACCAACAGAGTGTTCGAGAGACAATTCAAACAATCACAGAGCTGCTGGGCAGTCCAGTATCCAGCTGTATTAACATCATGTACCTCTAGAATAGACTCAAGAAGCTCTGACACTTAGCAGCTTTAAACTGCCCAAAAGGACACTGTTGTCTGTGGGAAGCAGTCTTGCGTACACTCTCACGTTCATGCACGACATGCTAATGTACCCAGACAGTGTGTGTGCGTCAAGGTGTGGCGGCGGGCAGAGTGCTTCAGCAGCATTGTGTTCAGCTGGCTGAACTACAAAGGTGTTTGACTTGTCAGGGTGTGTGCATATGTGAGGTGACAGGAAGTGGTGTTTAATTGAATTTCTGGATATTGTGTGTGTAAACTGGAATATGTTAAACAGTGTATGTGGATGTTGCACGCCTGCACATATATCGACTATGACAGACAGGCAGCTGTTTCTAAGCCTGTAGGGGGCTAATGAAAGGGAACTAGGCTGCATTGCTGATGCTGGACTGTCAGCCATTAGGCCTCATCTCCTTGTGTAAATGAACCTGGATTTGAGCTAGAATGCTGGCGGATGGGGAGCCGTTTCCCTCAGGCACTGACAGAAGTATCAAATATGAAAAGGTCAGATTTAAACAGCCCTGCCTGTCATGTATGCAACAGATTGTTGGTGTAACATTCTGACACGTTGCACTGTGTTTGTGTAGAAAGAAGGTGGTTTTCTTGGCTAGTTGAGGCAAGGATGTGACTTTGTTGTGCATGTGTGAGCAGTCTGTAAATGTGTGTTCATATTGCCAGTCAGCCTTGTTGTCAGTATAGCAAACAGCACACACACGCACTCCTCCGTTCACACACCTTCATCTGACCTTGTGGTTAGTGGAATGTTGACAGCTTCATTCTTCTGGGTTTGTGGCCCTCCTGCATACAGTATGAGCGCACTAACACACCCAGGCACATTGTCACTAAAAGAGCACACACACCCACACAAAACCACACGCTCGTGTGCATCCTCAGGCCTTCCACTGAACAATGGTTATTACCTGCTGAGAACAGCTACTCCCTCTTTTTAAAACTTCCTTTGAAGAGATATTAACAAGATGCTCAACAGGATACTACTGAGGAAGTGAGTATTTAAAAAGCTCAGTAAAACTCATAAGCTTGCATGTAACTTAATAGATATACTGCTTGCCCCGCCCTCGCTTTCTACTTTACCCCTTCTCCCTTGGTCTTTATGTTTTAATTTAGTACCACAGCACAGCGGTGCAAACAAATGACGGGGGCATAATTATGGGGTGCGACGAGGGAGTAGAGTCTTTACCCCGCCGCGTTTATTTACAGCTCCGATGAAAACGACACTCGGCGGACTTCTAATGGAGCTTTTTATTCACTCTTTCTCCCTTAATACCCCCCTCGCCCTCACTCTTCCCTCTCTGTTGTTGATGCAGTTAATTTGAGTCGGGATAATGAGTTATTGCTATCAGCACCGAGGGCCGCCTTATTCCAAGCCCCGGTGTCGTGATCTCAAGGCCCCCCCCCCCACCCCGAGGGGAATTCATGCACGTTCCACTGTTCCTGCAGGGAGGGAGTTGCTTCCTGTGCAGCGCTGTACTGCACTACACATTAGTGTATCTGTTTGCCTCTTCATACAGAAACTAATCATAGACTGACCTCTTCCAAGTCTCAACTGCGTTTACCCGCGGGTGAGTTAAGCAGCAGAATTTATCACTGTCGTATAATCTCATACACACAAACACACACACTCTGAAGCTTGTGAAATGCATATACATCCATTTAAGGGGAACAGCGTGCATGGTAGCAAATTCAAAATGTCAGTTCAGCAGGAACCATAAAACTGTTATGAGCAATAAAAAACCATAAAAACCGCGTAATTCTCTGTATAGAAAAACACTGTTCCCTGTAAAAACCTGTTTCCTTTGTTATTATTCAGTTAGCCACTCGGCTGCCACGCTACAACGCCCTGGGGTGTAAATAAAACCTTAAAGTTCCCTCAGTGTAACGCTACCATTGTCAGCCAGATGACATTTATTAAGGTTTTGGCTTTCTTAAATTTTTTTTTTTCTTCCACTCTTCTGTCTGTCATCCTCTTAACTGCTGGAATATAATGCAATCAGTCAAACATGAATGAAGGATAAATGGACCCACTCATGAAACTGAATGAGACTCATCAGTCAAAAAAAAAAATAGAAAAAAGTCTTTAAAGTCAAAGGTGGAGTATGTGTCTGTCTTGAAACATCTTCTCCTCTTTCTTGGCTTAGTACTCACACCAGCTATGTTTACCTGCATGGAACCATAACACCGTTAAGGTCTTATTCAGGTTAATCTGTTTACACGCACCTTTGCCACTCTGTGGTTGAATCTCACTGTCGCCATGGATAAAGCAATGTAATACCCTCTCTCTCTCTTTGTTAACAGCCAAAGAGAGTTACTGCTAATTCATGGGAAAAGAATAATGATCCTTATAGTGATCTTCTCGATGCTCCTGACGAATAACCGGATGTCACAGGCAATTATGCTTTCCACCATAATGAATCACGGATGTCAGGACTAGCCGGGCTCTGACTGCTGCTAAAAAGCACTGACCCTTAGAGATGAATTGATGTTGCCAGCACACAACGGCCAACAATTATACATGGAAACTCAGAGAGAGGGGGGAAAAAAACTGCAAGTGAATAATGTCACATTTTACTTGTGAAGCGCTTTTCGAGGTGTTTTAACACATTTGAAAGGAATGAGAATAAATGATACCAGCTGATTTGTAACACTTCCCACTTCTTCCCATGGCTGCCTTCTCTCTCCTCACTCAGGTGTGTCTACATGTTCAAGCCAAACCTCAAGGGAACATTGAAGCCACTGTTGGATATTTGCCATCACATTAACACATTAAAGCGCGTTGTCGTCGCCTCCACCTAAGTGAAGACGACGCCAGCAAACAGCGCTGGTATTCTAACATATGGAAATACTGTGTGATTTATGCACGTGAGTGACAAAGAACGAGGAAAGGGAAGCGACGGGGTGACAAGGACATCATGCTCGTTAAGGCATCGCAGGCGACCACAGAGGAGTGATGGATGTTTGGTGGGAAATTAGTCATGTCTGTATTATTATGCACACTTGCGGCAAAAACAACAAATTGATATAAATCACAGAAGTTGTTGGTGTTTGAGAGAGAGAAATATGAGAAGGGTAGTGCGACTCTGACAGCGTAGCATGTTAACTTGTCAGTGTGTTTAGAATGTGAGATTTGTCATTCTTGTTTTCTTTACGCACATGCTTGGTTGCATGCATGCAACCACACATATACACACTCAGCATCAGCTTATTCCCACGTACAGTACAGAAATAGAACATGATCGTGGTGCATCGGTGCAGAAAATGATCAACAAATAGTACTGACAAAACTTGCACAGAGAAGCAATATCCTACGAGGTTCGATGGCCAGACGTATGAGACATAACAGGCAGGTGATTACATGTAGACCTCTTGAATGTATTATGCTTTGAATGCTAAGAAATGTGCTTTTTAACCAGTGAATGCAGAATAAAGCCCCTGTGTCATTAAGCAAGTGTGCTCAACTGTGCACTAAACTCCTGCTACCTGCAGAGCCTTTAAGGATTACAGTGCAAAGACAATTTTGAGTTTGAGTCTAGATCACCTCCAAAGCAAGTCAAGATTGGTCCACCTCCTGCCTTTTTACTGCACTCTTTTGTGTTCCATTGTAACCTCTGCAAAGATGTAATTGCAGCCAATCTGTATACCCGGTCTATCAAAATTGGAAACATTACAATCCACGGTCAAGTTGACTGCACATGGCTCCATGTTGTTGATTGAATCCTGATGTGGACACGCAACTTCAATCAGCTGATGGTCTCAGAACATTGTTGTTTAGTCCAGGGAACATAATTTGGAGGTGGACTATACTTGGCTGGATTAACCTTTTAGTTGGCCCTGAATAAAAAATAGTTGTCAGACTCCTAATTCAACACAAAGCCACTCTAAGAGACAGTGTCACAAGATAAGGTAAAAATGCCACCTTACATATTGTACTGTAGTGGTGCAAATTTGCAATTAGCAAATTACCAAAATCATTCGACATGCAGTGAACCTGGGGCTTTTGGGGTTTTGAGCAGTTGTCTTACCACTACATGATGTCAGACAAATCAAGACAAATAAAAATGTATAGTGGTTAAATTGTGGTGGTAATAGAGTCTCATGGTTCTATCTCAGGGAATGCCATGTTTGTTACTATAAACACCAAATAATGAGCAGTTTACTAGACCTATGCAGGTCTAGTGGTTTTACATCAACCTTCTTTATGGCTTTCAAGCGTGAATGCTGTGGATTATTATTATAAGCAATTATTATAAGGACAAAAGCACAGCAGTATAGTTGAGAGCAGTACACCACAGATTGCAGATATTGTGTGTGGGTCAGTACAGTGAATTTAATGAGACCTTAAGATAAGTCTGAGACCAGAGCAAACAGTTTACACATCCTTTCAATTGTTGAAATGATTTCAGAGATCTGTCTGCAGAGCTCTGGGCTAAACCTTTCAGCACTGAATCTCATCACATTATGGCCCATTACATCATGTCTGTAGGGCTGAAAATGCTCCCACACATCAATACGTTTGTTTTTCCAATTTTAGGTAGACAGGGAGAAAAATCAAGTTGACATCCAGCAGTGCTTAAGACCCAAACAAGTCAATCAAAATGCGATTGGAGAAGAGACAAATCCAACACATCAGAAAAGTTATCCTGACATTCAAGACCAAGACTAAGACTTGAGTATTGCACCACGCCTTGTTCCTACAGTCAGCCACAATGGACAGGGCCAGTATCCAGACCATCCAGGCAGGGGGATTGGGGGGGGGGGATTTATTGTACACCGCTTCTATTCGCCCCATTTGGCACTTTGAGACTTCACGGCCTGGACACGTTTAAAAAAAGCCTTCACCAATACACAGCCACCAGGTCAGCAGCACAGGAGGTCCTTTTGTGTTTTGTTTTAGATCTTTATTTTTGGACACAGATGGCTGGTTGGATAGATTGATGGAAGAGTGGGTGTGAAAAGGGAGGAGGGGAGTAGAGAGTGAATGGCGGACAGAATAACTTCACAAACACATGGGGACGGCGTGAATGTTTAGTTTTGACTTATCTGAATTTTTCCTTTCTGATACCAAGCAATACTTTTGGTGCAGTTACTGTTTTGTCTAATTCTTTCACTCACTTCCTCTTCAGTGCTACCAATCTTGCCAGTTGCTCGCTTTTCCAGTACTTAGCACACCTGCTACATGCACACAGGCAGATGCAACCCACAAACACACATTGCCCAAACCCAGGGCGCTCCTTAGACAGCAGCAATAATGAGGACGTCGTTAATTTGCCCAAACGAGCAGGGGGCCTTTAGCGCGGGCTAGTAATTAATTAACAGCAACACTGTTACTTAATTAGCTCCACATGAAAGGAGAAGGGTGGTGGTGGAAGAAGAGGTGTACAGTGTGTGTGTGTGCATGTGTGTGTATGATTAAGGGGAGATGGAGATTGATTATGAGCGCACATGTGTCTAACTGACTTCATGTAGCATCTGAGGAGGTAATAAGTGTCTCATGGTGGCACAAAATATCCTCTAAATGGGTTTAAAAAATTAATAAAGGCTGGTGATGTGACAAATTATAGATGATGTAATAACATCTTTAGATTCGCTGGTAATGTAATAACATTATATCATTGAAAACCCCAAATCCCAACCCTAACTCTAGGTTGGTTTCTGAAAATCCTGCAGAAAAAGTTTAAAATCATTCTCTGTTGCATTGTAAGCAGAGGCAGCAGAAACAGCTTTGACGAATCAAAGCTGTTTGAGAAATCAAAGTTGTTTCTCCGCTCCACTCTCCACTTTGCATATGTGATATAAACTGTACTTTATGTGGGTATATGCATACATTTTCATGCCTCTGTGTTCATAAATGGCAGCCTGTTCTCGCCTACTCCCCGGTTATCTCGTTTTCCCCAAACGCTCACTGGGAGAGCGTTCGCGCTGCTAGCTCGAGGCTAAAGTACAGCCTTATCAACCCAGATACCAAGTCGTACTCCCTGAGGGTCACATAACCCTCTCGATGAAATCCCGCAACTCAGCATTACTGCATACTGTATACATATTCAGGCCTGCAACGGAGTAGCTTCAAAGAGGCCCTCATCACCTCTGCCTTAATTCATCTACTGCTCTTTTATAACTTCTCCTAGTTAGCTTTGGTAAACATCACCGTGTGCAGTTTTATCAGTGTTTATGTGAGAACCTCAAGCTTAGAAAAGCTGTTTTGTCCTTTGGCATTGAACCTCCCCAACTGCTTGGGCTGCAGCTTAGGGGGGCACCAGGAGAAGAAGACTGGACTTACTTTGAAATCCAGATTAGTCAGTGTTTACACTGACACAAAAACTGTGATGATTTCTGTCTTCCTCTAAGAAAAGTTCAAGATATTCAAGTGTTAATTGCATAAACCTTTACTAACCAGCAGCAAGGTTTATGTATGAAAATTAGGTTACTGAAATAACATACCGGGGGAGGAGGGATGAATTAGGGAGGGAGGGAGGGAGGGACGGAAAGATGATAAGGATTGTTTTAAGGTGAAGCTGTAGATAATGCATAGATGGATGTATAAGTGAAAGCAACTGAAATCATTTAGTACAAGTAAGGATTGTGAGGTATTTTCTGTCACTTTTTTCATGTAACAGTTTTAAGGCATTGCTTTATTTTGTGAAATAAATGGAGACTCTTATCTATTGCATTCCCTGTTGCACAGGAGACATTGTTCTCTTTGTTAACACAAAACGGTGGAAAGTAGCAAGCTGCGCTGAACAGATAATCATGTCACTAATGCATCTGGAAAGTAATATACGGAAACATTTTGAATTTGACACCACAGATGGAAAAATCATGAATGAAAAGAAATCGAAAGTCACCCATTGGCTTGTCACTGAAGTGAGGCAGCGAAGGCACAGAGAATGAATGAAATAATGTCAATTCTGCAATGTTGTTTATGTCGGTTGTGTTTTTATTCATTTGAAGAAATAACATGCCGGTCCTCATTCATTGGAACTTGAAAAAATGAGCCTTACCCCATAGAAGCTGCAAAAAAGAGGATTCCTTAATGGGGATCAATAATGTAACATTAAGCAGAAAGCAGATACTGACGTCAGTTTAGTTCTCTGTACATCCGCTCCGTCCTGTTACCTAATAATACTAACATGAGTGAGTGACAGGCTGTATAATGCAGTAGGTTATAAAGCCTGTGTGAGGCAGCGGTGTTGTGCTGGTGTGGATGTAAGCTGTGGCTCCCCTCTGGCCTTTCACTGCGCTCTAATCCTCTCTGCGCCTCTATCAGGATGGCTCAGACATGACGAGGTCAGGGGACACCAGGCTAATGCAATCATATGATTTAACCAGATAGAGAATAGCAGCGTGAGCGTGTGCATGTGTGTGCATTTGGATGTCTGTGCTGGCAGAGAAAATGAATAAAACACTGTATGAATACACTTCTTTTGAGATTATGAAATTATGATACACCACATCTCCCCTTATTAGTACATTCAGTTTTGACAGGAGAAAGTGGGCACCTGGTTTCATACATCCAGTAGAGCAGTAATAATATCACTGTGGTCAATTATTATCTATTGAAAAGTGTGCGTGTACAACCAGCCATGACCCTTTTGCATTATTAAATCTCTGAAAAAATAAATGAAGTTTTCTAGATTGGGTTCAATTCATCAGAGACTTTCATTGGATTATTCATGAGGCTACAGGGAACTATTTGGGCAACAATATTGTATGAGATTGTATACAGCAAATAAATAATACAGCAATTTTCTCCGCTTTAATTTTCATATTTAAGTGTAATTTGAAGCTTGGAATATGAGCACTTAATGGAAGCAAAAGGCATATGAAGCCAAGACTCTAAGGTTAATCAAATACTGCATTTGGTGGTTGGTTTAAGTTCATAGTTTTACTCTATCTGTCATGCGGTCTCTGTTATCCACCCATCAATGATCGAATAGAAAGTAAAGGATGCTCCAGTCTCCATTATCAATTATGTATACAACTCTCATGCAAGTCCTATCTGGACCAGGAACGATTAATAATGGAACAGCACTGTAATTACATGGCGGTCGTCACAGATATTTTCAATTCACTCTTTCTCCTGCCTCATCTCTCTACCTCTCTATTTTTTGTCTTTCCTTCCCTCATTTTGCTCCATCTGTTTCTCTTGTGTCTGCTTCTTTAGGTGCAATCCAATCTGTTCTTATCAACGTCACCTTTTACTGTATATTAGGGATGTGCAGAGATCTCAGTATTTGTATTTGTATCTGTATTTGTTGAGGCAGCAAAATTATTTGTATCTGTATTTGTATTCGAATAAAAGAGGCTTAAAAATCCTGTTTTTGTTTTTATGACACTTTTAATTTTAGAAAATTAAAGTGTTACAATAAGTGTTCATGAATAAACTACCTTACGAAGGAGGTCCCCACATTTGGTCTCGAACTGGAGTCTCCCAGATCATAGACAACTGCTCTGACTACTGAGCTAAAACTACTCATCGCCTCATTACAGACAGACCTCTACCTATTTATACACAGACACAGCGCATCGTGTAGGGAAGAACTATAAAGGCAATTATTGCTTTGCATTTTTCATTTATTGCCTATTTTTTACAACCTAACTTTGTGGAAAGGAGAAGGGGAACAACAGGTTATGGAGAGTCCCTTGGGAGAACTTTACTTGTGTCAGTAGCTGAGCTTTATCTCTGGGGAACACCCTCAACAAATAATTTTTTAAATGTTTGTATGAAACAAATATTCATATAAAACCCACTATTTGTGCTTTGCCAAATAATGTATTTGTATTTGGGCACACCCCTACTATATATGATGGCACTGTGGAAGAATCCTGGGCATGCTCTTGCTGAAGTTTATGGCAAAGTCTAATCGCCTCTTTGTTGGTACCTACTGGTAGTTGCTTGCTATTTGAAAAACAGAGAAGCTGAAAACTGGGAGAAAGATTGAGTCTTTCATGTCTCCACCATGAGCATCAGCGTACGAGCTGAACCAGCTACGCCAATTTGCCAGCGTGTGGCTAATCATATTATGACTTGATGATTCTTCGACATCATCACCTTTTGGGATCTTATACAAACCATAAACTTTAACCCATCAAGTAAAGTTGGTTGTAAGCTGAGCTGTTACATAGGAGGTGTTTCTGCCACTGCTTTTGTAGTTTCAAATAAATGGAAGGCTTCAACACAATCTTCTGCACTTGATTTAAGGTTAAATTACATCTATCTGAGACATCACACAAGTGCCTCTTTTCAACCAAATAGTTCCAGGAACTATGGAGCCACAGCAACGAAAGTAATAACTAAAAGTCCCTTTTGCATTGTCCTTTTGCTTTCCTTACATTTCAAGATGATGAAGATAGATTAAGCAAATTAGAAACAGATTGAAAAACAACAGCTTTTTTTGTCTGAGATGTTGACTCCTCATTCTAAGAGTGCTTTGCTAAACTGAATTACATCTGGACCCTAGTTCCTTTGGTTGAAAGACAGTTAAGGTTGCAGAGTTCCTGAAATAGTTCCTGAGCCCATGGAAAAGTTCCAGCAGTGGAAAGGGGCTACAAGGAGCCTGGAAACTGGAACTCTTGGTTGATTTTTTGTTCAGAAGCCTTTGCATGGTGAAAAAAAAACTAAAACAAAATGGAGAAAAGAAAACTGGTACAGATGTCACTGTGCTTCTTTTGCTAGTGAAAAATGCAAGAATCTGTGCTTAGCTATAGACATTGGGGTAGATAAGTTGGCTACCCATTTGGCTAATTACTGTACGTGGAAGTAATAAAAATTACTCATTTCAGTGTTAAATTTCAGAGGCACAAACTAATGATGTTAAAAGGTTTGTCTTTACTGAGGATAAAACTGAGCTGAGCCATTTCTTTTAAAACCACATAGCATCTTAATAATATATATAAAATTTTCCCTGACCAATCAGAACATTGAATGGGAGAATTACAATAAGTAGCTCCCCTGTATCCTCTCCTATAACATTGTCAGGTACGGTCTCCTCAGCCAGGCGACGATCGCAGAAATGAAGCCCATTGTAGCAGCATGCAGCAGCTTGTTTAACAGCCCACCTTGCCAGACGCCGTCCCGCGAGCTTCTTTGATTCAAAAAGCTGCTTAATGATTTACACGGAAAAAAACAACAGCAGAGACAAACAGTTTCTCCAGAAGCCTTTGTCTGCGGTGTGCTGTGGAGACAGCAGAGGAAGAAAGTGGATGCTGTCGGTGTTCAGAATAGGAAGCAGGAGGGTTCTTTGAAGGGGCCTGAAGCAAGCACACTACTCTACAGTAAATCTGCTCTAAAGCAGATTTATAAAAGGTGTTACTTTATTTATTAATATTTCCTCCAGGATTGTCTTAACTAACTCATCCATTCATAAGCTTTTGCATTTTCTCTCCGCTACAATTCCATCCTCTCTTCTACTCTAATCTCAATTTCCCCTCATTCCTTTCCAACCACCACCTCTTTTAATCTGTTTATGAATTGTTTTTGTTGTGGTTTGCATCAGTGAGGCAGCCATAATGATTACAGGTGTCCTTTCTGCAGGAGCACGGGTGATTACAGAGCTGCAGAAAGCAGCTGTGTTCATGAAAATTAAATGTCAGTGTATTTCAGCATTCAATTAACCAAAGTTATTCTCAGCAGGCTTTGAAGAAGAATCTTGACTTGTGAGACAAGATTCAAAAGTTCACCAGGGCACTTGGTCTATCAACATATGTCACAGGATAGCTTGGTGTTCATTTGTAGACATTTGCACCCATCCTCCACAGACCCAAACAAGAGAAAAGAGTTTGTCTCGATTCATTATCTGTGACATATAGCTCTGTAGAGAAGGAATTGGATAAGATTGTAAAGGTGACTTTGTGAGGTCCCAGTTGGTTTCAGGGTATAAAGTTTCAAGTTTTGTAGTTGTTAACTTTTGTAAAGAGTCATTTAAATTGATTAATTCCTTAAAATTGCGGTTGGGTTCATTATGGAGGTTTTGTGATAAAGTTTTTAATGGTAAGTCTTTAACAAGTTCTATGATTCCCATGTATAGTGTATGGTGTTTCATACATACAGATTTAACACAGAAGTAACTATAAAAATACATGAGTCATTGATATTGTCAAATAATCAATTCATCCACTAGTTATATGAAGAAGTTGGTTTGCTCTGGTCCAGAGTTGGTCAACTTGTTGCATTATCCACTTGCTTCTTTTTACACAGAAAAAAAAATTCAACTGAACCAAAATGCAACACAAAAAAGTTGTGAGAATGTTTAAAGGCCCCATGAAATGAAAAATACATTTTCCCAGTTTTAATCCTGTGTACCTGTGTTAATTGTTAATTTATCTCTTGTTATATGCCAAATACATGTCAAAAAATCAGTATCAGAGTATTTTTTCATCAAAATCCCTGTCTTTTCTCTTCCTGTAAAATGGTTTCAAATGTTTGATGACTCATCCTGCACTACAATAAAATGTGACTTTGGGCGAGTAGCTAGCCACACCAGTCATATAAAACTAATTCACTGTTTGTGGGTCGTAGCAGCCAACAGAGCAATATGGAGAGAGATAGGAAGAGATATGTGTTTGGATATCAGTGGGCAAAAACTTTGTTTTCATTTCCAGAACAATGTGGCTGAGGTCCAATTCATTCATCTCTCCCTCATCCTCCTTCTGATCTAACAACAGGTTTGGGTGTGTGGGGAGAAAGCAGTCCTCTTTAGCTCCGTTTCTCTCTGTATTGCGCTAATCTCTAAGCCCCACCCACTTTTTAGTGAAAAATGCGAAGGATTTGATTTAAATCCCTCTTGTAACTGTACACCGCTCAAATATTCCATTTCACTGGGAAATACGTCACAGTACAGAAGCTAAAGATGCTCTAACTCCCATTTCATGGGGCCTTTAATCTGCTCATTGGTTAGTCATGTCTGGAGTGGGAATGTAAACACCGGCAGTAGAAGGTCCTCCCGAAGAAGGTCCTATCTGCCTAAATATCAAGAATGCAACAGGAGCTACGAACTACAAAGAAGCAAGCTGTGAACCTTTCAGAACCACCCTTCATATGGCTACAGGCAGTATTTGATACTCAAAAGATTTTCAGTTGAGCCCTTAGTTCCATTTATGAATTATAGAGTGTTGGTATTGCTGTTTGAGCCATGTGTCCCTTTGACTCCATATTGTATCTTGTATTTTTTTCTTGGTGAAAAAAATGCCAAAAAAGCAGCATGGGAGGAAAGAACCAGGAACATTGCAGTTATAAATATGGGTTTTAATCAGTAGACCACCAGGACACACAAAAATGGTGGTTTCTGTTGACCGAATGTGGGTGCCGATCTAAACTTGTAGCAGACCTAGTGAGTCATTTGGCCTTTTCCGAAATATGCAAAAGATTTGACAATTACTTGAGGCTTCTCTAGTTGGTATCAACAACTCAACAGTAGGTTGTTTTCTGTCTTAGTTATAATGCTGAAATATTTTATCTTTGCATGCCTCAACTCGTATACTGTATGACTCTTATTTGGCCTTTATTTCCTCCCCAACCAAGATCTAAAATGCAGTCCAGAGTCATCCTCCAATGCCTAGCTCACCATTACACATGGAACACTTGTCATCGTCATGTATTTTTTACATTTCACAGTCTAGTTGTTTTAAACGTCCCCCGGCTGTATTAAATTATTTGCCCAACATTAACTGTACAGTGCATCCTCTTCATTAGGAGAGTTCTATTCATAAAGCACAATTTCAAAACTGATTAAGTAGCTGTGTGCATCACTGTTGGGTCTTTCCACAGTGAATCACAATGCATATAAGGATCATTCTGTCTCCCTGCTGTGAGTGCACCTCGCCAAGTAGCCTGTCTCATATCACAGCAGAATGTTTTCATGTAATCAAGCAGTAATTACACCATAAATAACTATAAATACTGCATCCATATCCACCCCGAGCCTCGTCAATGTCTCGCTGCAGAGAGTAGTTATTAGTTGATTGGTGGGCTGTCAGCTTTACTTCCTGTCGGAGCCGCTTATAGAGGGTTCTGATTGGCTGGCATGGTGACAGAGGGCGACAGAGGGTTGACGGGTGCTGTGGGAGGAGAGGGAGGAGGGCAGGCATTTGCACTGAGGGCTGTGGGCAAGGTTTCCAAAAATAGCTTGCGACTGTGACAGGACAATGACAGGGCTGTGTGTGCATGTGTGTGTATTGTGTGCGTTTCGCATCCTGTGAAATCTTAATAACAGCAGCACAACTAACTCTGCCCTATCATTAGAAATCTCCATAGTCACAAGGGCTCACTAAATAATAACACAGGCAACAGAAACAGTGAGTGTTTGTGTGTGTGACTGAGAGAAACAGAGAGAGAGCGAGACAAAGAAAGAACAACCATGAGACACGTGTCAATCCTCAGAGAAAAAAACGAAGGTAGACACGATGCCTGTCTTCCCTCTTTGTTTGAACTGCGATTTGAAATTACACACACATATGTGCACAATCACAGACACACACACACACACACACACATACTCCCGCCGCGCAGACTCCCTACAAACCCTGAATCTTGGCAGGGAGGCGCCGGTCGATGTTTGAAACTCCTCTGTCTGGGTGTGAGCTGCTGCAGAGAGAATTGACAAATCAGTGATTGATTTCCTCACCTGCTCGGGGAGAGACAAGCCGAGGGAGGCAGGTAAATGATGGAGAGATGAGAAGACATAAAACCCAGGCAGGGGGAAGGCAGGCACTGGCAAGGAAGAGGGGGGGTGAAGTGGAGGAGCAGGAGGGAAATCAGAGCGAGAATAATGAAAGGGCAGGAGGCCGAAAGGGGATATTAGTAGGAAATCTGCAGGTCCAGGAAAAATTAAACCCAGCTATTAAAGCTTGCATTTCAATCTCCCAAAGGATACATTTCTTGTTGTCTTCGATTCTGCCCCCTTTACAGTTTAGCATAAATGGGAATAGATCAATGGATGGATGTTCACAATCTTTGTTTTGATTGTTAAATTGGTCTTTAAAGTCAAATTATTGTCCAAAAGGGTTTAACTATGTAATTTGTCACCAGGGTGTTCAGCTTTTAAAGGGGTACTTAAGCGATTTCGTATTGCTCTAATTGTAAAATTGATGGATTCACTAGAGAAAAAAAACACCCAAATATGATACATTGACTTTAACACCAATGACTTCTTACTTCACTTGCTTGGACTTAAGGCTTTTTAGTTGGAATGACCCTCAAGCCTAGAGGTTAAAAAATATTTTATAAAAAAGTATACACAAGTCAGCAGCTAGCAGACAGACAGCAGATGGCATCTCAGATGATTACACTTAAATCTATATATATCTTTATGGTCAACAAAAAACAAACATGCAAAATATGCCTCAAAAGTCACAGATGGCTTCCACCTTTGGGCAACACAAAGTTGTTTGTCTCTGTTGTTGTTCTTTGATGTTTGTTCTTCTTTGTTCTTTCAGATCTGACTAAAGCTAATGCAAGCTAAAAGCTAGTGATAAGTGCTTTGCAAGCATAAAATCATGGAGCCTTTGACGCAGTCAGATTGATAACGAAATCTGTGCATCTGAGATCTGGTAGCTGTCAATGTAAATATCTAATGTTAGGTACTGCATCTATTATCAATGGGTGGCTAGCAGTAAAGTTAGCATAATGTTGCTGCTGTCCCTTGTTCCACAAGTACTTGAAACACAGTTTAGACTTAGACTTGACTCAAGACTTGAATTGGGACTTGACTCCGAACTATTTGCCAAGATTTGAAATATTAACTTTGTCCCACCTCTGAGTTGCTGCAGACATTATCAGGGTCACTTGAACCCTGATAATGTCTGAGGCTTGAACCTCCACCAAAACCACAGAAGACATTATAGTCTGCATTTCTTTTCACAGGCTGAGTAAAGTAGTAAAGTAACCTTTATGCGTCAAATCAGTTCCCCTTTAAAAGTCTTGTCTTTACATGGAAAGACAAAAGAGCTAATTAAACACAAGGCTAAAGTAATGTGTGAAAAAGAAAGAAAGTAGCCTGCCTTTTGAAACACAAACCACCAAATCTGGAGCTTTTCCCAGAATGCCCTCTAATGATTAAAATCCAATGATTGGCTGCAGGCTGGCGTGAAACCACCTTGTTTGCTCTCGACTTAATTGACTAATTACTTAGATATTTCATTTTGCTTTGCACACTGGAGTGAATTGTTATTGTGTGCATTCTGTTTCCACCCTTAAGCACTGACACCCCTCCTTGAGTTGTGTGGTGCTGAGTAAAAGGCTCATATTGATCACAAATCATGGCCAAAGGCATTCCAATTAATCACCCCATGGCTGTCTGGTTTTGTGCACCATTGGCGTTTTGTTGCATTGCTGATGTTTATTATGTTCTTTCCAGATTAGCTTGGAAAAAGCGCAGGAAAAACAAAACGCGCTGATGCATCTACTGAGCCACACCCTTTTTACAGTCACTTACCCTCAGTATTTTGTTTTTGGAAGGGTGAAATGGAGGATGGGTCCTGTGGGACAGCCAAACAAAAGCTTTGTTCTCACTCTTACCCAGTCTAAATCATTCATGGAGGCATTGTTGCCAGGACGGTAGAACGGGTTAGATCCTGACAGGTCAACATTACCCTGCGCTGCCCTCAGCTAACACCAAAACCTGCCCATCTTTCCCTAATTCATTGTGACTGCTGGCTTCAGTCAAGTGTGAGATGAAATAGCTTAGCTTGACATCAGTGATCAGACAGAGAGCGAGAGGGGGGTTCTCATAAATGTATAATGATCCTGTCTGGTGTCTGTACGTTGATGCAAACAAAGGCCAACAGTATGTATGGTAGGGAAATTCCCTACAATGGCATGGGTTTGGTTTCAGAAGTGTGGGACGGGGGACTCAGTGAAGACTTGGGTTCCCAAACCCCAGATGAATAAATAAAACTGAAACTATTTGAATGCTATTAACTGTATTTATATTTTCATTAAATTTTCCAAATAAGACACGATGAAACTGATTATAGTTGTTAAGATTGGCCAACTGGTGGAGGAAGTCTCATCAGAACTAAGCAAACTTGAGGAGCTTCTACCTCTGCCAATTATACAGGGAGTCCCTCCTCTCCGGACAAACCAAATGTCCTAACAAAGGAAATTTTATTTTATTTTTCGAGTAATTTAAAGGACTAATCCCCAATACAATGAATAATCCCCCTGTGTACTCCAACCCACCTGGTACAGTCTGGGTTCCCCCTACTATAAAGCCCTTTGGAGCCTTCCACTTCCAATTTGGCAGGATATGAAGTGAAGCACATGGAACACAAAAAACATTTGTGTACTGAAACATTAATGAATGCAGCATAGAGACCTGACTACAATGCAAATAAGAGTGGTGTGATGCTAAATTACCTACACACACTAACTACACACTTAGAGCCAACACAATAGTGCCGGCTTGATGGAAAACTGAAGAATTTGACAGTGTAGTGTATGTTTGGCCTGAGTGCAACCTACTCTCTAGAGGGCACAGGCTAGCACTGTGACATAATAAAGATAGTCCAAAAAAAAACTGTAAGTTGCTTTGTAATTGTAATTTGCCTCATTGATAGAGACCTGACACTTAACTTGTCTTTGATATCCAATTCTAGCTTCTATTAACTGTACATCAAAGTACTGACAATGCTCCAACAGTAGCTTTTATATACCTCAGCTAAGGGGCACCAGGTCTTTATTGGTAACAGGCTTACATAAAAGCCGTTATTTATTAAAATCATCTTTTTTATATTTGATCATATGTTAGTAAGACTGCTTTCCAATCTGCCCGTTTTAGTTTACTGTTGATGCTTGTACATGTTGTTTGACGTTTCCTCCATATTTACATCTTGCCTTGATGAATTGAATATAATGTTTTCCACAGCTCTGATTCCATCAACAGCAGAGTCATGTCATACTCAGTTTCTCTTTAACAGAAATACTGCTCTCATTCACTAATTATTTCAAGTTGCTTCCATTTAGCCAATTTTTGATCGCTGTTAAGCTACCCCAAATGAAACTCAAAATTTCCTGTATAGTTGTTTCATATTAAAAGTCTTCCGGTGACTCAGAAGGCACAATCGTACTTGTTTGTGGTAGACCTTTAAGTGGAAGCATTTTCTAACATGTATAGTGTGTTTTAAAAGAAATCACTGATTTTTCTTTACGCAGACTTTCACAGAATTTGAACTTCTATTAAAGTTTTTTTTTTTACCCAAAAACATGCAAAGAAGGGTGTGTATTGTCTGTTAACCTCCACTAATCAGAGGGTAGAACACCATTTATGTTGCCTAGGAGGCAACAATGGGGTAAAAAGTGCTCAAAACACTCACTGCAGCTTGTGAAGTGTATTGCTATGAGCACTCTGTGATAATTGAAGGCAACTCAATTGTGTTGACATTTTTATCAACGAAAAAGCTTCTCCCATTTGGATTTTGGCATCTGGACATTAAGAGTGACACTTTGGCAACATGTCGACCCATCCCCAGTAGAAATTATGCCCTTGATTCCCTTTAATACAACAAAAGGGAACAACATCATAAAACTAAAAGTATGAAGAAATGAAAAGGCCTTCCTGTAATGACTTCTTTAAAGAAATCGCAACAACTATAAATATTCGAAAGTTTAAACACAACCAACAATTATTTCTGCCTCAGAGCAGCTCTGCCTCCCAGAAATGTTTGTTTAACTAAACTCTAATCTGCTCTCCTTCCATTTAAGGCTTTAGTACATTTAGTTTTATTTCATCTTTTGGTGTTTGTTACATAAGGCACTATGAGTTCTGCCATGGGAAAACACTGACGGAATCGCGGAATTTGATAATAAAACGGTATCAACTGTAAAAGGCGGAATCTTGTGGAATTTGCCAAAATGTGGACGCAATTTATAAAAAACAGGGTTTTCCCCTACCATTATAAGCATTTTTTCACAGCACCCAAGCCAAATGAACAGAAAACAACTATGCTGAGTGTTTTGGTGTCGTTTACGGACATGCTTCTGCAGCAGCACACTTCTGTCCTGTGTGTGATCACTGAGGGCGGGGCTGGTTAGTGGCTACACCCTGACTTTGGGAGGATGATCAAATTGTTGTTCAAATCCCTTCACTATAAGCCTGTTTCACCAGTGTTATTTTGTGATTATTTATTTTTTTTTATGGCACACAGTGTGATCACTCACTACAATGTGAAGGATCACTTCAGGCCATAGTGCTTACATATCTGTTACATTTCTTCATGCTGATGTCTGACTGTACTGTGTATCAAAACTAAAAAATTAAAAAAATAGCACAATGCTGTGCTGCATCATTACAAATTCATTGATATATATTCATTTCATTCAATATATGATTACATTTTGAACACTTTCTCATCCAATTGTTGGAATTTTATTCATCCACCACATGATTAGACGCTCTTTCTGATTACAAAACGTGCTTTATTGTAAAACACAGAATTCAGGAAAAAAATGTAAAAGGATTTCATAGGGCTTTAGTTACATTTATTACACCTGTACAAGCCTCAGATGCCTTGGCGACACGATGTAAGGAACTCACTCTGTTTGTCGCACCTTGTATTTCACTGCCACAGAATTGAAAGCTACAGACTATTGTCTGGCCACAAAAGCCTGTACGGGTGTGTATACCTTTGTGTATGTGTGTGTGCTTCCATGGTTGGCGTGATATGTTTGTTAGCTGGGATAACCTTCAACCGCTGCCCAGCCAATCGGAACAGGCCCGACGTGCCGGCTGCCTCATTTCTGGCATGTTTTTCTTTTCCCTTTCACTTGTTTTTCTTACCCAAGTGTGTGTGTGTGTGTGTGTGTTTGTGTGTGTGTGCGCAGGGGGGACTGTTAGAGATGTGACGGCAGCCTTTGTGGGGCAGGTTTGAATGTTAACACATTCTGGTACAGACACACTCACACATAGACAAAGACTCAGAGGGCGACACAAACACACTCACTCTGCCTTTTATTCACGCACACTTACACAAACTGGCGTATGGCTGTGTTCAAGGTCATGAAACAGGCCTGCGGAGGGAGGTAAATAAGTGATTATTGTAGCGGGAGCAGAAGATGAGTGTGTGGGTTTCTTTATTGTTATGCTAATGCGGGGAGGAAGTGTAGCAGGCTATTCTCAAACTCAGTCTGGCCGTCGCAACCACAGCCTGGTTAAAGATGACCTTTTTAGACATGCATGGATGCATATGAGACATTCACCCACACATAAACAAGACGCAGATAAACACACACGCACTGAAGTAGATGAGACACATCCACTCCATTGTGTATGCAACTACAGGTTCATATGTACCGTATATACGTAGCTATACATATTTACTTACAAATCCAATCAGTTAGAACTCATTAGATGACACTGGGGACCTGACAGATTCCTGAACATTGCATGCATTGTCTCAGATAAGATTGCCTCTTTGTTGTGAATAGGGTCCATTATTTATGATATTAGACAGGCCTATCATCTGATAATAGACGAACAAGTGAAAATTAGATACATACAAAAAACCTGTGTGAATATTGGACTAAAAATAATATTTGCAATGCAAATAATATGCAGTTTCTGTTGTACTTGTGTGTATAATCAGCAGCCCATTTGAGCAGAAGGGAACACTAGTAGTTCTGTGCAAGGTACGGTGGCTGAGAGAGCTCAATGCACAGCAACTTAAGAAAACACCAACAAGTGAAGAGAATTTATTTTCTTATGGTGTCTGTATGCGTGCTTTTATGTCTTGTATGTATGAGTTGTCAAATTTTTGAATGTCTTTTCTTCATTTGCTTTTTTCAGTTTGTTGAGCTCTCTCAGCCACCGTAGTGGAGGCACAGAATCCCAAGAACTATGGCTTGTATGTTGCTCTCAATAGTTAGGTTGTTTGCTCTGTCCACACATACTGCATATGTGGTAGCTTAGCAGCTTTCTGGCCTGTAACAATTATTACCAATGTGCTGATGAAGTGCAGGAAATGATCTATGTTGCAAGCTCTTTCTGTCAGACTTTCTCGCATCTTTTCTTCAGAACCAACTCTTCAGCCTCGGGCAAACAAAAAAAACAGTGTTTGCTATATTTAGGTAGGGTTTTAAAGAGCTGACATCTCAATTATTTTTCATGCACACAATCAAATTGTGCATTTAAACAGGTGCACTCTTACTGTCCGCTCTCTCTGCACCCATTGGAAGCCATTTTTTTTCCATTTTGAATTTATGAAGCTTGTGGCAATCAAGCATACAAATTCACATCCATCTGTTGAGACTGAGATGATGATCTTCGCTGATTATTGGCTCCGGTCGATAGAATAAATAGGCTCGGTAATCCTCTCGTGACTCCTCAGCCTCCCGAGTAACTACACCCCGGTCCCACTGAAGCCCTGCTGTCGTACAAATTAACCTCCCCATCAACACATCACACCCTCACACTTCGCTAATGGTAGTTTTGGTCCTGAGTAACATTCAGTCGGAGCTGAACTCGGCTTCAAATGAACCCAGCTGAATTCCACAACGGCGTCCAACAAACCCCACAATCGCATTACTGAATTAGATCTGCAGATTGAATTAGTCCAATTTGGCCTTAATGGGCCCACTTAGACTCACATTCAATACCGCAGACACCTGTAATTTGAGAGTGAGCCATTTGTTGCAAATTACACACTCCAGACCAGCTCGTCTTATGTAACCCACATTGTGTAGGTGCAACTATGCATACACACATAAACACTTACACACTCATCTGACGGCTGTGTAGAAACAATGATTTGCATTTTGTGTGCACATGTGTGTGTGTGTGTGTGTGAGTGTAAATGTTAATTCGGTGTTCTGTGAGTGTTTGTTATATGTGTAATTATGTGTGCGCCTTCAGTCTATTTGATTAATGTTGGCATTCAGTCTCTTGTGTGTGTCTGTGTGTAAGAGTGTGTGTGTGTGGGTTCACACTCAGGTGCACACGTCAATATGAGTGTCTAATGTGTGCGTGCCTGGCCTCTGGAAGTGTCAGATTAGCGGATTAGAGGGGAGAGGGCCTCCATCAGGGGACACACAGAGGCAAGAGGGGGGCAACTGGGATGGTCCCATTGGAGTACTCCCCCACCTCCATTCCACTTTAAACCCTCCCTGTCAAACTTCCCCCTCGTTTCTGTCTCTTCCTCCTGACTGCCTCTCTAAAGCCCGGAGCTTCCCAAAGGCGCTAATATCTGTTCACCTTTTTTTTTTTTTCACTCCTTTTGAGATTTGTTTATCTCTGATCCATCTCCTCTTTTATTGCTTCCATGTATATCATATTTGCCCTCCTCCTCTTCCTCCTCATCGCTTGCTGCGTGTTATTACTCCTTCACCTCCCCTCTCTTTCTCTTTTCTCAGTCTCTAACCCTCCCACTCGCTCTTCCACACACACACACACACACACACACACAAAAAAAAGCACAAAGTGAGAACGCCAGAATGGCTGCAGACCAAAAGAGAAGAGGAGAGAAAGAATAATCGGCGGAGGTTTGGACGAGCTGCAGCCGTGGCGACGCCAGAACCCAGTTGCTGCCGTTGGACAGCCCATAATAAGCCCGTGCAGCCATCTCTCACTCGCTACCTCTGGCCAATGATTAGTAATTGCAAGCAGGCCTCAGCTAATCTGAATCAAACAGTCGCTCTCAGATGCAGGAGCCTTGGATCACATTTGCATTCTCCCACATAATATTTTGGTACAGTGAGGCAGCAGAGACAGTGAGACCATATCACTGCCCTGCAGATAGACACTCTTCAGCTTATATGGGAATGTCATGCTGAAGTCATATTGAAGCTTTTAGCCCCAAGCCACAGCATATCTGGAAATCTCAGCATCCACTGAGTGTGTTGAAAGCTTAACACTAGAGAATTTGGTCTCCTAACTGGGGTACAGTAAATAAGATATTTCTGCAATTCTGCCCTGTAAGGCTGAAATAGTACAGAAACAGGAAAGTTGGGAAGTAAGAGTTTGATGTTTTGAGGAAGCCAAAATTGTATAATAACTTATAAGTGAGTGATTATATCACTTATTAAAAGTAAAAATTAATGCGTTACATTACTTGTTACTTTACTTTCAATACTCACCCGTCGGCTCTGTCAAAGTTGCCTTTAAACAATACAAAATCCTCCACACACACTCTTGTATTTAACATGTAGAAATAGAAAATAAGACGTTTGTAGTTTAACAAGCAGGCAGGATACAGTTTGGAAAAAGTCCCGACCTCAGCTGCACGATTCACACACCCTCCAATTCTGAATTAAACTAACATCAGGTGACCCCTGAAAGTAGGTGTACCCCTGGCTAACGTTAGCAAGCTGGCTAAGCTACAACACAATTTGGGAATTACTGTGAGTCGCATTTCTCCTCCTCACCCCACACTGATATCAACCCTCCATTAATCCCAGTAAGACAGCGAGCATGCTGACCCTCAAGTGTAAAAGTAATGGAGCATTACTGGGATTAGTGACTGTAATATAATTACTGAACTTCAAACTGTAACCCTTACGCTACTTGTTACTGAGGAAATTAATAATATTACTGTAACCTACTGTAACCTTATATTACTGTACTGTACTGTAACTGCCCAACACTACTTGTAATACCTTAATTTTATGGCCGTTTTGGCAGATTATTTTTAAAAAAAAAAGTTCTCTCAGGATTCCTGCTGCCAGAAATACTCACTAGAGCACCAAATGTGTATTCGTCTGCAACTTAAAATAGTACCCAAGAAATGAACTTTTTCTTCATTTTGACTGTTTGCTAAAAACTATAGTGTTCAGCTAGTTTAAAAAATTACTTTTTTAAGGATTATACTATATATTGTCGCCTTCAATAGGAACCAGTGGATTTAGGACTGAGTGCCACAAAGAGTCAGAATGTTTTGAGAAACTGAATAACATGTTTTTGGTCTCATCTTTTTCGTGGAATTTGTTGACAATAAGAAAAATTTAGAGTAGTGCCAGCATCATTCTTTAATTAGCAAGATATTGGATCATCAACACTGATTTTTCAAAGTACAAGAAACAAAAAATAGGACGATTTTGCTTTAGTTGAGGCTATCTCACCAGCTAGCTCAACATAGCTGCCTTGTTTTACCTTTTCTCACTTTTTACCAAATATATATTTACTGCGTTTTGGCTTTGAATAGAGAATATTTTTAACTTAAATTTTTAACAAAATCTTTCCTCTAAAACTCCCGTTATCCCACTGCTATTATTACTTCTGCTACCATATCTGGTAACACAGGTAATATTGGTCCAATCATAACATGGTTTCAAGTGTTATCTCACCTAACTGCCTGCACATACAGATCATCACTTATGTAATTGAACAAGAATGTGTGAGAAATGACTGTGCTGCCAAGTTGGCAGATGCTCTAGCAGAGGCAAAACATGGCGAGATCATATGATGCATCCATGTGTCCATGTGTATGTGTGTCCCATATGGAAATCCATTTCACACATGCTCTGGACTTCATGTTAACAGTGCCTAGGATGATGATGTCTTGTAAATACATGTTGCATGTAGTTTATCTGTGCAAAATTTCACAATTTTCTGCATTTTGTAAGGAAGGTTGAATGTATTTGTGTGATGGTCTTATAGTTTGGATCATCATATAATCTTTTCCCAAATAGCTCTTCCTGTCAAGCTCAATGTGAGAGTAATCATCTGTGACATTTTCATATGAATAAAGTCCATTATGTTACTCTCTATGGCAGAGTGACATAGAACAAAAGTGATGCAACTCTGCAAGTCCCAGCTGATGAAGCTTTTACAACAGATGCGTGAGTCTTTTCATGTGAAAATGGTTCAGGTGAACAGGAACTGAAGTACTTCACATTTTAGGGTAAATAGAGGAAGCACTAGTTTGTTAGTACATGTCACAGTAGGCCATGTTCTGACCAACATTAGCGCTGCCTGAAAAAACACAGCCTGCTCATTCATTTTAATGAGACCACTGCATTGGCACATGGGAGTCCAGACACAGAGGGCTCTGGCAAAAAACACAGGGCTGTCTGGAAAAAATTTGAACATGGCTTAACTTTTGCACTGCACAATGCAACATATTTGGGTAATGCTCTAGGGCTGTTATGTTTTCAACTGAATATGAAATAGCATATGGACCAGGGGAAAAAAAAGATCTGTAATAAATTTGAAAATCTCAGTATATAAGTACTTGAACAAGGGGATTTAGTAAAATGCACTGTTCATCCCACCCATTGCATTCAATCAGTAAACCAGGCTATTATTGTTCTCTTTGCTAATGCAAAACTGAGAAAACTAGCAAGCTGTGCTGAACGGATAATCATGACATCATATTATTACATGAGAAAGAAGTTTAATATTCAACACAGTAGATGAAATAAGATGAGGTCCAAACCTAGTATTTGACCATGTTTGGTCAATGTGCAAAATTGTGGCCAGTTTATTAAAGGGATAGTCAGTCGTAGTGTCTATAATGTGAATTCTTGGATATTAAATGTTCATCTGCAATTTTCTGTAGTGGTCCCAGTCAGGGTTTGTGATATGACGATATTAGATTGTGAATGATTAAACTGTCTCCATGATCTGCCTTTACAGAGAGATTGTTAGTATTGTGCTACAGTGCACACTGTAGATCTTCTTTGTGACGCAGCGCAGTCTGCTAGCAGGAGGCTAACGGGTAACAGCACCAACATGGTGAGCGCCTCGTACCACAACTCCAATCTATTGGTGAAATTTCTATCATTATGTGATAGACAATAAAGTTTCAGAACTTTGAGTACTGTTTGGTAACTTGCAAAATCATCTTAAAAACCAACATGAAAAAGAATCGTGATAAGATCATAGATCATGATCGTGCCTGAAGAAAATCGTGATATGATATTTTTGCCATATCGCCCACCGCTAGGTCCTAGTAAGATTTGTTGTTGAAGTGTAATGAAGTAGTATAATACATGACGTGGTTAAGCAATGTTTGAGTCAAAAAAAAGGTTATAAATGCAGTTGCAGGAACAATACTTTCCACTCATATTTTGGGATGTTTAATTTGAAAGAGAAATTATTTTACTTTTAAGTATTCTAATTATCAGTTAACTCCCTCTGCTCTTTCATCTGTTTCTGCAGATGTCTCTTGTTTTTCTAAGACTCACTCTGTATTGAGTGTTTTGGCAGAATGATTGTTATTTGGGGTGCTGGAGAGCTGTTTCCTCTCCTACTCTGAAAGCTTACGCTGTTTGTCTCAGCTTGGATGCAGCTGAAGCCACGTGAGCCAACATTGGAGGTTTCTCATGTTCAGCAGCTCCAGGCGCACCACCAGGTGAGCTGCCGACATTATCCTGAGGAGCGACATGACGCTCCCAGCCAGAACCAGGGCTGCGGAGCCCACATGCCGGGTCAGCCGCAATGCCTCCACACACTCCTCTGACAGTTGTGCAGTCATGGTGTGTGAGTCAAGGTGCAGACCGAGGTAGGGTATATGCTGGTTTAGCTACAGGGCGCCCTTAGCGTGCGATAAATTTGGAATGAGCTGCAGTCAATGAGTGGGACCGCTGTAAATGCCGATTATGTTTTGAAATAGCAACAGCCAATGAGGAAACCCAACAATCAGCCCACCAACCAATGATGTAACTTCATCACTCAGTGAGTCAAACAGTCAGTGTAGGGCAGTCCAGCCAAAAATAGTGGATGAATATGAAGCTGTTTGCTGCCTCTTAAAGTAATTTTAGTTCGATGCACCAAACTATTCTACAATGAATATCAGGAACAGGCTACGTGAGTTTTGTAATTAATTCGAACAAATAATTAGTTTGAATTTGTCCAAACTTGATTATTTGAAAAAGTTACAGCCCTAAAATGCAGTGTTGCCCACATTCCTTGTTACATGAATTATGCAATTCTAGTGAATTGTCGAGATGATTGTTGCCTAACGTTCGTAAAATCCCGTCTTATAGTTCGATAAACTCACGTGTAGTGTTTTGGCAAACTGGACTTCGGGGATTGTATTCCTTCCTTCTTGTTTCAACCTGTAGCAACATGCCCCCATCAACACAGTCTCTTGGGTTTTTTACACAGCATTATGTTTGGTCAGAACGCCTGCTTAGATAAACCTAAGAAGCAGTAGATGCCTGTGGGTGGGGATGGGTGATGGGTCGGGATCGAGAGCTAAGCCACTAGCAGCACTCAGCTGGCAGAGGGCAACACTCAGACCTGCAGCAGGACCAGGGCATGTCGCAGGTACCAGCAAGCTGCTGTCCGGCTGTTGACAGGGCACTGGGTTACAAACCAGACATTTTTTGGCAGAGTCGGGCGATACCTCTTTGTTATTCTGTTGAGAAAGAAAAGGCCAAACATATATTTGCGGCCAAATCTGAACACATGCTGTTTAATGTGCTTGTTGCTTTTAGTGTCCGTCTTCCACAGAATTTGCTGCCGAGAAGCTAAAGTGACAGATTTGAGGAGCGACATAGAAACGAGGGCTTATATCAAACTGTGCGTTTGTGAATTTGGCCACTGTCACTCATGTCATGTCTTGTTAGTGTCTCTCTCTGTCTCTCTGAGTTTCGCAGTCACTTTTCATTTGCTCCTTTGGCTGCCCCCCCCTGCCCTATTTTACTTTCGTTATGCACCACAGCTCCTGCTTCTGTCAATTCAATTTCTCCTCAGTCTGTTGTGCTTTATTGGCATGAAAGTAAAGAACAATACTGCCAAAGCATCAAGATTAGAGATTGCATTTTAACACAAACCTTTCTCTCTGCTTTGGACATTACAGAATATTCCAGAATTGAGCATCAATTGTGAAAAAGGAATTAACGTTTTTGTAGAAACAACAAAGTTACAAAATGAATTCATAAATCCACTGAGCAAAAACAACTTCTTTCTTTCATACAGTATATTCTCTTTATCTCTTTGGCCATGCATTTTTCTTTCTTCCACTTTCTTCCTATTGTTCTTCTTCTCATCCTCTCCTTTTTCTTTGTCTTCATCTCTGTTGTCATTCGTGGCCATATATGCAGACAGGAGTCTTTGTTATACTCATCGTATATTTTTCTTTTCATGTAGTGAGCAGTCATATTGGGTCGACATGCTACAGGGACACCGTGCACATAGCCCACATGATGTTTGCATTCAATATGGAATCTCCTCTACTGTCCTTGATTTGATCTCATGCATATAAAGGTGTGTTCTGTATAGACAAACAGGTTGTCACAAAAGTTTTCAGCCTTCTGTTGTTGAATTACTTTGTGAGCTGACGTTTACCCTCGGTAGCTTCTCAGTAATAATGGCCATGTGTTCTTGTAACTGCTCTCTAAGTCTCCAAACTCATTTTAGGATGGAGCCTAATGTATGATGTACAGAACTTATGTACAGAAAGTGAGGTGATGATTCAACTCTTTCTGGTAGTTTGTGGTGTTGTGTTGGACTGTAAGACTGAATAATGTTTGAAATTTTGCGACACAAGTGTGGATTGAAATTTTCTCTTTGTGTTTCCCTGGACAGTGTTTCTTTCCAAGCAGTAGAGTGATACATTCTGGCAGTGAAAGCCTATTGTCAGACAATTCTGCAAAACACTAGATTATGTCCAATGCCAAGGTTTCATTTTCTTGGTGTCTTGAATATCTGCACATGGCAACTAGGGTATAGTTAAAAGACTGAGGTTATGTTAAGATGCAAATGTTGATTGCGAGTCTGCGATGGGAGGCATGAAAGTCAGGTGTGTTAGATGCCCATTCACCACCACAACCTCCAAACCCTTACCTTCTGCTGTACTACATAAGAGCACTCCACTATTTTTGCCAGCACTGAACATTGGCAATGAACGTGAATTGCAAGGTGTGAAATGGTTTTACACGACGAAATTTCTAAGGACAGTGGGCTTAGAAATTGCCTATAGTTTCAGTGTTTGTGCTTCACCTTGACCTTCTTCAGTTCTTCTTCATTATACTCTATAACCATTAGTTCATTATATTCGTCTGTCAGCATCAGCAGCTAATAGCCCTCAGACCATTAGCACCAGCGTGTACCTTGAGAATGTTTAGCATATTGCCAAATTACAGTTTATACAGCAGACATGGCATATAGAATTTCAATGTTGTTGCATTGAGATATTATATGAGGTAGATGGGCGAGTGTGAGTCAGCCAGGGTGATTATTCATTACATTGTAGAGACAGGGTTTCTTTTTATCATGCAAGTATAATATAGTAGTACAGGTAGAATAGAAGACTCTAAGGCATCCTAACCATCCCCGTTTTCTTACAAATACACAAACACAGTTCAAAAATGCATCCTTTTCCGCAAGTACACTTGAATCATTTTTAATGATAACTGAAAACCAGAGATTACCCACCTTTTTATTTACCCTACACTCTCTGCTTCACTACATCAATGGAAACTGGCCTCCAAACTAAATACACTAGGAAGCAAGAAATCTAGGAGTGATTTCTGATTCTGATGTTAATTTCAAGGCTCATGTTCAGGGTGTCACAAAAACAGCATTTTATCATTTGAAGAACAACTCCAAAGCGAGGCTGTTTCTCTCTCTGAGCTAGAGAGAGACTGATGCATGCTTTTATGACTAGCAGGCTAGACTATTGTAACGCTCTCCTTTCTGGTCTAGAAGAATACAGTATATCAGCTACAGTTTATTCAAAGTTCTGCTGCACAAGTGTTGACTAAGAGCAAAAGGAGAGCACACATTATGCCTATTTTCAAGTGCTTACACTGGTTACCTGTTTTTTATAGTAATTTAAAAATTCTTTTATTAGTTTATACGGCACTATGTGGCCTTGCACCAGACTACCTCTCAGAAATTTTAGTTTATGAACCATCCTCCAGTTCTTCTCTTTTAGCTGTTCCACAAAGCAGAACAAAGACATTTGGTGATGCAGCTTTCAGCCGTTACGCTCCGAGCCGCTGGAACAGCCTCCAGAGGATCTGAGAGGAGCTGAAAATATAGATATTTTTAAACATAAACTAAAAACCCATCTAATTAGTCTGGCTTTTATGTAGTGTTTTATAATTGTATGGTTTAATTATTTATACTTTTTTGAAATATATTATCATCATTATTAATCATTTTATCATATTTCATTTTAACATTTCACTGTTTTACTATAATCAATCTATTTTGTGTAGTATTTCATAATCTACTTTTTATTGTTATTTATCATTTTATTATTTATCTTTTATTATCTTATCTACACATCTTTTATTGTTGTCTTATTCAATTAACTTTTTTTTTGCTTTTTAGTTGTTTTGGTGTGCATTAGTCTCTAAATCCACTTTTAACATCCTACGTTTTGTCAGTCGCTTGTAAAGCACTTTGAATTGCATTTGATTTGTTTGAAAGGCGCAATAAAAATAAAGTTTGATTGATAGAAAGGAAAGGACACGTCTGTGTGCTCGCAGTTGTCCTTGAATATTTCTTACAACAGACAAAAGTGAAACAGCAGACGCTCTAATCAAAAACGGAAAAAAGGCCAATTTCATGCAATATAGGATGTATTTACAAGAGCTGCTGCTAAATTAAGGAAACATTTTTTTGTATCAGATCGATTTATTTTCTATTTTTTATTATATTCCACATCTGTGTTTCTTCAAAACAAAGAGCAGAAGAGCGGACCTGCGATGAATAATGTACAGTAGCTTGGCATCTCTCCTGCAGTCTGCCACGCCGACCATAACATCCACAGCCACCGCCATGTTTATGGATGAGATGTCGCATGCCGTACCATAGGGACAGTTCGCAACTGGACCCTGCCATCTGTACCGCTGACATTTCCCACACCAGTGAGAGAGCGCAAGCATCTGCTGTTCACCTCTCAACTTGCAGGATTCGAAGTTGTCGTAATGTCATGCCGCCATGTGGTTTGTGTGCACAAACCTGTGTGAGCCACATGACACGTGTAGAATGCAGTTGGACTATCTTGTTAGTATGTGTGTGTGTGTGTGTGTTTGTTTGTGTGCTGAATTCCAGTTTCTTTTTTTTTCAGCGGTTTTGATATTGTTACCTCAGCTTTGGCTCGACCGTACAAGAAAGATTGATTCTGTTTTTGATGCACTGTGTGACAAAACCCATTTGCCACTTCTTGCTACTCATTGGCTGTGCATGCATTTTGCATTTTTCTCTTACAAAATGCACATAAACCAAATAGTAACAGAGAAAAATGCCCATAACAATATCCTAGAGCAAAATTGGATGTCATTAAATGTGTTGTTTTGTCCAATAAACAGCCCAAAACCCCCAAATATTCTATTCACTATAAAACCAAGAGATGCAGAAAATTCTCACATTTAAAACCTGGAACCATCAATATTTGGCATTTTTGCTTGAAAAATGACTAAAGCAATTAATCCATTATCAAAATAGTTGTAGTTTAATATTCTTTCAGTTGACAAATGGATTAATCGACTAATCGTTGAAGCTCTAGTTGTGGTTTTACTGGAGGTCATCATTTCTTTTCTGGTTGTGGTGAGTTTCAGGGGTCTTGTTGTCACTGTGACAGTTTTTGTACAGATCAAATAAGATATAATGTATTCATTAGTCAGCTTTAGAGGTGCTGGCAGGCAGATATTCTTACCTTGGGACAGAGCCAGGCTAGCTGTTTGCCCCCTAAGCTAAGCTAACTGGCTTCTAGCTATAGCCTTATATTTATTGGGCAGATATGACAGCATATAAGCTTTAAGAATTGTGATAAGTTCATAAGGTCATAAGTTTGAAACTGTGTTTTGAGTTTTTTATAATGTAGGAACAAGAACGACACGTAATTTTTTCTAGCAACTTAATTCGCTAGTTTTGATTGTTGTAGCTTGTTGAATTAGCTATACTAAACAAGAATTTCTTGACATTAGCCTTTTTGGTCATAGTTTTAAAAAGTGAAAGTCACTGACTGCACTTAAAATCTTGTTAGAAGCAGTGTTTTACTGTTGTCCATTGTGCAAGTTGTAGCACACTCAAGATGGCACTTTATCCCTGCCAACATAAACCTGGATTCTCTTCTGAGCGCTGTGCGTTCAGCGGCTTACATCAGCCCCTGGCTGAAGCTCGGTTTACAACACACCTCATATGGTTTGCTTAATGATGCAGCACCTTGCTTACTTCACAGACTTGGCCCGGGAACAAAGGGCGCAAGGTCTGAAAGGCCTTTCAGTCACTCCTGAGGGCTCTTGTTTTCACTCCGGTTTGACAGACAGCGCTGCTCAGCCATGTGTCAGAGTACATTTGCGTCCCTCAATGGGTGAAGCAGCTTGGGTGTTTCTTGTTTTTGTTTAGCCTTTAACACTTTCTCATTGACCTCATTCTATAGCTGGGTGGCCTTGGCCTGAATAGGACAATACAAAGAGAACATAGAGAAAGGGCAGTAAGAGGAGGGAAGACCAAAGAAAAGTTGAAAAGTGCAAGTGAATACTGGTAGTCTGCAAAGTTTCTACGAACACTTACAGTAGCACAAAGAGCCTCTGACTTCATTTGTGTGTGTGTTCATGCACAGTTCATGTACAGGTGTGTTTGTGAGCTGTTGTAATGTATGTGTTAAAGCCTGCACCCACATCGCACTCCATTCCGCATCCTCCTTAGAGGCTAAATGAAGTGTGACAGGGCATTAAAGTAGAACCAGAGCTCTGGGTCTTTCTGTGAGGGAGATGAAGACGAAGGAGGCTGGAGTTTGGATGGAAAGTGTGTCTGTGGATGTGTGTGGTGTGGAGATTTTAGATTAATAGCGAGGAGGTGCTGATGGCTTGTGACAGTGGCCAGGGTGCAGGTCTGTGGATAAGCATAGCCTCTTTCAGGACCTGGCTGGAGGTTAGGGGAACAGAGAAACATCCCAGACAGCAAAAAAGGCCTTACAAAAAAAAAAAAAGAAAAAGAAAAACCCCAAACCGCAGACTTATTTTTCCTTATCCAAACCCAAAGTCTGAGGATAGAGGGTGTCTTATGCTGTGCAGATTGTAAAGCCCTTTCAGGCAAATTTGTGATTTGTGATTGTGGGCTATATAAATAAAACTGACTTGACTCTTAGTGCGTCAGAACGGGACTGCTCAGCACTCATCCAAAGGCTTCTCACGACATTGACTGTTCTGTAGCAAGGAGAAGAAGTAAATAGGAATTTATGCAGTAGGTTGTGTACGGAAAACAAAAGTGGAGAGGTGTTTTCACCCCGCTTCATTTTTTCTTTCTTTCTTTTTTTTCAGTACGGAAAGCGCTGCCTCAACGGCATTTTGTGCTGATAATGAAAAGTGGGTTTGTTTCCATAATGACTAACTGCGGTAGCTGCCACTATCAGCAGACAGTCCTTAGGTACAACTCCCAAACACTTAGAAACTCCACAACACAGCCGGTGTGCTCCCATCAGAGAAACAGCTACTATTCCCCCATTCCTATTTTCATTTTGCTGTTGTTGTAAACTGTCAGCAGTGCAGTGTGAAAACCCCAGTCTGCTCTTCCATGTGATTAGTCACTCACAAATAAAAAAAAGTGTTACACAATGTGTGGCACAGCCAAAACTTTCCGCAACTTTAAATAGACCTCCATTCTGTTTTCTAGTATGAAGCAAAATTAGGTACTTTCTCCAACATGGGCAACTTGAGATTGTGTTTGAGCTACTCCTTGTTCTCTTGATAATAAAAAGACAGTGCCAGCTTGTATAAAGCTGAACAGAAGCTGAGAAGCATGTATGAGGTATAGATACAAGCATTAATAGAGAGAGAGAAGCTAACCCCAATTAATGTTTCTCCAGTAAGAGAGGATGCTGGAGAGAGAACACAGACAGACAGGGTGATCTTATGAAGGGAGACGGCCTCAGTGTTGAAAGAGCGTGTGTTGCTTCAGTTGACAAGTAATGAAGCATCGCCGCCAAAAAGCACCAAACTCAATTAGCCGTGTTAATGCTCCGTTGGGTTGCACCAAGCGTGTTAGTCCTAATGTATTTACATAGCTCTCTGCTCCCTGCCCTCGGCCTGTTGGACAGGACACTATGCTTTCAGGATAAGGCAAATATGTCCAACCCTACAACTGATATAAGTCCAGCTCTAACGTTACACTAATTTCAACTCAATGCAGACTTTCTGGCGTAAAGTATGTATCCAGTTGGTGATAACCTCAGCCTGGAGTCCGACCGGCAGTGCAACAGTGACTTTTTTCCTTCCACATTCCCTCCTGACTGCCTGATTTTGCTGTTTGCCTCAGTTGTTCCTACTTTTAAAAGCTCAGAAGGCACTGTGATGTGCTGCTCTGATTAATTATGGCAACATGATCAGTGAATTAGTGCCACCTGATGAGCAGAATCAGACTGATCCTGACGATTCTAGTCATTCGATCACATTAGTTATGAGATGAAGATCTTAAACAGTTGGCTCAGCCCTTAAATATGTGGCCAGAGACACAGAAAATCAACCAGTCATCTGCTGCTGGAATAGTGCTACCCGCCCCAGGCTAAGTGTGAATCATGAATCATGTTTTTGGTAATCTGATTAAACTCAACTTTATTTAGGAATGATTCCCCTGTGAGCACAGTATGACCCTAGACTGGTGATCTGGGGCCCCAGGGTTGCTTGTCTTGGTACACCAGCCTTCACAAGCACTAGTACAACTATTACTCCTGCTACAACCCAAACTCAAAATACTAGTTGTACTTGTAAAGTACAAATGGTATTCCTGCTTCTGTTACTCCTGCTGCCTTTGTTACTACACCCTAAACATAATTAGCATACTTTTCAACTGATTGGACTGAAATCCAATACAAATGTCTAATTAGAGTCAATGCGGGTTAGGTGCTCCCCATCAACAACCAGTATTGATTCATTCTCCAATCAATCGTTAATCAGTCAAAACTGCAGCTTCATATCTGATGATCATTGTAAACCTCTGAACAACTTGTAGGATCTTTGGGATAGAATAAAGGGTTAATTGTGATTTTTTTTTTTTTATAATCCAGCCAAGCTTTGCTTCATTTAAACCGTGCATTTTCTCAGCCAACTGTTTATGTTGATAGGCAATTTCTATTCAGTTTCATAATTTCCATAATATTTCCCTCTGGCTTTGACTGGTGGTATTATAATAACCCTGTTCATTTCCAGGGGAGTAAACACAGCCCTATGAAATAACATTAACGCTACCTAATGACAAGGTAGAAAAATGTCGCAGTAAAGGCCTGCCACCTTCTTAAGAGTCAGCACAACTGGAAACATGCTAAATAACAACCAAATAACTCCCATTTCTTTACAACTCATTTGGACATGAAGGTTTGGGTAAAACACGTAGGATAAACTGTGCTTGAACCCAAGTTGTTGGGAACAGGAAAAACACTATGTATAATAATGTAAGTGGATAAATAATGTATCTCCTTCGTTTAATTAGAGCAGCTCCCCGAATACATTTGCCCAAATTAAACCCTGAGAGTATTTCCACTGTGTTTAATGTTGCATTCAATACTAGTTACACTCTGCTCTACTTGCCCAAGTCATCTTTAACTCCCATTAACAAAACAATCTCAGACATCGCTCGATTGTTAATAGCTGCATTTGTTAATGACGTCTGGTTTTAGACTTTATTTTGTAGAGTTGGTTGGAGTGTGGGATACAAAGTGTTTATACAAGAATGAGGCAAAGAACAAGGGTGGAAAGGGACAAGAGAGCCGACAAGAGGCATATATGATAAAGCAAAAGCAACAACCAAAAAAGGCAAAAAAAAGCAACAGGAATGATGGGAGAAGGAGGGGGGAGAGACAGAGGGAGAGGGACGGGGATTATGATAATGCTGAGGCGACAGCTGTTCAGCTGTGGCGAGCAGCTGTATCCACTGAAGGGGATGAAGCCTGAGCCAGGACAGGATCCTCTGTCCATGCCACCATGACAGTAAAGGTAGTCAGGACAGACACAAAGAAAACAGAGCTGCATGCAAATGTGTGTTGAAAGTAAACACGAAATAGTAGAATATATTTAGCTCAGATGCATTATAATACAGTCAAGAAAGTTCCTTCGCTCTGCATATGGACGACAGCGCAGCTTGTCAAGTCTCAGTACTCTTATTAAAGTGGAACGCTGCCAGTTTTACACATTAAGATCACTTTACTATTCATTAGGAGTACTACTTGGCTTGTGAAAACAGCTGTATGATGCCTTCTGGGGCTCTGGAGGAGCTTTATCTGAGAAAAGAACCCCTAATGATGTCACAGTGACATCATCAGGGTAATCTTGGCTCGAGCTACAACTTTTTAACAGAAAACCAGTGTAGATACTGCGAGTGTGAAACTTGAAAGATGTGGGCGTTTACCGTACGTAGACTAACAAAAACCACAGTATCAAGTTGCATTACGGGAAATGTGGGTTCCAGCTTCAAAGTCAGGTTATCTTGGCTGCTGTTGCATCAATTTTGACCTTCTGTTGTTATTTTTTTGTTTCTTCTGAGTCACCCACTGTTAATGAAATGCAAAACGAAATTGCCTAAGTAAGCCTTTAATGGTTCCTTTATAGCAGTACTTTATTAAAAATATCAACTTCTTTATCATCAAAATGAATCTTGATACAACCAATGAAACTGACAAATCATGGGTATGTTTCTATTCATCTCTATTGAGGTATTATGAAATGGTGTGTGAGAATGAAAGAATGAATCAACCACAATGTCTTACATAACATTTTTTACACTTGAATTCAGCAAACTAAGAAGGATGAGGCCCATTTCATGTGCAAGCAATAAGATCTTTTATCATTGATGCGCTTGATGTGGCAACTTGCAGCCTCGGCTTGAAAGAGAAGAAGGGAAAATTGTTACCATGTTTATTTGATCTTTTTTCTTTCCTTCTTTATGGGAAAAATATTAAAGAATGACGTCATAGTAACCAGATGTAAACACACAATTTCATCTGCAGTGAAAGGGGATACAGTTTCATAAACAGTATACAGAGACAGTTCGACTCCCTAACACATGCACTTGGCTACAGATACCCTTCACACAGGTGGTCTCACTATTATAACAGTTCCACCTGTGCCTTGCTCACCCTGATGTTTACTTTCTCCTTTTAATATTCCTGTCTGGAAAAATATTATTGGGGCTTTAGGAACACAATTCAGCATCTGTCATCTGAAAGCATGAAAGGCCTCCTCAGCTGCTTCCCCATCTACTTAGCCCATCTTTCTTCTTCTAATTCTGACTTTCAGATTGGACACAGCTAAACATTAGTCAGCAGAGACATCAGCATTTTATTCTGCAACAGCCTGCAAGAAAGAAATAGAAAAATCACAGTTAATCACTCTGTTTCTGTATTCAAAGGCATCTTCTTTCTGATACTTCTGAGTCTTTTCGGCACCTCGGGTGCATATGGTGGTAATGTACTCGCAAGATTAAAGGAAGCGTTTACCCCAGTCAGTGATTATCTAGTCGCCCCTGTGCAGTGTTGGGATGGTTACATTTGAAATGTAATAGGTTACAGATTACTACTTACCTTGTTAAAAATGTAATAAGTAATCATCAAAAATCATCAAAGTAATGTAACTTTTGTCATTTGATTACTTTTCTAGCAAATGTTTTAAACTGGGCAATAAAGCTAAAAAGTGCTAAAACCATAAATTTAAACCAGGCAGTGTAAACTTCACTGTTAACCTCATTTCCTGCACTGTAAGGCATTGCTGTCCGACGACATGGCCACCTGCCTTGACATGGTCGGCATGTCCAAAAACGTTTGAGCAGATTTACAAACAGGCGTTATTTGGATAAAGCACATATTGGGAATCTAAATGGTTACTGTCTCGCCTGAAAAAAAACTTAATAAAGTGGTATATTAACAGTCCTACAGCGAAAATTACATCAGTTTAGCCTGGCTGAAAATCTCCGCCATTGCTACTGCCGGTTGGTGCGAAATACATTCTGGGATGGGATGGGATGGGCTGGGCTGCGAAGGATCCATCTGTTGGATCATCCAAATTCTGGAAAAAGAGGGCCACATTTCTCTGCCCCATTTGAAGAAGACATTGAAATGGGACAGCCTTTGGGGTGCCGCTGTGATGCATTCGGTTTGCAAATGCAGCCTTCAAAGGATGCGGCCCCTGAATTCAGACACAGCTGTAGAGATAGCTCCTTGTAAACCATCCTACCCTTGATGGTGTTGCACTCAAATTTGTCCCAACAGTTTCAGCTATAGAGCCGGATATTTTTCTCAGGAGTTTGTGGGGAGCAATGCAAAGCTAAAGGAGAGTGAATATTGGACATATCAGGTGGCCAGACATGTGGCTTCAAATGAATGCTAATGTTGCTCTGTATCTGATGTAAATAGGTATTTTTTGCTAACACGCTTGCCACATGAACTTTAAAGGTGATAATACTGTATTTCAGTGTTTCCACTGCTCCGTGTTGGCCAAAAAAATTAGGTAATGTGGATGTAAAGTAAGAGCTGACAAGGTAAAGGTTTTGATACATTTCAAAGTCCATGTTTTTGGCTTGCACTGAGCAACCCAAAAACCATGGACAAGATAAAGGAACTGATGGATAAAAAGCATAAAAAATATATTAAACCAGTACTGTTATTTCAGGAATCTGAACACTTACTTTACTCTAACTTTAAAAGGAAAAGTGATATGATTACAGTATGTGTTCTTCATGTTGATAAGAGAGCAAACAAGTCTTGACTTTTCAGCAACACAGCTTTGAAAACTATATAACATCACAGCATGTCAAGCTACCGAAACTATCAAAAAAGCTGTGAGACGCCTGTAAAACAACTCTTGTCCACTTGTAATTCTGCAGTATGAATCCAAATACAAAATTCAACAAAGAAACTTTACCACTGTGGTTCAGACCAAAGAAAATAGACAGTGGACATGATTGGATGCCTCTATCCCAGTGAGTCTCACTTTACTGAAGGCCAGATGAACAGATCTAACCTATTGTTTCTCTACCTCCATTGGAGAATTACAGTACATGTCTTGGTAAGCTCATGAACCTCATCAGGTTTCTCCTTGAAGACCAGAGCTGATTACTTAGAACCAGGTTAAGTTGGGTTCTCCAGTCCCAGCAGCCCACTCGAACCCCATCACCTCGTCCCCAGTAAGCCGCTCAGATCGATGGACAGATTTTAGGGCCAGAAGTCTCCTCTCAATCCCCTAGCTTCATCGATTACAGTCCACATTACAGCCTTCACACTCCCAGCCTCCCTCTCCTGTTTTATTTCTAATGCGTTACTCTCTTGTTTTCGTCCTCTATCCATCTCCAGCTCCTCCCTTTTCTCTTCATCTTTTTCAGTCGCTCTAACTTTAATTCTCAGGTCTCTCTTTGTTTCATGTGGCGTCATAACTCCAACTTATCCTTTCTCAACTCTTTTCTCTTTTCAACCTTTTTCTTTGTGTCTTGGTCCCTCGCCATTTTCTTTTTATCTCCCCGTCTCCCACTATATCCCGTATCTCTCTTTATCTCTTCTTCTCCCTCCCCCTCAACTCTCTCAGTCCCAAAGGCCTCGGGCTCCCAACAGTGGATTATCACACATCTAAGGAACTCGGCTTCCTCAGTCCTGTTGGTCCAATTAGTTGTCAGATAGCTCATCAGTCAATCTACTGGAATCTCCATGGGCAAAACTACCCTCACATTTCCACGCAGATTAGATATGTATTTGCCTGGATAAATGTTCTTTGTTTGGGAATACATGTTTAAAATATGTGTTGATGATACCCTTTTGGATTTGCAGTGAAATTACAGTAATGTGTGTTGCCTAAGATAGCCTGTTGTTGTGGATGCACCCCATAATTTAAGAGAATCAGGGGAGGATGCATGTGCAAGTGTGAACATTGCCGGCCCTTACTGTTCCAGTATCCTCCTTGGCCGCCAATTTGATCAGAGCCCAATTATAGCAATTGCTCAGATATTCATGGGAGAACAGAGGAAGCTTGAAAATAGGAAGAAAACCTGCTGAGACTTATAGAAATCGTGTAGATCAAAAACAGGAGATAGAAACAGCAAAAGACCGCTCAGACATGAAAGAAAGGGAGAAAATGACAAAAGATGGGTGAATAGGTAGAAGTGGGAAGGTAAGGAGTGAAAATTTAGAAATGACACATTCAGGGCAAACATAAAGCAAACACTTTCCATTTTGAAGATAATATAATGTATGTGAAGTGTATAAAAGAATAACAAAGTCGAAATAATTTCCCTACTACCTACCGCAGTTTGTCTGTTATCCAGATGTGCTCCTATTCCACCTGAGTGGACGGACTCTTGTGAACGAGGTCAGCAGAGACGACAAGCCTTTTGTGTGGACAGAGCATGAGGCAAGCAGAAGCAAAGGTCCATGTAATTGCCCTCCCCTCTTCTCCGCCTGAGCAGTTTAATGAATGGTGGCAATCTCAAACTACTGTTAAAATGGTAACGAGCATGCGGGTCACTAGCTGGACTCAGATAAAGAGTGTGGTCAAGGTCCAAGGCAAAAACGACTCCAACCAGATGTGACTACTCAGTGGCGGCTGGTGTCCTGAACAATTAGGGCAGCCATTGAATAGGAAGGATGGGGTTAATGGGGAACATTTGGATGAATGAAGCATTTTATTTTCTACAAGCGTGCGTATTTGTGTGTGTCTAAGCAAGACAGGAGAGGGATGTAGAGGAGTTACAGGCCCTGAAATGTCCTTTGGATAATGAGTTCTGGTTTCAGACTTGAGAATAAGAACATGTAGCCTAATTGTCACTAATTTAAAGGGTTAGGTCACCCAAATCCCCTTGTGGTATCTAGCCATACAGATAATTTTGGTCTATTTATTTGTCTCAGATTTCTACTTCTACCCCAACACAGTGAAGATAAATGGTGTCCCTGTTACCACAGACCTCCCAGTCAACAGTTTTCATGGGGACTGTTTTTTTGGTAGAAAATAGTTCAACTGAAAACTGTCCAAAGTGAGGTCTGTGAATCATCCATAGTAACAGGGATAGTGTTCCTGGAAAAAGAATGTTGCTGTTTTTCATTGTTGTGAGCACCACAAACAAAATTTCATTCACCTCCATTGTATTTGGGTGAGGGCACAATTATTTGGTAGATATCTGTGGAGGAATGTGTACTGTTGTACTTACTGCACAGAAGAAAGAAAAAAGAAAACAGAAGATGCGATGTGCGACCTTTGAATCACTTATAGAGGATGGATGGAGAATTCCTGTCTGAATGAAGAGGAGACAAAGTTCAGCTAGAGCTTGGTCGGACTACTCATGCATGATTGTTTTGAGCAGAAGTGAACCCAAACATAAGGGTTCAGCTTTCTCTTGTTTCATGCTTTATCGACCCTAGCTGCAATGCTCAGACTGCAGCTCACACTTGTGTTGCATTAAGAATTCTCAGAGAGCCGAAAAAAAATAGCATTCTTTTTCTTACTTTACAGACTTTTGGAGAGAAGTAACATAAACAAACAAGAAAAGAAGAGATGGATTAGCTGTTTAAATTTTGCTTTATATACATGTAAATGCAAAATTTAGCATGTTAACATGCTGATGATTTGCAGGTGTAAAGTACCATGTTCATTCATCATAGTTTAGTGCATTAGCAGGCTAACATTTGGCACTAAACTTGCAGTCCAGCTGAGGCTGATAGGAATGTCATTTGTTTAGCAGGTATTTGGTCATAAATCAACGTACTGGACAAATTAAACAGTCTTCACCTTGTCTGGAAAAAGCAAGATGTTTCAGTTACACCTTAGGAAGACATTTCCTAGAATGGCAGCGGATTGTCTCTGGAGCTGTAACATGAAGCAGCTGCATCCCGTGGATAGTAAGAGGCATACAATGGAACTTCAACATCCCTCGTTTCGAATCTGGCCAGGAGCCTTTTTTCATGTCATCTCCTTCTCTCTCTCTCACCTCAGAATTCCTGTCTGATTCTCTACTGTATCAAATGAAGGCAAAAATTCCCCCAAAAGAATTTAAATACGGTTTAAGTCAAGGTTACAGATTATGAAAAGAGAAAGAGCTGGTTTACACATGCACTGTCATTGTGCCCGTATGTATTCATGTGTGTGTGTGAGAGCGAGACAGAGATGGCGTCAATGTGTCAGTGCAAAGTCATTCCTCAAATTTTATTGGCGTGGAATTTGCTTTTGTGGCCCGAGAATATAGATTGGGCTCCAACTCTTTTTTTTTTTAAGAAAATAGACAAAAATGACTTTTTCCCTTCTATTCCAGACTGTGATGAATTGTTTATGTGTGTGGTCTGTTTCTGGAGAATGCAAAGCGCCCCGCAGGGCTGAGGAGGGGGTGTCACACACTTCGATGGAGTACTTGTATTTCACTGTTTTCACTTTAAAAATGAATGACTGCATTCTTTCTCCAGAGCCTCAGAGTCTGTCTGTCTTTACCCCCTCCATCCCAAGTCTCTTTCTTTCTTTCACGTTTTCTCCTTCTGTCTTCTCCTCAATAGCTGATTGATAGCACTCCATTCGCACACAGTTGATGGGAATGTCTCTGGGACAAACATCGGTTGTCAAGCTGGAGTTCATGGTCAACTCTGCCATGAGCTTGAGTCTCAATGGGGTCTCTTGTCATTCCTGTAAGGAGTCATCCAGGGGTCCTGACCACCCTGTTGACTTTTCCCCAATAAAAGCCATTAGACTCATTGTCCGCTAGCTTACAAACAAGAAACCCACAGTGGCTGATTATGTGGTCACAGTATTACAAGCCACCTACAATAGAGCAATACTTCCTCTACGACTGTTTGATTAGGTCACCAAGTTCATCACAAACTTCCTTGTAATTTGTCATCTAAATCAATAAAGGATACAGAGACTTCTTTCTGTCATTGCTCATGAAAAAAACTCGCTCCCAGACTTTCTTCTCTTCAGTTTGACATGTTTTCCGATCCTTGTTGACTCTAAGTAGGGCTCTGTGATTTATTTGTGTTGAATTACAACAGACTGGCGTGGCATTACATTTCCAAAAAAATGATATTTTTTTTCTTACCACTCTGGTCGGTTTCTCAGACTGTGCCAATTTTACCCTTTAGTCCAATGAGCTCTAGGTAGACACTGCCAAGTCTTCCGCGCTGCTCTGTACACTAGAGGCAACAGAGGAATCTGGCTTCTGTGCTGTTCAGCAGTTTTGTCAATGTGGCTAGGTACGCTGCTGCCAAATAAACACTCTCTCTGCCTCCTGCCAGTAGTGATTTATGGCCAAATACATCCTTGCCCTGTCCACTTCACCCCAAAAGAAAAATCATTTTCCAGTTGAGCAGAAATTAGGCCTTGAAGACCGACGCAACATGAGGATAGAGAGGCAGAATATGTTATTGGCATTGGCATTTGGGTGAATGAAGCATACCTCAATCTCATGAGACTGATGGATTAATAGACATGAGAGGCCTTTACATGTATAAGACTGAGGATGCAATTAAGTGACACAAAACTATAATTATAGATTTAGGAACTTTTCACATAGAGCAGGTCTAGACCATACCCTTTACAATTTACTTTAAAGCAGCACTAATTAATATTTTTATATTAATAGATCAAATCACAATGATGTGATGTGAATGGTGTTGCTCGTAGTGACAAAACCACAGAATTATCACCCAACTCAGCAGTTTCCCTCAACTCTACAGAGCTTTTTAGGACCTTTTAGTGCATTTTTTTGGTTTTCCAGCTTCGCATATTTGCTCCTGGCAGCAGCAGGCAGCTCTACCTACACAGCACTAAACACCAGACAGACAAAGTTAGCAACTAGCTGGTGAACATAGTGGAGCATCTGGCAGCTAAAGAGTCAGATATTTTCCTTAGGAATTGGTGGAGTTCAAAAAAGAGCTAAAGGAAATGGAATGAAAATTGGAACTACATTCATGAGATGGCCAGAAAAACAACTCCAGATGAATTCTAATGTCTGTTGGTTGTGTAAATAGGCAATATTTGCAAAAAAAAAACAACAAAAAATATTATTTAAAAAATATAAATTTGAGCTGAGGCTTAAACTGACTGGAGGCTTAAAGCTCAAGGAGAAAAAAAACCAAGACTACCTTTGGGAGGCAAAAGTACTAAGTGTACAGCATGGTAGATCTAATCCTTATGTCAAGGGACTAGTGCTGTTACTTTGCCTTTCTGCCTGCCTGGTAAGAGTGTCAAGCTTTGCACCAGTATCTCATTAGGAGAAGGACAGCTGTGCAGAGGCGGACAGCCTGTTTCCAGAGACACCAGTTGAGTCACAGTAGGCCAACAACCAATCAGGGAGCACTTGCTGCATGCTGCATGACTCAGAGAGCTTCATACGATGGCTTGGTCGCCCATTCCAATATGGATGCTGTCTGATTCCTCATCAACAAAGAAAGTTTTTCTCACAGTTGGAGGCACTGAAAAAAGCTGGTTGTACACTGCCACTGCATCTGTTAGAGCTGTTACAGAGGTTGTTATCGGCCCTGGCAAGTGGGCTGCTGCTCAGGGAAATATACTCTGTTCTGGTTTTCAGGACTCCATAAACATCCTTGGAAGCCAAGCTCCACCAGGGCTGGAAGTCCTGAGTTTGAGTTGCTTTGAGCTAAGCGCCTCGAGACTCTGCCTAGTGGCTTTGATGGCAGTCTGTGTTGTGTAGAGCTCTCAAAGCTCATTCTGTATGTCCCCAGCTGTGGTGCTCCGCTTTCACCAACTCTTAGATTTGTGCAGAAAAAACTCTTTTAAGACATAGTTCAAGACCAGCTCTGCCTCAGTTGAAGGTCTTATGAAAATTATTTAGGGTTTCTTTTTGAATACTAACTGCAACCAGTTGCAACAGGCTGTGCAGCCTTGTCCTGACACAAGAGGGCAATGTGAAAGCCTTGGGCACCACTTAATGCTAGAGGGTAGGTTTTATAAGGCTGATAGGATGAAAATAGATTTGAGAATACATTTGGGCCGGAAGCCAGGTATCCTACTAAGTCAGCTGTGTAAGACAGCAGAGCTTTAAACCTATCTGACAAAGAAATCAACCCAAAATTCACCTCCTGAAATTGTTAGCTGTCTTTCATTTTCCCAAAGGCCACCCAGACTAACAAATGTCCCTGCAGTAGTTCTACAAATAACCTAAAATTAGTGAAAACATGCAGCCCTAAATAAGAGCCATAATCATGCTCTATTATCACAGAGGATATGGTGATACAGGCTATGATTTCTTTCCACATTAAGATGTTTCAAATGTGTCCATATTGCACAGAGTTTGCAGTGTGACTCCCTGGGAGCAGCCACCTTCAACACAGCCTCCTGCTGGCAGCTGCCTCTGGGCAGCACCCCTTGGCCAATCAACTCCCCTCAGCCTGAAGGCAGGCCCCAGTTTTTCACTCGCTCCACTACCTAGAACTGCAAACCAGCCTGTCAATCACACCTCTAAGCCCCACCGTGCTGCCTGACCCACTGGCACTCTTGCCATGGCAACGCAAATCCCAGCAGACCTTGCTGTCAAGAACAAGAATTCTCAGAAATATAAAAGACAAGAGTCTCTGATCCAGTGTACACGCATGGGGTTTGTGCCCTGGACCAAGATGTCTTGGTCATATGAATAATACATTCCTACATTTAAGTTTTTATGAAATATTGCAATATTTGTTCCCTAACCTGAAAACAAACCTGCACTCTCCTTAAAATACAGATTTCATAATAAAATTGCCCCTAGTAAAATGTGTTTAAGCTAAATTCATAGTTTTGCTTGAACAAGGGGCTAGGAAGAACTCTGAGGAAAGCTCTGTGGGAGCGTTCTGTTGAATCAAAGTGGCAAACAAGAGCGTTATTTGTTCAGAGTAATAGTTTCTTCAAGCACTCTCAAACAAAATTCAGCATAAAATCAGCACCAGTGCTGATGGAGTTCCCCTACAGTTGCCCTCACTTGAAATAAAATGTTGCCTGAAATGTAAAGGAGAGATTAGTTTAAATCTTGGCAAAATATTGCCCACCATTTATTCAGGTCTATTGACTGACCAATAGTGCTTTGAAATATATTTGTATATATTATCCCTTATTATGTATCTGTATTTATTGATTAAAAACCTTTCTTCAAGTGTTGTTACCTGAAACTGTAAGTGTTTTTGCTCCTGTAAAAGAAAAGAAAGAAAATACATTTTGACCCTTAAAGTTTGACTTTAAGGGTCAATAGAGTTCTTAAACACTGATGACTATCTGTGCCTGTGCCCATCCCTTGTTGTTTTTCCTCATAAAACATGTTAAAAAAATTATAACAAATAAAAATAAAAATATACAAAATTGTTCAATAACTATTCAAAAATGGAGATCAGTTACAATTTACAGCTGTTAGTTATTTTCAAAGTATCACATAAACCTAAAATATGGTTTGAAATCGCTACATTGAATTATTAGACACAATAGAATAAGGCATTTTACTGCAACTAGGAGCACTGGGAATTGTCGGGAATTGATTGTTAAATGTTCTCTATTTTTGGCCAAAGCTTCAGTTCAAGAAAGTACAAATACAAGTCTGAATTTAGTCTGACAATCATTTATACAAACACTTCTATGTTGCAATCTAAGTAACTTTATTAGATGGAATGTATTAGAAGAGACTGGCAAGTTTGAGTATTGAGTATTATTGAGTAGTGTATGTGGCTATCCACCTCATAAAAAAGTGTAGGTTTCTAATTTACAGTGTTGCTGAATTACTTTAACATGGCTAACCAGCTGCAGTTTACTGATACAGAACACAGCACCTAGAAAATAAAAAATAGCCTTTCTTAAAACAAGAGGGAATAGCTAAAATCTCACCTGAGCTAGCATAGATATATTCTTTAGTTTTCTCAGTCAAGTCATAAAAACAATTTGAAATTCTTCAGATTTTGTTACTTGTACACAATAGAAAGTGCATTTCTCATTCTTTGTTACCATTTGCAAATATTTTAACACATTTAGGCAAATGAATAAGTACAATTGTCTAAGATTTGAAAAATTATTGGTTGTAGGTCTTTGTGATCAAAATAGATTGCTGTATGTTTCTTCTCAGTTGAATAGTTTAATCTCAAAGATATGTTAGACTTCTTTCATTGTGTAAATCATCTCATGTAGAATAGTCCATTTAATTGTCAAAATCTGCCAAGTCGTCAAGTTCATAATTTGCATAAATACAGTGGTCGTAATGTCTGCTAAATTGATAAACTGGTTGTCAGATGAAACTCTAACTTCACTTAGGAATGGGGAGTTTCCCACATCTTCCCACATCAACCAATGGAACGTGCTGTCCAGTTAGCTTACAGGTGTAAGTCATGAGTATGGGTTTTGTACAAGTGGCAACCTCCGGGGCTGCAAAATGAAGCCAATGCAGAAGTGCCAAAAACCTGCATTCTATCTAATGGCCAGCAGGGGTGACTCCACTTGCTGTAAAAAGATGTCTGTGAGAAAATGACCCTACTTCTCTCTTGATTTATTACCTCACTTTCCTAACTGTTTCCCAATAACTTTATGGTCTCAATTGCTAGTTACAAGTCTTCTTAAATACAGCATGACGTTGTGATTGACAAGTCGCTACCACAGCGACAACGTTGCTTACGTTACGTAACCATTGCGTATAAGCATAGCTGCCGCTATATCACAGTGTGTTTTCAGCATGGATGTATAATAAGAGCTGGATAGAGCGCCGCCGCTCTGCCTTGCCGCCATTTTTTCCCAGTGGCCACTCGCGGTAAAAAGGATTTTCCCAATAGACCACCATTGTAAAAGAGACGTCTGTAAAACTGTTGACAGGACCCCTCAGATATCACAATGTAAAGTCTATGGGCCGAGCGGGAGCTCGCGGGCGGGGCCAGCGAGGGAAACGCTACTGCGCACATTCAGTGGGCCGCACCACGGGGGAAACAAACCCGGAAGCTAGAAACTTTTTTTGGCGTATGCGCCAGGCGAGAAACCCTATAGGACTGAAAGGACGCCATTTTTTAGTCCGGTATCCAGCTCTTATAACCGCCTATAAAAAGTCTTGTTCAGCCTTTGGTCGTAGTAAGAGACCCACCAATGAACCAATGAGTCGGATGATCAGTCTTTCCGGTGAGTACGTTTTGTTTTATCGGTTTTAGGTCTGCTTTTCGTTAGCGAAAATTAGCATTAGCATTATCACTGTTAACTATATATTGTAAATGCACCGTGATAACCAAGCTAATGGCTAGCGCTATGGTCAGCAACACCCTCACTTCTGGCTCCAAAAACCAAACATGACGACAGCCAAATCCAAGATGGCGGTGGTCAAATCGCTACACTCGAGGCTTCAAAACAGCAGTTCATTCGCACATTGTGTGAGCACAAGAACACCCTACGTTATTGTGGATTTTTTTTAGTCATCCTCCATCTCTTCGTTCTTCAAAGGACATCTACATGAAAGGTACAAGAGGAGCGTGGCTCCTTAAGGAATAAGGCAGTATGTGTGTGTAAACGTGCGTGTGTAGTTGCGCGAGGGGCAGAAACATGACGTGAACGCGAGCGGAGCAGGGGAAAAGTTTAGCAGTAAGTCGTCAATCTGGCAGTAAATGTACATTACAGGCTGTGTGTCAGTTAATAAATGCTGCAGCTCCTCAAGAAAAAGAAAATACTCATCTATCAAAGGGGGTTAGCCCCAAAGTTAGCAACAACGCGTTAGCTTAACTTCACCAGGCTCACTTAAGGTGGACTGACTTTTAAGGTGGACCAGCAATTTTCATTTTTTTGTCAATGTCAGCCGCTCTTAAACAGAGAACGGAGAAATGTCTGGCTGATGAGTCTCTGTCTTGAGTTTTTCATGCCCCCACATATTAACCCCCCCGCCACTCCAAAGCAGTCAACCTAGGGGAAACACTGAGAGTGGAGATGTAAATATACGATTATCGACCTCAAAGTGAAATTGTCTTCGCTCGCTGCAATGGATGCAGCTTGTGATGACATAACAGCAGAAGTGTGATGAGGATGGTTGCGGCATTGCAAAGGAGAGCATTAGGTGTGAGGTTGATGAGAATCTGTGGCCAACAGTCAGGAGCGACAGGATGATTCCCAGCACTGTCACTGTATTTGTTCACTATACTGCTGAATATAGTAGGCCTGTGTTTTGTTTCTGTTGTCTGTTTACTGTATTGTACTGTGTTGTGTGATCATTGCAGGAAAATGAAATTGTTTTTCCTCACACTACATGCACATCTAAGTGCTCTTTTGCTTTACAAAGTGGAATGTGAAACCTTGTACTCATGAAATCAGTGTCTGAAGAGTATTCACTTTGATAAAGAATAGCAGTCAGTTCGCTTTAGAAAAATAACAGTCTGGTACAGTAGGCATTTGGTGTCAGTGAAAACATGTTGGACAAGAATGTTTGGAAATTAGAAGATGAGGAACACACTTCTAGAGTCCACTGTCTTTCTGACAAAACATCTAAACATTTTGACCACCTTGGTTTTACACAATGTCACAGAAATGTGTCATTTTGTCATTTTAAAACATGAATTAAAGGTTTTGGATGAGTTACAGCTTTCACAGGTTAACTGTAGTGTTTTGCCAGCCTGTTCTCACAAAAAAAACGACAGTATAAGTCTTAAATTCAGGACTTATAGTTATGTATATGCCATCGGGCCGCCGTAGTAATTATGACCCAGGGAAGTGACACAGTTCAGGTGATGTCAATATAAGGTGACTTGAAAAGATGAATTTGCATTATTAGGAGGAGGCGGGTTGGGTGGATGGCAAAAGTGATAATGAAAATTGGAAATAGTGGGCTTTGCTGCAGGAGACTACTGTTCGTTTCCAACTGTGAGCGTCATATTTCCAACCACCAGTCAGGACATTTTAAAAAAAAATTGCAATCTCGTGGTTTTTACTGTTGCCATGACGATGAAGTTTGTGTAAATTTAAGGAAGTATAAACCATATTTCAAATGAACATTTTAACCGAAACCATGATCTTTTCCTAACCCTAACCAAATGGTTTTGTGCCTAAACCTAACCAGTCCGTAACCACAGCATTGTCACACCATAAAAAAAAAAAAAAAAATTTTAACAGTTGTGGAAAGTGGCATAATCCTACGGTCCTGTGGGCCATTCTGGAGTGCATTACTAAGGTCGCTAGATAGTGTAAATGTAACTATAGGTTGTTTTTCACTGGCTATGAGCTGTTTTGGGAAAAGCATCTTCAGTGCAGAGAACTTTAAAAATGTTTTGAGAAATGTGCCGAAACAATTGACAAAAACTAATAGGTTGTGTAATGCTGTGATTCATATTTCAGGTTTGAGTATCATTAAAAACTGAAGCCAAGTTTTGGATTTTAATTGAATTAGACATCAATCGAAAGCTTTCCTCACATTTTGTCACTAGCTAGTTTTCTTCAGTACTAGCTTGCATCTAAACATGCTGTATCTCTCTCTTCTCACCTTCTCTTGCAGGTCATTCTGATCCTGACCAAGTACTACCACGCTGACTCCACCAAGGTGCTGGAGAGCTCTCTGTGGAGGTAGGCCAAACATTTACACCATATTTGCTCTTGTTGGATGCCTTTATGTCATGTCTGGCCTCACATAGACCTTTCATCAGCAAGTGGCTTCCCTTTAACATCGAGGTCAGCGCAGGTCTCGGTTATCTCTCCGCTGTGCTTCTTCAAGGACACAAGGGTGATACAGAGAGCTAGGACGGACAAAACATCAGCAGGCGGCTCTGAGTGAAGTGGGGGACCGGAGAGTGGCACTGTGAGGCAGAGTGGGCATCTGTTTGGGCAGATAGCATATCAGCATGGCACAGGGCAGGACGGCGGGCACCGGCAGTGCCAGGGAAAGGGGTCAAGTCTGGCTGGCAGAGCTTCCTCTATTTAGCAAAGCTGCTGCTCGCCAAAAACACTTCACACTTCTCTCGCCTTTGAGCAGCGGAAAAAGCTACTCATCCATTCCGCTCCACTTCACAACAAGTGTATCTTGTGCTCGTATATATATTCTCATGGAATATTAATTTCCTCTTTATTCTCCATCGACTCCTTACAAGCTCCTGGGGTGCTGCTGTATAGCTGAGCCTGACCTTCTTGTAGATAACTGGGTGGAGGAGACTTAATTATATTCAAATTTCATAATAAAAACTTAGAAAATAGACAAGACAAGGCTCATAACACTGGCTAAAATTAGCTGTCTAGAAGGCTTTCGCACAGAGCAAAACGTGTCTGATGGTGGTACTTAATTCATGCCATTCACCTCACTGAGGGCTCCATGACTTCAAAGCTTCAGCCTCTCATTAGCTCTGACTGCTTGTCTCCCTGGAGGACAGATATGAATAATGTACATATTTTTCTCCTTTCCCTGTTGATGTTTTAATTGTTGCAGTGTATGAATAATGCTCCAGATTCACCACTGGACACGCCGCTCGAAAAAGAAAAAAAACACAGCAAATGGTTGAATTTAATCTGAATTGAACCTAAATTGGCAGAGACAGAAGTTGGCCAGTTGCCTCTTGGCATCATTGTCCAAAAAGCTGAAATTACCATGAAATTAGCATGTTTCCAAAGAGGAACCAAACGGCCCTCTGACCACATTTTAGTAGGTATTATGTGTGGCGTGTACCTCAGTTCCTTGTAGCTGTCAGATTGGCATGGTGTGTGGACAGCCACAATCCACTGGCCTACAGCCTTTGAAGTCCCAGGGCTGTAGGATCAAACGAGGAAGATGGGGGGGAAGATGAATGGGTTTGCTGTGTTACCCTGTCAGTTGGCGTAGATCAAGATGCCAGGTTTAACACAAGGGAAAAGTTAAGTGCACAGAGAGGAGGAAAGTTTCTCAGAGCAGCTAAATTAACTTTTAGATCAGTGGTGGTCTTTAGAGGCTTGTTTTGTGTCAATAAGCAAAGCAATACAATCTGTGTCTTCACAGCTGAACACCTACAGTATCTGTTAGTCTACTATATGGACTCTACCCAAGTTTCATCAGTTTCATCTGCTAAACCAATTAAATGTAAAATGGTTTGAAGGAGTTTTATTGTGCAAGGTTGCCCTGAAGCTGTTTTAAAAACTTGTTCTTGCTAATGAGAACATGGTCTTGTGTTCTCCTTTGGATTTAAAGTTAATGTGTTTCTGCATGTTGCATGTAGCCATGTTGTTAATGCTGCTTCTGCTCTATTAAACTAAAGTCCAAACAATCAGGAGACATAAAACTCATCACTTCCTTCTGACCCTCTTATGAGAGGACCAATGGGGCTTTGAAAATGCCACTAGTTATTATTTTATAAATACTGGATCTTGATGCAAAATAGTGCTTCCAGTCATTGCAGTAAATCTGTTCTTAGCATTAAAAAATTCTTCACCAGACCATGAAAGCATTTGGTTGTTTGTTCACACACTAACAACCTACATTTAAGCATGAAAGTTCATTTTTGACCTTGGGGTACTGTAGTTTGACAAAAATAATCTTAACTCAAGGTCCACTTACTAGCTTTTTCTATAGCCTTCAACTGCATCTTAGTGGACGGCCAGAGAAGGATTCCAAATAAATACTTTACGTGTGATGACAACTCACCTATCTCCGTGACAACTGAGCAAGCACTGGAAAAAGCTAGTAAGTGGACCTTGCATTCAGATTATTTTGTCAAAAGACCCACATTTTTATTTTCCTGGCATGAAACATCTTGTGGTCATGTGAATCATGAGGGCTCTCTCTAAATAGCGAGGGCGGAAATACCGTGTCGTTGTTGTAGCATCACAAAATGGGAGGAAGCAGGTCCCAGTGGACGGTTGGGTGTACAAATTGTTTGATTTTGTTCGCTGTTTTCGTCTTGTGTCCTACTAACACGCAAGGTTGGTTTCTTCAAACCATGAGGGTGTTGCTTAAATGTCCAGATCATTATCATAAAGTTGACAGATAGAGAAAACACATTAGTCCTATGAGTTGTTTGTCATTGGAAGGTTCTGACAAATGAACTATTTTATCATGTAGGTACAAAGGCTTGTTGAAAAACCTACATCAGTCAGAAAGTCAGTCAGTACAAACTATACTGCATTGTCTGAAGTTTAAACAAGACTTAAATCCGAGAAGACCCCTGACTGTTTCATGTGCTGTGTAAAGTTACCTCCTACTTTCTAACTGTAACCATAACCACTGTTTGTGCCATGTCTACGTTTCCCAGTATGCTGTAGAGAGTTTTGTCTGTCCTGAGGCTTTGGCGTCAGCGTCGGCTCTGTTATTATCGATGCCTGTTACTCGAGTATATTGGTCCTTGAGTCTGTTATGGCTGGCCCAAAATCCCATGCTATAACACGCCTGATAAAAAGCTTCAAACATCCCCATAACATGAAGGGAGAGACAGGAGAGTGGTGACTCATGGGCCACCTGAGGCTTCCCAGGCAGTTTATACCGAACAGCATCTTGTCTTTGAAGTATGCAATAAAACTATGAAAAAATTTACCAGTAGAAAGGATGACTCAAGCTATAGAACCACCTCTTTCTTTCTTGCTTTCTTTCTTTCTTCTAGGTAATAGGAGTCTCAGTGTGTTCAGGCTTTGGTCAATAATTGATGCTGTAGTGGCAGTGATGTTGTGTTTTTCTTTGGCTGAGGTGAATTACAGCAGTCAGAGTTCGGACCCCTGAAGTCAGAAGAGAAACACTGGACACTTAACACTCAAATATCCTGCTGTGTGTGTGTGTGTGTGGCTGTGTGTTATAGTTACACATCGGTGGAAGTGTGTGTGCTCCTATAGAACCTCTGTTTCAGAGTCTTATCAGAGCATTTAGAGGAGAGTTTCCCACCCTTCAGTCATTCAGTGTTTATACCTGTTCCAAATGGCCTCACGTGATGGCAGGGCGAAAAGCCTGTTGTCATAGCCTCCTCCTGGCTGCCAGATGTCTCTCCGAGAACTCAGTGTCTTCTGTGTGTCTTTGTAGTCTAACGTTGCCGCACATGTTCAGACAGTCCTACCTCAAAAGTATTCGTGATCTTGTAGAAACTGTGTTTGGAAATGGGTTCTCAGGTTCTCTTAAACAATCCGAGGAGCACTTTGAAGGTATTTACTCTATTGGATTTGAGATGTTAACATGCAGTAATTAGAACATCACTGAGAATATTAACAACCTGAATCCTCCATCATCGTTTTTATGGAGAGAAATCTGCCTGACAATACTAACGAGAAAAAGGATGCTGTTTCCACTGCAAATGACAGTAAAGCTTTTAGAGTTTCTGGCAATGGCAGATGGTGGAGAGAGCTGAAGGCTGAAAATGAGACCCCTACTGAGTTCCCAGTCTGCGACTTAATAAGTCCACTTAAATAAGACAATTGTCTAACCTGATATTGTCTCGTTGTCAACTGGCCCAGACTTATGCCTTGAATACAGAACAAATTTGGATACTGCATCGGAGTGCACAGAAGGAAAGGTGCTTATATATTAGGCAAAGGCGTGAGGATTTGCCACTGCGTTACCAAACACCGCGATGACTGCGGGCTGACAGAACTCTTAAGACTCTGTTGCTCCAAGTCGAGCCATGAAAGTAAACCTTTTTGATCCTCAAACTGAAAGGAGTAGATGTGCACTTGACTTTTTTTGGCTTTGAATCCTTAGTACAAGTATTTCTTATTTTTAGATGATACATAGAGCTTTGAATATCAGTCAATCAGTGCTTTCTATTTCTGATTTGATGGGTGTAATGTCATATTGTGGTCAGATTCATATTGTGATCAGATTATCAGACAATATCTTTATTTCTAGTGGTGTTTTAATGTCTCAAAAAGGACTAAATCCTGTTTTAGAGGCTTTTTCAACCTGAAAATATCTCTTATCTTAAATTAGTTTGGAAAAAAGGTTATATATTGGAGCATGCCTTGTTTTAGTTAAATAAGATACAGTCTAGAATCTCAATTACCTGGGTTTGAATTCAGGTATATTGGTTAAAAAAAATGGCTATTAGAAGATTCATCCCCCAAAAATATTCAAAAAATGTCTACAAAATGAGCCTTCAGGTCAAATTTTGGTATTTATATCCTCATTTTTGCCCTTAAGAAATTGTTTAACCCGAGTGTCCATTTATTCCTACACTAATCACACACTCACATCAACAGGGTGTTGGTGTGGGAGTTGAGGGGGTATTTATAATTCATGCCGTCTTCACACATCTTTTGAAGAGGCGAGGGGGGCTGGTAGCCATCGCACCAGGGGGCTTCACTGCATTATGGATGAAGAGATCGTCTGACAGGACAGCATTTCTACGTACTGTACTGTAGATGAACAACACCACATTTCCATAGAACGCTATCATCAATAATTTGTTCGTTATAAAAGCTAAATTGTCAGATATGCTAAATTGCCTTACCAACCAGAATCACAGAGCCAATTTAATTGATGTTCAAAATGTAATTGCTTCAGTCCAAACACAAAATATAGAGGAAAATTAGATTTCATGTCAGTTTTATGTGGAAAATAATAGGTCTTTTGTTTTTTAAATGAATGTAATTTGGGGTCTATAGCTCTGTATTAGTATATTGATAGCCTACTTGTATAGTATACTTGTATAGATGTGTGTGTGTGTGTGTGTGCTATGTACAGTATATGAACGAGTGTGTATTTGTCTCTGCAGACTTATGTATGTGTCCGTCTGTGCTTGTGTACTTTTTTGTACATGTTTGTTTGTGTATTTATGTGTGTATGTCTCTGTTTGTTGTTGGTGTGTGTATTTGTGTGTGTTTTGTGTGTTTTCAGTGTATTTCTGTGTGTGTGTGTGTGTTGGATCGTGTGTGCCTGCCGGACATCAATTGAAAAGAGCTGGACAGGTGGGAAAGGGAGGAGAATGAATCAAAAGAGCCTCCAGGGCTTGTTTAAGCTGAACAGTAGGGGGCATCACACTTCCGACAGACACCCAAAATCCGTATATCCTCTTCTTCTATCTGTCCTCCTATCCTCTTTTATCCCTCTCTGCACATGGACTCACACTTTAAATGTATGTTTTCTCTGTTTGTAACAAAGTTGCTCTTCAAAGCTGTGTTCAAGAAGCAGAGCAATCAGGAAGATGACTTGCAGGAAGTTGAAGCTTTGATGGTTCCTGGGGGGAAGCTGTGTCATTAAAACACACAAACCAGTAATACGATACAAATGAGAAGATGGAAATTGCGCAATTCTTTTTAAGCATGTCAACATAAAGAATGTTCACAGATTAATTTTGGGTGTTTGAATAATTGCGGTAAACGGCTTAGATGACTGGCAGCCACGTTATCCTTGTTCTTGCTCCACCAATCAACAGTGTTTATGGGAAATCCTACAGTTTGAAGTCCTTTTAATGCAACACAGAAAATATTTCACCATTAAGTAACATTAGAAATGACTTTTGTTTCTATTTATGACTATTTACCATCATCAATTTTGTTTAATATTCATGAACACAAAATGACATAGTAAAGTAAATTATTGCAAATTCTTAACTTTGGAAATAATTTGATTAAAAAATCTTAACTCAAAGGTCCACTTACTTTCTGTTTCTGGAGATTTCAGTCACATCTCTTATTTATTTTTTGGTCTAAATATGTTGTATTGATCACCGTGAAGACATTTATATATAACTTTAAAAAAGTAAGATAAAGTTGAATTACTCTTGTATCAACCACTAGGGGTATCAAACACACATTGAGTTGCATCTTCGTCAGAAGAAGAAAAAATGTTTTCAATTTCAATTTTTTTTTTCAGCAGTATAATCCATTCAGTATCAACACTGCTTTCCAGTGAGTCCTGGGTCTGTATATCATCCTGTTTATTAAAAACGGTGCCCTGTTTTACAATCGATCACAGATTGCAGATACATTTGTGAGTCATACAGTCCTCTCGCATGCTCATGACAAAACATGTAAAAAAGTAATGCAAGAGTAAATGATCCCATGTTGCAAAAGACTAAAAAAAGACAGTCAACAATACCCAACAGCGTAATACTGAACTCATGAATGTTGTCTTTCCCATGACGTCAATCGCATGCATTTACAGGCTTTTGTCTCCTACGTTGTCCAGTGCGTTCATGCTTCATTTCCTCCCAATCCCTTGTTCATGGGTTGAATGCTGTGTGGGGAAAAAGGAGGATTCTAACAGCAAAAATAAAGACAAGAGAGCATTGTATTGAAAAAGAGATACTCAGACACATTATGAGAAGTATATTGCAATGTAGGTAGATGACAATATGTATGAAGGATGTACAGTATATAAGATAAACAAGTGCAGTTTACAGAGGAAGTGAAATATTAAGTGAAAGCAGTGACTTAGTCTATAGTCGATCATGTATCTTTGTTTCAATTTGTTTAGTGTTTTGAAGCTGCTGCTTTGAGGCTTACTGGTTTCCGGGAAGCACCGCAGCTACAACTTACTTCCCACTTTGATGCCTCCTTAATCAGTTTACTTCAGACATGGATGTACGTACGCACACTAAAACACACTCCCACACACTCCCACACACACACAGTTATTCCACAGTTACAAATGTGTTGATGATTAGCTCTCCCAGGGGTTCAGATCACATTCCCCCCCAAACTAAACCAGGAGAGAGAGCCGCAAAGTAGAAACATACGCTTTTGGGCTAAATGGAGACAGCATGTTTCATTTCCCTCTCCTATTCCTCTTCACCTCATCCTCTCCTCACTTCCACTCCTCAGGTTGATTCCTCTCATTCACCCGTCTTTCTCTCTCTCTCTTCGCTCTCTCCTCTTCTCCCTCAGTCCAGATGGTCTGGGGTGTTGTAAATACTTAATCGAGGTGGGAGCAACCCCCCCTCTCCATCCACCCGCCTCCACCACCTCATCACTTCCCTCTTTCATGCATATTTCACAGCCTGGAGAGAGAGACACGTAGAGAGAGAGAGAGACAGCACCTGAGAGAGTTCTGCTTGCTACCTAAGATGGCAGGCAGTCTACTCTCGCTTAACAGAAGTGGTTTGATGCAGAACTACTACAACAGTTCTCCAGGGTCAAACCATGACAGAACACTGTTTCATGTTGAACTATTTCAAAATGGGTAGTATTGATCTGTATGCAGGCGTTACAGTATAGAAAATGTGCTTGAATACTTTTTTTCTGAGTGAATCTGCTGAGGGAAGACTGAAAGACACAGGTGGAATGAAGAAATCAATGATCTGCTTCAGTGATGGATAATTCATTGCGTTTGGGTAGAGCAAAGGCCCGATCATGTCTCTATTTTCCATCCATGTTTCCTGCCATCACTACTAACTATAACAGCGGGAAGAGGAAGAGATGTAGCCAGCTATCTACAGTATGTGTCAGCTTGTTTAAATGATAGTTATTGTCACTTTTTTCACTTTATCAGAACTCATTCCCATAAAGGGTCCAAATCATCAGTCACCTTCCAGTAACAAGTGTGGATTTCATTTAATCCAGACTTCATTTGTTTACTGCAAATTCACAAGACAAGTGTACTTGTAGGTGAAATGAATTACATATAACTAGCAGTTGTTGTCAATCACTTTAAATGCGCTGGACTGTTCTAATACATTTGACACTATAATCAAAATCTAAAGCCTCTGCAAATTAATGAGTTGTGAGAGAAGGGCAACAAAAGTCCCCAGCCAGAATGGAAAAAGCGGACCTTGTGGCTCATAATCGCCCTCTTATCCCCTAAGCCCAATTATAGACTAAACTGTCTCCTGAAGAGTCTAAAACCTCATTGACTTGCAGTTTATTTTACAATTGGTTACACGCATTTCTCTATACTCCACAGTCAGCACAGCAGCAATGTGTTTCATTGCTTTGCATTACTTGTTTTGTTCCATGTTATTTTCAATTATGTCATACCAACTTCAATTAGCTACATTCTACTGCATCTACATCTAAAAAATGAAAATAGAAAAGACCAACCGCATCCTGATCCCCAGCATGGTGCCACTTTTCCTTCCTCCTTACTCACCATTGCTCAATCCCACAGAGGAATCCTTTACCTCTTGGAGGTGGAAAGTTTATGACCACCGTCCACATGTTAAGATGTTTTAGTTACATTAGTGCATGGGTGTAGATCGGGGTAAGGAGGGTAGGGACAATGGGACAAATAGATGGACTGCGTGTTAGTGGTGCAACAGGTGTGCAGGCTGGCTACAGAATTCACACTTAGGGTCGAAATGGTTGTTCCAGTGTCATGTTTACCAGTCAAATCTGCCTTTTCTGGCTTCTACGTCTGAAACTGTTGTTTGCATTTCATTTTACCATCACGGCCCCTCTTTGCAATGAGTGACAGCTCTCTCCGCTGCTGCACCGCTCCAACAGAGCTTTCCATATATAGAGAAATGGGGGCGTGGTAGCATGCTAATCACCGATTGCAGGCACGCACCTGTCAATTGTAGAATGATTGTGATTCACTAACATATGCACGGTGGTAACAACAAAATAATCTGGTGCACACATGTCATGTATCCAACGGTAATTTTGCGTGTGCACATATTTTGTGGGCAAAGTAAGAACATTTCTACACACATATTAATGAATGAGGCCTAATGTCAAAGTGTTGCTGAAATTGTCCCTACCAATATTTGTACTACGGATCTCAAACAATCTTGCCCTTTTAACTCCACGTAATGTTAATGGTAAGCCCTCTTCAGAATTGTCAGGTTTGTGTGCTTTTTGCAAAAAGTCGGTCATTATGATAAAGACTGAAAAAACGGGATATGGGGGATACTCGACTTAATTACCAGGCAACCCACAACTTCAAACTGCAGCCCAGCAGCAGCAGTAGAGGAGTCGGCCTCCTATAGTTTAAACATTTTAAAGGTACAGAATTAAAAACGACTTCCCTGGACTAAACTAAGATCATTTGATATTATATTTAAATTTCAGGCATTTTGTGTTGTAGCTAATTTGTGATCATTAATCAGACATATTGTTTAATTAAACAACTCTATTATATGCAAATGTGCTTCCTAAAGTGAATTCAGGTCCTTGGCTTTGGGAAGGAAGGAATCCCTGACAGTGTTACTGACAACTGAGCTTATCTGATAAAACTGTTCTGTAATCAATCCAAACATTAAACTTCTTTTAAATTAGTAGGAGAAATATTTACTGTTATATCCAGTCCCTCCCTTTTCCATGAGTGGATCAGGAGCAGAGTTATTGCATCATTAAGACATGAACATCATTTCTAAGCTAAATTATCCACAGCTTGTCCAACTGATTTGTTTGTGATTGTCAGGCATTAATTTATTCTGAGAATCCTGTCAGCAGCAGCCTGAGCAGCACAGAGACACACAGACAGGTGAGCTGCAGCCTTTCAGGTGAGCGCTGATGTCATAATGAAAGATCTAGCCATAGGTTCAGGAGGTGAATGCAAAATAATACAAATATACATTTTTGAGATGATTTAAAGATATCAATCAACAAACTGAAAGAGGGACAGAGCTGCAGAATTACAGGTGATGATTGAACAGCTTACAGCAACTTTCATTGTGACAGTCTATGAAATGTCAATTTAAAATACTAATTTTGGTCTCAGATTTATATCATTAAAATAAAATGTAAAAATTCATGTAAAAAAAAATATGTTACAAGTCTGGTTTCAGGCCAGTCAGCAAATACATATTCAAGTCAGGCTCTTTATGTGTGTGCTCATGTGTGCCTATGAAAGAGAAAAGAGTCATAGAGTGCAAGTGCACATACACATACAATTATTTTGGCTGTCCAACAAAACATGTCCCTACCAAAGTTCAAGCCAAACCTACACCCTTGCATTAGTACATTTTGGATGTGAGAATAACTGTTGTGCTGAGCTGCATGTTGGTGAAGAGCACTGTGTGGAGAGTTTTAAAAAAGGAAACCCAGCATAGAGAAATATGTTACCAACTGTAAAAACTATAATGACAGACAATAGTTCAGGGCTCCACAAACTCACTTGCAATGGGAGGTTCAGGCGTGGTAGTGGTGAAGATGATAAAGCTGATGTATATTTTTAATTTGCTCACTGCTGTCTCATTGAAGTCTTATGAAACTGTTATGTATGTCATCCCCACATCTTATATATTATAATCCTGAAGCTATCAGGTCAAGTCCTGTTAGTCTTGAAATTCTATTTTGCTTAAAATATATCTGCCGATGTCATGAGATAGTTTTAAGCTACAAGTACATTCATAAAACATAGCTTGCATTGAGCTCTGTGATAGGTGCCAGCCCACCATGATTCTGCAAAGGATAAGCAGCAGTAGATGATGGATGGATGGATGATTTGCATTGAAAAAAATGGCCTCTCATAAAAGGTTCTTTTTTAGCATTTTATGCCTTCATTTAATAGTGACAGTAGAAAGATGACAGGAAATAAGGAAAGAAAGAGAGAGAGAGAGAACATTTTGTTACATGGTCCACGCAATGCCCACTAGAAGTGATTCAGAGGCAGAGCATCTTCAAAGAGTCTGTTGTTTAGAAGACGCATTTCCAATATCTTGCCAATGGCTCTGTCATGTATACACGTAACTGTTTCTAATCGGCTTGCCAGAGTACACATGTGCATGACAAAAGACTGTAGACAGGGAACGCACAGCTGAGCGACGGGATGAAAGGGGAGGTGATTACACTGAGCAGTGACTCATCCTCATATTTAAAACAATTCAGTCCAAAGTTAAATTAAAACTGAAAATAACAGAATAGCCTCTAGAATAAATCATTTGGTTTCCACCGCTGAACATTGGAATAAATACAAGGAAAAGAAAAAGTCTGAAACCAGTGTTTTCAATCACTGTTACAGTTAAAATCAGTAAGCCATGTTTCCAAAATGAGTCTGGTTACTGATTTGCTGAATTACAGTAGTCAGATTACTATCGTGCATTAAAACATGTTAACCTGGTTACTTACGTACATGTAAATGCACCAAGTAACACTGGTAATGCATTATTTTATTTTACTTTTACATCCGTTGTCAGTAAATATATGCATTCATATACATTCACATTATGAGTGAGTCCCATGCTTCGGAGATGAGAGTTGCCCTGACGGAAAAAACCCAGCATATTAAGTGTCCGGGGGAAATTGGCACACTGGGCGGAATAGCAGCAGATAATCACTGGCAGCTGTAACAGAGCTGGAACATGATGCAGCCGAGTCCAGTGGACACTGGGGTTAAGACTAAGATTATGCCACTAAATGACTTGTCAAAATATATTTATTTCTTACAGTGTATCTGGAATTAATTTAAACAAAACTCTCACAATACTGTACATGAATATACAAACACACAGACCACATCACTGCTGGTATGCAGTGTAGCCACCGAAATGAACCCACAAAACAGGATTATAAAATATCATTTTACAGTTTTGCGGCAACAGTTACAATAACATGCAGGACATGGGAAGTTTGTGCATTGTCCAATAACATAGTGATTGCCAATTTTAATCTGTTAGGAGAGGGAATAGGATGTCGGGGTGCAGGAAACTCAGCTTTCTGTCTGATTGGGCCTGAAATGAACTGGAAAATGAGGCAACTGTGTAAGCATGTGTCCATGTATACAACATAATGCCATTCAGTGAGCCTGTGCACCCCTACAGCGCACAGAATGCGGTAAAGGTATGTTGTGCACATGCTAAGGCGTGTTTTTGGCATGTGTCTGAGCGCATGTATAGAAGTCAGATCATTTTCACACTGTGGCAGTACGAGGCCGTGTGCCCGGCCATCTGGAAGATGTTTTCCCCATTTCCTCAAACATTCTTCCTGCAAAGAGCAACACAGGTCCACAACTGCCCACAGCTGGAGGAGAGAGGTCCTTCTGGATTTGCTTCTGACTAAACTGTGAAAGTATACCCACAGGAAACAATAGTTGGCAGGGATTTCATAGCTGGAGAGAGTGTCCAACTATCTACCTCTCTGTCGTCCTCACACACACACACACACACACACACACACACACACACACTCTATCTCTGTCCTTACTTCCTAGCAAAACCATTATTTTTTTTCATAGCCTTGTTCAGTGGCCCCTAATATACCATTATCTACAGCAGGTGTAATTTTAGTTTACTGCCATAGTTTAAGTTTTTACCTCTTGCTTTAAGGAACTTTTGAGTTGTCTGTAGTCCAATCAAATCACAAGCTCTGTCTGGTGGGGACACCAGTAAAAGAAAGGTTAATCATTGGGTTGATCAACCACTTGGGCCAAGACCGAAATATTTCTACAACTATTGGTTGGATTGCTATAAAATATTGTACAGACATTCATGATACCCAGAGGATGAATCCTACTGATGTTTGTGATCTCCTGACTTTTTCTATGGCGCCACTATGAGGTTGGCATTGTTGATACAGATTAGAATATTGTAACAACTATTTGATGGATTGTCATGACATTCGATACAGATATCCATGGTGCCCAGTGAATGAAGACTTTGCTAATCCATGTCATGAACTTTGGTACAGACGTCATAGATTCCCAGAGGATGAATGCCAATGAGTATTTTTCATCTAGCGCCTGGATGACATCAGGTCACTCCATCTTTGCAGTCCTTGTGTGCCCAGGCTTTACAGGAACAGCTCTGGAGCCAGACCTCGCTTGACCTGGAGTAGCTCTCCAGGCACACAATGGAGAAGTCATTTTCATCAGATGAGTCCTGAACTTTCTGCTTCTTGCTGAGTTTGTTTGTTTTATGTTTTTATTGGCGCTGAAATTCATTTTTCTCCTAACTTTAGACCTGCTTTCCTCAGCCTGCAGTTTTTTTTTCATTGGAGTATCTGTAAGGACAGCAGTTTCTCTTCTTTTCCTCCCCTTTGTGGTCTGCTTTCTCGGTCCAGCTTTTAGATGTGGACAGATGGACACGGGTGAAAAGGTCGTATCCATAGCAGAGAATGATGGCTCAGGCACCACACATGGTGTGACAGGGGAGGATGCTGCAAGTGGCATGGAGGATGCCACGGTTACCACAGTGGGTGTAGGAGCTGTATTACATGCAACTGCATTCACTGCAGCTGCAGTGGAAGATGGGACCTCTGGTGTCACTGCTGGCAGTGGACGGTCTGTGACTAGAGATGATGAATAAAAGTATTTGGTTCAGGGACGGTTGTGGCCCTGTTGTGAACTAGCCTGACTGCTAGTTTGACACATTAGTCATTTCTATTTTTAGCTCACAAAACAATGATTCTAATAAGACTTGTTTGGATTACTAGACATTTGATCTCTGGACAGTATCCAAAAAGTACATCCAAAAAAAACCAAACAAAAAAACTTTCTAACTCTCAAATGTGGCTCCTTTTGTGTAAGCAAGAAGGCAATCTAACTGAGCATGTGTAGAGTAAGTGTAATCACTCTAGCTTGTTTCTGATTGGAGGAATTCAAGGTGTTACAACTACCCCATGTTACAACTGTCCCTGGTCTCCCCAATCAATAAAAACAAATAAGAGAGAGAGAATAAAAGAATTAGAGATGCACCAATATTGATACTGATATCGGGTATCAGTCTGATACTGTCTCAAAGATGGATTGGGTATCGGTGGCAATGGCCGATCTGGTATTGGTTACCATTATTTTAATAAATAACAAGTCATTGAATTTATATCTATGTTTTATTTATTACATTTTGTTTTACAGAGTTAGGAAAGCAATGTATAACTCAAGCCTGATGTTGCCTTACACATAAAAGAATGATCCCAGTGTCTTCCACACAGTGAGGCATACATACACTGGTGTTGGATCGGTACTCAGTATCGGTCAACACCGAAAGCCCAGGTATCAGTATCGGGGCTGAAAAAGTCCTATCGGTGCATCCCTATAATGAATACATAAGGCATTTTACCTGAGATATATTGTGCTAGCTGTGATGTTGTAAGTAGTGGGTGATGGTGACAGAGACAACATCAGTGTTACAGTATCCTACTGTTATCATGCAAAAACATAACCAGAATAACAACCCAAACCACTGTCTGTATACACCAGACAAAAAGGTTTTTAAAAAGAGACGTAAGTAAGAAAGACAAAAACAGAAGACAAAAAGGAAAAGAATGAAAACCATACAAAAGAATAGAAGAGCAAAGGGTGGACATGGAAGAGATGAACAAATTAGCGAGTTATGAAAAGACTCAGATTGAAAAGAACAATTGTCTTTCATTAGTGAGCATTAATTGATGTTTTAACATTATGTCAGCCATTCTAATACTATTCCGTGCCAATGCTGAGATAGGAAGGGAAAGAACAAGGGTAGTGAGATGAAGACAGAGGTAAAAGGGGGAAATTGGGGTTTGGATGAGCGTGTGACATGTTAATTACACTTTAATAGAACAACATGTCATATTTGTACAGATAAGAGAGGAGAAAATTGCCTTGTCAACACCACACAGTTATGACAACTTGTACATGTAGTCATTAGGTGATACAGAACAGTTCATTTTCTACTTTTTGTCCTCTTCCTGACTGTTCTGTCTTTTTCATCCTGCCCACTTAAATTATACAAGCAAAAAAATGTTTCCCTCAATTAAATGGGAAATCTGGGGATCACGGTTAAAGAAAAGCACATGTGAGCATGGCGTGTAAGAGCGAAGCCAAACTTTCCTGACTTCATCAGTGAATAAGCCTGTTTTGCAGGATCAATGGCTGCGTGGGGAGAAGTTAGTTGTAAGCACTCATATGTTTAAACATGCACACACACACAAACAAGGCCCAGGCTGTCCCCTATGTGTTTGCATGTACAGTAGAAACAACAGGAAACTGGGACTAATCCTCCAGTTGGTACCTGCAGCACGCTCACTCTCAGCTGTGGAGAGGAAACACACACACACACACACACAAACACACACACAAAACCCAACCACATACAGGATCATTACCAGTTTGGTATTTGTCCCCTGCCAAACAGCAAACTGCTTCAGTAATGAAATGACAGATGTGTGTGTGTACCTGAGATAGTGGCTGACTGTTTGTTTTAGTCTAATAATAAAGTAGCCGATGTGTTTGGACAGGCTTTGATCGTATATCCAGCAGCCCTAAAGCTGGACCACCACAGCTGGCCAGCTCTGTTATATCTAAGCTGCTTTTACTGCTGAAGCTCCCACAGACTCCTACATTTTCTCAACCATAGAACTTCAGTATTCCTACGCATGCTGTGCACTGTATTACACCTCAGATCAGCTGTTTGGGTCAGAAAGTGCTACTGCGGTGTAATACAGTGCACAGCATGTGAAGGAATACATAAGTAAATGGACAGGGAATAAGTAAAAAATATATCCGTATTCATGTCTTCCCTAAAATATCTTGTTACATAGGTGGCTTGGTCTGGGGGTACATTTTCAGCAGCAGCTACTGAATGATCACAGAAATATTATATGAATATTATAGGAATACTACAGGCAGCAGTGTGTCTATGATCCTCTTCTGCAACTACACGTTGCTACTTGTTACTTTGATCATGAAGGTGACACTACTTCTATACTAAACAATATAGTATAGAATTGAGTATTTATATCATATAGTTTAGAGGATATTATAGATTCAAGACAAAACTGACAGAAGGGCGAGACTGAGAGAAAAAGGCGAATTACAAATTTACTTCAGTACCATGGACAGCTCCATGGATTTATCAATACACAGCACAGTTAGGCAACTGATATTACAGAGTCATGATGGGGGCCTGGGATTCTAACTTGCACAAACCTTTGTCAGATAAAGGATCAATGAGTCAGGCAGGCTAGACTAACATATTCAACTAAACAAGCTCTCTGCCCCTGCACTCTCTCTGCTACTTGGGGAACGAGAGGGGAGGATGGTAGATTAACAAGGGGGATGCATTTTGGTCATTTTGCTAACAAGGAGGATGGCATCCCCCCTTATCCCCTCTCAAATCACCTACTGTGCACGGACTATGATGGATATCCGTCTTCCACAAGCAACCACAACCTTTCCATTGGTAGAGTAGTTTTGTCAGTTGGCTCAGATTCAGGCGTTTCTGTGTTAAGAGCTGAGATGTTCCAGCTCTTTTTTTGTCAAATATTTCCATTGCTGCTCTGACGCTCACTTGTTTTCAGAAAACAAACCAAACCAACAAACCAAACACTGGCACTAGAGAGGGCCTTTCACATTTTTTGCGAGTTTTGTGGCCACCGTAAGTTCTCCTACACCCTTGGAAGGGGAGGGTGAGGGGAGCTGTATTCATTTGGTTGCAATCTGCAATCTCACTGCTAGATGCTACTAAATCCTACATACTGGTCCTTTTAAGTTTTTATGTGAAAACACATACTTACCACAATCAAAGTTACACAATAAGACTTTTTAAAAAATCAAAGAACTATTTTGTGACACAGTTCTTGATCTTTTGAACTGATGACATTGTCTATACAGAAAATGAATGTAAGTTTTACTTCTGGGACCCTCAACACCCAAAATAGATCCTAATTCCTCACAACTATAAAGTTGAAGCTCACAAGGAGGGGCCCCTAAAGAGAGCGATTAAATGCTGTGTATGCATCCTCTGTTCTCAAGTCCTGATTGAGTTTGGAACAGAGCAGGGGGTATCACATTTTTGCCAGCTACACACACACACACACACACACTCACACACACATACACACACACAGTCACACCACAGTGTGCCAACTCTGTTTTCTGAATAGACTTGGCAATCTCCATCGCTCCATCATCAGTAACACTTTAGTGGTCACAGAGAGCTCTTCATAAAGTCTTACTGCTGCTTTATTTATGAGCTCGCCATCATCATCATCATCAATGAGCCTTTCAATAACACGGCATGGATAATTACCATAAAACAATGGCTATTATTGCGTTAATGATGTCGTTAAGATGTGTCTGCTGGGACCATCACATGAGCTTATGAGCTGTTGTGGGGCCTGCTTGGTCAAGTCAGGGAAGAGATTTCTGTTTGGTTTGGTTTACGACTTTTTATTAGGTGTACGTGCAGGGAAGAGGGGTAAGGGCTTTTTCTGACACTTTGAGCAAAATTTATGGGGTGAAATGAGGTGAATGGAGGCTCTAGTGACTTCTTAGAAGAGTGCTGAGTTGATTTGGATTTAGACATGTAAGAGTGTTATACAACTGTGACCTCATCCAACTACAGGAAAAGACCCTTGTAGATTTTTCTCATTTACTTAAAAAGCTGTTTTTGCCTTTATTGGACAGCCAAAAGTGTAGATAGGCAGGAAACATGAGGAAAGAGAGTGGTATAAAATGCAGCAAGGGTCTGTGGTCACATATGGTAACCATCTTAACCAATAGGCTACCCTATGAGTAGAATTTTGAGGTGATTGTAGCATCTTTATAAGAATTGCTTTGCATTTTTGGAAATTGTCTTATTCACTCATAATTACTGTGTGAGTGGTCTCCACAAGTCTATTTCCCAAAAACATCAAGCTATTCCTATATTCCAAGCTGAGCTAACTCCATGATATCAATTACATTGCTGACAACTGTTTTAAAATATGTTTTGCACAGGTAGGAAAAATGGGACTGTTATGGTGACAAAATACAGTAAACTCCTCAAAGTGTTGTGGACACTTTGTGTTGGAGCACGTATAATGTGAATTTGAATGTACATGTGGGGCTGGGATGTGTGTATGTACTGGAAGCATTAGCGATTTATGGGCTAATATTAACATTAGCAATTAATGTAAGTAATTCGAAGTCTAATGTGTGTTAACAGATAGCATTAACAGCCATTTTGAGTCAGTAAAGCCCATGAAATGTTTAGTTTATGTATACCCACCACAGTAATTTGTTTGTTCAGTTTTGTTTAATAGCATTTTACTGTGTCATTTAGGTAATATCGTGTTCAGATTGTGTAAGAGTGAGATTATTGCTAGAATACAAGCAGTTAGCCAAGTTAAACCTGTGGGTCTGAAGAGACGGCGTTGCCATTGTTAGGCTGTCTACATCATTCAGTAAACACAGTTAAAGCTGTAATGTGATGTTTTCAATTAGTCAAACTGAGTAAGAGCAGTCTATAGTACATAAGACAGTGTTACTCATACAGATGAGAAAATATATTTATCATTGTGTATGCCTAATAATGTTTCTGCATTGTGTAGAAAATGTTCAGGAGCAGTTTATGCATGTAGATGTTTGTAGTATTGTGTGTGGGATGTTTAAAGTAAGTGAAGTCCATTGAGAACTTTAAAGCAGGACTGTAAGCTAAAGTTATGACAGTGAAGTTCACAGTTTAGAGATAGAGTTGATAGAAGCTGAGCTAACGTCATGATGATATGAATAACATTGCTGACAACTCTTTTAAATATGTTTGGCACAGGTAACCTCTGTGAATAAATGTGTTGCACCAATTTGGACCCAGAGCTTCATTCTGAACCTGTAACATATACCATATTTACTCCAATACAGGGGAACAGCTCTTAGAAAACGTGTAGCCTATTCTGAACATAATTACTGGTTGAAAATAGACAAGTATAAATAACCACTGCTTCCAGAGACTGTGATAGGTGGTAATGAATAAATGTGATGCACATGGAAGAGGAAACTGAATAGAATGGTAGCTGTATGTTAGTGCTATTGTAGGTTGTAACATCAACTTTAGTTGTTGTGGGTGGTCAGCATGGCACCTTTAGTTTAATGCTGTATTATAAAAACAACAACCTGGCTTCGAGTACAAACATTACAGTGGATGCAAACATGAGTTTTGGAATTTAATCATTTATCTGTACATAGGTATCTGTTCCAGGTCATGGTTATCCAAGGAGGGTTGATTGGAGGGCAACTGGAACTTCAAGTATCATGGTGACTTGTATAGCAACTTCAAGTATCTGAAACCAAGTCCAGTTACCCTCCATTCAACCCTCCTTGGATACACATTTTGATAACCTGCCATTCATTAAGGTTCGCTTGGCCATGGCCACCCTACACTAGCTCTGTGTTCCATCTTGACTGCCCCAGTCAAAATGTCATGGATACGCCACTTTACTGTATACCTAGAAAATAAGCCATTTCCTATGCCAGATAACCTGCCACCTGATTTGGACAAGAACTGAGGTTTTAAAAATGTCTGTGGAGGTTTCAGTGTTCAGTGTTTGGAGGTTTCAGTGTTTAGCAGAAGCCAGGTCAGACCCAAAGATCCTGGTCTCAATTCCCTGGAGCAGTTAGTCTTGTCTATGTCCCAGCAGACAGTAAGCATGTGGGACATCCTTCTGTGAAAGTGCTTCAGGGGGAAGAGCACCATTACATAATTTCAGTCAACACTTCTGGGTGCCACAGAAGTGGCATTTAGCGAGGCACTGGCAGCAAAACCGCCCAAACTCTGCTGATGGTTCTGATCCAGAGAGCCTCAGGACAGGAGAGAGAAAAGGACAAGGGAACGTGTCCAAGGAAAGAGAGCTGATCCATGAGCTAATTTGGCAAGGGGAAATAGTGACATGTTCTATACAGTAAAAGAGCCAGGGGTTGACGGGGGATAAGTCCAGGACAGACAGACGAGGCTCAGGGTCCTTTACCCATGATCAATTGGAGCTATTGGCTGTTTTCAGAGTGAGCTTCCCAGCTGGCTGCAGAATTAGCTGATAGAAGGCCAATTTTACATTTGGCCAGAGGAAATGTGACAGCAAAAGCAATCAATGGAAACAAATGTTGGGTGTTACTATTGTAGCAGGGCTTTGTTAAGGCTGTCAGGATGCTGAAATGGTCAGTAGGATACTTTAAGATGTGTTTAATCCCATCATGCTTCATTAGAATCAGTGGAGGTTAAGCTTTTACTATAGACAGTAACATTGATCATTTTAACTAATGGGTTAGGGTAAGGGTTATACAAATGTATACAAATCTAAAGACAAATGGTTTGAAATATCCGATCTGAATCAAGATTCAGGACGTACAGTATGTTTATACCAAAAATATGGCCCTTAATCATGTTATGTCACGCTTAAGGCAAATTCTTAGTTTCTGCATAAATGTAGCCATAAGGGTCTGTAAAGGTCAGAATGAAGTAAATCTTGTCAGCTGCTCATGTCTGTGTGGCTGCCAACGTTTATGGCAGGGCACTGTATGCGCCAACAGCACATGTAATAGCAAAGCAAAATGTCAAGAGGTCATAATTTTTGCAGTGTTTCTGCAGTTTCCCAATACATGTACAGAAAATCTTGCATGTCCACAACTTCTGTCCATTTTGGAGAATTTCAGGGCTGTTATCAGAAGCCAAATATCTTCAGCTGCACGATTTAAAAACTGGTATTTTTCCTCTAGTGAAGTTGGCAGATTATAAATGATTAAAATAGATGTAAGCTTTGTGATCTAGACGAAGTGGAAAGTGAGTTACAGTTTCTTCTGTATTGTACACACTACTAAGATGTTCAAATTAAAATGATAAATAGAAATAGCTTGACAAAATTCTTGTATGGAGATGATTAAAAATTGTAATGGTTGTGAGATTCCAATATCATCAAAAATAAGCTTAATGCTCAAATTATGCAAGAAAACATGTCCGGGATGTTTGCAGCCATGCAACATGACATAAATTATGTTATTATGAAAACTGAGTCAGTAATGTCCACATGACAGCAATTCTTACCTTACGTTAAATAATATTAGCTAGAGTTAGCCACCATAAACTACTGGTTATACCAGACCAAGTAAGAATGTAGCAGCAAAGCATGTTATGTCGGTATTTTAAAAAGTGTTCTAGTTTAATTTCCAAATGTGTATGGATCTGCTTTATTTTTGTTTGCAAAGTCTTTTGTGGGTAAATTCTTCAGCATGATAAATAATGAAACAGAATCATATGTATCATGTCATAGGTGATGATACTGATAAGACCTAACTTAACTGGCTGAGTATTTACCTCGTTCTACCCTTCATACCTTGTGAAACTTGCGATTCTGGAAGAAGAGGGATGAAATGGACATTGAATAATGGAGTGAGAAGCTGAAAATCCACAGGCTTGGCATGGATAGAGAAAGAATTATTGAGTGAGAAAGAGAAAAACAATCTCAGAGAGGTGTGAGTGTGGCTTGGTGTACGAGGACTTTGATAGCAGCAGGAGAAGGGCGGTAGAGCCGCTCTCCTCCTCCCCCTTGACACACACACACACACTTACACACACACACACATCCTATAGTTGGATTTCACTGTTGTTGGAGGTGAGAGGGTGAAAGTAACTAAGCAAGGCTCAGTCACCACTGGCTATCTCAATAAAACATGAAACACATATGTATATGGCTGCTATTCAAGATGTCCTCTTGGACTCTACGTTATGCCAGCATCCCCCAATCCTTCACACACACACACACACACACACACACTACTGATTGTGAGGTCTGGGCTGAAAGCCTGGAGAGGGTGGCTGAGAGGGCCAGAGGCTGAAATGAGCCAAACTCTGACTACACACAGACTCCATTTCCCAGGAGGCCTCACTGTTGCAGCTGACCCCACATTCCACCCCCTATACCAAACACCCTCTCCATCTCTATAGTCGAGGAAGTGCCTGGCCGTCGCTGTCACCATAGCTACCAACTGCAAAAAAAGCAACAACAATAACAACAACATCAGCAGATGTGCGGCGCTCAAGCCAGGCGTCCCATGTGTAATACATTCATTTAAATGCCGTCAGCTGTGTAAATACAGAGTGGGAAATCAAAATTGCATCTGACAGGAGATTTAATTATATTTGACTGCTGGGCCATCTTTTTTTTTTTCTTTGCCCAGACAGCCTAAGCGACTTATGATTGCTGCTTATGTTCATTCACTTCACCCACTGTTTCCCTGGCCAAATTAAACCACACGAATCCGACTCACACAACCAGAGAACATAGAAAGCCCACCAGGGAGAAAAAAGCACTGTACCTTATATGAAATGACTAAGATGACTTAACTTATGATTTTGGGCTGAAGGGAGGGAGCTTTGGCCTTGCTTAATCTAACTGGAGCTTCTTAGCAGCTTTTCTCATTGGCACGCGGGGGGGTTTAATGGTGTTTTAATTAAAGCTGCTTTTGGCTCTGCTTACGGCGCGAGACGGTCTCCTCATCCTCCCTCCACATCTTCTCCCTTTGTTTTTAGACCCGTTCCTCATACAATGTAAAAAAAAAAAAAAAATATCCATCGTCATGACACGTTTAGGGTTTTTGTGTCACCACAAAGGCAGTGGAGCTAAAGCAGCTTCGATGCCATTTTCTTCCGATGCAAGTCCAGTTTTTGCACTTGTTCTTGCATCTTTCATGCAGATGTTGTTTTGGTACTCATCTTCACATCAAACTGAGCCTGCATGTCCTTTTTCCAATTTCATTTCAATATTTTAAACTATTACAAATTTAAATGGACATCAATACTGACAGGAAGAGTCTGTACTGCTTAATGTCATCCACAGCTGCTTTCAGTTGACCCAAAACCTGCAGCCCTTCATACAACAGAAAGAATCAAACTTGTGTTCCATCCGTCACCTCAAAGAATGTGGATACCTGACACAGCACCAAGATATCCATAATTTCCAAGTTTGTTCCATGAACTCATTTGACTTCTAGCAGATGCACTAAGGATGGAGCCCTTGGCATCATCGTTGGGCCATCATGTGGTCAGAATTTCAGTCTGTCCCATACTTTGGCCAAATACCTTTTATAACTAATGACATCCCCATCAGCCTCAGCTGTACTTTGTGTTTTTAGTGCTTACAAGCTAAAGTATGATGGTGAACATGATAAACAGTATACCTGCTGAGCATCAGCATGTTAGCATTTTCATTGTGAGCAAGTTAGCATGCTAGGGAGTTTATTATGGGGACTCTCAGTATTTGCTGGATTAGGGTTAATATATGGATGACCTTGAATACAACATTTGAAATGACTAACGTGAGAGAACAAAGACAGACAGTGACACATTTCAACATTTTTAACAGGTGACTGTAGTTGTAGTCTGGGATTTCAATGTCTTAAATAAAAGTTGACATCCCAGTTCTTTTGTCATTTTTTAAATTATTCGTGATATTTATTGTTATTACCATGGCACTCATTCCTTTTAATATGTCAAGGTTTATTAGACCCTTGTAGGCAACGCTACAAATCAATGAGCAAGACTGTTTTATGGCAAAATTGGATTTTTACATTTTATTGTATCAGGTATTTAATTTGCAGGATTAGCCAAAAGCATACATCTGATTATGGCATCCATAAAACATTTCTCAATTGATTTTCCAGAAAATATACTCTATCAAATATACAGTATATTAATATTCTGACATAAAGTTACAGGTACCATGATGGAGATTTTTAGCAGTATCGCCTTCACCCTGGGTACTGTATAAATTAGATTTTGCTGTGCCTCCAGGAGACAGTTTTCACTTACTAGCAATTGTGCTTGTGCCTAGTTTCAGAAACTCAAAGGCCTTTGAGTATTAAGAAGTGGAAAAAAGTGCTGTATATGACAAGTGAGTTGGCATTATTCTGACACCAAGACATGTGACTCATGCGGTATATGACCCTGTCTTCCCTTTCGTTTAAAGAATGTCATTACTAAATTGAGTATGATTTGATATTTACAGCCAAATTTAAAGTCAAGATATCACAAAAACATCAAATGTTACCTAACCTCTGAATTGCATTTTTTGGTTAATTGAAGAAATGACTCAAGCTATGACTCAATTCTACTTTTTACAGATGAATATTTTTTGCAGTGTGTCTCTATCTGTATTCATGAGCCAGTGCTGAAGAATTTGTAGGAGAGGATACAGATGAGGTGGGCTTTAGACTGCATTAAAGGGACTGATATTGAACAGAGGACAGAAACTGGGATGATTGACTCATCGCAGTGTATTGATGATCATATCTTACTTATAAAAAGTGGTTACGTGCATTTAAGGCGAATACATCGTGCATGAGACAGAATCAGAAAGTTGTAGCTGCACATTGGAGTGATACAGTACAGTAGGTCACGGTTACAGAAAAAAAGCTTACATGCTGGTTATACACAGTAAGGTCAGTCATGCATGTGTGCGAGTGTATGTGTGTGAAAGCAAGAGGGTTCAAGACCAGGCCAGAGCTGTAGGTGTTAGAAGTAAAAGTAGGGAGGTCAGTAAAGTTCAGGAGCTTGTGTTTTTTCATCGCCACTCGTGAGAGGTGTAAAAATCATTGGCTGCAAGTCAGTACAAGACTTCTATGTGCGTGTGTGTGTGTGTATGTGTGACAGAAAAAGACTTCCCCAATGTGGACAAAATCAAAGATGTAGTAAGTTAGTGAGCACTATTGACCCATAGATCACGGTAGGAAACGATGATGTGTTATGACATGTTTCATGAAAAATAGCTGGCGATTTGAACTCCAGCTTCCATTGGAGAATTACCAGTTTTTGTTTCTGCCTAAAAATGGCATTTTGCTACACACTCATTTTCCCTTGCATTGTCACAGAGCTAGGCTGGCTTGCCTGCAGATAACAATCACCCAATGTGACTGACAGCAGGCTCTCTCTATTTTCCACAGCTTGAAAAAGGGAATGAATCTAGATTTTACCTTAAGTGGCACAATGTGACAGCCAGACATGACGCAGAAATCAATTGAGCTTGAATAGTAGCTTTCCCATCCTATGAGTATAACATAAGTATAGTTATATAGTGATATAGTCTTATAGTCAACGAATCCCAGAACTGATCCTACTTACAAGTTATTGTGTGTGTATCCAAAGCCTTATCTATTTTTGTGTTTGTACTGTATGCAGGTTGTGTGCATGTACATATGTGTGTAGTGTGTGTGTATATGTATGAGTTTATTTATGTACGTGGTGTGTGCCTTTGTGTTTGCATGTGTGTGTATGCATAGAAAATCTGTTTATGTGTTTGTGTGTGTCTGGTAGCTGTAAATGCGCTGAAAGTGTGAAACCTCCCATGGTGACACACACACATTCACTTTGTGTTTTTTTTTGTGTTCATTGTCTGGGAGTGTGAGAGAAGGACTGGGTGAGAAAGCTGCAGACAGAACCAGATCAGAATCAAATACAATACTACCTTTTAATAAACTTCCATAGTAGTGTTAATTTTGTCAGCTATTTTTTTAGTCCTGTGTTAAATGTCCTTGTCAGTTTTTATCATATTCAGTCAACTTCATTCTGTTTTTTTGTAGTCGAGTTTCAGTTGACTAAAAGTCTGGACATTCTAGTCTTATCTTAGTCAAAGAAAACCATTTTATTTTAGTATAGTTTTAGTCAATGAAAACTGTTGACATTTTAGTTGTTTTTAGCCATCAGATTATATTAAACATTTCAGTCAATCTTGGCACACCAAAACCAATAATGTTTTTGTCATTTTAGTCCAACTTATTTCATATAAGATTGTATCTTATCATTATCTGATGAAAAACACAGGTTGAATGATTCAGAACGCAGCCTTCCAGAAAGTGTCTGATCTGATGGTAATATAAGGAATACATCCAGACATGGAACATGTTCTGATTTTCATATTTTTTTGAACCAATACGATTCAACAACTGGGGCCCAATACTCTCTTTAAAACTATTATAAAGCAATGAGAGCTGTACAGATAGTAAAATGTTGTGAAACTGCTTTTTTGGTTGCCAAAAGTACATGACAAACTTATATAAAAGTGTTAAGCCAAATAAATTTGAAAAGAATACTGTACACACACCAAGTGCAAACTGCTTGTATTAAAAAAATAAAATAAATGGATCTGAGGTAGGTGTTAAAAGAAAAGAAGAAGTCCCATGGACTTAATAATGATATAAGGTTAACAAAATTGCGGTATAGCAAACTAATTCACATGGCATCAGTATAACAGGTTAAACAAGGTAAGGTTTTCTAGAGTAACAACAACCATAATGAAAGGTAACGTTATACGCTGCTATTTTAATCACTACAGCTGTCTATGCGAGCCGCATAATGGCTCGCATTTCACTCATACTATATACACATAAACATGACCTGGTGTCTATTTTATGTGTGTAACTACAGTCATGTGTATTGGGCTCTGAGTGCTTCCAAACGTGGGTGACGTACGCTCAGCACTGCACCTGAACGCCTCCAGTGTCGACACACAGGCGGAGCATTCGCAGCAGCTGCTGCTCTGCTAACGTGCTGCTCAGGCCACGCCTCCCGTCATTCTATGATATTTTGTTTCCTCTTTTTTGTTAACGAAAATAAAGAGATTTTGGTAAAGTTTTTATTTTAGTCTTTTTCGTCAACAATATTGCATGTGGATGTAGTCACAGTTAGTGTTTAATGACGTCCGGTGCTGTCTCGTCATTGTCTCGTCTTAGTCATGGAAAAAAGGTCATTGAAGAACATATTAACAAAATTAACAGTATTCCATAGAAGCCCATCAGTGGCTTCAATTGGATGTGAATTCGTATTTGTTTCAGTCAGTTCCTTTTCCATTAATCCTTTCTGGAATAAAGGACGTAGTGATATGTGACACAGTGTCTCCCAGCTTCAATATTACATTGAATATGAATAATAATTATTGCACGAGGGACATCATCATCATTTCTCTTATTTCTACGATCCATGGCAGCTCTCAACCTCTCTTTCTAACTCAATACTTCATCTCCATATGCCCGATGCATTAGTGGCTTCTCTTTCTTCAGCAGCAGCTCTGGATAAAAACCCTCCCTGCCTCAATAAACCATTAAAGTCGACTGACTAAATTGATATGAGAGAGGCTTTTGAGTGAGGAAAAAACTGCACATCAGAGATACTTGGGCTGATTGAGAGCCATTTGGAGAATTTCATATCCAATCAACCTACCACACAGGGTCAAATAGTGTTTGTAAAATCAGTCTGACTTTTTATTTCATTCTGTAAAATATTCTCCTCATTAAGACATTTGTTCAGATGATAAAACTTTTTCTCTTTAAATCTTGCCAGTCATTTTTACTGCTGTTCAATCAGTTTCAAAGGGTTTGTGGAAAATGAACATTCTGGAACAAAGCAGATCACCCCCCTGCTGCTCCAAGAAACCTCTTGAAACAAGAATATTTGAATTGGAAACATGTGTTTTTACTTCGGAATCAAGTGAAATTATCTAATTTAAACTTGTTTTTAAGATGCAAAATCAACATTTTAATGCGCGGTAACAGACTGACTCCAATTCCAGACCAACACACTTCAGCTAATTTGAAACACATAAAAATGTATAAATTTTCTGTTATTTCTTATAAATCTACATAAGACTATTTGTGATTGTAGTCAGTGTACTGTAACAATTACAGTAATGTGATTATGTTCAAGTAGTGTAGGAAATTTCAACGTTCAGTGATTATAATACAGTTACTAATCCCCCTGATGCTTCATTGCTTTGACACATTTGAGAGCTGGGCAGCACCAGCTCAAGTTTTCCAAAAGTGTCCAAAGTTGTCTTATTTACATGTTTCACATTAACCAGCTAGTTGTCCACTGGTAATCACATAGGTTTTGTTCAGAGTTCACTGTGAGTTTAAGGGCTAAGATAGCTTGAGATGATCAGTAAATACCTCCAAACTGTAGGCAGCTGCTTGTTAAACAAATATGTTAACTTCAGTGGGTCAGTGACTCAGTCCACCAGTTTGGTTCTGACTAAAATCATGAGAACTATTGGACAGATTGATTGACATGGAACAGCCTACTTGCGAAAATATTAACATTTCCATCAGCCTCAGCTGTACTTTGTGTTTGGTGCTAATTTGCAAACGTTTGTATGCTAACACGCTAAACTGAACATGGTAAACCTTATACCTGCTAAACATCAGCATGTTAGCATTGTCACCGTGAGAACATTGGAGAAGCACCTCAGATCTGTAGGAACAATTAGCATTTTGTAAAATCCACATACTCCCTGCTTTTGGTTGTTCCCAGTACCTGCAGAGGGCACTGACTCCTTTTCAGCTGTCATCCCTTCCGGAGAGCCTCAACCAGACCTTTAGGAGGGAGCCAGCTCATTTGGGACTGACAGATTATTTGATAATTGTATTGGCAGCAGTAAGGGAGTGTGTAGATTACATACACCATGATACACACGTTGTTAGACAAAGAAAATTAAGGTAAGGTTGGATGTGTAATTTATGTGTCCATTCAACTTTAGAGTTCTTGAAAGGCGCCTTCTACAGAACAGTCCCAACACTGATACCTTTTCTCATTTACATGTTTTGTTGTATTGCCTCTCCTGTTGTTATTTTAACAACCCAGATGAGCCGCAGGGATCATTCAAATATGATATGACTACAGAATTATACCAACTTCTCCTTTATGTATTCATAATATTCTCGCTCCCGGCTTTGTCCTTTTTTAGTTTTGGTTATTTCTCTTGCTCTCCCTGATGGCCTTTGGCCCTGCACAGATAGAGCGCAGACACTCAGAGACATCAAGGTTAATGCCTCTCCCCCCTCAGCATCCTTAATGCCTCAGAGAGGGGGGGAAAGCAAAGTTAAGAGGGAGGACAGCATGTTCACTTCTAAGTGGATGTAGGCTGATGGGGATTGCTGCTGAAAGAGCCTGGGCTCCACTTCCTCACCAGAGGCATCTACACAGCGCAGGGAGAAGCATGAATGAATTGTTGCCGTCTGTCACGGAGATTTGACTTCGTAGAAAACTGAAGATCATCATTGAAAGCACTCATCTGTATGGCTGAGGTGATCTGAGGCACATTATTGCGACCCCCGTATCATTTGGTTTTCATCTCTGAACAAGAAGCCTTTCAGGGAAACAAAAAGCCCCGAAACCCTAGACAATCAGGGAGAGATTGCATAATGCTCATTTGGCGGCCGGCTGGGGCATTTGGCTCTGATTTGGCTCCTCTTTAACCTGCAGAAAAAGAAAAATCAGCAAGGATTTGGGCTAATCCTCTTAGCTCAATGCTTTCTCTCCCCCTGCTGACTGGAAGACGAATGTGAGCTCAGGCATTCGGACCCCCCAACTGAGCCAAGCCCAGCTCCCCCTCAGCATATTTTAATTGTGAAATGGATAGCGATGGCTTCCTGGCGACTTGTTGGCCGAGAGGCTTTTCCCATTGGCCTGCTGGGTTACAGATCCTGCCTGAGGTCCGAGCCAAGACAGCCAACGAGTACAGTGCGATCACAAACTGCTCAGTTATTCCCTGCTGTCTGCGGGTCCATCTATCATTTCTGCTGTGACTTACATACTCTTTTAATGTTAATTTTTTTAAGTTATAGATATGACTTTTAACAAAAACAGCCAAAGCTGTACACAAAAAGCGCATTTTTAAACTACTTAAACTGGATGACAACCAAGACTGCTTTGGTTTCATTATGACTCACTCTTTCTCTCTGTTTCTCTTCCTCTGTGATCTCACTCTTTCTCTCTCAGCTCTCTCTATCTGTCTGTGTCACTTAATTCATTTTATAGCACACATAGCTGGAAGATGTAATCTCTTCAATATAACTTCTTTTACCATAACTCCCACTCATACACAATGAGCATATACGGTAGTTCTCAGTGGAAGGCTGTGAAAAGGGATAGAAGCAGGGACATAAAGGCATAGAAAGATAAAGCGAGGAAGGTGGTGGGAGGGTGAGATAGAAAGATGAGGTTAATCAAAGACGGTCATTCTTTAAGACCAAAACAGTTTAAGGTGTTATATAACAAGCTTACAAATGTGCTTATATATTTTTGCATCGTTGTGTATATTTGTGAAATATTAAAAATTCATGAAGGGCTTCCCAAAGGCAACCAGTGGCAATGTTTTTAAAGCCCACACATCATTCACATTGCATACAACAAGACAGGGCTGTCACGGCTTGCTACATGACCCGGGGGCTAAAATGAGCTGTGGGCCCCTGTTGAGCCCTCCCACACATACACTCCTCTAACCTATTTTACCTAGAACCCTGAAAATCAATCAGTATTCCTACACTGGAACGGCACTTCTCCCCAGATTTTCTGTATATAATTTTGTTTCTACAAGACAAGCTGTCAAGAATATGTAACTTAAAATCAACAGTTATGCTAGCAGCTCTGTGAGGCTGATCATGGGGAATGTTTACCATGATCACCATCTTAGTGTAGCGTGTTAGTATACGAACATTTGCTGATTAGCACTACAAACAACATAAAGTAAAACTGAGGCTGATGGGATTGTCATTAGTTTTGCAGGTGTTTGGTCATAAACAAAGTGTTGGAAAAATGTAAATTTTGACCTGATGTTGACACTAAAAGAAAAGTTTAATTCATCCTGAGATCAACAAGAGACTGTTTGATATCAGACAGTCGCTGATAGTCATACTCACATGCTATTAAGTTCTTCAGTCCAGCCACCATCAAACTATCACTGCTCTTCATGTCAGGTGTTATTCTTCAAACATTTTCCAGTATAAATGCCAGAACCCAAACAAAAAATTACCACTCACAGGCCCAAATGACACAAAAAAGCAATATAATTATAACAAATGCTGTCTATCTGTATTTTTTCTAATGCAGCCCTTGGCTCTTTCCTCCACATTAATAAAGCTGTCCACATTCTGGCGGCTTGTTGTCCTCTCTTTAACTTTTTCCATTCGTCCAGGATTGTTACACTAGTAGGCCATACAAGACACTGAGAGTGGACACCAGGGGGTCAGTGACTTGGCATGCAGCCTAGGCAACCACATTTAATTGAAGTAGCCTAATTGTCATATGTGTTTGCATACCCACTCAGTGTTTCTCTTATAAGAGTACAGGCCTGGCAGGCCGCCAGGCCAAAAAATAATTTTTTAAATGTCAAAAATAACGCCAAATACCCATTCATTCGCAAATCAATGGCATTTGGGAGCCTCTAAACAGCGCTGTCTCGAAACGTGGGTTAACGTCTCTGTCGTTGCCCGGGAAACTGCAGGTAGCGTAACTCCTTCTAAGGAATAGGGCAGAGCGTAAGCAAGTAAGTGGTTAAGCGAGCGGCAGAAAAATAATGGTGAATGCGAGCGGAGCAGAGGAAAAGGTTAGAAGAGAGTTGTCAGTCTGGCAGTAAATGTACAGTACAGACTACATTGTGTCATTTAATAAATGCTGCAGCTTGTCAAGACCATGAAAAGTCATGTCTGTTGTTTCTCCAACTGCTGGAAAAGTGAAGGGGGTTAGCTCCAAAGTTGCAACAATGGGTTAGCCTAGCCTGACAACGCTAAACGGATAAATAGAAAACGGAGAAATGTGTAGCTGCCTTCTAACCCCCCCGCCCAACCCAGGGGAAACACTGCCCACTGCTTATATTGTTATTCAAATTCCCCAACAGAGGGATGATTAAAGAACTATCAACACTTACTTACATACTGCGACCATTCATAATCATTACAGCTGTATCCCTGACAGTAAGTAGACAGTAAAACATTTACAGTACAGGCAAGTTTTGTACCTTAACATGATCTAAAATGACATAATCTCAGTATTAGAGGGCATTAACCCTTGACCACACATTTCTATTTTAGGTTATTGCATGTGTCAAGTCAAAAGTTCACATCTGTGTGTGTGTGCGGGCCGAGTAAAACCGTCGTCTCCCGCCCAGCTACATCTGCAGTCTATTAAGCCCGTCAGCACTACACCTTGGCCTATAAATCTCTGCTTTTTTAATATTCTCCAGTTTGTCTGGCCTCTGACCATGGCACAGTCCCTACCCTTGATGGCCAAACCCAACTCTCCGATGACTCCTAAACAAGCAGTTGGGAGTGAAGTGGAGGGAGGATAAAAGAATATAGAATCCAATAAAAACAAGCCCAGAATGAAAGAGGAGCAGGAGCTGACTCAGTAGTATCTGAGGAGAGACAGTGGCTCACACTGACAATTTAAGATGTGAGAAGATGAAAGACAGAAATGCAGGCACTGACATGTTAACTTTACAAACATTTTTACATTGAACTTGCCCAAATCCAAGTTGTGATTCATGAAAAACTGATGATTTCACTGAATGTTGCTCTTTGGGTGCATATACCTAAAAAACCTCCAGGCTTTCTGTTATGCTGGATAGTGTGTGATCATTGACTCCCCTCAGTGAGCCAGATGACCCTGCGCAAACACAAATGACAAAAAAATAATTTACTCTTTCAGCTCTTTGACACTTTTTACTTTTAATTGGACCCTGTGGCTTAAATTGTGTTACCAGGCGTAATTTCAGAGCAGCTGTGACACTGTTGTGACAAATTTGTTAATTTTTTTTACTGCCATTTCTGTTGAAATGATTGTTTGTAGGGAAACGTCTTTTTGGTCCAGTGGTCTCTATTGCGCCATCATTTTCTCACAGCCCAGTACTGTACCAGGGGAATTTGAGGCAGAGGAGTGAAGTCACTTCTTTTTACTGTGATTGGTCCGTTCATATCTTCAACTTATCAATAAAAAAGAAGCCAGATGCAACATTTATTTCCAAAGTGACAGTTTTACATGCATCATAGATCCCTTCTCTATCAAAGGAGTTCTTTGACATCATGTGAGTTTCTCAATGGTAGAGAGTCTTCAAGTCAGCTGGTTACTACACAGAGATAATAGAAAGTAGTAAACAGAAACAGGTTAACCTTAGAATGAGTGAATTAACAATTTATCCCCTTGACAGCCTGAATATGCTTTGTAAAATTAAGATTATGAGAAACAGTAAACTGTCCTAAAGCTCTCCCTATAGAAGGAAGTTTCCAAAAGTGAAAGGCTTCATCCTCCAGGGAGCAGAAATAGGAGGTTGCCTAAAACATTAAATACACCCTCCATACATGTTTTAAGACATATGAAAATACTCTTTAAATAATCATTTGTGTCTGATGCGGTTTTTGCCCAAAAAAGTTAAATTAACGAGTAAAGAATTCTTAAAATAACATCTCCTCCCTCTCCCTCGTTGAAAAATCCAGAATTCATATGCAAATATATTTAATTTCAAAGGTTTTCCTGCTGGATGTCTCCTACTTCACTGAAAAATCAATTCTCAGTGTTTGTGCACTGGAGGCTTCAACTTTCCACATCACACTTATGTAAGTTAAATACTGGACCATGATTGGCGCCAAACTAGTTGTGATGTCACAAATCGTGCTTGTGGGTACACGCCTTAAACCCTTTAGCAGATGAATACACTACAGCAAATTCATGACCATCTGTAGAGATATATTCTTCCTGAACAAGGTGCTGAATTGAGGAATCAAACAATAGACATTGCCGTCTTCAAATCCTTCTGCTTGCAGAGCAAAATGCAAACATCCCCTCAATACGACATCCGTATGCACATGTAATTCACTAAAACACTCTCCAACCTTCATCAACCACCACCTAATCCCTCCCCTCCCTCAGCCTCACCGTGTCTCGCCATGTTCCAACCCGCCAGGCCCCGTCTGTCATGACATCCTGTCTATCCTGCCGGTGCTACATCGTCCCCGGAGCCAATGTGTTCACCTCTCAGCGACCCCATCCCACCACACTTTCACCCAGAGCCTAATCCAATCAGACATCCTGGGCATGTCTGCCCTCTCACCTTGCACTCAGCCCAGACCCATGCAGCCTCCCTCATGGGTGCTCTCTGTCAGCTGCACTGTGAAAGGCTTCTTATTCCAGGGCTACAAAAAGCCTCTTCAGCCCTAACTAAGAGAGGCAGAGCGATGGAGAGGGCACTCAGACAGGGAGAAAGAGAGAGAGAGAGAGAAAGTGAGTCTGTGTGTGTGTTCATGTTTCTATACTTATGAAGAACGAGTGTACCTACCAGTCCTGGGCAACGAGGGAAATATTGAACAATTACATGCACAAGCTCAGTAGATACAAGCATGTGTAACTGTGCAGGTCGAGCCTTGTTGCTGTGTTTGCAGCTGCTGAGTGTGTGTGTGTGTGTGTGTGTGTGTGTTTGGACAGGACTGTGTGTCTACCTGAGTGGCTGTGGGTGAGCTGAGGTCAGGGTTTGTTGGAGTTATCTTTGAAATCTAGCGGACAGTCCACAGGGAGCAGCATGAAGCAGCTGAACCAGAGTTCAGGGACAGACTCAAACTGTCAGTATAGCCTTTGGCTTAGATACTGAAATCAAACCCCTGCCATCAGAGGTGGGTAAAAAGGACATCAGTGTGAATTCTCTTATGCACTGTTTGAAACATGGAAAAAGCTCTTGTGGATATTTGAGGTTAAGAAGTGTTCCCTTCAGGGAGAAATTGTGTGATAAATACTAATCAAAAATACTACAGGTACTATTTATGACATCTTTCCACCGTGACCTCTCAGAACTGCTACATGCGCTCAAGTCTCAGTTGTGCTTCCATTACTAGTTGCTGTATACTTACCACTGTATTTGGTTGGTCTTGTGTTTATACATTATGGAAAATGAACAATACCTTTAAAAAAAGAAGGGTATCAGTTTGCAATCAGTCAAAAATATTTGAAGGAAACTGTTGTCAGCAAAAAAAAAGCTACTCTAATCAGTATTTCATATTAACAATTGATAAAATTACTATTTATAATGGGAAAGGTGTTGCTCAAACAAAACCACAGAGAATTAACATCCAACTCTGTGGTTATCCCCAATGAAACGTTCTAATGTCTTTCAGTTCATTGTTTTGGTTTTATGCCCTGCAACTTTCTGTTTGTTCACTCTCACGACTCTCAACAGCCTTCTTTTAGTGAAAAAGTTCCAATCAACCCAATGTACACTACCTGCACAGCACCAAACAGTAGACAGTCAAAGTATTGATCAGTAGGCCATAAACTTGACTCCAAATGAAAGCTAATGTTGCTCCATGTGTGTTGGATGTGTAAATGGGAAACTGCTAACACGGATGCCATCACAACTTTAGAAGACAACACTTTGATTATGTTAAAATATGTCAATCTTGGGTTACAGCATGTTGTGCTGCCCCCATGTGGCCATTATTTATTTAAAAAAAGTGAACAACAATTGCAGGTCTGTGACATGACATGAACTATGGTTCATGCTCATCCATCACCCTGATTCCTACCTATATCATGAGTATCCTGTATCTTCCTAGGCAGTTCCTTGGGTTACTGGGATGGTGCTGACATGTGCCACACTTGACATGCATCAAATGGCACAACGATAAGCCATGCAACCAGTGTGAGTTGCACACACAGGAGGATTGGTTTGACAGTTGGGCATATGAAGTCTGAGTTTGACATACTGGTTCAAATTCAGTCTCCTACCAGCAGTGAATGTGAATGGTTGCTTTTAACCATGAACACAAACTTTTCTCAGCCATGACTAAGTAGTTTTAGTTGCTTAAACTTAACCAAAGCTCAACGATAGAGGCAGTAGATCAGAAAGCACTCTATTTAATCTGTTTTGTAATGGTCATATTGGTTGTTTTGGAAGGCACTGACAAACAGCCTAGGACCAGTTGGGATAAAGAGCTCCTAATAGAAATGTCTTCTAAAGATGTGGTAATAAATCAAAGGAAGGATTGAAAAAGACTGAAATCTTTAAAGTGATTAAATGAACAGCTGCTTTAATCAATCTGCATTACATTTAGAATTGACCAAACCAAAGTCCAAAGTTGAGTAAAAGGCAGATCGGATGGAAATCTCTACTAAACAACTTAATGATAATGAGATGATGGGAAGTCTACGTGACCCTTTTTGATCTCCTGGTCTCATCCCTGCATGTGACTGCCAAAATAATTAGCCGTCTTGTGTGTGTATATGTGTGTGTGTGTGGGTGTATCTGGCAGAATGATCTCAAGCTAATTTCCATACCATATCAGCTCCTGGATTGTTTTTAAATTATTTATTAAAACAGTTTGTCTCCTGTTCATTGGAGAAGTATGATTGGTGCGGCTCATCATCAAAGTCTACAAAAAGCCATGAATTCTGTCCATTTACATATTTTTTTTTTGTTTTTCCTGCTGCTATAACAACCCAATACTCTTCACAGGGATTATTTAAAGTTAAATCTTGTCCTAACACTTGACAGACCAGTCTTCCAAAACCATGAAGTGTAGAAAAAAGGAGTTGGTGATTAATGTATAGTGGTACATATCAAGGAAAGCAGTAGTGACATGCTGTACAGGTAGCTTGCAAAATATTGACCTGTGGTAACTTGAAAAACATCACCAGCTCCAAAATCAGATTTTTAAGATCTTACAGCCTTGTGCCAACATGCTCTATACACATTAATATGGCTGTCTTGGGTTCAAATCATATATTGACTTAAATCACTTCTTAGATGTTTGAGTTGTAGCTAATGGGGCAATTAAATTTGCTGGTTGTCAGGAAGGAGTGAATACTATAATTTGAGGATGGTAATTAGGAGCTATTGCTGACACCCCACTTACAGCTGCACTTAGAGCAACATCACAGTCACGCTTAAACATTTCGTCCACACTTCCTAATTCTGAAAGGCTATTGATCGAACATGACTAAGCGGCGTTGATTGAAGTATTGTTGTTGGCACTGCTTGTTGCAAATTCTGCCTTAGTGTTGAGAAATGAGGAGAAACTGCTTTTAAATGAAATGAAGGTGCGCATCCATCATGCTCCGGAAGCAGCAACCCAGCAGGGAGAAGAAGGAGGATTGATTTGATTATCTGCCACTTTAGCCACACAGACTGGTAGGTGTGATGGGGGGATCTCGTCTGGAGAGCTGCAGGCAAGGAAGGTGGTCTAGTGGTTGAAAAAGCCTGGTAAATGCTTTTAGTCCCAGGCCAGAAAAATTATACCATACTTTTTCAGTTTATCTGCCTCTCAAAGTCTCTTATTAGATTAAAATATGGATGCATTACACATAGTTTTCTCAGGATAACCAGGGCTATACAATTCAAGAATTCATAAGATGTGAATAGTTGCATTCAAGATTTACAATGCATTATATAAACCAAGAACATCATAGCCAATTGATGATAGAGGTGAAAAAGAGCAACAATAAAAATTCACTCCAAGTAACCTTTACTTAACTTTTACTCCACTTTTACTCCACTCAAACCATGCCACCAATACACACCAATACGCATAAATGGACCTTGTGGTGAAATTTTCTTCTCAACTTCTGTTTCAAAGGTTAGGAATGAACTTTGAAGTTCAGCTTGTCACCTAGAATGCAAATTATTTACAAAAGCACCATAAGGCATAGATGAAATAGGCAATGTTGGATATTTTAATGCTTCTTCTCCCACTCCAGTACAGTTGGACACAACCAAACTAACTAACAACATGAATAGACAGTTTGCAACATGGGTGTAGCAAGACCAAGCGGTAACCTCCGGGACTGAAAAATGAAGCCAATGCAGAGGTGCCAAAAACCTGCATTCTATCTAATGGCCATCAGGGGGCGACTCCACTGGCTGCAAAAAGAAGTCAGATTGTATGAAAGTCTATAAGAAAATGACCCTACTTCTCTCTTGATTTATTACCTCAGTAAACTGTTTCCTCACAAGTTTATGGTCTCAATTGCTAGTTTCAAGTCTTCTTAAATACAGCATGATGTTCATTTTGTAAATTATGGTCCCGTTTAGACTAAAATATACGATAAAGCAGCGTATGCTTTAGGGCGTTGCTACGTTGTGATTCAAGTCACTACCACGGCGACAACGTTGCTTATGTAATGTAACCATTGTGTATAGGTGTAGCTGCTGCTGTTTCACAGTGTGTTTTCAGTTCACTAAAGTTAATTGTAAAATTGTGGTCGCCTAAAAGTCTTGTTCAGCGTTTGATTGTAATAAAAGACCCATCTATGAGTCGGATGATCAGTTTTTCTGGTGAGTACATTTTGTTTTAACGGTTTTAGGCGTGTTTTTCGCCAGCGAAAATTAGCATTACCATTATCACTGTTAACCATAGATTGTAAATGCACGTGCTAACCA